>NC_089260.1:65300831-66500831 GCF_963930625.1 Muntiacus reevesi
TGTAAAGCTTATTGAACTCTCACCACACAACATTTATGCTCGTTAAGTGCCAATGACTCAAAAACAGATTAGTGTCTCTGAAATTCATGTGGTTTGACAAATTAGGGAGAAAGTTCTAGGCTCAGAATAAATTGCCAAGTTGTAAAACTTTGTTATGCACCTTCAGAAAGGCTATTTTCTTCCTTCCTACTTGTATTTAGTCTGTAACTTAAGGCAATAAAGAAAACTAAATACCCCTCTCCTCACAGAAAACAGAGAATAAAAAATCAAGAGTACCTTGGAGAAAAATGGGGAATTTTTATTTATTCTTGAATGCAAATTGTGAGAACTTTGCCTCAGATGGTAAAGAATTTGCCTGCAGTGAAGAAGACCTGAATTCAATCTCTGGGTTGGGAAGATTCTCCTGGAAAAGGGATTGGCTCCCAACACCAGTATTCTTGCCTGGAGGATTCCATGGACAGAGGAGCCTGGCAGGCTACAGTCTATGGTGGCGCAAAGAGCAGAACATGTCTGAGTGACTAACACTTTCACTTTCACTTTTCAACACAGCTCTAGAGCAGTGTCAGGCAACTACAAATTGGTCTGTGAGCCAAATCCAGCGTCCCCGTTTTTGTGTATTTTATGAGTTTAAAATATCTTTAAACGAATGTATATTAAATAGCCAAGTAAGTCTTTATAAAAAGTTCTCAGCGTTGCTTCTTAGCCCTCAAAACCTAAAAAATATACTATTTGGTCTTTTATCAGAAGGAATTTGTGCTTCTCTACTCTTGAGTGTCTCAACCACTGTGAAATAGTTCCTCTCTAACTTTGAAACCATTACATGTGGCCACAAACATAATCTGCAACCTAGAGCACTAAAGTAATTTACTATCAACAGAACAGTGATGTCATCAAACTCATCCACTGCTGCACCTGATTATGGGTAACACATTATGGGTTACGTGTGGGGTGATGCATGTGGTACTGAACACTGGAGGGCCTGTCAGTCAGGGCCGTGAGTACCCTGAGCACTTGGCATGCCAACAACCAGCATGGGTACTGAAGCAAATGCAAAGGTAGAAGACACCATCTTCACCCTGGAGATTCTCCACTGAAGTTTCCTGAAATAGTGCATTAAGGCTCAAGAAAACCATTTTCTGGTAGACTGTAAAGCCAACTAAAGAGGATAAATCAGGCAAACACTCAACCTCTGTGTGACTTTGAGATATTTTTTACCTGCTCTGTGCCTCCATTTTCTAATCTGTACAATGGGGCTGACTATAGTATAATGTCATAGATACACCGTGGGATTTGATTGGGATTGTATACGTAGAGTACTTAGGTAAGTTAGCACCTTATCTGGCACATACTCTGTTCCAGTAAATGACTGCTGTTGGGCTGCTGTTTGTCGCAAGTCATGTCTGACTCTTTGTGGCCCCATGGACTATAGCCCACCAGACTCCTCTGTTCATGGGATTTTCCAGGCAGTAATACTGCAGTAGGTTGCCATTTCCTCCTCCAGGGGATCTTCCTGACCCAGGGGTTGAACCTGCACTGCAGATGGATTCTTTTCTTTTTTTTTTTTTAATTGGAGGCTAATTACTTTACAATATTTTAGTGGCTTTTGCCATACATGGGCACGAATGTGTACACCTGTAATGGTAAAGAATCCACCTGTACCCTGAGGGATGGGATGGGAGGGAGGTAGGAAGGGGGTTCAGGATGGTGGACAGGTGTACACAGTGTTAACAAACACTGGAGTTCAAAGTAATACCAGCTGTGGCAAGTTCTAGAAGACTCTTAGTAGAAAGACATGTGCACCCCTAGGCATGTCCAGTCTGAGGGCACCATGGGAGCGTGTCAGCTGCTTCTTCTCTGTCCTCTTCACCCTCAACACATACATCCTCTTCCTAGGCTCAATGATTCAGGCAAGGAGAAAGAGGCAAAAGCCGAGGGCTGCACCTCTGAGGTCGCTGCTCTCTGGAAGGGGCTTCCCAGGAGGTGCTCGTGGTAAAGAATCCAACGGACAATGTAGGAGACACAGAGACGCTAGTTCGATCCCTGGGTCAGGAAGATTCTCTGGGGGAGGAAATGACAACCCCACCAGTATTCTTGTTGGGCGAATCCTCATGGACTGAGAAGCCTACAGTCCACGGGGTCGCAGAGAGTCAGACACGACTGAGTGACTGAGCACACACACAGAGCACAGTGCTCTCTGGAAGTCTCCTCAGAGAGGCCGTCTCTCCCAGCCTTTCCTCCTTGACACCACTCATCATCACCCTTTCCTCGTAAGTTTATTCCAGCACCCTTTTCCACGGATGCCTGAAATCACCCTATTTATGTATTTACTATGTATACTATCTCTGTCTACCACACAGGTTTCAAAATGATGAGGATTTGGTCTGTCTTGCTCAGACATATTTATTATGATAAATATGTAATCAGCTAGTAAAGAGACCCAGTGGTCCGCAGAAAATTTCGATTCAGCCTGAATATAAATCTTAAAAGGCAACCTGGGGTTCTTGACTATATTAGGGCAGCCAAACATTCTCCTTGACAAAAGTTGCCAAACTTCAGCTAAAGGATATGTCAGGATACATATTATACATATTTTATGTGGAAACAGGGAGAGTGAGGGCACACCCCTTGTTACACTTGGGGGTCCTGAGTGTATAAATCCAGGATGTTCTGACACCTGGGCTTCTTCCATCTGACTGTTGCTACTCTCCTCTAGTACCCTCCAAGGTAGAGCAGCTATACTTTCAAAAGTAAAATCCTAGTTTAATGAGAGGACAGAAAATCCTAGCTGAGACTGTCCTTTTAAAAATTCTTGAATTTCTTTTCATTTTTGTTCATTCATTCAACAAATATTTATTGAGCATTACTTTGCCCCAGGCACTGGGGACTCGGCTGTGAACAAGAGAGATAAATCTTTACACTTGTGATGTTTGTATTCAAGATGAAGACTTAGTAGAATAACCCCTCATATCTGGTTAATCAACTCCCCTCCCCAACACTTTTAGCATAAAAAGTGTACACATGAACTTCCCTGTGGTCCAGTGGTTAAGGATCACCTTTCAATACAGGCAACACGGGTTTGATCCCTGGCCCAGGAAGATTTCATACGCTGGGGAGCAACCAACCTCAAGCACCACAACTACTGAAGCCCAAGCACCTAGAGTTCACGCTCCACAAGGACAGAAGCCACTGCGGTGAGAAACCCTCACACCACAATCAGAGAGTAGCCCCCACTAGCCACAGCTGGAGAAAGCCCACACACAGTAATGAAGACCCAGGGCAGCCATAAATAAATGAAGTTCGTATACCCATGTGTCACCGACTCAGTGGACATGAGTTTGAGTAAGCTCCGGGGGTTGACGATGGACAGGAAGCCTGGTGTGCTGCAGTCCATGGGGTCACAAAGAGTCAGACGTGACTGAGCGACTGAACTGAACTGAGTACCCATGATACACCAAACATCTTAGGGCCTACAACTGTGGTTCTCAACCAGTGATTGATTTTGCCCTCCAGGGGACATTTAGTAGTACCCAGAGATATTTGGGGATCACAACAGGGGTCAGTACTGTTGGGTAGAGACCAGAGAAGTGGCTAACAGTCTACAGCCCACAGGACAGCTCTTCACAACAAAGAATTATCTGGTCTCAAATCTCAAGAGTGATGAGGCTAAGAAGTCCTACAGTCTAGGTCGATTAGTAGACCCAGGCAATGTTTCAAGAAATTAAAAGTTGTGCAGCCATGAAATTAAAAGACACTTACTCCTTGGAAAGAGAGTTATGACCAACTTAGACAACATATTAAAAAGCAGAGACATTACTTTGTCAACAAAGGTCCACCTAGTCAAGGCTATGGTTTTGTCAGCAGTCAGGTATGGATGTGAGAGTTGGACTATAAAGAAGGCTGAGCACTGAAGAATTGATGCTTTTGAACTGTGGTGTTGGAGAAGACTCTTGAGAGTCCCTTGGACTGCAAGGAGATCCAATCAGTCCATCCTGAAGGAAATCAGTCCTGAATATTCAATGGAAGGACTGATGTTGAAGCTGAAACTCCAATACTTTGGCCACCTGATGCAAAGAGCTGACTCATTTGAAAAGACCCTGATGCTGGGAAAGATTGAAGGCAGGAGGAGAAGGGGACGACAGAGGATGAGATGGTTGGATGACATCACCAACTCGATGGACATGAGTTTGAGTAAACTCCGGGAGTTGGTGATGGACAGGGAGGTCTGGCATGCTGCAGTCCACGGGGTCACAAAGAGTTGGACACAACTGAGCAACTGAACTGAACTGAAGGCAGCATTCCTACTGTCTCAATTTTCTTCTTCTTCTTCTTTTTTTTTTTTTTATGTTACCCAGCATTAAAAGTTTCTAGTAAACATTTGGAGTTTCCCATGCTTGAGAATTTTCCACATACTTTCCACCCTCTCTTGCAATATACAACTTCAGTCCCACCAATCACATACCCCTAGGGCTTCACAGAGATCAAAGAGACGAGAAAGCAGATACTGGGTGAAAATCATTTTTTGACAAGAATTGAGTTACTGGCTCTTAGGAGCAATGGAAGTGAGATTTCTGGCATCCTGAGCCTGGGGTACAAGCTGTGATCTTTGCACTCAACAGCAATGATGGTGCCTCAGCCGGCACATTCTCATAATGTGGTTGGGAAGTGGCCCTTGTTCATAGATAGAGCTCCCAAGTGTGACTTTAGCCTCTCAGAAGTCCAGAAAAATGTCTAATATGCTTTTTAAGCCCACTAAAATGATTCTGTTAACTATTTTCACTGTCTGATAATAGTAAACAGAGACATGTTCATGGTCAATCTATGATCCAAAGAGGATATGTTTACATTCACTTGGATCTCAATCACTGGCTCACCCAGTCACTTTATTTTGAAGTGAGAATCACCTTGACCACTAACATAGTAAAATATCCTATTGTGCTTTGCATGGGGAAAAAAGGCACTGCAGAGTTTTAATAACTTCATCAACAGCAAAAGAAGAAACCTTGCTCTCGTCCTATGAAGTAGCCAGTATCTCCATTCAGCCAGGAATCTTCCCTGGCTGTAAATACTACCCTACGTGCTTGTATCCCTATTTTGCAAGCCCAGGAAGTAGGAGTAGTAAGCCACCTATGCAACCTTTCATACCAAACTTAAAAAGAAGAGAAAGAAAGATAATGAAAGAGTGAGTGGGAAAAGAAAACCTCAATAAAGATTTTAAAGCCAGACTGTCTTTGAACAATCTTGAAGTTTAATTCAAATGGCTTATAACCCTCAGCTTGCTGAGCATCTGCCCTATGCCAGGCAAGGAGGAAAGTCATTCCATGGAAGATGCACCCAATTTGTCTTTGCTACTTTGGAGGAGGGCTGATACATCAATTGCCAGCCCAGCTTCTGCTCACCAGCTCACCTTTTGCTAGAAGAGAGAATGGGAGTAGAATTCTGCTCATTGTCCACGCAGTAGTAGGATAAGCACAGAGGTCGGGATCTAAGCAGTTAGTTTCATAGCAACAGTCCAATCACCCAGAAAACAGGGTCTAAAATCACAAGTATACACAAAGCAATGACTGCCACTTATGCCTCATAAGTGGTGCACCTGATACACTCCTTGCATTATCTCTAATCTCCAATGGCTACCCGATAAGGCATATTAGCACCATTATACAGGTGAGGAAACTGGGCTTCTAGGAGAATATGTGATTTGCCTAAGATCCCACAGCAGTGTCTTAGGAGAGTCTTCTGAATTCACAGCCTTATTTTTTTTTTTTTTTGCTGTATCATGAGTCATCTCCATTCCCTTCCAACTGCATCTTCAAATCCTCTCCTCACTCATTAAATGACAATATCACACTTTCAGTCAAAGAATCTGGACAGTCATCTCTCTATCACCCCAGCAGTGACTACAATGGAAGATCACTGTACAGGCTTGTCCACCGAGATCCAGTTTCTTGTCTTGGCCCCTGGCACCAAACCCAACCAAATACATATGTGCTTTGTATGCTCCCTTCAGTTTCCTAGGCTTTAACTTCCTCATTTATAAAAGAAGGGTATTGGAACAAAAGTCTTGAAGGATCACTTCAAATAGTTTATTTAAATTTATTTGTCTGATAAAATGCTTTTTACTAATTGTGTTGATATACTCCCCAAACACACACTCAAAGAAGCATACATGTGCATATACACAAGATCTACCTAATGGTTTTATCCATTAGCTCAGTGTATAAAAACTTTCTCCCCCTGAAATATAGACACAAATATTCTGTCTATAGACAAATATTCACCATCTCCTTTGCCTAACCATAAGGCAATGGGGAGAAGCTGCTGCTGCTGCTAAGTCGCTTCAGTCATGTCCGACTCTGTGTGACCCCATAGATGGCAGCCCACCAGGCTCCTCTGTCCCTAGGACTCTCCAGGCAAGAATACTGGAGTGGGTTGCCATTTCCTTCTCGAATGCATGAAAGTGAAAAGTGAAAGTGAAGTTGCTCAGCTGTGTCTGACTCTTGGAGACCCCATGGACTGTAGCCTACTAGGCTCCTCCATCCTTTGGATTTTCCAGGCAAGAATACTTAAGTGGGTTGCCATTTCCTTCTCCAATGGGGAGAAGCTAAGAGAGACAAAAAAAAAAAAAAGAAACTGCAGTAAATTGCATTTGCATTTTTTCTCCAAGTATTTATTCTCCTTTTCCTTTGTATATATAAGGGGATTATTCGTCTCTGCCCATTGGCATCTGCTTGAGTTGCCTCCCTGGAAGAAATATACCTCCTTGTCACATTATTAACTGATTGGTCACATGTCTTACTTCAGCCAATGGACTGTGAGTGAGCATAATTTTATGTGCATGTCTGAGCAGAAGCCATAAAATAATTGCCTGGTTTACAACTATCTCTAACATGGAACCAGCATATTCTAGATAGAGACTGAAATCAGTCTTGACCCCATAGTGAGAAAGCATCTGAGACAAAGCTATAACTGACCAGCTGTTGACATATAGCATGAATAAGAAATAAAACTTTTAAATGGTAAGCCATTGAAATTTTGGAGTTGTTTGTTATAGCAGCATAACCTGTCAAAGTCTGACTGATAAAGCAATTATATTCAGATACAGTCAATCCTTATCATTCACCATAGCTGTGTTCTATCAAGTTGCCATGAACACTGAATTAGCAAATACTGGCTCCTTGCTCTTAGCTTAAATCCTTCAAGCTTCTGGTCAAAACATTTACATTAACAAAGTAATATGTAAGCTTGCTTTATGTTTGTTTCTATTTACAGACACCTTATTAAACATATGTTGTTGATTCATTAACAGTGAAGTCACAGACAACTGCAATGTAACTCACACCTGAATGAAGTTTATCTAACATGTACTTTCTTCATAAGACACCTTACAGCCTTCTCGCACGTAGGAACCCTAAACAACATTTCAGCCCTGTGACATGTTAAACAGCCAGTTCACCAACAAGCATAAAAATGCAAAAACTATGACACTAAATAGACTGCCAAAGGGATATTTGTTCATTATGGGAGAGTTAAAACAAGAAGGCACAGAATCTTCTTGTTCAAACTCAGTTAGATGATTCAAATTCTCACTGCTCTGTACCTGTCCACAAATGCCCATGAAAGCACAGCCAGTATTGACTTGGAGGTTACAAGTCAACTTAAGCAAGTAGGCAAGTTCACAAAAACGAAATCCACTAATAAGGAAGATCCTCTGTATTCACATGTGTTACTTTACCTAATTCTCAGAACAACTCCATAAGGTGGGTATTATATCACATTATTATTTTACAAAAATAAAAATTGAGATTCTGAAGATGGAATAACTTTCCCAAAGACATAATTAATTAGTGGTAAAAACCATGATCTAAACTCAGGTCAGCCTATATCCAAAACCACAGTGCTATTCCTTTTGGGTCACCATGTTGCTTCCCAGAAGATGAAAGACCTACCTGTGACACCAGCTCTCAATTCCTCTGCCTGAATTTCAAGACCCTGATTGCGTATTGCTTGTGACCTTTCTCACTCTCCATCCCTCCAGCCTTCACTGACCACTTTCTTCCTAGTGAAGAGCTTCTCTCCTATTTATGACCTACTATTATTGCTAGTTCTTCTTCCACACCTAATAGGCTCTTCTGACAGGCATCTTGTTTGCATTTTTAAAGCTAATCAGGAACTTGGGGATTATCTAGCTCAACCTGATTGTTTTCAGACCCAGAGACTGTCATTGATTTGCCCAATGCTAATGTGAGTCAGTGGAGAAGGCAATGGCAACCCACTCCAGTACTCTTGCCTGGAAAATCCCATAGATGGAGGAGGCAGGCTACAGTCCATGGGGTCACACAGAGTCGGACACGACTGAAGCGACCTAGCAGCAGCAGCAGCAATGCGAGTCAGAGGGCTTCCCTGGTGGCTCAGTGGTAAAGAATCCACCGGCTAATTCAGGAGACAAGGGTTCATTCCCTGGGTCAGGAAGATCCCCTGGAGAAGAAAATGGCAACCCACTGCAGTGTTCCTTCCTGGAAAATCCCATGGACAGAGGAGCTTGGAGGGCTACAGTCCATGGGGTCACAAAGGGTTGGACACAACTTCACAACTAAAATAACAACAGTGAGAGTCAGAGTCAAAACTTGAACCCAAATCTACTGATCATCAAGAATTTATCCCTAGGATTGTCTCACTCTTCCTCCGTCCCCAAAAGCAGTTACTTTCAAACTCAGGGCAATCAAATGAAGCAGAGGAGGGGCAGGAAGCATGAGAAAGAAAAGCAACGCCACTCAAAGGTGACTTCACATCATTCCAAAGGGCTCTTAGGAAGGAGACAGAGCTGACAACTATGTCTGCGGGTCAGACAACCTCTTGCTCTGGAAGAATCCAATGAGCCACTGAAGAGTAAGAGCATAGAGCTTCTAGGTTTTGAATTTATACAGCACTTTTCATCTCTGGAGCTCAAGGCTCCTTCCAGACATTATCTCATGCTCCTTCCCAGAACACCAGCAGAGAATGGTTGCAAGTATCATACCCATTTTATTGAATTTTAGAAAAACTAAGCCTTGAAGACAGTAAGGGATTTTCTCAGAACTAGGCAAAACAAGAACCTCATTCTGCAGAAGCAGACAAATCTTCACTAGCACCAAAGCTCAGCCCTTTCAAATCCCAGCCTAATGCTCATAAACAGTTGTCTAGAAATGAGACAGAAGCAGTATGACTAGTGTTTGTCAAATACTTGCTAGGTGCCAAGTACCTTACATATAAAGTATTATTGATACTGGACATCCATCTTGTGAAATAAAAATTGTTGTTTTCATTCTGCAGACAGGGAAAGCGAGGTTGAAGGAAGATTAAGGAAGAAGTTGCTCAAAGTGGTAAGTTGCATGATTTCATCATAGCTCTCCGTGACCTCAAGGCTGGCATTGTTTATGAAAACGCACACAGTGTCTCATATATGCAGAGCACTTTTCTAGGCACAAGAGATCGACAATGAAGCACAGGATGAACATGTGCAAGAACGTGTTATCCGCCAGGCACCAGAGACCCAAAGAGAACTAGGACACCCTACAGAAGCTAACACTGTACTTAGAGAAGAGAATCATGTGAAAAACAATTCAGAAAATGCTCTTTCATTTATTCAGTGACTTGTTCCTGAGTGTCTCCTAAGTGCCAGGCACTGGGTTAGATGCTAGGGATCCATCAGGAAGAAAAACACAGCCCTTGCCCTCACGTAGCTGGCTGCGTGATTGCCAATATAATCCTAAAAACACTGCATATCCAACTCAGGGCAGTCACAGGGGAAGGAGGAGAACTTTGTGTTTTATCTCAAAAGTCATACAAAATTGTCCTCCTACTTGGTATGAAGATTCATTTTAAGATTGCTATTTATTTGCTTACAATTCAACAATTAGGTCCCTTGCCTGTTTTTTCACAATTTCTCAGGAAGAGTTGAGACTTTGGGATGAATAACTCTTAGCACACCAAACTGTATCACAGGACATAAGCCGATTTTAAAATATCTGATCCATAGTCACAGTTCAATTCCATTAAGGCTACTTTGGTTGAATGTCCTCAGTATCTCTTATGTGCTAAGCAGTGGAGAAGCAAACAAACAAAAAAAAACCCTTGTATTCTGGAGAAGACAAATTCAAATGATTTCTATCCACTGAGGCCAGAGTCATACCAAAAATCGCCACAGGGGATCAGGGGAGTAAAAGAGGGGATACATAGCCTAGGTTGATAAGTTCTGGGATCCTTTCATATTTGCACATTATAATCACACAATAAATGTTTTTCACTGATAGGTTCACTTCAATTTTGCCATAAGCTTGTGACTATTTGTTTTTTGCAAAGGACATGCTAGGCTTGCAGCTTGCTATAAGACACAGACATGGGAGGTCTGTTTTCTGGACCCAGGTGTCTGACTAAACGTTTCTCTGCAAGGCAGCCCAGTCCACCATCCATCCATCCCCCACCCCACCTCATGGACATCCCTTTGGCAGCACCTACGGGAGCAATCTCCTTCCTGCTCCCCAAGCAAAGAACGTTTCTCACACGGTGATTTTATGGATTTCTCTGCTCGTGATTTCTCTGGTTGTTAATCCTATTACCTTCTGGGTTGGACTGACAGCTGCTGAAAAAAAGGATTTCCTCATGCCCCTGGGAAATAAATCCTCTCTCTGGCTAGGGCTTCTTTCTATGTTGCCATAGCCAGAGCAATTGAAAACATAACAAATGAATCATCACATTCTATCTACATCCAAATCCTTTTTTTTCTTCCTAGTTAAAAACTATCCCCCAAACCTCACTCTCCCTGCATTTTCTACCATCATGTATATTCAAATTCAACTAATACTTTTTGAGAACTGACTATATATCTCTCATGTTTATAAATAATATTTAATTGTGTCCCTGGATAGCCCCAGGAGGTAGGTTATTGTTATTTTCAGACAGGTCCCCAGTTACTGAAAGAAAGCTACTATCCCTGTTACTGATCAGTGGCAGAGCTTCCATGATTCCAACTCAAGTCTCCAAACTCCAGGGCTCCTTTCTCAATGACATTATCCAGACTTCTGGATGGATGGATGGATGGATGGATGGATGGATGGAAGGATAGATTGCTAGATAGATGGATGAATAAGATAGATAGATGGATAGATAGAAATAGATAATTTTTTTTTTTATTCTAGAGGCACAACCCTGAAACTACTGAATCAGAACTTCTAGAGTCTTGGACAGCTATCCCAGCTGTTTCTGCCAACTGGAATTTACGAGCTACCGCAGGACACCACGTGAAGTTTTGTCCGAAGCAAATTCTTCACTTCAAGCGCATGGGCTGGGCAGTGGCATGAGCAGTGTGCAGTACTGCCCTTCCCACCCCAAGAAAAGAAAAAAAAGAATGATGATGGCATTGCAAAGGGAAGATATGTAAAATGCACTATGGGAAAGAGAAAGAGCCTGATAGACAAAAATCTTTGGGTAATTTCTCTGTGTTCAGAATGGAGCCTGGGGGCAACAGAGGAGAATCTGAATGAGAGAGAAATTAAAGTGAAGGGCAAAGACTTTGCAGAATTCTTTGCCTTGTCTTTTCCTCATGCTGCTTCCCTGACACAGAAAGACCTGAACTGGATAGAAGAGATTTCACAAAGATGGTGATAAATAGAGATGTGTTTGTTTTACACATGGAATTTGGAATGATGGACCATTTATCCCCACCTTCCCCCCCCCCAAAGTTATTTTCAAAGTCGAAGTCATTTTCAATGTCAAAGTCATCCCTGGATAGACTGGTTGACGCATTCTCAGACATCCTGAAGTTATCCCACTACAAAGGAATGGAACTGATACCAATAAACCCACTCCTTAAATGGCAACCCACTCCAGAATTCTTGCCTAGAAAATTTCATGGATGGAGGAGCCTGGTGGGCTACAGTCCATGGGGTCGCAAAGAGTCCGACACGACTGAACAACTTCCCTTCCCTTATTCCAGATGGTCAGGGTGAGGCCACAGAAGGGAAGTATTAGGGTTGGTGCATCAAAGAAATGGACCATCAGTCCTGACACTCACGGTGTTGACCCCAAATATTAGGAAGTAAGAGTCTGACTCCTCCTCATCCCCAGGCCCCTCCTCCTCCACTCAGGGACCATTAGCCCTCTGCAGTCTGCAGTAAATTGCCGGTGCTTTCTCTCAGTTCCTGCCTATGGAGAGAACTCTGCATCCAGAAACATCCTTCCTCTTTCCATCCAACTCTGCCGTGCTCCTTGTCTCCCTGTAGAAGTCCTCCATCATTATTTCTCTAAGAGGGCTGTCTCACTTCCTTTCAACCCATTTGCCACCAGACATCTCATTCTAAACTGCAACTATCCCATCTACCATCTTCCATCCACTTCCCTTTTGTGGTACGTTGTATAGCCTTGGCCCCTAGTGACACTCGGCCAGTGCGCCATCCTTGCCATTCCTAGGGGGCTACTGGGGGTAAACTCATGCTTATTTTAACCTCGCCAGGCATTTATCCTTGCCATTCCCTCTGCCTGGAATGACATCCTCTGCATCCATACCAGGAGATCTACTGAAGTCGATCCATGCCTACGTCTGTCTTATTCTACCTGTGTCCTCAGGGAGCAACTCTATGTCTAGCAAGTGAACAGGTGTTCAAGATTATATGCTGAATGAGTGAGTCAGCATATAATCTTGAACAAGGGAAAATGAAGGAACTCTTGAAGAGCCAATACCTTCTCTTAGCAGGCTTCTCCGGATTGAGGGACAAAGCCACAATTGTTCCTCTGTGCGTCCACAGCGCATCAAATACCCTCTGCTGTCACCTTATCAACCCACATGGCATTGGGTACTAGCCTCCCCTCTTGAGGGCATTCTGTGCTTTATTTCTATATCAGTAGCACATAACAACCACCTAATCCTAATCACTAACAGCTTAATTGTAGGCACCCATTTGACCTACTTTTCTTATATTCCCTCACTTCTTTCTACAGCTTTGCCCAAGTCCCCACCTTTCAGCCTATTTTTCTTACCTTCAGAAGATTCTAGACCTTACTCTCTTACTCTAGGATTACAGGCTTAAATGTCTTTCCCGAACCCTTTCCTCTGCTCACTACACTGTTCACAGCTAACAGAAACCATCCCCCTGACCCTCTTAACCCTTCAGAAACATCTTGCCCAGGTCATACACAGGTCTCTTTAGCAATGATCATGCAAGCGTCATGGTAGCAAGTTTTGAGTTCCAGAATGAATCACGGGTACTTTATAGAGAACATAAATATACTCATTTCTGTAATCTCCCACACAATTTGGAAAGACAAGCAACTGAGGCACAAACAGGTTAAATACTTTTCTCAAAGCAAGTGATAAATGATAGAGCCAGTGTTTGGACCTGGCCATGGTTCATTCATTCATTCATTTACAGAACAAATATTCACTGAGTGCCAAGGAGGTATTTCTTCCAGACTTTGACACTTTGGGGGGAATCATTCGTCTGGCAAACATAACCAATTCTGCTGTTTAGACAAAAGGAAGGCAGACAAAGGAAAGAAACCAGAAGGGATTACAGACTAATTGACTCAGAATCACAACCAGGCAGGAAAAGCGGATGAGGGGGGAGGGAAGTTTCAGGTGAGACCTTTGAAAAGAGGACCATTCTTAGGGAGTAGCTTCCCTCCTCGGGGGCTCCTGGTTGAATGAATTCCCTGAACTGAGGAACGAGTGTCGAGACTTGTTTTATTGGTATTTACAAAAGTAGGTTTTAAAGGATCAGCGATTTGCAGATTCCTTTTGGATGTGTCACACCCATCTTTCGTTCATCACCCAAAGAGAGCAGGGAAATGTGAAGGCATAGACTTTGAAAGCCTGGAAACTGTGAGAGGGGTGACCTGAGATTCCAGTGGATGTTTTTTTTTCCAGGACTTTGTTTTGTCCAGGAAGCAGCAGTGCCCTGGGCAGGGGTTTCTTTCCCTCTCTCATCTTCCAGGCAGTTAGGAGCTTGTCAATTAACTCTTTCAGGCTATACTCTGTCGGGGTTAGAACTTAACAGAGATCACCTCTCTTTTTTGGCAGATACAAGCAGCAACAGAAACTGCTTTGCTCATATTTCACCTGCTTCAGTGTCCAGCACAGCACCTAGCACCACACCGATAAGAGTTTGTAGGAAATAAGGGAGGGGGAGAGAGAAGAAAAGGAGGGAAGGAGAAATGGAAACCAAGGATATCTATTTGATATTTTATGAGGTAGTATTAATAGAACACACTCAAGGGTTCTGGGTTCAAATTCAAGCTTTGGCAGTTGCCTGTACATCACTGAGCAGGTCATTCAGACTCTAAGAGCCTCAATGTCTTATTCGGAGAAGTAGAAATAACAGTGCCTATTTCATCAGGTCATTTGGAGAAAGAAATGACAATGCTTCGGAAAATGCTTTGTAAAACTGTCCGATTGTATGTTAAAATTGTTATTGATAAATGGTCTGATAAGAAAGAAATGTACTTCGAGGGATTGCTGGCAGAATTTGAAACCAGAAGTTTTTAACCAGGATGTGTCTGGCTTAGATGGGCCATGTTTCTTTTCTGAACACTCTAGGTGACCAGTAAACTCATAGCCTGAAAGGTGTGATATTTAAATAAGAGATGTTTGGAGTGTGGATCAAAGAGAAAAACTCCAATATACCACTGTCCAGAGCAACACAGGTTGTGTTTGACAGTGAGTGAATTCGGTCACGTCCACCAGCTTGGAGCACTTACTATGTATGGGACTTTCAGAAGCCTACTGATAAGGACCAGAGAGCAAAGACAATTAAGATGCATGTTGGTGGAGGAGGATGAATTGTGAGATTGACATATATACAGCATTGGTACCATGTATAAAATAGATTAGTGAGAACCTACTGTATAGCACAGGAAACTCCAAGTGCTCTGTGGCGACCTAGATGGGAAGGAAATCCAAAATAAGAGAGGACATATGTATACACGGGGCTTCCCAGGTGGTGCTAGTGTTAAAGAACCTGTCTGTCAATGCAGGAGACCTGAGACATGGGTTTGACCCCTGACTGGGGAAGATCCCTGGTGGAGGACACAGCAACCCACTCCAGGATTCTTGCCTGGAGAATCTCATGGACAGAGGAGCCTGGTGGGCTACAGTCCACGGGGTCACAAAGAGTTGGACACGACTGAAGCAACTTAGCATACACGCACACACATGTACAGTCTAGTTCATTCATTTTGCCGTAGAGCGGAAACTAGCAACATTATAAAGCAAATACACTCCAATAAAAATTAATTTTAAAAAAAGACGCATATCATCTCACTTGATGCTCAGCCTGCTTCCTACCCTATGCCTGGTTTCTTGGTGTGCCAAATAAGAGATTTGATAGAACAGTCCCCAAGAAACTCCCTAAATACTTTCTACCATGACCTTTTGCATGTAATTCTCCAGTGCCAGAGCTCAAAGGGTAACTGTGATTACCTCTTTCTAGGTGATTCTTCTGAGGTAAAGATCTCTACTAGAAACCCCAAACTGATGATAACCCCAAACAACGGCATTTAGGCAATTCACAAATCATGCTCTAATGCATTTGCTAACTGGACCCTCAAAACCATCCTGCAAGGGAGTATCCTTCAAGCTACTGACAAAGGAAATTAATTGAGTCTTACAGGCAGCTAAATTATTTGCCCAGGTCAGTGAGAAAGAAATCAGCTGGACCAGAGCATGAAACCAGATTTTCTACTTCTAAACATAAATTTTTCCATCCTTTCCACCCTGCAAGAGCATTTTTGACTAAGAGGCTGTAAAGCGTAAGCTCAGAGAGGCTGAATTTAACCAAAGAAGCAGGTAGAACTGCTCTGAAAGCCTGCAGATCCTCCCCAAACACTCTCAAGCCCAGAGTGGGTTAAATCTTCCCTGGCTCGGTCCCAACAGACATTAAATTCACCTGTGCTTGCTCTGAAATAAATCAGTGTCCCTTTCTGCTGCTGCTGTTGTCTGGAAATAATGTAAATGCAATGGGCCTGCACTGACATTGTGCTGCCCTGGAATGATCCACATAATAAATTGTCCCTTAATGCTGTTAAAGAGACGTTTTCCTCTTACTCAGGAGCTTTTGAGGTTGGACTGGGCGACTCACCCCGGGAGGAGGAGGCAGTGATGCCCGGTCCCTGGGCCCAGTTATTCTTGCGGCCTCTCCCTGCCCTCCAGCGCACTGCATTGCTAAGTTCAAGGATGCATTTCCCAGCCCCCAAGTTGAGCCACAGGACTTGCTGGCAACCTCGGTGGGTTTCACTGTTCGTGATTTGAATTCATTGTGCTGTATGGGATGCAGTTCTATGTTTACTTATTCGGATGCTTGAACGCTGAGGAA
The DNA here is from genome assembly GCF_963930625.1 of Muntiacus reevesi. Classification (NCBI taxonomy): domain Eukaryota; kingdom Metazoa; phylum Chordata; class Mammalia; order Artiodactyla; family Cervidae; genus Muntiacus; species Muntiacus reevesi. The sequence continues at coordinate 65,317,169 of NC_089260.1, forward strand.
AACTGGCACTCCTGGGCCACTCCATTCATCATTTGGAAAAATGCCAAGCTGTTTCCACAGAGGACAGAAGGCATGGGTCTCCCCTGCAGGAAGCCACTGCTGCTCCTTAATTGTTTTCTAGAGGAAGAATCAAGAGTAAAATTTAAAGTAAATGGCTGGCCAGGATGGACTCATTCATCAAAGCATGTTTCCAGCCGATAGTCAGAGCGTGCATCAGCCCCCGGCGCCACCACCTTCTAGGAGAAGGGAAAGCCAGCAGACCTCCAAGCAGATGAAATCGTTAGGAGGCATTCGGCAGTGTTTGAAAAGCATGGGGAGAGGAGGCGGGGATTTCTGTGCACGCTCCTTTTGGCCACATGGGGAAACACCAGTTGTCTGTGACCTAGTTATCTGGGAGAGGAAGCAGGGAACTCACAAAACTGTTTGCTGCATGGGAACCCCAACCTTCAAGGCACCTTGCGTGCTGAGAAAACAATTAGAGCTTCTTAGTTTGACTCTATGCATTTTGCTTAGAAATTTTCTGGTAGCATTAAAGACAAATCCACTTAAGATCACTTAAGAAAAGGGGGATTTTACAGGGATACACCATGGACAGGAAATAAAACCCAGGTTCATTAGAGATTAGAAGTGGGAACGGTAAAGCTTACAGAAAATCATCAGCTTCTCCTCTCTCTGCATCTGTCTGTTTCTCTCAATACGTGATCCCTTGTCCATGCGATGATTCTCTGTGAAGTCTCCTTGCTTTTAAGCATGCAGTCATGGATTCACTCAGTAAGGATTGAATCTGTCCATGTGGCTGGCACTGTTCAGGAGGCTGCTGATGTAGCAATGAAAAAATTGGGCAAAAATCTCTGCCCTTGTGAAATGTACATTGCAGTGGGGAGCCAGACACCAAACAAGATAAATAACTCCAGTGTGTTAGAAAGCAGTGAGTGCTTAGATCAAAATGAGAAATGAAACACTGGGAAGGCAGTTGAAGGGTTGTATAGGATGGCTGTGGGGAAAACTCACTGACAAGGTCATTTTTAATAAAGATGTGAAGGGAGGAAGGGAAGTAGCCGCACAGATGACAGGCAGAGTGCACTGACAGAAGAAACAGCAGGTGCAAGGGGCCTGGGGTGGTTCTCAGAGAAGCAAGAAGGCCAGTGGAGGGGGTACACATGAGGAGGACTAGTGAGAGATGAAGTCTTAGTCATAGGTCTGAGTGACAGATCACAAAAGACCTTGTAAGTCATTGTGAGGACTTCAGTTTTTACCCAGAAGGAGATAGGAAGATCCAGGCCAACTCAACTTGCATCACCCCATGGCCCACCCGATTCAGTTTGTTACTGATCACTTACAGATTCAAAATCTTTGTCTTCAAAAGAAAGAATCCAAGAGACAATGTCTGCATGTAGAGTCATCCTGAGTTCTCAAAAATTACCCAAGTATCTGTACTGCTAACTAGGCTAAAGTCCCACTAAGGATAATCAGCATCTGTATAGGAGTGTGTGATTTCTTCCTATTTCTCTCAAGAATGAAGAACAGTGCTTCCAGCTAGTCAGAGTTCAGAGGTGGAGACCCAGCTATAGCTCTCAATCTCCCTGTTTCTCTTTTTCTCTTTCATTCTACTTATCTTTCTTTTCTCTTCCACCTCCTTAGAATACTTGAGGAAGAGTAGAGGGTACAGGAAAAGACTTAGTTTCTGAAAGAAAGTGCCCAACCTGGCAAACACAGGATTTCACAGAATCTTTACTGAGGGAACGAATCAGCAGGTGCCAACAACCATGGCTTTCCCGGTAGCTCAGTGATGAAGGAATCCACCTGCAATGCAGGAGACGCAGGAGATGTGGGTTCAGTCCCTGAGTTGGGAAGATCCCCTGCAGGAGAGAATGGCAACCCACTCCAGTATACTTCCCAGGACAGTCTCAGGGACAGAGGAGCCTGGCAGGCTGCAGTCTGTGGGGTCACAAAGAGTTGGACAGGACTGAGAATGAATGCAAGAAGCATATTAGGACCTCAAGAAGTAGAGATCCCCTTTAAACATTCTGATTTTCTAGAAAGATTTTCACATCACATCTCACATAAAAACAAAATTAGAATATGTTTATTCTCAGCAAACTTCTCAGCCAGAAAGTCCTCAGATGTGGCAGAAGGATCCTCGAGAGTTGCCATGAGCAGTAGTGAGGGTTGCCAGTCGTGTTACTATGAATAGATGCTGTGCTGAAAATGGACATGTTTTTCCATAAATTAGAATGAATTCAATATTAACCCCCAAATATCATTATCCTCACTCCCCAGCATTCTAATATACTTTTATGAGTGGGAGAGAAACAGTGAGGGTATGGCTGGACTATCCAAACTGCACTTAACCTCAGGTGTGCCTTGCACACAAATGCCCCTCACTCTTATGTCTCTTGATGGAAAATAACATGAGAGTGACTTCCATGGGGAACCAGATGGTGCAGGAAGGTACTTATTTGCAGAATGACACTTCCTTTTCAGACACCAGCCACAAGAACAGGCATGTTCTAGAACTTTCATCTCCCTTGTTCTAAGAGTATTGAGCTCGTGAAATGACCAAAGAGCCAAGGCTCTTTTCCTAACAGCGATTTCAAAATGTTTTACGATGTCGTTCTCGTAATGATATGTAAGAAAGTTACCATCTGTAGTTGAGCTTTGGCTCTTCGCATGGAAGAGGAAATGACTAAATATATATTTACATATCTCTCATGAATATGCATTTTGTAAATGCACAAATATGTACAATTACTTGATAGACTGTTTTGGTTCCTATCTTTCGAATATTTAATACAACTATAAATGTTTAATTCATATTTACTGGGTTGATTGAACAGTTTCCAAATTATGCCAAGTCTTGCTAGAAATGAAAGTGAATGTCTCTGGCATGTTGTGCAGCAGGACTTGGCCAGCAGCACCCACACGAACTAGTGTAGTGATGGTTTTCTTATAAAGTACATTGAACAAAGCTGCTGGTGAGAATTGGCTTGCTGACTCTGGCATAGAGAATGGTGCTGGTTTTACATTTCCCAGTTGCCTCGCGAGCCCCTGGTAGTCTGGCTTCTCTGTTACCTCTTTGCAGCTCCTTCTACTCTGCCCTCATCACTCAGCCATAAACAACCCATATTCTGCCTGCAGTCCTCTCCACAGCGGACCCCAGGCCCAGCATGCTCTCTGTACAGACATCAAGACTTTGCACTCACATCACTTTCTCCATGAGGCTTATCCTTACCAGCCCATTTAAACTGCAGGCACCACAAGCCTGAGGACACCTGATGGCCTCTTATGTGCCTCTACTTTCACTTTTCCCACAGCCCTCACCTCTCACACACAGTATCATTTACTAATTTTAAATGTTCATGAGTTACAGTCTGTCTCTATCTTTCTGCAGTGGAAGGTAAATACCGTGAGAGCAGAAATCTATTTTGTTCCCTAAAGCACCAGTCCCTAACGTTTTTGGCACCAGGGACTGGTTTCGTGGAAGACACTTCTTCCACGGACTGGGTAAAGGACAGTGAGGTGGTGTTGGGATGATTCAAGCACTTTACATTTATGGTGCACTTTATTGCTAATCTCATGCTGCTGCTGATCTGACAGGAGGTACCGGTCCAGAGCCCAGATATTGAGGACTCCTGCACGGAAGGACCCCAGAAGCTTAGACTAGAGCTAATACTTCCTAAGTGCTCCAGTGAAAGAAGGAAGGAAAGTCAAGAGACATAAGTTCAAATCCAGCATGGGAAAGAGGCAAGGCCAGAACAGAACAGCAATAGAAATCTCCCCTGAGCGCAGGTAGAGACCACCTGGGTGACTATCAGCAGAGCTTGTCTCGGGGATAGCTTCCGGTCATAGCATCTGTGTAGGAGGGCTTTGTCATTATATCATATACATGCAAAATGGGAGTTGCAACATCTCTTTCTCTGAGTGGGGGTAAGAAAATGTATCATATCTTAGAGCAGAGGAAGAATTAGAAAAGGAGCAGAAGATTTCTCATTAAGTAGAGGATTATCTTTTAGGGTAATGCATTCAGCCAAAAGTCAGGAGAGACTATAAAACATGACCCATCACTTCAGTGCAGAGACTGGCACTTCGAAATGCAAATACTGCCGCAGACGTATTCTGCAATAAAAGTATTAGGGAAAACCACATCTCCTTGGGGGTAAAATGTTGCACATACCCAACAACAGCAAATAAGAAAGGTTATCACTGCAACTATAGAAAAAGAGTAGATGAAGATATTAGATCCTAAAATGTGCATTTTCAGCAGTTTGTAACAGACTGCATCATATTTATGACAGAGTGAGAATTAATGTAGTACCTCAAACCCAAACTAAAATTAAGGTATCATTAAAACGTGGAGAGAAACTGTATGCAATCAAATGGGACAGGAAGATGATGTGAGAATAACAGAGAGAGAGAGAGGACAAAGAATAAAGGTTAAAAGGAGGCAGCTGGGACGTCCTTCTCAGTCCAGTGGTTAAGGCTTTGCTTTCCAATGCAGGGGGTTGCAGGTTTGATCCCTGGTTGGGGAGCTAAGATGTCACATGCATGGTAGCCAAAAAAACAAAACTTAAAAAAGAAGCAATTTTGTAACAAATTCAATAAAGACTTTAAAAATGGTCCACATCAAAAAAAAAAAAAAAAAAAAAAAGTCTTTACTAACAAGGAGGGGCTACCCCAGAATCAGGGTAGAAATAGCCTCCCTAACTCTCCTGTCTATGAATGTCACCAGTGTCCTGGTGAAGAAAATTGGTGATAATCACTGAAAGCGCACACACTAGTTATAAATGAATAGTATTTATAGCTTGTCATACATGGGCATGAATGCTTAAAGGATATTTCATGAAATGCAAACAGCATGGGTTCTGTTCTACCCAGCTAATCGTATTTGTCCTAATTACATAATGTATTACTAATTGTATTATTCAAGTAAATACCAGCACTTGAATTATCAGAAAGAGATACCTGAACTAAATGGAACCGAACAGTCAAACTCCTGTTACCCTTAAGGACAGGAGTACATTCATACTCTCCGAGTGGCATTATAAACTGGTTAAAAGGAAGCACACTTCTGGGAAGTCATTTTGCAATTATTTCTCAAAGACTGTAAAAATGTTCATAACATTTATCCCATGATTCCTCTCTCTCCACTCTTGCAATATAAATTCTGGGAATACAGTCTACAGAAATGATACAAGTCCCTGGAGAAACAGAAGTGATTTGCTCGCAGGTATCTATAACTGCAGTGCTTTGCTTAGTAAAAAATGAGAAACAACATAAACATTCAATTATTTTGGGTATGGTTAGGTAGAGTAGGATGTTTCCTTTTTGTCCTTATTAAACTGAGTTTATGGAGGTAGAATTTACATACTGTTTTATACATTTTGAAAAATGTGTACAGTTGTGTAATTACCACCACTGTTCAGATATAGAACATCATTATCTTAAAACGTCCCCAGAGTAGCCAACACCAACCCCTGGGATCCACTGGTCTGATTCTTTCCCTATAATTTTGCTTTTCCCAGATCATTATATGAACAGAACCACAGGACACATAAGCTTTTATGTATGCTTCCTTTCACTTAGGATCATGTATTTGAGATTCATCCAAGTTGTTGCTAAGTAACGATTCATTACATGAACGCACCAAAATGTGTTTATTCATTCACTATCCATTTCATTTAAAAAAACTTTTTTTTTAAATTTTGAAATAATTACAGATTCATGATCTATAAGGATTCATTATCTGTAGTAAGGTCTGGAAAGGTTCCTGTACCCTTCTCTGAGATTTCTCCCATGGGTATACCTTTCATAATTATATCAAACAACATCAAAACCAGGAAAGAATCGCGGGGCAAAGCATGTGTATAGCGTGCCCACAATGAGTGTGCCACACTGTCACGTGGCGATCCCGATAAACACCGCTGAAGTCAAGCTGCAGAACTATTCCATCACAATGACCTTGCTTCTGTTTCCCCTGCATAGTCACACACTGCCAGCTTTACTTCCGTCTGCCCTCTCTTATCGATAAAGTAATAGTTTTAAATATTTCCTGCTTTGCCATCCTTGATAACCACATCAGACAGTGCTATAATTTTTGTTTCAACCACCAAACATAAATTAGTGATCTCAGGAGAAAAAGGAAAGTCTGTTGTATTTAGACATGCTTTTACTCTTTTGTTATCTTTTCTTCCTTTTTTAATCTTCCAAGATTCCTTTTTTGTCTTTTACTTTCCTTTTAGGGGAATTCCTTTAGAGAATTTCTTTTGCTGGTAACGAATTTCCTTAGTTGTCCTTCACCTTAGAATATTCTTACTTCATGTTCTTTCTACCCAGATTTTCTGTCAACTGTGGTTAATAATTTTTATATTATATATTCAAAGAAAGGACTGAAAGGAAATAAGCCAAATGTCAAGAGATACTGAGTTAGTGAAAGAATGAAGTCTTTCTCCTCTATTTTCCAATGTTTTATAGAATAGCAACATGAGATTAAAAATATAAATTAAAAGAATAACAAAAATGCATGTCAACCAGACATGTAAAGCAGAAGCTCTTTTAAAATTGGAAGCATGCTTTTCAACTGCAAGAGACTGCCATTCTAAATAAAACAAAAACAAAAACAAAACAAGCAAGTAAAGAAAACAAAAATCACGAATAAATAACTAATAAATAAACAAAATGAGACCTGCAGAAAATTCTCTTCCAGAATGACTGTGTTACACATCTGTGAAACTCCATTGTAACCTTCATCCTTTACGAAGTATGGTGGCACTAGTGGTAAAGAACCTGCCTGCCAAATGCCGGAGACATAAGAGACGCAGGTTCGATCCCTGGGTCAGGAAGATCCCCTGGAGGCGGGCATGGCAACGCACTCCAGTATTCTTGCCTGGAGAATCCCATGGACAGAGGAGCTGGCAGGCTACAATCCATGGAGTCGCACAGAGTCAGACACGACTGAAGCAATGTAGCGTGCATGGTTGTTGCTTTATGTTGAACAAATCAGCAGCTATTTGAATGAGAGTAATGTGGTCAGTGGAAAGCACTTGAACAGAATCATCAGAGAAATAAGCATGTATTCTCTGGCACAAATGTGCAATAAATTGAAATGGATACCAACCATTGGCTCAAAAATAATCAACTACAAGTATGCTCAACGTACAAGCATTTTCCCCGACAGAGTCACAAAGCTTGCTCTGCATTGTTCCTCAAAGCTCTTCAGAAGTTACCAGATGCAGTTCAAGCTAAAATAACACAGTGAGGTACAAGTTAATTACATAGTTACCAGCAAAATCACACACATTTTTTTTGCAATAATAATGTGGTAAATAAATACACGCTCACTCCACGGGAAATGATGGCAATTATCAAGAACACATGTTCACACCATCATATTGCTTACTGATAATTGTGCAATTAACCAATGGCAGCCAGCATGCTAAAATGGATATTTATTCTTCTTTGAGCTTCACATGCTATGCAGGATGCATGTGAAAAGCACATATGGGGAGTTTCAAGGGTGAAACTCAAATGTGGGAGCATTTTTTGTGGTCACACCTCACCCTCCAAATGTTTCCAGAAGGCAGCTTCTGCTTTTTAATAATGTCCATCTATTTTTAACCAATTGCCTAGCACACAATTAATGCTCAATAAACTCTTTGTTAAATGAACTAATAAAAGGTAATAAAAGACTTGTGTGATGTGAGTAATCCAAAAGGAACAAATAAACTTGAAATACTTTCTGTGTTGGTATTTTGGGAGGAACTTTGCATTTGAAATCAGAAGTTCCTAATCCAAACACCGGGTCTACTGATGGCTAATTAAGGAATTTCAAACAAATTACTTCCAGTCTTTGAATTTCAGTTTTCTCGACTATAAAAGGGAAGTAAAGGAGTTTGTTATGTGACTCAAATGAGATAATGTGTGTGCAAACCCTTGTAAACCAAACAAATATTACACACGTAGGAAATAGTCTCGGTAATGTGCTCCCATTTCAACAGTAGGAAATCCAGACCTATCTTCAAAGAGGTATGTATTACCTAAGGACCTCTCACTGGTGGCAGAAGAGAGAGAGTGAGAGTGGCAGCACAATAATTAATCCGGAAGGTGAGAGAGTAGCATGGAGGAATCCATAATGGGTCATCTGCAGAGCGAAGGAGACACAAAGCAAATGTTGGACGAGATGGCTCCAGTTCAGAACCAAGTCAATGGCAGGAAGTTCCTAAAAATATAAAAGCAGGGTGATTTTGTGAATTTCCACGTCAGATGGCTCAATGGTAAAGAATCCACCTTGCAATGCAGGAGACGCAGGAGCCACGGGTTCGATTCCTAGGTCAGGAAGATCCCCTAAAGGAGGATATGGCAACCCACTCCAGTATTCTTGCTTGGAGAGTCCCAAGGACAGAGGAGCCTGGCGGGCTCCATGCGGTTGCAAAGAGTCGGACACGACTGAGTGACTGAACACACACATATGTCATATACATCAGTTCAGACAATCTATATTTCTTATTTCAGCAAACTCATTAGGGAAAAACAATACACTTTTCAGATAATAAGAATAAAAAAGAATAAACATCTGTGGACATTTATTGCCTACAAACCAACAATTTCTATAGCTCTTTAAATTTCTGCTTCATGCCATCAAGAACAACACACTGATCCTTAACTGCAGTCAGAGAAAATGCACCACATCTAGAAGAGGTTCTGCAAGCTAGAAAGAATTCCACAACTAACTTGCTCTTATTTATTGCAGTTTACCCACACTATAGGACTCCTTTATTTAATATGAATGGATCTGAAAGTCAGATGGTTAATTAAAAATTTTGTTAAAATATATAAATATCTTGTATCAATATATGTTTTATTATAGTTGAAAATATATAAATATTCAATTAGTGACCCATCATTTAACTTAGGGGCCAAGATTTTGCTTTATAGGTCTGCCATACATCAACATGAATCAGTCACAGGCATACATATGTCCCTTCCATCTTGAACCTCCCTCCCACCTCCCACTCCATCCCACCCCCATAGGGTGTCACAGATTACTAGATTTGAGCTCCCTGCATCACACAGCAAATTCCCACTGGCTACCTGTTTTGCGCATGGCAATGTATACGTTTCAATGCTGCTCTCAGTTTGCCCCACTCTCTCCTTCCCCCTCTGCGTCCACAAGTCTGTTCTCTACGTCTGCATCTCCATTGCTGCCCTGCAAATAGGTTCATCAGTACCGTCTTTCTAGATTCCATATATAAGTGCTAATATACAACATCTGCTTTTTCTCTGACTTACTTTACTCTGTATAATAGGCTCTAGGTTCATCTACCTCACTAGAACAGACTCAAGTGCATTCCTTTTTATGGCTGAGTAATATTCCATTGTGTATATGGACAAGGAAAAACAGACTGGTTCCAAATAGGAAAAGGAGTGCGTCAAGGCTGTATATTGCCACCCTGCTTATTTAACTTCTATGCAGAGTACATCATGAGAAACGCTGGGCTGGAAGAAGCACAGGCTGGAATCAAGATTGCCGGGAGAAATATCAATAACCTCAGATATGCAGATGACACCACCCTTATGGCAGAAAGTGAAGAGGAGCTAAAAAGCCTCTTGATGAAAGTGAAAGAGGAGAGTGAAAAAGTTGGCTTAAAGCTCAACATTCAGAAAACTAAGATCATGGCATCTGGTCCCATCACATCATGGCAAATAGATGGGGAAACAGTGGAACATTGTCAGACTTTATTTTTTGGGGGCTCCAAAATCACTGCAAATGGTGATTGCAGCCATGAAATTAAAAGAGGCTTACTCCTTGGAAGGAAAGTTATGACCAACCTAGATAGCATATTAAAAAGCAGAGACATTACTTTGCCAACAAAGGTCCATCTAGTCAAGGCTATGGTTTTTCCAGTGGTCATGTATGGATGTGAAAGTTGGACTATAAAGAAAGCTGAGCGCTGAAGAATTGATGCTTTTAAACTGTGGTGTTGGAGAAGACTCTTGAGAGTCCCTTGGACTGCAAGGAGATCCAATCAGTCCATCCTAAAGGAGATCAGTCCTGGGTGTTTATTAGAAGGACTGATGTTGAAGCTGAAACTCCAATACTTTGGCCACCTCATGCAAACAGTTGACTCATTGGAAAAGACCCTGATGCTGGGAGGGATTGGGGGCAGGAGGAGAAAAGGACGACAGAGCATGAGATGGCCAGAGGATGGCATCACTGACTCGATGCACATGAATTTGGGTAAACTCCAGGAGTTGGTAATGGACAGGGAGGTCTGGTTTGCTGTGATTCACGGGGTCGCAAAGAATCGGACATGACTGAGCAACTGAACTGAACTGAACACAACTTCTTTACCCATTCCTCTGCTGATGGACATCTAGGTTGCTTCCATGTCCTAGCTATTGTTAATGGTGCTACAATGAATATTGGGGTGCCCATGTCTTTTTCAGCTACAGTTTTCTCAGGGTGTCTGCCTACTAGTGGTATTTCTGGGTGATACGGTAGTTTTAGTTCTAATTTTTTTAAGAACTCTCCATACTGTTCTCCATAGTGGCTGTATCCATTTACATTCCCATGAACATTTCAAGAGGGTTCCCTTTTTCCACACTCTCTACAGCATTTATTGTTTGTAGATTTTTTTGATGATGGCCATTCTGACCTGTGTGAGGTGATACCTCTTTGTAGTTTTGATTACAGACTGAGCCGTCTTTCCTTTCCTTGGCCACACAAAATCACTAGAGTTTGGAATATATTTTGGGAGAAATATGTACTTCTTTAATTAATGAACCTCAAAGATTTGGTGGCTGAGAAGAATTGGAGAAACAACGTGCTGTAAAACTCATCAACAACAACAAAAAATTTAGTTTTGGTTTTCAGGGTAGTAATCAGGCAATACTGGAGGAAGTAATCAGACATTATAGGCTTCAATATAGCCACCTCAATTTTCTTGAGTAAAAGCAGAAGTCATACTTCTAAGATTTTCAAGTACTTTATCAAGGGTAAGTATTCATATTCTCTTGCCCTTCAAACAATACAGGATCAGTATTTTCTCAGTTCCGTTGATACTAGATAGAGCTATTGACTCTTTTTTATGGCACTATAAAACATGTTGTACTGAAATAAAGGTTTACTTTGCAACTGAGAATTCATGGGCAAGGCTTCCTGCTGACTTCTGAGAACCCTGAACAAATGTGTCACTGCTGTTGTTGATGGAGATATTTTTAGAACAAATTAACTATCTTTTACAGAGTACACACACACACAGTGAGAAATGCACGTGCTGTTGAAGAAAGAGAAAGTGTACCACGCACACATGAGTAATTAGATTTCTGCTAAATTAAACGTTTGCTGAAGTTACAATTTGCACTGAGACAATCTGTTTCCATTTTGCTAACTTCTGCTCAAAGCAGCCGCTGACCATAAAACCATCTTGCTTTCTTATTCCCCAGAGGCTAGAGAAGATTTTTGTCTCCTGGTAGGGAAAGGAAACTTTGCCAATTTTCTTCTGTGCCTGTAAAGAACAGGTAGAAGACAGAGAGTGTTCAAAAGAAGATATGCAGCCAAGGAACTTAAGCTCAAGACATTGACTTTGTGGTTCTTCATTCCTTTGACTAAAACTACAGCATTTGAGTTTCAATGTCATGAGGCTGTGAAGCAGGAAGGGAACTTTATGCTCAGCTAGGCAAAGAGGTATCATGAAAAAGAGACACGCTCTGGAGTCAAGATTTTCAGACTTGAGTTCCATCACAATCATTCCCTAGCTATGTGGCTTTGGGCAAGATGCTCTGTGTCCTTGAGGCTCATTTTCCACATCTGTAAATTGGGAACACCAAATGTTAAGGGTAACATGCTGCCTTCCCCACCGAACTGGATAGAAGATTTCGTGAGTTGTGAAACAGGTATCTGTGAACTGTAAAGAATTAGAGAAATGGACTTTGTTATTGCGACCCAGTTTCACCCCCTTTTTTCCAAAAAGTAAATAGGGACCTAGAGAAGGGAAAGGACTTTTCAAGGTCAGCAGCCTGACTACCACCCAGAGATCTGCTCCCAGGTCAGGAAACTTCCACACAAAAGTGTGCAAAGAATCTTCTAATTATGCAGATCTCTGCCACTGGAGCTATGTTCCTCTAAGATGCCAAATTCAAGCCTGGGGAGCCAGTCTCCTCGAACCCCGCAGTCAACGTTTAGATGGCTAACCTCAGAGTGTCCAGGCTTATATTTTTTTTACTTTAAACCAAATCATTTAATTGGAGCATTTCTTTTTCCCAGCCACCTTATTCTCAGAATGACAGTTGCTGATACAAGTAAAGGACTAAGACTTTCCATCTTTTAACACTGAAAGTTCCCAGGAAGCTTTTCAGCCATGCACAGACTGAGACAGTTAGACACCCTCAATTTCCACATTTCACTGAATGTCTGTAATGTGCCAGACACTTTGCTGAGTACTTATATTCTTCTTATTTATTCCAAAAATTATGTGGGGTAGGTACAATTATTTACACTTCACAAGATGAGGAACCCCAGTTCGGGGTGATCAAAATCATAAGTCTCCCATCACACAGCCAACATGCTTTGGAGCCAGGACTCAGCATGTTTTGAATCTAGAGTCTGTGTTTTTACCAGCACAGGTCACTGACTCCCAATATGTCTTGAACAGCCTCAGGAAGAGGAGAAGAGTGGACTACTTTTAAGCCAGATTGTTTTATGATCAGCCAGTCATCATGGTCTTGGACAGGTCGGAAGCAACTGTAGTATTTAAACTTGGGAGTCAAGTGTGTTAGGGAAAAGACAGATAAGAAGGGGTCAAAATCTCAGTTTGAGTTTCTACCACCTTGCTTCCTGACTTTACCTCTTAAAGCCTTTTTTCCTTATCATACAAAGTGGGGATAATAAAACCTATATCAATGTAGTGAGACTCAAAGTAAGTGTTATAAAAAACACTTTGTAACCAGAAAAACATTAGTAAAAAGAGGTTAACTTGCTGACTTCAGTTTAAATATGGTGTTACTATAGAAAGCTAAATACTCTATCAGCCTCTATTTTTTTATTTCCCCAAATGTATCTCCACTGTTGGCATCTTTCAAAAAATCTGCACCAGACATGTGTGGTTGCCTACACAGTAGGCATTCTGTCCCTTCCTCATTTTAACAGGATCCTGATTTCCAAATGGGACCATCACCCTTTCTGATTTTCAATTATAGGCTTTATCCAATAAGAGCATGAGTCAACCAGAATCAATGAGACATTTGCTAGAGCTTCTGAGAAACTGAAGTTTCCTTCATCTTCACTGGCAAATTTTCCTCTTTCCTACTGGATATTAAGGACAGCTGGAACCTCTAAATTCAACAGAGGTCTTGTAAATATCAAATGGAGAACAGAAGAAGAACCCACATAACGTGGAAGCAAAACTCCAAACTGGAAAGGGAAACAAAATATTGATCATATCAGTTTAGTCTAAAGTCAAATCAAGTACAAATTCCATATCTGCCTCTTAATGGCCAAGTAACCTTGGAAATGGCCATTAATTTCTCTGAGTTTTTGTTTCCTCCTCTGTAAAAGAGAGATAGTTACATAGTTCTCATAATGTTGTGGTGAGTGTTCAATTAGACGAGAATTGTCAAATGCCTAGAATAGGACCTGACAATGAGTGAGTGCTCTGGTGCTAGTGGTAAAGAACTCACCTGTCAATGCAGGAAACATAAGAGACACAGGCCTGATCCCTGGGAATGGAGGATCCCCTGGAGGAGGAAAGGGCAACCCACTCCAGTATTCTTGCCTGGAGAATTCCATTGACAGAGGAGCCTGGCGGGCTACAGTTTATAGGGTCACAGAGAGTTGGACACGACTGAAGTGACTTGGCCCACATGCTCGCACAGTTATTGACGGCTTTCTCTCCGTCAATAGCTCTCTGCTCCTAGAGGAGAGACCAGGGCAGTGATGTTATAAGGAAAGACTCAAAAATGAGATGCTTATTTGGAGTCTTAGAAGAAGCAAAGGACTTTGTTCATGCTACTTTGTGTAATATTACACCTCTGCAAAGAAAGGGAGGTGGGGCATGCTAGGTTACATGATTTCTTACTGCCTTATTTTCATATCTGTTTGCATAGTTCAATTTGCATATTAATTTTCATATTGATTCACTTCCCAAGAACAACCCTGGACCAATCCCAGATGTAGCATAATATGCTTGTGTGTGTGTTTGTGCATGTGTGTGTGTGTTTCTGCATATGTGTGTGTGCTGTAAAGTGTGTATTTGGGGAGAGGGCAAATATAATCCTGATAAACATGTGGCTAGGAGGCATAGTTCTTGATTACAGCCATCCTGAACCTCCTCATTCCAATCTATTTGACCAAATACTAAGGTCCTGGTCTCAGAGTAGGACTGTCTAATCTTAGTAAACGTGAGTGAGAGAGAGACAGAGAGACAGAGAGATCTTATTATTAGGAGAGACAAGCTCTTCTAGGTCTTCTTTTTCTGCTCAGATGTGTCTTGGAAACCCAAGGGTCCAGCTGACCTCTCTTCAACAACAGCAGTAGATAAGGAAGCAACATGTCTGACCCACTAGAACACCATCCAAAAGGAAATCCTGTCCACGCCTGCAGGAAACTCCCAAGACGACATCTGGCAAGAGAACACAGGCAGTGAGAGGCAGCTACGTTTGAGGGCAGGAGCACAAAATCAGGAACTTGCAGCCAGCTCTGCCCCCACTGAGCATTTCCCCTTCCCCAGCCCCAGGTCCCTGCCTGTAGAGTGGGCTTTCCTAGATTAAGAGGAGTAAGAAATGATGTCAGCATCAGCTCTGTGGCTCCCAGCATAATCCTGCAAGCATGCGTTCTAGACCCACAGGACAATAGGAGGAGTGGACCCAGCAGGACCACAATAACCACCCCAGCACTTCTTCCAAAACTCCTCCTTTTGTTTCACGGGATCTTTTCTGTGTGATCTTACCAGGTAAACCCAGTCATTCTCTGCTCCCAGTCCCATAACTCTCAAAATGTCCATAAGATCCTGATGCATGATCGCTTTCCGTGCCTGTGTCTCCTGACAGGTTGTGAGTCTTCATTTGAATGTTTCAGAGTCTTCATCAAACCACCAAAGAATCAAAGTTCAAAACAGACATAAAGCACAGAAGTAGCAGAGATGGACCTTAGCTGTGAGCTGCCCCACTTCCTGCTTAGAGTAGATGCTTAGCCATGGGACCCACTTTCCAGCCATGCCATGAACACGTGCGTGCCTTCTCCAACCACGTTCCCCCCAGAGTTGCACAACGCACTTGCTGAGAGCCCCATGTACTTCTTCAGTACAGATCATTCCAGTGACCCACGCCAGGAGGGAGGGTGTTGTCTGTCGGGAACATCACAAGAGCTGTGGAGCACGCCCAGAGAATCCCACCGCCATGATCGTGTATCCTGAGTGACCAGAGTCTCATGGAAAGAACAGACCTAGAAGCCCTTTGTGTGGTCACTTTGTGTCTCCATCGCCAGCTTCTTCAATGTGTTACAATATTATATACATAAGCACATTTCTGAAATCTCTAACACGTTTCCCATGAGGCCAAAGAGGATAAGAAGATGGGGCTGAGTGTGGATGAACGAGAAGATGGAGACATGTAGATCCACTCAGCGTGATTGTTTCATAGTGACTTGGTGGAATGTTGTAGGACTCATCAGTGCACAGAATAATGCTCACCTTCGAGCTGATGGTCTGGACCCTGCTGCTCCCATATCGTCCACATGTCCTGCTCTGGCTTATGGCTCTGTCTCTGGTCCCTATTAACATCAGTTAGTGCCAGCACTTTACAGTCGAATCTCTGCAACAGAAGAGAGCTGTTCTCAGGACTGGATTAGCATCCACAGACAGGACCATGTACAGAAAAGGAGCATGCTTTTTCTGGCCCGTCCCCTTTGGCTCTGATGAAAAGCTATGAGCCTTCTTTTATTTCTTTTCAGTAAATTCTGGCCCTCACGCCTCAATGGGATAGTCCTTCTCTTCTCCATATCCATTCTGACAATTTGGGGCTAAGGCACCGGTGTTCTCCATCTTTCTCCTGCACTTCGGCTTCCACCCTCGCCCCCTATATTTCATTGTCCACCGGCAGCCAGAGTGCGCTTGCAGAAACAGTAATGAGATAATCATGTCACTCTTCCATGTTAAAATATCTCAATAGCTTCCCATCACTCTGAGAACAAAATCAAAACTGGCTACCAAGGACCACATGACTTGCCCAGCCTCCCCGACATCCTCTTGAGCCATTCACTTCCTGTGCTGTGCTTCGGCTCCTTTGCTTGCAAACAGACTCATTTTGTTCCTACCTCAGGGACTTTGCACTGCTGACTCCTCCTGCCTAGAATCTTCCCCACCCTATGTCCCAGCCATTGGGACTGTCTTCTCTTATTTGACTCTTACTAAGCTTTCTACTTTCTGCCACAAACACACCACCTAGTTTAATTCTCTAAATAACATTTATTGCTCGTGCTGGTTCTTGTGCTCAGTTGCTCAGTAGTGTCTGACTCTTTGTGACTTTGAGCCTGTGACTCTTTGGAGTCCACCAGGCTCCTCTGTCCATGGGCTTCCCCAGGCAAAAATACTGGAGTGAGTTGCCATTTCCTCCTCCAGGGGGTCTTTCTGTACTAGGGGTCAAACCTGTGTCTCTTGCCCTGCAGGCAGATTCTTTACCACAGAGCCACCAGAGAAGCCACATTTAATGAATATTACTAGCTTTAAAATCTATTGTCTTATATATTTATATATTGTCTTCTCCCTTCATAAGAAAACAAAACTTATAAGAGATCAAAAGCTTTAACACCTTCATTTATTTTTTAATTTATTTTTATTAGTTGGAGGCTAATTACTTTACGATATTGTAGTGGTTTTTGCCATACATTGACATGAATCAGCCATGGATTTACATGTGTCCCCATCCCGATCCCCCCTCCCGCCTCCCTCCCCATCCCATCCCTCTGGGTCTTCCCAGTGCACCAGCCCTGAGCACTTGTCTCATGCATCCAGCCTGGGCTGGTGATCTGTTTCACACTTGATAGAATACTTGTTTCAATGCTGTTCTCTCAGAACATCCCACCCTCGCCTTCTCCCACAGAGTCCCAAAGTCTGTTCTGTACATCTGTGTCTCTTTTTCTGTTTTGCATATAGTGTTATCATTACCATCTTTCTAAATTCCATATATATGCGTTAGTATACTGTATTGGTCTTTATCTTTCTGGCTTACTTCACTCTGTATAATGGGCTCATTAGAACTGATTCAAATGAATTTTTTTAAACGCTGAGTAATATTCCATTGTGTATATGTACCACAGCTTCCTTATCCATTCGTCTGCTGATGGGCATCTAGGTTGCTTCCATGTCCTGGCTATTATAAACAGTGCTGCGATGAACATTGGGGTGCACGTGTCTCTTTCAGATCTGGTTTCCTCGGTGTGTGTGCCCAGGAGTGGGATTGCTGGGTCATCTGGCAGTTCTATTTCCAGTTTTTTAAGGAATCTCCACACTGTTCTCCATAGTGGCTGTACTAGTTTGCATTCCCACCAACAGTGTAAGAGGGTTCCCTTTTCTCCACACCCTCTCCAGCATTTATTGCTTGTAGACTTTTGGACAGCACCTTCATTTAAAGTATATCCCCCAGAAGCTACTACATTGCTTGGCAATGTCAATCAGTATTCCTTTAATGCATTTCTGAGTAAATGGACAAAACTCAAGCTTAAATGAATGCCAAGATTTCATAACTACTGTTCTTTGATCTTTTACTGAGTTCTAGTAGATTACTAATGCCCCCTGATCCCAAATCATCAAAGAGTGAAGAGAAACTTCTTAAAGAAGTGATTCTGAATCCCAGTCTCACCACTGACTATGATTCTGGACACATCTGTGGAATTCTATGTGTTGATTGTCACTCCTAAAATGGAGGGAATGGAAGAAATAGAAGTGCCTGCCTTGTAGAGCTGATGCCGATGATGTAAGTAAGCACAGGCTGGGTGTCTGAACAGTACCTGGTCCGTAAGAATCCCTGGACAGGTGATCAATGCTACCATCACTGTGATCACATTGCAATCATGTTGACTGCACTGCAGTATAGATGAAGCTCTTCATTCTGCCACCAAAAACAGAGAGCAGGATGGACACAGGAAGCAAGTCTGAGAGCAGTGAGACCAGTAAAGAGACTCCCACGTGTGAACAGAAACAAGCTGTTGGATTCCCAGGGTGGTGCAGGAGCAGAATCCATAGAATCTGGCTGTTT
Organism: Muntiacus reevesi; assembly: GCF_963930625.1. NCBI lineage: Eukaryota > Metazoa > Chordata > Mammalia > Artiodactyla > Cervidae > Muntiacus > Muntiacus reevesi. Next base: position 65,335,415 of record NC_089260.1, read on the forward strand.
CAGATATTGGAGGAGTCAAAGATAAGAGGTTGAGAATTAAAATCTGGTCAACTGCAGGAAGGATTCACACACAACCACATGTCAACCTGGCAGATGCACAGGGTACAAAAATGCACCCAACCTGCACCCTTCCTTGAGGAACTCGGGTTCAAACAGGGAAAACCAACAGAGACTAAAATGAGAAAGATGAGTATTATCCTGGAGGTATGAAAAAAAAGGCTATAATTCACAGAATGGGATTTGATCCCTTCCAGTCATACAAGGTTTGAGTAGACATAGCAGAAAGAGTGACACCTCAACCTTTGAATTGAATCCCTTACAGTAAGTCCCAGAATGCTGATGGGGTACCAAAATTATACCAAAACTATTAAGAGGAGAGTCAGGTGCTAGAAGGACAATTCTACTTAGACAAACACCACAAGTCTACCTTTGCTCTAAGCCCTATCCATCTCAGATCTAGCTTAGTCGCCTAAAGTGTCTGTCTTTGTTGGCCAAAGCTAGTTTACAATGCTAAAAGACTAAACTCATCAAGGTGGAGGACAAAGCAAACCTGGATAAAACTGGCAACTGAAAAGACTAAATCATAAATTATAGTCCTGGTCATATAACTGTATTAACATTAGTCAACAGGCATTAATTAAGTTCACTGCATTACACTGAAAGCTGGTTATACCCTTGGAGTAAGTAACTTCCTTGGCTTGAATTTTGTTCTTTTCTCAAATCTCTAAGGTATAAAGTTAATTGCATTTGTAAACATTTTAAAATCCTTCTCAGTTGTACAAAACACTTCCTTGCTGCTTTAAGGAGAAGATATAGTCACAAATTTACCTTATCTTAGTGATGCATTGTTGAAAACACGAATTTTTTGCTCTATTTTAATAGTGTACAGCTACATTTTCTTAAAGGCTCCCATCAGCTGTGTGCCTGCGTCTGTTATTTTAGTGTTTCTATCATGTTCACACTGCTAGTCTGTCCACTGTCACTTTTCACAATACTCCATATATCTGCCCCTAAAAACTGTTCCCTTAATTCTAATTGTGCTCCTTCTAATCAGATAGCGCCTGATACTAGATGTTCACAAGAATTGTTTATCAAAGGGAGACCAAGTGTCCTGGAATAATCATTAAGACTTTCCTATTTCACTGACAAAAGTGTCTAGGTTTGTACAGTAAAAATATATATATATATAATTATCCAATTTATTTATAAAAGCTGGGAAACAAGAGAAGAACAGAGGTGAGAAGTAACTTTCCCAAGTTCCTAGAAGTGGTGACAATCAATTTTGCTTCCTGGGATCTTTTTTCAGTTTTTCAGTAAGGCTGGAAATGATCAGGTTGTAAAAGGACTAAGCATTGGTTAGAAATAACAAGAGAAGACTCTACACATGGACATCACCGGATGGTCAACACCGAAATTAGATTGATTGTATTCTTTGCAGCCAAAGATGGAGAAGCTCTATACAGTCAGCAAAAACAAGACCAGGAGCTGACTGTCAGATCATGATCTCCTTATTGCCAAATTCAGACTTAAACTGAAGAAAGCAGGGAAAACCACTAGACCATTCATGTATGACCTAAATCAAATCCCTTATGACTATACAGTGGAAGTGAAAAATAGATTTAAGGGACTAGATCTGATAGAGTGCCTGATGAACTATGGACAGAGGTTCGTGACATTGTACAGGGGACAGGGATCAAGACCTTCTCCATGGAAAAGAAATGCAAAAAGGCAAAATGGTTGTCTGAGGCGGCCTTACAAATAGCTGTGAAAAGAAGAGACGTGAAAAGCAAAGGAGAAAATGATAGATATTCCCATTTGAATGCAGAGTTCCAAAGAATAGCCAGGGGAGATAAGAAAGCCTTCCTCAGCGATCAATGCAAAGAAATAGAGGAAAACAACAGAATGGGAAAGACTAGAGATCTCTTCAAGAAAATCAGAGATACCAGGGGAACATTTCAGGCAAAGATGGGTTCGATAAAGGACAGAAATGGTATGGACCTAACAGAAGCAGAAGATATTAAGAAGAGGTGGCAAGAATACACAGAAGAACTGTACAAAAAAGATCTTCACGACCCAGATAATCACAATGGTGTGATCACTGACCTAAAGCCAGACGTCCTGGAATGTGAAGTCAAGTGGACCTTAGAAAGCATCACTACAAACAAAGCTAGTGGATGTGATGGAATTCCAGTTGAGTTATTTCAAATCCTGAAAGATGATGCTGTAAAAGTGTTGCAGTCAATATGCCAGCAAATTTGGAAAACTCAGCAGTGGCCACAGGACTGGAAAAGGTCAGTTTTCATTCCAATCCCTAAGAAAGGCAATCCCAAAGAATGCTCAAACTACTGCACAATTTCACTCATCTCAACCGCTAGTAAAGTAATGCTCAAAATTCTCCAAGCCAGGCTTCAGCAGTTCGTGAACCGAGAACTTCCAGATGTTCAAGCTGGTTTTAGAAAAGGCAGAGGAACCAGAGATCAAATTGCCAACATCCGCTGAATCATTGAAAAAGCAAGAGAGTTTCAGAAAAAACATCTATTTCTGCTTTATTGACTATGCCAAAGCCTTCGACTGTGTGGATCACAATCAACTGTGGATTCTGAAAGAGATGGGAATACCAGACCATCTGACCTGCCTCTTGAGAAACCTGTATGCAGGTCAGGAAGCAACAGTTAGAACTGGACATGGACCAACAGACAGGTTCCAAACAGGAAAAGGAGTGCGTCAAGGCTGTATATTGTCACCCTGCTTATTTAACTTATATGCAGAATACATCATGAGAAACGCTGGGCTGGAAGAAGCACAGGCTGGAATCAAGATTGCCGGGGGAGAAATATCAATAACCTCAGATATGCAGATGACACCACCCTTATGGCAGAGAGTGAAGAGGAACTAAAAAGCTTCTTGATGAAAGTGAAAGAGGAGAGTGAAAAAGTTGGCTTAAAGCTCAACATTCAGAAAACTAAGATCATGCCATCTGGTCCCATCACATCATGACAAATAGATGGGGAAACAGTGGAAGCAGTGTCAGACTTTAATTTTTTGGGCTCCAAAATCACTGCAAATGGTGATTGCAGCCATGAAATTAAAAGAGGCTTACTCCTTGAAAGGAAAGTTATGACCAACCTAGATAGCATATTAAAAAGCAGAGACATTACTTTGCCAACAAAGGTCTGTCTGGTCAAGGCTATGGTTTTTCCAGTGGTCATGTATGGATGTGAGGGTTGGGTTGTGAAGAAAGCTGAGTGCTGAAAAATTGCTGCTTTTAAACTGTGGTGTTGGAGAAGACTCTTGAGAGTCCCTTGGACTGCAAGGAGATCCAATCAGTCCATCCTAAAGGAGATCAGTCCTGGGTGTTTATTGGAAAGACTGATGCTGAAGCTGAAACTCCAGTACTTTGGCTACTTCATGTGAAGTGTTGACTCATTGGAAAAGACCCTGATGCTGGGAGGGATTGGGGGCAGGAGGAGAAGGGGGCGACAGAGGATGAGATGGCTGGATGGCATCACCGACTCGATGGGCATGAGTTTGAGTAAACTCCAGGAGTTGGTGATGGACAGGGAGGCCTGGCGTGCTGCAATTCATGGGGTTGCAAAGAGTCAGACATGACTGAGCAACTGACCTGAACTGAACTGAAGATTATGCATAGTAATTCTGGGGCTTCCCTGGTGCTCAGAAGGCAAAGAATCTGCCTGCAGTGCAGGAGATACAAGAAATTCTAGTTCAGTCCCTGGGTCAGGAAGATCCCCTAAAGAAGGCAACAGCAACCCACTCCAGTATTCCTGCCTGGAGAACCCCATGGACAGGGTAAGCTAGTGGGCTACAGTCCATGGGGTTGCAAAGAGTCAGACATGAGTAGGCAACTAACACTTTCACTTTCCTTTTGATAGCAATTTTTAACACAGCAAACACAATTAGGTGTATATACAATAGTAAGCCTCCAATTACTAGCAAGCTGGGAGACAAAATTCCGTGTGCCAGACACTTGTTCGAAACTAGCCTACATTCACCCAAACTCCCAAAATGAATCCATTGACTTTTCTACTGCTTTTACCTGAAGGAGTTTACTTTGACACATTTCCTCTTCCTTCTGATGCATTTCCTACTCTTCATCTTCTTGTTCTTTCTGCCTTAACTGGGGCCTTGCTCAGTCTTTTTAGCTCTCCTTCTTGAAGGATGACTCAGGGCCATTAAAACATAAATCCACCTATACAGAAGCTCTTCACCTGAACCTGGTAGCCAGCCTGTAATATCTGAAGCATCCCTGACTTATCCCAGACTTGGCTCCATGGCCTTGAGCTTTTGGATTGCCCCTTTCAGGATACTGAGGGCAGTGGACTGAAAGGTGGGATTGGAGTCAGACAGATAGAGGCTCTAGGTATAGCAACTTTGCTTGTTGAATTTAAGACCTGGGGCAATGACACTTCTTCTTTAAGCTTCAATTTCCTAATTTGAAAAAATAAAATAGTATTGCCAACCTAATAGGGCTTTTTTGAACTGTGGTGTTGGAGAAGTCTCTTGAGAGTCCCTTGGATTGCAAAGAGGTCAAGTCAGTCAATCCTAAAGGAAATCAGTCCTGAATATTCATTGGAAGGACTGATGCTGAAGCTGAAGTTCCAATACTTTGGCCACTCGATGCGAAGAGCTAACTCATTGGAAAAGACCCTGATGCTGGGAAAGATTGCAGGCAGGAGGAGAAGGGGACAACAGAGAATGAGATGGTTGAATGTCATCACTGACTTGATGGGCATAAGTTTGAACAAGCTCCGGGAGTTGGTGATGATAGGGAAGTCTGGTGTGCTGCAGTCCATGGGGTCACAATGAGTCAGACATGACTGAGCAACTGAACTGAATAAATAAGGCTTTTTCCTGTATTCTCTGCCTCTCTTGGGCTTCTTGGTCAAGATGATGGCTGATTGGAACCTGATTAAGTTCCAGGAGGTCCATGATGGGGTAAGGATTGCTATTGAAGGCAGCTCATGGGGTGAAGACGTAGAAGAACAAGTTAATTCCAGATCTTTGGGGAAATTTTAGATTTCAGTGTTAGAAGGAATAGATGGTGTCTTGGGGAACATTTTGTCCTCCTAATCATCCTCACATGAGCCAACCAAGTACCAGGCAATTGATGCTTGACCCAAAAGAATGACAGCCACAGACCATTAAAATCAGCAAAGGCCTAAGATGCAACAGGAATGAAGTCAGATACCTTAGAAACTGTGTTTCCCTCTCCAAGATCCCAAATGCAGCTCAGCACCGTCCTTACTGAGAATGCTCTTACGTCAAGGGCTTGTAACTCTGAGTTCTCCTGTGTGTAACTGGACCAAGTTGAGATATCCTGAGGTTAAACTCTTTCATTTATCTGGAAAGAAATATTCTGAGTTGGGGGGGTTGGAGCACAATCACAGAATGCAAAAATGCTCATTTCACTGGTGAGTGCCATTGGGGCTGGATTCAGAAGAGAGTTATAAATTTGTATTACATAATAAAGAGCCTCCCATCTAGGACATTTTTTTTAATTGAGGTATAGTTGCTTTACAATATTGTGTTAGTTCCTTCTGTACAACAAAGTGAATCAACATATATGTACATCAACATATATCCATAGACAACATATATATCAACATATATCCATAGACAACATATATATCAACATATATCCATAGACAACATATATATCAACATATATCCATAGACAACATGTACATCAACATATATCCATAGACATCATGTACATCAACATATATCCATACACAACATGTGCATCAACATATATCCATAGACATCATGTACATCAACATATATCCATAGACATCATGTACATCAACATATATCCATACACAACATGTACATCAACATATATCCATACACAACATGCACATCAACATATACCCATAGACAACATGTACATCAACATATATCCATAGACAACATATATACATGTACATCAACATATATCCATAGGCAACATGTACATCAACATATATCCATAGACAACATGTATATCAACATATATCCATGGACAACACATATATCAATATATATCCATATACAACATATATATCAACATATATCCCCTCCCTCTTAAACCTCTCTCCTAGGCAAAGAAAGATATTGTTCTAACATTTCTGACTGAGTTTGAAACTCTTTCTTCTCATTACCCGGATTTGATCTAGAGCCTTTGGTCCTGTAGTAAGTAGTTTCTTTTAGTTGTCATCTGGATCCCAGAAATAATCGTCAAGGCATTTAATTTTCATTTCTATTAAAAAAATTTGCATGCACTTTTGCTGTGTGGTGTTAATTACAAAGCTTTAGAGAGAAAAAAAATATTAAACCCAAAGAATGTCAAAGAAAAATCAGTTCCACTGAGAACATTGGGAAGGAGGTGAACTCTGAGCCAACACCTTGACATGATTGAGTAGGACATGATCTCTTAAGGAATCACAGTTGCTTCAGTTAAACTAGTACTAATTTGGCAAAAAACAACAACAAAAGAAGTTGTGTCTGCCCTTGGGTAAGTTACCCTTCCACTGGAGGAATGACAGTATACCAGGAGTAACACATTCAAATGCCTTCAGGGCTTCCAGTTGCAACAAGATGGATTATAACAAAGAAGTGGGAATGGCTGTGAAAAAGCAGAGCCTTCGCACCCTTTTTAAAGGTCCTCAAAGTCAGAAATAGTTTACAACTCATGATTGGCAAATAATACCCTTTGGGTGGTGAATTTTCATAACCTCACACAGATCCCTTAGAACAGAGTTTCTCAGCCTAGGCCCTACTGATATCTGGGGCCAGATAATTTCCTGTTAGGAGAGACTGTTCCTTGTAGGATGTTGAGAAGCATCCTTGACCTTTATGCACCAAATGCCACCTGAGAAAGAAGTGCTAAATGTCACAATAGCAAAGAACAACACAAGAGGACAGCCCCACTCCCATCCACTGGTTTTGCAATCACCTTTCATCCCCCAGCAGATGGGTCAGGAAAAACCCGTTATCCTCAATGAACAAATAGAAAAGCAGATGCAGAGTCAAGTTACAGCTGGATGTGGCGGCGTTACTATTTAACAAGCTTCTTCTGACCCAAAGCTGTATTTTAACCCATCTGACATCATGGCTCAAACAGAGGATGTTTCAAAGGATAGCATCATTGAGTTGAGACTCAGAGAGAGGACTGGTCTTACCTTCTGTGTTTGAAACACCTCTCCTGCCCTTTCTCTCTCTGCTATCGAAGATGAGCTGAAGAGACAATAGAGCAGTCCAGAGGCTGCTGCAGTCATGCTGATGATAAGTGACAAGGATCTGTACTTGACCACTGGCGGTAGGGATATAGAAGAAGATACAGAAAATAATATGAAGAAAAATTGTCAGGATTGTAATTGATTAAATTAGGACATTTAAAAAAAAAAACAAAAAAGGATACAGAGTCCTAGAAGGATCTGGCATTAGTCAGATCAACATCAAAATCAACATCAGTTGCTTTTACAAACATTTCAAATATCTCAGCAACTTAACAAAGTCAAGGTTATTTCTCATTCACATCATAGTCCAATTAGGTATCTGGATGGAAGACTTAGATGCTGTAACTTGGGGATTCCAAGCCCCTGCATCCTGTGATGCCATCATCCTCCAAGTCAGAGGTCAGCGAACTATAGTCTATGGACCCAATCCAGCCCCTGCCTGTTTTATAAATAAAGCTTTATTGGAACACAGTCAAATTCATTTGCTTACATAGCACTCATGGCTGATTTCACACTGCAGTGGTAGTGCTGAGTAATTGATACAGACATCATATAGCCAGCAAAGCCTAAAATATTTACTTTCTGGTTTCTTACAGAAAAAACTACTTCTTGGCATCTTCTACTGAATACCCTTCAATCAAGCAATGACTAATAAAAGAAAGTATGAAAGATCCCCCAAGAGGTTTTAAGCCAGGTCTGGACATGGCGTAGAACATTTCTGGGGCCGGAGATCATTCGGCCAGAACTTGTCACAGGGCTGCCCTCCCTGGTAAGGGAGGCTGGACGATGTGGAGGATTCCATGGTTAAGGCTGGGAACTACCAGTCCATTCCATTGATCCATGGCTCTAGAGAAACTTCTTTTTGCTTGATTATCATCCTGTGGTTTCCTTAGAATGGAAAAAACTCACATATTCTTGCAAAGTGCTGTAAACAACCATATTCACTGAGACGCATTAATGACCAACTTAAACTACTGAACCCTGAGTTTAAACAAATGTATTATGTAAGTTGATAATAGTAGAATAAACATGACCCCAATTAATGAATTTTCTCAAGAAAATTTTTTCTCAGGAAAACCCCGAGCAAAATTTTTGGCCAACTCAATATATGTTCTTTATTAGTTCAAATAAGGGCATAAATGGAAATTCAGTGTAACTCCATAATATGAATATCTACTCCATGCTCAGTGCTGTGCCAAGCAGAAAGGAAAATAAAGACATACTGGATACCTGCCGGGGTCTCATTTTAGGCATGAAATATACAAATATTGAAAAAAACAAAAGAAGCATTATTTTTGTTCCAAAGGGTACAGGTTTATCTTTTCATCAGCCAAAAGAAAGAATATACCATGAGGAGTAAGGTGGTTGAGATACACTTTCTGGAGAAGAAAAATAAAAGTCATTATGATTTTTGTGATTTCCATAAAAATTAAAATAAGAGTGAATGGTGATAAAACTTGAAAAATGCTTTGCAATTTAGAAGTCATTATCACTATGTAATATCCTTTAATATTCATCAAAATCCCATGAATTCAGTATCCTCAGGACTAACTCATTTTCACTAAGAACCAGTAAGGGGTTGAGACCTGCTCTGTAATACACGGCTTGTCAGGAGAACAGTAGGCCTGAAACGAGGGTTAGATTTATCTTTTTCCTTTATCTTTCTTCCTTTTCCTGATTTCTAATCCCGGGCTCTTTCAACTTTGCCACATTGTCATTAAAACTTTTAAAAACACAGGGTGTCCTTTGAAAGACTTGCACCGAGGTAGCCATGAAGAACTGGTGGTGTGCTCCAAAGCAAACAGCAGTCAGGGGAAAGCTTTCCGCACAAAGACAGTGAAATTTCTATTGGCTCGAAGACGCCCCAGCCAGGGGCAAGGGAAACGAAGCCGCAGGCTGCAATCACTCCCCGAGGATTGCTCCATCCAGTTCTCAGGTTGAAGGCAGCTTTGAAGTCAAAACACAACCATCCAGACAGGTAAAGGAAGTGAAACTCTGAAGGCTGTCAGTTTTGTGAGGTTCAGATAATGAATTAGGCACAGAATAGTTGACCAAGAATAGAGCAGCCCTTTGTTGATGGCTCGGAGGAATTCTGGCTCCTGCCTGCTGTCATGTTCCCTGACTCCCAGGCCCCTTCCATTTGTCATCTTGACTCACAGGCAACTAAGACATTAAACTCCTGAACAACAGAAGATGTCTGAGTGTGTGGCATACACATACACAGCCCGAGCCAGCAGCAGGCTCTCCCAGGAGGTTGGTGGGACAGAGAAATGCCATGTCATGGTGGAAGAAAGGCCTGTTATGGTCCATTTGAGCCAAGCATTCCCTTAGGATGAACTAGAGCAATCACCAGGACCAGTTGGGCAAGATTTCTGTTTGGGTGAGGCTACCAATGGAAATGGGAAGTGAAATGAAATCCAGTTTGCCTTGATCCTAAGGGATAAAGTCCACACCCCTAGCATGATATATAGGCTATCTGTGTCCTGGTCACCATCCAGCTGAGCAGTCTTTCTGTACCCAAATCCTCCTTCCCTGTTTTCTACCAATAGGAGCCTCTCAACACATTACTTACCACTTACCTGGGCTTGCTCCCAATTCCAGTTTCCACTATTTGGTTTGCCCTTCCCACTTTCTCCACCTGAAAAACTCCTATCCATCTTCCATACTCAGCATTCAATCACAGTTCATCTGTGACAATTTCTGCAACTTGTCCTTTCAGCCATTAGGAAGCCACGCCCTTTCCTTCACTTTGCAACCACAGCACTTTATATCTCACTGCTACAGCACACATCACCTTCCACTGAGAAAATGTGTGTTCTTGTCTGGCTCCCTCACTGGTCCAGAAAGTTGAGTGGCACCTAGGAGCCGACACGCAAACAGAAATGAGGTAGAAAAATGTGGTTGGATGTTAAAGGTTTTGTGAGTGTGTATGTGTGTGTGTGTTAGTTGCTCAGTTGTGTTCAACTCTTTGTGACCCCATGGACTGTAGCCCACCAGGCTCCTCTGTCCATGGAATTCACCAGGCAAGAATACTGGAGTGGGTTGCCATTCCCTTCCCCAGGAGATCTTCCCAACCCAGGGATCAAACCCAGGTCTCCTACATTGCAGGCAGATTCTTTATCATCTGAGCCACCAGGGAAGTCAAAAGGTTTTGATATGCTGTGATAAGAAACTTGGACTTGATCTGTAGCAAGTGGGGAGCCACTGAAGGATTTAGCATCCAGGAAGAACTTGGTCAGAGCTGGAGCTTGAATGCCTCAATTGACCAGGCTGTTAGGTGAGTTTTCAGTCCTTCCTTCCATGGAGGAATGCGAGACTGCAGTGTAACAGTGGCCCGTGGATGGGCTTCCAGAGGCCTCTTCATTCCAGACGAGACGAAATCACCACTCACAGCCATAGTCCTTGCAGCCACTGGAAAAAAGCAACTGGACCAGAGACAAGAATAATAGCACATGAAAGACCCTGGAATAATCCCCCTAGTGTGACCTCTGGCCCTGGGACACCTGTCTGTGAGAGAAACCGTGCCTACATCTGTGCCGTGTCTCACGTTCCCTGAGCCTGGATCCTCTCCAAGCACGATACGTGCAGCCAGTGTCAAGCAGAAGAAGAGATAATCAAGTTATTCAGGAGAGGATGGAAACAGAAAGATAATTTTCCGATGTGGGCTTACACAGTGGATCAGGGTTTGTGTTGTTTTCTCACTTCCCTAAACTTCCATGATATCTTCTTCACTCTAAGAAAAAAGGGGATTAGGAAGTGATTCATACAGAAGGAAAGGCTATGTGAGAAGGTTGTCCCGGGAGACCATGCCAAAACTCTTCCCTATGAACCCATCTGCTAATGGGACCACTTGACCAAGGAGGGCAGTTTCCTACTTTTGTCCCTGAAGCTTCCAAGTGTCATGAAAGAGGGAACAGAGCCGGACTGCAGCTTGACATGCACAGAAGTCCTGGAAGGACTGATTGCCTCTCAGAGGCAGCCTCTTCTCATAGGAAAGTGTGGGTTTTCTGGGTGGACAGACACGCGTCCAAGCCTAGATCTCAAGCCCCACTTCCTCTGTGATCTCAGCCCACTTGCTAAGCTTTTCTAAGTTTCATTTTTCTCATCTATAAAATGAGGATAATTCTTATGTTTCCGTAATGTTATAAAGTTAAACTAAGTAACATATTTTAAGTGAGCAGTGTGGTATTTACAATGTACCCAACACATTATATTTATTATTAGAATCAGGTTCCCACTTGAAAACGTCACATGCAAGATGAATTCCCAGGTTCCAATTTAGTCAGGTAGGATATACTTAAAAAAATAAAAACCCTATAATGTGAAAATCTTATTGTACTAAAAGATGTTTGAGGAAGTAGCTATCCTATTACTATTCAAGATTTTCTCACAGAATCCTTGACTGGCATATAGGAGGTACTCAGGAAATTTTGTTGAATGGTTAGATAAGCAAATTGTTTAGTTAAGCAATTTACTACACCATACAAGTAGATGTTAAGAATATAAGCCTACAGAAAACAAGCTTGAATGTACAGGAAGTTATATATACTGGTAAGATCACAAAAGTAAAATAGCCAAAGGATTGAAAGAACAACTCAGAGAAGAGGAATCTGAAATCCCCCAAACTATGTGAGCAAAACAATGTTGAATAAACCCACAGTTCTATAAACACAGATACAGATAGAAAGGCTTATTCACTATAAAGTAGAAATGATTTTTAAACCAATAGCATTCAGGGATGGTCTAGGTCCGGTGAAATGAGACATTTCATTCACAGTTAGTCAGAATGTACAAGTGTTAAGCTTTCTGAAAGGCCATTTATCAGTACAATTAAAATCCCTGAAAGTGTCTCTACTTTTTTACCCAATAATTCTACTAGAAATCTATAGTACAGGAACATTAGAGCTGTAGACAAATGATGTCTCTATAGGAATGCTCATCATACAATTATTTATATAATAGCAAACAAAGAGGAGGAGGAACAAGAAGGAGAGAATGAAAAGAAGAAAAATAAAGGAGAGGAGGAGGAAGGGGAAAGCAGAGAAGCAGAGTAGAGGTTGGTGAGATAGAAGTAAGACAACAAGGCAGCTCTGGCAAGGAGTTAGATGAGAAATAATCAGAATTAAAGTGTAACATATTTTTTATGTTGTTCTAAGGTATAGTAAAGATACAAAATTTTGATTTTGTTTACATTTGTGTTAAAAAAGCTAGTTGACTCCTAAAATTAGTCATAGAGCATACAACTGCCTAATTAGTAGAGGAAAAAATGGAAAGATAAAAAAATAATTTATCAAAAAAAAATTATCAATCATAATAAACTTAAGATTGAAAAAAATGAAACATAAAAGGACAATTTGCAAGTGCACAATCAAGTTAGAAAAATAAATACAAATATATCAGTGTCTTAGTGAACTCTGGGTGCCATAATAAAATACCGTAGACCAGGGGTTCCCAACCCCCAGGCCTCTCGGCCACCTGTAAGGACCCAGCACAAAGCAGGAGGTGATCAGTAGGAGAGAGCTAGCCAGGCTTCATCTCTGCTCCCCATTGCTCCTGTTGCCCGCAAACCATCCCCACACTTCCCAACCCCGGTCCGTGGAAAAACTGTCTTCCACCAAACCAGTGCCTGGTCCCAAAAATGTGGGAACCTCTGCCATTGTCTAAGTGGCTTAAGCGGTAGAAATTTACTTCTTACAATTCTGGAGGCTGGAAGTCTGAGGTCTGGGTGCTAGCACGGTCAGTTCTGGTGAGAACACTCCTGCTGCCTGGAAGATGGCCCCCTTCTCGCTGTGTGCTCACGTGGCCTTTCCTTGGTACCTTCGTTCGGAGACAGAGAGGCAGAGAGGCTGATCTTCCTCTTATAAGGTCACCAATCCTGTTGGAATTTGGACCTCACCCTTCTGACCTAGTTTAACCTTATGTGTGCGTGTGCTCAGTCACGTCTGACTCTTTGCGACTATATGGACTAAAAGGGGTAGTCCCTTGTAGAGCCCACCAGGCTCCTCCATCCAATGAATTTTCCAGGCAAGATATACTGGAGTGGGTTGCCCTTTTCTCCTCCAGAGTATCTTCCCAACCCAGAGATTGAACCCACATCTCCTGCATTGCAGGCAGCTTCTTTACCACTGCAGCGTCTGGAAAGACCCGTTTAACCTTAACTACCTTCTTAAAAGTCCGGTCTCCAGTGCAGTCCCATGGATGGAGGGAGGTGTTATGGCTTCACCATAATGATTTGGAAGGGACTTAATGCAGTCACTTACCGAAGAAAAAGCATCTTATTCTTTATCCTCCCAAAAATAGGACAAAGATTTGTTATTCACATGTGATATACTAAAATTAAACCATTCTGATTGTGGAAAGGTTAAGAATTCAGTCAGAATTATAAACAAAAAGAGTCTGAAAGACAAAGAAAAAGAGCGAATCAATTTTTTCCAGTAAAAACAAATGAGAAAATATCATTCTAATGAGATATTTACAGTAGCATTATAAAATGTAATGTACACAATAATTAACAAAAATGTGTATGCCATTTACTGGTATTATAAAACTTAATGGAAAGACATTAAAGAAAGTCTAAATAAATGTGAACCATAAAATATTCTAAGACTCAATATCTTACAGATGTTAATTCTCCCCAAATTTGATCTGTTGTTTTAATGTTATTTCACTAAAAATCCTAATAACTTTTTTTTCCTTTTACTTGATTAACTGATTCTAAATTTGATGAGGGTATAGTACAAAGTTATGGGACTTCGAGTGTTGGATATCAAGAACTGTTATAAAGTACAGAAATTAAGCAAGCATGTTAGTGCAGAAACTAACAACAGCAACCAAAAAAAAAAAAACAAGAAAACTAATAAGAGGAAGAAAATAGCCTATGAACAGACACACACACACACAAAATAGAAACTTCATTGTCACAGAATAGTCATTGCAGATGACTGGGGAGTTGATAAACTATTTAATAAATTCTATCATGATGATGGCTATTCATAAATGCTAATATAATATTTGATCCCTTGTCAAAATTCACTTCTAGAAAAATGAAGATTCAAATGTAAAGAATCAAGCTATAAAGCTTTTAAAAGCAATATGAAGGAATATATATACAGTTTGGGGGTAAAGAAGTATTTTTTAACAAAACACAAGAATTGCAGACCTTAAAAGAAAATATTGATAAATTTCATTATCTATAATTTTATAATTTTGTTCATCAAAAAAGACTCAATAAAGAAGGGAAAAGCTAATAAATAATAATAATAAGAGAAAATCTTTAATCTAGGTGAAGATTTTTGAAACAAACCAATAAAGGCTTTGTATCTCCTGAATATAACTATTCCCCACAAATCAAAAAATTTTTAAAGATGAACAACCAAACAAAAAATTTAAAAAATGTATTTCACAGAAGAGAACCAAAAAATAGTCCAAAAACATAACATGCGTAATCTCTTTGGTTGAGGGAAATTTTCATCAAGTAAGTGCAAATAAAACCCACAAGTTACCATTTCACACATAACAAAGAAGCAAAAAACTAAAAAGTAGACAACATCACGTGTTGGTAAAATTATGGAACAATGGGACTTCTATCCCATTCCTGGTGGAAGAGCATTTTGGTATGGCCATTTGGGAGCTGTTTTGGGCACTGAACAGTAAAGTCGAGCATGCACATTCTTCCCTCCTTAGTAACTCTATTAGCAGTTGCTTGTGGTTGAAAAGAGCTTCCCAGTGGATGCACTGTAAGATTCTGATACCCTGAGATCCTGGGGTGACCAGATGAGGCCTAGGTAGCCATCAACTTTCCCACTCCAACTCAGCCCCAACCAGCATCATGCTTCAGTTTCATTTTGAAAGATTCTTCTAGATGCAACACAAGAGCAGATGAGTGATATCTGTGATCGCTCCTCCACTAGGAAGTGCTTAGAAAGGACAAAGATGTCACCAAGGACACAGGATCTGTGCCTCAAGGCCACCATCCAACAGCACATGGCCAATACTTGACCACTGGCTGCCAGAGACTGGAGTAAGGAAGGCTGGCTGGGGTGAAGTCCCACTGTGCACCAGTAGGTGCAGTGTTGGCTGCATACCTCCGACCATTCCTTGCAGCCATCACATATTCAGGTCGTTTTCCATTCACTGTGCCTTCTCAGTAGCACCCAAGCCAGCCCAGAAAGAGCTGCACATGAACCCTAGCTGGTGCATTCATCCTGAACCTCCACATACATTAAAACTAGAGTTCACTGCTATTTTGAAGTACTTGATAAGAAACTGCTAATAAGATTTAAAATTTATTTGCATCATGACAAGCAATTGAACTAATAAGAGAGTTACTAGATCCTGTCATTGCTGTAAAATTTTAGAGCTGAACAATATAATGTTAATTTTATATCATCTACGTGTGCAGTTTCTTATATGGAGTGCCCATCAAGAATTTGAAGAGACTGCCCTTAGAAAATTTCATGACAAAAGATACATAACCACTTCAGGTATAAAGCCTGATAAAAAGAAATGGTATTTACTTTTATCATACCTCATTTTTATCATGAGGAAACAGGCTCATGTTCCTCATTAAAATTTTGAAAATACTTCTTTTGATTTTATTTTTTCCTATCATATTTCTGTAACATACATAAAATTCATGAACGCAGTATCAGTTTCCTCTAGTTTATCCCCTGTGCTCTACTAATAGTATTATCATTTTCATGAAGTAAAAAATATTAGGAATCCCCACTGGACAGAAATCACACCTATGCGCCAGGGCACACCTTCAAGCATGTCCTTCACAGTATTGTCATCATAGCAAAAAATGGAAACTCACCCACTTGTCCATCAACCATCACAGTATATGGTGGCCATACTCTGCAATCTACACAGCAGTGACAAGAAATAAACTACATGTGCGTGATTGTGGATAGAATGACAAGAGAGAGAAACAAGTTGCAGAAGAATGTATTAAGTGTAATTCTGTTCACTAAAAGCCACAAACAGGAAAAGCTAAACATTAAATCTTTGGGAATTTTATGTAGGTGACCCTGTTGTCAAGAAACTTCATGGAATGATTAACACAAGTGGAAGGCAAGTGGCAGCTGCCCTCTAAAGAAATCATATGTTCCTTAAGCTTGAGGGTTGATACACAAATGTTCTTTATTAATTCAAAAATGTGTGTTACACATATATAAACACACACGTGTGTGTGTGTCCGTTTTTGTGTGTGTTAATCGCTCAGTCATTTCTAGCTCTTTGTGACCCCATGGACTGTAGCCCGCCAGGCGCCTCTGTCTATGGATTTCTCCAGGCAAGAATACTGGAGTGGGTAGCCATTCCCTTCTCCAGGGGATCTTCCCAACCCAGGGATCAAACCTGAGTCTCCTGCATTGCAGGAAGATTGTTTACTGTCTGAGCCATGAGGGAAGCCTGTACACACACACACTAAGTTTTCTTGGAGAAATATTTAATTGCAGAGCTTGGGCAGGGGAAAAAAAATGTGTGTTAATTAATCAAATAGTTAAATAATCAAATAAAAATAGAGGCTATTGCATTTACCTGCAATTTGGACCAATAATGTTTAAAATAGATAATCAACAAGGATCTAATATAAAAAAAAAAAATTTTAACTTTTTTAATAGTCAAATAAAATTGAAGCAGAGGATGGAGGGGTGTAAAGGAGAAGTGACTGGCAGGGAAGCAAGGGAGAACGAGAGAGAATAAAACAGATAAGTACATTGAAGCTCATTATTTAAGAGTGAATTCCCCAATGTCTCCTTTACTGAGTTCTACATAAGCTGTAACCACCTTTGCCCTAGGTTGTTACCAGGGCTTCCCTGATAGCTCAGTTGGTAAAGAATTTGCCTGCAATTCAGGAGACACCTGTTTGATTCCTGGGTTGGGAAGATCTGCTGGAGAAGGGATAGGCTACCCACTCCAATATTTTGGGGCTTCCCTTGTGGCTCAGCTGGTAAAAAATCTGCCGACAACACAGGAGACTCCTTTGGGTTCAATCCCTGGATTGGGAAGATCCCCTGGAGAAGGGAAAGGCTACCCTTTCTCCAGTATTCTGGCCTGGAGAATCCCATGGACTGTATACTCCACGGGGTCACAAAGAGTCAGACATGACTGAGTGACTTTCATTCTTCACTTCACTGGAAATTTCAACTTACATGTTGATAATGACCCTTCAAAGCACATGGTTCTAAAGGGAAAATGCTATTTTAGAGAAATAAGCCTGTTATCGAAATCCATCTGCTCCAAACCATCCAAACACACTGGCCTTAAAATGGGGAAAAAACATTTAAGAGATGAGTCAAGGGAAGAAATGAACTTCCAAAAAGTAGAGAAAGTACAGTTCTAATGTCTAACTTATTGCCCATAAACCGGTGTCCTTATCTACCTCTTTCTATCACTCTGCATTTTGTGATGTCTATTACCACAGCACCAAGGCCATTAGCCAGGAGATATTAAGACTGGTAGAAAGCCGTGAAATAAATAGGGCTTTAGAGAACCTAATGAAATGTACTTTGCATATACAACGGGCCCTCGGAGGGAAGAATAGCCAGTTTACAGATGATTTATGGGCTCCCTGAAGTTAAGTAGAAGCCAGATTTTTCAGTGCTGGGTAAACTCACTTAATTCTATATTTATTAGGCATAGGTGAATAATTTCTGACCATTTTAATGCTGGCCCTAGCGCAGAGCAGGGGAAATAGAAGTGAGTACTAGGCCAAACACTGTTATTCAGCAACTGTGATATTTTGGTTGAACCACTGAACTGAACTGCCCCTGTGTGTTAATATAATACACATAAAGCCTGCCCCACTGATCTATGGAGTTTCAGTTCAGTTCAGTTTAGTCGCTCAGTCGTGTCCAATTCTTTGCGACCCCATGGACTACAGCACGCCAGGCCTCCCCATCCATTGCCAACTCCTGGAGTTTACTCAAACTCACGTCCATTGAGTTGGTGATGCCATCCAACCATCTCATGCTCTCTGTCGTCTCCTTCTCCTCCTGCCTTCAATCTTTCCCAGCATCAGGGTCTTTGCCAATGAGTGGGCTCTTCAGATCAGGTGGCCAAATTATTGGAACTTCAGCTTCAGCATCGGTCCTTCCAGTGAATATTCAGGACTGATTTCCTCTAGGATGGACTGGTTGGATCTCCTTGCAGTCCAAGGGACTCTCAAGAGCCTTCTCCAACACCACAGTTCAAAAGCATCAATTCTTCGGCGCTCAGCTCTCTTTATAGTCTATGGAGTTTTTGTGTGTCAAATGGTTTCTTACATGAAAAACTGAACAGATAGCAAAAAAGCTTAGACCAATTAAAATGGACAGTCATGTACATTGAAATTCTGGGATCTCAACATTTTAGGGTGAGTTCCCTTCTTCTTTGGAAAAAAAAAAAACAGCTGATGATATCTAAGGAGCAAGGAAATAAGATTGCTGTGACCTACTCCCTTCCAAGGCAAGACCACTATATGCGAGAAAGCAAAAGAGACACAGATGTAAAGAACAGACGTTTGGACTCTGTGGGAGAAGGCGAGGGTGGGATAGTTTGAGAGAATAGCATTGAAACATGTATATTACCATATGTGAAATAGATGGCCAGTCCAGGTTCGATGCATGAGATAGGGCGCTCAGGGCCAGGGCACTGGGATGACCCTGAGGGATGGGATGGTGGGGGTGGGGGGGGGGAGTTGGAGGGGGGCTCAGGATGGGGGACACATGTACGCCCATGGCTGATTCAGTGAATGTATGCAAAAATCACTACAATATTTTAAAGTGACTAGCCTCCAATTAAAATAAATTAATTTATTTACAAAAAAAAAAAGACTAGATTCCCACTTAGACTGACCAACATGATCCCTTTTATATAATTTTTTTTTGAGGTGGACACTTTTTAAAGTCTTCATTGAATTTTCTACAATATTGCTGTTTTACGTTTGGCTTTTCAGCCCCAAGGCAGGTAGGATGTTGGCTCCCTCGTCAAGAATAGAACCTGCATGCAATGGAAGAAGTCTTAAAGACTGGACCCCCAGGGAAGCCCCTGGACTTACCAACATGCTTAATTCCGATGAGGTCATCGCCTTGTCTTATAAAGTGGGGGGTGGGGAAATGGAGGGAGGATGCGGTGTTACAGATGCTTGTGTGCATTCCTGTTGTACAACTCTCCAAGTTGTGCAAGTCCAATTGTACAGCTCTCTCTTTAGAATAAAATCCGCTACACAGAACGATAAAGTCCAAAATAGAGAGGGGAAAAAATCTGCACAGAAATACTCATTGCAGAATGATTTATAATGAAAGAAAGGAAAGAGGGGAATAAGCCATATGTGGAATAATCGATGAATTGTGAATACCCATTGTGTGCCAGCCACTGTCCTGGGCATTTTAAGCACATATTCTCATAGAGTCCTCACACTTAACCTATGTGACACTTGATGGAGGAGGAAACTGAGGCTCTGAGACAGTAACTCTCAAGTAACACGTCTAAGGATGCTCGCCGAGGCTAGGTCTACGTGAATTCTTGCCCTTATTTCCCAGAGTGTGGACTCTGAAGAGGGGTCATGGGTGAGACTTCTTGTGGCTGGGTGATGTGCTAGGTGTCTTCTCTGAGCCCGTTCACCTCCACTCAGCCTCCTGCTCTACCTGTTCACAGCCGGGAGGCCGACCTGTGTGGGCTTCATCAGTGGCCTCTCCCCAGCCCTCTGGCTGCCACGTGGCAAGAGATCAGAAGGAGGAGACAATGAAGTCAGGGTATTGGGTTAAGTGCTGGCCACCTTTCTCACACCAAGGTGACAGCTCCTGTCAAGTGATGCTCTCTCCAGGTCCTGGAACCATATTTCACCTGTTGGGGCCATGGGATAACACAGTCCCACTGTGATAGCTCAGATTCTGCACAGCTTCACACATTTATATAAATTGCTCCTTTCTGGAACTCCCCTCAGTTATAGAATTATCCTGTGCCATTGGTTACTTGTACAGACCCCAGTGATACAGGGGACAGAAAATCCAAATAGAAGATGGACAGAGATCAGAGTAGAGCCAAAGCTGAGTGAGGACCTAGGACAGCACCAGGGATCTCCCATGTGGTTCTTGTTCAGCTAAGTCAGTACCACACAGATTTACTGATTCTGTACGCTCTGGTCAAGAAGATGCCCTGGAGTAGGCAATGGCAACCTTCTCCAGTATTCTTGCCTGGAAAATTCCATAGACAGAGGAACCTGGCAGGCTACCCTCCTTGGGTGGCAAAGAGTCGGACACAACTGAGTGACTGAGCTCACACACACATACACGCTCTGGTCCAAATGGGGTGTTATGATGGAGACAGAGATGTCATAAACAAGCAGAGCAGGATGGTGACAGGTACCACATCATGGTAAGGCCAAAGTCCTGAGAGTGGATGGGAAAGGAAGTATTTAACTCTGCCTTAAAGCAAAGCCTTCAAGGAGAAAATGGCATTGGAAGGATGAGTAGAATTTTGCAAGCAGAAAGAGTGAAAGGACGTCTAACTAGTAGGTAGCAACAAGGGTCGATTGTCCCCTAGATTCTCATATCTAAGTAGATTCAGACTACCCTTGTCCAGCTTCCTCTCAAGGGGACATTTAAGTCTCCAGATCTTGGGCTAACTATGACAGCCTTGTTCTCGGCCCTTGGCCCAGGACTAGGGGAGGCCAGTTTCTCTGCACGTGAGTGCTCAGTCATTTCAGTCATGTCCCACTCTTTGTGACCCTATGGACTGTAGCCCACCAGGCTCCTCTGTCCATGGGATTTTCCAGCAAGCATATGGGAGGGGGTTGCCATGTCTTCCTCCAGGGGATCTTCCCAGCTCAGGAATCAAACCCCTGTCTCTTATGTCTCCTGCATTTGCAGGTGGGTTCTTTACCACTAGAGCCACTTAGGAGGCCTAGTTTCTCTGCTCTTGAGGCTTATTTTCCTGGCAGTCTTAAAGACAAGTTTCTGTCATATAACCTGTCTTGGGACCAGAATTCTAGAATTCTGCATTAATTAACACATAAAACCACTCAACACATGCATGTTTCATTGATGTTCAGATACATAAATTCCACCCAGGGTAAGTAACACTGTCCCTTCTTAAACACAGCTCCCGAGGGAATCAAGACTACAAACCCGGCTCAATCTTCCAACACGTTGAAGTTTATGCCTCTTCTCTCCACACTGGTGTGCAGCTCAGTGTCCATCAAAAACAAATATTAGTCAAAAATAAGGTGGTCTTGGTTCCTAAATGTCCAGAAAGCTGACCCTCTCTGAAGGATAACAATGGTCACTGATGTTTGTGGTAGAGGATTTCTTAAATTGCTGTGATTTTATTCCCACCATCCCTGCTCCAGAAGCTTAAGCAAAACAGTAGGTCTGGTGACCTATTTCCCAGAGAGACAGAGCTTTCTTTCTTCTGGACCTCACAGTGATACAGATGCTGTCTTTGGCTATATTTAATCCCTTAATTTTTACCCAGGGAATGGTAATATTAGTCTAATGAACATGGCAGGTGTCTGGGCCAAGAACAGGATTAGGACTTGCATGTAGCCTGAGAGTCCAACAGATGTAGACTCAGTTCCCTGACTCACCAGCTGACCTTGGGCAATCCACTTAGCAAATCCATTCCTCAGTTTCTCCACTTATAAAACAAGGATAATCATAGTTCCCACTAGAGATACTCTTTGTCAGGACCTTTGATGTCAGTTTCCATGGACAAAGAGCTGCTATAATTATCCCGGGTGCAGTAATGAGGAAGGCAAAAAGCCAGACTGATTTTTATAAGACTTCTCAGGTACCAGTTTCCGGCTGCTGTTCGTGAGTCACGCTGGACAACGAGTCCAACTTGTCATCTACTGTAGCAGACTCCCACTGGTGAGGAGCAGAGTGCAAGCTGATGGATGCTTGTTTCAAGCTTCCTAGATCTGAAGAGCTATGATGATTGAATGAGCTTCCCCAATGGCTCAGCTATAAAAAATTCACCTGCAAACACAGGAGACACAGGTTCCACCCCTGGGTCGAGAATATTCCCTGGAGGAGGAAATGGCAATCCACTCCAGTATTCTTGCCTAAAAGAATCCCATGGACAGAAGAGTCTGGCGGGCTGCAGTCTGTGGGGTTACAGTCAGACATGACTGAGCACACACACACACAACTGAATGAAGACAAACATGATCTTCAGAACCTGACATATTCCTTTTCCTTTGCTTATTTTTCTGTGACCTTGAACTAGTGCTTATATTTTCTGAGCCTGAGTTCTTTGACCTGCTACTGGAGGCTGATGAAAGGATCAATGAAGTAGTGTATGCACAGTGCCCACCACAAAACCTCAAACATTGTGGATACTAAAATGTCACTTTCTTCTCTTTTTTAAAAAAAGATAATTTTAGAGTAGTTTTAGGTTCATAACAAAATAGAGTAAAAAGTACAGAGGGCTCCCATATATTCCACCCACAGCTTCCCCTATTATCAACTTCCCACACCAGAGTGGTATGTTGTTACAATCTATGAAACTTGATAATGAATGTTGAACAATGATAATGAACACTGATGTATCATTCTCACCCAAAGCCCATAGTTTACATTAAGGTTCTCTCTTAGTATCATACTTTGAATAATTTTGGAAAATGTATCAATATAATGACAAGCATCTATCATTAGAGTATCATACAGATTAGTATCAGGGCCCTGAAATTCCTCTGTGCTCCACTTATTCATCCTTCCCTTCCCCCAACTCCTGGCAACTGATTGTTTTTACTGTCTTCATAGTTATGCTTTTTCTGGAATGTCATATAGATAGAATCATTCTGTATGTAGCCTTTTCAGATTGGCTTCTTTCACTTAGCAATATGCATTTAAAGTCCACCCACCCCATGTCTTTTTGCACCTTCATTAGCTCATTTCTTGAAAGTACTGAATAATATTCTATTGGTTAGAAGCACCACAGTCTATTTTTCCATTTAGCTGTAGAAGAACATCTTAGTTGCTTCCGAGTCTCGGCAATAATGAATAAAGCTACAAACATCGGTGTACAGCTTCTGTATGGACATATATTTTCAATTTCTTTGTGTAAATACCAAGGAACGAAATCTCTAGACTGCATGATAAGAATATGTTGAGCAATATAAGAAACTGCCCAACTGCCTCTCAATGTGGCTGTACTATCTTGCACCCCCAACAATGATGAATGAGAGTTCATGTTGCTCTACATCCTCACCAGCCTTTGACACTGTCAGGGTTTTGAATTTCAGCATCCTAATGGGTGTGTGGGCATCCCTGGTAGCTCAGTCAGCGAAGACTCCACCTGCAATGCGGAAGACCTGGGTTTGATCCCTGGGTTGGGAACATTCCCTGCAAGAGTTCATGGCAACCCACTCCAGTATTCTTGCTGAAGGATCCCCATGGACAAAGGAGTCTTGCTGGTTACAGTCCATAGGGTCTCAAAGAGATGGACATGACTGAGAGCCTAAGCATGATGGGTGTGTACATCCTGTTTTTAGGAATCACAGATATTATGAGATCAACCTGAGAATCTCAAACAGTCTGACACACAAGCCAAGAGACAGAGGGCGCCAGGACCCCCAAATGTTAATATACCCTCAACCTCTAAATTTTACAGAGGAAATACCAACTGATATTTATCTCACTTGCTGTCTCAATGGCATTGCAGTCCCTCTTTAGCCCAGACTCCCTGTCAAGTATCAGGAGACACACTCTGATCATGCCCAGAGGGGGAAAAAAAGTGAGCAAAAGTTTAGAATTACACAGCCACCTGCTTTCCATTTATTCATCTGAGACATCCTCAGAATAAGAGTCAGATTCAGATTGGGCAAGGGTAGACGTTTTTCCACTCAGAGAAAGTCACATAAGCCAAGAGATTGAGAAAGGCTTGCTCTTGGGACAGGAAGATGAGGACGAGAATGGCAAAGACTCAAACTTGTCTAGACTGGAACTGGATCATATCTGGCACCATCTACCTGGATTAGGATCCTCAGTGCTGATCAAAGATAGTTTAAAGGAAAGGTCTGTGCTTTGATCAATACACTTTGCATAGGGACACCTGCTGAGACCTCATGGAACACCCTTCCATCTCATTTGCTATGGTACATTGCTTCCATTAGCCTGTGGTGACAGCATTTTAGAACTTACTTAAATAAAATGGAAAACAGAGTTATGTCTATGCAGTTTAACTAAAATAGAGGTCAATTTGGTGGCCATTCAGTCCAAATATTTGACATTCTGGTTTTCTTTCTTTATGTTTTTTGCTTAGTTTAGTTTGTGTCTCTCCAAAACAAGGACATTGGAGATAATAAAATCTTAGGTCCTTATTATTCTATGCAAAAATAATTTTGTCCTAAGGCAAGGTAAAATAATTTGTCTCATTTGACTATCCAGTATTTTGTGTATCATCTTAACCAGAAATTCAGATTAGTATATGACTTAAGGTCAAAAGGGAAGTTTATGACATAATCTAGGACAAGGACATGAGTCAAGCTCTTTGTCCAGGTTATTTGCCGTATTGAGTATTACTGGTAAAAATGAATAGCACATTATAATTGGAAAGGTAGCTGATTTTGACTGAAAATAAAAGAGATGACTGAAATTCATCTTTCCTCAGATCATGAGAGTAATTTGCTAAGCTTTATTAATGGGCATCTTCACATCCCTAGTAACCTTAATTGCTAATTAATTAAGAGATGATTGGATAAACAATAGATTGTACTACATAATGAAGATAGTGAAATTTACTGTCATGGTGCCTAATGAATGTTCTTTATCCTATGCCCTATTAATCTTTCAGTGCCTTGATTTCTGAAGTAAAGAAACCCAAGAGCCATTTTCTGAAAATTAGAGTTAAATCAGATCAACATTAAAGGACTTCTGGGTCAAACTGTGTTGAGGGCCAGCCCCAGGCAATCATAATTTAATTAGAAGAGGAAAAAAAAAAATCACAGCGAGTGAGACAGCCTGCAATAATGACAAGAGCCTTAGTCTTAAAATCATAATGCCTATGTCTCATACATTTACTATTACAGACATTGTTGACAGATAACTTTGATTTCTCTGAGCTTCACTTTTCTCCTCGGTAAAATGGAGATGACAAATTCAGCTGAAAGTGATGGAGACACAAAATAAGAGCTGTCAAAACAAGATAAAAGTTTATGTCTCTAGCTTATAAAAGACCCAGAGGTAGACAGTCAAGAACTAATGGCAGCTCTATCCACAGAGATTTCCAAGCCGAGTTTCATTCTCTCTTATTTTGCTTCCAGTGCCAAGATTGCCTCAGAGTCTAAAAAGACTGCTCCAATACCAGCCTTTATAACCACATTCCAGCCAGTGGAAATAAATGCATAATGAAAAGAAACCAAAACATCTACACCAGATGACTGCTAAGAGAAGATTTTTAGAAGTCTCCAGACAACACTCAGTCTAAATCCCATTGACCAGAACTTAGAGATGTGGCCACACATCTGCAGAGAAGACTGGAAAATTTAGTGTTGTTCTGAACAGGATGCGAAGTTTTACCAGTGTATGAAAAATAGGGAGTGGAAATTGGAGGATACCTAACTGTCTCTAACCCAAGACATAGCTCAAAGGATTGTTATGAAAGGCCAGTGAAGTAATGGATATGACATAGCTAGCAAAATGTCTGGCTCATATATTCAATAACTGTTGGCTGAAGCTGACAGACAAAAAGAAAGTTCCTGAAAATGTTGAATCCTCTAAGGAGTAACGGAACCTGTACATGCAAGGGAATCTAGATTCCCCAGGGACACCGGTGAGCCAGGGGATGGCCTGTCTGTGAACCAAGCTTCTCCTCAGGGGACCAGGAAGTGCTCATTGTCTTCTGCATCCAATTCCTCCTCATCTCTGATTGTATGGTTTTCTCTTTCCAAAATCTTTTCTTGCTCCTTTTTCACCTTGCCAAAAGTGTTAAAGTGTTAATCTCTCAGTCATGTCAAACTCTTTGTGACCTCATGGACTGTAGCCTGCGAGGCTCCTCAGTCCATGGGATTCTCCAGGTCAGAATACTAGAGTGAGTAGCCGTACACAGAATCATTTCAATATAAGGTAAGTGCATATAAATCTGATATAAACACTAAATTCGGTCTTGAGTTGCTTTAGTAAAAGTAAAGAACTCTGAAAGAGGGAGGTAGTCATTGGACTATGTGCTATACTCATCAGAACACAGCAGGGAATACTGGATTCAGTCCTAGTAATCTCATTTCAGGGGCAAAGGAGAGCAGCCAGAATGGGGTGGGGCAAATAAAACAGGTCTGCTCCCTTCTTCAATAAACCAGGAAATGTGACTGGGCACCTGCTGTGGTCCTCACATGCACACACACATCGGCTGAAACACTGATGCTTCTTTTAGAAATTGGCATTCTAGGGAAGAAGCCAATGTGTTAATATACAGTATCACAAAACGTACAGGGTTGTGTTGAACAGCATATCTGTGTTTTTGAGGTTTATGGAGTCACAAAATAAAGTATAAAGAGGTGACTCCGGTGTTAGGAGTGCTGTTCTGAATCTCTGTATTGTTCAGTTGCTAAGTTGTGTCTGACTCTTGGGACCCCATGGACGGTAGCCCACCAGGCTCCTCCGTTGGGGGATTTCCCAGGGAAAAATAGTAGAGTGGGTTGGGCTGCCATTTCCTTCTCCAGGGGATCTTCCTGGCCCAGGAATTGAAGTTATGTTTTAGAAAGATGACCCTCATGGCAGAAGTGGTGAGACCCTTCTGGTAACAGAAATGGAGAGGAGGGATGTATTAAGAAACAGTCAGAATGTAGAAACATGAGATTGTTTAAATACGAGGATAGGGAGAGAATGATACCCAGGATAGCTCTAGCTTAAAATATGAGAAAAGGATGAGATAACATAGAAAGTTTAGCTTCAGAAAGAAGACTTCTGGGAAGCAACCTGTTATTTCTATGTAAAAAGACTTTATCTCATGAAAAAGGGCTGGGTTTCTTTTGTGTGGTACCAAATGTTAAATCTAGGACCAGGGCTTGAAATTAAGAAAAAAATTTCTCGCATGACAGGAAGAATTTTCTGAGATTTATTGATTGTTTTTCAGTCATCAAGTCATGTCTGACTCTTTGCAGCCCCATAACTGCAGCATGCCAGTCTTCCCTGTTCCTCACCATTTCCCAGAGTTTGCCCAAGTTCATGTCCATTGCATCAGTGATGCTATCCAATCATCTTATCCTCTGTCACCCTCTTCTCCTCTTGCCTTCAATCTTTCCCAGTGTCCAGGTCTTTTCCAATGAGTCAGCTCTTCACATCAGGTGGCCAAAGTATTGGAGCTTCAGCTTCAGCATCAGTCCTTCCAATGAGTATCAGAGTTGATTTCCTTTAGGATCGACTGGTTGGATCTCCTTCCTGTCCAAGGGACTCTCAAGAATCTTCTCCAGCCCCACAGTTTGAAGGCATCAATTTATTGCTATCCAAAAACTAACACAAGTGTTCTGCAAAAGATGGTGAGTTTATTGAAACAGAAACCAAGAAGACACTGGACAGCTATCCTGGAGGACATAAAGAGAGGGTGAATGCCTTCTCCTCATCTCGCCTCTTCTGGTAGCATCCTGCCTGTCCTTGGAGAACCACTCCTTCTCTCTCTCAGTCCGTGTGATTCAGATAAGATGCTCCACGCTCTTGCTCCAAGGGTGGTCTTGTGATCCAAGTCTGCACAGTGAAGAGTCTCAGAAAAGGCCATGAAGTGAGCATGCACTCCTAACCCGGCACATCAGCTCCCTCATCAGATTCTGGATGGAATCATAAGGAAGATTTGCACTCTTTATGGGGAACAGCTATGATGATAGATAGAAAATGAATGTGGGGTTACCATGGGGGTCACCCAGCCACAACCTACTAATGGTGGTGTGGAAATAAATGCGACACAGAGAAAAGCCAAGTGGAGATGAGGAGAGAGAGATTGAGACAAAGGGAAAGAGAGATTAAAGATTCAGAGAGCAAGAGAGAGGTAGAGAAAAAATAGAGGGAGCAAAGAGAGAAAGGAACAGGGAAAGTGAAATCCAAAGACTTTTTCTTTTAAAAAAAGTTTATTTAATTTACTTATTATTTTTGACTGTGTTGGGTCTGATTTCAGTACTGACCATCTGGTGATGCCCATGTGTAGAGTCTTCTCTTGTGTTGTTGGAAGAGGGTGTTTGCTATGACCAGTGTGTTCTCTTGGCAAAACTCTATTAGCCTTTGCCCTGCTTCATTCTGTACTCCAAGGCCAAATTTGCCTGTTACTCCAGATGTTTCTTGACTTCCTACTTTTGCATTCCAGTCCCCTATAATGAAGAGGACATCTTTTTTGGGTGTTAGTTCTAGAAGGTCTTGTAGATCTTCATAGAACCATTCAACTTCAGCTTCTTCAGCTTTGCTGGTTGGGGCAAAGACTTGGATTACTGTGATATTGAATGGTTTGCCTTGGAAACAAACAGAGATCATTCTGTTGTTATTGAGATTGTATCCAAGTACTGCATTTCGGACTCCATTGTTGACTATGATGGCTACTTCATTTCTTCTAAGGAATTCCTGCCCACAGTAATAGATATAATGGTCATCTGAGTTAGATTCACCCATTCCAGTCCAATGCTGGAGACACAGGTTTGATCCCTCGTCCGGGAGGATTCCACATGCCCCAGAGCAACTAAGCCTGTGTACCACAACTACTGAGCTTTTCCTTTAGAGCCTGGGAGCCGCAGCTACTGAAACCGCTGAACTCTAGAGCCCCTGCCCCAAATCAAGAGAAGCCACCTCACCGAGAAGCCTATGCAACTTAACTAGAGAGTAGCCCCTGCTCACTGCAACTAGAGAAAGGCCGAGGGCAGCAGTGAAGACCCAACACAGTTCAGTTCAGTTCAGATGCTCAGTTGTGTCCGACTCTTTGCGACCCCATGGACTGCAGCACGCCAAGCCTCCCTGTCCGTCACCAACTCCCAGAGTTTACTCAAACTCATGTCCATTGAGTTGGTGATGTCATCCAACCATCTCATTCTTTGTCTTCTCCCACCTTCAATCTTTCCCAGCATCAGGATCTTTAGCCAGCCAGTTTGATAGATTTATTATTATTTGACCTCCAAAAAAGAATTCTTATTGTGGATGTTGTATAGGAAATCCAAGCATAAAATGAAAAGCAGCTTCCAGACAAAAGAGCAATGTCAATGAAGCTTTGAGACCAGTTTATTTTTATAACAACTGGGCATCTTGGGTTAAAAAAAATAAAAAATAATATTTGACATGCTAAAAAGATTAAAATAAAACTGGACAATAATAGTAACAAAGAAACCTTTCATCATAATGGTACTTAGAGAATTTACCAAGCACCTCTCGGGGCATCAAAGGGGAACACATTTCTCTACTGGTTCCGGTGATTATTTTTAAAATTATAGTACTTCCTTTCAGAAATTTACTAACAGAAAAAAAGAAAGGAAGAAAGAAAGAAAAAAACCAGTAAAAGCAGAAAAAGCTCCCAAACCTAGAACAACTGAATTGGAATATATATATATATATATATATATATATATGTGTGTGTGTGTGTGTGTGTGTGTGTGTGTGTATACATATATATATATATATTTATATATATATATTCCATATATATGGAGCAAAAAGCATGTTTTAATTCTAAATACTTTGGATCTTGCAAGCATCATAACGTCCTGGTGTGAATCTTCCTCATTAAGGATGCCTCTCACTGCCTTTTAACACCTCCTCCTAAGACCAATAGCATACTAAGTAGAACCGAAACCTTCTTTATTACACCACTGGATCATTCTTTTAATAGAGGATATAATCTCATTACAAGCTCTAGTAGTCACCCAGATTACAATCTTAATTGCCAGTATAGGTAAAAGTGTAATAATGTACGTTTATCCCTTTTTTTTTTTTTTTGTAACAGCATAATTAAAGAAGAAATTTTTTTCTGTAAACAAGCCTTCTTGGCATCAAGTTATGCTGACTTTTCCTCACATTTAAATGTGGAATTTCTGTGGTATCAATTCTTGAGAAACTACACAGTATTTTAGGGATTCTCTTACATTTTAGCACAGTCATGAAGCAGATCACACTCTCCGCTCCCAAATGCTCTCCTTCCTTCCTTCTCATCAAACATTGCTATGTAAACAGTGATAGAAAATGAACTTGGGAAGCAAAAGGTCTGTGCTCATGGGTTGGAGTTTCATCGCTTTCTACTTCTGTTGACCTTGAGTCAGCCAATCAATGTTCTGAGACTCAGTTTTCTTCATCCATTATATGGGACTGTAAATGCCATCTACACATGTGGGTCCAATGGGGAAAAAAACATGTAAACATTCTTCTCAAACTGTACACTACTATATCACTTTCAAATGAGCTTTTTATCAAGGGCTGGCTATGAGTAATACATTGGGGTCACAGTGTTATCTACTTTTCACTCTTCTAAGACAGCCCTAAGAGTTTGAAGGAATCTTAAGGACTCTTCCTCTTATAGTTTCTTTTTTTTTCTATGGGTTTTATTTATTTATTTTGAATTAATTTTTATTGGAGCATAGTTGCTTTACAATGTTACGTTAATTTCTACTGTACAGCAAAGTGAATGGGCCATGCAAATACACAGATCACTTCACTTTCGGACTTCTTTCCCATTGGGGTCTCCACAGTGTAGCCAGCAGAGTTCCCCGTTCTATACGGTATGTTATTAGTTATCTGTTGTATGCATAATATCAGTAGTGCATGTGTGTCAACTCCAGTATCCCAGTTCCTCCCACTCCTCCCTTCCCCCTCTTGGTATCCATATACTTAAAGCCAGTGCCAAGCTGCTATAGCAGAAAGGATTTGAGCATGCAGTATGAAATAGTATGGCCATGAAAGGAACCCAACCTTAAAGTCTTGGGCAGGAAGCTATTAGCAGGTATGAATAAAGTTCAGAAGTGGAAATCAGGTCAAGATGGAGGAATGAACACATGCTCGATACAGAGTATGAAGGTGATATCTAGGAGCCGGGAATGGGTTAGAACCAGGGATCGTGAGACAAGAGACACCAGTCATCTGGATGGGAGAGGAAGATCCTCAAGACTTGGTAAAGTTTTGGAACCTATTTGGGTTATTAAACTTCTGCATATTGAGGGGCCACAGGTGAATCAGAACAAGTTCTCAAGTAATTACTGCTTTCTGTATACCCCTAGGTCAGGAAAGATCCAGGAGACTCAATATGAATGACTGCCTGAAATTTTAGTGACATAATTACAGATGACTTCAAATTTCTCTAACTGCTTTTCTTGCTCTTCCCTCTTTCTGACTCTAATACTGATATTCAATGCATGGTCAGGGTGGAGCACAGCCTCTAGCAAAAGATTAATGACTATAAATTTAGATCTCTCATGTGCCATGCACTGAGCTTAGCAAGCAAAATGTGAAACTGAAAAGACAGGCCTGGCTCCCCTCTCAGCATTCATGGCTGGCCGTGGAGACAGGCACTTAGAAGCAATTCTTCAAAGTAATCCTTCAGTACTGTTGGTAAACCCCCGAGAGTGGCATGGGGTGGACACAAAGGGGACACAGTTCACTGGGAGGGGATCGATGGACACAGATGCAGCAGCTGGAGGAAGCACCCGGTTAGAAACCCCAGCCCTCAGAAGCATGGCAAGTGCAGCCAAGTTCAGTCCAGTCATTGGACCTAAGAAGGACTTTCACTGGGGATGAGCATGAGACTTCAGCTTAGGAAGAGTGCATGTGCGCATGCTCAGTCATTCAGAGTTGTGTCAGATGCTTGGGACCCTATCAACTATAGCCCACCAGTCTCACCTGTCCATGGAGCTTTCCAGGCAGGAATACTGGAGTGGGTTGCCATTTCCTCTTCCAGGGAATCTTCCCGACCCAGGGGTCGAACCTGCAGCTCCTGTACTGCAAGCAACTTCTTTACCATCTGAGTTACCTGGGAAGCCCCTTACAAAGGGTGAAGCAGGGCAGACCTACCATGAATGGTCACATCAGTGTGCTCAGCTCCAAAGACCTCAATTCACAGCCTTGCAACCAAGAAGACAGGGCAGCAGATGTTAGCCAAGGACCTAAGCGGTCCAGCTGAGAAGGGTTAGCAGAAGTGTCCCTCCTCCCAGTTCGGGGATCCATTAGGGCCGCCAAGTTAGCCAAGGAGATTTTTCTAGTATAAGGCATGGAGTGGAGAGCAGAACTGAACTCCACAAAGGTTATGCTGGCCTATATGGTGGGCAGTCATGTAGGAGAATCAACAATAACCTAACTAAGGTTTCCTGGACATCTACACATCCTCAGCACTATGTTAAGATACACATATACCTTAAAATAAAACATATTCAACATGTATCTTAGAATAGATATTCATTTGCATGTGTGTGTGTGTGTGTGTGTGTGTGTGTGTGTTTAGGAACATTCATTTAATTTTCATAGCAAACCTATAAGACAGGTACGATATTATTGCCATTTGACAGAGGAGAAAACTGAGGCTCAGAGAGGTCAGATAGCTGCCAAAGGTCAGATAGCTAAGTTTGGGGCTGGGACACAAAGCAGGCAGCTTAGTTCCAGAGTCCATGATAACAAGGGCCTTGGGAAAAGAGAGATAGTTAATCACCAAGGACCTAAGTGGTCCAGTCGAGAAGGGTGAGCAGAGGTGTCCTTCCTCTCAATTTGGGGAGCAGCACCTTCTGCTATGCTTATGAGTCCTGGGGTATATAGCCATCCTCTCAGAAATACTGGGACAGAAACTAATTCTGAACCCAATGGTTCATGAAGCCAGGACTGCTGATACCACGGCTTCTGTCAATCTAGAAAGCCCTGGAATAACCTACCTCTCACTGGATGCTTCTGAGAAGCAGCTGGGGTGGGGGCAGCTGACCGGTCTTGACAGAGGCCTCAGGCAGCATCAACACAAATAACAATTCTGAATTGGAGTTAATGTGCATCTAGCTTTGGTCAACTGTCCCAGAAATCAAATTCAGGTCCAAAACAACTAGCTTATATTAACCTTTCATGTCTCCAAATTGTAGCCTTAATCTCGTTCCATCAGCTCACTTATAATTGCATCAGAGACCCCACAAACCTATCATTATTCCTCTCTGAGGCCCTGAGGCAAATCCTCTGTGTGCTCTCCGATTGAGTGCCCTGCTAGTTAAGTGCAGAAAAGGGAAAAACCTTCCTCACCGCAGTGCTGTGAGAATTCACAGGATGCTTACACACTGTGCTTTGAAGGTGTATTATTCCCTTCAAAGAAAACCCACCCCTTGATTATCAGGTTGCGTGGGGTGTAGGCGGAAAGGGAAAGCCAAGGTTTGTCACCAGTTCTTGCTAACATAAACCTCTCATTCATTCATTTAAAAAATAATAAAAATAATCCTTGCACTCTTATTATCTGCCAGACACTGTCCCGGGTGCTAAGGAGACATTGGTGAGCAAATCCCATCTTCAAACAGCCTTGAAGCAGCTGATTGGCTACTCACAGCAGTGGTTCTCTATCCTGGTTCCACATTGCAACAGTCTTTTTAAAAATCCCGTGCCCAGTGACCTCACGTTAGGCCAATTAAATCAGATCTATGAAGGTAGGACTCTGGCATTTGTATTTTTCAATCTTCCTAAATGAGTGTGTTCCCTAGAAAGGCTTGAGAACCCCTGGTCTAGAGCGAATGAGTCATCCTTTCTCTCTGCCCTGGGCAGAACATTTGTTGGAATACTTGATTACAATTGTAGGAGACCCTGGGCATCTGCAAGAAAGATCCCCTTGTCATTTTGTCTAAATAAGAGTCAAGGGGACATCGGTAGCTTCTTGAGGCATGAGTCAGAATTCTTGAGTTGGAAGGCTGAGTGTAGAAACAAAGTCAGCACCTAGTGACCCAGCCTGGGCAGCTCTTGGGCACCCGTGACTCTGTGAAGAAGGGATTCACATCAATCTTCACATTCTCTGTGCATAAGAGATCAATTAATACATCGGTGTGGAATGTACACGTTTTGCTTTGATTTACCTAGATCCTTTCTTGCAAAGATTCCTCTCCACCATTGCAGAATTCCTCCTCCTCCCTCTGTATATATTTATGTGGTTTTTGACAGGGTTCCCCTCAGCCTCTTGGCTCCAAAAGCTATAACCTGTCCCAGGTCAGGCTAATGTGAGACACTGTATATATACTCTGCCTATGACCTATGCCAGGCCAGTTAATGTCCATCGCAAACTTTTGCTAGAACAATCAGCCATCATGTTTGTCCGTGGTTACTCAGCTGGCATATGGTAATAGAGTTGCTGGTTCTGGTGGCCTTAGCCATCAACTGGGGAGATTCTGGATGAGAATAAGGTCAAAGCAGGTTCCTGATGATCTCATTTGAACACCTCCATCCAGGTGGGCTTAAACATCTGCTCTTGATCTTTTCATTTGAGATGATAATTTTCCATTTTTGGTATAGCTTATCTGAACTCAATTTCATCTCTTATAATCAAAAGAGTGTTCTCTAATATAGTATACAAAGTGAAATCGCTCAGTTGTGTCTGACTCTTTGTGACCCCATGAACTGTAGCCTACCAGGCTCCTCCTTCCATGGGATTCTCCAGGCAAGAATACTGGAGTGGATTGCCATTTCCTTCTCCAGGGAATCTTCCTGACCCAGGGATTGAACCCGGGTCTCCCGCATTGCAGGCAGACACTTTAACCTCTGAGCCACCAGGAAAGCCCAACCACCTCATCCACAATACAGTATACAAGTGAATGAATTAGCTGTTCCCTTACTCTTCAAGTTGTTGTTGTTGTTTGGTCGCTAATTCGTGTCCAACTCTTGCAACCCCGTGGACTGTAGCCTGCTAGGCTCCTCTGTCCATGGGACAATTCCATGTCCCATTCTTGTCCAGGCAAGAATTCAATAATGAAATGGGTTACCATTTCCTTCTCCAGCAGCTCTCCCTGACCTAGGAATCAAACCCATGTCTCCCTCGTTACTGGTGGATTCTTGACCACTGAGCCACCTGGGAAGCCCTACTCTTCAAGTGAGAAAACTGAAAGGAAACAAGCATGGCTTCTCCACTTGCCTTCAAAATCACTGAGGATATGGTGACAACAGAAAGCAGTCATCTGTTTGTTGAAAAAAACTTTCCCTAAGTATGCTCCCCAGAATATTAAACTTTCCCATGTTCAAACAAGTTTAGGGTAAAACTGTTGAAAGGTATGTACAGGGCAAAATTTCTCAAACCTTAGTGTATCCATGAGAACCATAAATCTGTCCCAAGAACTGGAATATACTGCATTTCCCCAACGTGTTTGTGTACAGGGCTCTTTTTTGGTCCTGTGTCTCCTGGGACTAGAGCTTTGGAGGCACTCAAGCTGCAACCTAAAGAATGTTCTTCCCTCTTCCTGGAGCTCTCCCCACATGCTCACACCCAAGCCTGTCCAGTAACTACTCAGCCATCATGCCGCAGCTTAAATATTATTTTTCTCCAGAAAGTCTTTAACAGAACCGCTACTGTCACCACCCTCCAAATCCCAGGAGATGGTTATTTATACTTGTTTGTTCTCTTAAACTTCACACTTCCTCTTTGACAGTATTTACCACGGAGAGTTAGTATTATTGGGCCGTTTCACACTCAGAACGCATGGAGACCATTCTACACTATGGCCCCCCGTGTCCCTCAGCTACTGGTCTCCAGGCCCTTCTGTGGCACCTCTCAGAATAAGTCATGGTTGGCCCGATAAACTATGGCAGAAGTGAAGATATGTGGCTCCCAAGGTTAGGTCATAAACGGCATTGAGGCTTCTGCCTTAGGTTCTTGAATTGCTCCTTCCAGCGGAAGTCAGTCACCATGCCACGAAGACACCCAGGCAGCCTTGTGGAAAGGCACCGAAGCCCCTGGCCAGCAAGCACCCACTTCCCAGCCCCGTGAGGGAGCCAGCTTGCACGGGGATCCCCGAGTAAAGAGGTCGGAAGAACGAAGCTCCAGGCAACATCTGATTGCAGTCCAGCAGGAGACACTGAAAGGTCTGCCCAGCTGTCTTTCCCAAATTTCTAACCTACAGAAACCATGAGACGACGAATTCCTGAAAACTGAAGTGCTGGCTATTGCACTGCACTCTCCCCCACACCCAGGTGGCGCTAGTAGTAAAGAATCCGCCTGCCAATGCAGGAGACTCCGAGACGTGTTCAATCCCCGGGTCGGAAAGGTCCCCTGAAGTAGGATGCGGCAACCCACTCCAGCATTTTCGCCTGGGAAATCACATGGACGGTGGAGCCTGGCGGGCTACAGCCCATGGGACTGCAAAGAGTCGGATGCTACTGAGAGGCTGAGCACATACACACAGACGCTGCACCACACACAGGCATAGCGTGAGCACACACACAACGCAAGGATCCCAGTTACAGCACTGGGAACGCAGAAGGCGCTTCTCTCTCTCTCTCTCTCTCTCTCTATATATATATATATATATGTGTGTGTGTGTGTGTGTGTGTGTGTGTGTGTGTGTGTAGACACACATGCTGTGTGCTTAGTCGCTCAGTGGTGTCCAACTCTTTGTGACCCCATGGACTAGTCCATGGAATTCTCCAGGCCAAAATACTGGAGAGGATAACCTTTCCCTTCTCCAGGGGATCTTCCCAACCCAGGGATCAAACCCAGGTCTCCCACATTGCAGGCAGATTCTTTACCAGTTGAGCCACAAAGGAAGCCCAAGAATACTGGAGTGAGTAGCCTATCCCTTCTCCAGTGGATCTTCCTGACCCAGGAATGGAACTGGGGTTTCCTGCATTGCAGGAGGATTCTTTACCAACTTATCTATCAGGGAAGCACACACAAATATATGGGCTTCCCAGGTGGCTCAGTGATAAAGAATCTGCTGGTCAAGCAGGAGGCATGGGTTTGATCTCTGGGTCAGCAAGATCACCAGAGGAAGAAATGGCAATCTGGTATTTTTGCCTGGGAAATTCCATGGACAGAGGAGCCTGGTGGGCTACAGTCCATGGGGTCGTGTAAGAGTTGGACATGACTTAGCACATACACAAGTGTATACAGATGTAGTGACTGACAGATAATTTATATTATGAAGTTAAGAGAGGAGAAACATTCCTTCTAAGTTATTCAATACTTAAATCCTTATAAGACTCTCAAGTAAGAATTCAAATATCTCACTGTGACAATGGCCCCAAACTAGGAAACCTGGGAGCCCTCATCTGGCATCAGAGCTGCATGGTTCCAAGCGAGTATCATACCCTCCCTGGGTTCAGCCCCCTGTGATAGAAATGAAAGAGTCAGACTAAGGTATCTTCAAAGGTCTTGTCAGCTCTAATATCTGATGATGCCAGCTTGTTGGAGGTTGGGTACAAAGAGAACCAGAGCAAGGTGGGAGTGGAACCCAGCTTGACTCACACAGGGTCCTTTTGTGATAGAAGGACAGAAGTATGGAAGGAAGACTATGTCACCTGCTAAAATCTTGTCTGGGACTGGATTTCGGTCTTGGATTGGGCAGAGCTGATAGGTCCCCAGTCTGTAGGAAGCAGACAGATGCTGTCAGGACAATTGTCAGATCTCTGGAGCATGCTGGCCTCCCAGGCTTGCGTCGGTGGTGCTGGTGGCCTTGGGTCGAGGAGGTGGTGGCCATGTGGTCATCCACAGACAGACTTGGTGCCCTGAGTCTTGGGGTCAGTCCTCAGAAAGGCTCCTGCCAATGTCAGCTCTTAGCAGAAACAACAGCTGCTTTCTAAGAACACAGTGTAGCTTTTAGGCAGTCTGCCTAGAAATTCTTCTGCACTGAATTCCTGGAAGAGGCTGCCCGATTTTCTCCACACCCAAGGCTCAGAGGAGCCCAGCTGACCAGAGAGCCAAGAACTGCACCTGATGAAATGGCGTCTACACCACCCGGGCTTGCCTGGGGGTGGAGGGGGAGGCTCTGCAAAGCTCTGGTGAATGTCACCCAGAGAAGCAGAGCCCAGTTTTCCTTCATATTATATTGGGAGAAGGCAGTGGGGACTGGAGTTGGGGGTATAATTTTTGCTTAATACTTGCCTCAAGTCAGGTCCTTTATATTTGTATCTCATTTAGTTCTTCTAAGAGTCCCGAAAGGTATACATATTTTTATTCATTTTGGGATTCACGGAATAGTGGGTTGACTACCCAGAATGGTCTTGTCCCAGTTCATGTCCTCCTTCACTATTAGGCTATCTTGCTTCTTAAACAGAGTCACTGAGGATGTGAGTGCATGTGTGTGTGTGTACATATGGCATAGAGGAAAAGGTAGAAAAATAGACACATTCTAGAGCAGGGGTTGACAAACCATGGCCTGGGGGCCGATCCAGCAAGCCACTTGATTTCAAGTTTTACTGGAATACTGCCACACTGAGTAAAGTTACTGTCCTAGGGGTCGTCTCATGCTGTGAGACATTTTAATTTAAAAGAGCTGCCACCCTAACCCATTCTGTGAGGTGATTGAACTACTCACAAGGGCAAGAAAAAACGCTGATGAGGCTGAATCCGTGGCAAGTGTCCCAATGCCCAGCCATCCTCCTTCCCACTGCTAGCCTGCAAGCCCAGAGCACAAAGCCCTCCAGCAGAATTCTTGAGATCAAAGTGCAAGAGAAGCAGGAATATCAGAGGTTGAAACCACAAAAGGACTCCAAAGATCAACATCTTTCAGCAGAAATAAAAGCTTTGAGAAGGCGAGCAACTGGCCTGAAGGCACATGGCCACGATGGTGCAAAAGCTGTCATCCACATTCCCAAAGCCCAGTGCAGATCTTACTCCAAGTCTGAGCAGAGATGCTCAGAGGCAAACAAGAAACTTCTCAGTGGCACCTGATCTCTGCCTTGAAAGCACAACATGGGCCTGGGTCAGTGTTTCCCAACCTTCAGACATTTCTGAAACACCTTTACAATTTTGACAGGTCTGTGACCTGCACACACTAGCATTGATTTCATATATTTGAGTCACTTTGGTCTTAATTTACTATACAAAAAAAAAAAAAATACTCTTGCCATAAATGTAAAATCAGCAATAGTCACACTAAATAGAAAATACTTTGTGAATACAGCAAAGCTATTCAATTCCAGGTGCATAACATGACTCGCTCTGTTCCTGAGACCTTTTCATTCCTCCTTTAGAAAGAACGGAGCAAATATTGGAAAGGTTTTAGGAATGACACCAAACTGAGAATCTATCCAGAAGGATAGAAAGAGAATTTTTAAAAGTATAACTTTCTCACAATCTCATACCATTAGTAGTCGTCTCCCCAGACACTTGAGAAACACTGAAACAGACAGTCTGATTCTGTGAGAATTACAAAGCCAGCCAAAGAGTTGGGAAGGGAGAGTAGAAAACAAGAAAGATTCCCTTCCTAAAATGGATTAAATCCCTCTAGCTTCCTTGTTGGAGTCTCATGCATAGCAGACACATGATCAATATTTGTTAACCCCAATGGAAATGACATTGTGTACTAGTTGGAGTTTGGTCATCAGGGTCAGAACTAACTTCGGATCTTGATTACCATTTTTTGACTTTGTGACTTTGGGCAGGCTATGTATCCTCTCTGAGTCTGTTTTCTCCCTTACTAAAAGAATGGGCAAATTTGTGGGGGAACGATGGGGGGAAGGGATATTAGGAGTTTGGGATGGATGTGCTTACACTACCAGAAAACTACTCTCAACTATGTCCAACTCTTTGCAGCCCCATGGACCATTGCCCACCAGGCTCCTCTGTCCATGGGATTTCCCAGGCAAGAATACTGAAGTGTGTTCCTATTCCCTTCTCCAGGGGATTTTCCTAAACCAGGGACTGAACCCAGGTCTCTTGCATTGCAGACAGATTCTTTACCATCTGAGCCAATGTATACCATCTGAGAGAAGCCCAATGTATACACTGCTATACTTAAAATGGATAACTAACAAGGACCTACTTTATACCACATGGAACTCTCCACAACATTATATGGCAGCCTGAATAGGAGCAGGATTTGGGGGAGAATGGGTACATGTGTATGTATGGCTGAGTCCCTGAAATTATCACAACACTGTTTGTTAATTGGCTATACCCCACAACAAAACTAAAAGTTTAAAAAAAATTTTTTTAAAAGAATGGGCAGATTTGTAGCAACATGGGAGGATCTGGAGTTGATCATACTAAGTGAAGTACGCCAGACAGAGGAAGACAAGCATCTTCCTTGTCCGTGTGTTGGATACCACAGCCCTCTTCTTCCTTCTCTACCACGGAACAGCTGGATTTTGTCTCCTTCACAGTCTCTGTTGTTGGGTCAGAGATCAAGCCCCTGCTTCCTGGCTAATGAGAATAATTGGTCCTCATCCCCTTCAGCACAGCCTTTCATGTGTCTGCTATGGTCTGAACACCTCACCTGGCTCAGCCTTGTCTGTAGGCTCACAAGATTCATCTTTCTCAACCTCTGCACATAAATCCAACCCCCCAAACCTTTTATCACTCTCTGCTGCTCTCCTTTTAACTGGTTCCAATCCCTCAGCATCTGCCAGGATGTCCAGGACCAACGGCAGTCTGCCGGAAGGTCCGGAAGCCACAGCAGCACTGAGTAGCGATGTTACCTGGTGCCTTGTGAATACAAGCCTAGCTGATTCCAGCAATGAGAGGATGCCAACCACGGTTCAAGGTGAAAAGGGAGAGCTTGTGGAAAATCTTGAGAAGTGTTGTTCAATTAAGCCGTGGCAAGAAAGGTAGATGGTGACTCTGATAAAGAAAGGTAGATAGAGGTAACCTGGCTTGTTCACAAGTGTGAACATGGAAGTCAAACCCATGCAACAAAATCAATGAATGCTAAGTATACAGAAGGCATGTCCTGGGTACAAAGATGAGCAGAATTGAGATACAAAGAAAAATAAAACACCTTTCCCTTCTCTGAAGGATTTCACTGTCCAGCTCTCCACAGGCCAGCACAAAAGTCACTTGCCACAGCTGATTAGCAGAACCTAGAATTAAGGTGGTTGAAACTGAGATGTGCTGTAAAATGTGGACTCAAGTTTGAAGACTTAAGATGAAAAAAGTATGTGAAATACTGCAGTAATAACCTTTACATTGATTATCAGTTGAACTGATTCATATTTTTAATATATTGGGTTATTAATTTCCTATTTATTTTTACTGTTTTTTTTTTAATATGAGGCTATTTGAAAATCTAAAATTAAAACAAAAAGAAAGTCTGAGATTGCATGTGTAGCCCACACTGGATTCCTGTTTAATGGCACTGGTCGACTCAGCAAGGTTGGCATGGGATCGACACACAAAACTAGTCAAATGATGACACATATTTAGCCAGACAAAATTCTCTATTGTGGGGGGAGGGGCAGTCATCCAAGTGGGGAGAAGCACAGCATTCACTTATTTACATAATTCACATCGCTTTCACAACTATTTTCTGCCAAGTTTTCTTGAACCCTTTTCTGATTATTTCCCTTATGTATGGTTAGACTAGTACTCTTGCCTGGAGAATTTCATAGACAGAGGAGCCTGGAGGGCTACAGTCCATGGGGTTGCAAAGAGTCAGACACAACTGATGCAACTTAGCATGTACGCACATGGCTAGATCAGAGAAAAAAAGTCTTTCTGCACAAGATGGTATTGTCTTCATTTTCTAGTCATCCACCACCCAGAAGCTAGTACCATCCAAGGCACATAAGGAATGCATGCAGAAGTGGATGAAGCCAATGCATGCTTATCTAGATCTTATTTCACATGAGCCAGTTTCTATACAGACAAGTAACCGTGTAGTAGAGAAAGACTATTGACTGAATGTAGACAGAATAGAGACCAGGGGTTTATCAAAGAGAGGAGTGGGGGCATTTGCTGCTTATTATGCATCAGGCTCTTAGCTGGGTGCTTAGTGTATAATAGCTGACATGAGCTTTAAAATAGACCCTGTAAAAAAGCTAATCTTATCCTATTTTACAGATGAGAAAACTGAGGCCTCAGAGGTTACACAACTGCCCTAAGAAGAGTTAATAAGAGGGCAGTGCTGGGAAGAGATCGAGTCTACCTGACTTCAAAGCTCAAAAATTTTCCATTATGGGGCTCCTGACACAAGGATGTCAGCTTCTGCTTGGATAATACTGCTGACTACTGTACAAGCAATTCATCTGAGTATTTGGGGAAAGGTGTATAAGCACCCACATCCTCTCTTTAGGAGGAAAATGCCGAGGGATACAGGTGGGGTGACTCTGCTCTCTGCTGGGTCAAACTGCCAAAGAGTAGCCTTCCTTTGTGACTCCAAACTGTGCTTTATCCCACAGGTTCACAGGGTTTGGGAGTCTATGTGTTTAGGCTCCCAAACCCATAGCCCAAGACTTGGATACCAGCCAGTGGGAGGAGGAGGGAAAAGAATCTTTTCATAATTGCTACAAAAACTTTCCAAGAGCTATTCCTGGAGCTGGGGAGTGTTGACACCAGGCTGTCAGAGCCAGAACAGGGGAGGACTCTAATTTGGAAACATTTTACACTGTGTGTTTGACAATGTATGCTAGGTGTCAAAAAAAAAAAAAAAAAAAAGAAAGAAAGAAAAGAAAACCAGTGACAGAGAATCAGACTGGGTAACTGAATAGGGGCTGGTTCATTGGTGGCCTGGTTAGTACAATAATCCCATCTAATGAAAGATTAAGAGAGCCACTGTGTAATGACCAAGAGGAGGAATGGGTGGGGAATGAAGGAGGCTCAAGAGGACGGGGTATATATATATATGACAGATTCGCACTGATGTATGGCAGAGACCACCACAGCATTGTAAAGCAATTATACTCCAATTTAAAAAATGTGATGTGGGGTATTGGTTTAAAAAAAAAGTGTTAGTCACTCAGTTGTGTCCACCAGGCTCCTCTGTCCTTGGGATTTCCCAGGCAAGAATACTGGAGTGGGTTGCCATTCCCTTCCCCAGGGGATTTTTCTTACCCAGAGATCAAACCCTGGTCTCCTGCATTGCAGGCAGATTCTTTACCATCTGCGCCATCAGGGAAGCCAAGGGTGATGGTTGGTGTGGTTCAAATCCCAGCTTTGCTGTTGCCATCCAGTTGACTTTGAATAAATCAAGCTCTGTAAACCTCATTCCCTTATCTATAAAACATGAGCAACAATAATCTGTGTCTCATGCAGTAACCGTAAGATTTACACCCATGTATATATTGTACTTTCAATAGTGTAAGTGGTAGCTATGCTCCTTATCATCATTTTTAGCCAGTTCTCCTAACTGATAGCTCCAGCATCTTCAACAGAGATAGATTAAACCAGCAT
This sequence comes from Muntiacus reevesi, assembly GCF_963930625.1. NCBI lineage: Eukaryota > Metazoa > Chordata > Mammalia > Artiodactyla > Cervidae > Muntiacus > Muntiacus reevesi. The sequence goes on from NC_089260.1 coordinate 65,378,845, forward strand.
CACACTGTTCAAAAACACGCTGCTCCCAGTTATGGATGGAAATGGTGACGTGTTCTTCTTATAACTACACTTAACAAGGAAAGAAGTAGAAAATGTTAGTTGACTATGAGAAAGACTGATGAAAACATAAGGGAATTAGAAACAAAAGAAGGGAATTATTAAGAATGGAATTTTTTTAAAAGAATGTAAACTTTACAGAAGATGGGCTCTTAAACTTTCTAGGTCAGTGTGATCACAATCTTTCCCTATCTCCATAACTCTTTTGGTTATTTTTCCCCTATACATTATGTTTTGAAATGATGGATCCTTATTAAGTAATAATTGCAAAGCTAAAAATACTATGTGTTATTTAGAGGTGGAACTGACTGCCCAAGAGAACTCCTGAAAAGATTGAAAACACTAAGTTATCTTGAGCTGATAGAATTCTCTTGGAAGAATAGTGTGGTATCATGAACAGGACAAAATGCCCAGTGGATTCTTTAAGAATCTGAAGATTCTTTAAGAATCTGAAGCCGATTAAATCCATCATGAACAGCAGGTTGAAATAGAAGGTCAGGAACCACTGTATCTGGAGCTATTTCTCTTCCCCTAATTTGTCAGAAAGAGCTCAGACACAAAGTTCTCAGCAATTGCAGAGCTGGACAACAATTTTCAGATTAATAGTGTTTGGACCCTAATCTGTAGCTATTTCATAAGCAATGTTTGCGTTGAACAGCTATTTTCTTAAGAAGTAATTTTATATTACATCTCACTTGTTTTTAACACTGGAGAGAAAGATAAATAGGGGAGGGAACAAAAAGGAAATCACTCTCTTGTGATTGCTCCCTCCAAGAAGGTGTATGTCTCTTCTATGTGATTAGTGTTCAGAGGACAAATGGGAATTTCTTCAGTGAAACGCCATTACCACCACTCATCACAGTGTGAAGGTAGAATGTCCAGTTTCACCATGTGTGAAATGAGGCTTAAAGCATTGACTCTTGACATGAAATTTGAGGATCAGGTCTGCACCTTGAATCTATGTTTGTTCTTTCCCTCTCCAAGAACTGCAACTAAACAAAAAAAGCAATCATGATTGAGATCATGGGATTTAAAACCAACTCTGAGGTCTGGATCCCAGCTCCATCATCTCATATCTGTCACCCTGGGAAAGATTCCCTCTCTGAGTTTCTTCACTTCTAAGGTGGTACTCACACTGTTGTCATGAGGACTTCGGGAGGTATTAACTGATGGGCACGCTGTCTGACAAATAGTGAGCAGAAAATTCATATCAGCTATACTCTCATTTTTAGTTGATGGATGAAGCTCTGAAAAGGTCAGCACATCTTTTGTGGATGTCAGTAGAGACAATGAACCAAAGTATTTGAGGCATTGTGTGCTAGAGCCCAGGGCAATGGTCCAGCAGGAGAAGTCGCTGATACAATTTCTTCTGCCTTTGAAAGTCACAGGTCACCAGGCTACGTGATTGAAGCCCAGGCGAGCAAACATCTTGGCTTCTCTTGCTTGAACTTACCCCACTCAGGGGATGTGGAAGAAGAAAGTCACTCCCAGCTCTGTTTGAACTTCCAAATGTGTATGCTGGAAGGAGGGAGAGGTCCCATTTGCTCATCCCTGTCTCATTTCAGCCTCTTTCCAGAGGACCCTCCATTGCTGAGAACCTGACCTCTGATCAGCCGAGCCCACTTTCCAGCTAGAGGAGGTTGGCAAAGACACTCTGTGTCATAGGAAAGGGCTCACACCAAAGAAGAAACCTGCAGTAGGCTTGGGAGGCTGATTTTATTACCTAATTATGAAACTGCTACATACAAAGGAAGCTAGCACTGTAGAAGATACAAATGGATTCACCAAGTCAACACTGAAAACAACTCGAAAGCCTCCGACCTGACCCTGGGGGACCCGCATGCTTTATCTACAGTCCAGAGTAATCTCCCCACCTCAAGATCTTTAATCCCATCTGCAAGCTCCCCTTTTCCATGCAAGGTTACATATCCACAGGTCACAGGGAGTAAGATGCGGATGTTTATATGGGGGCATTTCTCCGTCCGCTACAATGATTGATGACAATCCAGGAGATAAATGAGGTTGTCTAGGGGGGATGTTTGCCTCTGACAGAGGAGTGAGAGGAGACCAGAGCTTAAGGGAGCATCTGAATGAAGGACCAGCAGAGGAAGAAGAAGATGTTGAGGAGAGCTGGGAGAAGAGTCGGGTGGGTATATTTCCTTCAAAGAGGGAATCTCCAAATCCTCAAGGCACAGAGTCAAGTTCTCAGAATATAGGAGCTGGCAGAGGGCTTCCCACGTGTCACTAGTGGTAAAGAATCCGCCTGCCCAGGCAGGAGATACAACAGACACGGGTCCAGTCCCTGGGTTGGGAAGAGCTCCTGGAGGAGGGCAGGGCAACCCACTGCAGTGTTCTTGTCTGGAGCGTCCCATGGACAGAGGAGCCTGGCGGGCTACAGCCCATGGGGCCCCAAAGGGTCAGACATGACTGAAGTGACTTAGCATGCACGGAGGGCTGCCCTGTCATATGGGTGCCCACCAGTGACCTTAGCAGAAGGGAGGTTTGGGTAAGGGGTGGTGGCAACATGGAAGCCACACTGCTTGGTCAGGCTCAGCCCAAACCCTCTGCTCAAGGGAAGCCCCCTCCACTGCCTCTTGCCTCGGACCACCCCTCCAGGCTGTAAATGCTGCTTGTCAGGATGCAGAAGGCTTGCAGTCCTGCGTGCCTGTGTGCTCAGTCACTGATTTGTGTCCCATTCTTTGAGACCCCATGGACTGTAGTCTGCCAGGCTTCTTTGTCTATTGGGATTTTCCAAGCAAGAATACTGGAGTGGGTTGCCATGTCCTCCTCTAGGGGCTCTTCCCAACCAGGGGATCGAACCCACGTCTCCTGCAACTCTTGCATTGCAGGCAGATTCTTTACTGCTGAGCCATTGCGGAAGCCCTCAGCTGTCACTCAGATGTAATTTGAAAAGCCAGGAGTTAACCTTTGGAAAAGTTGCTTCAGACAGCAAGGATGTTTTAGCTCAGGGAAAAATATATTCATCTGATGAAAGGGGTGGGGACCACGGATGGGAGGGAAGCAAGATTCCCTCGGTACCTCCTGGAGCCTCTGCAGCCATCATTTTATTTTACGTGGCATCACTGTCATCTTCTGAGAAAAATGGCATGACTGTTCAATGCATATTTCATCGTGGAGGGGTTCTCTTCCCTGCTGTGCCTTCAGTCCTCTGGCTCAAGTCTTTCTAAAGTCAAAACTCATCAGACCCCAGAAGCGACAGCTTCTCCTCTCCACGCTGGTACTATGGCACAGACTTCAGTTTAGGTTCTGAGCAACAGATGGCTGATTAGCAGCAAGGGACATTTTGCAAAGATACCAATTGATGGAGGCCTAGATTATCCCCAGGGAAGACCATTAAACCCCAAAAGCCATTTGGCAGTCCTGTGGAGGCACCTGGATGCAGAAGTCGATGCCAACAAACTTGTCTCGATTAGGTTCACGCAAAGCGATTTCTCCCTGCTGTCCTCACTGACCTGTTCAGAATGCCGAGGAAGAGCTCAAGGCACCCACTGAGTGATGGAGAGAGAAGCAAGTCTGATGACATTACAGGGGAAATCTTTCCTCCACCTCCACTTGGGCAGAAGAGAGGAATGCAACACCTCTTGCTTTAGGAAGGTGAGAAGGATCACTAACAATAGACAACTGGCATTGCCCTAGTCCTTACTACACAGCGTCCCATGACACACCCACCCCAGAGATGGACTAGTTTTATCCCATTGTTAGGTAGGTAGGTGGAAATTCAGGCTTAGATAGGTTAGGCAAGTCTCTAAGTTCCCAAATATGATGAGTCACAGAATCAAGGTTCAAGGCTCAAGTTTTCTTTATCTGATTCCAGGGTTGATGTGAGTACACACCACAGTGTCCTTGTAGGGCCAGACTCTGAGAATGGAGCATGGGAAGGAGTTTCAAGAGTGAGGGGTTATAGGTATACATATAGCTGGCCCCCTGATGAGAAGAGCCAACTCATTGGAAAAGACCTTGATACTAGGGAAGATTAAAGGCAGGGGGAGAAGGGGATGACAGAGGGTGAGATGGTTGGATGGCATCACCAACTCAATGGACATGAGTTTGAGCGAACTCCTGGAGATAGTGAAGGGCAGGGAAGCCTAGCGTGCTGCAGTCCATGGGCTGGCAAAGAGTCAGACATGACTTGACAACTGAGTGACAACAAATAGCTGATTCACTTCATTTACAACAAAAGCTATCACAACATTCTGAAACAATTATATACCAAGAAAAAATAAAATAAAAGTCCTTAAGCACAAGAACTCTGTCCCGTTTCACTTGTCGTTTTACCTGACCAGCTCCCCACCCACCCAGCCACCCACGAGGCAAGCAGAGGGCCAGGCATGATGAGCAAATTTCTTCCCCACTCTGAGCCAGGAGTTCTCCATCTGGAAAATGGACATAAGAACACCCACCAAGTGACGCCATAGATTCCAGTCCCTCTCCGTGAAAGATGATGAGGCCTGCATATCTATGCAACAAGCCCTGAGCAGGCATGGCTGTGGGTGCCGGGCTGGGAGTGGTGCCCAGAATTAGGAAGATGGCCACAAGGAGAGGCTCAGCAGGAAGGCGCGCAGCACTGCTGCTGAGCCCTGCCTCGTGCTTCTATTCTGCTTGCTGCTGTGCTGATCGCCTTGCATTGTTGTGTTTTTTCAGTCGCTAAGTTCGGTCTCTTTGTGACCCTATGGACTAGAGCACGCCAGACTCCTCTGTCCTCCACTGTCTCCTGGAGTTGTCTCAAATTCATGTTCATTGAGTCAGTGATGCTATCTAACCATCTCTTCCTCTGCCTTCTCCCCTTCCCTTCAATCTTTCCCAGCTCAGGGTCTTTTCCAATGGGTCGGCTTGCATGCTTTATCTCATTTAATCGGGGTGTGCGTGTGTTTGTGTGTATGTGTCCACATGTGCGTGTCTGTTCAAGAGAAAGAGAGAGAGAGAACATTCCTTCTGGGTAAACAGGAGGAGCAAAGGTTCCAAGGTAGGAACATGCAGTGCATGTCAAGAGGACTGAATAAGTTCAGAACATTCTTTCACTTCTTTGCTTAACAAATATTTACTGACGTTGTCTATGTATCAGGCAGAATGAGAAAGGGTAAAGAATCAGATATGGTTCAGGAGGGAGATTGATAGCAAACACTTTGATATCACCATAACTGTGATCAAATTACAAAGTTAATGGGTAAGAACACAAGACGGTGGAGAGGTAAGGGGTTCATCTTGTCTGGAAAGTTAGAGAAAGCTTCATTGAAATGACAGTAAGTATGAAAATAGGACTTTCCCCTTCTGGATATGGGGTAAACATTAATTTAGCAACGAGCTCCTGAGGGAGCTAAGTCTTGGAATCTGGCCATCCAGCACTGGGGTGAAATGAAAAGCAGGAACTAGCCTGCAGCTTTGTCTGCAGCCAGAAGATGTGGCATCAATCAAGTGAGACTCGAAGTAGGATTGGGACTGCAGATCTCAGACCAGGGCCAAGAACACAGGCTTCCCAGGAGAGCGCCAGGCTCAGGGAAGAAGCACCACACATTTGAGTAGCTCCAGGACCTTTTCCAGACACTTTGACACCGGATGTTTAACGTGAATTATCTCATCTGAACCTCATGACAGATGAAAGGAGGTGAGAGTGACCAGAAGCGTCCTCACCTGACCCTCGGGAGCCCAGACGGAGGACTGCCTAGAGGCACCGCGCTCCTGGGATTAGGCATGGCCATTTCCACCCTCAACCAAAACCCCAAGCACAGCCCTCGGTCATCAAGCTGCTGCTCAAACTCACGTGCTACTTTTGTTTTCTGTTAATAATAACCATGTAAACAACATTTGCTTCCTGTTTCACTTTTTATTTTCCAAAGCATTCTCCTTTCCACTTTCTCACTGAAGCATTCTCAACAATTCTGTCATAAAGGCTAAAAAGCAACAACAAAAACCCACAAGGTTCAGACATGTAATTTGCTGAAAGCCACTCAGGTAAAACGAAAGTGAAAAGAAAGTGAAAGTCATTCCGTTGTGTCTGACTCTGCAATCCCATGGACTATAACCCACCAGCCTCCTCTTTCCATGGAATTCTCCAGGCAAGCAAGAACACTAGAGTGGGTTACCATTTCCTTCTCCAGGGGATCTTCCCAACCCAGGGATCGAACCTGGATCTCCTGCAGGGCAGGCAGATTCTTTGCCATTTCAGCCACCAGGAAAGCCCATGATAAAGCAATGGAGAAGCCAAATCATGGATTCAGGCTCTTCCAGAGAACCCTTTGCTCTCTTTGATCCATCCCATCACACTGTCCCTCAGTCCATTTACTCCACAAACACTCATTGAAAAGCTCCTTTGTGACAATTACTGTTCCAGGTACTGGAGATGCAATTCTTTTTAAGGAATTCACAGGAGCAAACAACATGACCCATCCCTGAACCACACAGGTCAGGGTTACAACCAGGGTGGCAGCTAAGTGCAGAGGGTTGGGGTATCCAAGGAAGCAGCAACAAAGGCTGAGTGATGAGGGCACAGGAAACGGGAAAGATCCCTAAAAGAGCAGGCGCTGGGGCTGAGACATGATAGAGGAGGAGTTGTCCAGGCCAGCCTAGCAGGGCAAATATCTGAGGCAGAAGGAACTAGGTCACAGCTGTGGGCAGGCTTGACGACGATTCCAGGGAATGTGGCTAAGAGTGGGGACGGGAGACTGATGAGCTAAGACACCAGAAAGGAGGCAGCCAGACTTAATACCTCAAGCAAAGGACAGCCATGGAAGTGTTTCCATGCTTCCAGCAAGCGGCTGCCACATTCAGCTTTACCATTTGAGGAAATAGTCAGTGTGGAATCTGGAACAGACAGGCAGGAAAGAGCCTAGAAACGAAAAACTCAGGTAAATGATGAGGGGGCAGTGCAGAAAGGATATTGCACCTAAGAGAAATCTGGGACCGCACTGAACGAAACTTAGTGACCTATTGGCCAAGGTTATGAGAGAGAAGTGGATACCAAGAGAAGTGACACCAAGCCTTCCTTGAGAGACTGGACAAGCAGTAGAGTCTCTGAGAAGACCATTTCCTCAAACACACACACACAAGCACACAATACATAAATAAAAGACAAATAGAAATACATCTGCATGTCAGCTGTACTTAGGCTTGAATGACAAGTACTTTCTAGAAATTTCCAAATGTTCTAAAATTAACATGTGTTATAATCAGAAAAGGTAACACTATTTTTAAATTTCTACCCATAATAATAGCTCCTTTTTTTTTTAACATCTTCTACATCCTCACATTTTTATGAGCTAAGGATATTATCCCCATTTTTACAGAGGAAAAGCTGAGACTCAGAGAAGTGCAGTAACCTTCCCGACCACACATACCTCTTAAGTGGCCAAGTGATGATTTGAGTCCATCATCTGTTTGACTCCAAAAGTTAAGGCCTGACAGAGTACCCAGTGCTGCTGCATGAAGAACCTGAGAGTCGTTGAAAAAGGTTTGAAGCATCCCAGAGACAACCGGAGATGTCAGAGGAGCAGGTTAACTTTGGAACCTGGAGTTGGAGAGGAAATTCCTCATTGGAAATGTGGATTTGGGAGCTATCTCCACAAGAATGGGAAGAGAAAACCATCCAGGGATAATGTACAAACAGAGAAGACTAAGAAAATGCCCTAAAGAGATGAGAAGTAGCAGGATAGACATGGGAAGCTTGGAAGGGGGATTTTGGTGAGTTTAGAGTGTCACACGGAATAGAGTGGCTTGGGGATGGAGTCTTGAGATGAGCTTGACAGAGAACATCCTATAGTATAAGCCAGACTATACCAGGTAAAGGTGGGAAGGAGAGAAAGTCCATTCAAGAAAGCGGTTGACTAGGGCTTCCTTGGTGGCTCAGTGGTGAAGAATCTGCCTGCCAATGCAGGGGACATGGGTTCAATCCATGGTCTGGGAAGACCTCACATGACATGAAGCAACTAAGGAATACATTTCAAAGTCTCAGAAGTTTCTGTCTTAGAATAGTGTGATTTTTAACTTCTACTACTTATCTGTATATTTTGTTTGCATCTTACATATTGATGATATATTAGAAGCATTTTTTAATGAAGCCATTCTCAAAGGCACTTAATCGGCCCTTGGACTTGACCTTTTTCAGGACAAGTCCAGGGGTGGCATTGGCTGGGTGGAAACAGAAACCAAACATCTGCCAGGCACGTACCAAGGGTTGCATACTTGGCACCACCTTGTCTGAGAGATGAGATTCCCACACCGTGGGGTTGAATCAGACCTCACACCAGGCAGAGGAACTGACACTGGCTGAGAAGGTCATGGAGATGCCACATCACAGCGGGGGATGAGGAGACCCCAGGTGTCACTGAGCATCACACCTCGGCATTGAGTGCACAGAACTGTGACTAAATGCCCTAGGGCAAAAATCTTGCCTGCATTTCTTGACATAACAAACTTGATGCTGGTTGAAGGTCCTTTCTACCTTCTGAAACTCCTCCAAGATGTTCATAAACCAACTCATACTTTAAACACAGTAAGTGCATCTTAGAAGCACAGAAGCCTCTCCCCTGAGATCACACCCCTAGCCTATAAAGATTTAAAGCAGGGTTTTATTCGTGGAAAGAAAAATGTCATCATTTTAATGCAAGTTGAAATTTTTAATTAGTAGGTCTTGAATTTGCTTTCAAGGAAACATAAAAAGTAGGTTCAAATCCAGCTAACCCTTATTGAGAGCAGTGTCTGGCACTGTGCCTGGTTGTTTGCCATAAATGTGTATTTCTGTCTTCCCAGCAGTCACCCTGCCTTCCTCTGTCAACCCAAAACCAGGCAGGGCCAGACAGTGTTGTTCACCCAGAATCCAGCGGCCACGTTCACCCAGAATCCAGTCGACCTTGGTTGCACAGTGTATTGGGGTGAGGAGTCCGGAGACCAGCCTCTGCTTAGATGCTGTAACAGGAGGCGACAAGACTAAGGAACGGGACCGGGTGTCTCCAAGACCCTTCGAACCCTGCGTGTGCTTCTTCAAGTCACAGATACAAACCTGTCTCTTGCTACATCACAGACGCCCTTCATTTGTCATCCGACAGCTACACACCCACAAATTACCTCCCCAGGAGACACACAAACACACCTCACACACACACGCTGAACCACACCCCTGCAGCCAGCAGCCCCACCCAGGTTCACCCACCAGGAGAAACCACCAGTGTCAGCAACCGACCCCAGCGGCTCCCAAGAGGTTGCTCCTCTCAGCTCTTCCAGGTAGAAGAGACGTATTCCCCTCCATGAAACTTCCTTCTCATAAGAAGAGGGTTGAAGCCCCCTCTGCTCTCTGCCTCCTCCTTATCTGGAATTTAACCCTATTTATTTTAATTGCCTGTTTACCTACTTGTATGTTTCACCAGACTGTGAAACCCATAAGGAAGAGCTGTGTGTCATTTTATTGAGTGTTTTGGCTCCAGTAACTGGCTTGGAGCTGGGTGTAGAGGAGTGCTTGCTGGGTGTTGTCATTACCTCTCCAGAGAGTGTCTGTGGCTCTGTCAGTTGTGTCTGACTCTTTGCGATCCCATGTACTACAGCCCTTCAGGTTCCTCTGTCCATGGAATTCTCCAGGCAAGAATACTGGAATGGGTAGCCATGCCCTCCTCCAAGCGATCTTCCTGACCCAGGGATTGAACCTGGGTCTCCTGCATTGCAAATAGATTCTTTACCGTTTGGGCCACCAGGGATGCCCCCATCACCTCTCTGGGTCCACACTCCTTGTGGATGAAAGACAGCCCCATGTTCTGAGACTTCTCCCATCACGAGGTGGGGTCTACATCATCTTCCCTTCAGTCTGGACAGGCAGATGTCAATCTTGTTATTTCTGGACTATAGACAGGAAACTGGGGCTCAGAGATGTGAAGCAACTTGTTCAGGGCCACTCAGCTATCAGGTGGTAGAAAAAGGATTTGAGTCAAGTCTGTCTAACTCCAAAGTTCAAGTCCTCTGTAACCACTCGAGTTTCTCTCCTCCTAAACAAAGGTGTTGAGAGGGCATGTACATGCGACATCAAGGGAAGTACAGAAAAAATAAACACCTCCGACAGCAAGGGTTGACGAAGGACAGCCTCTGGGTCAAATCCAGCCCGTGTTTGTAGATAACATTTTATTGAGATGCAGTCAAGTTCATTTCTCGACATACTGTGCTGCCTGTTCTCAAGGACCAGGGAAAAGCATCACTGACATCCCAGACTCGAGGGTACTACAGGCCTTGTTCACCAAAGGTCGCCCTGTGCATGATTTGTTTTTAGTTTTTATTTATTTGGCTGCACTGGGTCATTGTTGCTTCATGCCAGGCTTTCTCGGGGGCTACTCTTTGTTTCGTTGAGGAGACTTCTCACTGTAGTGGCTTCTCTTGTTGTAGAGCAGAGGCTCTAGGGCTCATGGGCTTCAGAAGCTGAGGGGCATGGGCTCAGGAGATGTGGCCCCCCAGCTCTAGAGCGCTGGCTCAGTAGTGCGGCACATGGGCTTGGTTGCCCTGCGGCACATGGAATCCTCCCAGGCCAGGGAACCAACCCGTGACCCCTGCATTGGCAGGCGCATTCTTATCCACTGTACCACCAGGGAAGCCTAGTGCACCATCTAGAGTATCTAGTGATCACCTTGTCCTAGTTTGCCTGGAACTTCCTTGTTTTTCTCAGAGAACCCCGACCTCCAGCCCCGTCCCAGGCAAACCAGGACAGTCTAGATCATGTAGCACAGACTCCAGGCAAGGGCACAACCCTGTCCCAGCCGGAAAGGCCCTACACGCTGCTTCCTTATACGCTGACGGGGAATCAATGCCCTGAGCCCAGGAAGGCATTTCCTCTTCTCCCCAAGTCCTGCCCTAGAGGTGACCCAAGGCAAGACTGCATTGTTAATGAACTTAATTAGATTGTGCCAACCGGGCCATGAGCTCATTGTCCCTGTCAATGCTTTGCCTTCAAGAGTCAAGAAAAATTCCTGGAGGAAGCAATGATGATACACTGCCTGAGCCCTGCCTTCTCCTTCCCTCCCCACCTGGCGCCTTCACATGGCCCGGGACAATAGGAGTGGTTGTCACTGGTGCAAACTTCTTAAGGAGCTGCATCTGAATAAACAAGGACCTACTGTATAGCACAGGGAGCTATATTCAATATCTTGTAAAAGCCTATAATGGAAAGTAATCTGAAATATATAAATGTATGTCTAACTGGATCACTTAAATTTAACTTAATACTAAAGTTTGGGGTTTTCCTTGTTTTTTAACTATGGAACTATTTTTTTTTTAAGATTTTTTTTTCAATTTTAATGTGGACCATTTTTAAAGTCTTTATTGAATTTGTTACAATATTGTTTCTGCTTTATGCTTTGGTTTTGGCCATGAAGCATGTGGAATGGAACCCACACTCTCTATATTGCATGGTGAAGTTTTAACCACTGGACTGTCAGGGAAATTCTTTAACCATGTGACTTTCAGGTTATTGGGGTGTGTCTGATAGGATCAGAGTAGGTGGATGTGATCTGAGTGATGTGTAGATGCACTGTCTATGCAGATTTGCTTTCAGAAGCATAAATTTTGTAGGCTGAAAGCCTCGGGGACTGCTCACCTTTGAGATTTGCTTCTTAATGTGCAGGGATCGGTATAAATGAAGTTGCATGGAGAAGCCACTGGTTAGTGTAATTGTCAGGACATGGTACTAACTAGCTGGGGACACCTGAGATTGCAGCTCTCCTGCCTGTGCTGTCAACAGAGGGAGTCAGGACTGTGTGGCTAGGACCAAGAACTGTGCCTCTTGCCTCAAGTGCTAAGCAACGGTGGAACTCTCCAAGGATGGGCTCAGCTTCTGCAGCCCAGGGACAGAGCCCCGGGAAGAGAGAAAAGCCTAAAACAGGGTTAACAGACTACAGACTGCAGGCCACATCTTGCCTGCCACCTGTTTTGGTACAGCCCAAGAGCTGAGGATATTTTTTTTACACTTTTAAGTTCAAAAATAATTCAAGGGAGAATATTTTGTGAAGTGTAAAAATGATGGGAAATTTGAATTTTAGTCCCCCAATAACATTTAGTAAAATGTTATTGGAACACAGCCAAGTTCATTTGTTTTTGTTTCATCTGTGGCTGTTTTCCCATTTTACAGATGAAGAAACTGAGGTCCAGGGAAACAAAATGAATAAATTATTCCTAGATAATTTGAGCCCAGATCTACTTGTCAACAGAATCACTGTAACTCTTACAAATCTTCCTCTTGAAAGAGGCAAAGAGGCTGGCTCTCAAGTGAGTGGATGGGTGGAGAATGGCCGACAAGAACACAAGCCTGAGATACAATTCAGCTTTAATGGCCATTTAACGTGGAGTGCCCAAACAGAAAACCCAACAGACACAGAGAGAGACACTGAAAAATACTCCACACAAGCCCTTCATTTTACAGGAGAAGGAAAACATGAGAGAATTTGCCCTAAAGCATCCAGGCAGTCAGAACAAGATGCAGAAAGCACCTTATCATCAACTCCAAGAGGTGGGAATTGGAAACCTGCTGCAGAAAGAGTCAGATGGCAATCTACCAGCAGGCAAGTGCTCTGGCGGGCTGATTTCGTTTCCACAGGTGACTCTGGGCAAGGTAAGAGATAATCTGTGAGTCAGAGGCCAAACTGAAACAGAATCCACTACCCTTATTTTTCCAAATCTCCAGAAGATAAAATAAATTACTATTTGGAATAACACATGTGACATAAATTGCATATGGGAAACTGTGATGTATTTGAAAAGGAAATGTCATGAGAAGGACCCCACTTCGGAGCCCACTATTTACACTTAATACATGCACACCACTGACCAACTCCTTCCATGTGTGTGAATTGTATCTCCTTTTCCAGCTTGGACTGACCAGAGAATCAGAGGCTGGAGCACAAAGAAAGCCATGAGCAGAGGTCACCAACCCCAGAGCAGGCATCCGTTGTGCATTGGGTACCCTGGTGCAGTGTCATCACTCATCCTGACTAGTATCCTGATGGGCAAGTGATTTCCATTTTAAAAGTGTTAGTTGCTCAGTCATGTCCGAATCTTTGCAACGCCATTGACAATAGCCCGCCAGGCTCCTTTGTCCGTGGAATTCTTCAGGCAAGAATAGTGGTGTGGGCAGTCATTCCCTTCTCCAGGGATCTTCCCAACCCTGGGGTCAAATTCCCGCATTGCAGGTGAATTCTTCACCATGTGAACCCCCAGTGAGCCTCAGCGTCCATTTTACTGACAGAGGAACTGAGGCTGAGAGTGGCTGTACCGCCGCTAAAGTCACGCAGCGAGAAAGAACCAGCGCCAGAAGCCTCCATTCTGAGGGAGAGTTGTTGTTGTTGTTCAGTTGCTAAGTCATGTCTGACTCTCTGCGACCCCGTAGACCATGCATGGATCCCTGCTTCATGGCAAGGGGGCTTGCATAACTCAGTGAAGCTATGGGCCATGTTGCGCAGTGCCACCCGAGATGGACGGGTCATAGAGAAGAGTTCTGACAGAATGTGGTCCCCTGGAGAAGATGGCAGCCCACTCCAGAACTCCATGGGCATTATGGAAAGGCAAAAGAAAAAAAAAGACTCCTTTCTCCCCATCAGTGGGAGTCCTCTTCACCTGGAGGACATGGCCAAATCTTGCCTTCTTAGCAGGATGTCCTCAGTCTTCTGTCAAGAGCTGATGACTGAACCCAGGTTATTGGGGGGAGAGGTTGCAGCCCTGGAGAGTTTATGCTCAACGAAGGCAGATAAAAGCTCCATAATCACCATCAGATGACCCAGATTCCTCATCAAGGTCAAATGCCACCACAAATGTCTTTCTGATACAAGCTCAAGTGGCTGATAGTACAAACCTTAATAAGCAGGGCAGGGCACTTTTCATCTCCCTGCAAGCAAGGACACATCCCAGGATGAAATGGGCCGCGGGGAAGGCTTTGCAACTCAACTCACAACTCCAAAGGTTCCGAAAGATAAGCTCTCACCCTGTGCAAAGTTACGACAGGAAGCCCCACAGGGCCCTTGTGATAAGCGCTCCAAGCCCATGACCGGGGACTGACATTTGTTTGACAAAGGGGTGGTGTTCACACTGCTTTAACTGTGACTTTGGACCAGAGAGTTGTAACAGACATGCATGCCTTGCTTGGGCTGGTTAACAACGCCCTATCTGGGCTTAGGGCCTGGCTGAGATTGCTCCAAGAGGGAAATCGATGATGTTAAATCCCTACTTGCTGTGAGTGAGAAGCTAGTGGCAGGTGACAGCCCTGGATACGTGTCAGAAGAGTGAGGGGACACCCGTTGAACTGACTGTGATTGGATTCTGGACTGGGGAGTGGTGCCTCCACTTTGAGCTCTAGAACCAAGCTTTCCTATTCTATGTAACAAATGACTCCCTGCTACTTCCAATATCCAGCGTGTGTCTAACCTTCTCAGAAAGCAGTTGGGTGTGCATTTGCCCAAAGAGCTCGTGGAATCCTGTTTTGCCCTCTTTGGGAGAGGAGTTACGTTGGACACCTACTGCAGAGAAATGCTGAAGACCCTGGCATTGCAAATCATGGAAATCTGCCCAGCCCATTTCTCCAAGGCTGTCATAGCTGATCTCTTGGGTTTGGTTCTGTACTTCAAGAGTACAAAATTTCTAGGAGTTTGCACACTTACACAGCATGCCCCAGGGCCTTTGCACATGCTGTGCTCTCTGTCCAAAACTCTGTCTCCTTGCTAGTCCACTTGCCCATCCTCTCCTCCTTCCCCATAACGTGGCTCATGCATCTTGTCTAAGCTGACTTTCTCCTGTACCTCCAGGATGAGCTGGTGGCACATCTCTGCGCTCTTACCATGACCTCTGTCTCTCAATACTTCTCTGCTTTTAGACCAGTCTTTACCACCAGACAAACTTGCTGAGAGCATAGGGCTTGTGTTTACCATTCCCATAGCTGCACATGGGCACTTGGCCACAGGAGATGTTCAGTAAATGCTTCCTTAATGAAACAATGTGAAGAAATGAACTGAAATTACAGACCAGATCCGGAGTGGTCCCTTTTAGAAATCATCTCATCTCATTCATTCAGCAAATGAAATGTGTTTTGCACCCTTGAGGGGTATGCAGAGAGACAGCACCAGAACACAATGGTGGGCAAAGCAGACCTGGTCCCTGCCCTCGGGGTGCTTCTGTGCAGGCAAACCACAGCACAGCTACTTCGTTCATTGGAGCTGTGATTCATGTAAACAAAGAGCCAGGCCATGATGAAAGAGAAACTTGAGGCACATTTGCTTGGGCTGCAATATTAAGGAGTTGTCAAGAAAAAAATATTAAGTTGCTTTAATGCAATGTTTTTAAATCAAAATTGATACAGAAACATCCATGCAGAACAAAATATCCAAAATGTAACCATAGACTAGTGTCACTACAACCATGACATGAAGTCCAGGTGAGCAATAAATTAACTTTTTCTTTGTTAAGCCACTGAGATTCCTGGGTTTCTATGCATCACCATAACGAACATGAGAAACTGTATCTCCCTTTTGGAGTTGTGTGGTGACTGAATGATATGTTATTTGATGGTGGTAATGGTATCACTGATATATGAATATGTCCACTCTTCCAATTATATATCAATACATTAAATATGTACAGCTTATTCTGTAATAACCTATATGGGAAAGGGATCCGAGAAAGAATGGATATATATGTATAACTGAACCACTTTGCCATACACTTGAAACTAACACAGCATTGTAAACAACTACACTTCACTATAAACTAAAAATTAAATTTAAAAATATGTGCAGCTTTTTCAGCTATCAATTATACTGGCAATAAAGTTGCCAAAACAAATCTTTTGGAGAGTAAGTGATCAGAATAAAATTACAATTCATTAAAATTTTCATCTAAAAATTTTTTTTAAAACCAGTTATTGAAAGAGACACCACATGCCTGGGAAAATATATCCAAGACAGCCAAGACAGTAACATGTTCTCATAGATCTACTGTTTTTCAAAAAGAAAAGGAAAATAATTTGAGTACCCCCACTCAAAAAAAGAGATGCTACACTCAAACTGTTTAGCTCACAGTACGTGCCTGAAGACTGTTAGCCATTATTAGTGATTATCACTTGGGGCAGGTGCTAGAGATGGAGAAATGGCTACTCTGTCCGGCTCTGCAGGGCTTCACAGATGAGCAGAAGACAGATGGAAACGGATGATGGCAGAAACACAAGAAGGGCTGTGTCTCAATCCTGTGACTCAGGAGCTCACACCTGAGTCTGCCTGGGGATGGAACAAATGCTTCAAGTTGGGATGAAGTTTGAGCTGACTTTTGAAGGATGAGCAGGTGCTCCTAGACAGACAAAGGGGAGAGAATTCCCAGCAGAGGGGCTGAGCATTTACAATAAAGTAGGGCAACACTTCTCTGGGCTCCAGCGGTCCCTGTATGTATTCACATAAGGATTCACATTACCTGTTGTACCGGTGACCTCCAGAGTTTAGCGTCCCACCTGCCACCTGGCTGCATGGCCCAAGACAAGCCATGAGACCTCTCAAACCTTGGGGTCTGCAGTGGTTGGGAGGGAATGATGGCATCGGGATGAGAGTTTGATTTCAGGACCGGGCAGCACAAAACCTCGTCAGGGTAGATGCTGGATTCCTGTCAGCCCTTCCTCCTTCCTTCCATCTCTGCTCCATCCTACCCCAGGGTTTCCCTTCCAGAGAATCAGCCTCAGGAGCTGCTTGTGAGTGTGTATGATCAGTTGCCTCAGTCGTGTCCTACTCTTTGCCACCCCATGGACTGTAGCCCACCAGGCTCCTCTGTCCCTGGGATTCTCCAGGCAGGAATACTGGAGTGGGTTGCCTATCCTCCTCCAGGGGATCTTCCCGACCCAGGGATCAAACCCGCGTCTGCTGCATTAGAAGGTGGATTTTTTACCATTGAGCCACCTGGGAAGCCTTCAGGAGCCCCTTGGCTGGAACCAAAAGTTCTCATCTCCCAGTATTCTTAAATGCACCAATTCCACCCAAACCAGAGCCTGAGCTACTTGCTATGGGCCAGGCACTGCCATCAACTCTGTGACTATTCCTCCACAAGCTCCTGCTAGAAGTCCCTCTCCTCCTCCCCTCTCCCCTGGACCTGCCCCATCCCTTAGAGAAGTTTGAGGAAGTACTGTGTATCTGATACAAAGTGGGTTCCAGTCCTGCGGGGACCTGTGGTCCTTGGCCACCAGGTCTTTTCAACAGCAACAGAGATGTGCCTGGATACAAGTAAGATATGCACCCTGAGTGCCTTTTACCTAAATATCTGTGGCTCCCAGCCAGCAAGTCCAACAGTCCAACCTTCTTTCCGTGAACTTGCTTCTTCTTCCCTATTCCCCAAGCCTTTTCTTCCCCTAGTTTTGGTTCCCAGCCAGGAAGGATCATTTCCCTTTCTCCATAAACCAGCAAGGAGAAGCTCCCCTCTCCAAATACAGGGAGACTGTAACAGGAGGGGGTGTGGGGCTATAGTGGGCATTTCAGCTCAGCTACTAAGAGAGAAACACATACACACACACACACACACACACACACACACACACGAGACAGTTTAAAGCTAAAGATTAAAATTTTGTTAAGAAACCACAGTTTAGGGCTTGAGTCTTGTAAGTCACCTCAGCCCATCAAGTTTGCGGGCCATGGCTAAAAAGGGGAGCTGAGATCTGATGTTTCTGAACCCCAAATGCAACACCACAGAGCATGCGAGGAAGCCCTGACTGGGGAGTCAGTGCCAGACTTGGGTTCAAGCTACTCAACCTCTCTCTGAGCTTCAGTTTCCTCATCTGCAAAATGGGATTATGAGTGATGCCCTCCTCACAGTATTACTGTGGGCTGTTGAGGAGGTAATGTGTGGAGGTTCTTCTCACTGCCCAGATCACTATGAACAAAGATGGCCCACCTGTTCATCAACAATGAATGGATGAACGAACTGTGATCTATCCATACAATGGAATATTGTTCAGCCATAGCAAGAAATGAAGTATTGACACATACCGTAACTGGATGAGCCTTGAGAGCAATAGGCTAAGTAAAAAACGTGAGTGGTTAGTCACTCCAGTCATGTCTAACTCTGTGCAGCCCTATGGATGGTAGCCCGCCAGGCTCTACTGTCCATGGGACTCTCTAGGCAAAGATGCTGGAGTGGGTTGCCATTCCCTATTCCACAGGATCTTCCAGACCCTAGGATTGAACCTATGTCTCCTGTGTTTCCTGCATCACAGGTGGATTCTTGAACTGCTGACCTACCTGGGAAGCCCAGGTTAAGTGAGAGGAGCTAGACACGAAAGGTCACATTTTGTAAGATTCCATTAATTGGAAGCACCCAGAATAGGTGAACCCATAGAGATAGAACAAAGATCAGAGTTCACCAGGGATGGGGAAGTGGAGAATGAGGAGCAAATACTTAATTGGTACAGGGTTTGCTTTTAGGGTGATGAAAATTCTCTGCATAGAGGTGGTGATCAATCAACATTGTGAATGTATTCAATGCCATTGAATTGTTCATTTTAAAATGATTTATTTTATGTGAATTTTACCTCAGTTCAGTTCAGTCGCTCAGTCGTGTCCGACTCTCTGCAACCCCATGAACTGCAGCACACCAGGCCTCCCTGTCCATCACCAACTCCCAGAGTTTACTCAGACTCATGTCCACTGAGTCAGTGATGCCATCCAACCATCTCATTCTGTCGTCCCCTTCTCCTCCCACCTACAATTTTCCCCAGGATCAGGATCTTTTCAAATGAGTCAGTTCTTTGCATCAGGTGGCCAAAGTATAGGAGTTTCAGCTTCAGCATCAGTCCTTCCAGTGAATATTCAGGACTGATTTCCTTTAGGATGGACTGGTTGGATCTCCCTGCAGCCCAAGGGACTCTCAAGAGTCTTTTCCAACACCACAGTTCAAAAGCATCAATTCTTCGGCGCTCAGCTTTCTTTATAGTCCAATTCTCACATCCATACATGACTACTGGAAAAACCATAGCTTTGACTAGATGGACCTTTGGTGACAAAGTAATGTCTCTGCTTTTTAATATGCTGTCTAGGTGGTCATAACTTTCCTTCCAAGGAGTAAGCATCTTTTAATTTCATGGTTGCAATCACCATCTGCGGTGATTTTGGAGCCCCCACAAAATAAAGTCTGCCACTGTTTCCCCATCTATTTGCCATGAAGTGATGGGGCCAGATGCCATGATCTTAGTTTTCTGATGTTGAGCTTTAAGTCAACTTTTTCACTCTCCTCTTTCACTTTCATCAAGAGGCTCTTTAGTTCTTCACTTTCTGCCATAAGTGTGGTGTCATCTGCATATCTGAGGTTATTGATATTTCTCCCGGCAATCTTGATTCCAGCTTGTGCTTCTTCCAGTCCAGAGTTTCTCATGATGTACTCTGCATATAAGTTAAATATGAGTTAAATAATTTTACCTCACTTTTTCTTAAATCAGGCTTCACTTTTTCCTGGCCCTGGTTGGCTTGAAATTAGCCCTAGAAACCACAGTGCCAGGCCAGAGCCCTGGGCACCTGTACAGCCTTCAGTTTCCAGCAGAAATACAGAAGACCATTCCAACCCTGTGAAGTTCATAGACAGTCTCAGTACTCCCAAATCATAGAGCTTGCTTCTCTGGATGTGCTCTGCTGGGTGCTTAGTTGCTCAACAATGTCCGATTCTTTGTGACCCCATGGACTGTAGCCCACCAGGCACCTCTCTCCATGGGGATTCTCCAGGCAAGAATACTGGAGTGGGTTGCCATAGCCTTCTCCAGGGGATCTTCCTGACCCAAGGATAGAACCCACGTCTCTTGCATTGCAGGTAGATCCTTTACCACTGAGCCACCAGGGAAAACAATCCAGGATGACCTTCCCTTAATTATTCATGCAAAGATTCTTTTTCCAAATAAGGTCGCATTCACAGATTCTTGGAATTACAACATGAACCCATCTTTTGAGGGGCCACTATTCAACCCAGAACAGGGGATAATCCAGATAAATTTCTTTTGGGGCACTCGGTACATGTCAGATATTTCATCGCTGTCATCACTGTCATGATTGTCATTATTATCAGCTAGGCCCTACTCTCTCTAGGACAGTAGGACAGCAGCCAGTTGACCTCTTTAACTCACTAGAGCTCCTTTCAGGCTGTAAGCTGTCTACTTTCTTTGTGAGGCGGCTGCAACTCTCCTGGTGCACCTTGCCTACTCCACTCCCATTCCTAACTAGATTCTCACTGGACCTTTGCAACTTTTCTCCATCATTACCAACAACCAACTGAAGACTTCCGTTTCTGGATCCCATCCACTATTGATGGAGCCATCCCAGACAGTGCTACTGGGTAAAGAATCAGCCTGTCAATGCAGGAAACATAAGAGACTCAGGTTTGATCCCTGGGTCAGCAAGATCCCCTGGAGAAGGAAATGGCAATCAACTCCAGTATTCTTGCCTGGAGAACCCCACGGACAGAGGAGTCTTGCAGGTTGCCGTCCACGGGGTCCCAAAGAGTCAGATGTGACTGAAGTGACTTAGCACACACGCTGGCACACACCCACTATTGAGACGTTAGACCTGACGTCCTGATCCTGGTTCATCCCTTGGACCCCACATCCTAGACCACCCTGATGCGCTTACAGAGTTGACCCTCTGCAGCCCCACATCTTCCTCTGCCCCATTCCTTCCACTTGGGCTCCTGCTTTTCTCTTGGTTGCAGTTGAGGGACCAGCATGCCTCCAATCCTTAACAAGGGAGATCATAAAAATCTAAGGTCCAGAATGGACACATGTATACGCATAGCTGAGTCCCTTTGTTGTTCACCGGAAGCCATCACAACATTGTTAATCAACTGTAGCCCAATACAAATGAGAAAGTTCAAATAAAAAAGAATCTATATTGTAGGCTGCAAGCCCAAACCAATTACACCAGAATTTCTTAAGATAAAACATAGGCATTCTACTCTAGGGCATAAGTTCTCAGAATGGCATTGCCCCATCCCCAAGCACATGAAAGCCCCCAAAACTTCCATGGGGCTCAATCCATTGTGTAGATATTATACAGAAAGGCTGTGATCGCTGGATAATACTGGACCAGAAAGAGATACCGTGAGAACAGCTTGGGTTTTGATGACAGTCTTGGGATCAAATCTTGCTACCTACTCAGTTATATAGTCTTGGCCATGGCCCTTAACTTCTCTGAAGCTCTGGATTCTTGTGTTTAAAATGGAGATAACAATACTTATCATAGAACTGGTGTGCTTAAGTAAAGGATATTAAATCTAACAGAATTTCTGGACCATAATAGAAGCAATCAAAAGTCTGTCTCCTACTAGATGCCCATCAGCAGACGAATGGATAAGGAAGCTGTGGTACATATACACCATGGAATATTACTCAACCGTTAAAACGAATTCATTTGAATCAGTTCTAATGAGATGGATGCTGGAGCCCATTATACAGAGTGAAAAGTCAGAAAGATAAAGATCATTACAGCATACTAACATATATATATGGAATTTATAAAGATGGTAATGATAACCCTATATGCAAAAGAGAAAAAGAGACACAGATGTACAGAACAGACTTTTGGACTCTGTGGGAGAAGGCGAGGGTGGAATGTTTCGAGAGAACAGCATGTATATTATCTATGGTGAAACAGACCATCGGCCCTGGTGGGAAGCATGAGACAGGTGCTCGGGTCAGGTGCACTGGGAAGACCCAGGGGAATCGGGTGGGGGGGGGAGGTGGGAGTGGGGATCGGGATGGGGAATACATGTAACTCCATGGCTGATTCATGTCAATGTACGACAAAACCCACTGCAATGTTGTGAAGTAATTAGCCTCCAACTAATAAAAATAATTGAAAAAAAAAATTTTTAATAAAAAATAAAAATAAAAAAGTCTGTCTCCTTTCCTTCTTTCTGAAATTTACAGTTTAAATCCAGTTGCAGACACCGAAGCTGTATCTTCAATGAATGGCTCCGTGGCCCTGGAAAGGGGTTAATTGTTTAGCTTAGATTCTTTAAAACGTGTTCACTAGATTAGTTAATTCCAGAAATTGACTCCTGGGTGATTAAAATCGGGTGGGGGAACAGTGGAACTGATTTGGCTATGGCTTCCAGCCACTTGGTGGTGATTTGACTAGGTCAACACAGGCTGCAGCACAGAGATCTGGCCCCATGACAGGCTACACAGGCTGCAGACACTCTGAGTCTCAAACTCCTTGCCAAAACCCTTGTTTTCCTGCCAAAGCAGAGGAACAAGAGGCTCTGGTTCTCAGCTGCTTGGTCTTCCGCAGGAGCCCCAGCCTCCCTGCTCCTGACCACACAGTGCTTTCCTCTTGTCTCTATGAACCGGGAGGCAAGCTTCCCTGTGAAACCTGAATGCAGAATGCACTAGGAAGTGAAAAAGTCAGACTCTTCAAACGGCCCCAGTGATGACGTGCATTTTCCCTTCCCCATGAGTACCCTATGGAATGCTGCTGCCAAAAAAAACACTCAAACCAAATTCCCTTTCCTTCGCATTTTCCAACTGTTCATTCTTCCCATAGGCAGTTTGCAAATAATCTTACTACAGTTCCCCTATAAGATAATAAGGGCTTCTCAGGTGGCATTAGTGGTAAAGAAGGGCTTCTCAGGTGGCATTAGTGGTAAAGAACCTGCCTGCAAAAGCAAGAGACATAAGAGACACGGGTTCAATCCCTGGGTCGGGAAGATCCCCTGGAAGAGGGCATGGCCACCCACTCCAGTATTCTTGTCTGGAGAATCCCATGGACAGAGCAGACTGGCGGGCTACAGTCCATGGGGTCACAAAGAATTGGACACGACTGAAGCAACTTAGCACACGTATACTTGAGATAATAAAGACAGAGGCATCTTTATCGTCCCCGTTTCTTTCTCCCCCATCTCCTTTCCCTAGAGCCCAGTCAAATATCAGACACATTCAAACATTCACATGCTCAATAAGTACTGATGGAGCACCTGTTATGTGCCAGACACAGCCCTTTACCCCTGTGCAGGCTTAGAAATTGACATACACAGAAGATGATCCACCAAGTAATCATTGAAGAGAACTAAACTTATGTAGAATCTAGTTACATAAATCAAGTGGTTGGCAGATAATATGTTAACAAAATGCCAATGGGTCATGACCTTCTCATATGTCCTGAGCAAAATGTGTGATCCCGTAGGAAAGCTCCCATTAGTACTTTCCATCTTCATTATGAAAGGAATCAGAGCACTCACTTCAGTCCATTGGATTCCAACTCTGGATCTCCTGGTGATTCCCAAGTACTACCAGGTTTGAAAAATCACTCATCATCTAGTCCAACCTCTCATCCATAAAGCATGTCCCTGATGAGGCTCTCCATGACCCTTTTTATAAAGAACCCAACTGCCTCACCTTGGTGCACAAGTGTCCTACACAATCTTGCCCCTGCCTGGCTTCGCCTTCAGCTGCCCTGTCCCTCTGCTCACTAACTCAGCCACACTACCCTCTCCTCCTGTTTGAGCCCATCAGTCTGAACCTTTGCCCTTGCTGGTCCTTCTGGTCGTCCAGGACTTACCTCATAGTTTATCTCCTCAGAGACACTTTCTCTGACTTTCACTGTAAAGTATGATTCACTCCACACACACAAGCACATACAACATACAGGCACACAGAAACACACACACAGCCATCCTCATACACCCTCTTCTTTTACTCTTTACACCCTCTCTTGTAACACCCATCTCCAGCTGCAACTATCTTCATATCTATTTATTCATTTCTTTCTTGGCTGTCTCCACCATGAGAAGGGAAGCTGCATGAAAAACTGCATGAGAAACACCATAAGAAACTGCATGAAAACAAGAATCTTGCAAGTCTTTTTCAGCATTGCATCCATGTATCAACCACACAGAAGATGCTTAAGAAGTACTAGTGAAATGAATGGATCGATCAACAAATCATTCCTTGAGCTGGAAGAGAGGGTTCCCTGGACCCCTCCTTGCACACTTTCTTGCACATTCTAGACAGAAGCTTCTCTCTCCCACCCAAGGTAATCTCGCTCCCTTGTGGACTAGTTGAGATTGTTAGAAAAGTTTTCCCAACACCAAGCTGACACATGCCTCCTTCTTACTTCCAGCCACTGACCCGAACTTAGCTCCCTAAAGCTGGTCCCCCCACCACATGACAGTCCCTCAAATATGTGAAGACTATTAACTGTCCTCCCAGCCTTCTATTGTCCCTGTGAAAGGCTTCTAGGAGATGTCGTCAAGAAATGCAGCCGTGTTTGCCCTCGATGACTGCGCCTATAAAACCCTTCAGTTTCCTATATCGGTCAATAGCCTGAGTTTTTCTTTTTCAGAACAGCTGCCCATACACGCCAGGGTGAGGCTGACACTTGCATTTTCCCATCTCAGAACTGTCACTGGTAAGATCCAGGTGTCCTCTTCAGAGGCTCCCTGAGAAATATACCTCTGGCTGTGTCAATTTCCATGAGAGATTTTGGGGACTTCCAACAAAGAAAAACAAAGAGAAGGGTATGGAGGAGAGAAGCCCCTGCAGGAAGCTCCAGCATTGTGGGTGTAGTAAAAGGAGAGTAGGATATGTCTTCCTTCAACTTCTATCTTGATCTTCTCCACCAGCCTTCCCACTTTCCTTCCCAAAGCAGCACACACACCCCACCACTGCCGATCGTCTATCAGCACTTTCCATTCAGCTCTAAAGCTTTATTTTCTTTATAGCTCTGTTTACCTATTTGGTGTCTTGTTTACTGTCTGTTCCCTTAACTAGAACAGAAGCTCTATGAACATAGGGACCTCACCTGTCTGGTGGAGTATGGTATCACCAGACCTGGAAGGGTGCCTGGTGCAACACCAGTGCTTCGTAAGCAAAGAGAGAATGAATGGAAGGATGCCTAATGGGTGGTGAGATCTTAGATACATCACCTACGTTCTCTGAGCCTCAGTGTCCTCTTCTGTAGAATGGGGAGAAGGAACAGTAACTCCCTTCTCATCAAGCTCTTGTCAGGATCAACTCAGACGATGTCTGGAAGTCCATCACCACTTAATAGCTTCATCAAACGCTCGTGTTTGCAGTATGGCTCACACAGGGCTGGTCCTCTAGTACAGAAAGTCAGTGGTTGATCTTTGAATGTGATTTGAAGACCCAATTGCCCAGAAAAATTTGCTTTTCTAGTTTGACTGTCTGAAAATCCCACCATTAGACATTCTTTTCGGTAAAGGCAGCATGTCTCCACTGAAACAGAAATTCTTCCCTCAGTTTGAAGATGGGAGGGTAGAGATAACGCAGGAGGACATAGCTTTCTTTCTCTTCATCTCTGCTTCTACCTTTCAGCCCCCAAGTCTTGCAAATTTCTGCAGCACTTCAGAGTCAGGAGCCTGGATCACTTTCACTGCTAACTGTTCTTTAAATGGAGGGATTGTGCTTACTATCATCCACCTATCTTTCCAGCCTGGCTTACTTAGGAGGCTGTTTTCCATCTGGCGCTCAGTCCCCTCGCAGCACACATTCCATGTGAGAGGAACCTCGCCACGCAAGTGTTTGCTGCTGCAGTCCTGCCAAGAGAAAACCGGACTCCAAAGATGGGACTGCAGGCAGAGCTCCGGCCCAGACGGGTCAGGCGGGATTATCACCGTCTGGAAGCAGAGGCGGGGTATCCCCCATGCTTTCAGCAGTGGTGGGAAGAGGCAAATGTGGAAGAAGCATTAAACCAACTCCCCATGCGGACGCCCACACCCCAGTCCACCCAGCTGCCTGCACTTCCCACCGCCATCCTGCCTTCTCCCACCTTCCAACCTCCTTGTGACCCAAGCATCCAAGGCCAGTCACTTACTTAACAAGCAGGGGTTCAGCTCCTGCTCTGAGCCGGGAGTGCCCGGGATGGTGACTCCAAGACCTCAGGATCAAGTAAGAGGAACAGAAGAAAACAGCAGGCAGAACGTAGGGCAATGCAGCTATTCCTGGGGCAGAGATGCTCAGAAGAAGAAAGCTGAGGAAGTGAGGCAGGAGGCTCTCAGAATGTCCAAGGGTGCTTGTGACAAGAGGGATGAACTGAGTCCTAAAGAACAAGCGTGTGTTGCATGTGTGCTGTGCTAAGTCGTTTCAGTCGTGTCTGACTCTTTGCAATCCCTTGGACTGCACCCCACCAGGCTCCTCTGTCCATGGGATCCTCCAGGTAAGAATACTGGAGTGGGTCGCCATGCCCTCCTCCAGGGGATCTTCCTGACCCAGGGATTGAACCCATGTCCCCTACATCTCCCGCTTTGGTAGATGGGCTTTTTACCATCAGTGTCACCTGGGAAGCTCCAAATGTGCATCACCCCAGGACAAATGGGAAGAAGGGTGCTGCAGCCCCAGGGAATAGAATGTGCAAAATGAGAACACGACATCTTCAGGGAATTGAATGAGGCTGGTTTGGCTGAGAGAAGGCTGAGTGTGAGCTGGCAGCATAGAGGGACTGGGAAAAGCCACTAGGGTCAGATGATGAAAGCCTAGAAGGGTGTGCGGAGGGGGTTGGGCTTACATCATAAAGCAAAGTGGTGTAGCCCCTGGATCCTATAAAGGAAGTCACTGAAGGAATTTAAAATTGACCAGTACTGCATTTAGACAAATTACCCAACTGTAGTTTGGAGGATGGATTCTGAGGAAGTAGGCTTGATGGAAGAGAGGAAAAAAGGAAGGAGCTGTAATTTAAAAAACCCACCTGAATGATGGTGACAATTAGAATAAGGCAGTGGCCACTGCGGGAAGGGCGGAAGCTGAGCTAAGAGCATCTTTGGAGTCAGATGGACTGGGATCCTTATCCTGGCAGTGCTTTGCCTACTGATGTGGCCCTGGGTAAGGCAACCAGCTTTCAACTCAGACATTTTATTTGGAAAAAGAAGATGATAATACCCATCTTGCCAGATTCTGAAGATCTGAACTGCAAGTGCCAAATGTCTAGAACAGTCAGGTTCACAGGAGGTCCTTGACACACAATAGTTTTCATGTTTATCCCAAATGTTGAGGAATAGAAGACCACAATGCTCCATCATTAATCATCTACTTGGCAATGCCAAGTGCTGGCATTATGGGCTACCCAACTTGGTGTGAATCTTGGAACATCATCTGTCCTCCTTATAAGGTGTGGGCAATTTATAAATAAAGGCACTGACTTAATAAGGGAACTGAGCTACCAGCAACCCACAGATATTCTGCCTACCTGGCCCGGCACCAGAAACAACGAAGACCCAGAGAACACAACAAAGTGTTGGATGCAGTTCTTGACCTCAAGAAGTTTCCGGTCTATTTGGGGAGATAAATCAGAAACCCATGAAACCACTGAAGAACAATGTCTCTTTTCAGTTCTTATCGTGGACTTCTTTATAGCTTTTGTCCCTAGTGACCTTGCCCTCCTTCCTGAAACTCACTTCACTCTTAATTTCCAGGGAATCACTCTTAATGCTGATACATTTTTTTCTGTCCTCTTTTCCTGGTTCTTCTTCCATCTGTTTTTAACAGTTGGTATTCTCTGGGGTCCTTTGGTCCACTTTTCTCACTGCACGCAGCTTCCTCCCTATTCAGAGCTACAAGTCCATGGGCAGCTACCTGGACCTCTGTACTGAGGTTAGAATGGAACTACTACCCCACCTCCTAGGCAATGATACTTGGGTGCCCTACACATATGCCAGACACAGCATCTCCAAAGCTGACCCATTGTTTTTCCCTCAAACCCGCCCCTCCTTCAGGCCAAACCTGGCTTCATGACTTTACTGTCCACTTAGCTGCCCAAGTTTTCTTAACTAAGGGGTAGAGAGCACAAATTTGATTAAAACACAAGTACTAGGACTGGGCTATCTGGGTTTAGTTCCCAGCTCTCCTTTGCTGATTTGCTCTGTGATCTGTAAGTTAGTAAACATCTCTGTCTCAATTTTGTCACCTATAAATGAACACTTTAGTAGAACCTATCTGGTAGAATTGTTGGGAGGACAAACTGAGTTAACATCTATATAAAGTGCATTAAAAACTGTTTGGTACACAGGGAGTGATATATAAAGATTTACAATTATTATTATTATCATCAGCATCATCTTAGATTCCCCCTACTCCTTCAAACCTCTACAAATGATTGGCTCTCACCTCCAGCAAACGCATCCTGTTTAGATTCATGCTTCTGCAGTCAAGGTGCTGCTGTGTTCAGGTCTTCTTTATCTACTGCATGTGTGTGTGCTAAGTCACCTCAGTTGTGTCCAACTCTTTGTAACCCTGTGGACTGTAGCCCACCAGGTTCCCTTGTCCCTGGGATTCTCCAAGCAAGAATACTGGAGTGGGTTGCATTTCCTATTCCAGGGATCTTCTCAACCCAGGGATTGAACCCACATCTCTTAAGTCTCCTGCATTGGCAGGTGGGCTCTTTATCACTAGTGCCACCTGGGAAGCCCCACTTTACCTACTGCAGGAGTTCTCAAAGCAGCTGCAATTCATCCCACACCTACCCAGTGATGGTCCTCAGGGCTTGAGGCCCAGGAGTCATCTGGGTGATGCTCACGAAGCTATTGTCAAGACCTTCTAACTCTCAGGTTCTCTGGTTCTAGAGCCTGATGTCCGATCCAGGTAAGCATGGGTCAGCGTCAAGTCAGAAAAGCCCCCTCCACTTTCCCCCAATGCCCCCATTTAAATCCACTCTCCTATAAGCATTCTTCCTTCAGCCCTTTCTTTTCCCCTGGTCCTTTTCATTCTAAAGACCAGTGGGAAAAAGAGAGCAATCAGATCTTTTGACTCCCTCTTGCTCTCCCCAAGGCACCGCTCCTTCTGAGTTGATAAGGGTGAGAACATTCGAGCCACAGATAAGACTTCAGCTCCCCAGCTCCCTCCACTCCCTTGGCTCAGCTTTGAAGTTCCCCAAACCCTGCCTCTGTAACCTGATTGTGTTATCTTGGAAGCCAAGGTAAGAGAGCCAGAATGAGTTTATGGCTTCCCGTAAGCTGTCTTCCCTGGAGCCATGACTTCTTATAATGGGAGGGAAAGGAACTGGGGACCAAGGACTGGGGAGGGAAGACCAACAGCTTCCTAGCAATTAGAGTGCTGTCTGGCCTGGAAGTAGGGCTTCCTGGGGGGCTCCGTCAGTAAAGACTCTGCCCGCAGTACTGGAGACCACCTGAAATGTAGCAGGCCCAGGTTCTGTCCCTGGGTCTGGAAGATCCCCTGTGAAGGAAATGGCTACCTATTCCAGTTTTCTTGCCTGGGGAATCCCGTGGATGGAGGAAATTTTCGGGCTGCAGTCCACGGGGTCACAAAG
Organism: Muntiacus reevesi; assembly: GCF_963930625.1. NCBI lineage: Eukaryota > Metazoa > Chordata > Mammalia > Artiodactyla > Cervidae > Muntiacus > Muntiacus reevesi. Next base: position 65,408,154 of record NC_089260.1, read on the forward strand.
GTTGGACACGACTTGACTAAACCACCACCAGCAGCTGGCATGGAGTAGGGGCCTGTGAGGGTTTAGAGAGTGGGAGAGAGGCAGGTAGCAGGTACTCAACTGAGATCAGAGCAGTGGTTTTCAACCAGGATGACTGCACTCCCCTGGGGAAATTTGGCAAAGTCCGAGACATATCTTATCATTACAGCTTGGGGGATGCATGTCACTAGCATCTGGTGGGTAGAAGCCAGAAAATTCTAAATATTCCACAAAGTATGGAACAACATCCCTCATCAAATACTTCTCAGGCTCAGAATGGAATAGTGCTGAGGTTCAGAAACCCTGCTTTAGAGAAAAGAGGAAAAAGAAAAGGAAAGAGAGAAAGGAAACACATAGATCTCACTTTTACTGTACCCTCTTTAAAATTAGAGTGGGATTTAGGACCTCTTAAGAATGCAGATATATGAAAATTAAAATATAGCAGAACAAAACTGCCAGAGTAACTTGCCTTTATATTAGTAGAAAGATCACCTGTGAGTACATTCCATTGGTCAAAATTAGGCACCTGGCCACACCCAACTGGCCAAAGCCTAGGACAGGGAATCTAGCTGTGTGCTCCAGAGAAGGAGAAAATGCATTGCCAAGAGGCAGTGGCAGCTTCTCTCACAAGGGCTTGGTGTCCTGTATGGGCTCCTTGCCTTTCAGAGTGGCTCAGTGACATCTGCAAACACTCCTCGTGGTCTCGAGAGGAGGTCTGGTTGGCCCAGTCAGGATTCTGGCTGGTAGATAGAGGTCAAGGTCAGATTCCACAAGACTGGAGCTGGGAGCCAGAGGAGCAAGCAAGCCAAAGGCTACTGGGTGGGGGAAAGCTGAATTTGAATCCTGAAAAGACTAGAGTCCAGAGGGAGGAATTAAAGTTGAGTGACAAAGTCAGAAAATCAAAAAACAGGAAAAAGAGGAAGAAGAATGGGGAGGGGAAGGGGAGGTGGAAAAGAAAAAGGGTAGAAATTGGGAGAAGAAACAAGAGCCATTCAGAAGGGAAAAGGGAGGAAGGATGCAAGCACAATGAACCCAAACTCTAAAGGAGGTTCCTGAGCCATATTTAGAGGCCAGTGGCTGTAGAGTGTGGACACAGGTTGGATTGGCTCAAAAATCTAGGACCAAGAACTTTCTGGAAGAGTGAGGAGAGGAAAACATAGTTGACTATCATGGGCTGAATTTTATCTTCCTCCAAATTCATATTTTGAGGTTCAGACCCCCAGTTCCTCAGACTGTGACCTTATTTGGATGTAGGGTCACACTATATGCATTAATTAATTTAAAATGAGGTCATAGTAGAGTTGGTTGGACCACTAGTGCAATATGACTGGTGTCCTTATTAAAAGGGGAAATTGAAACTCAGACACACATGTGGGAGGAATGTCATGTCAAGATGAAGGCAGAGATCAAGGTGAGACTTCTATAAGGCAAGGAATGCTAATGATAGCCAGCAAATCACAAATCACCAAAAGCTAGGTTGAGAGGCATGGAACAGTCTCCCTCACAACTCTCAGGAGGAGCCAAACCTGGCAACACCTTGATCTTGTACTTTTAGCCTCCAGGCCTATAAGAACATAATTTTTTGTTATTTCAGCCACCCAGCTTGCAGAACTTTGTTCCATCAGTCCTGGCAAACAAATGCCCATGGTGTTGCAGAGGGAGCATCCAGGGAGTGCTGCGTATGCGTTAAGTCACTTCAGTCATGTTCGACTCTTGCGACCTCATGGACTGTAGCCCACCGGGCTCCTCTGTCCCTGGGATTCTCCAGGCAATAATACTGGAGTGGGTTGCCATTTCCTCTTCCTGGGGATCTTCCCAACCCAGGGATAGAACCCACGTTTCTTAAGTCTCCTGCATTGGCACACAGGTTCTTTACCACTAGCATCACCTGGGAAACCCCAAGGGAGTGCAGAGGAGATGACCTCTGCCCAGGGTGGACACCATCTCCAGCCATCCTGGGACAGTAAGGGACAAAAGAATGTGAGGGCAGAACCAAAGCAGGGCCACCCATTGCCACTGACTATGTTTGTTAAACTTCGCTTTCTGTCAATTGTTTCAGAATAGACTGTGCTCCCTGGATGTGCCTGGCTCCGAGGATCTAAGGAAAGAACACAGCTGGTGCTGTGATGTCATCTTCCCAGGTGCATCCCCACCGAAGGAAAACTGGCATCTTCATGAGAGTTGTCATCTGAGCTTCTGAGTCAGCAGCAGTTAGCAGGAGGACAAGTACCAAAGTAAAGAGGGGCTGAGTGAGTGGAAGGGAGATCAGAGGAGAGGGAACTGGCTGTGCCCAAGGCTGGAGGAAATGGGGACTGACCTGAGCCTGGAAGGTTGAGTTCATTAGGAAAGCAGAGAATAGAGAGAGAAAATGCCGGTGCTATGGACCTCTCTGTAGTACCCCTGCCACACGTGGTACCGCTTCCTCCTCCATCTCTGTTGTAACTATAACAACAGAGGATGCTGAACAAGCTGGCTTCATGGGTGCCAGAAGAAAATAATGTCATCGTGCTCTCACTGTCCCTTTAAAGTATATTCAGGGACTTTCCTGGTGGCCCAGTGGCTAAGACTCCACACTCCCAATGCAACAGGTGGCCCAGGTTCAATCCTTGGTCAGGAACCTAGATCCCACAGGCCACAACTAAGACCCAGCCCAGGCAGAAAAATATATAAAAGAAAAAACAACTTAAAATGTATTCGGTTGGGGAAGGCAATCGTGCTCTAGGACGAAAACTTATACAACCCAATGAGTTCTCTGGCCGCTCTTAATTCATAAAAATTGATGTCCCTTTACACCACCAGAATCTATATTCAGATATTGGAATGTCTTCTCATACAATGATTTTTACTCCAAATTTGATTCCAAGTTAAATCGTGTCTCCTTCCTGAGGTAAGGTTTGTGCTAGATGAGAAGCTTAGACCTGGGGTTCTTGTCTTCTTCCATCAACCTGCTAAGAGCTTTCTTTCCCTCCAACCCCCACCACCCACCCAGAGTCAGAGGAAGGGGAGGCAGGGAGGTAAGAAGTGTATGATAATTCTTGCTTGTCTGGTATTGCTGTAAGCTGGCTTCATGCTAACTGAGCCTAGCAGATATTTAATGCTGACTTGTTTTCTTAAGGGATGCTTTTGTGAGTCCTTTGGTCTCAATTGCTGAGGAACCCTGGCCCATAGTTCCCTTGATGCTGGAGATGGAGTACTTTAGTTCCAGCTAATGGGTTATTCCTTCCACATGTCCCAGGAGTATGGCCATAGTGTCAACTTGAGGTCCTAGCTCACCTTTATGAACAGTATCAGCTACAGTCTCACAGCAGCTCTCCAGCACATGTATCCCAGTCTCGTCCATGAAAACAGTCACACATCCTTATTGCTGACAACACCCAGAGGATAGGCTACCTTTCCTTTGTAAAGCCATCAGCAGCTGACCAGCCCATCTCATTCACCTCAAATGTCTCAGATGGGAGTCAGACTTGAGTCCAATGCAAGCTCTAACTTCTAACCACTCTCCTGGGGGACCTTCCAAAGCCCCCCTCCAAAGACATAAGGTAAGGTAAATCATCTTGCCCCTATCATTTCGGAGCATCACAGAGCTCAACAAGCAAGCTGTTTCTGCTTCCTTCCCATTAAGTCATCTCTTCTCACAACACTTTCATACCCTGATGTGGGTCAGGGGCTTAAGAGGTAGCTAACTGACTCTTCACTGCACAGTTTTTACAAATTCTTTTGATGGTCCATTTCAGGACATCATGATGAATCAGGATCTGTTACCTTAGGGTCTCAACCAAAACGTCCATGTTAATGTCCTCCTATAACTTTTCACTATTCTGTAAATTCCCCACAAGCGAAGTCCCCATCTATTCATCTTTGTAGCCCAGCCCTAGACACACAATTCAAGAGTCGTTAGTTGAATGAATGAACTGACGGATATTGGAGAGTTCTACACAGCATGTTCCTCAAACATTAAGACAGCAACCTGGCTGGAGGAGAGAGTTTGTTTAAGAAGGATCGGGAGTTATGTTGGAAAGATTCAAAAATATTTGGAGCATAGAAAACTATAGATTGGAGACTGGAGAGCAGAGCTGGAAAAGCATGAATTTCAGGAACAAATGAATGCAACTGGACACAGTCTGTTGCTGAGGTTAACTGTAGACCAAAGGCAAGTAACCTAACTTCTGTGACTCTCAGTATTCTCATTGTAAAATAAATACTGCTGTTCCTATCTGGTAAAGTTGATATGAAGTTTCATGGAAACAGTGGGTACAAAGCACCTGTTGCGGAGCTTATCACAGTAAATGATTGACACACGGTCATAATAACAATTTAAAAGCCATCTCTGAGTGCTTGCTACGGGTCAGAGACTGTGTCAAATGCTTTTCAGGCAGTATTTATTTAATCCTTATACAAAGCCCACAAGACAGGGAGCATGTTAACCTGATTCTAGCACAAGGAACTGAAGTTCAGCACCTTGCTCAAAGTCACCAAGCCAGTGGGAAGCAGACTTGGGATTCAGAGGCACATCTCTCCTTCTGCAGAGCCGGCTGTCTGTCAGCCTGACATCCTCATGCATCTTTAACAAAGGATCACTGCATGTCTCCCATTTAGAGACTCTAGGAAACACATGAGAAATGAAACCAGGTCTCAAGGAGCAGACATACTTCAGCCCCCATGCGCTAAAAGCAATTATGAATTCTCTTCTATTAATTAAGAACAGATCAGTGATGTTAGGACCAAAATACGTGTTGAAACTCTCTAAAGACATGGGCCAATATTATTATGATTGAACCACACCCTGTGGATAGTGGCCCCTGGAGAGGGTCAGACGGGCAAAATGGGTTAAAATACTTGGAAATCTGTGAAGTGCCTTTAAAGAGGAAGGCAGAAGCTTTCCAGAAGATTTGGGAGAGCGAGGTGACTCTCCTGCAGTCTTGAGTCCAACTCTCCCATCGAGATGTTTCTCCCATTGAAAGTAGAAGTTAACACTAAGGAGAAAATGAAAGGCCAAGAGAGAGGAGAATATTGTGAGATTCCCTTTCCAAGCCTGCTATGCCCTAGTCACTGTTCTAGCTATAGAGGATACAGCTATTATTTAAAAAGCAATCTCTGCCTAAGGGGATTTATAATATAGTGGCTGCAGATAGGTAGATAGGTAATAAATACACATGTCAGGTTCTGTTAACTTCTGCAGAAAAAAAAAAAAAAAAGCTATGAAAAGACACAGAGGAAACTTAAATGCATATTACTGAGTGAAAGAAGCCAGTCTGAAAAGATTACACCATATAATTCCAACTATATGCCATTCTGGAAAAAGTAAAACTATGCAGACCGTGAAGAGATTACAAGTTGCCAGGGGATGGGCGTAAAGGGAGAGATGAATAGATGGAGCACAGAGGATTCTTAGGACAGTGAAACTACCCAGTATGATACTATGATGATGGATACATGTCGTTACATGTTTCTTTACATTCATAGACTGTATAACATGTACAGTGAACTCTAATGTAAACTTGAACTTTGGATTATAATGATATATCAATGTAGGCTATTTAGATGTAATAAACCTACCACTCTGGTGAGGAATGTTGATAATGGGAGAGGCTGTGTGTGATGGGAAATCTCTGTACCTTCTTCTTAATTTTACCATGAGTCTAAAACTGCTATAAAACAGATAGGTGAATAGATAGATAATAGATGGGTGAATGGATGGATAGATAATAGATAGGTAGGTGGATAGATAGGTAGGTATGTAGATAGAGCTGGAAAACAGACTGAGCATGACAAAGAAAATAGAAAGTTCTTTCTTTTCAGGTGGGTGTTCATGGGAGGTCTGCCTGACAGAGTGACATTTGAACAGAGATGCATGAGGCAGGGCGTTCAGGGCCGGTGCACTGGGATGACCCTGAGGGATGGGATGGGGAGGGAGGTGGGAGGGGGTTCAGGATGGGGAACACATGTACACCCATGGCTGATTCATGACAATGTACGGAAAAACCACTACAATATTGTAAAGCAATTAGCCTCCAATTAAAATAAATTAATTTTTTTAAAAAAGAAGTAAGCCACACACATAGAAATCCAAGGGAAAAGCACTCCAACCAGAAGGAACTGTAAATGCAAGGCCCTAAGGAAAAGCAAGAAGACCGTGTACAGAATGAGCGCAGGAAAGAACCATGAGTGATGAGATCAGAAGTGCAGCTGCAAGGAGTGTCCATCAACCCTGTAAACCACTAAAAACTCTGGATTTTTCTCTGAGTGAGACAAGACGTTCTTGGAGGATTTTGAGCTAAGGAGTATGATAATTGAACATTTGTTTGTAAAATGTCATCCAGAGAATAGGCCACAAAGGAAGACAAATGGAAGCAGGGGGAGGAGTAAAGGGATCACTAATAGATGAGGCAAGAGAGGAAGGTGGCTTAGACAGGGTGGTAACGTGAGGTGTGATAAATGGTCAGATTCTTTATGTATTTTAAAGATAGACCCGCTGAAATTTACTAATGGATCCAATGTAAAGAGAAGAAAAGTCAAGGATGACTCTAGATCTCCAAAGTGATCACTTGCAAGAAGGAGATAGTCATTGGCTAAGAAAGGAAGACTGGGGCAGGTATGGTCTTGGGAAAGATGGGGAGTTCAGTGTTGGACATACTATGTTTGAGATGCCTATTCGGCCAGTAGTTGGATGTATAAAAGTCAGCAATCCAGAGGAGAGATTCAGGTTTGACATAACAATTCAGGGGTCATAAACATACAGATGACACTTTTAAATGTGCAACAAAGAGAAGAGAACAAAGACAAGGACAGAGCTCTGCTGAGGCCTCTAACACTTAAAGATCTGGAAGGCAAGGAGGACTCACGAAGCAAGACTGAGAGCAACCTCGGAGGTGGAGGAGGACCAAAGGAGAGGGAGGTTCCAAGGGAAGAAAGGATTCCACAGAGAGAGAAAAATCAACCGTCACTGATGGCCAGTGAGGACACTTTAAAGATGGAAGATGAAGCTGAGGCTGAGGGTGCTGAATCAATAACTGGATTGAACAATGTGGAGGCCACTGGTGACGTTGATATAAGCTGGATTTAGTGGAATCATGTGACCAAGTTCTACTTGGAATAAGTTCAGAGGGACTAGGAAGAGAGAAAATAGTGACAGTAAGTCTAGACAACTCTTTTGAGAATTTTTCCGCAGAGGTTTATAGAGAAATGTGGTGGTTGCTGGTGGGCATCCAAAGTCAAGGACAAACTTCAGTGTCTTTTCATTCCATTTTCCAAAGACAATAATTGTAGAAAAAAATTAATTTCTAAGGGCTAGAAATGCTCTACTGATTGATCCATGCTAACTATTTAATTATCTAGGGGTCTAGACTAATGAGACAGTTCCCTGGATGAGACACACTGGACTGTCCATATTTACAAAGACCAAAGAGGTCATGTTGAAAGTGCCCCATGCTGAGGTGGGCACAACACCAATTATCTACAATATTCCTAAAGAGGAAGGCAGGAGGCTTTTGCTTTGTTTTTTGAAAGGATCAAATATATAGGACTAGGAAAATAATAAGATCGAAATTCTGAAAATCTTATCAAATCATTGTTTAAAAAGAAACATTCTCCTCACCAATCTCCAGGCCTAAACTAGACACAAGGTGGACTCATTGATTCTAAAAATAACATTTAACATATATACACCATTATGTATAAAATAGATAACTGTTGAGAACTTCCTGTATAGAAGTCTACTCAGTGGTCTGTGGTTACCTAAATGGGAAGGAAATCCGAAAAAGAGGGGATGCATGTTTGAGTAGAGCTGATTCACTTGCTGTACGGCAGAAACTAATGCAACCTCGTAAAGCAGCTATACTCCAATAGAAATTAAACAAATAAATAAATGTCTTTTACATTTACATCTGTTAACGCATTAAAGCCACACAACAGCCTGTGATGTAGATTAACTGTTGCCCTGCATCTACCACTGTGTAACAAACAAGCCCCAATGTAGGGATAAGATCACAGCTATTTTATTACACAAACAGAATCTGTGGGTCAGGACACACAGTTCGTAGTGTGGGATACGGCTCGTCTCTGCTCTTTATTGCCTGTAGCCTCAGGTGGGAAGATGCACAAGGGCGACTCAAGGGGCTGGGGGCTGCACTCATCTGAGGCTCATTCATCCGCAGGTCTGGCTGCTGGGCTGGGAGGACTCACAGGCTGTGGACAAGAGGCCTCTTCAAACAGGCAGTCTCACCATTCTTGGTTTTCTTATATGCATCTCAGAGCTCCACAAACAAAAGTTCCACCAAATGAGACAGAAACTGCTTGACCTTTAAAATCCCATCTCAGAAATTATAGCCTTACTTCTTTTTTTTTTTTAATTTATTTACTTTTTAACTGAAGGATAATTGCTTTCCAGAATTATGCTGTTTTCTGTCAAACATCAACATGAATCAGCCATCACAGCCTCACTTCTGATGCCCTATGTTGGTCAAAGACTTCATCCAAATTCAATTCCCCCAATTCAGTTGAACTCTGCCCAAATTCAAATGGAGGAGACACAGACCTCTCAAAGAACTTGCAGCCATATTTTGAAATTACCACACTCTATTTTTGCAGAGGGAGGGGAATTAACACCAGGTGCTTAAGTAACTTGCCCAAGGTCATAGAGCTGGGTTAGGTCTATCTGAACTACTCACCCTACTCCTTCCTGATCTCCTGTACAAAGCAGCAATCCCAGCCCCCTTCCAAATATTTACCCTGGTTGCATCACTTTTTTCTCCTCCATAGCACTAATCACCCCAGACATGACCTATGATCATGGGGTCTTTGTCTCGTTCATTCTTACATTCCTGTCTACCAAGACAGTGTCTGGCATGTCTTTTAAAAATGATGCTTTTGGAAAAATGGAAAAAAAAATCTTTTTATTTTACCAATACCAAATATTTAAAGAAACTCTAAAATTCCCAAGAGGTCAATCTTTCAAAATTAAATTTTGCTCAACCACAAACCTTTTTTTTTTTTTTTTTCCTTTTCATTTTTATTTATTTTTTTTTTCATTTTTATTTTATTATTTGCAGGCTAATTACTTCACAACATTTCAGTGGGTTTTGTCATACATTGACATGAATCAGCCATAGAGTTACACGTATTCCCCATCCCAATCCCCCCTCCCACCTCCCTCTCCACCCGACTCCTCTGGGTCCTAGTTGGAGGCTAATTACTTTACAATATTGTAGTGAGTTTTGCCATACATTGACAAGAATCAGCCATGGATTTACATGTGTTCCCCATCCCAATCCCCCCTCCCGCCTCCCTCTCCATCCCATCCCTCTGGATCTTCCCAGTGCACCAGCCCTGAGCACTTTTCTCATGCATCCAACCTGGGCTGGTGATCTGTTTCACCCTTGATAGTATACTTGTTTCAATGCTATTCTCTCAGAACACCCCACCCTCACCTTTTCCCACAGAGTCCAAAATTCTGTTCTGTACATCTGTGTCTCTTTTCCTGTTTTGCATATAGGGTTATCGTTACCATCTTTTTAAATTCCATATATATTCGTTAGTATATTGTATTGTTCTTTATCTTTCTGGCTTATTTCACTCTGTATAATGGGCTCCAGTTTCATCCATCTCATTAGAACTGATTGAAATTAATTTTTTTAATGGCTGAGTAATATTCCATGGTGTATATGTACCATAGCTTCCTTCTCCATTCATCTGCTGATGGGCATCTAGGTTGCTTCCATGTCCTGGCTATTATAAACAGTACTGCGATGAACACTGGGGTGCATGTGTCTCTTTCAGATCTGATTTCCTCGGTGTGTATGCCCAGGAGTGGGATTGCTGGGTCATCTGGCAGTTCTATTTCCAGTTTTTTAAGGAATCTCCACACTGTTCTCCATAGTGGCTGTACTAGTTTGCATTCCCACCAACAGTGCAAGAGGGTTCCCTTTTCTCCACGCCCTCTCCAGCATTTATTGCTTGTAGACTTTTGGATAGCAGTCATCCTGACTGGCATGTAAGGTACCTCGTTGTGGTTTTGATTTGCATTTCTCTGCTAATGAGTGATGTTGAGCATCTTCTCATGTGTTTGTTAGACATCTGTATGTCTTCTTTGTATGTCATCTAAACAGAAATGTCTGTTTAGATCTTTGGCCCATTTTTTGATTGGGTCATTTATTTCTCTGGAATTGAGCTGCCAGAGTTGCTTGTTTATTTTTGAGATTAATCCTTTGTTTGTTTCTTCATTTGCTATTATTTTCTCCCATTCTGAAGGCTGTCTTTTCACCTTGCTTATAGTTTCCTTTGTTGTGCAAAAGCTTTTAAGTTTAATTAGGTCTCATTTGTTTATTTTTGCTTTTATTTCCAATATTCTGGGAGGTGGATCGTAGAGGATCTTGCTGTGATTTATGTCGGAGAGTGTTTTGCCTATGTTCTCCTCTAGGAGTTTTATAGTTTCTGGTCTTACATTTAGATCTTTAATCCATTTTGAGTTTATTTTTGTGTATGGTGTTAGAAAGTGTTCTAGTTTCATTCTTTTACAAGTGGTTGACCAGTTTTCCCAGCACCACTTGTTAACGAGGTTGTCTTTTTTCCATTGTATATTCTTGCCTCCTTTGTTGAAGATAAGGTGTCCGTAGGTACGTGGATTTATCTCTGGGCTTTCTATTTTGTTCCATTGGTCTATATTTCTGTCTCTGTCAACCACAGGCCTTAAAGATAGAGATTATAAGCCCTTAAAACAGTCTCAACTTTATCTCTATAGACTCCTGGACTCATAACACTGAAAGGCTGCATATTTGTGGGCATACTTTTTTACTAGTGATAAAGAAAACTAGAAGCCACCAAAACAGAGACTGGTTTAGCTAGCCTTTGTAAGAGCCTGTGATTCTATTCTACTTGCTAGATCATTTGCTGAGGCTCTCTGGTCTGTCATCCCTTCCCTGCCTCCAGCATCAGTCCCTCATCTGTCCAACACAGACCCAGTCATCCCCAAATCCCTATAGTCCCCCAGAGATATCGTGTTTCACCTTTACCAGAATGTGTTTCCCTCCCCTCTTCCTTGCTTTCCTGGCTCAAATGAAGCATATGGGCTTCCACAGTGGGCTGAATGGTGCCCCTCAAAAATGTTATTTCATAATCCCTGGGATCTGTGACCTTGTCTGATTTTAAAAAAAAAAAAAAAAAGTTGTAAATGGGGATTAAAGGGAAGATTTGGAGATGAAAGAATTGCCCTGAATTATTCATTCACATGGGCTTTTCAATGCCATGACAAGAGAGAGAGACAGAGGGAGGACAGATACATAGAGAAGAGGAAGTGGCCACATGAGCCCCGAGATGCAAACTGGAGTGATGTGTTATAAGGAAAATAAACAAACAAACAAAATAGCAGCCACTAGAAGCTAGAAGAGGCAAGGAGGGATCCACCCCTGGAATCTCTGAAAAGAGCCTGGCTGACAGCGCCTGGATTTCAGCTCGGTGCACCTGATTTCCAACCTCTGGCTTCCCAAACTTGGACCTCCAACCACAGCTCTGACAGCCCCCAGAGGTTAGAGTTACCTTCGGCTCAGACTCCAGGCACTGAGGAGTGAAGGCAAGCCATCCCTTCTGTGCTCCTGTTCAGATTCCTAACCTGCAAAATCTCTGAGCCTAGTGAGATAGACGCTTTATCTGCCTAGGTCTGGAGACAACCTGTAACTCAGTTTATAAGTCACAAGAACATGCTGCTACTACTACTCAACGTCCTCTATTTCCCCCCAATGACACCAGTGCCTAGATTAGCTGAATATTCTACCGTAAAAAATCCAGAGTTTTTCTTCTGATTTTTAAATTTTAGTAACTAGACAAAACTTTTTCTAAAATTCAGTGGAGGGCAAAGAAATTCCATCTGCACTTCCCAATTGGCCCATGAGTCACCGATTTGCGACCTCTTAAACTGTCATTAAGTACTATCTGCCATTCCCCCAGAGGTTTGTAAGTTCACAAACGCTATCTTCATGTCCCTCACACTTTACAGCTTGAAGATGAGGTTAACCAGGGACTTCACCTACAAGCCCGGGATGAGGTCAGGAGACCTAACCAGCAACCCAACCTAGGGCTTCCCCTCTCTTCCCTTAACTGACAAGTGGGGGCAGAAGTATCAACCTTCACTGCTTCATGGGCTGCTGTGAGGTTAGTTATAAACAAGTGTGTGTGTAAAGAAGCAATTTGTAATGGATGATGTGCTAAGTACTTTTAATGGGTACATGGTAGATCCCAAAAAGGTGTGTCCTAATCCCCAGAATCAATGAATGTGACCTTTCTTGGAGAAAATGTTTTGCAGAGATCAGTCAGGCCCTAAATCTAATGAGAAGTGTCCTTATGAGAGACACAAAGGGAAACACACACGTCCACAGGAAAAGGCCACGTGAAGATGAATGCAGAGATGAAACAGATGCAGCCACAAGCCAAGGAATGAGAGTGACCCCCAGAAACTGGAAGAGACAAGGAATGAAACCTCGCTCTGGAGGTTCCAGAAGGATCACAGCCCTGCTGAAACCCTGACTTCAAACTTCTGGGCTCCCAAGCTGTGAGAGAATAAATTTCTGTTGTTTTAAGTCACTCAATCTGTGGTCATCATTACATCATCTTTTTAGAACACTAATACAGAACATAGCAGAATGGTCATGGCCTCACTATGGATTCCTTTGAGTGTTGCATCTTGTGGTCACTTTGTAATCCATTGGTCATCTGTCTAGCCTATCTAGCTTGAGGAGACTCCTCTCTGAAGTCACCCATCTGGTCATTAATCAGTAATGCCTTGTGAAATCACATCCATTCTGGAAGGAATTACTCAAATCATGCATTGTTGTTCAATGTTGTCATTTCTCTCCTATTGAGAAGCTCCTAGAGGTAGTGAGTCATATAACATAGGAGATGTCCTGGAAAAGTGGTCCCCAAACCACATTCATCAAAACTGCCTGGAACAGGTCCTAGAAATGCTGAACCTCAGACCCTATCCTAGACTTAGTGAGTCAACCACCAGAGGTGGGTAGGATAAGAGAGGGGATTGAGAATCAGTAGCTTAAATAAGCTCATTAAGTGTCTGCTCACTAAAATTTGAAAACCACTAACATGGGAAGGATCTATCATGGCCTTCAGTCAGATAGCCTGGGACTGATTTCTAGCCCTGCTCCTCACTATCCATAAAAGCTGAGGCTCTCTGGGACTTCTCTGGTGGTCCAGTGGTTAAGATTCCATGCTTCCAACACAGGGAGTCCAGGTTCAATCCCTGGTTGAGGAGTTCAGATCCCACCTACCTCATGGCCAAAAGAATAAAATGTAAAACAGAAGCAATATTGTAACAAACTCAACATAGACTTAAAAATGGCCTAAAACAACAACAGCAACAAAAGTCTTAAAAAAAAAAAATGTCTAAGGGTCAGTTTCCTCCTCTGTAAAATGGAGATAGCCAGGATGGTGCATTGAAGGGTTATGCTTGCATAAATCATGCATGCAAATTTCCTAGTGCAGTTGCTTAATAAACTCCAGATATTGTTAGCCATGATGGGGGTGGCGATGATGACCCTGACTCCACTAAGCAAGTAGTCTGAGGTCCCCCATATTTAATACCACGTGAGCCTCCTGATTTTTCCAGTGGTCATGTATGGATGTGAGAGTTGGACTGTGAAAAAAGCTGAGCGCTGGAGAACTGATGCTTTTGAACTATAGTGTTGGAGAAGACTCTTGAGAGTCCCTTGGACTGCAAGGAGATCCAACCAGTCCCTCCTATTGGAGATCAGTCCTGGGTGTTCATTGGAAGGACTGATGCTAAAGCTGAAACTCCAATACTTCAGCCACCTTGTTCGAAGTGTTGACTCATTGGAAAAGACCCTGATGCTGGGAGGGATTGGGGACAGGAGGAGAAGTGGACGACAGAGGATGAGATGGCTGGATGGCATCGCTGACTCGATGGACATGAGTTTGAGTAAACTCCAGAAGTTGGTGATGGACAGGGAGGCCTGGCATGCTGCGATTCATGGGGTCGTAAAGAGTCAGACACGACTGAGCGACTGAACTGAACTGAACTGAACTGAACCGAACCTCCTGAGTGGTCCCCCCTGTTCAAATCCACCATCTGCCATCATGAGTCATTCACTGCAAAGTTCTAATCTGATCCCATTTAACTGATGAAATTTGTACCACATTTTCCAAGAAAGAGGATGAATATAGTGATGATTCAAATCTCTCTCTTTTTTTAGATCTTCTAAGCCTACTATAAGTCTTGGTATATGTTGCTGTGCTTAGTCGCTCCAACCCTTTGCAACCTCATGGACTGTAGCCTGCCAGACTCCTCTGTCCATGGAGATTCTCCAGGCTAGGGTACTGGAGTGGGTTGCCATGCCCTCCTCCAGGGGATCTTCCCAACCCTCAGTATATGTTCTTAAGGGTAAAAGAAGAAAATTTTGACTTTGTCAGTCTTTTGCTTAAAGTCATCTGTCTGAACGTGGCACACAATAGCCCGTGTGACCCCTTCAAACCGCATCCCCCATCTCAGCTCATTCTGCCTTCTTGCTTGAAACATTTGCAGTTTCTAAACAGCCTGGTACAATTTCAACCCCCTGTGCCTTTCTGCCTTCTCTCTCCTCTGCCTCCGATGCCCTCCTCCTTCCCTAGCCCTCGTCCATTCATCTGTAGCAATCGTATTCACTTTGCAGGGCTCAGCTAAACCGTCACCTCCTCTCCGAAGCCTTTCTTGATTCCTTTATATTACTCCAATGATCCCCAGAGCTGAGCTCTTCTTGCCTTCTCTGCTCCACCCTCTTCCCAGCACACACACTACATAGAACCTAGGGTCCCAGGCTAAAACCACAGACTACCTGTCTTTAAATCCTAGGGCCATGACTTAGTAGTTAGTCGTGTGACCTAATCTTTCTGGGTCTCTGTTCCCTGATTCATGCAATCTGAATTATTGCAAACCTTCAATGAAGTGATTCTCGGTAATCATTGAACATGGTGCGTGACACAGTAAGTAACTAGAAATATTTACCACTCTGGCTATTATACTTTGGCATCGTCTAAAAATGTAAGTAAAGTCACCTCTGTCTTTTGCTTTCCAGACACCCACAGAATAGTTTTAAAGACCATCAGTGATTTGATGTGTGAGTCATAGAAGCCTGGGCTTGGAAGGAACCTCAGAGGTCATTTGCTCCAACTCACTTTTAACCACAGGAGGTCAACATCACTGTCACTCAGGGTAGAAGCCAGAGGGCTCTGTTTACATGACTGATGGACCCAAGACAAAACAAAACACTCTGCAAGCTTCACTGTCACAACTTCCTTGAGAAGCAGGTGTGGAGCAAGGATGAAGAGCCCCAGTGTCTCAGTGAAGAAACTGAGTCACACAGTGAGGTGACCAGCAAAAGGTCACACGGTCGGCCAGGAGGGCCAGTTCCTAGAGAACCTCCTCCACCTATCAGTTGACAATCTCAAGACCAGGAAGTTGTTTGAGTCACAAATAATGTTCTTGTGGGAAATGAATGTGAGAATATAAACATGAGGTTATGAGAACCAGAGCAATGAGGTAACGTTCAGGGCTTTGTTGTTGTTCTTTATTGAACCTTTGTTTGTTTTCATTCCAGAAAATCTTGTAATGAAAATGGATGATGAAGCATCTTGGGAAGCAGCATGGGCTCAGAGAAAATAGGGAAGAGTTGTCATTAGACAGAGCTCTGCCTCAATCCCCACACTGCCTGTCACTGGATGGATGGATCTGGCCCCATCCTGCAGACTCTTAGAGCTTCATCTTCATCTGTAGGATGGCAGTAATGGTAATGCCTCCCTTATGGGGTTGTCAGTAGAATCTTGGATGATGTATCTAGAATTCTTGACACATAATAGACGCTCTATAAATAGCTACTATTGCTATGATTGGGGGTGTTAGGACACCTATAAATGTAAACTCTTTAGAAGGAGGTGGAAAGTGCTAGAAAAGACTGATGAGTGTTAGGGAGTTAGTACCTCCAGGAAGTAAATATTTGTGGAGCACTGGCTGTGTGCCAGGGACTGTTCTAGAACCCTACAAGTGTAACCTCCTCCCCAGGTACGGTGCCTAGGAAGCATTCAATAAATATTTGCTACTTATTGTATAAGTTGAAGGTATGAATTGAATGAACCATTCATTCATATAATCCTCACAGATCTACTAAATAAATATTATAATTTTCACCTTAAAAATTTAAAGAACAGAAGCCTAGAGCATTGAAACTACTTCTCCAAAGTCACATAGTAAGCAGAGGAATTGACCAGGTAAGGCCTCTTTCAAAAGTGTGTTTAAAACTTCTGGTGGTTCAGACAGTAAAGAATCTGTGTGTGACATGAGAGACCCGGGTTTGATCCCTGGGTCGGGAAGATCCCCTGGTGAAGGGAATGGCTACCCACTCCCATATTCTTGCCTGGACAATTCCACGGACCCAGGATCCTGACAGGCTATAGTCCAAGGGATTGCACAGTTGGACACAACTGATCATCTTTCACTTTTGGAAGATGAGATGGGTGTAGCTAAGGCAAGAATACAAGGAAGAGAATTCTAGGTAGAGGAAATAGCCCATGTGAAGGCTGTGAGATAGACTGGAGACCAGCATGTTAGAGGAGCAAAGAAAATGCCAGTGCATCCAGAGACAAGGACTGTGGTCTAAGATGAGTTTGGAGGACTTCTCTCATGGTCCAGTGGTTAAAAATCTGCCTTGCAATGTAGGGGGACACAGGTTTGATCCCTGGTCGGGGAACTAAGATCCCACAGGCCATGGGGCAACTAAGCCCATGAACCACAACTCCTGAGTCCTTGTGCTGCAGTTATTGTGGCTTGAGTGCCCTAGAGCCCAGGCTCCACAACAAGAGAATACCTCCCGCTCACCACAACAAGAAAAAGCCACACACAGCATTGTAGAGCCCATGAGCCACTACAAAGACCCAGTGTAGCCAAAAATAAAAGATAATAAGGTGATATGGAGGAGCAAGGTGGGAGTCAGAGCAAGTAGGAGATTATGAGATCCGGTCAAGATTTTTGGATTTCATTCTAGGCACAAAGGGAAGCCTTGTATTTAAGGCAGAGAAGGAACATGAGTCAAATCTCATCTTGGTGTTGGCCAGGAAGAGAGACAGGAATAGACTTCAACAGGTTGTCCTAGCAGAAGCCCAGGCTGTGGCTGGTCCCAGGTTGAGAGGAGTAGAGATAAAGTGGACAGTCGGGAGGAAGCTTTGGATAGTGTACCCAGTAGACCAAGCTGATGGTTGGTGTGAATGGTTATGGGAAAGTGAAAAATGAAACACAATCCTCTGGCCTAACCCATTTGTGAGACTCTGAAATCTAAATGAAAAGCAGATGGAGAGATTAAAAGCCTCATTGGGGCATGTTAGGTCAAAAGGCTTGTGAGACACCCAAGTGGAGGTGATGTGATGAAACTTAAGGGCTAGCTGGAGACCTGCCTTAGAAAGTTCTTCACGTAGGGATGATATTTAAAGCTGTGGCAATGCATGAAATCCCCGGGGTTTGGAGTGGAGGATGGGGGAGTTCAATATAGCATAAGAAGTGGACCAAACCCTGGGGAGTTTCCTGGTGGTTCAGATGGTAAAGAATCTGCCCACAATGCTGGAGACCCAGGTTCAACCACTGGGTTGGGAAGGTACCATGGAGAAGGAAATGGCCACCCACTCCAGTATTCTTGCCTGGAGAATTTCATGGACAGAGAAGCCTGGCAGGCTACAGTCCATGGGATCACAAAGAGTCAGACACAACTGAGCAACTAACACTTTTACTTTCAAATCCTGGGGAACCCTAACAGGCAGAGGCTGGGAGGAGTGAGAGAAGGAAATAAGAAGCAATTAATCACCAAGGAGGAAAACCAGGAGGGTCTGGGGTGCTTCAGAAACCAGGGCCAGTAAGAACAGCCATCATCAAAAAGCCTACAAATAAATACTGGAGAGGATGTGGAGAAAAGGGAACCCTCCTGCATTGTTGGTGGGAATGTCAACTGGTGTAGTCGCTATGAAAAAGAATCTGGAAATTCCATTAAAAAAATTAACAATAGAGTTACCAAATGATCCAGCAATCTCACCCCTGGGCATCTATCTGCAAAAGACAAAAACTGTAATTCAAAAAGATTCATGCACCCCAATGTTCATAGTAGCAGCACTGTTTACAGTTGCCGAGACATGGAAGCTACCTAAATGTCCACCAACAGATGAACGGGTAAAGAAGATGTGGCATGTATATACAGTGGAATATTAGTCATAAAAAAGGGAAATATTGCTATTTGCCACAATAAGGATGGACCTAGAAATATCATACTAAGTGAAGTAAGTCAGAGAAAAACAAATGTTAGATGATATTACTTATTTATGGAATCTAAAAAGAAAAAACAAACTACAAATGAACTCATTTGCAAAACAGAAACAGACTCACTGACATAGAAAACAAATTTAGGATTACCAAAGGGGAAAGGGTAGAAGGATAAACGAGGAGTATGAGATTAACAAGGGAAAAAAAGAAAGAAACCAGGAGAAAAACTGGCACTGGCTCAAAGGACACAGAAGCCTAGAATCAAAAGGTCAGGTCAACTCGTTCAACGGCCTCGTTTTCATACAGTAATCTGCAGTGCAGATAGGGGAAGTGACTTGCCCGATTGCACATTTAGATAACCTCACAAGAACTTTCTAACAAGGATAACTATCACCCTGTAGTGAAATAGACTCTCTCTCTCCTCAGGCAGTGGACCCTTTGCCACAAAGAGAAGCTGGCTAGGACCACTCAATGTGACTGAAGAGTCCTATGTGTTTTCAGGGTAAGGGTTGGTGGTGATTTCTCTCTATTTTAAGGTTGTAAAATAAGTGGCTCTCAAGTATAACTGGAACGCTTTGGACCTCAGGATCCCAAAGGTTTCTTGCAATGAATGAAAACCTCAAGATCCATAAATGCAAATAAATGACCCTGTTGATGAGCAATAGAATATTTGCCCAAATCGGTTTGTGAAAAGCATGCACCACAGAAGTTTCTGGCTGAGGCTCTCTAACAATGCCAGGAAAGAGATAAAAGGTATTAGCAGGCTTCATGATGGTTGTCATAGCAGAGATGGTTGGATGGCATCACCGATTCAATGAACTTGAGCAAACTCCAGGAGATGGTGAGGGACAGGAAGGCCTCGTGTGCTGCAGCCCGTGGGGTTGCAGTCAGACATGACTTGGCAACTGAATAGCAACCATAGGATTGTCCCCTCTGTTGGGGAATCTCTCTGTATCTGTACTGTGACAGAAAAGTATCAAGAGCTTAGAGATGGGAGATTGTGCATCTCCAGTGTCCCATGAACTCCAGAGGGGAATCCCAGATCCCACCACTCCCGGGAGCCCAGGTGCACCCTCCCCACCAGGGTTCACAGGCTAGGGCTCTGCAGGCATCTGGGGAAGAGAGCACGTTGCCTCTGTAAATGTTATCTTCTTAACTTTTTCGTGAGAGAAGCCAGTGAAGCAATACATCCCCAACGTTTGGAGGGAAGCAGGTGAAGATAAGGCCACTGAAAGAAGGCCTCTTCTTTCCTGGCCTCAGAAGTAAATCCCTCAAAAAACCCTTAGAACATTTTAGCCGAGGGGTTGGAGGGTGGAGAGGACAAAGAACCTCTCTCACTTCTCTTGCTTTTGTCACCACATCTCCAGCCTTCCGATGGGCTTTCTCTTTTGCTCCATCTCCTCTCTTCTCCTCTTCCCTTCCCGTCTCTTGGGATCCTGTGCGCATGTCATCTGGCTGCTCTGTTTAGTCCCAGGTGCTAGGAGTAGCAGGTCCTGATATAACAAAGGAGACTTGGTCCCTGAAACTTAGAAGAAGGAGGCAAAGGTGGGTGTGAATAAGATATATAAACGCTATTGACACTAGGTATAAAGTAGGTAACTGATGAGAACCTATTGTATGGCTCAGGGAACTCTATTCTATGCTCAGTGGCAACCTAAACGAGAAGGAAATTTTTGAAAGAGAGGATATAAGTTTAAGTATAGCTGATCTACTTGCTCTACAGTAGAAAAGGACACAACATTGTAAAGCAACTCTCCTCCAATAAAAATTAATTTTAAAAGAAATTTGTAACTGTGCAGGGGATGAAAGAACCAGGGAGAAACTGCACTAGGGGCAGTGATTCTTTTTTCTGACAAAGTAATGATACAGAATGAGGAAGCTGAATCAGAGCTACAGAGGAGAATAGGAGTGAGAGCTAGCCAAGGGTCACCATGAGGACTGTTAGAGGTCACTGGGCATCAGCTGAGTCACGATGCTGTGTAAGTGTGGTGGCACCAATCAGCCTAGTCATGTATTTTGCTCCAATAGCGCTCAGAAGCCAGGGTACAGGAGGCTGTACCCTGATCACAAATGATCAGGCTGGGAGTTTTACTGAACAGTAGTGGCAGAAAGCCAAGGAAGCAAAGCTGCTATGCAGAGAATCCTTCTGATAATCAACCAAGTGGTCCAGGTTGAGTGGGCAAGCAGTCACGGTGGGAGCCGCTGACAGACCAAGAGGAAAATGGAGGAGAAACTCGAAAGGGGCCAGACATTTGGAAGCCAGAGTCGGAGGAAGAGAGGCTGATGGTGGAAGTTTCAGAGCTGGAGCCCTTTGAGGCTAACATGAGTTGAAGTATGACCATGGGGTTGGGATGGAGCAAGTGTGAAGGCCACTGAGGTCAACAAGGTCAAAGAATGAGGAAGCAATGATGCTGAAGGCAGTTTCATTGCCACTGAGGTCAGTTGTGATGATGGAAAAAGTGAGATGAAAGGAAAGACACTGAGCCAGGACCAGTCTCCAGTAAATGGTGGGGAAGGGACAACAGCAGTTAAAGGTTGGTTTGAGCTTCCAAGGAGAAGGCAGCATGATAGGAGGAAGGAGCAACAGAAGTCTGAAAGTAACAATGGGGATCAATGAGGGAGCTGGTCCTCCACTGTGAAGCCACCAAGGTGATGGGTTCACGCAGGATCATCATGCTATTAGTGTCTCTGTTTTTGAATACATTGGAAGTCTTCCATAATAAAAAGTTGCTGGAAAATAGATTTTGATGGAATAAGACCAACAGGAAGATATTTTAATGGGCATACATAAATTCTATGTTTGAGCTCAGAATGGGGGAGGGAAACCAGGTTTCAAGAATTCCCGTGACTATGATCTGGAAATTATTTGGCCCCAAATCAATGGGTCAGCAAAGTGACGCATCTGTTACAAAATTCAGTCCCCCTTTTGGCCAAGATCCCAATAGGATCCTCTGGGTCTAGGTTTGCTAAGGCATGTCTGGGGTAGTGTGCTCAATTCTGGACCAAGAACTTATAAGGGACATTGTCAAACTCAAAGCTACTTATTGCCAAGTTCAGCCTGGAGAAGAGAAGACTTAGTTAAGGACACATAAGGACATGGTGGTGGAGGGAGGCAGCTTTAGGCTACGTAAAGGGTTTTTTTCCACATCAGGAAATAATCTGGGACATCACAGTGCTTCTTGACATTTTCCACTCTATCATTCCTAAGAATAGAGGAGGAGAATAAATATATCCCTGGAGGTAGCAGCACAGACTAGAAATGTCTCCTAAATGTGTCTGGTCTTTAAAAACTATGTGGATTTGCATTCTATTCAATGATATCTTGAAATGGCAAAGATTGATCTAGAACCTTGCCTTCACCATGCAGCTTCCTCTGCCACTGGCTCATGATCCCATATTGGGATGTAAGTGGTGATTTACCCCCCGGGTTAGATTCACAGAAGTGTAGACAGAGCTCTTGCCCCTTCCTATCTCTGTGCTCTTGAGCACATGAGTTAACATCTTTGAATCTCAGTTTTACTCTTCTGTAGATGAGATTATTTACACAAACATTACTGGGATTTAATGAATGGATGAGAGATACCCTATGGAACAATTACTAGAGTTCTTCATTGACCACTTACTGTGAATTCTGTATAGTCAGTTCTGCCACAGCACTTTTTTGGAAACATGAATTTGTCTCAGCACAACTGATGTATCAGAGAACCACTGGAGCGTGGTGCAGAGTCTGTTTTCTCATGTGAGATTTTACTGCGAGAAACGCTGGATACACCCAGCTGAACCAGGCTACGTCGGAGTGCACAGAACACCTTTCAAACATCTGCCAGTGATCTCAGTTGCAAATGCAGGGTGTGTGTGATGAGCCACACCTCTGCACATCTGGTATAACAACTTTCCTCTTGACTTCAAATAAGCCTCCTATCACTACTCCACGATAACTCACAAACTGCAGGGCTTCTGACACCCACTTAATCAAGTAAACTTTAGGTCTCTCTTGAGATAAGGTATCCTACTTACTGGGGCTTCCCAGGTTGCCCAGTGGTAGAGAATCTGCCTGCCAATGCAGTAGACACGCAGGAGACGCAAGTTCGAAACCTGGGTCAGGAAGATCCCCTGGAGAAGGAAATGACAGTCTGTTCTGTATTATTGCTGAGATATTTCTATGGACAGCGGAGTCTGGCAGGCTACAGTCCATTGGGTCTCAGAGAGTCAGACATGACTGAGCACGCACACCCTATTTATTTTTATTTTTTTACAGTATTTAAGCAGGTCTTAGCCACTTAACATGTAAAACTGTATTAACTGTTTTATTAGGTTTGTATATCTATCTATCTCACTGGTGACATTTTTGAGTGTTTTCCCTTAATCCTATTTTCCGACAAGCCCTGTGGTTTTCATTGTGTGATTTTTTGCATAGCACAGTGATTTTTAGGAATGCATATGTCGTGTTATAACAGAGCTGGCTGTACTAAGCAATTTGCATGCTTTCCATTTTCACTAACTCAATGAGATGGATGCTATTATTGTCTTCATATTGTAGGTACTCAGTAAATGACAGCTGCTGCTGGTACTAATAATAACATGAAGTATATCCAGGATTGTTAAAAAGTGCCCTTGCCAGCTGCCATGGCACTTCCCCTTAATGATGGTCAAGCACTTGAATGATCAATGATAGATGATAATTTGGATGTCGTGGGCTCTTCCATTTCTGTCTCCAGTTATGGAGCTCTCTGACCAAGGAGCCCTAATCAGAGGTCTCGCTGAGCCAGCCCCTTGGCCGCCACTCACCCACCAGACAGGTCAGGCAAGTTCACAGCCTGGCGGCTCTCTCCTGTTCCAACCTGAGAGATGTCTTCCTAATCTATGTCTTCCTCTGTGACTCAGAACGTGAAAGATCAACTTGATCGATTTGTTGCAGGACCTTATTGCAACTCCGCCAAATACTTTCCATAAAATCTGCATGACTACTTGTGGCCCAGATGTCTGAAACATCTGTCACTTCCTGCCCTATGTTTTCCGTGAAATGAAGACCCAAAGTGAGTCACTGGAAGATTCATGCTGTGGACCAGGGTCTGCTCCAGAAGCCTGCCCAGGACTTGTAATTCCCAATGTCTATGTCCCCAGCCACCCTTCTGGATGGCTTTGTTGGAATAAGTAACCTCTTGAAATCAAAAGCTAAGGAGGTCTTTTGTTCATCAGTCAACACATTTGATTGAGAGCCTCCATCCCACCGGGCTCCATGCAGGGTCC
Organism: Muntiacus reevesi; assembly: GCF_963930625.1. Lineage (NCBI taxonomy): Eukaryota > Metazoa > Chordata > Mammalia > Artiodactyla > Cervidae > Muntiacus > Muntiacus reevesi. Next base: position 65,431,711 of record NC_089260.1, read on the forward strand.
TGGGAATGGAGCTGAAAGCAGCACAGCTGACACTATCTACCCACCTGCAGCATACAGTCTAATGAGCTCATAGAAATAATTTAGCACAGTCTACATATGTTAGGCATGTTCTCAATTTACACTGTGGGAAGGATGCCCACAACTCTTCTCTTCACTCTGATTTCTAGGGCAAAAAAATATGCAAGTTTAAAATCTCAGATTTGTTGTTTTCCAGATTTATCACCTTGAGTAAATATTTGGGTTATTCCATCTAAGCCTCTGTTTTCTCATCTGTGAATGGGGACCATGTCTGTAGTGAAGTGCTGCTGTTTGAATTACAAAGTATATGGTAGACAAAGCATCCAGCAGGGCTTCCCTGGTGGGGAATCTGCTTGCAACGCAGGAGAGCCAGGTTCGACCCCTGGGTCGGGAAGATTCCCTAGAGAAGGGAAAGGCAGCCCACTCCAGTATTCTTGCCTGGAGAATCCCACGGACAGAGGAGCCTGGTGGACTCCACAGAATCGCAGAGTTGGACATGCCTGAGCGGCTAAGCACACGGGCACAAAACATCCAGCACCGCATCAGATGGCACTGCAGGCGTGTTAGTTACACTCCTCTTTCAACACAGCTGGCCCTCATTCTTTGGGTAGCAGACAGTTAGTGCAGTGGCCTCCAGCCCATAGTTCCTGAATGTTCATCATGAAGCAGGGCTTCTCGTAGGCTGGGAGCCTCAACCCAGCACTGCTTCTTGTGGGTTGGGATTCAGAACACGAGGAAGTAGCCTCAGGCTACATTTCGGAAAAGCAGTTGACCAAAACATCACAGCCTAAGATAGCCTCCCCACTCTGCAGCCTCCCCAGCTGAGCCCCTGAAGAGCCTTCAGTGTTCTGGGTGTGATGCAATTCAACCAGTGGCTTGGACAGGAAGCAAAGCAACAGAGGGATGTCCCCGGTAGTGGGAACTCTGCTTCCACTGCAAGGTGGTGCAGGTTTCATCCCTGGTCAGGGAACTAAGATCCCATGTTCCACACAGCACAGACACACACACAGACACACACACACACACACGCACACACAAGAATTTCATGATGGTAACAGCAGAACACTAAATCAAGTGTGGGACTTCTTTTAAAAAAGAGAGAAAGAACAAATGAAAAGAAGGAAGCAACAGAGCTCTCCCCCTTCCCCATCTGCTTTTGTTCCTCTAAAACTGAGTTCTCTTTACCCTTCTTAAGTGGTCATTTTAATCTGTGAATCCACTTCTTACCTGTTTGCCACAGAAACACTTAGTTCCTGACTCATTTTTCGCCAGGGGCTAAAAAGGGAATGATTCTGATAGCCATCAAGTTCACAGAAGTTTTTGGTTTTTTTCCCCCCTTTGTGAAATAAATGATATCTTATTTTCCCAACATTGTCATGAAATAGTTGTGAGAAATTAACACCTGTTACTTACATGCTGCGACTTTAGGTTTGGGTCTAGGTCCACCAACACGCGAGAGAATTCCAACGCAGCATCATCCCACTTCACTTTTCCTGAGGACTTACCAGTTGTGCATTAGAAGATATTGAGTGAACTATGTCCTAGAAACTTTCAGTACATTGTCTGTAAGCTCTCCACAACCCTTGGGAATAGGAATGATTATTTTCAGCTTATAAACAAGGAAATTGAGGTCCAAAGAGGTTGAGACCAAAATATAAGAAAACGCTTATTGGCTCACTTCTTGGGACAAGTCAAGAAAGAGATGGCGTATCTTGACTCTTTTGGGTCCCCAAAGAATTTGGGTCTAGCCCTCCCAACTATGTTCATATAATTAAACTTATCAAAATTGTGTTCAACTATCCATTTCATCTCTTCATAAATGCCCGTTTCTCTCCTAGTCAGCAAGTCTACATGGGTACGGATGGTGTTTGTTTTGCTCATTTGTTCAACAACTACGTGAGCCCCCTGGACGCCAAACTCTGGTCTCACTGCTGGAGGCTCGGTGGTGACCACGGTGGGGTTACGTCCTCGAGATGTTACAGTACAGCACCAAACGCTGCAGCGCCAGCTCCCAGCCCAGAACCTGGCACACAGTAGGGCTTTCAGTAAATATGCTTCACTTCATAAGTGCCTGGAACTCAGGCTCCCTACTTGAGTCCTCCTGTGCACACACCTTCCCTGACGTGCCTCTTGGTGAGTCCTTCACAGTCTTTTGTGATCTGATTACTTCCTCCGGCTTCATTCTCACCCTTTACAGCCCAGTGGTGCCAAAGCAAACAAACCTTAATCAAACAAGTCTCTCCCAGATCTCTCTGCCTTTGACCATGCCATTCCCTCTGCATGGACTGCAAAGCGCATCTGATCAAAAGTCCACCTAAAGCCACCTCCTCTCTGAAGCCTTCCCTGACCCTATGTTGCAGACCAAGCTTACTCCCCTATGCCCTCCTGAAGCACCTGGTTTGCACCTATATTCAGGCGTGTATCACACTGTGCTGGCATCAATTACAGCCTTGCTACTTTTGAAACCAGGCTGTGAGTTCTTGGTGGGTAGATGGGCTCCACATGTTCCTCACTTTTGCATCATCTTGCATGTAACAGAGATAGTCGCTCAGTTGTGTCTGACTCTTTGCAATCCATGAACTGTAGCCTGACAGGCTCCTCTGTCTGTGGAATTCTCCAGGCCAAAATACTGGAGTGGGTAGCCTTTCCCTTCTCCAGGGGATCTTCCCAAGCCAGGGATCAAACGCAGGTCTCCTGCATTGCAGGCAGATTCCTTACTGTCTGAGCCACGAGGGAAACCCTGCATGTATCAGAGGCTTCCAACTGTAATAGCCAATGCAACTAAGTGGCTGGAACAACAAAGACATTTCTCAAAATAAGAAGCTTTGCAATAAGAGACAGCTTAATTCAAACTCTCGATGAACCCTTTAGTATCTTCTCCAAAGACCCTCTCTGCCCTTCCTGTCAGCAATAGACCTCCTTATCATTACAGGATGGTGGTCATAGCTTTGGCATCACACGTGGACATAGCAATGCCCGCAAAGGAAAATGTGGAAAATGGGGAAATACCACCCCCACACACCGATGTCTCTAAGACTGATAACTCTTTCTCAGTCATCCAAGCAGATTTCCCCTTATTTATAGGCCATAAATATGTCACATATCCATATCCAAACCAGTCTCTGGCCAGAAGAATGAGACCACTCTGATGGCTGAAATAATTTTTTTCTCCCCTTCTGAAAGGTCAGTGAACGAGATTAGGGCTTTGCTAATAGGGAAGAAGCGATGGGAATGGATTAAGCTGACACACCAGTTTGTGTCTGAAACACCCTTTATGACTTTTTACTACACAGATTCATTATTCTTTTAAATAACTCAGGTATGCTGGCTACAATGAAACTCTTGTTTATGGTGGCATTGAATTAGTCACTAAGTCATGTCTGACTCTTTGCAAGCCCACAGACTATAGCCCACCAAGTTCCTCTATTCATGGGAATTCCCAGGCAAGAATATTGGAATGGGTTTCCGTTTCCTTCTCCAGGGGATATTCCTGACCCAGGGATGGAGCCTGCATCTACTGCACTGGCAAGAAGATTCTTTATGACTGAGCCTTCAGGGAGGTCCTTTTGCCTATGGTAGACCTAGGTAAGAACTAGCTGGTTTATTGGAGAAAGTTACCCAGTCCCCTCTAGCTAGCCTCCAGTATGCAGGCCCAACTCCATCTAGGTCCTATGGTTTGCCCTGGATGTGTGCTGTGAACTTATTTGCTTGTCAAGCAAAACTGTGTTGAGTTCCATCCTTGCTCATTAACAAGGTGTTGGAGACTCAGGAAATAAAATCACAGACTTGTCCTCAAGTAGCTCTGTCTATTGCTCAGTCTCATTTGATTTTCCCTCCAAAATATGAGATAGGCAGTGGAGAAGGAAATGGTAACCCACTCCAGTATTCTTGCCTGGGAAATCCCATGGACGAGGAGCCTGGCAGGGTCCATGGGGTCCCAAAGAGTCAGCAATGATTTAGCAACTGAGCATGCATGAGACAGGCAGGGAAGACATCCCCCTTGTACAGACTAACCTTGTGTGGAGTGTGCCACTCTCGTGGCAGAGGGAAAAGACAAGACAGCTCACAGAGGCTTGCAGTGCTTCATAAATTCTTCTGCTCAGACATGGCACACGTCACATCTACTGTCAATCTACTGGTCAAACCTAAAGTCAATCAAGAAGGCAGGGAGGTGCCCTCTTTCCTCCCGTAGGAGTCACTCATGGTCACATGTCATTGAGGAGGAGGGGCGTGTGCAATCCTTGTGTAGGTAAGGGGCAGGGAGTAATTGTGGATGAAAACACAAGACTTGGAGAAGAGAAGAACAGCAGTGTGTAGGCTTATAAGAATGGGCTCGGAAGCCCAGATCAACCTGAATTTGAGTTCAGCTCTGCCGGTTAATCACAGGGTAATCTTGGGGGCATTAGATAAACTCTAATCCTCAGTCCTTTCATCTGTAAAATGGGAATAATGGTGTCTACCTCATCAGGTTATGGCAAAGATTTAACGAGATAACTCTTAGATTCTTAGGACAATACCTGATATAGTCAAATTCACAGTGAATGGCACATATAATCACACCAGAGTTTACTTTGCAAACTAAATCTCATGAGCGCTTATGATTCCTACCCCTCCTCACACTATCCTGACCTTCTTTGGCAAGTCTGCATCTCCTGGCCTAAAAGAGGCCACTGGGTCCTCGGCGAAGTGAAGAAAGAAAAACAAAGGAAAAGATAGCAAGTGACAGGTGTGACAAGCTGTTTCTTTGGGAGCTGCTTAATCATAAACAGGTCAACCCTAGAGACATATGCAAATGACATGCCCAGGACAAGTAAATACACCTTGGTCTCCTGGTATCCAAATCTGGCTTTGGAGGGAGAAAAAAATGCTTTCAAGATTCAAAAAAATGAGGAAGTGAAGGCTTGCAATGGGAGGATTAGTATGGAAGCCTCCATATTCTCTGCTACCAGCCTAGGTTATGGGGAGGACAGGCCATTCTCACTCTATCTACTCAAGGAGACAAAGCAGCCTTGTTCTCACAAGTTCTAATTGTTAGGGGCCCCGGCTGGGTGCGTCTCCTTCCTCTTTGTTGAGGGGGGCTGGTTTCAGCAGCATGAAGTCATGCACTCGCAAACCACATCAAGGTCATTAGCATGTCACCATGATGACCTACTGAATCTTTGGGGTAAGAGATAATGTAAGAAGCATCTCAGGGTGCCCTGGGACTCCTGTTCTCTCAGAGAGGTTCCGAGAAGCTCTCTGCTTCTCTTGAGAGTGTCTGCATGAGGTTCTGAGTGTCAGGAGTCTCACCCTGACGCCTCTGCAGAGCCATTTTTCTTTCTCTGCCCTGCTGCTGTGTGTGCACTCAGTCGTGGCTGACTCTTTGAGACCCCGTAGACTAGCCCACCAGGCTCTTCTCTCTAGGGGATTTTTCAGGCAAGAATGCTGAAGTGGGTAGCCATTCCCTTCTTCAGGGGATCCTCCCAACCCAGGAATTGATTCCTTGCCTTCTGTGTCTCCTACATTGCAGGTGGATTCTTTATTCACTGGGCCATCAGGGAAGTCCCCTATCCTGCTTCTAATTCTGTCCAAATCCAGAAGACAAGTAATCTCTGCAACAGAGGCATTGCCTAAATGCTTACTGTGTGCAGAGACCTGGGCTAAATCCATCAAGTCTATTGTCTACCTGCAACCCCAAAATATGGCTGCTGCTATTGCTCCCATTTTCCAAATAAGGAATTGAGGTTTCAAGAGTTGAAATAACTTGCTCTAGAGTGTATGGGAGGTGAGTATCAAGGCTATGATTCAAAGCCAGTCCATTTGACTCTTTCTTGGTGACTCAGACTGTAAAGAATCTGCCTGCAGTGTGAGAGACCCGGGTTCAATCCCTGGGTTGGGAAGGTCCCCTGGAGAAGGAAATGCAACCCACTCCAGTATTCTGGCCTGGAGAATCCCATGGACAGAGGAGCCTGGCGGGCTACAGTCCCTGGGGTCGCAAAGAGTTAGACACGACTGAGCAACTAACACCCATACTCGTTGCACTATAAGGACTTGTGTTGTGGAGCCAAGGAGAGCACCAGCTGTGAAACCTGAGAAACTAGGAAATTCTTCTCTTTCCCAGGGACCAGATAATTCCACGATCTGAATGTAGCCCATCAGATCACATGGTTCATATAGAGACCCAAATCACCAGCAAGAGGGACAAATGGACGAGAAGCAACATCCTCCCAAGTCATCCTCATCCCTGCTCTATTTGTCATCTTCTGCAGTCCCTCTCTGTCCCTCGCCAGCAGCTACAGTTGATACCATAGTCGCAACAGCATCCATCAAGATCACTTGGGCAGGCCCCACCAGGACTGACCCAGATCATAAGAAATACAGAATCTCAGGTTCTAGAAGGGGCAGGAGGGGTGAAATCTAGACAAACAAACACAGAGATGCTCACAAGACAAAAGATAACCCTCTAGTTGCCTTCATCCCAATCTCTGTACTTAACATGTGAACTTTCATCTGTATGAGATGTACTTTTCACCTCCCCTTTATTACACTATACCTCCATCTCCCCCATTGTACTAAAAGAGTGTGTATTACAGGGAGTATGTTTTATTCATCTTCAGGTGCCTTGAACCCAATCCATTGTAGTACCTAGTGAGTGCTCTGTAACTATACAAATGAATACTATTGTTCAACAGAGGCCTGGAACTTCATATTTCTACAGCACTTTCCTGATGCAAAATGCATCTTTGTGCTTCTCAATAACTCCACAAGTCAAACAAGGCAGGTTGTATCCTGCTTTTTCAGAGGAGAAATCAAGCCTCCAAGATGTCAAGTGACTCGGCCAAGATCACCAGTCAGCAAGGTGAACAGCTGAAAACCAGATCTTGTTAAACAGGAGCATAATAAATACTTACTGGGGAGATAAGGAAGAGAAGAGGAAAAATCAACAGAAAGAGGAAACACAGGGGTGATTTGGATCCAACTCCAGTGCAATAGTCTGACCATCTGTCCATGATAATCTGGCAGTACCCATGTTGAGAGACTGAATCAATGATTGTTTTTATAGCCGGAGATAAGTGGACACATTTTCACTTTGATGGATTATCAAACGGCAATTTTAGTAATGTCGTTAGACTGCAGTAGAGATAGAATGCAATTTAGATATGCATATCCTCTTTCTAATCATCATTTATCCATCAGCCTTGGAGGTCAAGTTGAGTTTAATCTTCCTCAATGGCCGTACTTTCAGTTTCCGTCTCCCCATAGTCACAGAACCTCCTGTTACTTCCATTCCATCACATAATGGGAAAGGCATGTGTCCAGAGTCTGGGAAGGTAGGGTGATTCTTTAAAAAAAAAAAAAAAAAAAGACAAGGGAGGTTTGTTTGTAACACTGGTTTTCATCAGATACCAAGCCTTGTCCACACCTCCATATATATACCCACTTGAATCTACCACTGTATATTTTAGGAAACTCCTCATGGTTCTGCAAAAGGAGATGGCTGTTTGCATGGAGGTTTTCAGCAGCCTTGACAAGCATGATGTTGGAATCTCTCTTTGAAATCATCTATTTTTTATGTGTAAATAAAGAGTGGGAAGAAAGGAGAGGCATCCATACAATTTTAATGAACAAAATTCTCATTGGTCATCAAAACAAAACAAAAGACAGCTTAATGGGCACAAGGAAGCTATTTTTCTGGTAATTTTGCTGCTCAGCTCTCCTGGGATGAGGAGTGGCTTCTAAATTAAAAAGAAAAAAAAGAATGATGCTCTGAGTATATTTTTTTCTGTCATTTCATTGTCTTTGATCTTGCATTTCCTAAGAAAGAAGCACTTAACCTCAAGTGTCAGATCAATGTCGGAAATGCATGCTTTACTTTAAGATTCTCTTCTAGTGCCTAGAGACTCTGTGAATTAGGCCAAATCTGCATCTTCACCTATGAGCTTAAACAAATTCAAACAGTGGGTGGCATTCAAACAACCAATATGCTTCAATCTATTGGCTTAATTCAGGCATATAGCTGGATTTTCCATCCACTCGATGAATTATTTTTGAGATAGTAACTATCTTTCAACAGGATGTATGTAACTAAATCTAACCAGTCAGAATGCTTTAAAACCAGTTCACATGTGAACACTACCCATGTGGACTCTCTCTTCACCAAAATAGCAGATTCTCCACCGATTTCTCCTGAAGGGAGGTGAAAGCCCCCTCCAGTTCCAGCAGTCTATCGTGGATCTGTTTGAATTCCTTTTCCAAGTGAATGAAGTGTATTATGTTGCCAGAAGGATACTCCATCATCTATAATAAATATTCATCTGCATGTATCATGCACTTGAGCTGCATGACTGATGAACTCCAGCTCCGGAAATGAATGGGAAGCTCACTAAGACAAATGTCACCTTTCAGTACTATTCTTACAGATAAATTGCAGTTAGATTTAAACAGAGTCAGTAATTTCATGCTTTCCAACTGGTACCTGATTCAGTTCAGGCAGCCCCCAATGCTCTGTATAATGATGCTAACACCCAATTTGATCATTTGGGTTATGGCAAGTTCTCCAGGGAATGGTCAACAATTTCTGCTCAGTGGTCTTATTATTGAAATACAATTATGTTAAGTACACCTGTCCAGGTATTTATGCAATTTAGCTAGTCTAAAATTTGGGCAGTTTTCATCCATGGTTGGTAGGAGTATACAGATGTACAGCTCTCTTGGAAAAAAATTTGGTCACCATGCCATAAAATTACATTTACCCTTTGACTCAGGAATCCCTCATGGGATTAAATCAAAGTATTTCTAATGGGGTCCCAGTCCTCTGGGTTCTTTTTATGGAAAGAAATTCTTACCCTAGAAGAATCAGCAGCCTCTCTTTCTGAGTGCTCTTCTTCATGGAAAGAGAAGACGCAGCTGATGGGTGCATTTGGGAGAGCAGGTCCAACAAGTCCCTTCTCACATGTCACACTCCCTTTCTCCAGGCTGCCTCTCAGGGGGTTTGATTCATTCTATGCTGAGCAAGAAGAGATGTGAATTTCAACTCGGGAAAATGTCTTAGGAAATCCACATGGCTAATGTTTCTTCTTCTCTTTTCATCCAACTCTAGCATCTCTCTCTCCTTGTGTTGAATCTTATGAAAGGAAGAGAACCATTTCATATATTAGTCTTCATCAAACACCAACAAGCATTAAACTCAAAGACATCTACTGTGGAGTTGTTTATTAGTCAACAATGGAAAAATTGTAGGAGCATGATCCACTCCATGTAATGCACAATGTTAAGCAGTCATTGCAAATAATGTAAATACAACGTTTAGAATTTGCTTTAAAATAATACAGCAAAAAGTGGAAGGATGGATAAAACAACACTGGCACAACATCAGTAATTGTTAAAGCCATGTGATGAAAATCTTAGTGCTTATCCCGCTCCCTTCTCTCTAAAAATAATCAGCATACAAATGAGATAAGCATCATATTCATTTAACTTCTATGAAAACTATTTGAATACCTATTTTTAAATGAATTTTGGTTCATTTTTTATATACAATAATAAGTGGTGTTCTTTACCTGCAGAGGAAGTTTTACAACTTATAGCAGGGCAGAATGGGCAAAGTTCACTAATGTAATATAGTTCAAAACAGTGTGTACTGATCCATTTAGATGTGGAGAGTGCTATGGAGTGTACGTGCCAAGATGTTCACTTTATTTACTGTTTCAAGGAAGTAGGAATTGATACCTTCACCTTCAGGCACCTCCCACCCTGCCCCCATTGAAATGTTTCAGGTGCGATTGTCCTTATATAAGTTTGTAGAGAACTCTTAAAAATAACGTGTATCTCGACTTAAGTTAGCAAATATAAAAGCAAAAACTTACACACAATCTAACAATTGTGTTCCTTGTTATCTACCCAAGTTAGTTGAAAACTTAATGCTCACAAAAGCCTGCTTGCAAATACTTATAAGCTTTATTCCTAATTATCAAAGCATGAAAGCAAACAAGATGTCCTTCAATAGATGAGTGGATAAATACACTGTGATACATTCAGACAGTGGAATAGTATTCAGTGATAAAAATAACTGACCTATCTACCTATGAAAAGACATAGATGAACCTTAAATATATATTGCTAAGTGAAAGAAGCCAATCTGAAAAGGCTATATATCGTATTATTCCAACTATATGACATACTGGAAAAGGCAAAACTGTGGAGAAGTGAAAAATCAGTGTGTGGCCACGGGCTCAAAGGGAGGGAGGAAGGGATGATTACAGGACCACACAGGATTTTTTGGGCAGTGAAATTATCCTGTTTAATACTGTAACAGTGGGTACATGTCATCTGTTTGTCAAAACCTAGAATATACAACACAAAGAGTGAACGCTAATGTAGACTGTGAACTTCAGTTCATAATAATATACCAATATCAGATCATCAACTGTAACAAATATACCATATTTAAAGCAAGAAGTTAATAAAACACTGTGAATAGGAGTGGGGAGAAATAAGGAACTCTCTACTTTCTTCTCAGTTCCATGGACCTAAAAATGTATTGAAAATGGTCTAGTAATTTTTTTAAAATGATAATTCTACCATAACTGTGATATCAACTCTGCAACCAAATACACAGAGGTGGCATTAAGTAGTTAAGAGAATGATGGAGTCAACCAGCGTGACTATCAGAGCATTGCTTCTCTGACACATTCTTTTCATGGCCAAGGCCAACAGAAGTCCACAGTGATACCTGAGATTTTACCTCCTTGGATTCTGCTAGCTCCTCCAGTTCCTTGAACTCTGCGGAAAATGTACACAGTTGGGAATAAGTCACAGTGCAAAGCATTTGAAAGACGCAAAGCCAGACAACTCAGATATTTAACAACAACATCTAATCGATGATACTAATATTACCTAGTAAGACTAAGCAGCGACATCAAACTGCTTACATAGTACTGAATTCATAAAGGGAAACACAAGGACAGAAAATCTTGTGGGCATGACAAAATGATGAGAGTGTGTTCTGAATTGAGTGTTACAATTAATATCTTATTCAGGACACCTGTGGTCCTAAAAAAAATCATTATGTGTGCAATTTAATGGCAATTACAGTTAAAACTGCACTTGAAAATGTAACGGGGTAAAAAAGAAGACAGAAAGAAAAATTCAAAATGAGAATTGTGATGTCAAGATACTGGGCTATGTGTGATGACAGCATGTCGAGACCTGGGTTTCATCCCTGGCTCGAGAAGATCACCTGGAGAAGGGAAAAGGATACCCACTCCAGTTTTCTGGCCTGGAGAATTCCGTGGACTGTATAGTCCATGGGGTCACAAAGAGCTGGACACAACTGAGCGACCTTCACTTTCATATTCATATAACTTGGACTGTTTCAGTGTATTTTGGGGGGAAGTTGATCATCAATCATTTGATTATTAAACAATGATTCTATATAGGCATTATGCATTCTTAAGAATTAAATCCTTCTGATGGCAAACATCTTCTACGTTTCAGGCTCAAATATACAATGAGGAAATTAAGCCAGAAGTTTCCTGAAGTCCTTTTGTTTGTAGAACCAGTACTAAAATGTAAAGCTCAGTTCTTACTTCTTTTCTTGGGAAAACATTTTTAACACAGACTGTACCAGTCCTCGTTGAAACTCTTGTCTACACCCCCCACTAGATTGTTAGTCATGTTCTTCTGATTCATTTCTATGTCACCAGTTCTTAACATGGTCTCTGATATATACCAGTTGCCCAGTAAATGAACAAATGATTTCTATCCAGTAATACCCTGTCTTGTCTTTGAGTCGATTCCTCACCAAGAACTGTCAATTCTTTGACATCTGGAAGGATCTCACCTTATATTTTTTAGCATCTTCCCAAACACACAATACAAGTCAAGTAAACTGTCAATGAATTGATTAGTGTTTGAAGAGAACTTTTAACGCTGACCAACTTACCAATTCATTTGACCTCATTGTAAATCACTGTCCTTGAACATTTTAAACCCTACAGAGTTATAATAATGCTTCACACTACTCTTCTCCAGACTGTCTGGGGCATTTTATGTACAATTTCTTAATCATCACAGTTCCATGCAGTAAGTATCACTCATGCCTCTATTTCCTAGTTGAGTAAAATGAGGCACAAAAGAGGTAAGTCCAAAGTTCACAGGAGCTAAGGTGTAAAAAAGCAATTCAAACACAGACCCCAGAGTCCAAGTTCATAGACATTCCTTTAGTCATACCTGTTCCTTACAAGTAAGATCTTGGGAAACACCCTGATGCTAGAAAAAATTGAAGGCACAAGGAGAAGGGGGCAGCAGAAGACTGGATGGTTAGATAGCATCACTGACTCAATGGACGTGAATTTGAGCAAACCTGGGAGATAGTGAAGGACAGAGGAGCCTAGTGTGCTATGGTCCAGGAGGTCTTAAAGTGTGGAACTCTATTTAGCGATTGGATAACCACACCAAGATCTTCCCTCTTGTAGAATTTTCAGGACAGGAGTAAGAATTTTATCCACAAAAGATCCTTGTATGTTTCTGTGATTACCAGATAAATCTAACTGGCATTACAGTATATTTCATCCTGGTTTCCATACAGCATGAAATCTGCCAATGTGATGCCATACTATTTGACTTAACATTGACACAGAGAGATAAGTCAGATCACAGAGGTAACACTGTCTTGATTTCCAGACAGATGAAGTCTGGCAAATAATATATTTTTCCACTCAACACTGACGCCAACTCCAAAAATTTCTGAAGCTGGCAGGAAAATGGCAAAACAAAATGTAAACATTGTCAGTGCTTTTAATAAATGATAGTTCATAAAACCTGAAAAGATTATAGCTCAGAAACTTAACCTCCTGTGTTTCCCATTATTTAATAATTTATTGTATGGAATCCATTGACCTTTCAGTGGGCTTTTTTTAAGAGGAAGCTGGAGCGTTAATTATGGTTTAGCTACTTTATCGAGCAATATTAGCATACAAATAGGACATCAATAACCAATTACAATCTCCATCTTGGCAAAGTAGGTCTCTTCCAGAGCCTCTGTGACTGCTAAGTCAGCCACTTAAAGGTCTCAGAGCTTAATGATGGTGGCATTCAGGGCTCTTCTCAATCGACCCCCAGGGACTGTCTCCAACCTGATGTCTACAACATCCTATTCCTCCCTCTGGCCAAGCATGTCCACCTGCTGCAACCAAGCAGAGCCTGTGCTCACCGGCCAGTTCCTTGTCTCATGCTAACCCAGTTCATCCAATCTCCAACCCTTTGATTTTTTTTTGCTCCATGAACCTCCTCTCCCATTCTTCATTCATTCAACAGATGTTTATTGGATCCTAGCTAATGCCAGTCACTGGGTGACTTTGGGGAAACACCAGGAATGAAGTAGACATGAGCCCTCTCCCCACCCCAGAGCTACAGGTTCAGTGAAATTTCTCTCTAAAGAATTAGGTAGTGAATATTGCCATCTCTGCAAGGCCATACAGTGTCTACCCCAACCACTCAGTTATGCTGGTGCGATGAGAAAGTGGCCGTTGACAATGCATAAATGAATGACTGCGGCTGCATTCCAGTGAACCTTTAATTACAGACAACAGGTAGGATACTGGATGTGGCCTGTAGGACACAGTTTGCTAGCCTCTGCCTTCCAGCCTGGACTCTGGAGTCTGAGAGAGCTGGGTTAGAAGTCCAGCCACACTGCCTACCACTGTGTGACCTTCTACAAGCTGTTCTGTTTCTCTGCATCTCAGTGTTCTCATCTGTGAAATGGGAATAATGAAACAATCCATCTCAAAGGCCTTGAACAATGTCTCACCTATCTCTCTTAACCTGTTCATAACCAGTCTTCCATCCCTGACTCTCTTTCTACCATGCTGATCTGCTTTCCCAGCCCAGGGCCATTCTGATGCAGTCCCCAACACCCAGGACTCTACTTCCTACTTAGCACATGCTCAGCTCCCACCCACCATAGTCTAATTTCCAGCACAGTTTCCTCTAAGGGGCCTGCTAGGCCATCCCATCTAAAAGTCCCTCATGCACACAGTAAAATATAACACCAGTCCTCTGCTGTCTCTGCCCCTTGTTTCTCTCTTTTGGAGCACTTAATGCAACTTGTGTTTGTTTAATTCTTCATTTTATGTCCCCCACTAAAGTATCAGTACCTTGAGCACAGAGGCTTCATCATTGTGTCTCCAGCATCTAACCCAGGGAATACCATGAATCATCAATCAAATAAATATTTCTGTCACTAATAAATAAATCAGTAAACATCAGTGGGTGAATGCATCTTGGTCAAGGAAGTGGCCTGGTGTTTTCTCTTTGCCACTGTGACATCAAGCGTGGTAGACCACAACTCGTGTTTCTTAAAAAAAAAGCTCCATTTCCTTTCATATTGATTCTACCTTATTGCATGGCTATATTTTGATTTCTGGAATGATTAAATTACTGACTTGCAGCATTTGAGTGTGCCCTCAATGTCCCGTGCTGAGCTACCTCTAGTGTTCCTAGGGCTATCTACTTATTTATTTCTGGTGAGATTCAAGGAGCAGGAGGATCAAAGCAAGAAAAGCGGAGAGCCCGAGGTTCTGGTCCCAACTCTCTCCAATTAGTAGCATGACCTTGGACAATTCAAGTAGCCTAAGCTCAGCTTCTTCTGCTCCAAAGGAAGACCATGAACAGTTTTAGCAACAACTATCTAATACTCTGTGAAGCACCCCTGAGCTGTGGAGCCACTAGTGTGGGCAGATAAACGTAAACAAGAAGAATATTTGAATACCCCTGCTTCATAGGAATAAACTGATTCAAAACACTTATGCCAATGCTATCCAATCTTGTAGAGCTCTCAGCCAGAATGGACTTTCGAGGCCAAGCCAGTCTCTGAAATGATTAATTATTGTAACAGCAGAAAGGTAGCTGAAGAAGCGACAGATGGCCTGTGTGAAATCGTCTAGAATCACCTGCTATGAAATTAATTCCACATCTTGGAGGCTTGGGGCTCAGAACACTGTACAAAAAAATATGACTGTTGATAAATCGTGTGTGTTTGTGTGTCAGCCTCTCTGCAAACACCTAAATAATATATGTCGCGTCATGTTTTCTTTCCCCCACCTCGTTTTAATACATTATCATTTATAGAAAACTGTGGGGAACTGTGGAACATCAATCAAGCCATTAATTCCTGAGATTATGCTAATGAGAAGCCTGGAGTGTTTGTTTCCCAGAATAGCTGCTCCCCTGGGGGAAGGATGCTCTCTGCGCTCCCCAGCTCAAGCCTCCCTGCTTAGATCAGGAGCCGGCGCCGTGGTGTTCTTCTTAAAAGGGCACCCAGCACGTCGGCACTGGCATGGGAAGGCTTTACCCAGCCAGACAACAAAAGCAACAGCTTCCCTGGCAAACTGCAGATGAGATGGGAACATTGGAAACACGAAGGGGAGAAAGATGTGAGCAACCAGCTAATGAGCTTAGAAAGCTTCTGCCAGTTTTGCTGGGGAGCAGAGGGTAGGAGGAAGACAAAAAAGAAAGAAAGCCTCCCCAGAGAGAGGTTCCATCAGCTGGGATGGCAAGAGGGGACCCAAACAGCCATGAATTCTATCCATGCGGAAGAAATGAAAGGGATGAGCCTGATGCCAAAGGAGAAAACCTGAATGATATTGATTGTGGCTGCCACCCACTCAGCACTGACTGGTCGCTATACCACAAGGCTGAGCCGCCATTGCAAGCTTGTCACCCTGCTTTTATCAATAGGGATTGCAGGGCAATACAAGGGTACCCAGCTGTGAGGAGCTGTGCTAGTCCTCAAACTTAGGGATGCTGGAGTCCAGAGTTTATGCTTATTCTATTTTGTGTATTGTATACATATTACAGATGTGAGAGTTGGACCATAAAAAATGTTGAGCACCAAAGGATTGATGCTTTCAAATTGTGGTGTTGGAGAAGATTCTTGAAAGTCCCTTGGACAGCAAGACAATCAAGTCAGTCAATCCTAAAGGGAATCAACCCTAAATATTCATTGGAAGGACTGGTGTTAAAGCTGAAGCTCCAATACTTTGGACACCATGAAGAGCTGACTCATTGAAAAAGACCCTGATGCTGGGAAAGATTGAGGGCAAAAGGAGAAGTGGGTGACAGAGGATGAGATGGATGGCATCACTGACTCAATGGACATGAGTTTGAGCAAGCTCTGGGAGATAATGGAAGACAGAGGAGCCTGGTGTGCTGCAGTTCATGGGGTCACAAAGAGTCAGATATGGTTTAAAAACTGATCAAGAACAAGAGAAACAGAAAACGGATTTAATGATCAACATCCTTAAGATGTTTCAAAAGGAAAATCACAGGCTAGCTAAGAGTAGCACAAGGGACCACTGTGGTGATGGGGCAGTTCTGTATCTTGACTGTGGTGATGATGGGTTAATGGAATCTGTGTATGTGATACAACTGCACAGAACTGCAGACACACATATACACTCAGGAAGGCAAGTAAAATGGGTGAAATCCAAATAAACTCTGCAGATTGAACCAATGCCAACTTCCTGGCTTTGATATTGTATTTTAGCTGTGCAAGATATTACCATCGGGGGAACCTGGGTGTTGGGTATAGGAAATCTCATTTGTTACAGACTGAATGTTTGTATTCCTCAAAATTCGTATGTTGAAGCCTTAAGTCCCAATTCGATAGCACTTGGAGGTGAGACCATGGGGATGTGATTATGTTTTGATTAGGTCATGAGGGTGGGGCCCTTGTGATGTGATTGGTGTCTTTATTAAAAAAGGAAGACACACCAGAGCTTCCTCTCTTTCTCCCTCCCCACGTCCTTCTTTCTCTCCCTGGCCCCCACACCTCCCACTGTATGAAGACACGAGAGAAGGCAGCCATCCATAAGCCAGGAACCAAATTTCCCAGCCCCTCGACCTTGGGCTTCAGGAACTATGAGAAATAAATGTCGAGTTTTCCTTTGCTTCAGCTCCCACTTATTCCTGTCTGCACTCCTGCCTGTGCTTCCCTCTTCTTATTGGTACATAGATCAGGAGTAAGAATGACAAAAAATTTAAACTAGAAAGGAAAAGATGGGAAATTGGACTCCATAAAATATATTTTTTTTACACAGACACCATAACCTACATGAAAAGATAATGCATACACAAGAAGAAAATGTTGCAATACATATAAACAGAACAAATAATCCAGAACATATAATCATATATAGGAGACGTGTATATCCAGAATATATGAGATACTCCTAGGCAATCAACGGGAAATAATACACAACCCAATCAAAACTGAGCAACGAATAAGAAAAGTCAAAGAAAACAGAATTGGTTAATAAGCACAAGTAAAGATGTTCACCCCAAAGGTCTGCAAAACATAACTTTTTTTAATTCAACTATAGTTGATGTGCAATATTATATCAATTTCAGGTGTATAATATAATGATTCAATATTTTATAGATTATATTCCATCTAAAGTTATTACAAAACAAAGACTATATTTCCCTGTGCTATACAATATATCATTCTAACATTCATTTTATACAGAGTAGCTTATAACTCTTAATTCCCTACTCCTATCTCATGCCTCTCTCCATCCTTCCCTCCAGTGGTAACTTCCCTCTAGTTTTTTGGTTATTATGTCACTTCCCTGATAGCTCAGTTGGTAAAGAATCCACCTGCAATGCAGGAGACCCCAGTTTGATCCCTGGGTTGAGAAGATCCCCTGGAGAGGGGAAAGGCTACCCACTCCAGTATTCTTGCCTGGAGAATTCCATGGACCATATAGTCTATGGGGTCGCAAAGAGTCAGACATGACTGAACTACTTTCACTTCTCTTCACAGTCATTTAACATAGGGATATCAGGCAGAAAAATGCCAGGGGCAAGAGCATCCCACAATTGTCGGACTCAAACATATGCAATGTTTCATTTGACCTTGACTGTAACCATAACCAGTGAAGGTCATCATTAGACCCACTGTACAGAAGGAAAAAGAGTAAGACAGCCAGAGGAATAGTCACATGACAAGATACGGAGCCATGAAAGGGAAGAGGTGGAACAGAAACTCAAGGCACCTGACTCCAAAGCAAGATTCATTGCTTAGGCCTTATTACAGCAACTTCATTTCCAAAAGCACCTGTCCTTTCTGATCAATGATCTTTTCCACTTTTTACAGTTCAAACAGTTGATTCACTAGTAAGTTTCAACTTTTCCCCGAACCCAAGCAATGACTTTTCCCCTTCTTGACAGCAGTGTTCAGCTTAACACCACCCACCCCCCGCCCCCCCGCCCCAAGCAATGCTTTTGCCTCCAGATCAATAGCACAAACACACCAGTTAGGAGGCAGGTACTGCAGACTTCAGAGTTCACTTATTAATCTGCTGGATGGCTCACTTTGTTCTGTCTTAGTTTCATCATATCCAAATGGGAACTCCAACCCTTAACCATCTCATGGGATGTTGTGAAGACAAACTGAGATAACATATGTAAAGCATTTTGTAAACATTACAAGCATGATACAAATTTAGGCGTCATTATTACAAAGGCAATAAAAGGATTGATCTGATAAATGGTGAGCATGCTTTCGTGCCTGCATAGTTTCCAAGAATGATAGTAATTGCACTTGGCAGATAAATCCACGGCAGTTAACCAAAGCCGAGAGTATTGGAGAAAGGCACAAGTTGGCCAAATCCAAACGATTTTAAAAGACTCTATAAAAATAAACACGTATTCCAATATAATTAATTCCAGTTCCGTCAATCCTGCCTGCTACTTGCCGCAATGTAGCTTGTTATGAAGCAATTATCCTTTGAATCCTTTTAATCCCTTCTGACCATTTTCAGCTTTAATTGTCTTGCTGGGTTTGAATGTTGTTATAGTTCAAATACAGCCAATTAGCACAGGCCTGGCCATCTTGTGATGATTCTCATGCAAAGAACTCTCCCTGAAATCCCTGGTGGACTTAACTCCAGATTTATCTGCGTAGCCAGTTTACACTCTCAGGTGCTGTTTGGGGGAGGAAGGGGCAGCACATACTCAGAGAAAGCACCAGAAGCAGCGGGCCACATTCACTGGGGCTCAACAAAAATGCACAAAATCCCTATACTGCTAGTGTCTCAGGGTATCTGGGCAGGATGCAGGCCCTTGTCACTGGAGATGTTTAAGCAGATGACAGAGGAAGGATCTGAGCATCTAGTTGGGGGTGTGGAGAAGCAGGAAGGTGATCCTAATGATTTCTCCCTTCCCTTAGGGTCTATGATCCAATGTGATTTGGTGAGACAACAAATATGGGGGAGAAAAATGGAGGTTAGGTTAAGATTCTCAGTGTCAGATCTGCCACCTACTAACTGAAAACATAAGATTCAGTGCAAGAGAGTACATCTCTTCATGGCTTGTTCCATTATAATAGGAACAGTTGGTATTTAACCTCTCTGTGCCTCAATTTCCTCTTTTGGAAAGTGATAATAGTAGTATTCACATCGTAAAGTGGACCTGAATATTGAATGAGTGAGAGCATGTAACATTTAGCACAGTATCTAGCACCTAAGTGCCCAGTCCTAATCATCTCATCACCATCAGTCTATTCCCTCTCTTTCAGTGGCATTATAATTATTGTTCCTACTTCCTGCCCGGCCCCTGGCCCCCTGCCCTCTGTCCTCCACACTGCTGCTGGATGCTTTCTCTAAGTGCAAGTCCAATCCTCTTCTTCATTTGAATAAAGCCCTTCTGTGGTTCCCCAGCACCTACAGGATAAAGCTCATGTTCCTGCTGTCGGTGTTCTTTTGCTAAGTAGTTGTCGGACTCTTCAAGAACCCCTGGACTGCAGCCTGCCAGGCTTCCCTGTCCTTTAATATTTCCAGGAATTTGCTCAAACTCATGCCCATTGAGTCAATGATGCCATCCATGTTCCTGAGCCCAGTGGATAATGCCCTTGAGTCAGTTCTGCCTCCTCTCTCATCATCATCATTCCTTCCCTCCTCCCTCCCACCTCCCTTGCAGCTTTTTTCCCGACCACTCATTGCTCTCCAAGTACCCAGTGCCTGCCACACAGTAAGCGCTTAATGCATGCCAGCTGTCTGGTTTTTAAGTCAATGATCTTCGCACATCATTGGGATACTTATAGAAGGAGTTTAAGTATTAGGAAAAGTATGAGTCCAAATCTTAGTTCTCCTGGGTGGCACTAGAAAAGTGTCTTAACCATTTTGAGCTTTCATTTCTTCATTAGAAAAAGATGGGAATGATAATTTCTTTGTCGTAGATTAATGATGAAGCATGTATGGGATAATCTGTATGTTGGTCCTCCTGTGACGCTTGGCACACAGTGGCAGCTCTGGAACTGCAGCTTTCCTCCTTTCATCCAAGCCTTCCCTGGAGCCAATGAGCAGCGCATCACCAGGAAAGACCTAAACACCCAGAGCAGCTTCACTTGGCAGCAGATTTGGCTGTGGAAATGCTGAGTGGTCAGTGGCCAACACAGACACTGACACAGTTGAGGGGCACAGGTGGGGCTCCCGTTTGGGGGAAGTTTAATTGCACTTAAAAGACCTTAAACCAGACCTGAAGCAGGTTATAAGGAAACACTACTCACCGGCAGGCTCTCAGAGGGCATGAGTTTGAAAATCTAATCCTTCCTCAAGCTGGGGAGAATTACTCAAGCTTGCCGTTTCCCTCATCAAAAGGCCATCAAGAATGAGGGAATGGAGACTTCCCCAATGGACCAGTGGCTAAGACTCCTCACCCAATGCAGGGGGCCTGTGTTCAATCCCTAGTTGGGGAACTAGATTCTACATGCTGTGCAACTAAGACCTGGAATAGCCAAATAAATAAATACAAATAAACATTTTTAAAAAGAATGAAGGAGTGATGTCAGTGACCCCTTCAGGGACTTCCTGATTAGTGAAGAAATTCAGACCACATTGACAAAGGACATGCTTTAAGACACCACCCTACATGCCACCCTAGCCAGCTATCTTATTCAAATCTGGAATAAACAGCAAATTATGAAAAGACTAATGCTAATGCTAAGCCACTTCAGTCATGTCCAGCTCTTTGCAGCCCTAAGGACTATAGCCCACCAGGCTCCTCTTTCCATGCAATTTCCAAGAAAGAGCCACTGGAGTGGGTTGCCATGTCCTTCTCCAGGGGATCTTCCAGTCTCGTGGATCAAACCTGAGTCTCTTATGATTCATCTCCTGCATTGGTGCTAACCACTATTCACCTCCTGTGAAGGTGATTCTGATACTTTAAGGCACCACCCTACATGCCACCCTACATGGCTATATTATTATTCAAATCTGGAATAAATAGTAAATTATAAAAAGACTACTTGCCTCATACTTTTGGGATCACTCCAGGTTGGTGGAATCCAAGGGTGCTATGTGTTCTGAATCCATCATCAGCCACAAACCCACCCTCACTGTTGGGTGTACCCACTGCTCCACCATCTTCCAGATCTTTCCCCCCAACTGTATGTCTGTTGGATAGACTCCCTTTCCCTTCAGGGTTGATTCTGATATAGATTTTAATTTTATTTCACCTGGTTATAAGTATTATATGGGAAAGCATGAAGCTTGACTTACTTGTCCACGTTACAATACCCCTGGGGGATTATGCGAAACCTGAGCTTCCATACCCTCTCCTGAGAAAAGCCTGGGATTGGGGGAAACGGAAGAGAAAATGGGTGAGAGAGTTAAGAAGAAGAAGAAAGGAAGAAACAAGAAAAGGACAAAGCAGGAAGGGAAGAAAGGGGAAGAGGGAAGGAAAAAGGGGAGGAAGTTACCCGAATTTTGATTCTGAGGCAAGGAGTACCACATGCATGTAAGTCATTGGAAGCTCTTTGCAATGGAAATTCTATTATTTGACTTTGATAAACAATAGTGAAGTGAAGTAGCTCAGTCGTGTCCGACTCTTT
This sequence comes from Muntiacus reevesi, assembly GCF_963930625.1. NCBI lineage: Eukaryota > Metazoa > Chordata > Mammalia > Artiodactyla > Cervidae > Muntiacus > Muntiacus reevesi. The sequence goes on from NC_089260.1 coordinate 65,453,600, forward strand.
GCGACCCTGTGGACTGTAGCCTACTAGGTTCCTCCCTCCAGGGGATTCTCCAGGCAAGAATACTGGAGTGGGTTGCCATTTCCTTCTCCAGAGGCTCTTCCTGACCCAGGGATCGAACCCGGGTCTCCCGCATTGCAGGCAGATGCTTTAACCTCTGAGCCACCAGGGAAGTCCCCCATAAACAATGGCATATATTAATTGAACTAAACTAATATGTGGTTTTAAGTGTCCAGACATGACCGGGCACCCATATACAGGTGCAGACACTGAGACAAAGATCCAGCAACTTCCCTAACACTCCACCACTGGGTGGAGAAGCAGGGAATCTAACCCGAGTCTTCTGAGATCAGGATTTTAGCTCTTCCCTCACCTAGAAGAGGGTATTTGTGTGACTTCTTAATTGATCCACTGCCTTATTCCCAGAAGGATTTAATGCCCCTTCTATAACTTTTTCTCAGTCTCAGAATCCCAGATTTTCCCATCGCATCATCCCTGTAAGGAAGAGCTTATGATTGCACTCAAGGTCAGACCACTTGGTCCCTGTGTAGAAGAAGCACCCTTGCTGAGGTCAAGGTTGCCACCCTCAGACACTGAGTGGGGCCCGTGTCATGTGACCATGAGCATCAGAGTCTGGGGCAGAATTTCCCGAGTCCCCTTCTGAGCTATTTCCTCCCTGATTCTCCTCCACCTGGAGTCACCCAGAAGGTTTCCTCTCCAGAAGTTAAGACTGAAATTTGGAAGAAAAAAAAAAATAGGGAGAGATTATCAGGGAGATCCACTGGAGGAGAAAATAACACCTGCTCCGGTATTCTTGCCTGAGAAATCCTAAGGACAGAAGACCCTGGTGGGCCACAGTCCATGGGGTCGAGAAGAGTCGGACATGACTCAGTGACTAAGGTAACAATAACAGCAATTCAAAAATCTACACTGGTATTTCTGAAACACCAATATCCATACAAATACCTGACATCTTGGTAAAATATAGGTTCTCATCCAGTCGATCTGGGAGAAGGCCTGAGATTTTGCATTTCTAACAAGCTTCTAGAACTTGGATACTGAGCTCTGAACCAAAATTTGAGAAGCAAAAGTCTACACAACTCATGATTATTTCAATTCAAAGGTGCCCAGTTGACTTTCATTTCTGGCCAGGGACCAGATTTACCTTCCAAATGTAAGTTAAGAGAAAATAGACAAAGCAATAATTTTCAAGATGTTGGTTATCAGGCAGTGAATGTCAGTGATTCCTAGGAGGTGGAAAATCAACAAGGTAATCCCTTGTAATTACCCCAGCTTACTGCCTGGAGAGAGCTTCCAGGTCCTAGGGCACGGAGGGACAAGCCAGCTGGGACCTGGTGCCCCTCCAGAGTCGAGGTGATGGAGCTGAGAATCCAGAGAGAACAGGGTGGCTAGACTTTGCAGGACTGAAGACCAGGAAGGAAAGATCTGCACAGAGTAAGAAACCCAAAGAACTGTACAGGATTCCCTGAGAGTATCCAGCAAAATACAATTCAGCTCCTGTTTGAGGAGACTGCCCAAGTCCAGGAGAAGAACCTCCTGCAAAGACTGGCGGGAACAACCCACAGCACACAGCACTCTTACAGAATCAGAAAAAGTGCCCGTTGGCACCAGCCAGGCTAGAAAACTTCATAACTCATGGGACATTGCGCGAAATACTCAGAAAGGTTTTGCTTCACTGGGGTAACATTAGCCCTTCACTAAATACAGCTCTAGTCCCACCTAAAAAATCTTAAAAGCTAGATCTGAAAGAATCAAGTTATTTCCAAGGAACTTAACTGCATCCCAGGACCACACACAAGAGTATTTATAGTAAAACAAAACTATCCAACACAGAACAAGGTAATACTACATTCACTATGTCTGGCTTGCAATTAAATATTGTCAAAAATTACCAGTCAGACAAAGAAGCAGGAAAATATGACTTCTACTGAGGAAAGTATTAAGTCAAAGCAGACCCCAGGGGCTTCCCTTATGGTCTGCCTAACAATCCAGGGAAAATGGGCTCAAGCCCTGGTTGGGGAGGATCCCACATGCCGTGGAACAACTAACCCAGGCGTGCACTGCACTTGCCGAAGCCTGACTGCCCCAGGGCCTGAGCTCCACAGCAAGAGAAGCCACCACAAGGAGAACCGCCCACAGGGAAACCAGAGAGCAGTTCCCCTGGACCACAACTAGAGAGAGTCTGCGTGCAACAACAAAGACCCAGCACAGACAAAAACAATGAATAAATAAGAGTTTTTAAAAAGCAGACCCCAAGCTGACACAGATACTAGAATCAGCAAACAAGAATATAAAGGGTTTTAGTAACTGCACTCCCCTTTATGTAAATTTTTAGAAAATGCAAACTAACACCAAGTAGAGCAGAGAGAGCAGAGATTCTGAGGAGACAGGATATCTGTTTGGGGGAGTGATGGATATGTTCATTATCACACTTGTGATGATGGTTTCATGGACATGTACATAAGTGAAAGTGTAACAAGCGTATCATCTAACTGGGTCGATGTATTGTGTGTCAGTTATACCTCAATAGAGCTGATTGAAAAAGAAAAGATGCCTGATACACTGAAAACAGTGTATCAGATGAGAAAAGAAACAAAAGCAAAGAGATATATAAGATTGTGTAGGGGAAACCTGAATCTTGGGTGCAGAATCCTGCTCCCCAAACCCTTTATCCTTTATTGCCAGAATCAGACTTTGATCTGCCAGAGTTCAGCAGAGAGAAAGCAGACTGAGAAAACGCTGAGAACAGATCAATGTGCTATAGCCTCAGGTAAAATCCAAAGTATTCGGGCAGAGCCGGTCTCCTCAGATGTGTATGACCAAAAAATTTGGATGACTTATTTAGAAGAAGTACATACACACACACACACACACACACACACACACAAGCTTAAAACACTGCCAGCAACCAGTGTGAGATGAGAGTACATTTAAACCCAACAAATCATTCTGTGCTTCTGATCCTGCTGATACATCAGCCAGTGGCAGCTGGAAGACAGAAACGTGAGTTGAGAAACCAAAGAGGTCTCAGTGAGTCAAAGGGTTGGACCAGAAAGAGGACAGGAGAGGAGGCTGAGCAGGGGAACAGCAGGGGAAAGGCCGAGCAGACCTGTGTTCATTTCAGTGCCCAGAGGTGCTGCTGAAACGACCAATGGACGAGCATCAGAGGACTTCCCTGGTGGCCCAGTGGTTAAGGTTCCGCCCTTCCACTGCAGGTAGGGCACGTTCAATCCCTCGTCAGGGAACAAAGATTCCACATGCCTCCCAGCCAAACAAAACAGAAGAAGAATAAGGGTATAATTTGTAAAGCATTTTCACATCCATGGTGTCATTTGATTTTCCTCTTTTGCTGCGCTTAGTCATGTTCAACTCTTTGTGACCCCATGGACTGTAGCCTACCAGGCTCTTCTGTCCATGGGGATTCTCCAGACAAGAATACTGGAGTCGGTTGCCATGCCCTCCTCCAGAGGATCTTCCCAACCAAGGGATCAAACCCAGGTCTCCCACATTGCAGGCAGATTCTTTACCATCTGAGCCACCAGGGAAGTCCAAGAATATTGGAGTGGGCAGCCTATCCCTTCTCCAGGGGATCTTTATGACTCAGGAATTGAACTGGGGTCTCCTGCATTGCAGACAGATTCTTTACCAGCTGAGCTACCAGAGAAGCCCTTAGTAAAATGGTAGAAAGCAAAGAACTAAAGAGCCTCTTGATGAAATTGAAAGAGGAGAGTGAAAAAGTTGACTTAAAACTCAACATTCAGAAAACTAAGATCATGGCATCCAGCCCCATCACTTCATGGCTAATAGATGGGGAAACAGTGGAAACAGTGACAGACTTTACTTTTTTGAGCTCCAAAATCACTGCAGATGGTGACTGCAACCATGAAATTAAAAAGTGCTTGCTCCTTGGAAGAAAAGCTATGATCAACCTAGGCAGCATATTAAAAAGCAGTGACATTACTTTGCCAACAAAAGTCTGTCTAGTCAAGGCTATAGTTTTTCCAATGGTGATGTACGGATGTGAGAACTGAACTATAAAGAAAGCTGAGTGACAAAGAATTGATGCTTTTGAACTGTGGTGTTGGAGAAAACTCTTGAGAGTCCCTTGGACTGCAAGGAGATCCAACCAGTCCATCCTAAAGGAAATCAGTCCTGAATATTCATTGGAAGGACTTATGTTGAAGCTGAAAGTCCAATACTTTGGCCGCCTGATGTGAAGAACTGACTCATTGGAAAAGACCCTAATGCTGGGAAAGATTGAAGGCAGGAGGAGAAGGGGACGTCAGAGGATGAGATGGTTGGATGGCATCACTAACTCAATGGACATGAGTTTGAGCAAGCTATGGGAGTTGGTGGTGGACAGGGAAGTCTGGCGAGCTATAGTCCATGGGATCGCGAAGAGTCACATATGATTGAGTGACTGAACTGAACTGAACTGAACTGAGAGGAAAAAAACACAGTGTTCTGGAAAAATGAAGCATGACCTTCATCTTAACATGCTTCATTTTTCTCAGAACTCTATGCTATTTTTCTCTACCATTTTACTAAGGTATATATTTCACAGATAAGGAAAAAGAGGCACCAAAAACTTTTGAGGTGTCTTAACCCAGGTCACTGGAGAAGGAAAAAGCAACACACTCTAGGATTCTTGTTTGGGAAATGTCATGGACAGAGGAACCTGGCGGGCTACAGTCCATGGGGTCACAAAGTGTCAGACACAGCTGAGCAACTGAACAACTGCAAGCCCAGTTCGGATGCCTGGTTAGCCACAGACCCATGGGCTTGTGCCCTATTTTTCTGGGATAGCTCTTCCTTGCTTTCACTTATGTCCGACCCTGTCTTTCTACCCACTGCTTCACAGAAAGCTGAACTGCGGTTATTTGCCACTTTACTAAGGTTGGTGAATACTGGAGCAGTTGCCCAACTTAAAATAATCCCTTTAATTTTTTCCACCCCCTCCCATCCAAACAAAGGGCTCCCACCAACCATACTTGATATAATACCTTACTGCTGCCTTGGTGAATTCAACCAGCTATGCACTTCTGGCTCAAGCTGAGCTGATCAGATTCTCTGCCTTAAGAGTTTGGAATTACACTGAGAGAACATCTTTCCTCCGTATGGCCAGAGCTCTCACATGTCTACTTGGAAGCTTTGTAGTAGGTGATAGTAATGTGGAAATCATCACAGTGGTGTTTGCCAAGTAATTCCAGCTCCCTGATTTTGGGGCAGGAGGCAGGATTGCATTTTCTAGGTCCCTTGTGATTGGGTGGGTCCCTGTGCCTGGTGCTGCCAACGAGTCGTGAGTGGATCTGCCGCTTGTTCTCCTGGGCAGGCTCATTTAATTGCTGCTTCAAGACCTTCCAAAGTTCTCTCTCCCGCTCCCTCAGAGGCCAGAAATGTTAGGCTGCTTTTTCAGCCTGGGTTTCAAAGCGAGGAGTTATGGGGTGGAGCTCCCAGCCAACTCACAGTGGATATGCAGTGTGAGCAAGTACAAAACCCTTCTACGGAGAAATCACTAAAGCTTTGGAGCTGTTTGTTAATGCAGCATAACGTAGCCCGTTCTGATGGATAATTATAGAAATAAGAGTAACCCTCATAAACCAATAAGCTTCGGGGATTGAAACTGCAGCATAACCTAGACCAAGGATTGGCAAAGTATAGCTTGTGGATTGTAATTATAGAAATAAAGTTTATTGCAACCCAGCCATGCTGTTTTATTTACATATTGTCTATGGCTTCCTTCACAACATTACAGAAGAACTGAGGAATTGCAAAGTAGGCCTAATGGCATGGAAAATCTAATAAATTTTCTATCTGGTTCTATCTAGAAAAAGCTGGCTGACCTTTGACCTAGACCATCCCGATGACAACAATTTGAATATGCTCAGTCATGTTCGACTCTTGGATCCCACAGACTGTAACCCGCCAAGCTCCTCTGTCTATGAACTTTTCCAGGCAAGAGTACTGGAGAGGTTTGCCATTTCCTCTTCCAGGAGATCTTCCTGACCCAGGGGTCAAATCCATGTCTCCTGCATCTCCTGCATTGGCGTGCGTGCTTAGCCACTCAGTCACGTCTGCCTCTTTGTGACCGCATGGACTGTAGTCTGCTAGGCTCCTCTGTCCATGGGGATTGTCTGGGCAAGAATACTAGAGTAGGTTGCCTTGCTCTCCTCCAGGGGATCTTCCCAACTCAGGTCCCAAACTGAGGTCTCCTGCATTGCAGGTGGATCCTTTACAGTCTGGGCCACCAGGGACGTCTCTACAACAACAACAGGAAATACTTTACATCCTACTGTGACTATGACAGGTGCTATTGTCTGTCTTTGACATGAATTAACTCACTCAATCCACACACTTACCCTGGCTTCCCTGCCCTGAGGAGGAGAGGGAGGCATTTCTTTACCTAAGGTCAGAACCAATGGAGAAATAAGACATAGAAAACCCTAATGGAGATCAAACCATCTTCCAGATGGAGATATGTTACTGATGAATCAAGGAGGAGAAGTGAGCTTTGGAGCTATAGCATTACAAGCCAGTGTGCTGCTTCAGCACCCTGAGTTAGGCAGACTTACCACCCGCCCTGGCTGAGTTGGAAAATTTGGGGTGTCCCTAGAGCAGGCAGAGTGTGCCCCAGTGAACTCACAGAGTGGAGGATGGAGAAGGTGGGTGTCCTAGGCAGGCTGCCCCCAACAAGGCAGAAAGGTGCTAAGACAATGCTGCTCAGACCTTCTTCCAAACTGCCCTCCTTAGTGAGAGTGAGAGGGGTGCATCCATGGAATCCCCTCATCATGCAAACAGGAAGCCTGGGAACCCCCGTGTTATTGTTTGCATCACAGAGAAATTTGCAAGTAATGCAGTGCTATGAAATACACAATCTCTTCTGCTCACAAATAGTATAAACTGGGGTGTGCCTGTAAGTGGATCCAACATAATTCTTCTTCCAACCATAGATGGGTTAGCTGAGGGGTGGCTGTGGCTCCTATGCGGCCTCCTGGCATGGACTTAGTAGACTTTTCCAAAGGTGGCGATGATGTCAGCTGACATTCTAGCCCTCAGCATGACCAGGGGCAGAGGGAGCAGGCAGGGGCTTTTGCAACCCTCCCTGATCCCGGCCATCATGAGTTCTGGACAAGATCTTCAAAGGCTGAGGAGCTGAGGGGTGGGATTTGGGAACACGAGAGAACCAAGATTAAATTATGGCACTGCCTTTACAGGCAGTGTGTCCCTGGGCAGTTGACATGCTCTCTCTGAATCTGTTTTATTTTTAGCCAAACCATTTCAAGGGCTACTGTGATTGTTTCAGGCAGGAACAGTGGGAGTCAGAACTAGGGTTGTGATGGAGAAGAGGGAAAAATTTCAAAAAATACTTCAAAGTAAATTCCACAAGATTTTGGTGGTAATGGTGAAGGTGAGAGAGGAGTCCAGACTTCAAATTGGGGGGATTGGATGGATTGTGACTCTGTGCTTAATTAAGATTAGCAGACAAAATCAAACTGAGGTAGAAGACACAATTTGTTGTTGTTCAGTCGATAAGTTGTGTCCAACTCTTTGTGACCCCATGGACTGCAGCACATCAGGCCCCTTTGTCCCCCACTGTCTCCCAGAGTTTGTGAAAACTCATGTGCGTTGAGTCGGTGATGCTCTTCAACCATCTCATCCTCTGTCGCCCCCTTCTATGAAGATTATTAATTCAGTTTGGGACATGTGAAGTTTAAGGAGCCTGAAGACACCCCAGTAAAGGTGTCCAACAGACAGATGACCGTAAGGCTTAGGGAAAGAGAACTAGGCTGGATATGGGTGTAGGCGTCATCATCCCCCTCTGGGATTTACAACAATAAGTTTCAATAAAATATTTTAATAGCAATATTTTAATACAGACATCCCTCCCCCAGATCCCTTTTTATTGTCTTCATATCATTTATTATCACTGAGAGACTACATATTTTATTCGATTGATATTATTATTTGCCATCCTCCACTATAGAATGTGACCTTCTTTGGAGCAAAGATTTTTGCCCATATTGTTCACTGCTGTATGCTAGTGTCTAGAGAGTTACCTGGCACATAGTAGATGCTCAAGACTCAGGGGTTTTGTAAGATTTTTTTTTTAATGTGGGCCATTTTAAAAGTCTTTATTGATATTGCTTTGGTTTTGTGTTTTGGTTTTATGGCTCTGAGACATGTGGGGTCTTAACTCCCCAACTAAGGACTGAACCCACACCCCGTGCATTGGAAGGAAAAGTCTTAACCCTGGACCATCAGGGAAGCCCCTCAAGACTTTGTTGAATGAATATATAAATGGTCCTACCATGGAAGCTCGTCACTGTGTTAGTTCAGGAGTGTAACAGTGCTAGCTGCTGTAGTAATTCTCAGAGTCTCGGTGATCCTACTGACACATCCGTATGCTGTTTTGGGTGTGGGGTGGATGGAGAGCTGCACTCCCAGCCTCCACATACTGGATGCCAATGATATATCCTGTCTCCCATTCGTGACTCCAAAACCGTCTCCAGACATTACCAAGTGACACAGTTTATTGTTCAGTCACATCTCAGTTCATTGTGTATGGTCCAGAAGACTTCAGTGTACCCATTTCAAGGACTAAGTCTCCTTCCATCCTGAGGCTCCACCATTCCCTAGGGCCTCACTCTTCCTTGTGGGATGCTCAACGTTCAGCCAGAGAAGCAGAGAGGACTATATGAGAGCCTAGCCTAGAAGCAGCATCCATCATTCCGCTCACATGCCCCACCTAGCTGCAAAGAAGGCTGGGAAATGTGGTTTATCTCTGTCTATAATGGAAAGGAAATGAACTTAAATAAAGAACGCTTGTACTTTGTTAGTGGAAATGTAAATTTGTACAATCACAATGGAAAACAGTATGGGGATTTCTCAGAAAATTAGCAGTAAAACTACAATATGATCAAGTCATTCCATTTCTGTGTATTTATCCAAAGAATGCAAAAACACTAATTCAAAAATTATAGATGCACCCCTATGTTCATTGCAGCATTTTTTACAATAGCCACAATATGGAAACAACTTAAGTGTCCATCAATGGAGGACTGAATGAAGATGTGTTATATACATATACACACACACAATGGAATACTACTCAGCCATAAAAAATGGAGTCTTGCCAGTTGTGACAACATGGATGGAGCTTGAAGATTTTATGCTGAGTGAAATAAGTCAGAAAAAAACAAATGCCATATAATTTCACTCATTTCACTCACGTGTGGAATATAAAAACAAACAAACAATAAATAAATGAATCAAAGAAAAATAAAAACACAGGTGACAGAGACATGAGTAGTGGTTTCCAGAGGAGATGGGCAAGTGGACACAATGGGTCAAAGGGGTCAGTGGATGGTGATGGGTGGAAACTAAAGTTCTGTGGCGGGTGCACTGTAGTGTACACAGAAGTAGAAATAGAATGTTATTACACATGAAACTCATGTTATAAACCAGTGTTAGCTCAATCAATTACTCTATCTACCTATCTAGAGTCCATGGAATCACAGGAGTCAGACATGCCTTAGAGGCTAAACCATCACCAACCATCTATCTATCCAACTTTTAAATATTTGTTGCTGAAGAACTCAGCAAACACAGTGCAAAGGATTCCTGAAGCCAGCCACTGTGTAAGGCATGGAGACCTTTCTGCCTCTAGAAGTTTTCATTCTCTCCCTAAGTCCACTGTAGGCTGTTTTTAAATTAAGGTAGATCATAAACATACAAGACCTACCTCAAAGTTCATTATTGGATAACCACCCTTGGCATCAAGAGAGGAACCACACTGGTTAAAATGATCCAGTTTGCTCCACCTAAGAATCTCTGGGATTTTATAGTTGACCTCCAGCAACTTTCTTCTCAACCTTCCCAGAGGTACTATCTGACTTATCTTTAGAACCCTAGTGCTTCCTTCCCTAAATCTCTTTGCATTTAATAAGTAAAAAAAAAAAAAAAAAAACATACTGGCACAACATGCCAGTCCATAGTAGGGGCTCAATAAATAGTTATTAAATAAATGAATGCTTATTATTCTTATGCCTAATTCTGACTGCTGAAGACAGTGGTAGGTGTAGCTCCTTCTTCAGTCCATAAAGAAATATTGAACATCTCCATTTGCTTCCCTAATCACATGAATGCCATTAAGCAATTCCCTCTGAAGCCATTTCCACTGCTAGGATGCTATGAAAAAGATTGTTCAGTTCACTATGTCGTAGCTACTATGTCATTTTTAAGCAATGTATATTCTGAATTTCAAAGGAAACGTGTTATATAAAAAGGAACATTGTTTCATGAATTTCCTCCAACATTATCTTATTTGCCTTTAAACTGGGCTTATGTGTTTAAACTTGTCTCTGGAGTCTTAGTCACTCAAAACACAAACACATACTTTGCAGAGAGAGTTTGCCACCCATAAGATCCATGGGCATTTGATGATTTTTTTTTTTTTCTTTTCTTTTTTTTTAACATGCACTTTCCTCTTCTGTCACTCTGAGCTAGCTTAGTTGTACCTACGTTCCCTTTTGAAATGTTATCTCCATGAATCTCACCTTGCTCATTCTTTCAAGCTTCTGTCTTTCAAGAAGCATTTCAAGGGAAATACACCCTGAACAGCCTCATCAGGCCTCACTGATGTCTTCTCATTATGCATTTGATTCCTCTCTTCTGCTTTCCTCATCACAATAACTACAGTCTTTCCCAGACAACATCAACACACCAGCCTCATAGGGCCATGATGAGGAGTCCTTTCAGGAGATTAGACCAAGAATCTCTAGTTGGTCTGAATTTCATGACAAGAAGCAGAGGAGAGAAGAGAGGGTAGGAGGCTGAAAGCGCCAGGACTTCTTTGAACCCCAGCCTGGGGCATCACTAGGAACAGAGAAATGGTTGGCTGGAGAGCATGGGGTCCATCCCCAAAACACAATCCCTGTTATTGTCACCTATAACCCATTTTGATGTATTCATTCCCACAATACAATAAAAACAGATGAAGCCTGGGACTCAGAGGAGCAGTAAGATAAGGGAAAGTCTAATTAGAAATGCAAAGGAAGACTTAGGGAGGTCAGTGAAAGCTGGTGAACACAAGTCATCAGGCCGCAGAGAGAAGCTAATATTGTACAAAGCTCTGGAGTAGCGGGGAGACAAAGTGAACAAGGATACCCAAGGGAACTTTGTGTTTTTGTAAAGGTTTTTTGATGTGGACCATTTTTTTAAGTGTTCACTGAATTTGTTACAATATTGCTTTGTGTTTTATGTTTTGGTTATTTGACTGCAAGGCATGTGGGATCTTAGTTCCCAGACCAGGAATCAAACCAGCACCCCCTACATTGAAATGAAAAGTCTTAACCACTGGACCACCAGGGAAGCCCCCCCGCCCCCCCACATGAGAACTTGTAAATCATGCAGAAATGTATATTGCTGGCCTGGGACACTTACCATCCAGCTTTAACCTTCTTAAAGAAAGTGCCCCTATGTCACAGGCATGAACAAGGATTCATTTATCAAACTCGGCGAGAGCAGCAGGTGCTTCATCTAGGGAGTTGGGAGGATGGGTCTTAGGATGAACATCTTGGTACGATTGGTAGAGAGATTGAGGACTCTTGCCCATCCGGATAACAGTACAGAGAATGGGCATCAAGGGCTTCCTGTGGGTCTCCATGCAGTAATTTCATTCAGAGCTTGCGGCCACCAGCTGAGGTAGGTGTCATTATCCCCACTTGATAGATAGGAAGACTAACACTCAGCCAGGTTAAGTGGCTGCTGGGAGACCACCTAGCTAATGAGTGGTTGCCTCTTCTCTCTTGCCCTATGTCCTCCTCAGCTGCCTGTGACACATGAGAAAACACTTTGCTATGTGCTTTTTCTTCTTCTGTCCCTAAGTCATGTCTGACTGTCTGTAAGCTCATGGACTGCAGTACACCAGGTTTCCCTGTCCTTCACCATCTCCCAGAGCTTGCTCAAACTCATGTCCATTGAGTCGGTGATGCCATCCAACCATCTCATCCTCTGTTGCCCCCTTCTCCTCCTGCCCTCAATTTTTCCCAGCATCACTGATATTTATTGAATGTCTTACAGATAGAAACAATGATCACTATTCAGAACTCCAATGGCCAGAGGGGTTCACAGTGAAAACAGCTGCCTCCAAAAGTTGTCTATTTGCCCGCCTCTCACTGACAGGTTGCAATAGGGAATATGACCTCCGGAGGTGGAGCAGGTGCCTTCATAAACCCACCTTGCTCTCGTGTTCTGTCCAGAATGATTTGACTTCACCTGTGGTTCCTTGCTCCTCACCTCCCCCCACCATACCAAGCCTCCCGTATCTCTTCCTTCTCTCCTCTCAGCCCCTCCACTTTCGAGCACTCTGCCTGGAGTCTACCCACCCACTCCCACTCTGGCCAACCTCCACGTGTCCTTCTGGAGTCAGCTCAGAAGCCCAAAAACTCACTGTGGCTTCCACTAGCGGTGTCACGCCCCCTCTGCTCCACCGGCGTGTTGGCGTCTCTCTCCCCTCCACACTGGGCAATGACTGGGGAAGCTGGGACAATATCTCACAGATGTAGCCCCTAGTGTCCAGCACAGAGCCAGCCTCGTCAAGACTGGCATGCTGATTCTACGCTGAATGTACAGCTACAGACAGAACTCATGCGGTCCGCTCTCACTCTGATGTCTCTTCTCCTCTCTCAACTCCGCAATTCTACACCCAGACTCATTGATACAGATGATGATGCCAACAGCAAACTGCAGACCTCTTCTCCTCATCTGCCACTCTTCCAGATAAGTTCACCCACTGCAAAGTCCAGCTTGCAGAGTGGTAGGAACAGGGAGATTCATGGCCAGTTCCTAGCTTTGGAAGGATCTGATGGAGCCTGAGGAGGTGGTTGGGCTCTTTTTTCTCCCTTAAATAGATATTTTTTGGTCTGAGGCCAGAGGTCTCCAGCTGGGCACTGGGTTGGTCAGGCACCTACCGGCTTCCCTCTGGTCCCAGGGCCCCTGTGACGTTACATGTCCAGTCTGCACATACAGTCCTGGAGAACTTCAGTCAAAATGAAGCAAGCCAGAGAGTCCTGCAAAGGTGGTGGTGGTTGAGTCGCTCAGTCGTGTCCAACTCTCTGAGACCCCATGGACTGCAGCCTGCCAGGCTCCTCTGTCCATGGGATTTCCCAAGCAAGAATACTGGAGTGGGTTGCCATTTCCTTCTCCAGGGGGTCCTCTCTACCCAGGGACTGAATCCGCATCTCCTGCATTTCAGGGGAATTCTTTACCAACTGAGCCACCAGGGAAGCCTGTCCTTCCAATGGGCTTAGCCAAATAATTAGAAAGGTTGGTCTGGAAACACTTTGAACATTCTGACCTTTATGTTATTGGAACAAGCAAGAAGGCCAGACTTCTAAACCTGGAGAACCAGAGAAGGGCATTCCCAAAAATGGAACATGAGCTATAGGTTCAGGACTCTACCTGGGAAGAGAGACACGAGGAAAACCACAAGTATATTCCACATTTGTAAAGTGAGATGTGAGGCACGGGCTGGCTTTGGAAGGCAGAGAAAGTAAGAAACTGCCCTTTCCCTGGAGGAATCATAGTAATTTTTAAAAAGGAAAGTCAGAAGAATTACATAACTCAACATCCTAACTCCAGGCCCAATAGACTTTCTCCAACTTACATACTTATCAGATGTTCGTTCACCCAGGGCCTTTCACATTTTTCACACTGTGGACTACTTCATAAAGGGCAAAGACCATGAAGCCCATCAAGAGAGCTATAGGAGAAAAAATTACTAAGAGGTCTGGGATAAACTTACTTGCAATGCTAGTGAATGCTTTCTTCTATTAATGTTATAATTGAATTAATTGTTCATACTCAAAGCCAGTATGACAAGAGGCCAAGCTTGAGATCACTAAAAGTACTACAGTTGGAAAGCATTCATTTCTATCTATCCTTCCAGACATATGTGAGATTTCACTTCTTCCAGGAAGCCTGCCTTGATTCCCTGCTTTATTCAACAGAATAAATTCCTCCTTACCCTTTGATCATGCTGTACCATCATTTCTCTTTGTTTATTTTTAAGTCCAGCCTTGAACTGTGAGCTAATTTCCCAAGGGCAGGACTGAGTGTCTGCCCTTACCAAATCCCCGGGATTTATCACTCTGACTAATGGCATCCATGAGGCCTAGTAATGCTCTGTTGAATCAAACTGACATGTGTGTAGAAGAGAAGCCTAGTTCATAGGTTTTCGGGTCTCACATATGAACCATTTGAATGCCTTACCCTCTTCTTCAGCACAAGTCAAGGTGCCTTGGAAAACCCACCAACCTGGAAAACAGGCCAATTAGAGGGATATGTTGCCTTGCAGAGCCACCAGCTGAAATGCCAGCCAGCCTTCACCCCTTTGAAATCACCTACCTGTGTGAAATTAAATTTTCCACTTTGTTGCTGTTGTTTAGTCACTAAGTCATGTCCAACTCTTCTATGACCCATAGACTGCGGCCCTCCAGGCTCCTCACTCCATGGGACTTCCCAGGCAAGAATACTAGAGTGGGTTGCCATTTCCTTCCCAATCTAGGGATCAAACCAGCATCTCCTACATTGGCAGGTGGATTCTTTACCACTGCAGCACCACCAGGGAAGCCCAAACTCTTCACGAAGAGCATGGAAAAGTCCACTGAGTCATTCTTGGCCAAAACGTGGTTTCCAGTAACCTAAACTTCTTCCACAAAGAGATGATCCATCACATACGCAGGTTCCTAATTCTCTCATAGGGAGTGTAAGAGATTGGCTATTGACCAGAGAAATCATCCAATTAACCCTCCCGCTCAGACCTGATTCATGCCCCATGACACCTGCCAGCAGGTCCCCTGACCTGGTTCCCAGGGGAGGACAGGGCAGCCTAAGAGAGCGAGGCTGGGAGGCAGGGCGGGGTCACCACTTGCCAGCGGGGAGAGAGCCTTCCCTGGAAGAGGGACATAAGCCCGGCTCCTGGCACACACAGAGCCTGTGTACCTGGGAGCCTGACACTCCGTGTTGAAAGAGTTCCTCCACCAACAGATTGCAGCCTGCAGATTACTCAGCAGCAGCGTGGGGGAGCCTGAGGGGAAGCAACAGCCTTCACAAGGAAACCAGCCCACGCCCAGGTTGCACCTTTTACCCGGGGAACTTGCCCAGGGCCAGTTCCTATGCCCGCTGCCAAGACAGGCGGTTTGGCCTGTGCGCGGGGAGGCGGGGCTGGCTGGCAAAGCTTCTGCAGGTTGGGGATTTGTGGCTCATCCCTTCTCCCTCCACCAAATTCCCCTACGCATTCCTAGGGTTTCCCCTCCTGAGAGCCCAGGATGAACCAACGGAGACAAGAACGGAGGTCCCCACATGGAACTCTGCTCGATGTTATGGGGCAGCCTGGATGGGAGGGGAGGTGGGGGGAGAATGGATACATGTCTTTTGTTGTTGTTCAGTCACCAGGTCTGTCCACTCTTCTTGACCTTGTGGACTGCAGCATGACAGGCTTGCCTGTCCCTCACCATCTCCCAGAGTTTGCCCAAGTTCATGTCCATTGAACTGATGATGATACATGTATAGGTATGACTGAATCCTTTTGCTTCCCACCTGAAACTATCACAACATTGTTTATTGGCTCTGTTAACATTGCTAATACAAAATAAAAAGTTTCAAAACAGGAAAGTGAAAGTCGCTCAGTTGTATCTGACTCTGCAACCTCATGGACTATACAGTCCGTGGAATTCTCTAGGCCAGAATACTGGAGTGAGTAGCCTTTCCCTTCTCCTGGGGATCTCCCAAACCCAGGGATCAAACCCAGGTCTCCCGCACTGCAGGTGGATTATTTACCAGTTGGGCTACAAGGGAAGCCCAAGAATACTGGAGTGGGTAGCCTATCCCTTCTCCAGGGGATCTTCTGGACCCAAGAATCAAACCAGGGTCTCCTGCATTGCAGGTGGATTCTTTACCAACTGAGCTATCAGGGAAGCCCTCAGAACAGGAAAGGCGGTCCCAAAGAATGCTTTCCCCAGGGAAGATCACAGCAGATGCTTGCAGCAGCCTTGACTGCCCTTGCCCTCAACCCCCATCTTGCATCATCCACTCCATCTTCCTCGAAGCTCCAGAGTGAACGCTCTAGAAGGTTCATCAGAACCTCTCACTCATCTTCAAGGACAGCTTCAAAAGCCCCTTGCTTGCTCTCAGCAGAACTCATTAGCAAGGCAGACGCCGCCTCATCTGCCGTCAGTCTCCCCAGATTTGTCTCCAAGCTCGATGAAGCCCTGAGGAGCAGGGGGAGCTGTGATCCCATCACCCCCATGAGAGGTACCCTGTGCATAATCTCACAAATCCCATCGCCCCCATGAGTGGCACCCTGTGCATGCACGCTTGGTCTTTTTCTCTAATCTCACAAAGGGCTGTGCCCACACAACTTCCTGGTCCTCTCAGTTACCCCCAAAGCCCCTCAAATATAGAGAATTTGGACCCCTAAGTGTCTCATCGCATTTTAGGCTCCAGTTAACACGCACGTGTGCTCACTCAGTCATGTCCAACTCTTTTCGACTCCATAGACTGTAATCCACCAGGCTCTTTTGTCCCTGGGATTCTCCAGGCAAGAATACTGGAGTGGGTTGCTGTTTCTTCCCCCAGGGGATCTTCCTGACCCAGAAATCGAACCTGCATTTCCTGTGTCTTCTACACTGGCAGGCGGATTCTTCACTGCTGAGCCATCAGGGAAGCCCTTCAGGCTCCAGAGTATAAGACAACTTACAGTTTCCCAAACATACCATGCTGATTTTTAGCGATCAAATAGCAGTGTTTCTGGAGCCAGGCACTGGCAATACCACCAGGAACCACAAGCAGACCCAGTGTTCTCAGATTCCCTAAAAGGGAACATGATGCTGAAAAGCAACTGTACCTTTGCCCAACTGTTCCCTCTGGCTGGGGTGCTCTTTCTCCTCTGCTTCCTGGCCAGGTCGCAAAGTCCCACTCCTTCTTCAAGAGAGTCTAGGGACTTCCCTGGTGGTCCAATGGCTAAGGTTCTGAGTTCCCAGTGCACGGTTCGATCCCTGGTCGGGGAACTATTAATAGATCCCACAAGCTACAACCCAGTGTTCGCATGCCACAACTAAAGATCCTGTATACTGCAACCAAGACTGAAGATCCTGCGTGCTTGCCATATTAAGACCAGCCGCAGCCAAATAAGGGCTTCTCAGGTGTCGCTAGTAGTAAAGAAACTGCCTGCCAATGCAGGGGATGTAACAGACACGGTTTGATCCTGGGGTCAGTCTGTGGGGTCAAAAAAGTCAGAAACCTTGTGTCAGTCTGTGGACTCGAAAAAGTCAGACATGCTTTACTGCCTCAACACTCAGGCACGCACAGCCAAATAAATAAATATTTAAAAAGAAAGTAAAACTCAGCCTAAATGTCGTTCAATGTAGGTCATTCTTAGCCTTTTACCTCCTGGGTTCTCATTCTATCTTGGTCCAATGTGCTGTGTGTCTCTCCGTGTTAAGAAGAATGCAGCTTCCTTGGTGATAGAACTCACACAACCTCGTCTCTGCCTTCTCATGATGCATGCCCAAAAAATATTGGTGGGTTGACAGAGCACCATATCATAGCCTTTTGGATTGCCTTCAAAATAAAGCTCCGATCTGACCAGCCCAGCCCTCCACCCCTCCTGCTAGTGTCCGAGGCCCCCTGGACCTCCCCAGCCACCCCTTCCTGGGGTCTCTGCTTCCAGTCTTGCTCCCCACAGATTCCCCATACAGAGGCCAGTTCGACCCCTTGCAGCGTAAATCCCATCACACGGTTCCCAGTTCAAACTCCCCCACACTTAGTATCACCCCGGTCACCGCCACGGCCCACAAGACGCCATGTGAACGGGGCCCCAGGTTGTTCAGGCACCTCCCCCTCATGTTGCCCCCACTTCCTGGACCTTGTGGCAGCCACCCTGACCTGTTTCTGAAACCCCTCAAACCTGCCCCCACCTCCCTGCCTTTGCCCTGCCATCCCCACTGCCCAGACACGTTTTCTCTGACACCCTCACACCCCGCTATTTCCTTTCCCCATCTCTGCAGGCTTCCCTGGCTTCGTACCTCCATCATCCCCCCGCCCCGTCCCCTGCTTCACTGCTGTGTTGCTAGCGCGTCTTGTCCTCATCGCTAGCGCCAGCCTTGTTACATGTGCTCATTGACTTGCTATCGGCTGTTGTCCACTTTCCATGCCCTTGGGGGCCTGAGATTTGCCCCAGGTAATTTGTGCAGCAACACTCTGCTACCTGCGATCACTGGACGCCCTCAGACCCTCCCCCTGGGGGCAGACACTAGGGGGTCTGAGGTGGGTGAGACCAGCTTTTCCCTCTCCCCTGTCCTGAAGCCACGATTGTGGAGCAGCAGCAAGGCTGGAGGAGACCACCCGCAGCTCGCCGCTGACGAAAGGCCTGTTTGTGAGCCCTTTCTCACCTCGCGGGCCCACTCGGGAGAGGGGAGTGTAACCCAGATACCATCGGGCTTTGGCAAAATCACACTCCTCAAACCACTTCCTGGCAGAATATGGGGCAACTTGAAATGTAAGGACTACACAGATTCACCAGTGTCTACGCTGCAGCCAGGGCCATGATCTGGTCACCATCTTCCTCTGCTTGACAGCCTCGAAGAACCCCTGTCCTTTTCTGGGGCTTCCTGGGGCTGACGAGACTTTCCAGATGTGCTCCTGACTCCACACCCAGCTCTCCGCACACTCAGCAACTCTCGCTAGTTCTGACATTCACCCCTTCATACTGTCTACTCCAGTTCTCCTAAGAACTGCGGTTCCCTGAGGTTCCAAGCTCTCTCAAGCCTCCGCGCCTCGGCTTAAGCTGGTCCCACTGCCCGGGTCACCCTTTCCTCTGTCTTTGATGAATACGACCCATTCATCTTCCAAGCTTCAGCTCAAAGACCAACTCTATGAAGTGTGTCCTGACACCTCGTCCGAGTGTGCCCCGACCAGGCTCAAATGCTGTCCTGGGTGCCCTCCTGGAGCTCCAGGACAGCAAGATCAGGCAAGCAAATACAGTGCAACCAACAGTAGGCATCATTGGGACTTCCCTGGTGGTGGAGTGGTAAAGAATCTGCCTCCCAGCACAGGTACGCAGGTTCAATTTCTGGTCGGGGAACTAAGATTCCGCATGCCACAGGGCAACTAAGTCCATGCACCACAGCTAAAGAGTCCTCATACCGCAGCAAAGACCCAGCACAGCCAAAAAAACCAGTAGGCATCACTGGCAACTGCCCCACAGCTAAAGACTGAAATGCTGTGGGTTTTTTATAAGCAGATTCAATTTAGTTCAACAGGCATTTATTGTATAACTGCTTAAGCCAAACACATTCACAAATAACAACTGCATTATAACAGGTCCCTATACTTATTACCTGGATAACCAAAAATTGACTGCTTTTAAGTTTCAAGGCATTTTTTAAATATATTCTTAAGCTTCTATCTTCTTAGCCATGTCACTGGAGTCTGACTGTCAGAAGCATTTGATGGAAGGAAAGATAACAGACTTTTCTGGAGTCAAAGCACAAACGAGCTAATTTACATACTGCTCAAATATAGTTAGTGTTGGATGCAGGGTTGTAACGTTAAGCACATAAGATGATGGAAAGAAATTAAGTGAGAATCCACCCAATGCTATGGTGGACACAGTCACTGATGCTTTAAGAAAATGTGGGTTTTCATAATTGAAGAAGACACATGCACCCCAAGGTTCATTACAATGCTATTTACAATAGCTAGGTCATGGAAGCAACCTAGATATCCATCCACAGATGAGTGGGTAAGGAAGCTGTGGTACATATACACAATGGGACGTTACTCAGCTATAAAAAGTAATGCATTTGAGTCAATTCTAACCAGGTGAATGAACCTAGAGCCTATTATACAAAATTAAGTTAGTCAGTAAGAAAAAGACAAATATTGTACATTAGCGCATATATATGGAATCTAGAAAGATGGTACTGATGATTCTAAACGTGGGGTGGCAAAGGACACACAGACATAAAAAACAAACTTTTGGACATGGTAGGGAAGGAGAGGGTGGGTTGATTTGAGAGAACAGCATTGAAACATACACATTACCATATGTAAAAGAGATTGCCAATGGGAGTTTGCTATATGATGCAGGGAACCCAAAGCTGGAGTTCTGTGACCAACGAGAGGGGTGGGAGGGGCAGGGAGATGGGAGAGGGATAAAAGAGGGAGGGAATATATGTATACCTACAGCCGTTTCATGCTGATGTATGCAAAAACCATCACAATATTTTAAACTAATTATCCTACAATTAAACTTTTTTAAAAGGTGGGTTTTGACTGAGCTTACAGTGCACATTTGAGAGAACATATGTTTATGGCTACCAACCTTCCAAGTAGGACCAAAACCCAAGGAGGGGAGTGACTTCCTCTGTGTTGTTCACTGTACCATCTCCAGTAATAAAAAACAGTGCTGGACGCATGCTAGATGCACAAGAGATATTTGTTAAACTGTTGGATTCATGAAGACACACTGGAAGCCTGCTTAGGTCAAGTGAAAATCCTCATTTTCCTGCAGGAAATACCTGCAGGCCCTTAGCTACTAGTATCAGAGCCCCAGTAAGGAACCTCTCACTCCATCACGAAAACTCCAGTCCTTTCTCTTCTTACAGGATGAGGGCCAGGGAGGGGAAGCGTAGTACCTAACATCACACAGCTCCCCAGCAGCAGAGCTGAGAGTGGAGGGAACCAGTCAGGCTAGGTGTAATCTTCGGCCACTTGTAAGCGCAAATTTCTTAACCTTTCTGAGTAGCAGTTTTTTCATCAGTAAAAAGAGGATGGTATGGCTGTCCCAACAAATTTAGGTGGCTACATAAAATATCGAGCAGAAAGAAGTTTGCAGCATAGTATTCAATAGGAGTTCATCAAATCTCAGGAAATACTAAGAGAGGCTCAGAAAAGATAACATGCTGACAATAATAATAGTCACATTTTGTTGAGACTGACAATGTCCCAGGCGCAAAGGTGGGAGGTTTCACCTGCAGGAGTTGATTTAATCCTTACAACACCCACTGAGGTTGGCACTGATGCTGCTCCATCTGACCGCTGCAGAAACCGAGGCTCAGAGTGGTTTCCTAGCTCACCCCAGATCACAAATGTGGCCTCCCCTCGGTCTGACCCTGGACTCTGGGCTCCCAACCGTGATGCCGTACTGTTTGAAGAGCATGACCGGTGCGCTCTTGGAACTCTCTTTAATATCAAGAACTTGAGAAATAGAGAGAATGCAGGACCAGGCTAACAGCATTTTCCCAGTCTGAGAATCGCTAACCCTCTGAAATCTCTGTGGAGGTCTTTCAGCTGCATTAACCATATATTCCTGGACCTCCCAGTTTGAAAATAGGGAATACAATTTGCTATCATTTAAGCCCAGCTTTCGGGCTTCCCAGGTGACTCAGTGGTAAAGAATCCACCTGCCAGTGCAGGAGACACAAGAGATGCGGGTTCGATCCCTGGGTTGGAATGATTCCCTGAAGGAAGAAATGGCTAACTACTCCATTGTTCTTGCCTGGAAAATTCCATGAATAGAAGAGCCTGGTAGGCTGCAGTCCATGAGGTCACAAAAGAATCAGACACGACTTAGCAACTAAACAATTACCCTAGATGGGAAAACTTTCTTCGGAAAGTAAAGTCTCTGTCTTTCCTTCTGTCTCTCTCTCTCTCTCTCTCTCTCTCTCTCTCTCTCTCTCTCTCTCTCTCTCTCTCTCTCGCATACACACCTATACGCTAATCTCTCCGTCACATTAATTCGCTAATGTCTGTAGCCCAGTAATTCTCAATGTATAGTCCGTGGACCTATAGCATCAGCATCATCTGGGAATTCACTGGACACGTGGAACGGCAGGCCTACAGAGTCAGGAGCTCGGGTCTCTTTGTTCCAACGAGCCCTCCAGAGGATCTCACACACACTAGAGTCTGAGCACCGCCAAGTTCGCCGAGGAAAATCAAACCTCTCCATCCTCCCCGCCCCGCTTCTCCGAACCGAACTGGAGAATAAATCACGGCTCTTCTTGGCCTTTAAATGTCAAGGATCCTGAGCTCGGAGAACGAGGACTCGAAAAGGCCAAACCAAAGCCCTGGTCTGGGAGGGCCGGGCCTCGGGCTCAGCCGGGCCCACTCCAGAGTCACAGCTTCTCCAGAGGTGCCCCCCTCTCCCTTAGAAACACAATAGAATCCGCAGTTGAAAGGACAATGGAAAAAAACGGACCTGGGAGGGAAGCAGCAGCTGGCTGCAGGGAGGGGAGGGGCGGCTGAGAGGGAGGCCCCGGGGGCCTGGCGGCCTCGCCGAGTTACCCCCAAGCCTCCCTTCCCTCAGCCACCAAGATGGCCTCGTTCCGAGCCGCTCGCCCACTTCAGTCACATAAAGAGCGATAAAGGAAGACAAGGGCGGAATAACCTCTAAATAAAAGATGAGGTAATTTTGAAGGCACATTAGGGTTTTATGTGTATTATGGCTTGTGGTTTTTTATTCAAACCCGGGGAGGGCCGGCCACTCCACCCCGCGCAGGGCAGTCACCTCATAAAGCACCACGGCCCGGCCGCAAATGGCCCAGAGCTGGGCTGTGCGGCTGCGATGGCTTGGGGAGGGACGGGGGGAAGGCGGAGAAGGCGTTTTTCATCCCCTTCGCCTGAGTGTTATTGCAGCAGGCAGTGCTGCGCTAGAATAAAATGAAAACCTCTTGGGCTCTGCCCCTCCTCTCTCTCGGGTTTGTCTCCCAAAAGGGAGGGTCCTAGGGAGCCCTCCACAGCTTGAGAGGCCAGTCCTGAAGTGGCTGGCTGGCTAACGGTGGCCTGGTGCAGCTTGCAAGTTCCAATGAAGGATAAAGAAAGGTACTACTTGACAATTCAGACAGGACTGCGTTTGTAGAATCAAAATGTCCAAATGCCCAGAGGCCTGGAAGTGAACAAGAAACACCTTTTCCTCGGGGCCAAGAAGGTTCCGGTAGGAAAGCTTGGGAGGGCGAGGCGGATGCCCTGACACAGGGTCGTTCGTGCCTGCGTGCTAAGTCACTGCAGTGGTGTCTGACTCTGTGTGACCCCATGGACTGTAGCCTGCCAGGCTCCGCTGTCCATGGGATTCTCCAGGCAAGGACACTGGAGTGAGTTGCTGTGCCGTCCTCCAGGGGATCTTCCTGACCCTAGGATCGAACTCGTGTCTCTTATGTCTCCTGCATTGGCAGGAGGGTTCTTTACCACCAGTGACACCTGGGAAGCCCACAGGGTCATTCACCATTTATTTTCAGGCTCCTCAATACAATTAGGCTATAGCCAGAAGACAGTAGCCCTAAAATTAACTGCAGGCTTCTTTGTTCCCTGTTTATTCACATGTGAAACTGGGACTGGGCCGCAAACTCACAGCTTAATCATCATCTCCATGGTCATCATCAAGGTCAAGGGTGTTCCCCGAGCACTTCTATGTGTCAGCCCAAAACCAAGGGCATTACGGGCATATCTTCAGCATCCCATAGAGTAGAAACTTTATCCCCACTTTACAGATGTAGAAATCAAGACTTACAGAGGTGCAATAAATCACCCAAGACACAGTAGAAGAGCTAGGACTCAAATCAGGGTCTTCTTGACTCCTAGTATATGCAGCAAATAATTTGAGGATACTAATTCTATATTAATAATATTAAGGATACTTAACACTAGCAGAATACTTACCAAGTGCCAAGCACTCTTTTAAATTCTGTATGACCTCACTTAAACCTTGTAACAGTGGAATTGAGGGCCTGAGAGGCAAATTGAATAGTGGCATTCTCCCAACAAAACTGCAGAGCATCCCACCCATGAACCACAGGAGAATGTCCTCGAGAGTCACATTATGCTCATCACTTTTTACATTAATAATGTGTTTACAGCACCTCCTATATACTGACTGCCATGGCAGGTGCTTGACTGGGATAGAAGTCTACAAAGATGAATAAGACCTGGTCCCTGCCTTCAGAGCAGCTTCTAATCTAGTGAACGGGAAACAGAGACATGCCAACAGGAAATGAAAGGGGCAGTTTCCACTCCTGTCTTCTGTGAACCTGAGGTCTTCTGTTGACAGTGAGATCTCCTACACCTGGCCTCCTAGAAGGCTTCATTGGATTTGGTCCCATAGATACATGCAGATACACGCAAGCTTAGAAAGTCCCCAATGTCAGCCAGCCTAATTCCCTGAGTCAGCTACAGCAAAATACAGACACTTCCTGAATCTTTTCAAGGACAAGTCAGCCCAGTGTTTTCCAAATCCAGGAGAGGGTATCCAGGTTTCCACCCCCACCCCTAAGATGCAATAACTACTGCTTCAAGGTTGCCTTGGGCTTCCCTGGTGGCTTAGACGCTAAAGAATCTGCCTGTAATGCTGGAGACCGAGGTTCAATCCCTGAGTCGGGAAGATCCCCTGGAGGAGGGCATGGCAACCCACTCCAGTATTCTTGCCTGGCGAATCCCATGGACAGAGGAGTCTGGGGGGCTACAGTCTGTGGGGTCACAAAGAGTTGGACACGCCTGAGCAACTAACCCTTTCCCTTTCCCTCAGGAGACACGAGTTCAATCCCCGATCAGGAAGATCCCACACGCAGTGAAGCAGCTGAGCCCGTGTACCGCAACTATTGAGCCTGTGCTCTGGAGCCCAGGAACCATGGCTACTGAGTTCATGCCCCCTGGAGCCTGTGCTCCAAAGCAAGAGAAGCCATGGCAACGAGAAGCCCAAGCTCTGCAACCAAGACTAGCTCCTGCTCTCCGCAACTAGAGAAGAGCCCACATAGCGATGAGGACACAGCACAGCCAACAGCAAATAAAAAATAAAACCTAAAAAAAAATAATCGTGCTCCTTTATAGGGTATGAGGAATACCTGAGTTAATACACGGTAAGCTCTTAAAAGCGGGCCTACCATCTGGAGAGCACGCCACAGGCATCGCTCATTGCTATTCAATGTACAAACATCTATTGAGGACCTGCTAGGCTTAGGATGGCTGCTATGCACATGGTTCATACAAAGCACAATGCCACACATGCTCCGGTGTGTGGATGCAGTGTAGGATGCAGCAGTTCTGGAATGAGGAATCTCAGGATCTTCGCAGGAGAGAGTCCCAGCATGAAGAGGCCAGAGCTTTCTCAGTGGAGCTCAGTGGTCCATGAGCACCAGACAGCCTAGGGTCACATCTTGATTCCTCACCTACCAGCTCTAGACCTTGGATGACCTAGTTTTCTGTTTCTTCATCCATAAAGGGAAGGATAATGACAGTACTGTCTCCTGGGGTATGTTTCACAGAAATAATCCATGAACAGGATATAGTACAGGACACAGAGCAAATGTTCAAAAATAGGAGCTATTATCATTATATTATTGTTATCTGACCCATCTTTTCCAAGCCAGCTTACACCTCTTACAGGCACCTCTTACAGGTAGCCTTCCAAACTTTCTCCTGTTAAAAGTTTTAATCCCTTCTATCAATCTCCACTCCTTCCTAAGGGAATGTAAGGCTTTTTATTTGACTTAAATTTTTATCTTTCCTGTTGTCCACTCCACAGGACTATGGGCTTCTTTTTTTTTTTTTTTTAAGATAATTGTCTTTAATTTTCTAAGTTTTCTAAGATTTCGCTCATGCAACATAATAAAGGCAGATTAATGATATCACATTAAAAAAAAAGTTCCCCCAACATCTGGGCAGTAGTATATAAATATTTACAGTGAAAAAATAGGCAAGGAAAAAGGCAATCTTCATTATTCAAAACAATTTCTTTCCAAAGCTTATCAGAATCCTGAAAATAAAATACTTCATTAGCTTTTGAGGCATCTGTAATTACACAGTGATTTCAGGGGATGGTTCAAGAAATCTAGGCGTAAGGATTCTTTGTTCTACATCATTCCTTAGCTCTTAGGACTATGGGCTTCTTGAGGGCAGAGACTTTGTTGATTTGTTACAATATACTCTGCCCAGTTTTTGGCAAGTGTTTTTCAATCACTAAGTCATATCCATTCTTTGTGACCCATGGACTGTAGCCCACCAGGTTCCTCTGTCCATGGGGTTCTACAGACAAGAATACTGGAATGGGTTGCCATTTCCTTCTCCAGGGGATCTTCCCAGACCAGGGATTAAATCTGTGTCTCCTGCGTTGGCAGGTGGAGTCTTCACTACTGAGCCCAGGGAAGCCCTACCTCTCCTTCTAGACATAGCCTAATCACCTCTCTCATTGAATTATTTCTTCATTCATTTATTCAGCAAAACTTATTGTTTATCTGCTGCTTGCCAGAAGGGCTTCCCTTGTGGTTCAGTGGTAAAGAGTCTGCCAATGCAGGAGACAAGGGTTCGATCCCTGGTCTGGGAAGATCCTCTGGAGAAGGAAATGGCAACTCAGTCCACTATTCTTGCCTGGAAAATACCATGGACAGAGGAGCTTGGAGAGCTACAGTTCATGGGGTCGCAAAGAGTTGGATGCAACTTAGCAACTGAACAACAACAGCAAAGAAGGAGAGGTAGAGTCATGCAGGTCAGAACTGCGATAAGAATAAAGGTTTGCAGGCACACAGGACATGTGGGGAAAGGCCCCAAGGCAGATTTTTGTGTTTTGCTTTGAACTGACACTTTGTGCCAGAAACTTGCCTAAGGTCTTTACCTGTATTAAGCCACTTACCCGTCTCAAAAACCTGGTGAGCTGATTTCAGTTATTATCCTCATTTTGCAGCTGAGCAAACTGAGAAAGAAAGAATAATTTACCATCGCTACACAGCCAGCAGGAGACAGAGGTGGGATTTGAACCCAAGCATTTGGGCTATGGGTACCATTCAGGTTGAGTGTCATAAGACACAACAGCCTGTGAAATAGGCTGTTCAACACCCCCCCAGGGAGGGTGGCAGCCCCTCACTGCAACTCCAGCTCCCTCCTTCTCTGGCCCCCAGGGACGCAGCCCTTCCTGTTTCTACCTCCTTCTCCAGTGACAGAGTCAGGAGCCCTCATCAAAGGTCTCCCTGAAACAAGCCCCATCCAGGGCCAGCTGCTCAGCAGGTAGAGCCCTGCAGCAAATTTAGCAAACCCGTCCCAGAGTGGAAAAAGTGAGGAAAGCCAGCTTGAGGTTGCCAGACGAGTGAGCATGGAGGGAACACCCTTCGTGCCGGCTGGGTTGAGCTTTGCACACCTGGTCGCTGGCAGCTCCGGCACTTTTCATTGCGACAGCTGGAATCCTGGAAACACAGCCTCCGTTCAGGCCAGGGCTTCCCAGACGGCTCAGGGGTAAAGCATCTGCCTACCAATGCAGGAGATGCAAGGGACACAGGTTTGATCCCTGGCTCGGGAAGATCCCCTGGAGGAGGGCATGGCAATTCACTGCAGTATTCTTGCCTGGAAAATCCCATGGACAGAGGAGCCTGGTGGGCTACAGTCCATGGGGTCACAAAGAGCTGGACATCACTTAGCGACCAAGCATGCTCAGTCCAGACAGAAATTCCTATTCCTTATTTGGTATCTCCCCTTAGCTGTCGCAGACCTGCCTCTGGGTAGGGCAGAGGGATGGAGGGCAGGGCCAGGGCACAGCCACCACGCCTACCTGGGGAGCTCCTGGGAGAAGGGGCATTTCATTCCTTCCCTTGAGTCAGACCTTGCGGGTGGATGTCCCACTCAAGTACCTTCTCTCCATCCAGCCCCAAATCTGTGAGCCCGTCTCCAGCCTCTGCCTGTACCCAGTACTCACCCAGGAAACCCAGGTTTTCATCAGAGACTGTCCATTTCCTTGAACCTCAAGCCAATCAGCCAGCCAGCTAATGTGCTGTGAAGATTCCCACCAGCCAGGGCCTCTGCTAGACACTGAAGGCCAGCCCCCAACTTCTGACCCAACAAGCATTAAACCAGCGTTCACAAATAATTAATGACTGTGTGATGAGCGTTGCAAGACACCAGACACAAAGGGAGAGTGGAGGGGGAAAGGCATTTGAAAGTGGAGGACCAGCAGGGAATCATGAGCCGAAAGCTTCTAAGTTCTGGGAGGGACTGGTTTCTATCATTTTAAAAGGCTTGCCTCGTGGTGTATGTGGACAAAACACCCCAGTGTGACCCACGTGTTGTGGAAGGCAGAGGAGAGAAGGCCTCTGCCCTCCAGGAACATAGCCTTAGATTACTCATTAACCAATATGAAGATGGTCAATGAAAGATACCAGGAGGTTCATGTCCGCTTATCCTGGAGAGTAAGTCAGTACTCACCCAGTGCTTCTGGAAAGGAGCCAGGATGCTTTCGGCTCCAGCAGCCCAGCACTTGGGAACAGAGGCGTCCGGCGCATGATTGACCGATAACTGAATAAGTACATGATTCAGAGGAAAGTGAGGACAGACGAAGAATCTGCATCCAATTAGGGAAAAGGATGGCTCGTGGGTAGGATGACTATACATCCCAGTTGGCCAGGGACAGTCCCAGCACATACCTGTCGTCCTAATGTCATTATGAATCACAACCTTTTTGCTCTCAAAGGATCCCAGGTTACATGATCTAGTAGATGGTCACCCAGTTTAAAGTACACTTTGCAAAGAATGCAGCTTTGTTCTTTTTCTGATAGTAACTGTGGGTGCAAATAAACGTTACCTACTACAGGTGAGCTGCAAAGAGAGGTCGGCCAATGACGGCTTGTGCCCAGGGCCTGTATGCAGCACAATCTAATCTCCAGCACTGAACTTTGAAAAACTCTAAGCAGGATGGAGACTTGGGTAAAAACAACCCACAAGAAGAAAAATTCTAAATGGATGGCCCAAGAGTGAAGTCCATTGATGTAACATCAACAATGGACATTATGCCTCGCATAAAGCAAATCATTCATTCATTTACTTTTCTTGAGCTTCAAGTTTGTGATATTTAAAATATAAGTGAAACTATAGTAGCTGACCCATCTCCTTGCAGAGTTGTTGTGACTATCCAGTGAGTTAGTGCATATGTTTTCTAAAGTTTGTAGTGCTAAACCAGCAAAAGGTGTTATTAGCTATCATTAGTTAGATATCATTATTAAGGCTGAATTCTTCAGTTACATCAGGGCTTCCTCCTGTGGCTCAGCAGTAAAGAATCCACCTGCAGTATAGGAAACGTGGGTCCAATCCTGACATGGGTTTAATCCCTGGGTCAGGAAAATCCCCTGGAGGAGGAGCAATCCCCTGGCAACCCACTCCAGTATTTTTGCCTGGAAAATCCCATGGACAGAGGAGCCTGATAGGCTACAGTCCATAGGGTCACACAGAGTCGGCCATGACTGAAGTGACTTAGTACACACACATTCAATTACACTGGGTCATAGATAATGGCTCAGTGGTAAAGAGTCCACCTTCAATGCAGGAGATATAGGTTGGATCCCTGGATCGGGAAGATCTCCTGGAGAAGGAAATGGCAATCCAATCCAGTATTTCTTGCCTGGGGAAATCCATGGACAAAGAAGCCTGAGGGACTAAAGTCCAGGAGGGTCACAAGAGTCGGACACAACTTAGTGACTAAACCACCAGAACTATAAAAAAATATATATATATATACATATATATACACACACACTCATTTAATCCTCCCAACACACACACACACAAACACACACACACACACACACACATATAAGACAACACACTGAGGAAAGATTTTTAGTTTACAGATAAGAAATATGATGCAGAGTTCTTATATCTGACATATCAGAGAAACTCTCAGCTGAACAATTTTCTCAACCATATTGCCCACAAGTTCTTAAAAACTATGAAGAGACACATACATTTGAGAATGCATTTTAAAAATTCTAAGAAATAATATTTTATGTTGATTCTTACTTTTCTGTCCTACTTTTGTTTCTTATGCGTATGAGGGTGCAGGAGGGAGAAAGCAAAGGGATCTGGTTTTGTTTTCCTGCTTTCTCCTAAAACGGTGTTCTGACTCTGGCTTGAGAGTCCAGGAGCAGGATGGGAAGGTCCCCACCCAGGCATCACCCTGGGCAAATCATTTCTCTTGTGTCTGATTTCCACACCTACAAAAGGTGGATAAATAATACTTACCCCACTAGGAGTTTGGAGATTTAATTAACGCTTTCAGAGCACTTTGAGATTGGAGATGAAAGGGTCGTTTTCAGAAACTGTTAGTGTCAGCAGCACCTAGGAGCACTTGATCTCCCAGGAAATATAATCGGGGTGAGGGACCACAGTGCAGGCATCCCTTGGGCTACGCTCTTCTCCTTAAGAAGCTGTACTGGGCTTTTCACTGTTTCCTAAACCTGGCATTCTTGCCACCAGGTCACTGTCCACACCAGTTCCCTCCCTCCCCTTCACATATTGCAACTCTGCAGGAACACTTCATCCCTATCTGCTCTGCCATCTCCCCTAACCAGTCATTCACTCATTTATTCATTCATTCATTCAACAAGGTTTCATTGAATGCCTACTGTGGCACTGGGAACCCTGTTAAAGTTTCCTGTCCCCATACAACAGAAGTGGAGACTGAGGCTCAGATAGGTTATACAATCTATCCAAGATCACACGGCCAGTTAGTGACCAAACCAGGATTGAAATTCACATTTCCGAGGCTCCAAATCCCATAGCATTTCTTTTACTTTATGCCACCTCCTACCAAAAATTAAAGTACATGGTCCAACAGGGAAAGAATTCTGACTCACCTAATTATAATTTGCAAGCTCAGTACAAACCAGGTGGCTAAATCTCACACCTGGGCTGTCCTTGACATTCCTTTCATGACTAGGTCCCTTCCCATCATGTCACCAAGGGAGTGCTTGAGGTTGGAGACAAAGGAAAGCAAAGTACCTCATTCTAAGAAAAACAAAAACTGCTCCCTCTACACGCTCCATTTCACAATCCCCCTGGCCAACGCTGCTCCCAATCAGATTGTCACTGCTGAGTTCCTCTCAAATGAAAACTCCAGAGACTTCATGCTGTCTCATTTTTGATGCCAGAAAGAAAATACAGGGCTGCAGGTAGTGATGTGGGCTTTGAACAGACCAATAAGAGATTCCTGCCTTGTCTCTTATTGACTGCAAGACCTTGGGCAGAATAGTAAAATTCCTTAGAACTCAGTTTCCTCATCTGCCAAATGGGCACAACAATGGAGCTTGGCACCCTCCCATGGCCATACAGCAAGTATCTCAAAAAGTCATATAAAGGAGTCAGGCCTGGAGTCCAATTACAGGTGTTGTCCTCAAAAATGCACGCAGGGCTTCCTGTCCAAAAT
The DNA here is from genome assembly GCF_963930625.1 of Muntiacus reevesi. NCBI lineage: Eukaryota > Metazoa > Chordata > Mammalia > Artiodactyla > Cervidae > Muntiacus > Muntiacus reevesi. Next base: position 65,484,849 of record NC_089260.1, read on the forward strand.
GTCCAACTACCTTGCATCGTACAACTTTGCTCTGACACTTCCGCCCTACGAGTATTAGGCCACAGACAGCTTTGTCAAGGTGCTGTGGAATTCTGCACGTGGATTCATTCTGACTTCTCTTCCTCTCACTGGAGCTCAGTGAAGTTCAGGTGTTACTTGCCATCTTTTAGAAAACTGTTGAGACAGTTAATCATTGCACCAGTCACCTGGGACATAGGCTGTCCAGGAGGCAGAGGACAAAGTTTTGTGGTCAGTGTGCAAGAGAAGCGAAGTTTCCCTCAGACTCATAGAGAGCTCTTGAACAAGAGACTGCTAGTGAGGGGCATTTGGCCACTAAGAAGTTTGGGTTGGTCACCTTTTGAAAATTAGATTTTACAATGAAAATTCAATTTCTGGCTTCTCTTGACACATTGGAAATATCTGGAAAATGTGGGTCTATATTCTGGCACGGCAGCATTCAGTGGGGGCTGAGGAACCTCGGCTATCCACTTCTCCCTGCTCCAACCTCAGGTACAGCACACCACAGTGTAAACCAGTCTCACTCCTGTGTATTTCTTGTTTTGTTTTGGTTTGGTTTTTGGTTTTGCATTCTTCTTGTCATGCAAAGTCTTTCAAGCCTGGTATGCAATGCAATGTATGGGGCTGCGCCAGTACTAAAGAACCTGCCTGCCAATGCAGGAGACATAAGAGATGTGGATTCAGTCCCTGGGTCAGAAAGATCCCCTGGAGGAGACATGGCAACCCACTCCAGTATTTTTGCCTAGAGAATCCCATGGACAAAGAAGACTAGCAGGCTATAGTCCATAGCGTGGCAAAGAGTCAGACACAGCTGAAGGGACTTAGCACACACAGCACATGTGATGAACACTTATAGAGCATCGGATTAATTGCATTTCAAGCCCCTAGTAATCATCACACTGGGCCATAAGCCTCAGGAGTTGCCCGTCTTCTCCCCTACACTCACCCAGGCAGCAAGACCAGAAGATGGCCAAGTGATAATCCTGCTATTTTGGTGCTGAGAAGCAAAAATCAGGAGGATGTGAGACTCTGGGATGCTGGGAGTTGAAACCTCTCCAACTGCATCCTGCACAGCCTCCAGCCCATGAGGGTACCCAGGACTCTGTGAGACAGTGCACAAGAAACCACCGGATCGTGTATATTTCTTGCCTAGGCTTGGCAGGCATTGTTTTCTATGCCTAACTGAACAGTATCTGGAACTTAGAACATACTGCTGCTTCTGCCTGGAAGGCCCTTACCACCCTAACACTCTTTCTCAGCCACACTGACTCCTACTTAGGACTCCTACTCACCCTTCAAGACAAACTTGTTGATCACCTCCTCCAGGAAGCCGTTCCTGATGACCACCTCCACTCTTACCTGCCTGGGTTCCTGAGTGTTTCTGTTATCTACTGCTGCATAAGTAATGCCTTGAAACAATAATAAACACTTATTATCTCCCAGTTTTAATGGGTCAGGAATTTGGGAGCAGCTTGCCTAGATGATTCCAAATCAGAATCAGGCTGTAATCATCTGAAGGCTTGACTGGAACAAGGTTTGCTTCCCAGATGACTCATTCATGTTAGGCAAATTGGTACTGGCTGTTGACTGGAGAAGTCAATTTCTCACCATGTGAACTATCTATAGGACTATGTACGTGTCCTCATGACCATGACATGGTAGCTGGTTTTTATTAGAGAGAGTGATTCCAAAAACAAGGCAAAAACCAGAGGTTTTTTTTTTTTTTTTTTTTTCTGATCTTGCCTTGTAAGTCATGTGCCATCATTTCTATAATATCAAGGTTTTTGTTGGATTTTTTTTTTTGGGGGGGGGGGTGTACCACGTAACATGTGGCATCTTAGTTCCTTGACCAGGGAGTGAACCTGCACTCACTGCAATGGAAGAGTGGAGTCTTAACCACTGGACCACCAGAGAAGTCCCTATAATATCATTTATGCCTCTCGGGTCAGCCTTTTCACAGGAGAGGGGAACAGCTGCATATCAAATATGAGGACCTCTCGGGGTTGTCGTGGAGGCTGGGTACCACACTGAGATCCATTTGGCTTTCTCTGTCCTGGCACTTTTCATGTAGTATTAAAGTGTATTGTTGCCTTATAGAGCTCTCCCAGGAAAACTATGACTTATTAAAGGATTATCTTTTGGAGCCTGATATTCCCTGTGCTGATAAATAGTAACTATAAGCTTGCTGAGGACAGAAGTCTTTGTCTCTCTTATTTCCTGATAAAGCTCTGTCACCCACAGCACCATAGATGCTCAAAACATAATCATCAGTGTGAACAAATGGATGAACCAATTTACCGGTACCCCCAAGTCTAGATGTCAGAAAATCTGCCATGCTATTTTAAATTAGAGATTAAGAAAATTCAAGATTCTATTTAAGTTTCCAGAGAACATTCTAGAGATGCTCAGAGGTGGATCAATGCATAAGCATTTGTTCAGGACACAAAATGAGATCATAGATCAGAGACCTAGCTCTGTGCTCAGCATGCAGGGGCCGTCTGCCCAGACTAGGCTCCTTTCTGTCACCTGTCACCACCTGAACAGAGATGACCCTCCACCCAGCTGCAGGAACCCCCATCACTCCTACAGTGTGATGTTCAAGTGGGTGAACTCACTGAGGATGACTGGGGGTCAATCCCCAACTTCCCTCCTGATGATCTAAGGGAACTTCAGCAAATTATTGAGCCTCCCTGTACCTCGACTTTCTCATCTGTAAAATGGGAATTGAAACAGGTGCCTTCTCACACATTTGAGGTGAGGACTGAGTGAGATCATGTGATCATGTGTTTCCTTTAGCACCATGCCTGGCACAATTAGAAGAAGCATTTAATAAATGCCAAATATCATCTTTATTCAGCACTGACACAGCATGTGACGGATTATATTAAAAACATCAAAAAGACAGATTTAATAAACAAACAAGGTTCTTAATGGCCACATGAGAGTGGATTAGAGGATTGAATCTATTCTAGCTCCTGCTGACTGGTTAACATGTCAGCTATGCGTGTGTGCTAAGTCACTTCAGTCGTGTCTGACTCTTTGTGACCCCAGAGACGGTAGCCCGCCAGGCTCCTCTGTCCATGAGACTCTCCAGGCAAAAAACTGGAGTGTGTTGCTACTTCCTTTTCCAGGGGATCTTCCCAACCCAAGGGTTGAACCCACATCTCCTGTGTCTCCTATATTGGCAGGCGGATTCTTTACCACTGGCATCACCTGGGAAGCTCCAATATGCCAGCTAGGCATCCTCAAATATAAAATCACTTTACCTACCTTTCATTTAAAGGAAGGGGGGGAAATCAATGAATTTTTGTTTTCCTCTCTTATCCTTTGCTTACTTAAATGCCAAAGAAGGTTATAGCGCAAAACACTATGGTGTAACCTCTAAATGATCACCAGCCCCTTTGTGTAGCCAATATCAGCACAGAAAGGTTCTGAAAGGATTTATTTTGTCAAAATCTTTTTGCTGTCCCAGATCTGACCGGAAACATAAATACTAGCAGCCTGGTTGGCATATAAAAGGCCCGGTTGACCCACTGACCCAGTTTACAGAGATAGCACCACACACAACCACTTTAGCACTGGCTGCTGAGGAACCTCTTGGCCACACAAGCCTAAAGCTTCTCATTCATTCACTCTGATTAGTCCTGGAAAACCCAGCATCCAAGGGCTCTGGACTCAGAGATGCTCATAAGCTATGCCAACACTCAGCTCTGTCCAGGGCTGAGTTGACTCTTTTATGTTATGAACAAAGAGTAACAGAGGTGTTTCTGATGTTCCTAAGAGACGTGGCTGATAGTACTGCTTCTAGATCCAATGAGAAAGCCCACCTGAGTCAGCGCCAAGATCCACCTCTTCCCAGTAACAGAGCAGATCTTCTGTATGGAGCCGACATTCATCTTTCTTTCTGTTGCCCTTGTCTAATGTGCTATTCCTGCTGAGTAGAACAGAAAAGCAAAGAATCTCACCCAGCACAACTCATCCCCACAGGAACAGGAGGCTGAGATAACGGGTAATGTGGGCTGAGCCCCAAAGATCACTCTAAAAATAGCATCTCAGTCCTACCACCTCGTCTCATCTGGAAGTTGACTGTCAGGTAATCCCAGCTTCTCTGTCTTGACTCCTGTTGGAACTCAGAGTCCCAGTGTCACTGAAGGAATCACAGCCAGTCTGACTTCTGGCAACTTCCAGCTGACAAAGAGCTATCCTGTGTTGTGATTTCACTTGATCCCATGACCACTCACTCAAGTATGTGTGACAGCCCCAGTGTACAGACGGACACATGGAGCTCTTGTGAGGCAAAGTAGCTTGCCCAAGGCCATGCGGTTAACAAACAGCAAATTCATGAGGTCAAACCAAGTTTATCCATCCTGGGCCTTGTAGCATGACACATGGTTACGTGTGTGGGCGCTTGAGTTGGCTTCCCTGGGATCAAATTTGAGCTCTTCTCTCAAGCCTCCTCATCCCTACGTCTCTCCATTTGGTTCTTGCTGAGTTGTATCTTTTATAATAAACCAGTAAATGCAAAAGGAAAAGAAACATTTATTTAATACGTGAATGGAGGAAAGAAGGGAGAGAGGACAAGAGGAACAAAGGAAGGAAGGAATGAAAGAGAAGGAGGGTATATGATTGCTCAGGTAAGCAATAACATTATGAAATAATAATAGTAGTCATGTGTTGAGAATCAACATTTCAGAACCTTCACATCCATTCTTTATCTCATTTAGTCTTCACAGTGATCCTGGAATATAAGAATGAGAAACCCCATTTGACAGGTGAGGATCCCAGAGGTTAGGTGACGAGCTAGCATCCTCTAGCTAGTCAGAGGCATTACTTGGGTCCACACTTGGATCTTCCTGACTTTCTCCAAAGACAGCTAGCAGCTACCCACTGGTATTGACCCGGGTGTTTGAAATCTGTATATCTCTACCTGAAAGAGTTCATAAAAGTTGGTTAAACCCGTTGAACATCTGAACACCCTTCTTCCTAGTTGATCGTTCATTCCTTAAATATTTTCCCTACCTTAAAAGGATGACAGGTTCATTAAGCTGTGAGATAGTATCTGTTCATTAATGTGTGCTAAATTGCCATGCAATTTCTATTGAATTAAATTACATATTCAATGAATAAGCAAATAATTCATCAAGACTAATGTGACTTCTATGAATGCCAAAGCAAGATTTGGGCCATTTACTTATCAAATGTTGATTTCTTAAAAAAACTCACAATGAAATAATAAATAATCAGCTCGCAAGTTTCATTTGGTATTCTGGTTCAATCAGGAACATATGCATAGTACCAGGGACCCTCGTTGGCTTCCAAATAAGGTGGTGCTCAGAAATATGAGCCCATTCATTTTCATTCAGCTGTGTGATTACAGGCTAAGACTGCAGAGGTAAAACACACATACATAACCAAGCACAGCATCCAGGCTGCTTGGTGGGAACCATAGGCAAGGGCAGTGAAAAGTATTCAAGCAAATGTGGTATTTTATGGGATCTGCCTGACCTGAGCACCAGCAGACTGAGATGGGGAAAAACAGGGGTGCCCTCCTGCTCTGGAGTTCTCCAAGTGTGGTCCCGAGATCAGAAGCAGCTGCATCAAATGGGAACTTAATAGAAACTCAAATCTCAGGTCCCACCCTAGACCTTCTGACTCAGAAACTCTGGGGGTGGGGTGATTCCTCCAGGTGACTCTGATACAGCAAATGTTTGAACCACCAGCCAACCTGTAAAAAAATACCAGAAGAGCATGGGGTTTCCCCTTATGTAGATCTAGGTTTGAATCCTGATGGCTACACACCAGTTGCATAGCTGTGGGCTGGCTATTTAACTTTTCAGAGCTTTATTTTTATCATTTTTTTTTTTTAAGGTTAAAATATGAATGTGACCTCCTTCCTAACCTTACTGGTGGGTCCATGGAGATGACACCGGCAATGGGAACACAGGGAGCCCTGGCCTTCTCCCTTGTGTTGGGATGTCTTGGAAGATTCAGCATCATCTCTCTCCCTGCGGAGTTCACCTCCTGGCTGCATAAAGGGAGCCGGGCTCGTTTCCCAGCTTGCCTTTCCTTGTGTGGTTCCCGGGGAGAGTAGGCCAGTGAGAGAACCGAACCTGAAAAGCACAGGGGAGGAGGGACTGATTGCTTTGGAGGAGGAAGTATCTCTGTGAGATTCGCAGCAGCTTCCCAGAGGGTTCCTGAGAACACCTGCTTTCCTGCTGTAGCCCGGGAACTTCGGGTGGTCGCTTCCCAGACACACTTGGGAATGAGAGCTCATGAGAAACTTTTGGCTGCTTCAGGCTAAGACCAGCCCTAGTAGTTTTCCTCCTCTGGCTGTTCCAACAGTCTTACATGCCCCTAATACCTTTTAGTAAAACCCTTATTCACTGGAATCTATAGAGTAGTTCTTGTTCTCCCAACCAAGCCCTGATTTATTCACAGCTCTTGGGTTGGCTGATAAGTTCGTTTGGATCTTTCCGTAAGATGGTATGGAAAAAAACGAACAAATTTCTGGCCAATCCAACATTTCCTTCCCTGAGAAAAATCTTCCCATGATGAGCAGAAGGATTTCACTTCCTTCAGGATTGGAAGGCTCGACCCCCCCCCCCGCCCCCACTCCCGCCAAAAGCATGCAGCCCTACCGCACACATGGAATGTTCTTCCAAGAATCTAGTATGTTCACTGGCATGTCACACTCATATTGCTGGCCTTTTTTTTTTTTTTTGGTATTTTAAATAACTGTTTAAAGATTTTCTACACTTCTGAGTGTGATTTCACATCGTTGCAAGCCCCCTGCCCCCATGGAAACCAATCATCGTTCTTTATGCAAATCAATGGGGAAATATGATTCAATTAACAGAAACTGGCTTAACAGTCATCAGCAAAGGCTTGTTTTTTTAATTTGACTTTTAATGTTTTTATAATGTCAGATAAGCCATTTTTCTCCCCTCTTCCAGAAAACGATTCTAAATATAAAAGGCAAAATAATAATGAAACCTCAAATAGGTGAAGCACTGGCAGCACTTCAAAGCCCTGTGATCTTTACCTCCGGCTGTCAGGTATTCTCAGCCTCACACAGAGGAAGCCACTGAGGCACAGAGAAGGCATGAGCATGACATTAGGTCACACAGCGTGTGAGAGGAAGCATGATAAGAGTACTTCAGTTCCCCGAATACCCTCAGGAAATCCCAAGTCCCTGTTGGTTGGAAAGTTTTTGATTAGATGCTAAGTAAATTATCAGTCCTTAGTAATAAATCCTTGATTAGCAGAATAGGTCCAGAATTGCAGAAGTGGGGCTTTCTCTCTCTCCCCCTCACTCTCTCTCTCTCTTTGGAATTTTACTCATGCAAATCTGAATATGGATTTGAGTTCTTTGGCTAAAAGGTCTTTCCCAGAACATGGGCTGGTTTCCAGACTTCTGTTTTCTAGTGAATATACTCACTGTTTTGGACTCCTTGGTTTTCCAAGGCCATGGCTATCTAATCTGGCTGTGGTAGGGACACCAATACACTAAATCAATGAAGTTCTGTAATGCAGAATGTTTTCCAAAATGAATTCATGGAGATGCTATCATTGAGAACATGGAGGAGAAGGGGATGTCCTAACCAAGGCATTGGTCACATTGATTGTCAAATTGGACATAGGAAATATATAGAGGTAAAAAAATGGAAGTCATAATATTCTAAAATGAAATCTTTAAACAAGATGCAAAAGATAATCAAAATAAGTGGCAAAAATCTGTAAGTAGCTTGTTTAAAACTCTGGTACAAAATTGAGTGTACAAAAAGGATCAGTACCACCAGCTGGGCCACCAGGGAAGCCCAAGAATAAGAATACTGGAGAGAGTAGCCTATCCCTTCTCCAGTGGATCTTCCCGACCCAGGGATTGAACTGGAGTCTCCTGCATTGTGGGCAGATTCTTGACCAGCTGAGCTACCAGGGAAGCCCAAAAGTCCAAAAATATTGGAGTGGGTAGCCTATCCCTTCTTCAGGGGATCTTCCCAACCCAGGGATCAGACCTAGGTCTCCCACACTGCAGGTGGATCCTTGACCAGCCGAGCTACCAGGGAAGCCCACCACCCAGAAAATGATGGCTTTTCTCTTCCTGGATGAGCTGGTCCCTCCAGGTCACCCTTTTGATCAGGACCTAAAATGACCCCACAGACAGTCTCTCCCTGGTCCATAGGAAGTATAGAGACTGACAGAGGATCCCAGAAGATTTCTTTCAAGAGAGTTATTCCCCTTCCCAATGGGAGGTTTGATTTGCTGTCTTAGCTATCCTTTGCTGTAGGTTATACCAGCCCACAGCTGAGGGCTCAAAATCACCATAATGGTTGGTGATCGCTCATGGTTCTATGCATGAGGATTTAAGTCAGCTCTGGCTCAGGATCTCCTGTGGCTGCAGTCAAATGTCACCCAGGGCTGCACTATCCAAAGTCTCCACTCTACTGGAGCCGAAGGATCCATTCCAAGGCAGTCACTCATATGGCTGGCAAGTTGGCTCTAACTTCTGGCCAGGTCTTTTCTGTAATGTCATCACCATAGGGCAACTTGAGTGTCCTGACAGCATGGTAGCTGGCTTCCCCTGGAGAAAGAAAACCAAGGGATCAAAGACTTACCCTTGGATGTCACACCCACGACTTCCACCGTATTCTCTTGGTCATACAAGTCAGTCCTAGTTCTGCACCAGAGGGTGAAAAACAAGAAGCTAGCATCCTTAAGCGCCATCTTGAAGGCAGCCAGCACTCAGCACATGGCGCATGACTTTTGCTGAGAAATCTAAAAGGGAAAAGGCTGATGAAGCAGTAGAGTCAGCAAGTGTGGGGTAGAGGATGTGGGTTTCCCATGGACCAGATGTGGACCTCTCTGTGCAAGAGCCCTGCTGAAGAGTCAGATTAGAAACGTGATGAAGTATAACGGGGTTATATTCATCAGGACAGGCTTCACGCAGGGCTCTCAGAAGGGCCCCACATATGGGTTTAATGCTCAGCTACTGTCATTTTGAAATTCTGAATACTTTTTTTAACAAACAGACTGATGCTTTCATTTTGCCCTGGGCCCCACAAATTATGTAGCTGGTCCTGAGTAGAGGCTAACGAAGAAGATTAACATCCATGGACAAAAAGATGCCATTGCTCTGTCCAGGAAGTATGGGTGAGAGATCCCCAGTGACGGGGTTGCCTGAAGAACCCATGAAAGCATCTCCAAAAGAGTCAGTCCTAAACTGCTGAGAAATCTGAAAAGGTTTCTAATGGATAGACTTCTGTTTTAGCCCACTGTTTTTGTTCAGTCACTAAGTCATGTTTGACTTTTTGCAACCCCATGGACTGCAGCACGCCAGGCTCCCTTGTCCTTCACTCTCTCCTGGGGTTTGCTCAAATGCATGTCCATTGAGTTTTAGCCTGAATACCTCCAAAAGGCATAGCTTAAGACAAGGGCTTGCAGGCATGTAGTCCATTTGAGGAAATGACCACCAAATACAGGTTTGGGAGTTCAGAAAGATCACAGCATGGGGAGGAGAAAATTATGGTCCATGGTTGCTTCATTGAGCTCACGTCTCTAGGCAACCAGAGTTCTGTCTCCCTAGGAACCGTCCCAGAGGTTTATAGGGTGCCCCTCGGATCAACCTCTTGAGACACAGGAAAAGGGAGCACTAGTCCATCAGGAACCACCCCCACTGATCGAGGATTGGCCCACTGGGTTCTCATCCCCCGTGCATACATCAGAAAGGCTGAGTGGAGTCCTTCAGCATCCTGGACAGTAACAGCAAAGAAACTCTGGGACCAGAAGCAAAGAATAAGCTTGTGTCTCCAAGTTGCCCCTACTTGTCCCTGGTTGTTGAAGCAAAAGATAAAGTAAACTGTCAGGCTAAGGGGTTCACATGGCAGCTCATTGGTCTCCATGCAGCATCAGCAGAGTGAAAACCTTCCTGCTCTTCCCTGAATTTCAACACTAGAAGGCTCAGAAGGCTTGACAGGAAGACAAGGACCAGCAAAGGATTGGAGAAGCCAGTTCTCTACCCCTTCCCCAACTTCAGGCTTCCCTCTTGAGCTGGAGGAAAAGTAAAGCCTCAACTCTCATCAACTTAGAATTATATTGGGTGACTCCTACACTGTTGGTGGAAGTGTAAATTGGTACAGCCACTATGGAGAACAGTATGGAGGTTCCTTAGGAAATTAAAAATAGAGCTATCATGTGACCCTACAGTCTCACTCCTGGGCATATATCCAAAGAAAACACAATCCAAAGGATACATGCATCCCAATATTCATTGCAGCACTGTTTACAATAACCAAAACATGGAAGCAACCTAAATGTCCATTGATAGAGGAATGGATAGAGAAGATGTGGTCCATATAAACAATGCAATATTACTCAGTCATTAAAAAGAATGAAAGAATGCCACTTGCAGCAACATGGATGGACCTAGAGAGTGCCATACTGAGTGAAGTAAGTCAGACAGAGAATGAGAAATACTGTATGGCACCCCTTACATGTGGAATCTAAAAAGAAATGATACAAATGAACTTACTTACAAAACAGAAAGAGACTCACAGACTTAGAAAAAAACTTATGGTTGCCAGGGGGACGGGAGAGTTAGGGAGTTTGGGATGGTGATGTACACACTGATACATTTAAAATGGATAACCAGACAAAGACCTACTGTATAGCACATGGAACTCTGCCTAGTGTTACGTCGCAGCCTGGATGGGAGGGAAGTTTGGGAGAGAAAGTATACATGTATATTTATGGCTGAGTCTCTTCACTGTTCCCCTGACACCATCACAACACCGTTAATCGGCTATATCCCTTATACAAAATGAAAAGCTCAAAACTAAAAAAGTAAGGAGAAAAAAAGCAGCAGCAACAGAAAAAAGTCATATTGGGTGAGACATTTTAATTCTTCCATCAAAATGCTGTTTGATGATAAAGTGAAGAGACACCAGGATAATCCTGGGGCCTGAGTTTTCTCCTAGGACCAGGAGGATTAGCAGGCTCCCAGAGTGGACTTACAAGGATGGAGGGCAGGCCGAGTGAAGCTCCTTTGTGATCACCCCCAACGAGTCATGCTTGTTCAACCTAATAGAATATATTCAAAGTATACTTGTACTGATGGTACTTGGGCAGAGCAAGAAAATGAAGCTAACAGGGAAAGTGTGTTGTTACAGGAGTCTCCTTTATACCACTGAAATGGAAACCAGAACCCGTGTCCCTTTCACAGCTTCCTGCTTTTCCATAGGCTGTAATCCTGCCTAAAACCTCTCCTCCACCATCCTATTTACCTCCCCTCTATCCTGTGTCAACTCAAGGGTCTCTTTCTGATGGTGAGGGGGGATGTGTATGGATATTTTTGTTTTTGTTATATCATCCTTTTCTGCCTAGAGCAAAAATATTCTAGGAAATCTTAAGACAAGGGCAGAAATGACATAAATTAAAAGGTAATGAGAAGGAAAGATAGCAACTTAATGAAAAGATAGGAAACTACAACAGAATCTAGAATGAACTTCTGTAGCTCTATGTACACCTTCAGTTACTGACAGGTGCAATGGGGTGAGCCAAAACTTTGGTTCAAATTTCATCAACAACTGATCTGTATATGGGCATCCAATCTCATCCCAATCAAGACAAAACTGAATCATTTCTCAGGAAACAGATTTGTTCTTGATGCTGAGGCCAGTTGGTTGATTGCTCTCCCAGAGTTCCCCTAAAGAGGACACACAACGCCCATGGGTTTAATACGATTCTCCACAGCATCTTCTCACCAATGATTTTTTATAAGGTCCCTCCACCTGTGACAAAAACATCACAAGCAGAAAAGAATATCCAAGAGCCAGGTTGGTTGCCAGCACCTTCAGGCCACACTAACGCCCCTTCAGGGCCCTTACATTTCCTGTTGTATTCATTTCTACACCTATCTTTCTCTCTTTTAGTCTGTGAGCATCTTGAGTGTTAAAAACCATGTCTCACATATCCCTGTGCCACCACTGGCAAACATTTTGCTTCCTATACAGGCAAGGAACTCATACACATTTTCTGCTTAAGTGGGAAAATTATAGATTAGCACTGTCAGAGTATATGGGGCAACATTCAAGGCAGGAAACAAATAAATAGGTGTAGCTTAGTCTGGGGCTCTGGAGAAATTTGGCCTCTAAAATGTATGAAACCAGGTGGGAAGGCATAGTCTGAGTAAGGGAATCCGAATACAAAATGCAGAAATGATGGCTGCAAAATTTCTCAAAACTTGTGTCAACGTCTATGTTGGTTATTTATTTCTCATAGGAATGAGTGGCAAAAATTCTTTTGAAATAAAAATATCCTTTTGGTTGGTCTTGAGGCAGCAGAGAAGGAAAAACTGTCCCGCGGTCTGCATCCCTCTTCATGTTGAGTGGATCTGTCCACTCAGCGTTTAGGATCACGTGCTAACCAATGGTATTTGACCTTCATTCCCTCAACAGACATTAAGTGAAGCCTATTCTTCTTAGTACAGAAAATAAAATGATAATCGAGACAAAGCCTTTGTCCCCAAGAGACCCATGTCTATTTGAATCGTTTTACTGATGAACAAGGTTACTTCAAATCCTAGTTTGGCCTTTCATTTACCAAAAAAATTTACAATTTACTGCACACCTACGTCAAAACCCACACCTATCACACAGCGATCTTGTCAAAAAGACATGATGGAGTGAAAACCAGAGATGACATGAATCCTCAGAGGATCGTTAACCCTTGTTTTGTGGTCTTCTGCTCAAATCCTGTATTTTCCCACAGCTCTATGAGAGACGCTTTCATTGCCCCTCTTGGGTGATCATGTTCTGGAAGATTCTTGAGATAAGGAATGAAAGAACTAAGAATGAGTTAAACAGCTACTTCATACTCAACTTTAATTGCAGAAAAAGCAAATCCCTTGCACCCCTCACTCAGATGGAACTGAATTCTCTTCCATGGGCCACATTGCTACCTCGCTATACTCCTTATGATCTCAAAGGTGATGTGCCATTTTCAGAGAGAAAGTTGGCCAATGTGCCCATCCCAACTCAAATGTGTATTATTTAACAAATACTAAACAGAACCCAAAACCAAATCTAAGTGTGCTAAAAAAAAAAAAAAAAAAAAATTGCTGGGCTGGTTTAAAATATTCTGAGAACCAAACCAACTATTCTCTTCCAAAAGCACTGGGGAAAAGATTGTTACACAAAGTCTCATTGCTGGCCAGTGAATATCTGAACAACGTATCTCACTATGAACATAATTTGAGAAGAGTGGCTCCTGTCTAAACCTCTATTTTTGGTTCACTCAAAAAAGAAAAAGAAAAAATTCTTTCAGCCTTAAGTTTCTCTGTCTCGGTCTCTAGTCTGAAGACCATATCCGTTTGAAGACTTCGGCAATTTCTGTGGAGCCATGTTTAAATTGGGTGAGTGAAAAACTAACTCTCTTTAATAAAAGTGGCATTGTTTTGCAGTCAGGTAATTCCAAGTGGGCTCACTTTTTACTTTCCATGGGAATAGTCCTTGAGGAAGAAAGGGCCTTTGTTGAGTTTTGTTTTGTTTTGAGAACAGTCAATTGGTTCTTTCTACCCTTCCTTCTGGGGCACCAATCTCTCCAAGAAAAACCACAAAGTTCAAGCAGAAGTAGTGAAAAAAGAAAGAAAAGAAAGAATCTGTACTGTATGGAAACCCAATTTGTCATTATCTGGGGTCGTTTTATGTCATTATACCCACCCCCCACCTTCCCTAGCCCATACCTGGCAGAGAGTCAGAGGACCCTCCTCACCCAAAACTCTTTGCTTTGTCCCTATTTCTGTACATAAGGATGTGTAGAGGTGAAACTTTACTATATATGTCCTCTTTCTCAAGTAATCCTGCTTTCTGAGTTTCTGTATAAGTGACTTCTTACCTTCAAACTCACAGAAGTTCTTGTTTGGATTCAGATAAGTGGTTGAGATTTTTAATTGTTCTCAATGGGTCCATTTATCAGTACAACTGTTTCAGTTTCTTCAAGACAAATGATTAGGTCCTCCAGTCTTTATCAGCCTATTGCAGTGTATTCTTCAGGTGTGGACTCAGCTTTGCCCTCCACTTCCAGCAGCCATTTCCAATCCATAACTAGGGTATAGAGAGTTTGAACACACACACACACACACACACACACACACACATTTGTTTCGGGTTATTTTGGAAAGTGTATTACCTACCATTGACATCAAACCAACCACAAAAGACTCTGTTTTCTCAAAAAGGAAGCAATATCCTATATCTGAGTATGAATGGGGAATGGAGAAAAACAAAAGAAATGAATAAAGCAGAGTGTGATAGGAAAAACTAGGCATTCTCAATAGCTGAGAAAGATAGAGAATAAAGTAGATGAAGTGCCTATAAGAGATCAGGGGCTTCCCAGGTGGTGCTAATGGTAAAGAACTTGGCTGCCAATGCAGAAGACTTAAAAGATATGGTTGGATCCCTGGGTGGGGAGGATCCCCTGGAGGAGAGAGTGGCAACCCACTCCAGTATTCCTGCCTGGAGAATCTCATGGACAGAGGAATCTGGAGGACAACAGTCCATGGGGTTACAAACAGTCAGACAGGACTGAAGCAGCTTAGAATGCACATGCCCAACTCAGAAATTGAGGTTCAGAAAGATGAGTAGTGGAAGGGACTGTTAAAAGGGAGGAGACATGTGTGTACCTGTGACTGATTCACGCTGATATACTGCAAAAAAGAAAGAAAGAAAGATAGCGCTAAGTTGTGTCCAACTTTTGCGATCCCATGGACTGTAGCCCGCCAGGCTCCTCTGCCCATGGGATTCTCCAGGCAAAAATACTGAAGTGGGCTGCCATTTCTTTCTCCAGGGAATCTTCCCGACCCAGGAATTGATCCCAGGTCTCCCACATTGCAGGCAGATGCTTTGCTGACTGAGCTATGTGGGAAGCATATATGGCAGAAGCCATCACAATATTGTAAAGTAATTATCCTCCAATTAAAAATAAAATAAAATTAAGAGAAAGGAGATGAGTAGCTTGCTGAATGTTATATAGGCAATAAGTGGTGGAACCTTGCAATAAGCCCAATCCTTTTCATTTAAAAAAAGATGATTTATTTATTTATTTGGCAGCATCAGGTCTGGTTGCATCATGCAGGATCTTTCACTACGTTATGCAGACTCAGTAGTTGTGGTACTTGGGTTTAGTTGCTCCCCAGCATGTGGGATTTTAGTTCTCCAACCAGGGATCAAACCTGAGTCCCCTGAATCGCAAGGTGGATTCTTAACCAATGGACCACCAGGGAAGCCCCCAGTCATTCCTTTTTATTAGCCAAGAGAGCAGTGGGACATAGTGGAAAGAACCCCAAGCTAGAAGTTCATGGATCTTCACTGTAGTCCCGGCTCTGCTCCAATAAGCCATCCCTCCAATGCCCCTTGTTCACAGTTTAACAACAGAATGAATTGGACAAGACATTCTGTGGCTCCAAGAGCAATGCGAGAGATTCTACTGTAGACAGTACATGCACAATAAATATTTACTGAATTAGTTCTCGACTAGCTGATTACTGAGGTGCTTGGCAAGGTAACAACCTAATATCTGCAGCATGAGGACATGGATATCAGAAAAGACCACAGTTACATACTTCACTTTAAATTATTTGATCAAAAATTATCTCTTTAGATGCTTGATCCCTGTTTGGGGAAATAAAATCCCACAAGCTGCAGAACAACTAAACCCAAGCACAGAAACTTCCCTCCTGGCAAGTTTCCTGAGAGTAGGGGTTTTGACTGGCTCATGGCTGTGGCCCAAGATGGAGAAGAGTAACTGGCACATAGATGGTGCTCAATAAAATGAACAAATGAGTGAATGAATACACTAAGACTTTACAGAGTAAACCAGGGAAAGTTTATAAAGGCAGGAGCATTTGACCAGAATCGAGATTCTTAGAATTTCAAAAGTGAGACAAAAAAATTTGTTTTAGCACTCACCACGTGTGAGCAATATTACAATGGATTGTTGACCAAAGGACTAAAGTGAGAAAACAGTCCAGGAAATAGATTGGAAGAGTCAGATTTAGAGAGCTATGAATAGGACAAGAAGTAGTATATAACAGCTACCTACTGTGGCATAGAAACCAGCCAAAATGTAGTGCCTTAGGAAAAAAAAAAAGAGTAACTTCATGGCGGAGAAACCTGGCAAACACTCCTTTAACCAAGTGTCAAGGTTAACATCATCAGTGTTGTCAACTGGATCTCATGATAAGAACAATTCACTTCTGCAGTATTTTAAAAAATCCATAGCCCCAGTTTAATTGTGAAAAAAAAAAAAAAAATCAGACAAACCCAAACTGAGATACCATATACAAAACTCCCAACTAGTACCCCCTCTAAACCTCAAAGTCATGAAAACTAGGAAGACTGAAAAACTGTCACAGATTGGAGGTAACTAAGGAAATACATTAACAAAATGAATTTTGGTGTCTTGTTTTGAACCCTAGAATCGAAAACAGATATTAGTGGAAAAACTTGCAAGATCTAAATGATATCAACAGTTCTGTTCATAGTAATATGCTAATGTTGGTGTCAGTTTTCACAAATGTACCACAATAATGTATAAGATGGTAATATTAGTGGAAATTGAAGCTAGGTGACAGGCATATTACCTTTTCAACTCTTTTAAAAATTTTAAATTGTTCCAGAATAAAAAGGCTATTTCAAAAATGGAATGTTTTCAAACAACAACCATTCATTTAGTGCACAATTGTGTGGGTTGGCAGTTTAGGCTAGGCTCAGCTGAGTGGTTCTTCTAGTATTGGCTGGATTCAGTCATGCATACAGTCCACTGTAGCTCAAGGAGGCGGCTCTGCCTCTAGGGCTTCGCTGGCCTTGGGCAGAGCCATCTTGGCTCTATTCCATCTAATCTCCCGTCCTCCAGCACCATAGCATGAGTTTGTCTTCATGGCATGGGGGCAGGTGTCCAAGACAGAATAAACAGTAGTGCACAAAGCTTCTTGAGACCTAGAGTTGAAGTGGCACACCATCAACTCCATCTTGTTTTAATGGCTAAAGCAGGTAATAGGGCCAGCCTAGATCCATGGGAGAAGAAACAGACATTATCTCTTGACTAGGAGCTGTACCGGCATAGTGTAAATGCATTAATTCCTGTCATTTCTACAACCCGTCTTACAAGTGGTGTCATTTTATTTCATCCTTCTTGATCCTTAAAGCACTTATGTATGGTCAAGAAAAGTTCAGTGAAACAGTTTCCTGTTATTTGTTTGCAGCCATCAGTAAATAGAGTCTCGGAGAGGGGAGGTCCAGCATTAGCAATCCTCATTAGGACTCCTGGCATAAGCAGAAGAATGTAGACATTGCAGACATAAATCTGAATCCCAGCTTTTCCACCTATGACTCTGTCATCTTTGCCAAATTTTACCTCTCTGCAACTCAGTGTCCTCCTTTAAAATATGTGGATAAGAGTAACAGTGGTAAAGTGTTGTTATAAGGATAAAATTTATAGAAGGCAGTGTCTGGCCCCAGCTCCAGCCCTCTTTTCAGCATGCACTTGACTGGAGGTGAGGAAAACATCAGATGCAATTCTCACTGAAGAATTTTCAAGCAAAGACACATCACAGCTCTGCCAGAAAGGGCAATGCAGAGCAGCTTCTGGTTCTGCCTGGTCTCTTGAAAAACCAGACCATCCTCAGTAGAGTTTGAATTGAACAATAGTTAACTAGACACCAAACCTCAGGTTAAGACACCCAGTTGAGAGGTGCTACCATTCTTGCTTTATGGAGAATGAGGAATGCAGAACTTGTCACATAACTATGAAGTGAAAGAATAAGGCTTAGAACCAGGCTGTTGGACCCCAAGCCCAAACTGGCAACTATCGTTATTGTCTCCACCCCTCGCTATGTGATCCTTCATCACCCAGGCCCCGCTTAACTACAGGCTCTGTTCCAAACACAGTAGAGTCCTTAATGGAGACTGGGGTGCCCTGGGGACAAACTCTGCCCAGCATTTGGTCACTTCAAGGTTCTACATTAAAAACTCCAAATACTCTTCACTTTCCCCAGTGGAACTATTACCAACATTGTTATTCCAACATCCCTTCCCCCAAGAACTACATTTTTTCAGAAGCAAACATTAGGGAGTAAGATAATGAGACTTTGAAATTAGCAACATGATTCAACCCCAAAGCTCAAATGGAAGCATTTGCAGCTTCCCATCCACCCCCATTAATGTCAGTGTCTCTCTGTCACCACTGAGGAGCCAGGAGAGGCGTAAAGATGCAAAACCCTACACTTACAGAGTTGGGAAAGGAGCTAGTCCACTGCATGGCTAGCCCCATTGCTTTTATTGCACAGATGCAAAAAATAAGCTCAGGGAGACCAAGGGACTTGTACACAAGGCTAACTGGAAACATGAGAAACAAAGTGTTTCTCTGCCCAGGATTGCCTGTGACAAGGACATTATGAGGCAATAAAATACAAAGTGTTATTTTGCAAAAGAGAGGCTGGGTTGGCAGATCAAGGGCTTGCAGACGATCTGGGCAGAGCTGAGAATAAGACTGCTGATGCATCAAATAGATTCATCTGACTCCTGATCCATCAAACAGACAAGACTATGTCTTGTCTTGACTTCGACTTGTAACTTGTCTTTAGGTAAATCAGGACTTCTCTGAACCTTAGTTTTCTCATCTGTGAAACAGGGATAAATATGATCATACCACAGAGACACTGAAGGAGTTAAAATTAAAAAATAGGGACTTCCCTGGCGGTCCAGTGGTTAAGAATCTATCTGCCAATGTGGGGGACACGGGTTTTATCATTGGCCCTAGAAGATTCCACATGCTGCAGGGCCACTGTGTGCACAAATACTGAAGTCCTAGAGCCCATGCTTGGCAACAGGAGAAGCCACCATAAAGAAAAGCTAGGGTACTGCAACTAGAAAGTAGCCCCCACTCGCCACAGCTAAAGCTCACTCATAGCAACAAGGATCCAGCACAGCCATAAGTAAATAAATGGCTTACCATTTATTGTGGTAATTGTGCCCCCTGATATTTACTCAAAGGAGCTGAAAACATGTGCGCACAAAAACCTGCACACAGATGTTTATAGCAGCTTTGTTCATAATTGTCAAAACATGGAAGCAACCAAAATGTCATTATATAGGTGCATGGATAAATAGAGTGTGAGACCTCCAGCTAATGGGTATTATTCAGTACTAAAGAGAAATGGGCTAAGAAGCCATGAAAATATATGGCAGAAACTTACATGCCTATTACTAAGTGGAGGAAGCTAACCTGAAAGGGCTACATACTGTAGGAATCCAACTATATGACATTCTGGATCAAGCAAAATAATGCAGATAGCAAAAATACCAGAGTTGTGGGGTAAGGGGTTGGGAGGGGGAGGATGAATAGATGGAACACAGAGAATTTTCAGACCTGTGAAAATACTCTGCATGATACCATAATGATGGATATATGTCATTACACTTCCATCCAAATCACAGAAAGTACAACACCAAGAGTGAACCCCAAGGTAAAGTACAAACTTTGGGTTTGTATGCACCAGTGTAGTATGCATCAGTGTAGATTAATCCTTGGTGGAAATGTACCATTCTGGGGAGTGTTGTTGATAATGAGGGAGGCCATGCATGAGTAGGGGCAGGGAGTATATGGAAAGTGCATGCATCTTCCTTATAACTAGGCAGTGAGCCTAAAACTGCTCTAAAAACTCTTTTTAATTAAAAAATAATAATAAAATGAAAAATGGTGCGTTGAGCTCTTGATGCAGAATTTAGCATGTGACACACGCTACTTGAGGGACAAGCTGTTTATATGATCATTTTAGTTCCAAACACCAAATTTTTACAAAGTATTACTGAGTAGTGGAATATGACTCAGTCATAAAAGAATGAATGAATGCCATAAAAAGAATGAAATAATGCCATTTGCAGCCACATGGATGGACTTAGAGATTATCAGACTAAATGAAGCAAGCCAAAGACAGATATCATAAAATATCACTTTCATGGGGAATTTAAAAAAAGAGAGACAGCAATACAAATGAATTTATATACGAAACAGAAACTGATCCAAAAACATAGAAAACAAACCTATGGTTGCCAAAAAGGGAGGGGTGGAGGATAAATTAGGAGTTGGGGATTAACATTTATACACTATTATATATAAAATAGACAACCAACAAGGACCTACTGTATTGCACAGAGAACCATACTCACTATTTTGTATTAAGCTATAAGGGAGAAAAGCTGAAAAACAACAGATAGATATTTGTAAAACTGAATCACTTTGCTTTACACTTGAAACTAACACAACATTGCAAACCAAGTATACTTCAACAAAAATAAATTTTTTAAAATATTATGCCTTATCTGGAGTTTTTAAAAGGTTTTGATGGGCTCCCTGGTCTCCATTCAACTCTTTGTCTCTTTCTTTTTCCACCAAAAGGGTAATTTAAAGTGTCAGTTTGAAGACACTGAACTTTTGTTTGAGCTCTGATGCAATATCCAGATGATTTATTCACAGAAGCTAATCTGCTAACTCAGGCACCTTGTTTTATGGTCCAAACTCTTTCCATCTCATTCAACTCAGCTCTAGCCAGTTCCCCAGAGACAAAGTCTAAACACTGCTTTCTGAGACAGAGATCCCTACTTTGATCCTGAGCAGCAGAAAAGCACTAGATTTTGTTTTGTATTGTCTTGTTTTGTTTTGTTGATCCTAGACGGCCTAAAGGAACACAATTCACAATCCATGTCGAAAGCCCTTATGTCTGGGTGCATCCTGGTCTGTTTTCCCAGTGGACTTCAGGTCCACACCCTTTCTCCTGATCTATCTCTACACATTAGATAAGTTCTGCAGTCCTCTCTCTCAAAAATTCTCACCAATCAACACATTTCACAGCAAGAGGCTTTGTAGTTAAAACCTTTGACCTCAGAATTTTATCTTATCCCCTTCCTGGGTCATCCAAGACATTTCTATCAATCTCATAGAGTACAGGTGAGGCTAAGCAAATATTTGTTGAAAGAAAGAATGACTAAATATTAACAGCTAACATTTATTGAGTATTTATGATGTGCTAAATAATAGAAGCACATTATATGCATAATCTGATTTATTTCTTCTAAGAATACTATAAGGCAGGTACTAATATAATCCCCATTTTAAAGACAAGAGGACTGAGGCTCAGAAATTTTTAGTTCAGATTTATAGAGCAGGGACAGCAGGATTTGAACCCAGGGGCTTCTTTTCTCTAACCACTCATGGTTTAGAACCACTCTCTGCCCACTTCATGGATTATGAATATGAGAATATACAACTAAATGGATAATTGATAGGAATGTCCCAATTCTTTCTTCAGCCCTTGGCCCTCAAAAGCCTATGTGTGGGTCTGTTGATCTTCCCTAATATCCTATTTCAACTAATTTAATTGATATCTTTCAGGAAGCCAAAGCTGGCTCATCTGTTTTCAATGAAAATTCAGCCTTTTTTTTCAGTCAGGAAATCTACCACAAAAGAATGGAATCACATATAGGTATCGCTGAGACCCTTTGCAGTTCACCTGAAACTATTACAGTATTGTTAACTGGCTATAACCCGATACAAAACAAAAAATCCAGAAGAAAAAAAATAAATAAGAAATCTACCACAATAGACCACATTTTCCCAGTGACTTAATCATGGTTTTTGCTCTCCATTTTTTAAATAATATATATTGTATTTATTGATCTGGTTTCATTGTTGCACCATGTGGGATCTTTGTTGCTGTGTGCAGAGTCTTTAGTTACAGAATACAAACACTTAGTTGCAACCTGTGGGATCTAGTTCCCTGGACCAGGGATGGAACCTAGTCCCCTTGTACAGAGTCTAAGGTACTGGACCCCCAGAGAAGTCTCTTTTGCTCTCCAATTTGAAAGTCTCCATTCTGCCCTCTTCACACGGCCTGAATTTCAATCCCTGCTTCATTGCTTACTAACTGCTTGATCCTAGGCAGATGATTGAACCTCCTCATGCTGCAGTCACCTCTTCTGCAAGGTGGAAATGAGAATGATGATATGCATCTGATGGGGTTGCTGTAAGGTCTAAGTGCTGAGTACATGTCAGTGCTTGGAAGAAAGTCTAAAGATGGAAATCTGCTCTCCACCCTTTCAGCATGTCTCTGGAATTGCATTTATAACCTCATCTGGAGACAAGGGCCAAATATCTCTTTGTGAATGAGGGAGCAGACAGAACGGGCCTCCTGCTTCCTCCTCCCACTCCCCAGCCTAGGTTCCCCAGTGAGATATCACAGAGAAATAAAATATTCCCCATGTGTGCATGCTAAGTTACTTTATTTGTGGGCAACTCTGCAATTCTATGGACTGTAGCTCACCAGGCTCCTCTGTCCATGGGATTCTCCATGCAACGATACTGGAGTTGGTTGCCATGTCCTTCTCTAGGGGATCTTCCTGACCCAGGGATCAAACCCACATCTCCTGTCTCCTGCACTGGCAAGTGGGTTCTTTACCACTAGCGCCACCTAGGAAGCCCCCAAATATTCCCCAAGTAAATCAAACTAAAACAAAATGTTTGAAGACTCTTAACCTCCCAGAGTTCACTAAGGTTTCTCCAATCGCAGCATTTTCCATCTTAAGTCCCATCACACATGCCTCCAGAAGCTCTGACTGTCTACCTGCAGTGTGTGGATTTTTTCCTTGCACTGTCCAATGTAGCCGTCATTCACAGGGGAGTAGGCCTCTCTATTCTGATAAGGCTTAAAATATGAGCTACAGAGTAATAGTCCAGCCATATGTCCTTCTGCCTTATCTGCAAATCCCCTTATCAGCTGTTTTATTGAGGCTGTTCAGGACACTTGATTCTCCTATCCTCACCAGAAAATGCCCTCATTCAGTCTTTCTTGGGCTCCTGGAGGAAAATGCACCAATAATGTAGTATCTGCTTTTTTTTAATTGGCATATCAATTAAGACATGCTGCCGTTGTTTGTATAATTATTAGATTTGTCCCCACTGTTAATCGAAGAAATGCAGATTCAGGCAAAGCTTTTCTTAGAATGATAATACACCCAGTTCTGACACTGTCATATATATTGAGGGCAGTCTAAATCACAGCAACATCTTCTCCAGGCTAGTACTTTAGCAATAAACATCAATGCCTTCAATGCCTCTGACTCAATATTTCCCTTCTGAGACTCTATGCTAAGGAAATAATCCTAAACACAGAAAAAAATCTTTGTGCCCCAAGATGTTCATGTCAGTGTTATTTACCATAGCAAAAGCAATGAAATCATACAAACACATTTTTTAAAAAAGGAAATGGTTATATGAGTTATTTTATAATGACCTCGTAGAATACTTTGTAGCCATTTAAAATGGTACTTTCAATTGACAATTTTTGTAATATCACATGAAATGGGGGAAAAGGCAGAATACAAATGTACATATATTGTTGTTGTTCAGTTGCTCAGTTGTGTCCAACTCTTTGTGACACCATGGACTGCAGCACTCCAGGCTTCCCTGTCCTTCACCATCTCCCAGAGCTTGCTCAAACTCATGTCCATTGAGTCTGTGACATCATCCAACCATCTCGTCCTGTCATCCCCTTCTCCTCCTGCCTTCAATCTTTCCCAGTATCAGGGTCTTTCCCAATGAGTCAGTTCTTTGCATCAGGTAGCCAAAGTATTAGAGTTTCAGCTTTATCAATCAGTCCTTCCAATGAATATTCAGGATTGATTTCCTTTAGGATTGACTGGTATGATCTTTTGCTTAAAAGAAAGATGAGAAAATATAAAGACACTAATGAATAAATGCTGTCACAGTAATGGTTCAGAGTGCTGTGAGAGTGGATAAGCGCTCAGATTTAGACTGGAGGATCAGGGAAGCCTCTCAGAGAATCTAGAAGATAGCCAGGGAAAAGGACTACTCAAGGAAGAGGAAACAGAACGTGCAAAGGTTCTGAGTCAGGAAAAACACAACAAATAGATATTGTTGAGGCGCTGGCTACTGGGTGCTAACAATGCAACAAAGTCTTTGTTTTAGATTTGCTCTCCTGTCCAGAACCAGGAGCTAAAATTTCCTTGTATGTAATAAGGATTAATATTATCTGCTGAAAGTGAAAATCACTCAGTTGTGTCTAACTCTTTGCAACACTATGGACTGTATAGTCCATGGAATTCTCCAGGCCAGAATACTGAGTGGGTAGCCTTTCCCTTCTCTAGGGGATGTTCCCAACCCAGGTCTCCCTCATTGCAGGCGGATTCTTTACCAGCTGAGCAATCAGGGAAGTCCATCTGCTAAAAAGACACTGGCAACTCAAAGTCTGAGCTTGGCATGTCATGGGGAAAGGTAGCAGTAACAGCACTTGTCACCTGCAGTTGTCATGGGGCTGAGGATTCCTTCACTTAAGCCCTTAAAATAGGGCTGGCAAATGGCCAACAAGCACGTGAAAAGACACTCAATATTACTCTCCATCAGGGAAATGCAAATCAAAACCACAGTGAGACACCATTTCACACCAACTAACATGACTATAATAAAAAAAGACAGATAACAACAAGGGTTGGTGAGAATATGGAGAAATCAGAACCCTCATACACTGCCGGTGGGAGCGGGGGCAAGTTGTGTCCTACTCTTTGTGACCCCATGGACTGTAGCCCACCAGGCTCCTCTGTCCAGGGGATTTCCCAGGCAAGAATATTGGAGTGGGTTGCCATATCCTGACCCAGGGATTGGACCCTGGTCTGCTGCATTGCAGGCAGATTCTTTACTGACTGAACCATTTCAGCTCAGCACACTACCAGTAGGAATAAAAAATGGTGCAGCCACTTTGGAAACAATTTACAATTTCCTCAAATGGTTAAACATAGAGTCACCATATAACCGAGCATTCCCATCCTCAAGAGAAATGAAAACCTATGTTCTACACTAAAATGTACAGAGGAATGTTCATAGCAACATTATTCATAATAGGAAGAAGTGGAATCAACCCAAATGTCCATCAACAACCCCATGGATGAAGAGATAACAGAGACGTGATATATCCCTACCAGGGAATATTATTCATTAATAAAAAGAAATCAATAAACAAATTAATTAAATAGAAATGTAATATCAATAAATGCTACAACATGGATCTTGAAAACATTATGCTAAATGAAAGAGGCTGTCACAGAGGACCACATGTAGTCTGATACAATGAACACGAAATGGCAAAAATAAACAAACCCATGGAGATAGAAAGAGTACTTGATGCTCAAGACTGGAGTGTTGATGGGAAATGGAGAGTAATTGCCAATCGGTACAGGGTCGCTTTTGAGGGTGATAAAAATGTTCTAAAGTTGATTGTGGTGATAGCTGCATAACTCTGAATATAGAAATAAAACATTGAACCATGCACTTTTTTTTTTTTTTTTTTTGGCTGCTATCTCACAGTTTGCAGGATCTTAGTTCCCTGACCAGGGATTGAACCCGCACCATCGGCAATGAAATCATGGGGCTTTAACCACTGGACCACCAGCGAATTACTTGAACCATGCACTTTAAATAGATGAATTGTATGATATGTGATTTTTATCTCAATAAAGTTGCTCTAAAAAATAGGGTCAGACCAATTGGCACATAGTGTGTGCTTAGTGTTGGCTAATATCATCACTATTCAATAAATATCTCTTTTCTCTGGTTGAAACTTTTCCTTATAATGACAACTGTGAATCAATCAGGAAATTTTCTGAATTGGGGTCATAAATTTAAAGGCTTACAAAAACCATGCAGGAGCCAGAAAAAGGTCATAAAGTGAAGGTGCCCAGCATAATGGAGTGGTGGAGACTGAGTCAAAATAGAAAGCTGACTGCTTCTCACCTCCATCCACATGGGAAACTAGGTCCAAAATTACCAGAGTTGACTTTTCCAGGGAAGGTAGACTTTCAGATTTTTATGTGAAACCTATTGACTTCTAAGTATTGGCATGCATATCTGCATGCTCAGTTATGTCTGATTCTTTACGACCCTGTGGACTTTAGCCCACAAGGCTGCTCTGTCTGTGGGATTTTCCAAGTAAGAATTCTGGAGTGGGTTGCCATGTCCTCCTCCAGGAGATCCTCTCCACCCAGGGATCAAGCCCACATCTGCTGCAACTCCTGCACTGGCAGGTGGATTCTTTACCACTGAGGCACCTGGGAAGCCCAAGCATCCACACCTATGTTAAAATGTTATAAGCACTGAGAAAGTCAAAACTTACACTTGAGCCAATGGAGCAGCAGGAAAATTTCAGTCTTCAAGTTGCTTTGCTGTCTCTGCTCGGAATACTTTAGCATGATTCCCAAAATTGTCCCCTGTCCACGTCCCTCCTCCTAAACTCTGCTTTACCCCTCACTTCCTCTGCCAAAACTCATCCAGGCTAAAAAGACAGAAGAATTCATACATAAATAGTTTCTAAACATTCTGGTAGATGCCACAGTTAGAGTACAGTAGTGTGGAGAGTGACAGGGGCACATAGCTTTTGATTCCTAATCCAATTAGAGAATCCTACAACAGAATTTTTACTCAAAGACCAAATGTAACGTACAATCCTATATCTCCAGTAGGGATTCCCTGGTGGCTTAGATGGTAAAGAATCTTCCTGCAATGCAGGAGACCCGGCTTTGATCCCTGGGTCGGGGAAGATCCCCTGGAGTAGGAAACCCACTCGGGTGTTCTTGCCTGGAGAATCCTATGGACAGAGGAGCCTGGCAGGCTACAGTCCATGGGATCACAGAGTCGGACACGACTGAGCGACTAATACTTGTATCTCCAGCGAAGCCGATTTTCATTAACTTCCAGCACAGCATTCAGATATACTGGCCAGAACTTCAATATGTTCTTCTTCAGTGTTTAATCCTTTAGAGCATCACAGTTAATTATTTCAGTTTTATGGCTCACTGGGGGCAGCAAGCATCCAAGCGGGGTGCCTTCCACCTCTCTTCCCACCCAGTCAGCCCAGGGAGGTGTCAATATAATTATTTAAGGAGGTGAAAGGTAACGGGCAAGGAAGAGGAAGGGAATTGAGCCCGCAATTATGCACTAATGCTTCGACAGAGCAGCAGATGGCATTCCTTGCATAAATTATTATTTATCCGCGGAATTCCCCTCTGCCTATTACCAATTCCACCCTTTTAAAAAATTCTTTGTTGGGCCCGTGAAGTCCCCTGGCCAGTGTCCAACGTCAGCTCCCTCCCCCACATCCCTCAGCGAGGGTGAGAATTCCAAGATGACCGCAGGCGGGCCGCAAGGGTTTCCGAGGGCACTGATGCTGAGGTCACAGGAAGGCATCCACTTTATTGTGCAGGCTGGAGGCAGGGTGCAGTGGCTGCCTGGGTGTGAAAGCAGAAAGTGACAAGCAGGGTCACCCAGCCTCTGCGTCACCCTCAGTAATGAGGCCTCCTGCCGGAGTTCCCTGCTGATCTAGCGGTTACAAATCAGTACTTTCACTGCTGTGACCAGGTTCAGTCCCTGGTCAGGAAATGGAGATCTCCCAAGCCGCAAAGCATGGCAATAATAATAATAAGACCTACCACATACAGACACCCACCAAAATGCCAGCTCAGGCAACATAGCTTGGAAATTACTATGCCTGCCCCCATAGGACCCTTGCATCAGCCCCCAAGGCAAGCAAGAGCACTTCACTGGAGGAAAAAAAAGAAAATGAAGAAACCGGAAGCTGTGAGATAAAGAATTCTGCTAATCCTAATGACAAGACACCTTTTTAAAAAGACTATATAGCTGCATTTTTCTTCTTTTTTTTTTTTTAGCTTGTAGAGAGTTACAAAAAACATCTCTACCTTTTCAACTATATGTTTTTTCTAAATCTTAGTTTTTCCTGAAGAGAACAGGACTTTCAATCCATGTAATTGAAAGCAAAAAAACAGTTTTTAATTCCAGAATGCTAAAATGAAAACAAAATCCTCAAGAGAGTAATGATACCCAAGACAGTTATGGTTTTTGAAGACAGCTGGCATTCTCAGCTAACCTTCAGGACAACTCTGGGGGGTTACACTTGTTACCATTTCCTACAGATGGGGGCACTGAGGCTCTGTTCATTAAAGTTATTTCTCAAAGCCTCCAAACCCACAGTCAATGTCATGTTTGAACCCGGACTTACAGGGATTCCTAGGACAAAACAATGTAGTCTCTCCTCTGTATACCACCACCACCCTCACCCCCTCACAAACACAAAAATCTACTTCCCAAACACAAATATTAGCTGTCTCACGAAATTTTTCAGCAGAGAGAGAACCAAGCCTCCTGGAGGGGAAAGACTGTCCATTTCTCTGTGTCCACTGCCTTTACCTCTCACTTCCTCTGCCAAAACCCATCCAGGCTAAAAAGACTGAAGAATTCATACATAAATAGTTTCTAAACATTCTGGTAGATGCCACAGTAAGAGTACAGTAGTGTGGAGAGTGACAAGGGCACATAGCTTTCCAATTAGAGAATCCTACAACAGAGTTTTTACTCAAAGACCAAATGTAACATACAATCCTATATCTCCAGTAGGGATTCCCTGGTGGCTCAGATGGTAAAGACTCTTTCTGCAATGCAGGAGACCTGGCTTTGATCCCTGGGTCGGGGAAGATCCCCTGGAGCAGCACTCATGCTGCTCTTGCCTCCTTGGCACGATATAATGGGTATATATAAAAGGGTGTACATATATAAGGGTAGCCATGAGAAGCAAAGTGCATTTCCCAGAGGACACTGGCCCTTGTCAGCAACAACAGCAGCAGCAGAGACATGGCAAGCGCTGGGCATCAGGCCTGACTGAGGCTCGTGGTAGAACAGACGAAGCCAAGACTGCGGCATCAAAAGGGTTTGGATGCTGAATTCCACCTCTACTGCTCACTGTGTGAGTTTGAACAAGTCCCTCCAAGGTGTCAGTTTTCCCCATCTGTAAAATGGAATATTAATCTGCACCTCATAGGATTACTGGGGAGACATAATGAGATAATGCAATGACTTTCTAACATTTTTTATACATAGTCAGAGATGCAGATGGTGACTGCAACCATGAAATTAAAAGACACATGATCTTTGGAAGGAAAACTATGACAAACCTAGACAGCGTATTGAAAGGCAAAGACATCACTTTGCCAACAAGCATCCATATAGTCAAATCTATGGTTTTTCTAGTAGGTATGTATGGATTTGAGAGGTGGACCATAAAGAAGGCTGAGTGCTAAAGAATTGATGCTTTCAAATTGTGGTGCTGGAAAGACTCTCGAGAGTCCCTTGGACAGCAAGGAGATCAAACCAGTCAATCCTAAAGGAAATCAACCCTGAATATTCATTAGAAGGACTGAAGCTGAAGCTCCAATACTTTGCAACCTGATGTGAAGAACCAACTCATTAGAAAAGACCCTGATGCTGGGAAAGATTGAAGGCAAAAGGAGGAGGGGGCTGCAGAAGATGAGATAGTTAGATAGCATCACCAACTCAATGAACATAAATCTGAGTAAGCTCCGGGAGATAGTGAAGGACAGGGGAACCTGGCATGCTGGAATCCATGGGGTCACAAAGTGTCAGAGAAGTTAGTGACTGAACAACGACAAAAGAGATGTAGTGTGTTTCATATTATAACCAAGTTCATGGGGGGGGGGGCGGTCATTAAACCATACTTAGTAATATTCTTTGATAGCTTGGATACTTCCTATGCTAGTCTACTTTTGTGAACTACCACACCACTACCAGTTAAATTGACTTCATACCCAGTAAAGGATCATAATTTTTCCCTGTGAAAAGCCAGACACGATAAGCTTCTCCCTGCCCAGCACCAATAACCGTGTTCACACACCTCCTTTCTTCTGGGGGATTCTGATAAGAATCTCCTCTGGGTTTGATTATAAAATTGTGAGGAAACGAACCTGCAGGGGGCGCTGTTTTAAGCGGTTGTGAATTTTGGTTTAGTTTTTATTTTACTGTTTTTGTTTTTTGGTCATTGAGTCCAGTTCTGCTTATCTGGATGGCTTCTGTCTTCATCTTCCTCCTCAACCATCTCCAGGCTTCAACTATCCTCAAGGAATATGAACAAGACCCACCCATCGGTGGAAGAGAAGCAAGGAAGAATTCTCAGAGGGCTATCTTTGGATTAAAACTGGGCTGGGCTGCATATGTCTTCCTCTTGGGAGCTCCCTCTGATAGCACTCATTCCATAGGCATTTACAGGACTTTCCTGATGGTCCAGGGGTTAAGACTCCATGCTCCCAAATGCAAGGGGCCCAGGTTCAATTCCTGGCTGGGGAACTAGATCCCATATGCCTCAGCTAAGACCTGGTGCAGCAAACAGAAAGATAAAAAATAATAATTTGCCCATGAGTGTTCATAACAGCACTATTAGTAACAGCCAAAACAATGCACCAGGCAGTGTGCTAGGCCCTGGGGACCAGACTCTGCAAATGGCAATGCGGAGGCTTTCTTGGCAGGTGACAAGATGAATGTGACACAGTCCCTCCTGACCCCAGAAATTTCTGGGCCAGAATCACAAAAATCCATAAAAGCAGTAAACTGTTAGACTTCTTATCACAAAAGCATGGACAGTTAAGACTCTCAAGGGGAGCTTCCTTGGTGGCTCAGTGATAAAGAATCTGCCAGCCAATGCAGGGGACATGAGTTTGATCCCTGGTCTGGGAGGATCTCACATGCCCAGGAACCCACACATCACACCTAGAGAGTAACTCCCACTGGACTCAATGAGAGAAAAGTCTATGCAGCAACAAAGACCCAACATAACCAAAAAATAAATAAAATAAAAAGACTTTCAGTGGAAGGGGAAATATTATCAGAAGAGGAACACTCTTTAGGTGGCTTATTAACATGTAAAAGCAGAGATCTCAGACAGGCAGACGGAGGGCTGAATCTATCCCACAAACAGGTTTCGCTTCTATATATAACCTGGTATATATATACCAGCTCAGCTGGTAAAGAACCCACCTGCAAGGCAGGAGACCCCAGTTGGATTCCTGGGTTGTGAGGATACCCTGGAGGAGGGCATGGGAACTCCAGTATCCTTGCCTGGAGAATCCCCGTGGGCAGAGGAGTTTGGCGGGCTATAGTCCATGGGGTCACAAAGAGCCAGATGCTACTGAGCAACTAACCACAGCATCCCATAATTTTTTAACTGAGTTGCCAGCATTCGATATTCCACCTTCCCTGAAATTCCACCGTCCCTGAAAAATTGGAAGTGTTGGCACCAGTGCAGTGGGCCCATATTGAAGGACAACAATCCACAGATGCCGAGTAGCAACTGCCAGCTGCATACAGACAAATGTTCTTCCGTCTGTCGCAGTCCTCACCACTCCCTTCAGGCTTCCTCATCTACATTCCCTGTTAGGCCACTGGAAACATTCTAGCTTGCATGCCTTGATCTAAAACATCATGAAGGAAATGTGGATTCGAAGTCAGCAAAAGCTTTTCAATCAGGGTGTCAGTCTACGCTTCAAAGGAATAGTTTTTCCAATGTCCCTGTCAGTTCACCAGGGCAAGAAAAGAGATGTAGATTACAGCAGAAGCTTTGTTCAGCCAGGAATTCACTCTGGGGTTGGCAGGACCACTCTGATGGTCAGTTACTAGACAGTATATGAATTGAATTCAGTCAAAGGAGGGTAATTCTAACAGAATGCCTGGATTTGTATTAAATAAGAACAATACATAATTTGACCTTGCAGATCTTCCAGAATTTTGCTCTCTCTGGATGAAGGGATCCATGAAATGGCTTAGGGTTAGAATAGTCAGTCAGTCTTACAGCAGAGGAAGACTGGCAAGGGGTGGGTTCGGAATTAGTCATCAAACATTATGGAATCTCTCTGGGAGAAGAGACAACCCCTCTGGTTCTCATCTGTCCAATGTCACACGTGTACTCATCCACCATTTTTTCAATCCTGATGAAGTGATAAAGGAGAGAAATGTCACGGAACTCTCTGGGAAGCACCATGACATACTGATACATTAAACTTAAAATAGCATATTTTTCTGCTAAAATTCTAACAATTGCTAGCATTTACTGACCATAGGCCAAGCATTAGTGTGCATGTGTGTGTGTGTTCAATAGAGTCCGACTCTTTGTGACCCCATGGACTATAGCCTGCCGGGCTCCTCTGTCCATAGAAATTTTCAGGAAAAGATATTGGAGTGGGTTGCCATTTCCTACTCCAGGCCAAGCACCAGGTTCTGTATCAAATGCATTGTCTCATTTAATCTTTACAATAAGAAACTCAATAAGAAAGATGCTATCCTATGTACAATAGCCAGGACATGGAAGTAGCCTAGATCTCCATCAACAGATGAATGGATAAAGAAGCTATGGTACATATATACAATGGAATATTACTTAGCCATTAAAAGAAATGAATGTGAGTCAACTGTAGTGAGGTGGATGAACTGAGAGCTTGTTACAGACTGAAGTAAGTCAGAAAGAAAAAAACAAATACTGTATACTAATGCATATATATGGAATCTAAAAGAAAAATAGCTGATGAACTTATTCACAGAGAAGAAATGGAGACACAGACATAGAGAACGGACTTGCGGACACAGCGGGGGAAAGAGAGGTTAGGACAAACTAAGAAAGTAGCGTTGACATGCATACACCATCACGTGTAAAACAGATAACCCGTGGGAAGACACTGGATGACACAGGGGGGCCAGCCTGGCCCTCTGTGACATCTCGAGGGCTGGGGAGGAGGCGGCCCAAGACGGAGGGGGTATATACACAATTACGACTAATTCCCATTGATGTACAGCAGAGACCACCACAATATTGCAAAGCAATTATCCTCCAATTAAGGAGAGAGAGAGAAAGATACTGTGATGACAGTAGTCCCACTTTACAGATGAGAAAAGTAGTCAGATTCAGAGATGTCATGGGATTTGCCAGATTTAGCAATGAATGAGCCAGTGCACAAGGTTAAATGGAAGGGAACCCTCAGAACCATTTGGAATCCACTGCAAGCCAAGTCTAGGAGCGACCTGTAGTGGGTAGGAGAGAAAGAAGAGTCAATAGTGGAAACAGAAGAAGCAGCTGGGTATGTTAACGTCAGGAGAAGTCACACTGGGATTCTCACTCTGACATATCAGGGCTGACACTGCTCTGTTGGGAGGCTGTCCTGGGCACTGTTAGGCATTTAGTAGCATCCCTGACCTCTAACCAGTGTATGCTAGTAGGAACACTCCTTGGTAACAACCCCTGAATGGCTCTAGACATTTTCAAATGTCCCCTGAGGGCAAAATCACCTTCAATCAAAAACCACTGATCTACCAAAGAAGCAATCTTCTTCGAAAGCCATCAGTTTCCCTGGCAGCAGCAAAGTTAAGAAAATGGGAGAGGCCCAAGGTGATCCAAGGGCACTAGGTACTTTCAAGAAATTCCCTTCTGTCACAAAATCCATTAAAAGTAGTCACAGAAGGAACAGAATTTAAAAATATGAACCACCAAGGGTGAGCTGTTCGCAGAAAATCCAGAAGCCTTGGTTTGGGATCTCCCATCCCTCTGGCTTCCAAATGAAGGTCTAAGATTGAAAAGTAGAAGTTTCTACCCAGTGAGTCTCCATTTCAGTCACCTCCCCACCTCCAACCCAGCTAGGGTCCATCCTGGAGACAGATGTTGCCCAAAAGGACCACGGCGAAGACAGGCCAAGTGAGCAAAAGTGTGGAAACTTCTGAGATTGGCTTGGGTTTGGCACTTACAGAACAATAAACCGAGCCTTTGAAGAGGCTAAACAAAGGAACCATTTGTCTATTCTAGCAGCTACAAAGTGAGGCAAGATTACAGTGAGGGACTAAAGAGTGAAAGAAGAATGCCAAGCTGGAGAGGAGACCGAGTCCAACTCGGACCCTCCGCCAGGATCTAAGGTCCGTGGGTAAGACAGGCAATTGAACGTCCTCAACACGACACAGGAAACGTAGGCTCTAGAGCTTTATGTTAAAAACACTTGCTGATTTTTTTTTTTCTTTCTCAGCTGCTTTAATGTATGCAGTATGCTAGAAGCAAGAGTGGGGGAGAGAAACAACATTCAAAAACATGCATTTTTAAAAAGGCACAAAGCTTTTCTTCACTGCTTTTTTTTTATATATATCATTCCTATGAATTAATGATGCTGGATTTTATTTGCTTGTCTGTTGGAGAGCTTTCCTGTACTCCTCTCATTGGGAACAAGGTTGGCTTTAAAATGCTCGTCAGACTTTCCCTTCTTTTAACATTCCCTGGCTAGCTTGGTTTTAATCTAACAGTCCTTTCCAAATGATCTTTCTGCTGGAGCTATGTATGTATTTATCATTCTCCCCCGACCCTTTCCTTGACAGTCCTCAATGACTTGAAGGGTTTTTCTTCCTTTTCTTTTTTTTTTTTAAGTCAGTTACTTATTGATTTTGGCCATACAGAGCAGCATGTGGGACCTTAGTTTCCCAAACCAGAGATTGAACCCAGGCCCCCTGCATTGGAGAGTTCTAACCACTAGACTGCCCGGGAAGTTCCTAAAAGGGTTTTGAAATAGCATCCCAATCACCTTTGAGGGGCTTTCTGTCTCATCTCCAGGTTGCAGCTAGCTTTTTGATCACCCACGTCCAGTTTCTTTCCACTGCTCTTGTCTATTGAAGATCCATAGGAAAGTTTCTCGGGGTGGGCTGGAGGGGGAGAGATATTCAAAGAAGGGGAGAAGACTGGGGTTACCTTATACAAGTCACACCTTCTGAATCTCACCATCCTGTGCCTGCAAAGAAAGGAGAAAGTGTGGTCAAATTGCTCATTCTTTCTGTACTTCATTTTTCCTAAGTATAAAACTGACGCATGGCTGTCAATGTAACAATATACAGAGATCAAATGACTTCCAGTTATACCACCCTGGAGGGAAAAAAAAAAATGTTTCCTGCAGTGACCCAATGTTCTCTTCCGTGAGGCAATCTTACAGGACCTGGAGTCCCAACCCTGTGGGTGAAAACACAGCTGCCGTTTGGGCAACCTGTCTCTTCTTAGAAACCCAGCAGCACCCCAGAAAGGAAGGAGACACGCAGCCTGGGAACATCCTTAGACCAGCAAACCAGAAATGCTCATTTAATAGACACCTTGCCCTGACTTCCAAAAGGAAGTAGAAAGACCGAGGCTGTCCCTTAAAAACTATTCTTAAAAGACAAACTTGATCAGCTATCTCCGGGTGATCAGGATCAGAAACTCTTTACGATCAAAAGAGATCTCAAAAGAGATCAAAAACTTTAAGTTCTGTTATTTTTCTATTTATAACTTTTATTTTACAGTAACATGCATCTCTTTGGTCATCTCGAGTGATATTATTAGTTTTAAATTCCCTTGCCATTTCTCAACTCAGCAAATGTCTCTTCTAGGTCAAATGGCTCTTTAAAATTACTAAAAGAAAGAGAAGTCCCTTAAGACAAGCCTTGCTGAGACATGGCTTTCCATTTCCTCGGCTGTGAAATGGGATGGCCCCTACCTTATTTGGAAGCACAAAACTCCAGGCTGCTACTTGAAAATAACACCACAGTTGATACTACTAGTCTGAGAGAGAAGGTTGAGTCCTGAAGCCACCAACAGCATCTCTGCTTGAGGTTCACATCGCCTACACATGGCTGACATGGTTTGGTAGTCAGACCTTAAGAGAGGTATAAGAGCCATCTTTAGCAACTTTCAGAAACAACCATCTGAGGTCAAACTAGACCTACTTTTATTGTTATTGCTTGATTTATTGGTTTTGAGTTTTTGTGGGCTTTTTTTCCCTTGCCACAGTAGAGAGCAGTCATTCAGCCTCCACAGAGTAATGCCAAAAGTGCAAGATTCCTAGGAAAACAGCCGAAGAGACCTCTTCCAGGAAGGAGTTCCTACTGCCAACGTTTCCTGAGGATCTATCTAGGTGATCAGACACTGTCAAACATCCTTCTGGTCACAGAGACCTATCTGAAATAGTCACACTCATTAAGCATGCTATGTAAGTTTCCTTCACATTTACTTCCACCTTTATTGCTCAGTTGTTTTGATATGAAAGCTTTTTATTAAAAGCTTTTTTCCCAGTGGAATCCCAAATGCCCCCCCTTCATGGTTATGAAAACATCTGGCTCTTCACCAATTTTTTTTTCATTTAAATAAAACAGTAGCAAAATTAACTCCTCACCTTTCCCTTGCCTCCACTTCCCCAATAAATCTAACGTCTTTCTCTAAAACTTGGTGGCTAGAAGATGATTGGTTTCAACGGTGTGTGGTCTAAAGCGTGTTTTGCTGCTTAAAAATTTTGCTGGAATTTTTTTCGTGTGTATACTTGTTAATTATTTCACCGTTTCCCGTAAATGGAATCATCTCTCTATAGGGTGATGTTCGTTGTCTATAAGTGCCTGCGTGCTCAGTTGCTCAGTCATGTCCGACTCTGCGACCCCATGGGTGATAATCTGCTCCTCTGTCCATGGAATTTCTTCAGGCAAATATACTGGAATGGGTTGCCATTGCCTCCTTCAGGGGATCTTCCCGACTCAGGAATCGAACCTGCATCTCCCGCATTGGCAGGCAGATTCTTCACCACTGAGCCACCTAGAAAGCCTGCCCGTGAGTAGCTATGGGTTAATTTTCACCACTGCTTATGCAGTTGAACAGCCGCCTCTGAACCACTTTTCTCTCCAGTGATTCCTCTTTCCACCTCCCTGCAGTTGGCCTGAAGGAATCGTAAAACGGCGGCTGGAAACTCGTTTTAAGGAACCGCCCCTTCTTCAACCTGGTGCAAACCCTGCGCTCCCGGACGCCCCTGCCCCCACCCGACCCTCCCGCCCTCAGCTGGCATCCCGACGCAGCGACCTAGGTTACCAGTAGAGGGCATGCTTACTTTAACTTTCGCAAACCTGGGGCGCGGGTGCAGCTCTGGGAGGGGGCAGGGAAAGACGCTTTGCAGCAAAACCCTGGCTAAGGATTGGTCACTTTTGCGTTTGCGGCAAAGACCTGGAGGCTGGAGCAATTTGCAGTCCTTAAAACCGACTTGTGCCTGAGCCTGATTTGGAGGGAGTTACTACTCTTAACAATTGAGCGCCTAGCAGCAAACTCAACGGGTAATAATTTATCTCAAACACAGGCATGACAGAGGCGAGCCCTCCCCCTCCCGAATTTTTTTCACTTTTGGAAGGAGGGGGAAGGGGCGTGGAAAAGTTTACTTATAATGCCCTTGGATGAGGGACCGGGGCTGGGATAGATCGCCTCTGTATATTGCAGAATAGTAAATCCCGAGGGGATTTGTATTATATGTTAAATATCGATTCATTGAGGGAGTGAACAAATCATGTGTCGTGTTGGGCAAAATTCTAGGTCGACGTGAACATGAAAGGTATACAGATGTACATGGATTCTATTATACAAACACACTTCACTATGGTATTCAGAAAAAATTTTGAGTCAGTGAACTAGGAAATCAATGCCTGAAATTCGGCCAATTTTTAATTGGCTCAAGACACTGCCAGCACCTCCCCCCTCCCCCCCCCAGACCAAGACACGGAAGTAATACTTGGCTCCTCTCCTTAGATGAGAATCGATGCATTGTGTGTGTGTGTGTGTGTGTGTGTGTGTGTGTGTGTGTGTGTGTGATTTTGAGCCCAATGATAAAGAGGAAAGCAGACCCAGAAAGAAAGTCAACGTCGGGTTTGTCCGAGCAGGAAACAGTTAACGGTTTTCCTCACCAGGGACTCTGCAGACTCCCCAGGCAGGATCCACCGGCTCGCCCCCTTCCCTCTTCTGGGGAGTCTGGTCCCGCGCCTCGCGCTCCCCTCCCCCGGGCTGTATCCTCCCGTCTAGCGCCTTTGATTTTTCCCCAAACCTGGGAGCCCCAGAGTGGTGCAAACCGGCGCCACGGGGCGTAAAAAGGATTCGTCTCTTTTCTGAAACCTGGCTGCGGAATTGGGAACTCCGAGAGAGAGGCGCGGGTGTGGGATGGGGGTGTAGAGGGACCGGGGTGGTCCCCCCGCGGCGCGCACCCGCAGGCGCGCTCCTCCCTTACTCCAGCTCCGGAACGCGCAGAAAGATCTCAGGGATTAGCGCGTACAGCGGGCGGGCGGGGGAAGGAACACTGGCTCCTGCACAGATCCGTGGAGGTCTGCGCGGGCAGGGCTGGGAATGGGGGGTCCTCTGCGACTTGGGCAGCAATCGGGGGATTCATTGTGGGTGGAAGGTGCCCAGTCGAGAAAGCTGCGCACACCCAGAATGCATAACACCCCCAACAAATGCAATGGGTGTTTATTCATAACGCGCTCTCCAAGTATACGTGGCAGCGCGTTGCAGAATTATTTTGGTTATTCCAGGCACCATTTTTCTTCCCTATACCTCTGATCATGTATCCCATCGACACTTAACAACACCCCCCCCCCGCCACACACACACACACACACACACATTCAGAGCGCGCGCCCATCAATACCCCTTCTTTCCTCCTCTCTTCGTAGGAGTTATTTTCCAAAGGCTGCCCCTTTCCCGGCCTTAGGGAGGCGCCAGTCCACCCGGGACGTGCATGGCGCAGCCGTGGGTACACGGTGTATTCTCAGCGTCAAGGGATCAGCGGCTCTGCCCCAGATGATTTAAGCACACAGGACAAGTGTGCGGTTTGTCCAACACAGCGCTGCTCCAGAGGAACCAGGCAGCACAGAGAGACGGTTTGAGCGGGAGCAGAAGAAAATGGTAGGCGCGCGCAGTTAATTCATGCGGCGCTCTGACCGTGTTTACATCCGAGAGCTCGGCGCACTGGAGTGCCAGGCTCAAAGAGCTGAATCTCCTCCCCTCCCGTCCTCCCTCCCCACCAGCGCCCCTCCCGGGTTCCCAAAGCAGAGGGCGGGGGAGACAGAAAAAGGATCCTCTCCTGTGAGTCCCCGCCCACCAGCCCTTTATAGGCGAGGGTCTCCGCTGCGGAGGACCCCCGGGCTGCGCATCTCGCGGCTACCGAAGCGGCTGGCTCGCCGCGGCCGCCGCCGGGCTCCACCACTGCCTGGAAGGGCAGGGCTACTCTGAGGCTTGGCGGGAAAAAGAACAGAGGGGGAGGGGCCTACCTTCTCGGTATAAAAGCCGGTTTTTTCTGGGCTTTATCTGACTCGCTGTAGTAATTCCAGCGAGAGGCAGAGGGAGCGTGCGGGCGGGCCCTCCTGGGTGGAAGAGCCGAGCCAGCCTAGCGAGCGGAGTCGCGCTCCGGGCGCCCGGGGAAGGGAGATCCGGATTCAAAGGGGGGCTTCTGCGCCTCCAGCCCGGCCGGCCCCCACCCGACCCTCCCCGCGGACCCCTGCTAGCGGTCCGGCACCGCGCGGCATCCGCGAAACTTTGCCCACTGGGACTTACAACACCCGAGCGACACCAAGACTCCCCGGACGCAGAGAGGCTCTTCTGCCTTTTTGGGGAGACACTTTCCCCCACCGCTGCCCACGGCCCGCGCCTCTGAAAGGCGCTCCTCGCCGCTTTTTGGACGCTAGATTTCCTTCGGATAGTGGAAATACGGGTGAGCACCCGGACCTATTGGCCTTTTCCATTTATTTTTGCTACCGCCTTGACGCCGCGATGAGCAGAACGCCCGAATCGAGCGTCTTTTCTCCCATTCCTGCGCTATTGACACTTTTCTCAGAGTAGTTGTGGCTGGTCGGGGTGGGGTGGAGAGGAACCAGAACTGGGTCGGGGTACAGTGACTTGTCAAGATGGGAAGAGAGAGGAAGGCAGAGGGAAACCGGGGCTGCGTTTTCTGAAAGTAGCCTTTAGAGGTTTTTGCCCGCCTTAGATGGACGCTGACCCCGGCCGGGTGGACATTCATGCTTTATTGCATTAATTGCTTTTTTGCCTTTTGTCGGGGAGAAGAAGGGTATGCTTCGCGGTTGGCAGAAAACCCTTTACATCCTGAGCTCCTTGGAGTAAGAATTATACATTGCGTGTGTGAGCGAAGAGAGCTCCGCAGCCGCTGACTTTTCCCTGTCTGGAAAAGGGCATTTAAATTTCGGCTTACTGCATTTCTGACAGCCGGAGACAGACACTGCGGCGCGTCCCGCCCGCCGATCCCCTCGGCGTCTCCAACGCTCCCGGCTCCTTTTAGAAGTTGGCCTTTGGCTTTTTTTTTTTTTTTTTTTAAGGATAATAAAATTAAAGATTTTGGTCTACAGAGAGGTTAGGACTCGGTGTTGGGAAGGCGCGGGGACGGGGAAAGGGAAGCTGGGGCAAAGATGGGTCCGAGTCTCCTAAAATTATTGACTCGGGAGGGGGGGAAATGAGGGCAAAATCTCTGCACCCAGCCTTGGCTCCCCGGCCGCCTCCGGGGTCCCCGCGCGGGTGTCCCTGAGATGCGGAGGCTCCGGGCTTTTCGAGAACAGCTGCTACCCTCGGCCGGTGAGGGGGAAGACGCCCGGCTCCCGGCGCGGAATCGTAGCAGGGTCTCTGGCGCAGTTGCGTCGCCGTGTTGAGTGTTGAAGGGAGACGTCCCTGTTATTATTTAACACTCACCTTTTATTTATGAGGGTGGGGTGGGAGGTGGTTGGAGAAGGCTAAGGCTCGAAGCTGAGCTCGCCACCCCAGCCGGAGAGAGAAGGAAAGCCCGCAAAGGAAGGAAGGGGGGCGCGCTGGGGGCAGGGATGCGGGAGGCGGAGAAGGGAGGCTGGGAGGGGCGGCGGCGCCGGCAGGGGAAGCAGCGAGACGAGGGCGCGCGAGTGGGAACGGGCGCGGCGCTAGGGGCCCGGAGCGGGAGGGGGCCGAGAGCAACCGCTCCCGCCGCGGCGCCTCTCGCCGCCTCCTTCAGGTGGCGCAAAACTTTGCGCCTTGGCGTTTGGCAGATCCTATTTCCCACCGCCGCCGCCGCCTCCCCCGGCCTGTGACTGAGGCCAAAGCTGATTTCGATTGCTCGGTGATCGTGGGGCCGACTCCCGGGCTTCGCGCTCCAGGCTCCCCGGGGGGGAGCAGAAAAGCCCCGCGGCGCTGCGGAGCTGGTTCGCCAAGTGTGTGTCTGAGATAGTAGAGGGTCACTCAGAGTGGGCTAAAAGGGTGCCTTTTTTGTCCGTTCCCCACCCCCCATCAGCCCTATTTGGGGATCGCGCTGGAAGGGGAGTGGTTCTGAATTGTGGCGCGCGGTGCGCGCTGCGTGGGGTTTCGGCACCATCCAAGACCCCTTTAACTCAAGACTTGCCCCGTCTTTGTGTGCCCCCTCCGGCAGGCTGCAGCGATGCCCCACAACGTCAGCTTCGCCAACAGAAACTATGACCTCGACTACGATTCGGTGCAGCCTTATTTCTACTGCGACGAAGAAGAGAACTTCTACCACCAGCAGCAGCAGAGCGAACTGCAGCCGCCGGCGCCCAGCGAGGATATCTGGAAGAAATTCGAGCTGCTGCCCACCCCGCCCCTGTCCCCGAGCCGCCGCTCCGGGCTCTGCTCGCCCTCGTACGTCGCGGTCGCCTCCTTCTCGCCCAGGGGAGACGACGACGGCGGCGGCGGCAGCTTCTCCTCCGCGGACCAGTTGGAGATGGTGACCGAGCTGCTGGGAGGCGACATGGTGAACCAGAGCTTCATCTGCGACCCCGACGAGACCCTCATCAAAAACATCATCATCCAGGACTGTATGTGGAGCGGCTTCTCGGCCGCCGCCAAGCTCGTCTCGGAGAAGCTGGCCTCTTACCAGGCTGCGCGCAAAGACGGCGGCAGCCCGAGCCCCGCCCGCGGGCACGGCGGCTGCTCCACCTCCAGCTTGTACCTGCAGGACCTGAGCGCCGCAGCCTCCGAATGCATCGACCCTTCGGTGGTCTTCCCCTACCCGCTCAACGACAGCAGCTCGCCCAAGCCCTGCGCCTCTCCGGACTCCACCGCCTTCTCCCCCTCCTCTGACTCTCTGCTCTCCTCTGCCGAGTCCTCCCCGCGGGCCAGTCCCGAGCCCCTGGCGCTCCACGAGGAGACCCCACCCACGACCAGCAGCGACTCTGGTAAGCTGGGACCCTCCAGGCACGTCAGAGGGGTCGGCTGTGTCTTTCCTATTCTCATTGGCTGCCGACTCAAGGGGCCACATTTCAGTTGCCCCCTCTTCCCCGCTTCCTTTTCCCCCCTTATATTTGGAAAAGAAATGGCAGGTCTGGAAGGGTCTGGGAGCTCACCATCCCTGAAACACTGAGCTTTAGTGTTCTTCCCACTCCTTCCCCTACGATCGCCCTAGTGGCCAGTCCTCTCCTTTCCCTCCACACCCTCCCCCCCCCCCGCCTTAGGAATTTCTTTTGGGTTTTTAAATCTTCTGGCTTATCTAGCAACACAATCCGCTCCCTCTTACCCCTCTTAAGCATTTTAATTGGCCTGGAAGGGGGCGGGGCGGGTCGTCGTGGTGGAGTTAAGAGAGGATTGATCTCTCCAAGAGTGAATGAATTACCGCCCTCCTCCCTTCTGAGTTGTTGGGATTTAATGGACTACAGATCAACAAAAATGAAGTGGGGCAGTGTACAGAGACGGGGCAGCCTCCCACCTGAGCGCCGGGAGCTAGTGAAAGTGCCTTAAAAGTGTACGGACTGAGCTGGGATCTTTGCACCTCCTTTGAACACATAAAAGCCAGTCTCTTCCAAAATTAGACTTCGTTTTTTCCTTCCCCCACCTTCTAGGACTTTTGGCGAAGCTACAAGGCTTTTTCTTTTTTTTTTTTCTTTTTGCACTTCCAGTAAGGTAGGGAGTTGCTAAAGTTATACCAAAGATTTGCAGCTATCATTTGCAACACCTGAAGGGTTCTCGGTAAAGATAAAGTCCCTTCCAAATAGGAGGTGCTTGGGAATGTGCGTTGTCTGGGTGTGTCCAGGGCCTCATTAAGTCTTAGGTAAGAATTGGCATCAATGCTGTATCCTGGTAAATTGTAATTTTGTTGTCTGTGCCATAAACCCAGCTGTCATTTTCCTCCATGAGATTCTGTCTTCATGAGAAGAAAAGCAGAGACGATTGGCTACCTGTCTGGGAATAACTTTGTGCCAGGGTCCTTTTTTTTATTTTTAGCCTCACTCAATGGCATGTGGGATT
This sequence comes from Muntiacus reevesi, assembly GCF_963930625.1. Classification (NCBI taxonomy): domain Eukaryota; kingdom Metazoa; phylum Chordata; class Mammalia; order Artiodactyla; family Cervidae; genus Muntiacus; species Muntiacus reevesi. The sequence goes on from NC_089260.1 coordinate 65,527,858, forward strand.
CTTAGTTCCCCAACCAGGGATCAAAACTTGCCCCCTGTGATGGAAGCATGGAGTCTTAACCACTGGACTGTCCGGGAAGTCCTCTGGGTCCTCTCTTACCTAATAATCCCTTGTGTTGGCATAGTATTAATTTCATTTGATCATTGATTGCTTTAAGGAAACCGTTGTTGACTGGGTGATTTTTTTCTTCTTTCTTAAAGAGGAAGAGCAAGAGGATGAGGAAGAAATTGATGTTGTTTCTGTGGAAAAGAGGCAGCCCCCTGCCAAAAGGTCAGAATCGGGGTCACCCTCGGCAGGCAGTCACAGCAAACCTCCTCACAGCCCTTTGGTCCTAAAGAGATGTCACGTGTCTACCCATCAGCACAATTACGCAGCACCCCCCTCCACGAGGAAGGACTATCCCGCCGCCAAGAGGGCTAAGTTGGACAGTGGCAGGGTCTTGAAACAGATCAGCAACAACCGCAAATGTGCCAGCCCCAGGTCTTCGGACACGGAGGAGAATGACAAGAGGCGGACACATAACGTCTTGGAGCGCCAGAGGAGAAACGAGCTGAAACGCAGCTTTTTTGCTCTTCGTGACCAGATCCCAGAGTTGGAGAACAATGAAAAAGCCCCCAAGGTAGTTATCCTTAAAAAAGCCACAGCGTACATCCTGTCAGTCCAAGCAGAGGAGCAGAAGCTCACTTCAGAGAAAGACGTGTTGCGGAAGAGGCGAGAACAGTTGAAACTCAAACTTGAACAGATACGGAACTCTTGCGCCTAAATTGACCTATTGGAGGGAGGAACTGGACTCCCTCAGCAAATTCTCATTTGTTACTAAGGGAAAGTGAGGAAAAAGGTTCCTCTGTCAACTCCTTACATAGGAACATCTTTCATGTGCATGAACAACCTCACAACCTTGGCTGGATCTTTAAGACTGAAAGATTTAGTCATACTATAAACTGCCTCAAATGGAACTTTGGGCATAAAAGAACTTTTTTTTTTTATGCTTACCATTTTTTTTTTCCTTTAACAGATTTGTATTTAAGAATTGTTTTTAAAAACTCCTGAATTTCACCCAATTTTCCTTTGTAAATATAGCCATGAAATGTAAATAACTTTAATAAAATTTATAGAAGGTTATACCTACTATATAGGTAAATTTTTTTATTTAAGTACATTTTCCTTTTTAAAGTTGATTTTTTTCTATTGTTTTTAGAAAAAATAAAATACCTTCAAATATATAATTGAGCCAAATCTTAAGTTGTGTTTTATTTTCTTTTTTCCCCCCTCATTCTCTTTTCATTGATTGCAAATTAACAGTATTTGGCCCTTAAGGGAATGAGCTTACAAGGATGGGAAAAGAAGTCATTTAAGAAAGGGTGAAGGCGTTTCTTCTGATGGGTCTGGGGACTTAAGGTCTTTAAGTTCTCAGGGTTATAAGATGCTTCCTGGAGATCTCTGATAAGGGCCAGAGTTGATACTTCAAAGAATGAAAGGGCAGTAGGCTAGTGAGAGGGTTAGTGGTAGGTAAAAGGGATGCTAGAAGTTAAAGATAACAGTTATGAACACAAAGAAGGGTGAGGACTGGGGATTCGGAAGATGAAGGAAAAACTCAGCTTGGAGGTTCTGTGCCATTCCCCAGCTCCACTGGAACCCAGAGGTTCTACCCCTTGAAACAGTCAATGGCAAAAGAGTAGGAACTGACTTTTGCTGCTAGTCTGCAGTAGCAGGCACTCTGGGAGGCAAGTTATTAACCCTATTTTACAAACCAGGGAATGTAGATGCTTATAGAACTTCTCCGCAGCTACACAGTAAAAGGCTGAATCCAAATCCCATGCTTGTTGAAAAGCACTCAACACTTGGCTATCACGCTTGAGCTCTTTCTGTGTCGGCAGTCCTGAGATCAAGGATACTTTGGGGTTGTGGCCTGATGGACTGACCCAAGGAATAACCGTATTTAGGTTTCAGGCATTTTTCTGAGCATTTTCCTTTGAGTAACTCCCCAGCCAGCCATATGAAGGAGGTACCGTTGATTTCTCCATGATAGGGAAACTCATCCATGTGCCAAGGTGCACTGATAATGAAGAACAGAACCAGGATTCCAACGTAGGCTTAACCTGTGCCCGACCACCTGTCAAACAAGCCAGTAGCATTAAACTGGCCAGTCTCAAGGACCTGAGGTTTCAGCACTTAGGCCTGATGGAACCTCAGTTCTTCTTTTCTCCTTTTATTTTGTATTTGTTTGTATTCTGTTGTTCCTTGCTTAGTTTTTCCTTTCACAAAGGGAAACTCACGGCTCATTCACACCTGTTGTTGTTCAGTCACTAAGTCGTGTCTGACTCTTTGCGATTCCATAAACTGCAACAGGCCAGGCTTCCCTGTCCTTCACCATCTCCTGGAGTTTGCTCAAACTCATGTTCATTGAGCCAGTGATGCCATCCATTCACTCCTACCTTAGTCATTTGTTAAATGAGACTCACCAGTTGCTCCTGCGAAGCAACCAGTATGGAAATGCTACAGCCCAGATCATAAAACATACTTGCTCTTCATATGTAAGTCATTATTATTTTGGAAATGACAAACTCCCCTTTCTTCCAACCCCTTTCACACAGGGACATGCATGATATATGCTCATCACTTGAACATGAAAAGCATTTTTGAATGTAGATTTTGGGCTTCCCTGGTGGCTCAGACAGTAAAGAATCTGCAAGGAGAGAGACCCGGGTTCGATCCCCAAGTTGAGAAGATCCCCTGGAGGAGGGAATGGCAACCCACTCCAGTATTCTCGCCTGGAGAATTCCACAGACAGGAATTCCAGAGGATCCTGGCAAGCCCCAATTAGTGACTAACATACACACACATTATTAATTACGAACCTTTGAAAACCCCACATTCCAAACCAGAAACTAGAACATTGATGACATAGGTGAATGGAAGTTACTATCACTGTTAAAATTATCTCATTGTCTCAGCCTCAAAGTAGATCTTTAGATCCCTGTACTTAATTGGGAATTTAAATCTACCATGACCCATAAATTGATAAATAATTCCTGTCTTTGGCTTTGGCCTCTAAAATGATTTATTCAAGTCCTTAATGTCTTTTTTCTTGAGGCTTTATTCTGGATCCTAAGTCCTACCCTAATAGCTTCAAGCTGTCACACCCTACATCCTAAATTCAAAGAAAGATACTATCCACAGAGGTGGAGTAGCTCAAAGTGTTAGAGAAGCAGAGGCAAGCTTACAGGATTCACTCTCTGCCCCTCTGTGGCTGTAGTAAGCCCTGGAGTGAATCACTGGGGAACACAGAAGGTGTTAGTTTGAATCACTAAGTCTGGACAAGCCTGTGGAATAGGAGAGAGTGTTTCTCACTAGAAAAAGAACTCCCTGTTCCAAATGAGCAGGAAACAACTTTCGGGATGCAGACCTTGGCTGTGGAGAAGAAAGGGAACCATTCCAAATACATATCAGCCCCCACCCCCTCCTTAGGCTTGTGAAGCCAGGGAACATTCTGAAAACAGAATAGATGCCAACTTCTTTCCAGAAAATCAGGCTGACCCTGACCCTCACTCACACAGATTGGTCCTCCTAGCCAATCCAGAGCATCCCCAGCGTTTATGCTGTTGTGTAATCTTATTTTGTAGGTAACAATGATCAAGAACTGGAGAAGGAGGGATGGAGCTTATGATTTGGTCAGGAATATACAAAAAGGTTTAAGTTAATATTAACTATACCTTTAACCCAGGATGCTGTCCAGGAATTAATGCCTTCCCCAGGGGATTCCTGGAGTGGTTTTGCTTAGGGATGGAATGTATAAAGAAGAAGAAAGTGTTATTTTATGCTGCCATTTGGATAGAGATCCACATTATAAAAACAATCAATCAGACTTTTAAATGCAAAAAGTTTTCACAGTCTCAGCTTCATAACTGGGTACTCACAGCTAGGATGTGTAAGTAGAGTTCGCTGCTGGTCTTTGGGAAGGAGAAGAAAATAATCATGTTAGGGTTTTTGTTTTGGGGGGGTTTTTTTGGTGTGGCTTGGTTGCAATAGCCCATGAGAATTTGTTAGTGTACACGCTGAGGGCCTCTGAAACATTTCTTCCCAACAGTGCATAAACTTTAGGTTAGAAGTGGCTGAACGGTGTCCCCTGACACTATAAATGCATTTGTAGCTTTACAAAAGGATTCCCTTTTAAGATTATAAACCGCTTGTTGTCCTTCAGTTGCTCAGTCATGTCCAACTCTTTTCGACCCCACAGACTGCAGCACACCAGGCTCCCCCGTCCTTTACCATCTCCTGGAGCTTGCTCAAACTTATGTCCATTGAGTCGGTGATGCCATCCAACCATCTCATTCTCTGCTGCCCTCTTCTCCTTCTCCTCCTGCCTTCAATCTTTCCCAGCATCAGGATCTTTTTCAATGAATCATCTCTTCAAATCAGGTGGCGAAAGTATTGGAGCTTCAGATTCAGCATCAGTCCTTCCAATGAATATTTATTACATGCCTGTTTCAAATAAGAAGGTAGACACAGCTAAGAGAATGAGAACAGGGACCTGTTTTGAAAAAAAAAAAAAAAAAACTAAAAAGACTCTACCACCCACCACAAAAGCTGTAGCAATAATTTTTCTCTAGTCTAGATCCTTCCAGGGTGAAACTAGACTAATTCTATTTATTTATTTTTATTTTCATTACTCTAGAGATTAATTCCAAATGTAGAAGAAATACCCAAGAATGCTCATTTTGCCAAACTGATTTGAAGTTCTGAGTTGATTTCTCATTTTGTTTTAAATCTTATTTTTTTCAATATTAGCCTGCACTAAGCTCTTTAAGAAGACACAGTGGAGGGGAAGCGTTAATGGTGTGTAGACCTTCTGAGGCTAAAGGAATGTGCTTTGTTTTTACACAATGCCTGGGAGCAGCTCAATGGCAATCCCCAACACTTTCTTCCTTTGTCACCCCATCAGCCCATCAAGGGATAAAACAGGCCAGTGCAGTCAGGGGTCTCTCTAGACTAGGGAATGGGAGAACTCAAGGAGAGAGGATTAACCTTCTTTACACACCTCCTATCTCCTTCCATCTCACGGGGCCCTCCCAGCAGCCCACCTAGAGAGTAATTTTTTAATGCGATGCCACTGAAGTTCAGACAAGTTCTCCCCAAATCACACAAGCAGCCAACAACAAAAACAAAACCACTACAACAGTAATGAGTCTTCACTGTGAATTTTATACACAATTTTCTTAGTTCACCACCCTCCAAGCAATGGGTAGAAGATAAATTCAATTGCTAATCCCTAATTTACATATAAAGAGATGGAAAACTTCTAGAGATTAAGTAATTTGCCTGCATTCACAGAGCTGGCAAAATGGTGAGAGCAAGACAGATTGTTGTTTGCCCATAAATATTTACTGAGCACCTACTAGGTGCCCATAGTGTGCTGGGGGTGTGAAGAGATGCTGAGATAAATGAGATAGATAAGGTCCTAGCCCTGAGTTACCTATGGACTAGCGGAGAGCAAAGGAACTGAAGACAATTAGACTCTGAGTTATTTCACAAACAATTTCAAAGTGTGCTATGTGGCAGGAAGGGGTTCAAGCTCTGGGAGCTGCTGAAGACCACCCCCATCCTCCCTAGGGTAAATGGAATCTAGGAAAGAACCCAGGAAATACTGGAAAGGGAACAAAGAAGAAGACACTATTATTACTTAGGAGAGAAGGCTCTAGGAGGAGGCCCTTCTATCGGAAGTATCAAAGACAGCAAGAGGGAAGCAGGGTGTGTGGAGAATGGTTCCATGGGATTTAGCAACATGGAGGCATCTTCTTGACCATACCTCCTCCCCAGTGGGACAGCAGCCTCGTCCACCCAAGAGCCTTCCTCTTCTTCATTCCTTTCATTCAGACCATCACTTAAAACAGCAGCCTAATCTTTCTTCTGGCATCCTCAGTTCAGTTCAGTTCATTCAGTTGAGTCCGACTCTTTGTGACCCCATGGACTGCAGCACACCAGGCTTCCCTGTCCATCACCAACACCCAGAGCTTGCTCAAACTCATGTCCATCAAGTCAGTGATGCCCACTCAACCATCTCATCCTCTGTTGTCCCCTTCTCCCCCTGCCTTCCAATCTTTCCAGCATCCTGCCCTCCCGTAATACCTTCTCCAAGAGTTCCCAAAGTGTGATTCCTGGACCATCAATACTAACACAGCCTGTGAATTTGTGACAAATTCAGACACATTGTCCTCTGAATTAGAATTTCAGGAAATGGCTCCCAAGCTTGGGTTTTAATAAGCTGCTGCAGGCCTTGAAAAAGTTGAGAACCACTCACTGTTTTCTCCATCACTGCCACTCCCAAGATCTCTCTAAATCACAAATGTACTTATGCCCCTCCCTTGCCTTTCACATATGAAATCCAAGGTCCTCCACACACTGGCTTCCACTGACTCAAAGATCTCATCACTCTGGTTTTCCAATATCCTATGAGTTTTTTCAGATATTTTGTCCCCTCTGTTTAAAAACTTTTGACCCACATTCCATCTGTCCATCAACACAACACCCACAAGCCCGGCACACTCTTATTCATATTTCATGGCTCACCTCCTAATACTCTAAGGCCATGAGACAAGGTTCCCTAGGAGACCAAGATTGTCTGCCCAAACACTCTCCACTCTTTATAGAATCACTTGTCTTGTCTTGAGGAATGGAATCACATCAGTCCTGTTCAGCAGTGAATCTTCATCAGTGACAACATAAATGCCTGACATTGAACAATGACTCAACAATTTCTTGGTGAATGGCTGAACGCAGTGCCACTTTCCCAGTGGTGTGGGCTTTAACAGTGAGTAGAAAGCAAAGTACAACAACTTTTTCAAGAAGCTAGCTCTGAAGATAAGGAAAGAGATGGATTTACCAAAAGAAGACCAAGATTTGCATTTGGTTGATTTTCCATCCTAAAGGAGATCTGTCCTGGGTGTCCATTGGAAGGACTGATGTTGAAGCTGAAACTCCAATACTTTGGCCACCTCATGCGAAGAGCTGACTCACTTATTTGAAAAGACCCTGACACTGGAAAAGATTGAGGGCAGGAGGAGAAAGGGACGACAGAGGATGAGATGGTTGGATGGCATCACCGACTCGATGGACGTGGGTTTGGGTGGACTCTGGGAGTTGGTGATGGACAGGGAGGCCTGGCGTGCTGTGGTTCATGGGGTCGTAGAGTCTGACAAGACTGAGCGACTGAAGTGAACTGATTTGCTTGATTGGATCTCAATTTTATCTTATTAAAGATAAGTGAAGTTGCTCAGTCGTGTCTGACTCTTTGCGACCCCATGAACTGTAGCCTACCAGGCTCCTCCATCCGGGGGATTTTCCAGGCAAGGGTACTGGAGTGGGTTGCCATTTCTTTCTCCAGGGAATCTTCCCAACCCAGGGATCGAACCTGGGTCTCCTGCATTTTAGGCAGACACTTTACCGTCTGAGTCACCAAACTTCCTTATTAAAGATAAAGAGATTATTAGTTTGTAGACTGATGGGAATGAAGTTGAGAAGGGGAGAAGTGAAGATACAGGAGAAGAAGGGCAATGTATCTAAATGTAAGTATCTCGAGGGCAGATTCTATCTTTTTCTGCCTGGTGCCAATAACATGTTGCCTGGAACTCTAAGGGGGAAGATAAAGATTAGGTGGACTAGGTGAGAGGAGCATGCCTTCTCGAACATAGTCACCCCTTCACAGTGACTCTTCCCAGTCACGATGTCAAAGACCAGGCCAAGTGTCTCCTTCTAGGCTCACAGAACATGTTCATCCATATAGAAATAACCTGTTTACTTCTCTTTTTCCCTTGCTAGACTCTAAACTCCTTGGGGACACATACTATGACTTTTTCCATCACTGTACCTCAGAGGGCAGACATAGTATCTAGCATATAAGATTGTGCTGATTGAATGAATGAGTGTATCAACAAATGAATGAATGAATGAACCTATTTGTCATATACTTTCAGTTTCTACACCCTGGAGTTGCCCACCTTTTTTGCCCCATTCAATCCAATGCTCTGCACTCAGTTCATGCCAAACCTATTCCCTGCTGTGATGTCTACCTAATTCATTCCAAAGAGCAGAAGCCTCAGTAACAGCTTCTCTGAATCTCAGTCAGAATCTGTAGGTTGCAAGCAACAGAAACTCAACTTTAACTGGTAGACATGGGCAGTGGGGGGAATGTATATAATTAGCTTTTGTAACTGAAAAAGCCCAAGGCTGATTGAATCTAGGGGCTCAGACAGACAGTGGCATCAGGATTCTTTCCATACTTCCACCTCAGTCAGGATCTACCCTCCTGACTGAGGGGCAAATGGGTGCCAGTAACTATAAGCTAATGTAGGCTCATCAAAGAAAGCATGTCCCTCTTTCCCTGATTGTTCTTCTGGGGTCACTTGCCCACCCTGAGGTTTGGCTCCCAACCCTCCTCCTTGGGTACAGTCGGGGCCACGAGTGTGACTGATAGCCTCCCGTCCAGCAAGGGAAATACAATTAATTCCTGAAACACAAAGACGGACACACACAAAGAAGAGCCATTCTCAAGACTGAGTCCCTGGATAACAGTGATGCTGAGCTCCTCAGAATTGCTTGGAAGAGGCCAGATGTTTTAAAAGCCTGACTCAATCTCAAAATCACCTGAGGATCATTTTATAAAAGATCCACCTCAGAGCTACTAAACCAATGTCCAGAGGGTGGGGACAGGAATTCTGCTTTTTCTTTTTTTTTTTTTTTTTAAGTTCCACAAGTGATGGGGATGAAGAAATGAGTTTGGGAACTAACCGTCATCATCAACAAAGGCATCTGGCAGTAGGAATCCCACAGACTTCAGTTTCCGTCCGGTTGGGTCACCAGCTGGCCATGTGATCCAGGGCAGAGGACGTCCCTACTCTGAGTCCGACTTTCCCAATTTGAAGGGAGAAGAAAGGAAAGGTGGGGCTGGGGGTATGTGGGAACCCTACCTCTCTGCCAGGATGGTTGAGAGAATTAGATGAGATTGTGTATGGGAAATGGCCCAACAGGGCTCAGTAAACGAGCATTCCCTCTCCCCCGTCTCCCTCTCTCCCCCTCCATTTCTAACACGTCAGCAAGTCCTTCAGATGCTCCGTCCTTCCTCCTCTCGGCTCTGATCCCGTGTCTCACTGGTGTCAGCCACCGCTCTCTCTCTGACTACCGACACCTTGTAACTAGGTCTCCACCGTGGTGTCTCCCTGACTCTAATATGGTCTCCTCAAAGCAACAGGAGTGGTCTTCTTCAAAAGGTGACTGATCTGGGACTTCCCTGCTCACCAGTGGTTAAAGAATTCATCTTGCAACGCAAAGGAAGTGGATTCCCTCCCTGGTCAGGGAGCTGACTCCACTTGCCGCAGAGCAACCAAGCCAACGTCCTGCAGCTACTGAGCTGAAGCATCACAGCTAGAGAGCCCGTGCACCATAAGGAAAGAGCCCGCGACGAAGACCCAACACAGCCAAGTTATTAATTCTAAAAAGACGACTGACCAGATCCCTCCCTGACAGATGAGAACTTAGGAGCCCTCCTTACTCTGGCTATAAAAATATGAATATCTTTGTACCTCTTCCTAACCTGTCCCAGCTTCCCTGTCCAGCCTGCTGCCATATCATCCCTTACCACTTTATTGAGGCAATTTTCATTTTTCTTTTTCTCAACTGCCAGGCACATTCCCTCCTCTGGATCTCAGTTCCTCGACCTGCCTGGGGTTCCTCACACACTTCCGTGTCTCATTTTGAATGTCACCTCTTCAGGGAAGCCCCTCGGATTGCTGCTTCCTCAGTTCTCTTTTCTACACCTTTGCAGCTAATAAGAGCTAGGCACCGTGACACCCTTCTCATTCAGCAGGTTGTTTGCCTGTCTTATGTCTCAACATCCTCATGAGACGAAAACCCTCACCTCCTCATCACACACTTCAGGGTCCTGAGTTTCAGAGTCATTGGGTGACTTTCTCAGTGTCATAGAGCTAGGCAGTGTCAAAGAAGTGATTCAGCCTAGGTCCCCTGATCCCACATCACTAGGCTTCTCCACTTCCTGCTGTTCCCCACCTCAGAGACTCCCCTGAGATCGTCCAGATGCTCCTCTGGCCTCCTCGATGGAGTTGGAGCTGCTTGCTGCTGTGTCTTGGTATCTCCAGCGCTAGCACTGACTGGGCACATAGAAGGTATTCAGTTAATGTTGCAAAACAAATGCAACCGATGAGCTTCATGGCCAGAAAAAGGCAATAGGTTGATGCTTAAAGGAATTTGTTCCTGCTATGCTCATTGAGGGACGCGTGACATACAGCTGGAGGTAATGTAATCTTCGCCTTAGCTTTCTAGAAGAACCCACCAGAGCAGACGTAATCTTCCCAAGAGCCTTCTACTCATGTTGGGCTGACTGGGTTCAAAGCCTCATATCTTTCAAAATAAAGGCTTTGTCTCCTTGCCTTATCTGAATCCAGGATAATCTTCTAAACTAGGGACATCTGGAGAAGGCAATGGCACTCCACTCCAGTATTCTTGCCTGGAAAATCCCATGAATGGAGGAGCCTGGTGTGCTGCAGTCCATGGGGTCGCTAAGAGTCAGGCACCTCTGAGTGACTTCACTTTCACTTTTCACTTTCATGCTTGGAGAAGGAAATGGCAACCCACTCCAGTGTTCTTGCCTGGAGAATCCCAGGGACTTGGGAGCCTGGTGGGCTGCCATCTATGGGGTTGCATAGAGTCGGACATGACTGAAGGGACTTAGCAGGGACATCTTACCACTGGGATGGATCTTCCAAACTGGCTCAGTGCCAAGGGCATGCCAGGTCTGATCCCCACCCTCAGACTGCTCCCATCAACAAATATTTATTGTATTACTCCTACATACAAAGTAGGCACCAGTGTGGAAGAAATAATTTAAACAATCTAGTGAAGACGTGTGATATTAAATAAATATTTATGCAAGCAATTAAATAAATTCAAGGACCCAATGTAGTAGGGTGAGGAATAACAGTGTTATGGGGGTGCCTGACAGGCTAGAGGTTCAGGGAAGGTATTCAGTTAAAACATGGAAGATGGGTATGAGTTAGTCAAGCCAAATATTTCCAAGACTCTGCTATGGAAGGGAGGAAGAACCTAGAGGAACCACAAGAATGGAAGGAATGGACAGCTCAAGGAGAAGAACATCTTTGGATGGGGCTTAAGGTGTGGGCTCCAAGCCGGATCCCCTAGGGGCTGCAAGAAGGGGTTGGACTTTGTCTAAGGACAGACTCTGCAGTGGGGGAGGTCGCATCATTCCCACTACGTTTCTCTGAATCTTCTGGTCATGCTGGCACCATCCCTGGGGACTTGAGTTATGGTCAAGTTGAAAGTCATGATGCTGAGTACCAGGACATGGGATTTCCCCAATGGCTGTTGTCCAAACGAGTTATATTCTGTACCTTTGTCTGTAATGAGGATCAGTAAGCCCGGACCAGGTAATCATAAATATGATATTCTTTCCAACTGGTACATAGCAACAAAAACCCTAAAAATAATAACAGCAACATTAACATATATCAAGTGCTTTCTAAGGGGCTAGTACTATGCAAAGCACTTCACATGCATTTTCTCCATGAGTCTTCACAAAAAGCACACAAATAAAGGACTGTGATTATGTCCATTTTACAGATGAGAAGAAAGGTGCAAAGAAATCTTAAGAGAAAGGCACAAAGTCCTTTAATGAAATAGAAGAGATAGGCTTTTAAAAAAAGAGAGAGAGATAGGATTCAAGCCCAGGTCTGCTCCATTTCCCTGTCTGACTTTCTTACCAGCCACATCATACAGCTGTCATCCTTTAGAAAGTCCTGTAGCCTCAAGCACCAAGATGATTTGTGCCAGTCTAACCACAAGGGCTTCCCAGGTGGCATAGTGGTAAAGAACCCACCTGTCAATGCAGAGCTGCAGGAGATGTGGGCTCAATCCCTGGGTCAGCAAGATCCCCTGGGGTAGGCATCCCACTCCAGTATTCTTGCCTGGAAAATCCCATGGGCAGAGGAGCCTGGTGGGCTACAGTCCACGGGGTCGAAAAGAGTCGGACATGACTGAGCACGAGCACAGACATTTTAAGGCCATTTCAGGGTCTTTGAATTTTTGACAAAGTACCCCGTGTGATGCTGGAAGGTCCTAGATGGAGCACTACAGAAGCATCCCACGAGGCCTGGGAGCCAAGGGAGGTAATCCCACAGTGTGAAGAATCTGGAGTCCCAAACGTCCCCAGATTAATCCAGGCCAGACAGGCATCCTGGGGCCATTATTTCCAGGAGGCTGGCATGCCCCTCTCCTCTTCTTAACAAACTAAGCTGTCATTTCCCTCACCTCACACATCTCCCTAGTAGGCACTGAGACTGCTGCCTTTTCCACAATAAATTTGGAAACTTATCATGGAATGCCTCCCAAGCTGGCCTGGGGAATTTCGCCAGCAGGGCACTCACTGTTAATGGGCTCATCAGAAAGGAAGTCAGTACTGTGAGCTGGGGGTGGACCAGTTAGACATAATGAAATAGGAGATCAGAGCATTGAAAGTGGTCAGTGGGTGTAGAAACATTCTGCGTGCAAAGCCTCTAATATCTGGTGAACTGACCATCTTTGGCAGATGAAAAAGTTGCGGTGAGGCAGGGGAAGGATTGTGTCTAGAGTATTCAGACTTCCAGGGGCACCCTGGGAGAGTGACTCTCGAGTCTCCTACACCCACTTTCAGGAGCCCTCGGGGTGCTGGGGCTGCAGTCATCCTGTCCTCTTCAGGTAAAGTACCCCTGTCCCCTTTTGGAATGTCCTCTTACCCACTGTTGGTGGTCTGGGCAGGTTCAAGGGAGTGCCCTGGCCTCTTCCAGCCACGTAGATGCCCACGGGAGACTAGGCAGACTTCTTTTTCTCCCAGGACTTTGAGTCTTGACTGGAGTGAACCAAGAACAGGAGAGAGAGGTCTGAGTGCATTCTTTCTGGTCACTCACTGTCCCCAGGGAGACCGAGTTGTCTGGCTCTGTAGGTGCTTGGCTTTGCTTCCCAGGTCTCCATCAGTTCTGGGAACTCCCCAACATCCTTCTAGAAAATTATATTTAGGAACTCAGTGACTCAGTAGGAATTTCTATTTCTTACAGCTAACAAGCCCAGTATGGCATGAATCTTGCTTCAAGTTTGCCGCCACAATAGGATGCTGCCTTGTTCTGGGGACAAGAAAATAATAATGTTCAAAAAAAAAAAAGGCAAAGAGAGACAGAGGACTGAAAGCCATAACAAGGTGTAAATACAATTAAATCCTGAGCCCTGATATCCTTTGAGTTGCATTTCATTGGCTGCATATTTTGTTCTCTGGTTAACTACAATTAGGGATAGTTTGCACTGCAGTCCAGGCCCACAGATACAATGACAGAAGGCTGTCTGGATGCTGCAGTGTCTCCTCTCCGACTGTCCAGGCGTTCTTCCTCCACGCAAACCCAAATAAACTCTGCACAGCTTAAAAGCAATCCTTTTTCTCATGTCTCATTTAAGAAATAATTGTTTTGTTACAGGTATCGCAATTAGGATTTTACATATATCATTTAATCATCTCAACAATTCTATGAATTACGCACTGTGATTAGCTTCATTGCATGAAAGAAAAAACTGGTCCTCCAAAATTGGGGAGAGGGATAATAAATGAACTGCCAAGGTCACAAAGTGAATAGGTGGTAGACCTTAGATGTCAACTCAGTTTAGTCCAATTCTGGAGGCTTTGCTCGGAAGCCCTAAAGCTGAATTGTCCGGGAACTGACCAGAGACAGTTCATTCAAGTGGTTCTCAGTCGAGAAACCCATTGAGGTAGGAAACCTGAATACCAGAACTTCCTGGGAAATTGTTGTTTGAAAAGCATATGATATTATAATTTCATATTTGAAATGCAGAAAATCAAAGCAATCCTATAGTTTTGCTTGTTTTTTATTTTACTTAATTATTTATCTGGCTGATCCACAAGGCAAACGGGATCTTAGTTCCCAGACCAGGGATTGAACCCATGCTCCATGCAGTGGCGTCTTAAACCACTAGACTGCCAGGGAAGTCCTAGATATTTATTTATTTTGTTTTATTTATTTGGCTGCTCCAGGTCTCAGTTGCAGCATGCAGGAACTTCAGTTGAGGCATGTGAACTCTCAGTTGCAGCATGAGGGATGGAACCTGGGCCCCTCGCATTGGGAGCGCAGAGTTTCAACTACTGGGCCACCAGAGAAGTCCCCTCCCCAACTTGTTTTCTGGTTTGACTGATTTTTAATACAAACCAGGGCACCACTGAGAGTGAAAGAGGCTGCAGTGAATAATCAGGTCTGGGTTCCCCCAGGCACTCGATTTGTGATCATCATTTCACAGGTGAGGAACTGAGCCTCAGGTAGAGAAGGATCTCACAGCAAAGAAGTGACAGGGTCAGAGCTGAACCCTGAAAGAAGGAGAGGAGGCCCCCTACATTCCTCTAGATGACTTTTCTGAGAGCCTCTGCTAATCTTTTAAAACTCGCTTATAATAGCAGAAAGGGGCTTCCCTCATAGCTCAGTTGGTAAAGAATCCATCTGCAATGCAGGAGACCCTGGTTTGATTCCTGGGTTGGGAAGATCCCCTGGAGAAGGGAAAGGCTATCCTCTCCAGTATTCTGGCCTGGAGAATTCCATGGACTCTATAGTCTGTTGGGTCGCTAAGAGTTGGACACGACTGAGCGACTTTCACACACACACTTTCACTATAGCAGAAAGCCCTTCCTGATTCAACACAGTTGATTTTTGTTTATAACTCACTTTGTCCTGCTCTTCATTGATTTTCTCTTGATTATGAGCTATGTGTGCTTTCCCTGGGGGTGGTGGGAGGGGATGCATATAGTCATGCTTGATACGGTTCTGTGTTAACTGAAACTGGGCCTCAGTGGCCACAGAACCTGCAAGATGAGGATGCAGTTCTGATTTGCTCACGTTTCGGTTAATACAGTACCTTGCAAAGTGAGGGGTGTCCGCGTTCTGTTTTCCTCTTACAGCAGTAAATCAGATTTTGGGGGCTGGCATAACAAAGCACCCCAAACTGGGTGGCTGACAGAACAGAAATGTACTCTCACAGGTGTCAGCGAGGCCGTGCTCCCTCTGAAGGCCCTCATTGTTTAGTTGCTCAGTAGCCTCTGACTCTTTGCGACCCCATGGACTATAACCCGCCAGGCTCCTCTGTGCATGGGACTCTCCAGGCCAGGATACTGGAGTGGGTCACCATTTCCTTCTCCAGGGGATCTTCCTGACCCGGGGATGGAACCTGAGTCTTCTGCATTGCAGGCGGGTTCTTTACTGCTGAGCTCCAGGGAGGCCCCTAAAGGCTCTAGGGGAGGACGTTTTCCAGCCTCTTCCGAGCTTCTGGTGGAGCCCAGCAGTCCTTCCACGCCTTGGCTTGTAGCTGTGTCACTCCAGTCCCTGCCCTGTCATCACACGGCCTCGACCTGCACTTGGGCTTATCCCTCCGTCTGCCCTCCCCTTGTTATTAGGACGCCAGTCCTCAGACGGGGCCCACTCTGATCCAGTATGAGCTCATCTTAACTAATTACATCTGCAGAGATGCTATTTCCACACATTCTGACTCCTGGTAGACATGAACCCTGGGGTGAGGGGAAAGGATGGACAGCTTAGCCCAGCGCAGTTGGGTCGGCCCCTCCAGGGCTGGACGTGTGGCATCGATGAGCTCCAGTCCCAGTGCCCTAACTGGGGAGCACGTTGCAGGCCCTCCAGGAGCCTGGTGGGGCCCATTGATGAGAGCAGAACTGAGGGAGGGCAGCCAGGAGCTCAGTTCACTGGAGGCCAGCTTTCCCTCTATGCCAACGCTCTGCACAGCGAACCACTCTCAAGTCCCCTTCCTTCCTTTTTCGATGTGGCTTTCTCTTTCTGCCTCCTACCCTCCCTTGCCTCCTTTGCGCTTTCCTTCCTCCTCTTGGCTCCCCAGGAGTGGCTGAACCCACAGCGGGACGTGTGTATGTGTGCGCGCGCGCGCTGGCGAGAGAACTCCAAACTTGGCGCCTCTGTCCTCGGCACTTCGAGTTCCTCACCCACCCAAGCATTTCTTTACTCTGCGCTCTGAGGGGACAAGGCCACTCCTGCCCCTGCAGAAAGTCCAGCTGAATCCTCAGCCCTTAGTCGAATCGCCTCTCTCAGCCACATACCCTTCCGACATATTTTTTCTCTAAAAGCCCCAGATGAAAAGTTCCCTCGTGGGGAGTGCTGCCTGTATCTTCCTCTTTCTCTGGTTTCTGAACACCAGTTCACTTTTTCTAATTAAGCATGAATAACATAACAAAAAAAATGAATAACATGTTGTCACTCAATGAACGTTTACTCTCTGCCAAAATGTGCCACACATAGCACACTCATTAGGTCACGTCCTCTGCTGTTTTGTTTTTGTTTTCCTATGTTGATTTTTTCTTTTTTTATATATATATAGATACAGTTGATGTACAATTGCCTTTTATTTTTTTGTCCACACCGTGTGGTCTGCGGGATCTTAGTTCCCCAATCAGAGGTTGAACCTGGGACCTTAGCAATGAAAGTGAAGAGTCCTAATCACTGGACCACCAAAGAATTCCCTGATATATTGATACAATATTATATGTTTCAGATGTATAATACAGCATAGCGACTCACAATTTTTAAAGGTGATAGTCCACTTGTAGTTATTATAAAATATTTGCTATATTCTCTATATCATATAATAAATCCTTGAAGCTTATTTATTTATTTTATTAAAGTATAGTTAATGTTTAATGTTATATTATGTAAGTTTCAGGTGAACAAAACAGTGATTCACAATTTTTAAAGGTTATGCTTCATTCATAGTCGTTATAAAATATTTGTTATATTCCTCGGGTCGTACAGTAGGTCTTTGTAGCTGATTTTATACATAAGAGCACGTACCTCTTCTTCTCCCACCCCAAGCATTGTTTATTCTTGACATGATTGTCATCAGACAGATGAGATGAGGTCTTAAGCAACTGTGTAGTTCACCCTGTGTCAGGCAGCCAGCTCAAGGTAGAGTCAGAATTTGAACCTACACCCATCAGATTCCCCAGCACTTTCTCTTCCCCACTCTGGGGTTATGAAAGGAATTCTTGGAAATTGTATTCCTTCACACTGCTTGCCAATAAAGCTTCTGGAAAACATATGAGACAGTTGAGTGTGATCTGTTGCTTTCTTTACAGGATTGGACAGACTCTTTCCATTGCCCATCTCCTTTGTAATCATTGTGGGGTGGAGTTGCTATAAAATGCTATTAAAACGGAACCCTGAAGACAAAGTGACAGCCTGCAGATCTTTATCAAATGTTTTCTTAGAATCCATTTTTCTCAGAGCGGCTACTTTGGGCTTCTGGCTGCAATAACTTAAGCCGTAAAATGCAAACTTCTCACACTTGGAAAAAGATTGTTGGCAGGTTTCCACTGAACTTGATTCAGCATGTTCTGCATGCTGGGGACACCCAGCCAGTGTCTCCTCAAATCAGAGTCAACTCACAGTCTCACATACCCAACACCCCAATCCTGGCAAATTTCTTGCAGCTTCACAAGCAAATCAGTTCACTCCTGTTTCTTTGTACCTGTTGGTCCCTCTGCTGAGCGCCTCCCACTGAATATAACTAGCTGAGGGGTTTGCCCTTCAAGGCACCAGAGCACCAAGGAAGGCATTTCCCCACCGTACTGCAACTTAACCCTGAAATAGGAAATGGCAACATTCCGTTCTCCTTGCCTGGAAAACCCCACGGATAGAGGAGCCTGCTGGGTTATAGTGGGTTATAGTCTGAAGTGAAGTGAAGTCACTCAGTCATGTCCAACTCTTTGCGACCCCATGGACTGTAGCCTACCAAGCTCCTCCCATGAGATTTTCCAGGCAAGAGTACTGGAGGTCGCGAAAAGTCAGACACAGATGAGCAACTGAGCGCACACACAGTGCACTTTAAGGAATTCTCATCTGAACCCTAATGCAGCCCCCTGATGGGTCGGTCTCAGGGTAGTTGAGGGGATGGGATTTCAGACTCTCAGGTAGAGTCTGGGAAGCATGCATCTTAACTAGTTCTCCAGGCTCTTAGGAAGATGTCCTAGGCTGAGCCTCCAGCTTCCCACAGTAGTTCAAAATTTTTGTCCTTACTTAAAAAAAAAATTAATAGACACTCACACTGGGATCTCCGTGTTCCAGGTACTGTGTGCATTTCACATGATCCATTCTCACGAGAGCCAGAATAACCCAGTGAGGAACATACCTTATTATCCCTATTTTTCAGATGGACTATACCCCATGGACTATAGCCTGCCAGGCTCCTCTGTCCATGAGATTTCCCAGGCAAGAATATTGGTGGAAACTGAGGCACAAAAAGACTGAGAAACTGGTTTGAGGTTACCCGAGGAGTAAGTGTCAGAACTGTCTTATCTATGAATTTCTTTCTTTAAGTCATCTCATGTTTTGAATTTAAGTAAGTTATGTGAAATCCATGAAAGCCAAGATTTTCAGCAGTTTGTTCACTTCTGGACCCTCAGTAGCTAGAATAGTGACCAGGTACAGAGTAACCAACACTGTATATTTGTTAAATGAATGAGTAAATTCATAAAAACAAAAACGTTTAGCATGAGATTGAGGTGTTGGATATATATATATTTTCCCATTCATACTCGAGGTACACTGACATATGCAATTATTGCTATTTAAACAGTGTGTACCATCTAAAATCATGTTGTATTTTTATACTGTATCTTTATCCCAGCTTAGGAAGTCCTGGGCTAGAGCTTTCCCCTCTTGTCATTATAATGACTCCTTGCATGTGTGCTAAGTCACTTCAGTCATGTCTGATTCTTCGACCATGCAGACTATAGCCCCCAAGCTCCTCTGTCCGTGGGATTCTCCAGGCAAGAATACTGGAGTGGGTAGTCATTCACTTCTCCAGGGGATCTTCCTAATCAAGGGATCAAACCCAAGTCTCCTGCATTGCAGTTGGGTTCTTTACTACTGAGCCACCGGGGAAGCCACAACTGATTCCAATTTTCTCTTCTATACTGTGAGCTCCTGGAAATGGAAACTGGATTTATTCATCTTTGCATCCCTGTGCCTGGGGTAAAAGTCAACTACTGCATTCTTCATTCTTGCCAGAAGGAACTGATTTAGATTTGAAAGCTAAATCTTTTCCAATCCTTTAAGATCAGAAAAGAGGTAATAGGATTATGTGTGTGTGCACGCCCAGTAAAGTTCAACCCTTTACAACCCCATGGACTGTAGCCTGCCAGGGATTTTCCTTGCAAAAATACTGGAGGGGGTTGCTATTTCCTACTCCAGAATAGGAATGACTGGATGGCAAAGAATATGCTGTTCTTCAGTCACTAAGTCATGTTCGACTCTCTGTAACCCCAGGGTCTGTAGCACGTCAGGCTCCTCTGTCCTCCCCTGTCTCCTGGAGTTTGCTCCAGTTCATGTCCATTGCGTTAATGATGCTATCTAACCATCTCATCTTCTGGAGGAAGAAATGGTAACCCACTCCAATATTCTTGCTTAAAGAATCCCATGAACAGTAGGAAAAGGCAAAGGATAACAAGAAGGCTAAGGAAGCCTGAGACACTGCCCAAAAAAGAGAAAGTGAAAGTCGCTCAGTCGTGTCCAACTATTTGCTACCCCATGGACTGTATAGTCCATGGAATTCTCCATACAGAATACTGGAGTGGGTAGCCTTTCCCTTCTCCAGGGGATCTTCCCAACCCAGGGATCGAACCCAGGTCTCATGCATTGCAGGCAGATTCAGCAAAGAGGCGAGCCCCTCATTTGATCTGTTGAGATAAGGAGATGTGAACTCCACTCTGGCTGACTCTTGGTACCCCAGAGACTGTCTTCTTTGAGCCTGTGGCCTTTCTCATTCTGTAGAGTCCTTGTGGATAAAGATTGTGTCCTTCTTGTTGCTCCCCATTGCATCTTCAGAACCTGCTTAGTGCCTGGTAGACAGAAGACAATAAAAACTGTATGGACTGCCCTGGTTGTCCAGTGAATAAGACTTCATGCCTCCAATCCAGGGGGCCCAGGGTTCAATCCTTAATCAGAGAACTAGAACCCTATGCATGCTGCAACTAAGAGTGCCACAGCTAAGAAGTCTGCATGCCACAGTAAAGATCCTGAGAGCTGCAACCAAGACCCAGCACAACCTAAATAAATAACTTTATTTTAAAATAAATAAATTAAAAAAACTGTGGGTTGAATGAATAAAGGAGAAATTGTTGAATATGTTCTCACGAGAAAAGCATAACATATCTTCCCACTTATTTCCCTATTTTAACAGTCTCCTGTGGCTCTAATATTTCCATGTAAAATACTTTTGTGGGAGGCAGTTTGGGTTGGAAAGGATGACCTGAAGTTGTCTGAGAAGAACATTTTACAGAGGCTGGAAGAATACTAACACAAAATTGGGGGACACTGGAGATTGCCAAAGAGAAGATTCTGTGTCCAGCCTCATTCCAGGCCCCACAAGGCACCTAAACTCCACTTTCCTGACTGTCATATTCTGGGGTTGGTGCAGTGACCTTATCAGACCTCATGTGCTCCAGCTCATTACTCAGAATATTGGTTCTGCTTAGGACAAGATGCCAACGAGAGTATCATAAGCTAATGATAGGGAGGCAGGCAGGCAGGAAGTCAATGGTAGCTAAACTTTCCTTGGTATACAGCAGCTAAGGCCAGAGGACACAGGAAAGATAAAGTCAGAAGCTGCCAGGAGTTGAGTAGTGAGGAGAGCATAAAGACACAGGATTTAAGAAAGCATTAAGGGCCCCATCTTTGTAGTGAATACCCAATTGTAAAGAATATCCTGATTGGATGGAGCAAAAACCAGGCCAATGGGAAAAAAGAAAAAGAAGGCTGATGGACACACATCAGATGAGTAGAAAGATTAGATGCTGTGTTAAATTCTTTCCAACCCTGAGATTCTTGATAGAATGACAAGCGCCTCCAATAGCATGTACCCAATAGCTTGCCAATTCCTTTGCATCAACAAAGAGAGTCGTCATCTTCTAATATATCAAAGAGCCTACACAGAGTCAAAGGAAGGGAAAGGAAAAGAGAGAGAGAACAAGCAAACTTAGAGAGTGTTTACAGTCACCAGGCCAGATGTGTTCACGTGTATTGTTGTTTAGTTGCTAAGTCATGTCCAACTCTCTTGCCACCCCATGGACTATAGCTTGTCAGGCTCCTCTGTCCATTGGATTTTTCAGGTAAGAAAACTGGAGTGGATTGCTATTTCCTCCTCCAGGCGATCTTCCCGACCTGGGATCAAACCTGTATCTCCTGTATCTCCTGCATTGATAGGCGGATTCTTTACCATTGAGCCACCAGGGAAGCAATCATATGTATAAAAGAATATCAAACTATATCCCCCAGAGAGGTACATCCTATTACAAGTGCCTTCTTGTACATGAGAAAGCTTTGGTGGGTTGAATTGTCTGCACAAGGTCACCCAATCAGTGGATGGTAGAATTGCGATTTGCCAGCAATCCCATTGTGGAAAGCAGCCTCTAAACAGCCCCCAGGCCCTCACCTCCTGGTATTCGCATCCTTGCCTAGCTCCTCTCCCCAGGTGTGGGCTGAACCTAGTGACTCACCTCTAACAGACATACCATGGTAAAGATGATGGGATGTCACTTCTGAGGTTAGGTCATAGAGGACTGTGGTCCCATCTTATTATGTTCTTTGTTGTTCTTCCTCAGATGACTCACTCTGGGGAGAGCCAGCTGCCATACCATGAGGCTGCAAAATGGAGGGGCTTACTTGGTAAGGAGCTGATATCTCCAGTCACCAAGAAGGACCTATGGTCTTTCTAAAGCCACAGGAGCAACCATGGAAGGGAATTCATGCCTAGTCCAGCCTTGAGGTGACTGCAACTCTAACTAGTGCCTTGGGAGCAGCCTCAAGAGAAACCTTGAAGAAGACCCACCAACTAACTGAGCCTGGATTCCTACCCCTGTGAAACTGTAAGATAGCAAACATCTGTTGCTTTCATTCATTGGTTTTGAGGGTCATCTGTTACACAGAAGTAGATGACTAACACACCTATTTAAAAAATGACTCCATAGGAATAGTCATTAATTCTGTTCACCAAGTTCTTCCTCCTTCTGGGAAGATTGCAGGATTACTTTTCCCATCCTTTGAGTTGAGTGTGGCTAAATGATCTGCTTCGACCAACAAATTGTTAGTAGAAGTGACACATGCCATCTCTGGGCAAACTTTCCAAGAAACAATATGCAAGTCATTAGCTTGCTTTTTTCCTCTGCGGCAGTCCTAGAAATACAGCGATAGGACCTCCCCATCTGGTCTCCTGGCTGAGAATGACACGGAGCAGGACCACCCAGGATCCCAGGAGTAAGTCCTGAGAGTAAGGATAAACATTTGTTGTGGCAGACCTCTGAGATGTTGGAGTTATTTGTCACTGTGGCATTACCTAGCCTACTTTGACTGGCCACTTTATCACCTTGAGAATTATAACTTAACTCAACCTTCAGTTCATCAACCATATTATTGTTTTGCTTACCTGAATTGTTAACAATATTTTCATCTACATCAAATTTTACCTGTGGTCACATGCTATCACAAAGTAGGCATGTCAGTAAGGATTGATATAGTCACTATAGTCACCTTTATCAGAATCCATATGAAAAACCTTTCATCTGTCTCAGGGCCAAGATAGCTCTTCTTTTTGGACACAGAGATTACAACCAATTTTTCATGTGTTTATTTTACTTTAAACCCCAGAGGCATTAGGGGAAAAATGATGGATGCTATATCCTGCTTTGCCTTGATTGCTGGGAAGCTCAGCGTCAAATCGGTGTCCATCTGTAGCAAGCATATGATACTTTAAGGCATTTATTTTCAGTGTTAACCTTGTTCTTGGCTTTATTTTTCTTATCGTTTTCCTTACCCTGATTTCTTCACCCTGTTTTCCTTACTCTGATTTCTCTATTTAGTCTTTCCCTTGGTATAATATATATCCATGAGGTCTATCATATCCATTTTGAAATGAAGGAAAAAGTAAAAATAATAAGAGCATCGCTTGGGAACATCAGTGACGGAACAAGCTTATACATTGACGTTAGAAAAAAAGCAATCAGTGTTTCCATCCCAGTTTGACCACATTAGTAGCTATATGGACTTATAAGAATTATTGTGCCTGAGTTTCTTCTTTTTCAGAAAAGCTTGGGGTAGAGGATATGCTAATAATATCTCCCTTGAAACTTTGTGTTGAGGATTATGTTGGGGAAAGTGCCTGGCCCTTAATAAGTGCTCTCACCAAATTTTAGTTCCTTCCTTCCTTGACTCAAAACCCCTTGAACAGCTATTTGCTCTTGAACTTGCTCAATCATGTTCCTGGGTGACCTGGTGAGCTCAGAAATATCCGTTGCTGAAGAAATGGATTTTAGCTGTGTCAGGAGAAGCTTAGGTCAGAAGGAAGTGGGAAGAAAGGGCTGGATTAAGAGGAAATCACTGCTGTCCAGCGCTTGCTAAGGAAATTAACATATATGAGCTCATAGGGTCACAGTGGGAAAGAGCAGAAATTCACAGCCGGAGACACTGCAACGTGTCCTAAGAACAGCTAAGAGCCTGCCTCTAAGGGGCTTCCTGAAAAAGAACCTCTTTAGTGCGGCCCTGCTGGAGAGTAGGGGATGGTTATCCCAGTGAAAATTTTAAAAATATTTTCTGCTCCTAATCTCCCAATTCGTCCCCCTCTTCCCTCCCAGCTACCGTGCCACCCTACTGGACCCACATGTGTCTCATTCCTGCTCTGGAAATAGGTTCGTCTATAACCTTTTTCCAGATTCCGCATATATGCGTTAATATATAATATTTGTTTAATAGAAACTAGCACAATATTGTTAAGCAATTATATTCCAATAAAAAGATAAAAAGTATTCTCCATATGTGCAATTTTGTATGACAGAGTATAGAGCCCTATTGACATTTTGGGTTTGAATGATTCTGTTTCAGGGGCAGGGGGCTGTCCTGGATATTATAGAATGCTTACAGGATATCTGGCTTCTACCCACCAGATGCCAGGATCCTCCCTCACGCCAGGTCATGACAATTAAAAATGTCCGTAGAGATGGCCAAGCATCCCTTGGTTGGATGGCGGGTGGGGGAAGACAAAATCGCTCCCTTGCCTCTTCTGAGAGCCACCCATGTCCAGTAACCAAGTATCTGACATCCTTCAGTGACTACTAAGCAAAGCGTCTGGGGAGACAAGAATGCTTACAATGTGCTCTCAGTCCTCAGGCAACTTGGAACTCACGTTCTGGTTGGGGAGATGGACAAGCAGACATATAATCGCCATTAAGTCCGGCCAGCACCCCAGCAGAGCAATAAACTGGGAATGCAATACACACTAGGCTCAAAGTGACAGTGACCAGCTCTTGGAGGGAGGAGAGTAAGCTTTTCTGAGAACGGAGTCTCGCCCTGGAGCCACTGACCCCCTTCCCCAAACTGGCCTCCTCCCACCTTTGTGATACTCTCAGGACTCCCTGTGTTTCCTTCACAGCAATGACTATAATTTATAACTGACATTTTTTTGTTTCTCTGTGGTTTCGTTTGTTTACCTCCTTCCCCAGACTATAAATTCCATAAAAATAAGGATCTTCCATCTTGTCTGCTCTAGATATCCTGGCCCCTGGCACAAGGTGGAGCCCCAAACAGGGACTCAGCAACTATTAACAGAGGAAGAACAGTAGAAAGGAAGGAAAAGAAGGAAGCAGGTAGGGAAGAAAAGAAAAAAGGAGAGAAAAACTTGGGATTCCTTGGGGCACAGGAGGTGGGAAAGGCATTCCAGGCAAGGAACAGCGTATACAAAGGCATGGAGAAATCAACAAGCTGGGCTGCATTATTTGTCGGGTTAAGGTTAGGGTTAGAGTTAGTGCAAAATGAAAGTGCAGGACCCCCTTTTCAAATGTTATTATAACTTTCACAGCAGTAGTAACAAAGCCTCAGAACAAATGTGGGCCCCAGAACAAGTGCAGGGCCCCATGGGACTGCCCAGCCCATCTGTCCTCGGAGATACACGTCCTGGGTCACCATTGTCTGTGAGGTTCGTCTCTTAGTCCACACGCTGGTCCCACGGGGTCGTCAACGTGACCTCCAGCCACCACACCACACATGTTCTTTCTAGCTGCCAAAGTCACTTTCCCAGAAGAGAGCAGAGCCTGGCTAAGTGTGTTCTTCCAAATTTGATGTTGATATTGAGAAACACTGCAGGACTCGGGGAGCTAGACGCAGGTTCTACAAAGTGCTGCTTGGTGGAAAGCTTGAGAAACCCTTGGCAAGAACCAAACAAAGCTGCAGTGTGTGGAGCTCTGGATCCGAGCCTGAAAGCTGCAGGAGGAAAGTGGACTGGTTCCTACTTAACCAGCCTCATTCAGAGTCTAGTCAAGTCTTCCTGGACTCTGAGCCTGGAGAACACGACAATTGGTTATCAGCCTCCAGTGCGAGCTGTGGATAAACGCCCTCTGATCCCGTCTTTGGTAAAACTAAAATTTGCAGGCTATCTGAAGGGATAACTTTAATTAGGATGTACACGTTGTGTTTTCCTTCCAGTTGTGGTTACCTAAGTCATCTGTTCAAATCCGTCTAAATTTAAGGTTGAGTGGTAATGGGGCCGGTGACTACTTTGTCTGTGGTGTGAGTGGGTGTTCATGAACACACACTTGCCCTCTCTCAAGATTTGCACATACAGGAATATGAAAAGGAATGATGACTATACTTACCTTTTCTCTTGTAAAGCTAGAAAAAGTTGGTAATCCAAGAACTCTTAGAAATGAACTTTTCTCAGGTCATATAAATCATAACCTGATTTATATCTTAATAGATCTCCTTCTGGAATGGAGGCTTCCCTGGTAAAGAATCTGTCTGCAATGCAGGAGACTCTGGTTCAATTCCTGGGTCAGGAAGATCCTCTGGGGAAGGGATAGGCTACTCTCTCCCATATTCTCGGGCTTCCCTGCTGGCTCAGCTGGTAAAGAATCCACCTGCAGTGTGGAAGACCTGGGTTCAATCCCTGGGTTGGGAAGATCCCCTGGAGATGGGAACGGCTACTCACTCCAGTATTCTGGCCTGGAGAATTCCATGGACTATACAGTCCATATATATACAGTATATACAGACTATATACTATATAGTCCATAGACTATACAGTCTATCATGGAGTTGCAATCATGGAGTTGCAAAGAGTCAGACACGACTGAGCAACTTTCACTTTCACTTTCTGGAATGGAAAGGAGAGGGAAAGAAAATCCCCTTTCTTGAGCATTTACCTGCCACGTGTCAGGCTCTTTCATTAACATAATTTCAGGAACTTTCACAAGAACTCATTTTACAGATGGGAAAACAAAAACTCAGGGTTTTGCTGATACCCCAGCTCCAACACCACATTAGGATTGTCACCCAGGACTTTAAAACTCATATTCTTGCCATGAAACCACATTGTCTCTCAAAGGGGGTGAAAAGGTGATAGAAGAGAAGAGGAGAGGTCATTTCTTTTTCTTGAGGATTAAAAAAAACCACATAACACAGTCCCGTGACTTACGTGTTGTTAGTCCAGACCCAGTGTCCTGCCTCACTGGTATTGAACGTCCTCTCTTGTTCTACTTATTCAGCTCCAGAGAGGCAATGGGCAACCAGTTAGGCTGCTTATAAGCCATGGTCTTGGAAAAATCCAAAAGAATAGTAATCTGGATAGTGTATGGTTTAAGAAGGCATTTTCTACTGCTCTTTGATGTTGGAATTCTGGTCATTCCCAACATTTTCAGTAACCCATTGATTCCACACTGTCTTCTCATTCTTGAGATTCTATTTTTTTTTTTTTTCTCTTGAGATTCTAATAGCCCTGTCTGCTCCTACTTTTTGACTTTCAAGTTACATGAGAAAATTCCAGGTCCCTCCCTGCCCACTCTCAGAGGAGGAAGCAAGGACACAAGGGTCTGGCCTGAGAAAGGGGAGCTCATTTGCTCTTCTTGTGAGTAACCTGAATCCTGCCCAGACTTCTGCTAGAAGAGAGGGAGCAATGAGACCCCAAGTCCTAAATGTGAGTTGGAAGACAAGCTCTGCCCTGTACCAGCTGTGTGATTTAGGGGAAATCACTTACCTTCTCTAGTTCTCAATTTTCTGGTCCTTAAAAATGAAGATATTAATATACAAGACCCCACATTGTGGTGGTGGTGGTGGGTTAGTTGCTAAGTTGTGTCTGACTCTTGCGACCCTGTGGACTATAGTCTGCTGGTCACCTCGTCCATGGGCTTCCCCAGGCAAGAATACCGGCCGTTTCCTTCTCCAACATACTGTGGATGGAGGAATTTTAAATTGTATATATTTTGACCCAACAATTCCACTTATAGAAATGTATATAAAGGAAATATTCAGGCAAATACACAAAATGATACATGAACAGAGATGTTCTCTGGGACACTCTTAACAATATTGAAAGATTTTAAGCAATCTGATGCCTGTCCATATGGAATGTGTTAAGTAATTATGATATATTCATGTGTTGCAATGCATGTGGGCATTTAAAATGATGTGGTCGTTCTCTATTGGCTGAATTAAGAATTTATAGGTGATACTATTACATGTACAAAGAATACTTCTGGGGTTATATAGGGTGGGAGAGTGAGAAGTATGAACTAGTGGGTGTACGATAGGCTGTAAAGATTTATTGTACAACATGGGGAAGATAGTCAATATTTTGTAATAAGTGTAAATGGTGTGTAATCTTTAAAAACTGTATAAAAAAATATCCCCGGTAGACTATTCAAAAGCCTGACTATATTGGCTGATTCAAAGAGTAGAAACCGGGGATTTGTAAGAGAACATTATTTCACTGGCTATCTTTTGATATTTTTTGAAGTTTATATCTTGTGCATGACCTGTCTGATAACTGCTTAATTAATTAAAGTATTTAAGAATTTTAATGTAGTTTGACTGTATATGAAAACTCATAGGGACATGTGTATTACCAGTAGTTGTCTTGCATTGTAGATCACATGGAATGTTTTTCCCCTTAATTATGCTTTTCTGAATTTTCCAAATTGTTTACAATAAGCAGTCATAATCTATAATAATAAAATAAAACAAAACAATGAATTACTTTCTGTTTTAGAAAAGCAAAATCTACCTACTAGTTGTAAACCCTTTTACTTATGGAAAGCTTGAAGTAATTATATTATTATGTTAGTTATATTGCTGTATAACAGATTGCCCACAAACTTAGCAACTTAAAGCAATAATAAACACTCATGATCTACAAAAGTTTTGTGGGACAAATTTTAGGGACAGACTAGCTGAGCGTTTTGGGCTCAGGATATTTCTTTTAAAAAGAGAGAGCTCCTTCAGGAACTTAGTTGTGTTAATATTACTCTGTACACCAAGGACTTGGCACAATGCTGTCTCAGCAGCTGCTAAATAGCTGCTTGCAGATTTAAAGGAACATAAGGAATCCATAATCTGAAAGGCAAGTCTGCAAAAAAATAAATGCAACCGATGGCAAAATGATCATTTGACCTCTTCAAATCTCATCTCCAATGTTCTGCCTGCTCTCCCGTTCTCTGATCTTCCTTCCATCTTGCCTCTGTCTATTGCTCATCTGCCCTTTACTCCCCATGTTCATCTCCTTGGGTCTGATCCCTGGCCCAGTTACCCATTAGCTATTTGATTTTGTGCAAGTTTCTTAATGTCTCTGAGTCTCAATTCCCTGATCTGTAAAACACGGATAATACTTCCACAAAGAGTAATTTTTAAGCTGGAATTAAAGAAAAGTGCATAGAGTGCCAGGAACTTCAGTCAGCCAGGAACTCAGGGGAAGTTAAATAAATATGATTTCCCTCTCACTTTTTACGTTGTCATGAACTATGTGCACATTTCATTTTGTGGTTGACTTGTGTCACTTAATATGATTTTGCAATCATTTTTATAAGTTGTCACCTGATGTTCACAGTTATATTTTTTACTGTGTAAGATTTTTTCAATCATTTCCAGTTATGAGACATTTAAAGTCTTTCAAAATTTTTGTTGTCACCCATGACACGTCCTCTTGGAATCTTTTTTTTTCCCCCATAGGATAACTTCCCAGCTTTGATACTTTCTGTCTATAAGCAATCTGAGTTTGAACTTATTAATGTATAAAGTTTAGGTGTCATTTCCCCAAGTAGGATTTATACCCCTCGACAGCAGGGGTTATATCTCATTTTCTTTAGTATCATTGTTCTCCAGTATGGGGGTCACCCACCCGGCAGGTATGAAATTTGGTTTTATCATGATTATGCTCCTCCTACCATCTCGCTGAAGCTTCTTCTTTGTCTTTGGACGTAGTGTATCTTTATTTGGTTGGTTCCAGTGTCTTCCGGTTGATGGTTGTTCAACAGCTAGTTGCGATTTTGGTTCTCTCCGAGGAGGAGATGAGCACATGTCCTTCTATTCTGGAAGCCCCCCCTTTTTTATTCTGGTCCTAATACACATATTGAGGAGGGCACGGCAACCCACTCCAGTATTCTTGCCTGGAGAATCCCATGGACAGAGGAGTCTGGCAGGCTATAGCTCATAGGGTCGCAAAGAGTTGGTCATGACTGAAGTGACTTTGCACACACGTAATATATATATTTTATTGAAGTACAGATGACTTACAATGTTTCAGGTACATAGCAAGATGAGTCAGTTATACAAATACACATATATTATTTTTGAGATTATTTTCCATTATAGGTTATTACAAGGTATTGACTATAGTTCCCTGTGTTATACAGTAAATCTTTGTTGCTAGTTGCATATTTGTCTTTTTTAAGTAGAAATCTAGCATTCCATTCATACTAAGTCAAACAAGTGGAGTGAAAATGCCATAAACTTTTGAGTTAGGCAAAAATTAAGCTTTCTAAGATATATGTTATACGTACTATTTATATATATATATATATATATATATATATATATGAAAGCTTTTATATTACGCTTGATGAGGGCTTGAGAAAGAAGATCTATATCTCATTTCCAAAGGACAGTCACATGTGTTGTGTAGGGCCACAGGATTCAGAACCAGACACAATTTGGATTCTGGCTTTGCCACTCGCCAAAACTCAGCATTCCCAGTCGTAAAATAAAAACACCTACATATTGGTATTAGTGCCAATTATGTATTGCTGCATTACAAAACATCCAAAAGTCAAATGCCTTAAAGCAGCCTCATTTACTTGGTTCCTGTATCTGCAATTGGGAAGCACCCGACAGGGACATCTCATCTCTCCCCCATGCTGAGAGCTGAGGCAGCTTGAGGGATCCCCTTTCAAGACGGCCCATGACTGCCAAGGAGACTGCTGCCAGTCTATCAGCTGAGAACTCAGTGGAGGCTGTGGTCTGGGGTTCATGGGTCTCCTCCATGGGGATTTTTTTCATAGATCTCTTGTATCTTCTCTCAGTGTAGTGGCTCATTTCCAAGAGTGAGTCTTCCAGGAGCTCAGGTCATAAAAAGTCTGGCCTTTTTATGACTATACCCCAGAAGTCATACCGTGTCACTTCCATTATAATCACAAGCCCGTCTAGATTCAAACAGAGAGAATATTGACCACACCTATTGATGGAAGGAAAGACAAATTGCACTGTAAGAAGAAAGCTGATAAGATGGGACAGTTTGCTGAGGTTTTTTTGGAAAGTAAGTTCAGGGATTTAAAAATTAAATGAGGACTTTCCTGGTGGTCCAGTGACTAAGACTTTGCACTTCTAATGCAAGGGGTCCAGATTGGATCCCTGGTCACAGAACTAGATCCCACATGCCATAACTAAGACCTGGTATAGCAAAATACATAATTTTTTAAATTAAATGAACAATATATGTTTAAATGCCTAGAAGAGTACCTGGTTCATAGTAGGCCCTCAGTTCACGGTGGATAGTTGACATGTGAACAGGGAACCAAGGGTAGCAGAGACTCAGGGTAGAGCTCCAATAGGCTTTCAGGGCTGAGTGATTTTTAGATTATCTACGTTGCCGTTATGAGGATCACCTTTCTCCACCTCACAAGAATAATGAAGAGTTTGTCTGACCTGATGTTTTGCTTACTCAAATGTTTTTCTCATTTACAAGTTCATAACCCGCTTTATTGGTTAGTTGTGAAAATCACTAGGAATAGGTGATACTATGTGGCATTGTTTAGCCGCAGCCCGTTTGTGTCGTGGTTGGGTCTTTCCAAACTGTCCTGTATGGTTTGGCCTTAAAATAGTTTGTCTACAATGTGTGAAAGAGGATGCTAGTGATAACACAGGATGTGGACCTGACCTGCTGTCACTCAGACAGGAGGTTTTGCCTCGAACTATTCCTGTCACTTGGTCTCAGCAGCAGAGATGCCAGTTGTCAAGCAGAACTTTCTTTAGTCCAGTTGGGTTGAGTGGGGCTGGAAAGAACCATTGAAAGGGGCCTGGAGACAAGATGACATTTGCCCGAAGTTGTAGAGCAAGTTGATGTCAGAGTCACTGATCAGAGCAGGGTTTCTTGGGCTCAGCACTGCTGATATTTCAGACTAGACAATTCTTTGTTATGAGAGGCTGTCCTGTGTTTTGTAGGATGTTTAGAAGCATCCTTGGCTTCCACCTATCAGTTGGGAGGAGCATTCCTCCCCCCATTTGTGACAACCAGAAATGCCTCTACACTTTACCGAGCATCTCCTGGGGACACTACTGTCCCCAGTAATGAACTACTGGGCTAGAATGCAGGTCTTCTGGTTACCTGTAGATCTAGCCAACTAAAATACCACTTCCACAGATGCCAAGTTGATTTACGAAGACTAAATTCAGGGCTTTTGAACAAATCTTTGTGAACTAGTAAAACTTGCTGGGGAAAGAAGTTCCCCCTCCCTCCCCAAAAGGTAGTACAGGATTTTCTATGAAATAATTGCCCTGATTGCTTTAAAATGTCAAGGTCATGAAAGAAATGAGGTGAAGATGACTATTAACGATATAAAAAGACTCATTACCTTGTCCTTGATTAGATCTGGTTAAAGACACACACAGTGCTATGAAAGATATTTGAGGAAAAATAGGGGAAGTTTGAATATTCAATTATTGTCTAATTTTTTAGCTGGATGTGGTATTGTGATTAAGTGAATGTCCTTGTTTGGGGGAGATGCTTGCTGAAATATTTAGGAGTGAAAGAGGTTACATCTGTAACATTGTGAAATGGATCAACCATTAAAATTAGGGATATATGTCAAAATGTTAATCATTGATGAATCAAAATTATAGAGCTATATTACTCTTTTTTACCTTTCTGCATATTAGAAACATTTTCTGACTTAAAGTGTTGGGAAAATAAGTACATGCAAAGGTAAAAGGAAAAGCAAAAAATTGAAAAGTTTATGAAAAAAGCCCTCACATATATGCACAAAGAAATTCACTGCAGCATTGTGTATAATATGAAAAAATCAGAAGCAACCTTCCTAAGCAATAGATAAACTGTGACATTCTACATGATGTAGAATACCATGCAACAGTTACCAAGAGCAAGACATACACCTGAATCTGCTCACAGAAGTGACGATATTCTGACCTGGTAACAACTGTCAGGGGTTCCTCTCCTGGGACCCCAGTTCTCATGACTCACTGACTCTCATTCTCAAGCTGGGCGTCAGCACCAAAGCACAGCCACCACACTGATGCTGAGCACTGCAGATGAGCCCCTGCAGAATGGAAGTGCAGGTCTCGGTCCAATAATAACCCACCAGGCCAGAAATGAAACTTTTATTTTTCTAAAATATACTTTGCATTTTAAGTTTGCATTCCACTGAGATGGTAAGAGTTTCACTTTGAGCCATTTAGCATTCCCATTCTCTCTGGAAGAGGTTTGGGGTTGAACCATCTGAAGTGGCTAGTATTTTTACTATTAAGAATGCCAATTTTGTGCAGTACAACAGAAAGCATAAGCCATCTTTATTTGATTGGAATTGGGAAAGGAACTAGAGAAGAATAAGGTTGATCTATCAATAGATGCCTACTAGGGATGGCTTTTCAAGATATACTCCTGAGTGTTATATATGTGTATATTTAGTGAAATCAGATAGGTTGCAGATCAGAGAGTAAAATAAAGGCATATATTTTCCTGAGAGTTTGTGTGTACTTAACCTGACAACTTCTTATTATCTCCCCCTGCATCCTTCCTGGTCCAAGCTAAGATGTCTGTGTTACTGCTTCCACCTTTGACTTCAGACAGTTATTCATGTAGCAGGCAGAGGCACCCTTTTAAAAGCTAAGTCATAATCACTCCTCATAACAATGAGATATCACCTCACACCAGTCAAAATGGTCATCGTGGGAAAAAAAACTCACAAACAACAAATGCTGGAGATGATGTGGAGAGAACCATCCCTACTGGTGGTGGGAATGTAAATTGCTAGAGCCACTATGGAGAACAGGATGGTGGTTCCTTAAAAAACTAAAAACAGAGCTACTGTATGAGGCTACAGTCCCACTCCTGGGCATATATCCAGAAAAAAACATGGTCCTAAAGGATACATGCCTCCCAATATTCACTGCAACACTGTTTACATAGCCAATTTATTCTTTTCCAGAATAAATGTCCATAAACAGGTGAATGGATAAAAAGATGTGGTATATATAGACAATGGAATATTACTTAGCCGTTGAAAAGAATAAAACAAGGCCTTTTGCAGCAACATGGCTGGACCTAGAGACTGTCATACTGAGTGAAATAAGTCAGACAGAGAAAGAGAGGTACTGTGTGATATGGCTTATATACAGAACCTAAAATGAAATTATACAAATGAAACAAGACTCACAGACTTAGAGAATGAATCCATGGTTACCAGGAGGGAGGGTGAGGAGGAGAAGGGATAGTTAGGAAGTATGGAATTGACATGTACACACTGCTATATTTCAAATGGATAACCAACAAGGACATAATGTATAACACAGAGAATGCCACTCATTATTATGTAACAACCTAAAAAAAGAATTTGAAAAAGGCTACATGTATATGTATAACTGAATTACTTTGTTGTACACCTGAAACTATCGAAACATTGTTAACCAACTATACTTCATTATAAAATAAAAAGCTAAAAAAATATGTATTTGCTGAATGAATACAAAGAAAGAAAGAAGAGTCAATTTTTGATCTCTCTCTTTACAGTTTTTGACACATTGCTGAGTCTCAATGCTAAATAAATCCAAATGCTCACAGGCTATTAAAGCTTGAAAGATCCCTAGTGATCATCTTGTATAGTTCTTCCATTTAACTGATGAGAATCTGAGACCCAGAGGTAGCAAGTGTCTAATCCAATAACATTAATAGGAGCAGAATGTTCTCTTTCCTGGCCTTTTAACCACAACCACTGTCTTTATTATATGTAATTTTCCCAGTAGCCAGGAAATTCCATGATGACAATTTAAAAGCAATCAGCTTCTCTGTGTTTGGCCAGTGACAGATGGGCACATGGCTCTGTTTGCCCTAGATAAACTGAGATGATCAAAACATCAAAGACAGCACACCTGATGGGCCAGTCCAACCAGCCTATGGTACTTGGGGATGATGTCAATCCATTACAAGCGGCAATAAGCCAGCACCATCAATCTTGGTCATTTATAAGGAAGTGCTTCTGTTTAAAAGAACCTGTGCTTCTGGTTCTGGACAAGAATTGCTCAATCAAGACCTCACAGTAGGGCAAAAACTCACAAGATCTTCTACCCCTTGCTTGTATTCCTGGGATGTTGGGGGAAAGGAAACATCAGTTTCAGAGGTGGAACACCCAGCATAATGCCTGGCACTAAGTGGGCCCTCCAAAGATATTAGCTGAATCTAAGTTAAAAAAAAAGAAGCAGCAGCAAGCTAAAGTATTCTAAAATGTTTTTGCCTCTTTCTTTAAAATCTAGTGATTATGATTATGGACTCTAGATGCATCTGAATAATCTTGAACAAACCCACTAAAGCTTTGGGTGCCTTGGTTTTCTCTTCTATAAAATGGGAATAATAATATTAATAGTTTTGACCTCATAGGTTGTTGGGACTTCCCCGGTAGCTCAGTTGGTAAAGAATCTGCCTGCAATGCAGGAGACCCTGGTTTAATCCCTGGGTTGGAAAGATCCCTTGGAGAAGGGATGGGCTACTCATTCCAGTATTCATGGGCTTCCCTGGTAGCTCAGATGGTAAAGAATCTGTCTGCAAAGTGGGAGACCTGGGTTCAATCCCTGGGTTGGGAAGATCCCCTGGATGAGGGTATGGCAACCCATTCCAATATTCTTGCCTGGAGAATCCCCATGAACAGAGGAGCCTGGCGGGCTGCTCTGGAGTCACAAAGTGTCAGACAGGACTGAATGACTAAGCACAGAATATCGCAGCATAGGTTGTTGTAAGACTTCAAAGTGATAACCCGCAAAAGTCACTGAGCACAGTGTCTGGCACCTCGTAAGCTCTACGTAAGTTTTGCTATAGCTTGTCCCTTGGCTCACCCATACATTTATTCAACCATATATTAACATGCATGAAGGACCTGTTTTGGGTTCTGAGCTCTGTTCTGGGCACTGAGGAAACGAAAGTGCAAAAACGTGATCCCTGCGCCCCTGCAGCCCGCAGCCCATGGCAGGTATTATTCATTGAGAACCCACAGACCCATGAACTGGGGGCACAGCTAAGTGACTCTGGGGTGGAGGGCTCATAGTCTTCATTATTGCTCAGAGGGATGCATGACAACCTCAAAACTGGCTAAGAATCTTCATTGTTTGTAAAAGAAAGCAGAAGACTTAATGCACAATCCTAATGCATGTGGGAACTGCTATGCGCATGACACAGAAAGGAAGCCAAGCCAGACCTGGTCTGGCTTCAAGTAGGAGGCCGCCATCTTAAGCATATGATGGCACCTTGGTGCCTTTGTTGAGGAATGGAGAACCTCAGACACACGTGGGAAGGTAGGAGAAATGAGAGTGAGTATGCAATAATGCTCAAACGTATGTTTGCTCTGGTTTCTGGAAAAAGAAGCAAACTCACAACGCAGTGAATAAGTCTTTTTGTGATCTGACTCTATTAAGAGAGGGGCAACGTGGAAGGGGCTTCCCTGGTGGTTCAGATGGTAAAGAATCTGCCTGCAATGCAGGAGACCCAGGTTCGATGCCCTAGAGAAGGGAATGGCTACCCACTCCAGTACACTTGCCTGGAGAATTCCACAGACAGAGGAGCCTAGTGGGCTACAGTCCATGGGGTCGCAGAGTCAGACATGACTGAGCGACTAACTCTTTCACTTCACTTTCACCCTGCTCTTACACTCTGCTGTGAGAACAATTTGTCCCATATATGAGCTCGTCCATCGGTCCAGATCCAGGATCAAGCAGGCAACACTGAACCAAGTTGAACACAGAACTGCACATCAACAAGAGAGTGAACTGTCAACCGCTGAAACTTGGGGTATATTTGTTGCTAAGCAAAAGCTGACTAGTATACTGACCCATAATTTCTGCTCAATAACTAGTCTCTCCCCCTTTTTGCTTACCAAACACAAAACAGAGAACTTGTGGTGAACTGCATTAAGGATATTGAGGCTCTAACACGTGAGTTGTTTGAAGAAATAGGGGTTTGCTGAAATTGGTTGGAATGTGTTCCAGAGACTACCAGTTGTAGGGCAAATTCATCTCCTCTGTTGGGGGGCACACAGTATGTCACTGAGCTCTGGTACAAGGGATGTGGATGGATGTGATGGGAACCACTTGTGGTCTGGCCCAGGCTCACTCCTGCCTCAGGAAAACCAGAATCGCGACCCCCAGGACAACTTGGAAGTTGCACATTAATGATGCAGAGTTATTACCAGCCTAGAGCCCCAGTGACTGCCTGGCAACACTGCCTCTCCACCTGGCCATCTGTCGCAGACTATTACTGTCAAGGGCTTCCCTAGCGGCTCAGTGGTAAGGAACCTGCCTGCCAGTGCAGGAGATGCAGGTTCAACCCCTGGGTCGGGAAGATCTCCTGGAGAAGGGAATGGCAACCCACTACAATATTCTTGCCTGGGAAACCCCATGGACAGAGGAGCCTGGCAGGCTACAGTCTATGGGGTCACAAAAGAGTTGGACACAACTTCGTGACTAAACATCAATTGCTATCAAAGAGAAATCCAGGCAGACATTAGTTAAAGCAGTGAAAACAGGTATTATTTAGTAACCGCTGACAGGAGGGGAAGAACTGAGCTCCATCCTGATTGGCATACAGGTGACTGAGTATTTTAAAGGGAGAAGGAGGCAATAGAGAAGTGAGTGGGGGCTTGGTAGAACCAGGAAAATGAAAAATTACAAAAATCAAGAAGTGGAAGGGGTGGTGGTCCATGTGAAACCCATCTGGGTTTGCTAACCAGTACTTTTGGAAATTGGGGTCCTGCTCTCGCAGCAGAGACTGGGAAACAGGGATATATCTTCAGGCATTGTCTGAAACAAGCAGTCCCTTCTTTGGCAGCCTTGAATTTTCTCAGACTGATATTTTCGCCAGGTTAGGGCCTTTCTATGGGTGCCATGCTGAGCTTGTAGAAACTATGTTCATGTTTCTTTAAGCCTTTACAGTCCAAGGTTAAGGTCTAGTGGAGAAGAGAGCTCAGTTGAGCCTGGCTAGAGTTTAGTCAAGGACAAAATCTTTGCTATTTTCTCTACTGAGTTTGTTCCATTCATTTAAAGTGAAACCTAAGAGATACTGACGCACATAGGTACAGGTCAAGGGTTTAAGCTCTGATAATTCTTAACAATTAAGAGTATACTATGTGCCAAACACTGTACCACAACCTACTCCCACAAAGTCTCTTTTAGCCCCATCGTATGAGTCTGTGAATCACATGTTATTATTCAATATATAGATATAACCACACATAATACATATACAGGTTGAATATCTATGTGGTCAATGACATTTTTTATCATGTGTCTGAAGACTGGCAGAAACAGATTGGAATCAGGTCATTTTGGCTCCAAATTCAGCATCATGACCACACACAGCATTGATTTCTTGTGTCCTACAAGTTTGGAAAGACATGTAGATGGCAGGTAACCCATTCTGACCTGAGACCCAAGTACAAAAACCTAGGATGTTGAAAGGAAAAGATTCTATTTCTGCAGGGACCCTTGAACCTGAAAGACCACTGAGTCTGGATGTTGGATAAAGTGTAGAGAAGTTAAGAACGACAGAAAGATGGTGACTAAAGAATCAGAACTGAACCAGTACCCAAAGAAACATGATGGGAAGGGACAACACTTGCCTACAATGAACTGGCTAAATGGAGGGCAAGAGGAGAAGGGGTTTGACAGAGGATGAGATGGTTGGGTGGCATCATTGACTCAATGGACACGAGGTTGAGCAAGCTCCAGGAGATAGTGAAGGACAAGGAAGCCTGGCGTGTTGCAGTCCATGGGGTCGCAAAGCGTTGGACACAACTGAGTGACTGAACAACAAAATGTTTAATTATGAATCAAGCCGTGTCACATGAGAATATTTATCTAACTTCCTTTAACTGTGTACATTGGAGTACCCCTAATTTCTCCCCAAACAAAAATGATATCTATGCATTCAAATGGTCCGGAGACCATTCATTCATCTGACTTCCCTTGTGTGGATTGGAGTGGCCCTAATTCCTACCAAAACAGAGAAATGATACTTATGCATTCAAATGAGTTGAAACCCAGTGGACAGATAAAAGGCAAGGTACAGCCAATGAAATAGTACCCCAGAGACATATATACAGCAGAGGAAACGGATGTTGAGAGAAACTTAGCTATAATCCTGTTTTGGCCTGTAACTAACTCTGTGACTGTGGGCAGGTCAGTTTCACCTCTCAGAGCTCAAGCACAGACAGGAGATTGGCTTGGGAATTTTCCAAGGTCTTTTGAAGGTATGCCAATCTGGTCATTGGCAGTTGTTCATCTAGGCAATTTTCCATTGGAGCATAGGTCTATGTTAGGTGTTCTCTCTCCTCTGGCAGGACAAGTAAGATAAAATGTGTCGTCTTTCTTTTATTTATTTATTTATGTTAGCTGCACAACGTGGCCTGAGGGATCTTAGTTCCCTGACCAGGGATTGAACCTCTGTCCCCTGCAATGAGAATGTGGAGTCTTAACCACTGGAGCACCAGGAAGATCCCTCCTTGTGTGTGCTCTTATATATAGAGGCTGCAACTCATTCAGAATCACAAAATTGTACCCTGCAGAAGAGCTAGAATTGATTGTCTCCTTGGGCCCTCTCATTATACGGATGAAGGAATAGAACAGAAGCGCAGAGAAGGAAAGTCATTTATTTAAGTCACGCAGGTCTACACAAGCAAGCTTGTAAGTTGGACCCTGCTTTTTGATGCTGAGCATGGCATTTATTTCAAAACAGCCTCCTGCATTGGTATTGGAGGAAGACTAGAAGGGAACGATCATTTGCTAAGCACTTACTGTGTGGGGGACTCCACCCTAGGATCTCAACACAGTCTACAAATACTGAGCTAGTTGTGATGAGTACTTGTTCTGCATTAAGCCCTGGGGACACAGAGATGAACAGACAGACAAAGTCTCTGCTTGAAGCTCACATTCCTGTGATGGGGGGATGAAGAATGCTAAGAAACCATAAGTAAATATGAAAATATCAAATAGTGCTAGCGAAAGTATACCCAGATGTGTTATCTAGAAGATAAAAGTGCCTTATACAGGGTAGGAAGCTATATTACACGAGGGGACAGACCCCACTTCCCGGAGTTTATCTTATCTCCACAAACATGCTAAAGAGTAGGTATTATTATTTTCATTGTTCCGATAAGGAACTGAGATTAATACTTGCTCCAAATTAGGTAGATAGTTGGTCAAAGTTCACTGCAGATCCCATTGCAAATCCTCTCTGGTCCAAAGACCATGCCTTGAGACTTCCCTGGTGGTCCAGTGGCTAGGACCCCACTCTCCCAAAGCAGGGGACCCAGGTTCAACCCCTAGTCTGGGAACTAGAACCCACATGTATCAAGCAAGAGTTCACAGGCCGATCCCACATGCTACAATGAAGACTGAAGATCCCTAGTGCTTCAGCTAAGACCTGATGCAGTCAAACAAATAAAAATAAATAAATATCATGCCTTGCTTCACTGTATCTTGTATTGAGTTTTTTTAAAAAATGAAAATATGTACACCAATATATACAATTGATACATAACATAGCTGATTAGGATTAGATGTTTGGTAAATGGTAGCTGATTTTTTCCCTTGCAGTTCTTGTCTATTAGAATCATTTTCAATGTATCAAACCCAGCATCTGTTTTAAAGACCTCACTCAGTATGGAAGGCACCTGACACTCTCTGCTGGTAGAGGCAACCGCAAAAAAGAAACAAAATTTCTCTGTGCTTGGAATTAACTAACTTGGAAGCTAGGGAATAGACCTTACAACTTAAGTAAGACTCAGGAGCATTGACTGTAACCTAGGATGGTAAATCACCCAGTCCAGGATGAAATTCAAGGACAGATCTCCCTGTTGTCCTGACCTTGCAGGTAAGACGGAAGACATGGCTTTTTCACAGACCTCTGAACTTCAGCATTCAGACTATTTTGCAGGATTCTCTGTGACAATGTGCAATTTTATATTTCAAGTTACTAGTGGAGTTCCTATTCTCTCCTGCATGGAAAAGTTTCAGAATTCTATACCCTAAGAAAGCTCAATGTAAGACAGATTTAAAAGTTAAGAAGTTAAATAGAAAACTATTAAAGCAACTAGAAGGGAAAAAAAAAAAAAAAAATTCAGGTCTTCTTACTTAAGATTCTCTCCAAACAACAGAAACCTAACTGAAACCGGCGAGGCAGACACCCTGTCTTTTTTTTCAAAATATTCATTTGTTTTTATTATTTTAATTTTTGTCTGTGGTGGGTCTTTGTTGCTGCAAGTGGCTGGTGGGGGCCACGTTCCAGCTGTGGTGTGAGGGCTTCTCTTGTTTGGGAGCACAAACTCTGGGGTATGTGGGTTTTAGTAGTTGCAGCTCCCGGACTCCAGGTTCATTAGTTGTCAGCACCAGGTCTCAGTTGCCCTGAGATGTGTGGGATCCTCCCGGATTGGGGATTGCACCTGTGTCCCTTGCATTGCAAGGTGTATTCTTAACCACTGGGCCACCAGGGAAGCTCCTCACCCTATTCTTAATCCCTTCCCACACAGCTCCTTTTGCTGCAGAGTTTGGAAAAACCAAGTATTGCTATTGTATCTTCACTTGCAACTAGCAGAGTCCATGTGACAGCTCCAGCCAATGAGACTGGATGTCTACCAACA
This sequence comes from Muntiacus reevesi, assembly GCF_963930625.1. NCBI lineage: Eukaryota > Metazoa > Chordata > Mammalia > Artiodactyla > Cervidae > Muntiacus > Muntiacus reevesi. The sequence goes on from NC_089260.1 coordinate 65,569,142, forward strand.
GCTGCTGGGAAGACTTGCTTTTTTTCTGGTAAAAGGGTCAGATTTGGCTGACGCTGCTCATTTCACTTTATTCTCCCTTAACCACAAACGTGATGCCCAAGGCTGCGAGAGTCACCGGATAGCTACAAATGAGCCACTGTACTAATACCGAGTAGGCTGCAGACTACTGATTAGTGTGAAATGCAAATCCTTATTTGTTTAAACTCCTTCTGTTCCCTGCAGCCAAAAGCACTCCTAAAGGTAACCATTGTCTTAAGCAACAAAGAAATGTATTCTTTTTTTTTTTAATCTAAGAAGAGAAATGATACCTTCTTTCCTCTCTTCCTTAGGCTTAAGTTTTCATAGCAATACCCTCCTGGCCTTCTTTTCACATGCTGTTGTCTAGAATTGGATCAGCCAGTCCATGCTTGAATTGATCACTACCAAGGGAGACAGCATGACACTCTAGATTTACACTGATTGTTGAGTGGAATAAACATTTATTTAGGCATCAGCCAAACCATGCTTGAAGGTGGATAAATGTGATCACAGGTTAGGTAGGGACTTTCTGAACATAATGACAACAGGAACACAAGGCACATTCAAGGACTGGTAGATGTGAGCTTATGGAAATTAAAGAACCTTCATAAGTGACCCATTACAAACAAAAAGAAAAAGCAAATGAGAGATCAGGGAGAAATACTTGCAATTTATATGGCAAATGAAGTGTTAATACATCATAAATCGCTTATGAGAATTTACCCAAAGGAAATCATTAAGGACATATGCAAAGATTTAGTCACAAGGATGTTTCTAGCAGTACTGTGTTTAATAATGAAAATTTGCAAGTGAGATGAACTTCTAGCAATAAGGTACTAGTTAAGTAAAATATGATACAAACTTACAATGGAATGCTTTAGGACTATTAAAAAGTAATGTTGTAGAAATATATGTACAGCCATGGAAAGACCATTGCAATGCATTATTAAGTGACAAAAATAGAGTATAAATTATGTGTATCTGTGATTCTATTTTCCTGAGGGAAGAAGTAAGGGTGTCTGTGTATATATAGTATCTAGGATACATACCCCAAAGCTAACAATAGCTACTTCTGGTAGGTGATACATTTGTTGATTTGTTTTTATAATGAGCTGCTTCTCTCTCTCTCTCTCTCTCTCTTTAAAGAATAAAAGGGGATAAAAAGGAATTTAATTTGGGGAACAAATATCAAGAAGTAAAAGAACACCTCCACAGAAAAGTGGGCAGTGGGTCTGAGCAAAATAGGTTCATGAAAAAACTGCAACGAGCCAAAAATCACATATGGGAGTTTTCATTCTTGGTAATGATCCAACATGCAAGGAAAATGAAGCTGACATGCAAGTTTTTCTTTTCCTCCCTTCTTTTTTTTTTTTTCTTTCTTTCCTGCCCTTTGAACTGGAGTGTTTCTCCCACAAGAAAAGAGAATGCCATGGCTGGGATGGAATGAAATACCCAAGCTCACAGGAAAAACTTTTCTATGAACAATCTGTCAATAGACAAGGTTTCAAAAATCTTCATTCACAGGGACCCAACAAGTCCATTTCACAACGCGGAGTCTATGGAAGGGATTAGAGGTTCCCAGGAAGGCTCATGCCCAGAACTTCCATGCCAGTTTCCTACATCATGAAGAATGACTGATTGGAAATAGTCTAATTTGTTCAGGGTGAGAGAAAGGGCTAAATCTCTTATTCTGGATGCATATGCTACATTATTAAGCAAGTGTTTGAAAGCATATTGAATTGCAGATGTTTAAGGCTATAGAGAAATATTCAGGGTTTGAAGATGAGCTAAAGCAAAGCAGGTTATAAAGAAGCGTATGTGATATACTAATTTCAAAGAAAAGACATAAAATTATATTCATGTACTCCTATTCAGTATACCTTTAAGAAAGACTGAAATAGTATGAGTCAAATGTTAATAATAGCTATCTCAGGTAGTGAGATTATAAATAATTCTGGTGTTCTTCACATTTCTGTACTCTCAAATTTTGCATAAGAAACATTCCTCTGTACATTACTAACCAGAAAAAAAGTCCAAAAAGACTATAAAGATATCCAATGAGCCCTATGTGACAAGCCTTCTTGAGATTCATAAGCACTAATATCTTCTAGGTGCCTGTAAAATGCCAGGAACTGTGCTATACGTGACTTGTTTCAGTTCATCCTCACAACCATTCTGTGATATAAGTTCCGATTGGGAACCAATTTTATAGATAAGGAAATTGAGGCACGAAGAGCTGAAGAGATTTGCCCAAAGTCACTCAGCAAATGGATTCAAGCTCAGGTTTGCCTGACTCCAGAGCCCATATTCTGCTGCTGTTTTTTTGTTTGTTTGTTTGTTTTTTAATACTTATTTATTTATTTGACTGTGCAATGTCTTAGTTGCAGCACATGGAATCTTCAACCTTTGTTGCAGCACGTGGGATCTAGTTCCCGAACCAGGGATTGAACTCAGGCCCCCTGCATTGGGAGTACAGAATCTTAGCCACTGGACTACCAGAGAAGTCCCCAGGGCCCATATTCTGAACTGACTTAGACACTGCTCCTCTAGAAGGAAAGTAATAAGTACACCTTTTTTGCTCCTTACTTTTGTTGATTAGCTATTATCTCAAGACACAGGTCAAGAATCTTCTGGGGTTTGAGCTATTCAGTTGTGATATAAACAAGTCCTTTGTAAAAATTTAGTAAAGAGGGAGAGTTTTTTCTTTTTCCCAGAGTCACTTTTTTAAAAAATTGAGATATAATTGATACAGAATGTTTTCTAAGTTCAAGGTGTACAACGTGCTGATTTGTTATATATTGTGATACGCTTACCCCCTAGTGTTGGTTAACACCTGTATCACGTCGCATTATTGTCATCTCTTTTTAGTGGTTAGAACATTTAAGATCTATCTCTTAGTAACTTTCAAACACACAGTACAGTATATATAACTATAGTTACCATACTGTGGGTAGATCTCCAGAACTAATTCATCTTTTAAATGCTGAGTTTTTATCCCTTGACAAAATCTTCCCAATTCTCCCATCTCTCAGCCCCTAGTACCATTTGACCACCAGATTCTATAAGTTCATATTTTTAGATTCCATGAATGTAACAGCAGTTGCCTTTTTCTATCTGACACACCTCACTTAGCATAACACCTCTAAGGTCCATGCATGTTGTTGCAAATAACAGAGTTTCTTTCTTTCTCATGATTGAACAATATTCCATTGGGTATATCTACATCTTTATACATTTGTCCTTTGATGGACACAAGTTGTTTCCATATTTTGGCTATTGTGAACAATGCTGCTATGAACATGAGAGCGTAGATATCTTTTCAACATCCTGTTTTCATTTCCTTTGGATGTATACTCAGAAGTGGGATTTTTGGGTTATACAGAAGTTCCATTTTTAATTTTTTTGGAGGAAACTCTATACTATTTCTCTTAATAGCCAAACTAATTTACGTTTTTGATAACAGTGCATTCAGTTCAGTTCAGTCGCTCAGTTACGTCCAGTTCTTTGCAACCCCATGGACTGCAGTGCGCCAGGCTTCCCTGTCCATCACCAACTCTCAGAGCTTGCTTAATTAAGTCTTAGCATTACAGTGCATAAGGGTTCTGTTTTCTCCACATCCTTCCTAGCATTTGTTATCAGTTATCTTTTTTTTTCTTATCTTTTTTATAATAGCCATTTAGACAGGTGTGAGGTGATAGCTCATTGTGATTTTGATTTGCATTTCCCTGATAAGAAGGGTTTTAAACTACTGACTTAAATGCAACTAAATGATCAGTTTTGATCAAAGTTCATAATATTCTCAAAAAATAGCTGAACTTAGCATACCAGGCAATCCAGGAATCAATGTTGGAAAGGCAAATCTTAAACTACAATAGCTCACTTAATTACATATAACCTGTGAAATAGTTATGTCCTTTTTTTTTTTTTTTACTGATGAAAGTCTTAATGCTAAGACTTAATTGTTAGAAAAACATCAGACAATCTCCATATGAAAGATATTTCATATAATGTTGTTGATGTTTAGGCAATAAGCCATATCTGACTCTTTTGTGACCCCTTGGACTGCAGCCCGGTCAGTCTCTTCTATCTGTGAGATTTCCCAGGCAAGAATACAATATCTGATCAATTATCAAAACTGGCAAATCCATGAATAACAAGGAAAGTCTAAGGATCAGACCAGAAAAGACTAAGGAGACATACTGACTAAATATAATGTTATATTGTAGATGGGATCCTTGAATGAGAAAAGGATATTAATGGAAAAACTGGTGAAACCTACATAAATCCTGGCATTTCGTTTTTAGTTCTGTGCAGATGTTGGTTTCTCAGTTTTGACCAGTGGTAATGTAACATGTTAATAATAATGGGGCTTGGGAATGCCCTGGCAGTCCAGTGGTTAGGACTCTGTACTTTCACTGCCAAGGATAGGGAACTAAATGTGGCCAAATAAAAATGAGACTTGGGTGACAGATGTAAGAGAAAGCTCTATACTATCTTTCAACTTTTTTGAAAATCTAAAGTTATTCCAAAATAAAAAGCTTATTTAAAACATCTGAACCAGGGACTTCCCTGATTGTCTAGTGGCAAAGACTCTGCACTCGAAATGCAGGGGGCCCAGGCTCCATCCTTGGTCAGGGAACTAGATCCCACATGCTGCACTGAGAGTTCTCATGCCACAACTAAAGATCCCACATGGGGCAATGAAGATCAAAGAGCCTGCGTGCCACAGCTAAGACCCGGTGCAGCCAAACAAATAATTTAAAGCAACAACAAAAAACAAAAACAAAAACCATCTGAACCATCTGGTGAGTCCTAAAGCATTTAGAACTAGAGTTGCAATATGATATAGCAATCCACTTCTGGGTATATCCCCAAAATAATTGAAGGCAGGATCTTGAAGAACTATTTATATACTCATGTTCATAGCAGCATTATTCACAATCGTCAAATGGTGGAAGCAAGCTAAGTGTCCATAGACTGATGGATGATTTGACAAAATGTGGCATATACAGAGAATGGAATATAATTCAGCCTAAGAAAGGATGGACATTCTGAAACATGCTGCAACATAGATGAACCTTGGAGACATTATGCTAAGATGAAATAAACCAGTCACAAGGGATAAATACTGCATAAGTGAAAGTCACTCAGTCCTACTCTTTGTAACCCAATGGACTATACAGTCCATGGAATTCTCCAGGTCAGAATACTGGAGTGGGTAGCCTTTCCCTTCTCCAGGGGATCCTCCCAACCCAGGGATTGAACCCAGGTCTCCTGCATTACGGGCGGATTCTTTACCAGCTGAGTCACAAGGGAAGCCCAAGAAGACTGGAGTGGGTAGCTTATCCCCTCTCCAGGGGATCTTTCCAACCCAGGAATGGAACTGGGGTCTCCTGCAATGCAGGCAGATTCTTGACCAGCTGAGCTATCAGGGAAGCCCAAAATATTGTATGATTCCACTTATTTGAGATGCTCAGTATAGTCAAGTATGCAGAGATAAAAAGTAGAATGGTGATTGCCAGGGGATAGAACTGGGGGTGGGGAGACCAGGAAGTCAATATAAGTTATACATTTTTTAAATGGTTAAAATGGTGCTTTAATGTCATGTTTGGTGGTGACTCAGTTATGAAGTTATGTCTGACTCTTGAGACCCCATGGACTGTAACCTGCCAGGCTCCTCTGTCCATGGCATTTCCCAGGAAAGAATACTACAGTAGGTTGCCTTTTCCTTCTGTAGGGGATCTTTCCAACCCAGGGATCAAACCCTGGTCTACTGCATTGCAGGCATGTTATGTTTACTTTACCACAATTAAAATAATCAAACTTTTAAAATCTGAGACTTTGATGAAGTAACTCACTAAGAGTCATCTGATAGCTTTTGGATTCAAATTCAGATCTTCCTGACATCAATGTTTTCCCAGTGCCCTCGGTGGGATGGTGACAGGCTGATCTGTATGGTCCAGAAGTGTCCATGCATTGAGAGCTCACTTTCTCTTTTCTTTGCGCCCAAAATACAACCTGACCCACTTTCATTTCACCTGGAGGCAGATGAGCTGTTGGCCACCTAGGCCAGTTGACTTGGTGTCCGGTCCTGGCGCAGCCACAAGCTTGATCTGACCTTGGTCAAGACCAGTGAGCTCTCTGGGTCTCAGCTTGCCTGACTGACTCGATGAATGAGAGTTGTGGTAAAGTCTCCGCCCAAGGGCTATTCAGAGGCTGAAGAGGGAGGTGAGGTGGACTCAGTAACTCCTAGAGATCGCCAAGCAGGGCTGGTGAGAACGTGATCATGAGTCCGACCAGGAGAAGAAGCCTAGGGTATTCTCTGAATTGCTTGTGGAAGAGGAGATGCTGGGACCAATCCACGAAAAAGCACAGGTGACCCCTAACGCAAGATATTCTAGAAGAAAGAAAAAGCAAAGGAGATGAGACAGTTAGAGAATAGATGACTGGTGGGGGGTAGCAGGTTGGGGACAGCGGAGGGGAGAAACTTGCTTCTTCTTAAGGTAAATCTGCAGAAACTACCTTTTTTTTTTTTTTTTTTTTTGGCTGCACCTTGAGGCTTGCAGGATCTTAGTTCCTTGACCAAGGATTGAAACTAGGCTTTCAGCAATAAGAATACAGAGCTCTGATCACCGGACTGCCAGGGTATTCCCTGGAGAGACTACTTAGAGGCTATCAGAGAGGAGCGATTAGAAGGCAGAGGGACCAGCTAGGCTGCAGAATCCAGGAGGGAGAGATAGAAGCCTCTTCCATATCCATGACTGTGAGCATCAGGAAAGATGGGTGGGTGAACCTCTAGGCTGTAATCACCTGATAAACCTTGGGAAGAGAAGAAGATGGAGGTTCCGTACCCCAGCAAGTGATGGACCCTGTTCTCATTGCTATTCAGGCCTGTGAATTCAGGCAGAAAAGAAAGGACCATAGGTTTACAGAGAGTATTCTGAATACAAGCAGCTTCCTTCTCTTTCTGGGGCTTCCCAAGTGGCTCAATGGTAAAGAATCTGTCTGCCAAGGCAAAAGGTGCAGGAACCTGAGATTCAAATCCTGGGTCAGGAAGACCCCCTGGAGAAGGAAATGGCAACCCTTTCCCATAATCTTGCCTGGAAAATCCTATGGACAGAGGAGTCTGGCAGGCTACAGTCCATAGCAGAGTCAGACACGACAGAGCAACTGAACACCAGCACCTCCTCTTTCTGCCCTGCCTTTGTTCCTCTGAGTGTGACCCTTGGCCCCTCCCTTAACATACACTTCCTGCCTGGGCTCAGTCCTGCTCTGGGCATCCACTACCCATGAATATAGGGCACTGGGAGCCACCTGCCTCCCAGGCTTCACCTGGAAGGACCAGAGGTTTGTGAAACCCTCGCAGTCCACAATGGAGGCATCCCTTCCCCCACCCAGGCTTGCATCTTCCAGTGAGCTCCCACCCAAAGAGTGATACTCCACCAACCCACCATTTCTGAAATCCCAAATCTGGCACTTACCCTTGAGCCTTCCCCTGCTCTCCCCCAGATTTACTGGGTGAATGTGTTTTCCTAAGCATTTACCTATTTCTCCTCCTTCCTAAGGCAGCTTTCCTCTGGTCCAAGCTCTCACTGTTTCTCACCCAGGTCCTAAGTGGCATCTTCCTTTCTTTAAGTCAAAGGCGAGAATACTTGGACTTCAAGGTCTCTCAGAATCTGATCTACCTTCCTCTGACCCAATTACCCTTTCTTCACTTTTCCAACAGTGATTTCATACTCCAGTGATACCAGACCACTCAGAGTTTGTCAGACTCTACAAGGATGCACGTTCCTTTTGCTCAAACACCTCTACTCTCCTCTCTGTCCAAGCTATTTTTCAAGCTGCAGTCTCCACTTCCCCTGGGGATTCTTCTTGGCCTGTGCCAAACAGATGCCTTTCTCTGTGTTTCTACCGCACCTGGCACTTTTCCACCCTCATTCTGCTACCACAGGATCCAGGGTGTCTGTTCAGTCATTCACTTATAGCTTCTACATATATTCATTGAATTGGTGCTGGGGGTGAAATGGGGAGCTGAACACACGTGATTCCTGCCCCAAAAGAAAATGATGTCTGCAACTGTTTGCCGATCTGACTCCATATGCCTTTGTGGAATGATTGATGATCTTGCTTTCATGTGCCTCCAGGCTTGACGCTTGTGGTTCCCTTGGCCTGGAACACTCTGTGGTCAGTCTGCACAGCCCCCAACCACTCTAGCTCTTCACCCAGATTTACCCATCTTGGTAGCGTTACTGTTGGAATTCCCTTGCCTGTTGGCTTATTTGTCTGGCCTTTCTCACTAGAATGAAAGGTGCTCAAGAACAGGATTCTTGTCTGTCTTATTGCCACAGAGTCTAGGGGACTAGTTCGTGCCTGATACTCAACTGGGGTTCCAAATGTGTGATAAGTGAATGGGTGGATTTTGCAGATAAGGAAGCAGATGTAGTAAAGGGAAGGATTGGGACTTTACTGGCAGTCCAATGGTTAAGATTGCATCCGTCTAATGCTGGGGGCTTCGGTTCAATCCCTGGTTGGGAAACTTAAGATTCTGCATGCCAAGAGATGCAGCCAAAAAAACAATAAGTAAATAAATAAATAAATAAAATTTTTAAAGAAAGAAGGAAAAGGGAAGGACTGACCATGAGCATGAAATTATGTAATTATAGACCCAGTATTAAATAACCATGGGAATTTCAGTTATGGAATGGAGTGTGACGATTTAAAAACATTAAGAAAATTAAGAGATAAAAGAGGTGAAGTAAGGGCAGGTGGGAGCAAGGTATTGCCTGCTAAGAGAAATTTATAATCAACATCTTTTAATATGTCTGTTGACTATTTGTATGTCTTCTTTGGAGAAATACCTACTCATAAATAATTATATAGAGAGACCTACAAAGAAAACACCATGACTGCACTCTCCTTTTGTTCATCTGACCACTTGCCAAATTATTTAGGAAGTGATATCTCTCACGTGGTAAGGAAAGATTTAAAGTTTAACGATTCCTTAACTTCTTGTTGACTTCTTTGTCTTCTATTCAAAGAAAGTGAAATGCCTTAAATTTAAAAATAGCAACTACACAGTATTAAGATTTCAAAATCAATATATTCTTCCTGTCTGTCAATCCTGCATCTAGCTATCCATCTACCTGGATACATAAATAAGTATGACTAAAAAGATGTCTTGGATTTATAGAATATTTATGGAAAGTATTTCTGGCTGATAAAATTTTTATTTCCCTTTATTTTCTATACTTTCTTGTGCAATTTTAATTTTTTACATTGTACTTGTACTGTATCCCTTATGCAAGAAGAGAACAAGTTTTAAAAAAACAATTGGAAGTAGGTATACCAAAATGTCATTTTAGTTAATTTTGGATGGTAGGAATAGTAAGATATTTTCTTTGCATTTCTTCTGAAAATGTTTTTTATTTTAAAGAGGAATTTAAAAAATGGAAAAATGTGAATTTAAGATGAATATTTCAGGGATCCAAAGAGAGCAAGCAAAGAAAGTCAAGGTCATCGTTTAGTGAGTCCTGGGTCAAAGTGTCTTTTCAGCCCAGAGAGGCCCCAGGGCAGACAGCCAACAGGAAGGATGCAGTAGCCAGAGAATGGAATTGTCATTGGAAGCCTGGCCTCACCTGGCCTGCAGATATCGAACAGGAGGACGGCCAGCTTCCCCGGGGATGACAGAGGTCGGTACCAGGGAGAACTTTAAGCAGCCAACGGGCTGTTCTCACAGTTCTGACAGTGCCTTATGCAGATGCTGAGGTCTGACCATCAGAACTCCAAGACCAGGCACAAAACAAGCGTTCAGTGATTATAAATGAATCTGTGTTTCAGATGGTACAAGGAGCATTACCTGAAGTTTTGCTTTTTTTTTTTTTTCCCCAAGAGAGGGGAACCAGTCAAGTCAGGAAGAAGCCCTTGGAATAGGAGAAACTGAATACAACAGAGCGGGAAGGATGGGCCGAAGGCTGCTGGGTGGGCTGGAATTGAAAGCGAGGGTAGTGCACTGGGTCGGGGAGAGAGGGACAGTCTTCGCATCCATAATTCTCAAATCACTCTCTTGCGTGTCCATCTTTTCACCGGGCTGTGACCTTCTTCTAGGGTTTGTATCTAACTCTTCTTTCAGTCGCTCCTCCCAATCGCCTAGCAGGGCGCCTGGTTCCCTTAAGGGCTCCCGAGATGATGGAGTGAACTGGAGGCAGCTCCTCGCTTCGGTCCAGTCCAGGGCTTTTGCAGAGAAAGCAAGATAAATGCTTTCCCTGCAGGAGGCCAGCGCTCTCTCTTTCCTTCAGGCGGGGAGGGGGCGGGGAACTGGACATTCACGGGGGGTGGTAGTTTAATACACCCGAGGGGAGGCAGCTGTGTAGACAGACGCCCTCTGCACGGATGTGCCAACCTCAGCCCTCGCGGGCAGCTGGAGACGTCGAAGGAGGTAAGAAGGGTGAGAAGGTGTGTGCGCCTCTCTTACCAGGCCAGCAGATGCTGGTGGTACCCAAGAAGGCGCTCGGGTTTCTAGAGATGGAACTAAGCCAAGGTCTGCTGCGCGGAGAGCTCCCATCTTAGAGCGTCTCGGTCCATCTTATTTCCCTAAACTCGCCTTCCACATCTGGCAAGTGGGAAGACTCCAGGACGCCGGCGGGAGGGGGGGAGGGTGTGGAGGTGTGGGGAGGAGGGCAGCTGAAACCGCCACGCACAAGTGAATGGGCACCATCATCGAGTTCGAGCTGACTCTCCCCGGGCCGTGGTGCGAACGCAGCCAGGACCCCCCAGCCCGGTGCGCAGCGCGCCCTCCCCCGCTCCATCGGGGCCCCCGGCGGCCCAGGCCCTCCCCGCCTCCGCGCGCGGCCCTCCGCGGCTGGATGCCCGGGGCTGCTCCGGCCGCGGGCGGAGGGGCTCCCGGGGCTGCAGGCAAGGCGGCGGGGAGCCGGAGGGCGCCGGCGGAGCCGGGGCAGAGGACGCACGCGGCCGGCCGGGCGGCGCGCGCTTTCCCCTCCCCCGCGGCCCGGAGCGCGAGCCGCCGTGACGTCAGGGGCCGCCCGCCAGCCCCGCGCTCCAGCGGGCAGAGCGCGTGCGGCCGCCGAGCACATGGGCCCGCGGGCCGGGCGGACTCCGGGCGGCGGGGCCCGGGGGAAGGGCGAGGGCCCGCGAGCGAGGATGATCCCCGGCACGCCCCCGCCCCGGACCCCCTCGAGTGGATTTCCACGCGGAGAGGATGTTGGCGGTCCCGGTGACCTGCGGAGACACGGTTGGAGCCACCTTTCAGTAAGTTACAATTTTGTCCTCCGCCTTTCTGGAGAGTCGGCAGCCTTGGCCTTGCGGGGAGGGATGCGCGGTGGGCAGCTGGACCGACGGAAAGAGCTTTCAGATCCCAATATGTTTGTTAACCGTGCACTTTCCTCATCTCCAGACTCTAGACGGGCAGCGAGTTTGGGGCGTTTGGGGGCGGGGGGAGGGGAAGAGGGTGACATCAAATAGCCCTTGCAGAGAGATAATTCCGGATTTGTGGTCTTGATGAAAAGTATTTATTGTAACCTCCAAATATAGACCCCCCTCCGATCAGTACTGATTAGGATTCGCAGACAAGGTCGGGAGGCCCCTTTGCTAATTGAGAAGCCTGTGAACCATATGATACACCCTGCATTCTTGCCCATCTCCCCCCGCCCCACCCCGCCCCAACTCCCCAACAAGGTGATTTCCGAAAACTCAGCAACTCTGGTTTTGGAAACTTTCTCTTCTTGTGCCTTACATTTACTGATTTTCCGGGTGCCCCCACACCCTCATCCTGGTAATTCTATTTGGATGGATTGTTGGTTTATTTAGGTTTACCCTCCCGAGGCTAATGTGCTTTTATTTATGCCAGCGTTTGTGGTCCAAGCAAGCCTAGACTTTCGGGAAGGGCGACCATGAGGGTGCATGTGGTTGGTGTGCAGGTATTTTCCCGAGTTGACAGGCATGGAATATTCTGTTCACTTGAGCCCCTGACTTCAGGCCCGTCTGTAAGATGAGAGAAGAGAGGAAATCCTTAAGTGAGGGGTTTTGGGGACATTTGGGTGTTTCTTTTCCGTCTTCTGTTTTCCAAAGGGAGACTGGCGGCCCCTCTCGCATCCCCCCCTCCCCCACCACTTTGCGTCCTGGCTCCTGGAGCTGCGCAGTTGTTGGAGCAAAGCGGGAAGAAACGTGTGTTTGTGTGTGGTGGGTGCACGGAGGCTCTGAGGAGGTAGGGACTGTGTCTGCTGCGCTGTTTGTTATAGGATGTTGCAGCCCTCTTTTGCATACTGGAAGTGACAAGTTCAGGCTTGTTCATCTGACACAGTCCTGTGGTCACAACGAATCTGTTTCAAGCTTTAACCAATGAAGGAGGGTGTTGGATGGATCCTCTGAACACTCAGTGGGACTTCCTGAAAGATTTATTAGGAGAAAAACCTTCCTGGAAGCTGCAGCAGAACAAGCACAGAGTGGCTGGCCTGGGCAAGAGCCTCCTGGCTTGATCGCCACTCTTTGGGAGCAATTACATCCTGGAGGTGAGGAGTACCTCGTGGTCTGAGGCCTTGGTACGGCACGACTGGGATTCCATGGATGGGTCTGGTGATGGCATGGCCAAGAAGGTCCGGGGTGGATCATAATGCTGTCCCCAGTGAATTCCCGAGGCAGGGGGCGGGATTTGTTCTGTGGTCATTTTTGTTTTGCCTGGTGAAGGGTAACTTTTTATTGTTGTTGCTTTACTGACTTTGAGTGCAAAATTTTGCATCATCCAGGCTTCTCTTGAAAAGGAGAAGAAATCAGTTTCTTTTTCTGATTGATTCCCTCCCACCCCTGGGCGCATGCTGTCTGGGCTTGCCCTTTCTGATTGGGACTAGAGCTTTTCTGGGCTGGAAAGAGGGAGTTCTTCTCGATTCTGAAATAGCAGACAGACCCTATCCCCCGAAACTGATTTGTGAGTTTGCTGATCTAAAAACTGGGTAAATTCTCACCAGCCACATTCAGCTGATCTCTTGTGCTTTAGCTTTCTCTTTTCCTCCTAAATGGCAGGCAAGCAGGCAGGCTGGGTTTCAGAGCCTGTGTCCCAGGGCTTTCTGCCTGACCGGGAGGGACGTTTTTTCTCGGCTCAACTAAAGAGCCTCCGGGATGATATTTACTCCTCTTTGTGTGAGTTTCCCTGAAAGTGGTGATACCCATGGCTGGTGGTTGAGCCTTCCCTGTGGGAGCAAGGACCTTGGATGGTTGCTGGTCCATGTTCCTCGGCGAGGTAGCCTTGGGCCTGCTAATGGCTGCGCTTCTCTCTGTGCTTTAGGTGTCAGATGGCCTCTGGGTGCTCAAGCTTTTTCTTTAGTATTTCCTGTCCTCGTTGGCTGTGGACATGGCGTTCTCCCCACCTGCCCCCTTTAAAATAAGAAAAAAAAGACAAACCTCTGGATGCAGGTTTGTGATCTCTTTAAGAAACCAGGATTGTTCCTGCACATACCCTGGGTCAGTGGGGGGACTCCTGACCCAAAATGGAATAATTTTGAACGTGGATGAGCCCTGTTGATGGTCATTTCTACCCTTTCCCAAAAAACGTCAGGGGTTTGAGGCCTTACAGGAGGCACTGCCAAGGTGGGTCCTTTGATAGACTATGCCTCTGTCTCTTCTATTTTTTGGGTCCCAAATAATCTAAGACTCTAACAACAATAATAGTAAATGATCATAATGGTAGTGTAGTAGTTTCTTTCTTCCCCTCCCTACCCCCTGGTTTTTTTTTTTTTGCCATGCCACGTGGCATGCAGGATCTTAATTCCTCCACCAGGGATGGAATCCTTGCCCCTTGCAGTGGAAGCATGAAGTCTGAACCACTGTACTGACAGGGAATTCCCGATAATAGTAGTAGTTTTTGTAATAACACTGAAATCTTATATCAGGCCGAGCTTGTTCTTCCCATTTTATGCTTCCTATTGCCTCACCACGGCAGTTACAATAAAGTGTCCAGCAGTGATGGAGTTCTTACTGTGGGCCAGCCTTGAAATGCTTTATATTTGTTATTTCATATAATCTCCCAGCTATTGTGCTGTTGTTTAATTGCCAAGTCGTGTCTGACATGGGGTCGCACCCCATGGACTCTAGCCCGCCAGGCTCCTCTGTCCATGGGATTTCAAAGGCAAGAATACTGGAGTGGGTTGCCATTTCCTTCTTCAGGGACCCAGGGATTGAACCCGGGTCTCCGGCATTGGCCACCTGGCCAGCTACCTGGGAAGGTAGAATTATTGTTGTCATGACTGTTTTGCAGATGGGGAGCCCACAGGTCAGATTAAGGATTCCCCACCCCCGCCCCCCCGCCCCGCACCTTCAGGTCATACAGCCACGGAGTGGCAGAGACACCCGGATTTGCACTGGCCATCTGACTCCCCAGGCCCACTCATAGAAGTCAGAGGACAATGAAACTAAAGACAGACAAAGGTGCTGCTCCGCCTGGAGCGGGAAGGTCAAGCTCATTCTCCAGTCATCCCTCCTTGCCCAGGCACAAAGAAAAACCCCACACCTCGTGTGGAGACCCCGCCTACCCTGACTGCTGGCCTGGTTGGGGTCAAGAAGCCACGAGAATGGGGCTTCAGTGCTCAGAAAATTCTAAACTGGAGAGTCTGGGGACCTCTGGGGCCAGGGGACAGCCTCTGTCTTGGTGCAGAATCTATGGGCTTTTGCAGAAAGCTGTATCCAGGTGTCTGGCCTGGCTCTGTGACCAGCATTTATTACTAACAACATTCACAGCAGATGGGAGATAGAACTGTTTCTGCAAATGATCCAGACCCTCCACCTCCACGACCTGCCCCCCCCCCCCCCCCCCAACCGATCCGGAGTACCTTCCTCTCTCTTGGGTGTGTTTTGGTCCTGTAACCACCCTAACAATACAAAGATTGTATCGTCCCAACCTCGTCCTGAGAAACAAAAACAATGCCAGCCCATAAACACAAGATTCACAGTCACGAGGCCCAAATGGTCTCAGTTATTTTTTTAATTTCAGAGTTCTGAATTTTCTTTTATTTTCTCTTCCTCTTTTTTTTTTTTTCCTTTTTTTGAAGGGGGGAGGTAGGGGTGGTGTTGTTTAGTTGGTGCCCGGTGGGTAATCAGAGCCCCTGTTATATCTGTTTATCTGTTTCTTCTCCCTCTTGGACCATGAACTTCTTGGGAGCAACAAAGGAGTAGGGATGGGCTGGGAGGGGTGGTCGCTGTTTCATCTGCTGGCTCACACAGCCCTGAGACTGGCTCCAGGTGGTTATCGAAGAACTACTTTATTTTTAAGTAAACAAGCCATGCCCATCCCTCAAGTCATTGTCTTCTTTAGATGTGGAGCAGCCCGTCAGGATGGGAGGCGGAGGGTTTGCCCCCCAGGGAGGAGACTCTGAAGAAAGGAAGGAAGCTGGAAAGCAGAGGAAGGCAGCTGGGATGGCTGAGGGGTAGTGCAGAGCTGGGTTACTGTGGGGCAGGTTGCGTCACCTCTGGGAGCCTGTTTCCTCACCTGGAAGATGAGCACGGTAAAGCACCACCTTCTGCCCTGGCTGAGAGGAGGAAATAGAGGATGCCCAGCAGGCAGGCATTCAGCAGGGGCCTGGGCTCCTGCTTAGCCCTCAGCAAAAGGTAACTGATAATATTACTGTGGCAATTACTGGGTTTTATTGCTTCCTGTGGCTGCTTGGAGCTGGTGGTTTCTGAATACATTTTAATGTGTAACAGTAACATTCTGGTTACGTAGATCATGAAGTGGCAGTGACTTTACTAGTGTTCTTTGCAAGCCTCTGAACGAAACACTGGCTAATAGAAGAAAGATAAGAAATCAGGAGAGGTCTCAGAAAGGACAGAAATCAGAAGGTACCCCTCAGTTGGCAGCCTGCTTTTTCGTTATTTCAGCTCTCAGCTGCTACACGGGGAGAAGAATAGTGTCTCCCTCTCAGGCATGATGCAAAAAAAAAAAAAAAAAAAAATTGCACTTAGCACAGAGGAAGTAAGCTCTTGAGGAAGACAGAAAAACGCTTGTTTTTACTGGTTATTCTTTAGGGCTGTCTTTCCCTGGCTGTTGTTTAGTTGCTAAGGCATCTCTGACTCTTTGCCACTCTGTGTACTATACTGCTTGCCAGTAGCCTGCCGGGCTCCTCTGCTCATGGGATTTGCCAGGGAAGAATACTGGAGTGGGTTTGCCTTTTCCTTCTCCAGGGGATCTTCCCGATTCAGGGATTGGGCCTGTGTCTCCTGCATTGGCAGGCGGATTCTTTTACCAGTGAGCAACAGGGAAGTCCTCCTTTCCTTGGTACATTGGCCCTTAACATTTGCTGCTCTGTTTAAGATGGCCTGACTGAGCTGTTTACTTACTGGGCAGTTGCCCTGTCGCAGGCACTGTTCTAGCTCCTGGAGGTCCAGCAGAGAAGCAGAGACAAAAACCCTTGCTCTCCTGGTGTTTTCATTCTATCCAAGTCACACAGTAGGGACAGTGTGGTCCCCACAAGGAGGCAGAGAACAGATGGATGCAATACAGGCAAATACTACAGCGACTCCTGACCCCACTGTATTAAGAGGTGTGAGGTGCTTAGCACAGAGCTGATGTGGTAGAGACTTTGTAAGTGGTGGTTGCTATATTTGTTATTGTTTTTCTTTGGTGGCTGCCTCATAAAGTAGCAACCTCCCCTCCTCCCATTTCCATGCCTGAGTCTTACTATTGTCTATGGTACTTGTTGTGGACTGAATGTCTTTCTGCAAAATACATATGTTGAAATACTAACTCCCAGTGTGATGGTGTTTGGAGGTGGAGCCTTTGGGAGGTAATTATGGATTAGTTCAGCTCAGTTGCTCAGTCGTGTCCGACTCTTTGCAACCCCATGGACTGCAGCATGCCAGGCTTCCCTGTCCATCACCAACTCCCAGAGCTTGCTCAAACTCATGTCCGTCAAGCTGGTGATGCCATCCAACCATCTCAGTCCTCTGTCGTCCCCTTCTCTTTTTATGGATTATGGATAGATGAGGTCATTAGGGTGGGGTCTTTATGTGGTGATTAGTGCTGTTACCAGAAGAATACCAGAGAAATTTCATCCTCTCTCTGTCTCTGTGAAGATCCAGGAGGAAAGTAGCTGTTTACAACCCGGAAAGAGAGCTCTCATCAAAATCAGATTGGCCACAACCTTAGTGTTGAACTTCTTAGCCTCCAAAACTGGGAGAAATAGCGTTTCAGTCATTTAAGCTACCTGTCTATAGTGTTTTGTTATGGCAGCCTGAGCAAACTGAGACAGCACTGATCATTACCTGGTATATTGTGTATCTGTCTTCTCTCCAGAAATTGTTAACTTGGTAGGGCTCATGGATTCATTTATTCATTTCTTAAAAAATTCCTCTGTACTACACAGCATGTGGGGTCTTACTTTCCCAAACAGTGATCGAACCTGTGACCCCTACATTGAAAACTCGGAGTCTTAACCATTAACCCAGGGAAGGTTGAAGCCAGGGAAGTCCCTATTCATTTTCATTAATTCAATACATTGCATACCAGCTCTGTGCCAAGCAGAGTTCTCAGTGTTGGGAATGCAGGAAGGAGCAAAAGAGATGTTGCATGAATGGTACTTGCATTATAGCTAGAATAGACATCCGAGCAGCAGACACAGTAAACTGAGGATATTAACAGTGTATTCGAGGGGAATGTGTCCTGTGGGAACAAGGGTCAGGGTCTGGAGTGTTAAGGTCAGTGTTAAGGTGGCTTTAGGGCAGGCTCCGCTGAGAAGCTGATATTGGAGCAGCCTTGAAGGAGGTGAAGGGATTCGTCTTAGAGGATGGTGTTTGAGCCCAGGAAAGAGTCAGGTTAGAGGTTGAGGGCAGGGCTGGACTGTGTGATGGGGGAGCAAGATGAAGAATGAATTGGAGTGGTGTGAGCAAGGCGGACAGAGGTAGAAGGGGAAACCGCTCTTTGGCGGTGTTGCTTGTAATATCTCCAGGCCTTTCTAAAAGATGAAAGATGCTGTCTTGTACGCAGTAAAATGGGGAGCCATGGAATGGTTTTAAATGGAAAGCTGATTTGGGCTGCTTTAACTTTTTCTTAAAAGAAAAAAAAAATTAATTTTGGCTGCGCTGGGTCTTCATTGCTGTGCCAGGGCATTTTCTCCAGGTGCGGTGCAAGGGCTTCTCACTGCTGTGGGGGCGGCTTTAATGACCAGGCAGGAGTGATCTGAGTGGGTCCTGCCCACCCTGGGGTCGTAGCTGAGGAGTAACTTCCCAAATTTACAGTTAGAGAGATAACAAACTCTATAGAGGGTGGATCTTAGAAGGGAGGTGCTGAAATGGCCCTGGGTGGACAGACTGTAATTAGGGAAATTGGAATTATCTTTTTTACAGATTAAAAAAAAAACCTATCTCTAAACATCTGAGGGGACAAGTCTGTAAAGATAAGTGTTGTTTCTCGAGTTAATGCAATCACTACTTTGTCTTTACTGTGGTTTTTTAAAAAAACAGTTATAATTGTGTATGTATGTTTATGTCTGACCTTGTAAGTTGTAAGCATTCCTGAACATTATTACATATGCTTTGGTCCGAGTGGTTTTTGGGAGGGGTGTGAAGGTGTCATGCGGCATGTGGGATTCAGGATCTTAGTTCCCTGACCAGGGACTGTACCTGTGCCTCCTGCAGTGGAAGGTCAGAGTCCTACTCATTGGACTGCTGGGGAATTCTCTGTCCATGGCATTTTTATATAATATATTATAAAATGATATATCACAAAATAAATTATAAAATGTAATATATAACATATATACTAATATTATATATTATTATAGAAAATATTATATTTATAAATATATATATTTATATTTTTCATTTAATTTTTTGGGATAAGTCCTCAGTCCTAGGACTGTTACATCAAAGTATAGTATAGTGTTAGTCACTCAGTCATGTCCGACCCTTTGCAACCCCATGGACCAAAGCCCACTAGGCTTTTCTGTCCGTGGAATTCTCCAGGCAAGAATGCTGGAGTTGCCATTCCCTTCTTCAGGGGATCTTTGAGATCCAGGGATCAAGTCTGGTCTTTTGCATTGCAGGCAGGTTCTTCACCATCTGAGCCACTAGGGAAGCGCATTGCACCATAGCATCTCAGTATTTTAAAAGTTTGAGGTAAACATTGCAACTCATGAGATCCGTACCGAAGCCAAACTTGCTCTTATCTGTTGAGACATGTGGTGTCTATTGCCGTGCGTGATGCGCTGTGTCATGAGCCATGACGTATAGTGTGCGTTGTGTGCATATGTGCATATGCGTCATATGCACCTGTACTAGCTTTTACTTAACTTCCATTTATTTAGCAGCTATCTGTGGGGTGCCTGTTGTGCACCAGACACTACTCAAGGTTTTGGATCTTCAGCAGTGATGACAGCAGTGACGGTACCAGTTCTAAAGGAACTTGTTACTTAGTGGAGAGACAAGCAAGTATACACCGAAGTATAAGGAATATGAAATAATAGGAAATAGAATAATATAGAAGAGAGTTTGTATGAGAGGAAGGGATTCACACTGAAATGCTACATTTGAGTGAAAATGAAGATTTTGGGGAAGTTAACCAAAGAAGGAGAAAAGCAAAGAGGGAAAGGAGAAGATTGATAAAGATGAAACTAGTAAAGAAAAAAGGAATATTTAAGTTAAAAAAGGAAAAGCTTTAATAATAAAGAAGAGTTCCCCAAAGTCAATAACAAACTAAACAGCCTCATAGCAAAGTGAGTAAAAGATATGAATAAATAGTTCTCAAAAGAAAAAAGCATAATACACGTGAAAAGATTCTGAATCTCCCTAATATAGCTGCATGTGTTGAGGTCTGATCTGTTGATAGTAGAATCTGCTTTTTTTAGTAGGTAGTGGTAGGTAATTCAATAAATACACACAGCCCTCTAACATAGTCTTGGAGTCATCACCATCAACATCACGAACATCTTCATCACCCCCCAAACATCCCTTCTGCTTCTTTGTAGTCAGTCTCCTCCCTGGTCCCCAGCTTCTAACAACCACGAATTTGTTTCCTGACCTCATGGTTTTGTCTTTTGCTTGTAAATGGGATCATCCAGAATGTAGCTCTTTGGGTCTGCTTTCTCTCATGCATGTGAGATCTTCCATGTTGTATATGTCAGTCGTTCTGTGGATTAGATTGCAATTAGTGTCCTGTTCTCTGGATATGCCACTGTTTCTTGACCCATCTTCCACTGGAAGGGCACTTGAGTTGTTTCTGGGGCACGTTTTCCCCCGTATTTCAAAATGTGCCCAAAATAGGAGGTCTGACTCAAGTCTTGGGAAGGCTGTGTGTGGCCTGGGGTCCCCTGACTCAGCTAGTGAATGTGAGGTCACTTGAAAGACCAACTGGCAGCTGGCAGTGAAATCGAAAACACATGTGCAGCCCCTCGCCTTGGTACATTTGAGAATTCACAGCTCATGTTCTGTGTATCCTCTAAGTATCCTTAGAGGATACTTAGAGGTGGGTGTGAATGTCTAAAAAAAATGGAAGGATGTAGATCAAACTCACTCTCATCCTCCTGGAAGGGAGAAGAAGATGAGGCAGGTGGTATGCTTTGTAGAGGAAGACTATAGCCACATGTATCACTTAGGCATTTTGAAACTATATAGTAAGGAAAGCAGCCAGAGTACATCCATGACCATGTGCTCATGGTCATAAATTCAAGCTTCTTTGTTGTTGCTGTTTAGTCACTAAGTCATGTCCGACTCTAGAGACCCCATGGACTGTAGCCTGTCAGGTTCCTCTGTCCATGGGATTCTCCAGGCAAGAATACTGGAGTGGGTTGCCATTTCCTCCTCCAGGGGATCTTCCTGACCCAGGGTTCGAACCCCTGTCTCCTGTGTGTCCTGCATTGCAGGCTCTTCTTCACTGCTGAGCCACTAGGGCTAGGCATTACTCCATAGTCCACTTAAGTCATAATTTATTCAGTGGGGGCCAGGGTAGCCTTGGGATCATTCAGCCAATCATCTCACTTAGAGATTTCATGGCAAGATCATTCCTGTCCTTGTCGTGTATTGCTTCTAACGAAGCAGACGTTTGCATTTGGTCCAAGAAACAAACCTGTGAGGTGAAGGCCAGACTGACCCGGCTGGGTTGACACTCAGAGGATGCCTCTGGCGGGGATGGTATCCTGCTCATCAGCCTTGCAGGACCGCCTTCCCCTCAGAGCATGGGGGGCGGGGGGGACAGGGAGGTATGGGGGGTCAGTAGAGAGAAGACGGTCTCCCAGAAAGCGCTCTCGAAGTAGGAGGGCTGCCCCCTGGCTTTTGCTGTCTTCTCCCCCTGCCTCAAGGGTGGCCCCAGGCAGTATCTCTTCCCTGTCATTTGCCTGGACAATCCATACATGCTTTCTCGATTGCAGACATTCCCTACATACTTAGGGATGCCAAAGGATGGGGGCGATCACAGTATCAGTCCTGGCAACGCGTGGAGGTGGTCTTGGCAGCCGCACCTTAGACAGCACCCTATGATCTTTGTGTTTTATACCTGAGCAGTTGCTGACGCCTTTGACCTGTGACTACGCTCTCTCTCCAGTTTGGTCCAGCAGTGACATTGCTGGCTCCAGAGCGCACCCTCTTGCCACTGGAAAGCATCCGTCATCGGCCCCAGCTGTCTCCCTTCTTCCCTGCCTGCCTTCCTCCTGGCTTTCAAAAGGGCAAACTAGACCCTGAGACTCGACCTAAAAGCTTTTAATGGCTTCGCATTATGAGTTCGAGCACCTGCTGTGTAATAGCCCCTCTATAGATTGAATTGCTGAGGGGTGTGGACCCGTGGAGCTGGGCTAAGGACCCCGCCCTTGCCAACCCTCCAGGCTGAGTGCTTCCTGCCAGATGGTTGCCTTTGCTTGGAGCAGAAGGAGGGCTTGCCTGATCAGAGGCAGCAGGGGAATGTGGGTTCTGCCTGAGGAAGGTTTGGAATGATGGGATTCTTTTAGACAGGTGCCTACAGATTCACTTCTGACATCCCTGCCTCATCCAGCTGGGGAAACGGGACAGGCTTCAGTTCCTTTTCCCACTTCGTCTCCAAACTAACTCCTACTGATGCTTTCTGACTCAGCTTAGGAGTCACCTCCTCCTGGAAACACGCCTTCATCCCCTCCAGGAAGCCTTCCTTCATCCCCTCCCCGCACCTTGAGTTATGGCAGCTCACATCCCTATTGTTCTGGGTTGCAGCCATGGGTTCCCATCAGGGCTTGCAGACTCAGCTGCTTAGGAAGATGAGCAGATGATATAATGCACCGTGTGGACCCAAAGGAGCACAGTAGGATGTGTGAGGACTAGCCCACAACTGGTCCCCTCTCCAAACCCGGCAGCTGCTTTTTGAGTCCAACTCCCTTTTCCCACCTCCCTGTTTCTCCCAGGCCACAGAGGAGATTCAGTGTTGCCAGACTTTCTACTTGTGAAAGAGAAGCCAGGGAATTTTTTTTTTTTAAGGCAAGTTCTAATTTTCAAATATTTCAGTTTAGATTTTTGAAGACCCCCTCACAGGTCAGACAAAACACGTGCTGACCAGCTGTGGCCCTCAGGCCAGCAGTTTGCAACCCCTGCTTATGGCTCTCCACGTCCCGTTGCACAGGTTCCACCAGACCCGATAGGCTCTTTGCTGTGCCCCCAGCGCCTCGCAGACTGCAGGTTCGGCTTGGTGGGCTTAAACCCTTATTGACTTATGTGCTGCAGCAGAGCACTTCTTGCATACATGTGATTCACTTTCTTACCCTTAGAGCTGTTTGCACATGATGCTATTCTAGGTTGCTTTTTCAGTTCCTTGATTGCTTTTGTGATAGGCTGTGTGTCCTGGAAAAGTAGTAATTTCCTAGATGTTGACTGCCTTTTTCCTTTTCCCTTCCCTCTCCACCTCCTCAACACATGTTAGCTTTTTTTTTTTTTCTTGTGGAGGAAGCCAGACCTTTTGTATCCTGCTGGGCTCCAAAGTGTTGGTCGGCTGTTATTAGGCAGTGGTGGTTTCCGGCCAGCTCACTGATGTTTGCCCTGGAAGTCTGTGAGCCTTTGCTGATTTCCATCAGGGGAAAATACATGCTTTTCAGATTTCGCTTCCTTTAGGTGAGCCATCGCGGCCAAGTTACTTAAAGAAACAACCGATCCAGGAGGAAGCAAAGCCCTCCCCCCATCTTGTGCAGTGTTTCCATCTTGTCATCTTTCTTCACATTATGGAGGCAAAGTTCATTAAGGATATGACTGGGAGCTCTAAGCTTCCCCGGTGGTTTAGCAGTAAATAATCCGTCTGCCAGTACAGGAGATGCATGTTCGATCCCTGAGTAGGGAAGATCCCCTGGAGGAGGAAATGACAACCCATGCCAGTATTCTTGCCTGAAATACCCCATGGACGGAGGAGCCTGGTGGGTTACAGTTCAAAGGGTCGCAAAGAGTCAGACACAACTGAGTGACTGAGCACACTCATCTGGAAACTCTAGGAGCTGAATATGTGCCTGGAACTGGTCAAGGCTCTTGGGAAACAAAAAAGAACCATGGGTTTGATAGTCTGGTAGGTGCATCCTTGCCTTTAGAGATGCAGACGGGCAGAGCAAAGCCACCGACAGTGATGATTCGGCGTTAGTGCAGTTATGGTGGAGCATCACAGTCCTTACTCAGCATTATTAGGAGCTACAGTAACATGACTTCATAGAGTTATTAAGCCCTGCCTCTGTGCTGTTGTTAAGAACTTGTCCGTGTTAATCCATGTAATAGCTCTGAACTAATTACACAGAAAACTCACAGTGGAACAGTGCCATTCACTCACCTGGTATTTACTGCGTGCCACTCTCTGGCGCTGTGCTGCACATGTAGCTACACTTGGGGATCCCTCTAAGAACCCCCCTCCCAGTCCAGTGCAGGAAAACAGACCTATGCTTTTTGCGCATGGCGACAACACTGGGGTGAAGTCTGGTTCTCAGAGGTGGACAGAGTGATGCTGGTGCTTGGGGGTTGAAGTAGTTGAGGACCGGGTTTGGCTTCAGATGGCAGATGCCTTAGATGGGCCCACAAGGCCAGGATGACTGAGGTCCGGCTGGTCTGGGAGGCTTCTTCTAGAGTAGGTGAGCCCAGCAGTGGGATTGGTGAGTGGCAGAAGGAGATGGGTATGCCTGTTGTAGAAGGGCTGCAGTCTCTGTTTCTTATTTCTGAATGGGAACTCTATCTCCTGCCTCTGGTGGGTTGGGAGGATTTGTAGTAAAAATAATAGTATGGTTGATAACAGCAGCTGGCATCCTGAGAGCCCACTGTGTGATGGGTACAATGCCAAGGGCTTCCCTTCCATTATTCCATGTATACTCAGAAGACTATTCCTGTGGAATAGGAACCATCATCAACCCCATTTTTCAGATGGGACAAACTGAGGCTCAGAGAAATCAATTGATTTGCCCAGGTTCACACAGCTGTTAAAAGGTAGGTTGGAACCCAGGTCAGCATGCAAAGACTGGATTTGGAATCAATCCATTCACCAATCTCTTATCTATTAACTCTATACCCAGGAAGTATAAATATGAATTCTTTTCCCTAGAGGAAGTTTGTCTTTATTTCCAGCCCCACTTTCCCATTCCCTGTTTCTTCATACCTCAAAAGGGTAGGCAGTTTTGACTGCAAATTTCAGCTCTGATAACTCCACAACTCTGGTGCTAAATTAGATGATCTCTGGATAGAGATTCAGAGGGAAAAGGGGAAAGTGAAACTGGCAGTTGTCCTAGGTGGTGTGAGTTACAGTAAAAGGGCTTCCAGGTTTTATTTTTTCTGTGCCATACACCCATTTTAATTATACCTAGAAATTGGTGGTGTTGAGCAAGAGTGGGGGTGGGGAGGATAGATTGACAATAGATTGACAAAGAAGCTCCGGTGGGGAGGAAAACTGTTAGGTACCCAGACCAGCACTCTCTTCATTTGCTTTGCTCTGCTCATTATCATAATGTAAGCTTCAGACAGCATGGGTGATTCTGTCTCCTCAAACTCTGACCTTTGACTGTCTGGTTGGAACCTCAGCTCAATCACTAGAGAGCTGCATAACCTTCAAATCTCTGTGCCTCAGTTTCTTCATCTGTCAAATGGGAATAACAGCCTTGCTGTTCTGGGATGGTTAAGAGGATTAAATGAGTGAATACACAGAAAGCCCCTGACTTTGCCCAGTTTTTTTTTTTTTTTTTTTTACTTTCCGGTGTCAATCTGTGCTTTCCTGGGGAGATCGTGTCATTATGAATGACCATTGGTGTGACTCTCTGTGGCTCCTTAAGTTCTTCCAGCAGCAGAATCGTCTTGGTGAAACCTAGGTCATCATGTAAGTCCTGTTCAGAACCCACCCCTCAGCCTTGGACTCCCCTGGGATGAGCCCCTGCCTGCTGGACCTGTGACCCGGTCCAGCTCTGGGACCTGCAGCCGTCTGCCGCCCCACCCCCACCCTGCACTGTCAGTTTCCCTGTGGCTTCTCCACCTTCAGCGTCACTCATCCAGCCAACACCTCGTGCTCCTCTGAGCTGCTTTGTTTCCCTGTTTACTACCTCCCACTGTGTAAAGTCCAGCCTGAGTTATCTGTCTTGCCTGCTTTCTGTAGCCCCCAGTGAAGAATAAGCCTCAAGGGATTTTTGTTCACTTTATTGTCTTCCATTTTCCCCAATGTCTAGTCCAAAGATCATTGGCTGAGTGAATGAATACAAATGATCTTTGCATTTTAGTTTCTGACAACAGACCTGAATTGGGGATTGTGAGCTGTTGGATAGATAGGAAACTGAATACTGTTTTTATAGAAGCTGCACCCTTTTCTATCCCCACCAGCCGTGGGTGAGCAAGGGTTCCCAAATCTCTACATCCTTAAGACTTGTTATGTTCTTCTTTTTTAAATTTATAATAACCATCCTAAAAGTATGTAAGTAGCATCTCATAGTGGTGGTGATTGGCATTTCCTTAGTGACTAGTGATGTTGAGCATCTTTTTATATGCTTATTGGCCAGTTGTATATCTTCTTTGGAGAAATGTATTTTTTTGGTTGTTATTGAGCTTTTCCTATTTTCTGGATGTGAGTCCCTTTTTAGATGACTTGCAAATATTTTCTCTTGTTCTATGGGTTGTCTTTTGACTCTTTTGAAGATGTGCTTTGATGCAGAGGGGTTTTAAATTTTGGTGAACTCTGATTTATCTATTTTTTCTTTTGTTGTTTGTACTTTTGGTGTGAGGCGCAAACAATTGCTTTTGGATTTTCCTGGGACCATAGACTTTCAAAATTGGAAGAGATGTCGTTAGCCATGGACTGTTGACCCTCATCATGATCTGAAAAGATCTAAATGATCTAAAAAGAAATGCTGTTGGTGTGATGGTGAGGAACGTGGCTCCTGGAATGGAATGGCCGCAGGTTCCCTCTAGCCTTGGCCTCATTCTGTTACTTAGTTCATTGTGCAGTGAACTTAACTTCCCTCTGCCTGATTCCTCAGCTGGGGACTGAGTTGAAAAGATCCACATTAGTTTAAAGTTTAAATGAGATGGCACACAAAATGTGATGAACTCATCTGGGCTGGAGTGATAGCAAACACTGAATAAGCAGCCCCTGCTGTTAGCGTTGTTCCTGTGGGCAGTTCAGGACCTCTTATACCTGCCCCAGGCTGATGCTGGGGTAGAAACTGATGCCCAGAAGGGTCCTGAAACAACCCTTGGTCCAGATTATGTTCCCATCCAAGTGGACCCAAGACTCCAGGCAAGTTCCAGGTCCCTCAGGTGATCTTGACCTCCCCAGGTGGGATTTCCCCCTCTTTCCATCTATACTTCCCAAGCTCTTCTGCATGGAATGTAGGAATGTCAGGCACCTCCTCCAGTGTTTACAATAGCCCTCAGCTTAGATACCCCCAGCCAGGATAATTCTTTCCGAAACAGATAAACTGACACATAAACCGGCAGCATCGGAAGAGAATAGGCTCCCCAGAGAGGTCTGTCCTGGCTTGGAAGCCTCCAGGAGGAAAATACTACATATCATCCCTCCGTGGCTGCCTGCCTTGCCCAGCCTAAATCATGGGAGCAGGGCAGGGCAAGTCCCTCTTCCAGGAGAGGGACCCGCTTCATCAGCAAGATTTATTCATTCATTTGTGGCTGAGACCTGGAGCCTGAGCTTTTTACAACTGCGGGCCTCTGCCTGGCATTTTGAATCATTCTGATACTCCGTAGCAGAGGCCACCCAAAGCCAGAAATAATCGCTCACCTGCCTGAGAAGTATAGGAAAACAGCTTAATGGATATGTCTGCTTTCAAAAGTCTCAGATCTCCCCATCTTGAGTCTTAGGTTCCTCATCTGTAAAATGAAGTGGTTAGTACTACCAACTAGATACTTTATTGTGAGCATTGAATAAGATTTTGTACATTAGCGGCTTCCTCCAGCACCGTGAGTATTAGGTGCTTGGTAAGATCTGATTGTTGACAAAGTAATGTCTCTGCTTTTTTTTTTTTTTTAATAGACAGCATATTAAAAAACAGAGACATTACTTTGTCAACAAAGGTCTGTCTAGTCAAGGCTATGGTTTTTCCAGTGGTCATGTATGGATGTGAGAGTTGGACTATAAAGAAAGCTGAACACCGAAGAATTGAGGCTTTTGAACTGTGGTGTCGAAGACTCTTGAGAGTCCCTTGGACTGCAAGGAGATCCAACCAGTCCATCCTAAAGGAGATCAGTCCTGGGTGTTCATTGGAAGGACTGATGTTGAAGCTGAAGCTCCAGTACTTTGGCCACGTGATGCGAAGAGCTGACTCATTTGTAAAGACCCTGATGCTGGGAAAGATTGAGGGCAGGAGGAGAAAGGACGACAGAGGATGAGATGGCCGGATGGCATCATCGACTCAATGGATTTGAGTTTGGGTAAACTTCGGGAGTTGGTGATGGACAGGGAGGCCTGGCGTGCTGCGGTTCATGGGGTCGCAAAGAGTCGGACGCGACTGAGCGACTGAACTGAACTGAAGATCTGATTATCAGTATCTAGTTGATCTGTGAGCCCCAAATGGGCACAGGAGTGCTAGGTCTCTGGCCTCCAAGGGTTGGTTCACGAACTGTGGGCTGAGTGATCGAAGGTGTTGTGTACTTTCCAGTTTGAAAAGCCCGCTGATACTTGTTGCTTTGCTTCTTAAATTTCTAGTTTTGGAGTCCAGTCCATGACATTCATCATTTCCTTCCTTCATTCCCTGATCTTGTCGGCTCTCAAGTAAATAGCTCTGCCCATGGGCCTGCCTCCGAGAGCACTCTGCCTCTGTATCTAATCTATGTATTTAATCCTTACAACAGTGTATGCTGTCAGTATTAATCTCCCCATTTTACTTATGGGAAAACTGAGGCAGAAAGGGAGGTGGCTGTCCAAGGGAACAGCCACTAAGTTGCAGGACCAGAACCAGGATTTGAAGCCAGGTAACCTGCTTTCAGGATCTGAGGGGTCTAACTGGTTTGCTGTCCTGCCTGTTGAGTTCATCTCTCACTCAGGGCTCCAGGGCATTGATTGTGAAATGAGGAAGAGCTTGGGGGCACTGAGAGAAGTTTACTAATGGGTCCTATTGCCTGGCCCTCCAGATCACAGAGCGTGGAGTGAAGCCCCCCAAGGCAAGCTGAAGTGGCAGAGATGGGAGCAGATGACAGATGGCCCTTAGGTCCTCTTCCATCTTCCGCTCTCTGCTTGGGACCTAATCAGCACGAGAGGATTACTGGCAGGCTCATTCCATTTACTGCAGTGGGTCAGGCGACCCAGGCAAGCACTCTGCCTTGCAGCCAAGAAACTGATAGCTGTAAGTCACACCCCACCCAGCAGACAGTCTGGTTTTCATTGCTGGGGTGATGAATTATGCTTCTCAAGGATGTGCACATCTTTCAGTTGTTACATGTTTTAGATTTTTAGATGCTCCTCTGCTGAGGAAGCAGAGAAGGTGCATGATGGGGTCTCAAGCTGTCACACAGAGACATGGATGGACAAACTGCCATACGGAGTGAAGCAGATCAGAAAGAAAAACAAATATCGTGTAGTATCGCTTATATGTGGAATCTAGAGACATGATACAGATGAACTTATTTGCAAAGCAGAAATAGACACAGATGCAGAGAACAAATGTATGGATAATGAGAGTGGGGTGGGGAAGGGGTTGTTGTTGTTAAGTTGATGAGCTGTGTTTGACCTCGTGGACTGTAGCACACCAGGCTCCTCTGCCCTCCACTATCTCCTGGAGTTTGCGCAAATTTATTCCGGTGAGTCAGTGATGCTATCTAACCATCCCATTCTCCGCTGCCCACTTCTCCTCCTGCCCTCAATCTTGCCCAGCATCAGGGTCTTTTCCAATGAGTCGGCTCTTCGCATCAGGTGACCAGCGTGTTGGGACTTCAGCTTTAGCAACAGACCTTTCAATGATTAATCAGAGTTAATTTCCTTTAGGATTGACTGGTTTGATTTCCTTGCAGGAAGTGGGGGGAAGGGATGGGATGGATTGGGAGATTGGGATAGACATATGTACACTATTGATACTATGTATAAAATAGATAGCTGATGAGAACCTACTGTGTAGCATAGGGAACTCAGTGCTCTGCAGTGACCTCAATGGGAAGGAAATAAAACAAAGAGGGGATGTATGTATACGTACATCTGATTCACTTTGCTCTACAGTGGAAATCAGTGCAGCATTGTAAAGCAACTACAGTCTGATAAAAATTAATAAAATGTTGCTGCATAGAATGGCTTATTAAATTTCAACAACTTGCCTATGATTCCTGAGGGGAGGGAAGGAAGAAGGGACCAATTTGCTAGTGTGGTAATAGTAAGTGAAGATAAAGTGAACTGAATTTGTAGACAGGAGGCCTGAGTTCTGGGTCCTGCTGGCTGTGTGACTTTTTGCTGAGCAGACAACCACTCTGAGCATCTGGTTTCTGAAGCACATTTTAGGAACTAAAGGAAGGACTGTTGCTGGTACCATCCGAAAGGGACTGTGTATATGCTAACTCTTACAGTCAATGAAAGGTTGTTGAACTGCATTTGACGATGAAAGAAAACAGATTAACTCCATCCTTGTTTTTAACATAGGACTATAGTGGCCAGAGAGGTTGGGCTTATTCAAATTATGGCTAGACCTGTGCTAGCCAGTATGATAGCCAGTATGTGGTTGGTGAGCACTTGAAAGGTGGAGAAGTCTGCATTGAAATGTACTGTGAGGGTCAAATGTGCACCAGATTTCTAAGTCTTAGTACAACACAGAGAATGTATAATATCTTTAATAAGTGTTCCTTTTGATGACATGTTGAAATGATAAGACTCAGATATATTGTGTGTGAAAGTTGCTTAGTTGGGTCCGACTCTTTGTGACCCCATGGAATAGTCCATGTAATTCTCCAGGCCAGAACACCGGAATGGGTTGCCGTTCCCTTCTCCAGGGGATCTTCCCAACCCAGGGATCGAAGCCAGGTCTCCTGCATTGCAGGTGGATTCTTTACCAGCTGAGGCACTAAGGGAAGCCCAAGAATTCTGGAGTGGGCAGCCTATCCCTTCTTCAGCGGAAGTTCCTGACCCAGGAATCGAACTGGGGTCTCCTGCATTGCAGACAGATTCCTTACCAGCGAGGTTAAGTAAAAATACCTGATTAAAAGTAATTTCACCTCTTTCTTTTTGTGATTTATTTCTTATTTGTGGCTACTATAAAATTTTAAATTACCTACGTGTCTTGCATTGTTTCTATTGGACAGCACCGGACTAAACTAGGACACGGATGGCAGGCTGCTGTGTGTATACACCTGGGATTCAGCCTTCTGTGCTTTATCTGCAGGATTCATTCTAAAAGTGGCAATGCTGGTAAACAGTGTGTGATCACACCTCTAAATGGCCTTCCTGGTACATCCAAGTGGTGGGTGATCATGCGTTCTGCCTGGACCACTGTCTTTTTTGGGGTTTCAGATTGTTTCTCCTTCTTGAACCACTTGGCTCTGTCCTGAGAGCAGCTGTGTTTTGAACTCTCAGTGGGCTTCCTCACACCGCACCCCCCAGTTTCTCAGGCTGCTCCCTTGGGGCCTTCCCATCCCCCTGCACCCCAGGGTTCTGTTACTGTGGGCCTGCCTTGAGGTAGACAGTCCCTGGACCACCCTTCTGTGTTCTCCATGGCTCTTCTGGGCTTGAGACACATGTTACCGGACTCCCCCATCAGTCTCTATGTTGGCTCTCTTATTTTGCAGGATCTTGTCCTTCGTTAGGAGCATACTCTGGAAAGGAAAGCAAGTTCTTTTCACCATCTTAAGTTACACCTGTTGCTCATTGTATTCAGGAGCATGGGCCATCGTTTTTTTTTTCAAATAATGCTTATTTTTCTTTTCTCAAGTAACGCTTATTTTTATAGGAATGCTCTGTCTTAAAGAAAACTGGGGAAGTGTTAAGAGGATAAAGAAGAAAACAATGTTAACACGTTTAGCTGCACTTCCTTTCTTTTTTCTGTGTGTTTTTCTTTTAAATGTGAGATCTCTTCATGTTGACACTTTCATTGGATTTTTCTCTTAATGTAATAGAAGTATTTCCACATGGTGTTAAAAGCAGGCTTTTAAGTATCACTTTGCAGGCAACATAACATTGTAACATCCCCGTTGCAAGGATATTTTGTCATTTTCCCAATTTTACCTGTAATTTTGAGGATTAAGAATATTTCCCGTAATTTTCCCTCACAACTGGTGCTGAGATGCATGTTCGTGTATGTGTATGTAGGCGTACACCTGTGTGAGTGAAGCTATTTCCAACTTTCGGATTTCTTTAGGATAGATTTCTGGAAGTAGAATTATGAAGTCAAAGATTCTAGGCGTTTTAAAGGTTCTTGATGCTAATCTAAGTTGCTTTCCCATTTGGTTTTGCCAAATTGCAGCTACGAAATGATGTCAAATTGCAGCTTCGAAACGATGTCAGATGGTTGCCCCTTGACAGAGTTGCCTTCTTGTTTAGTTGGGTTTCTGAGCCAGATGTGGGTCTTGTTGGGGGTGGGGAGTGGCTCTTTAGTACTGGTCATTGCTTCTCATTCCGATTTTGGATTTTCCTTAAATAGCCCCCTTTGTTGCTTGAGAGGTGGGAGCAGTTTTCGTGGGCCTGCCATGAAGGTCATGCCCCGACGTTTACTGTGGCTGAGTGAAAGACTTCTGACCTGAGCATGATGACCGATCGTTGTCAGTCTCATCTAAGGGAGCTTAGGAAGGTCCCTCAGCTTCCATCAGCCTTGATTTCCCGTCAGTAAAGGATAGATTATGACACCTGCTGGAGGGTAAAGCTAGCTAATGTAAATCTGACTGCTGAGAAGGGCCATACCATATTCTGTTTTCAGGCTGCTTTAGCGATACTCAAAAGCTTGGGGCTTCTGTACATCTGTGTCTCTTTTTCTGTTTTGCATATAGGGTTATCGTTACCATCTTTCTAAATTCCATATATATGCGTTAGTATACTGTGTTGGTCTTTATCTTTCTGGCTTATTTCACTCTGTATAATGGGCTCCAGAGAAGGCGAGGGTGGGATGTTTTGAGAGAACAACATCAAAACATATATGTTATCAAGGGTGAAACAGATCCCCAGCCCAGGTTGGATACATGAGACAAGTGCTCAGGGCTGGTGCAGTGGGAAGACCCAGAGGGATCGGGTGGAGAGGGAGGTGGGAGGGGGGATCGGGATGGGGAACACGTGTAAATCCATGGCTGATTCATGTCAGTGTATGGCAAAAACCACTACAATATTGTAAAGTAATTAGCCTCCAACTAATAAAAATAAATGGAAAAAAAAAAAAAAAGCTTGGGGCTTGGATACAAAGCCAAAGGGTTTAGGTCCTGCCTTTTATACATTTGGCTGGTTGCGTGTTCCTTGTACTCAGCCAGCAGCTCTCCCTCTCCTCTCAATGTATGTGTCCCCCCAAATGATGAAAAGGAGAGAAGGGCATTTGCTTCCTAGTTATCTACCATTTGGGCTTCCCTGGTGGCTCAGTGGTAAAGAATCTGCCTGCTGATGCAGGAGACACAGGAGACTGGGGTTCGATCCCTGGGTCAGTTAAGATCTGTTGGAGAAGGAAATGGCAACCCACTCCAGTATTAGAGGAGCCTGGTGGGCTACCCTCCTTAGGGTTGCAGAAGAGTCAGACACGACTTAATGACTAAACAACAACTACCTACCATTTACCAGCTATGTGACCTTGGACAAGTTGCTTTGCTTCTTGGACCTTAGGTTTTGTTTTTTTAAACCCTATAAGATGGGGATAATAATGCCAGTCCTTACCTCCTGGGGTGTTTGTGAAGGTTGGATGAGATGGTGCCTGTGACTTGCTTGGCCTAGCACCTGGCCCTGGGGAATGCTCAGTAAAGGCTAGTTTACTAGTTAATTAGTTAGTTACTAGTGCACTTCAGCAGACCTGAAAGTTCTCAAGAATTTGAGTCAAACCAACCTGCTGGTTAGCTTCTCCAGCTGGTGTCCCATGACTCATGGCAGGTGGGTTCATAGTTTGGACTCTTCTAAGTCAGGAGGGAACCGTCCATGTTTGTCATGTGATGGGTGACAGAGTCAAGTTCTAGGTGGTGAGTTGTTCTTGGAATTTCCTCCCTGATACCATTTCTGTGTAAGAGGGAGATCTCTCCTCTCTCTCAAACACACAAGGACTAGGTCAGGAAGGATGCTTCTGGAAATGGGGCTCGTGGCTGCTTCTAAGGAGGCTTATGGGAGCAGGAGGGAAGCTTAGCATTAATCCTGTGATTCTTTTCATCTTGTCGGAAGGTTTTACCAGGTCCTTATGTTAGTTCTTCAGTCAATAAGAAACAAGTTCTAGAAAATCCACTGGGTAGTGAAAGATCTTTGAATGCCATCCTGCTTGCTAATGCATTAATAAGAAGCGTGTGTGTGTGTGTGTGTGTGTGTGTGTGTGTGCACGCTCAGTCCCTCGGTCATGTCCAACTCTTTGTGACCCCATGGACTGTAGCCCACTAGGCTCCTCTGTCCACGGGATTTTCTAGGCAAGAATACTGAATTCAGTTGTCATTTCCTCCAACAGGGGATCTTCCCGACCTAGGGATGGAACTCAAGTCCCCTGCGTCTCCTGCAATGGCAGGAGGCTTCTTTTACCATCAAGCCACTTAAGAAAAAAAATCTGTCTGTTTTTGAAAATTTGTCTGTTTTACAGCTGTCCGTCTAAACCCACATTCCCTGAACTCCAGACCAGGGGGCTTTTCTCCACTCACACAGACTGTCTCTTACCCCCGGCTGGCCTCCCTCTTCACCTTCTAGGATCTGCCAACCTGAGTCCTAGATACCCTCGGCCCCCAAGCAGCTGACCACCCCTCTGTCCCCACCTCTGGGGTGGCCTGTGTGGGCAGCCCTGGGCCTGACCGAGCTGGCCTGAGGTTGGAAGCCTTGGCTTCCCTCTCCCAGCCCCATCCTGGTCTCCGGGCCTCCCAGCGCGGGAGAAGGAGTCTGTGCAGCCTGTTCCTTACCCTCCTTTGCCTCCTTTGAACTGAGCCTCTTTCCGAGAATTTGGGGCCATTCTGGCTGCACAGCAGGCTTGAGCTGTTCCCTCAGGCCCCGTGCAGGGAGCTGGCAGCTCCCTGGGAAAGTTTCCTTTCCCTTTTCTTTCTGGCGCACAGAGTGGATTCCCCGCCCTGCCCTGGACCGTGCATCCTTGGGGTTATTTGAGTTGAATCCCAAAGGAGCATCTTGTTCTGCTGCATCAGTGGGGCAGGGAAAGAAAGCTGAAAACCCTGTCTTCCTCCCTCCCAAAAGCCTTTGATCACCACCCCGCCCCTTCCAACCCTTCCTGGCCCAGGCCCGAAGTCCCCTCCCTCATTCCCCCAACCTTGTTTTCATATCTGTTGAACCGGGTCACTAGCCTCCTCACTGTCTTTGGAGGTCATCTAGTTCAATGGTGAGCCAGTTTTTCCTACCCGATGACCAATTCAGGAAACATGAAGGCATTTATGGGCTCCCTTTTTGTTTTCCCATCTATGTTGAAAATTACTCTGTTAGATCCAGGATCAGGCCAGTGGTGTATCTTCTCACTGCTTGGATTATCCACTTCCTAGGAGGGAAGACCCTTCTTAAGAAGGGCCAGTGCTCTTTGGCCATTCATACCTGGACACATTTCAGCAGCGTGGGCAGGGCCAACCTTTCCCACTCTTTCTTCTCTGAGTAGATTTCAGGCCACGGGCTTCTGACTGTTGGTCTAATTCCTTGCTGGACAGACGAGGGACACAGGTCCAGAGTGGATGTGGCATTCCCGGGGGAGAGACTTGTAAGATTCCCGGTAAAACATTATTATTATTGATAACAACAGCATGCGTGCTCAGCTGCTCAGTCATGTCCGACTCCTTTGCGCCCCCGTGGACTGCAGCTCTCCAGGCTCCTCTGTCCATGGGATTCTCCATGCCCTCCTCTAGGGGATCTTCGCGACCCAGGGATCAAACCCAGGCCTCCTGCATTGACAGGAGGATTCTTTACCACTGAGCTGCCTGGGAAGCCTGGTAACAACAAGAATAATAACAATAAGGAGTAGCAGTAACTTCTGCAAAGCTCAAGGCTTGTACTTTTCAGCTGGGACAGTGAGGGCTCCGGCTTCCCCTCTGTCGTGTGTGGTATTTGTGTTTCTCCTCAACCAGGGATGTACTTTGCAACTTAAATGATAAAGCAAACAAGCCCTGTTTTCATAGAAGCTTTAGGAAACTTGCATGAAGCCTCTCACCGTGGTTTTGGGAGCCCAGATAGGCCAATAGGCCAAGTTTCCCTTGATGCGTGGGGCAAGAGGGACAGTCGGTCCATGGAGCGCGTGAATGACCGCATTCATCTGGATGAAGCGCCGAGCGTTAGCACTGGGATGATGTGCGTGGAGCCCACCCGGCCCACCCTTTCATGTATGTGCTTGTGGCCAGTTTGTCTCCACTCAAAATGGAAGGCTGGCGGGATGGGCTATTTTTTTTCCAGTTAAAAATAATTACACGCCAGACGCTGTTCCAAGTTCTGCGCCTCAACCCGTTAAAGATTTTTGGATCTTTTGCCCAGGAGGCCTGTTCAGAAGGTAAGCTTGTTAGCATCTGAGCCAAGTAAAATAATAATGAATCAGGTTAGGGGCTACAGAGGATTCTTGGATGAGCAGAAAAATAATTATTGCATATTGCATATTATGAAACCTTTTAAATATGTGTGTACACACACATACCCATATCATATATATATATATACAAGATGGGATGGCCCCAGTGACAGATGTATGTTACAACATCAGAATGAAGCCTCTGTCTGCCTTGATTTGTTTTAATTTTTGTTATTTTTTTATGTTGGGTTGCAGTGGACCTTTGCTGCTGCACAGGCTTTTCTCTAGTTGTGGTGCATGGGCTTCTCATCGCAGTGACTCTTCTTGTTGCAGAGCATGGACTGTTCCCAGGCGCCAGGGCACAGGCTCAGTAGTTTTGGGTCATGGGCTTAGTTGTCCTGGTACAACTTTATCTGGGATCTTCCCAAACCAGGCATCGAATCCGTGTCTCCTGTGGATTCTTTACCACTGGGCCACCAGGAAGCTCCCTTGCTTCTCAGAAGCAGTTCCTCGCTCCCTGGTACCCAGAGCTTCCCAGAAACCCTTTCTGCCAGAAGAGCTGCGCAAGGCCTATTAAGGAAGCAGGATGTTCCTTCAGGTGTTGCTTCACAGGCCTCCGTTTTTTTTTTTTGCACCCATTCTTTAAAAAGAGGGTGTCTGCTTTGCCCAGTGTCAAGCACTGGTTTTCTGGAGTCAGACTTCAGTTGGATCTCAGCTCTGCCACTCACTGGCTGTGTGAACTTGAACCGAAGGTCCTCTGCTTCCCATCTGGAGAGTGAGATCCCCGCCCGTGCAGGGCTGGGGCCGGGACTGGAGAGAGTGTTTATAAGGTGCTCCATTGGTTTCCCAGGGCTGCCTTAATGCCGGACCACAAACTGGGTGGTTTCCATCAACAGATATTTATTCTCCGTCAGTTCTGGAGGCCAGAGGCCCCAAATCAAGGAATGAGCAGAGCTGTGCTCGCTCCGATGGCTCTAGGGGAGAATCTTCCCTGCCTCGTTAGCTTCCAGTGACTGCTGGAGATGCTTGGAGTTCCTTGGTTTGTAACTGCGTCACTCCAACCGCCACCCCCATCTTCACAGGGCCTCCTCCTGGCGTGTGTCTCTATGTCCTTTTCTGTTCCTATAAGCACGCCACTCACTGGATTTAGGGCCCACCCTAATCCAATATGGGCTTCCCAGATGGCGCTAGTGGTAAAGAGCCCACCTGCCAATTCAGGAAGCATGGATTCTTCCTGGGTCAGGAAGATCCCCTGGAGGAGGGCATGGCAACCCACTCTGGTATTTTTGCCAGGAGACTTCCATGGACAGAGGAGCCTGGCGGGTTGTAGACAATAAGGGTTGCAAAGAGTCGGGCATGACTGAGAGACGTAGCAAGCATGCAAACACTAACTCAATATGACCTCACATTAACAAATTACCCTGCAAAGACTCTTCCAAATAAGGCCACCTTCTGAGGTTCTGGGGACACATGCATTTTCGGGGGGGGGGGCATTATTTAACCTGGTAGAGATGGCTTGCTCATTATGACAGATAACTTGCCACATGTCAGCATTGGGTATTCTTAGGATTAATCCTTATCAGAGGTCTGGATACGTATGTGCTAAGTTGCTTCAGTCATGTCTGACTCTTTGCAACCCTATGGACTGTAGTCTGCCAGGGTCCTCTGTCCGTGGGATTTCCCAGGCAAGAATACCGGAGTGGGTTGCCATTTCCTCCTCCAGGGCATCTTCCCAACCCAAGGATCGAACCCGTGTCTTCTGTGGCTCCTGCATTGCAGGCAGATTCTTTACTGCTAAGTCATTGGGGAAGCCCAGAGGTTTGGATAGATATTTCTCAAATAATATGGGAGCCAGCCTGGCTATTTGGAGGACTGCCAGACAGCAAGGCTGATGAAGGGAGGGAGGTTGGATTGGTGGTGAGAGAGGAAACAGGACAGCATGAAGCAGCTGGTGGGTTCCATGGACGGGGTGACCCTGGAGCTGGGGAAGCCACATTTGCTTCATTCCCGGACTGCCAGACAGCAAGGCCAATGAAGGGAGAGAGGTTGGATTGGTGGTGAGAGAGGAGACAGGACAGCATAAAGCATCTGGTGGGTTCCATGGACGGGGTGGCCCTGGAGCTGGGGAAGTCACATTTGCTTCATTCCAGGTGAGAGCGATGGTGGCCTGGTTGGGGTGGTGGCCAAGCAAGTGGAGAGAGAACATGGGGCATTCTGGATTCTGTGATTCCCCCATTGATTCTCTTGGCCACTCTGGGCCCTGAAATCTGCCTTGCTGTGTTATCTTGGATGATGAGCATGGAATGCTTTAGAGTCTATGAAAGCAAGTCTGACCCCAAGGGCCCTTGAAAGGAATTGCTTTTTATGGCTTCAGCCTGAGTCCTGGCTCTGTTACCTGCTAGTTGATCATTGCCCCGGGCCCTGCCGAGCCCCAGGGAGCAGGTGGTCAAGGGGAGTAAGTGGGCAAGGGCTAGAAGGGGTGCCAGGGATTCGGCCAGATTCCATAGGCCACTTCTGGTCAACCAGCAGGCATCCTAGCGTCCTTTGTACCTCAGGACGGTGCTGCCCAGGACTCTGAGACACTGTCCGCATTCCTTTCAGGGCACTGGAATGTGGCCACAATGACGGCAGCTCCAGGGCAGTTGGAACCTTTCCTGGTCCACCTGCCCTCTGCTCCGCTGCTGCTGATCGGGTCATGCCGGTTCTGCTTGCTTGGCCCGGTCCCTCCCACTTCCTCCAGCTGGCCCCAGCTGGGGCAGGTAGACACCGACCCCATGGACAGTTATTTTCCAGAAACCAACCTCGAGGATCTCGGTATCTTGGTGTTGGGGCTTGGAGTTTGTCTGGTCCTAAGGGCAAAGAATGTTCCCCCCCTGGGGACATGCCTGCATATTTGTTAATGTCATCAGTCTTCCTGTCCAGTGCTTCTCAAGCACTTGAGTGGATGTCAGAACTGCCTGGAGGGCTTGTTACAACCCAGGTGGTGGGACCCCACACCCAGGGCTCTAGGGTGAGGCTGGAACATCAGAATTCTGACAAGCTCACAGGTGGCACCAGAGTTAAGGATCTCATCTCCCATTTTGAGTAGCAGAGTTCATTCTTCCTGTTCAGACCGCTCGGTCTCATAGGCCCCTTCCCCAAACCTCTTTTAATCTGAATCACCAGGTGCTCTTGATGTTCCTCGTGACACCA
The DNA here is from genome assembly GCF_963930625.1 of Muntiacus reevesi. Classification (NCBI taxonomy): domain Eukaryota; kingdom Metazoa; phylum Chordata; class Mammalia; order Artiodactyla; family Cervidae; genus Muntiacus; species Muntiacus reevesi. Next base: position 65,608,369 of record NC_089260.1, read on the forward strand.
ACCACTGTCTTCAAACAATCTTCATTGATTCATTTTGCTTCTTGTTTTTGATATGTTTCCTCCATGAGAGGGTAGAAGCCGTGACTGGGTCCTTCTTGTTCTCCATGTTCAGTGCTTAGTGAGAGGTTAATAAATATTCTTCAATGAATGAATGAAAAATGAATGAATGCAGACTGTAGAGAATCAGGTGGAGGCTAAACCATGTTATCTGACTTTCAAGGGACTGCAGTGAAAGCTTTTCATTGTGGAAGGAAATGGGATGTCCCCATTGGCGAGATGACTAGAGCTAGACAGTTCCAGAGGCTAGGTGTGGTAGGAAAATGCTAATTGCTAATCATAAAATAAGAATTTGGTGCTTGCGGGCTTCTCTGGTGGCTCAGTGGGAAAGAATTTGCCTGCAATGCAAGAGACGCAAGTTTGATCCATGGGTCAGGAAGATCCCCTGGAGAAGAAAATGACAACCTACTCAAGTATTCTTGCTTGGGAAATCCTATGAACAGAGGAGCCTGGCAGGCTGCAATCTGTGGCGTCGCAAAAGAGTCGGACACAACTGAGCAACTAAACAACAACAACAGCTCAGTGCTTGTACTGTGTCAGGCACTGCTTTATGTTTATTAAGTTTCCCTTAAGAAACATGTTTTTCCAGACAGTAAGCAGGGGAGCCTGGCTTCAAATCCGAGTACCACGGCTGCAGGGTTGACATATCACATTTAAGGAGGCTGTGATGAGGAAGAGGAGAGAGAGGAGATGGTCCTCTCATCTACTCTCTTTTTACAAAGCTTCCGTGACAGGTGATGCAGTGAAGTCCTCTAGTTGGAGGGTAGGTGGACGTGGCTGGTTCTGGTTACAGTTAGCTTTCACTAGCCTGTGTCTTGCTGGAGAATATGGACTCATGTTCATGGGGCCAGAAGCCAGGGCTCCCAAAGCTGAGTTATTATTTTCCCAGCAAATGCCAGAGCTCTTTGGAGTCTTGTTCCACTTCATGACCGACAGGTGCCCCCTTCCCCAGGGCAGCTGAAATTACCACTCGGTGCCCACAGGCAAGCCACGGCTGACCTGACTAAGGAGATGGTTTCTGGCTGGGGCCACCAGGTGGGGAGAAGAGGCTGTGGACTCACCTTCTGTGTGGTCCAGGACTTGCTGGAGAAGGACTGTGGACTTCCAGCAATACTTTTAACCTGGAAAGAATCAAAAAAGGTTCAGGGTGGACCCCTCAGCTGCTGCCGCTGACATCTTATCACTTAAGCACATATTTTTCTGAATACCAGAAATTAAGGGGAAATTTAGAAACTCCATTCTGAAGTTCATGAACCGTTGCTCTTGGAAGATGGACTTCTGAAAAATTCCCTTGATGACTTTTAGGAGGCTGTGGATAACTTTATATTATTCCTGAAAAATTTCCTGAGTTTTCCATGTCAAATATTTTAGTTTTATTACAGAGGGACAGATAACTAAGATTGATTGAGCCCATCTTGTGTGCCGGGCACAACGGTCCTTTCACTTTGGTTTTGCCTTTTGCAGAGTTATCCTGGGAGGCAGGGAAATGAGTATCCCTGCTTTACAGATGAGGGTGGCCCCTGTGGGGAGGGACTTGCTCATAGCCAGGATTCACACTGGGCCCCAGCTTTTGTAAGTGTGGAGCTGCCAGCGGTGATAAGTTCATGTATTGCTCTCATGACTTTGTTTTGGGTGGGATTGTGGATATCAGATAAAATAATTTATGTCTATGTATTATATCTGTCTCTATGTAGTATATTAACAAGACTGATTTTGAAGCTGAAGCTCCAATACTTTTACCACTAATGCAAAGAGCCAACTCTTTGGAAAAAATCCTGATGCTGGGAAAGATTGAGGGCAGGAGGAGAAGGGGGTGACAGAGGATGAGATGGTTGGATAGCATCACTGACTCAATGGACATGAGTTTGAGCAAACTGCACAAGATGGTGAAGGACAGGGGAGCCTGGCATGCTGCAGTCCATGGGGTTGCAGAGTTGGACACGACCAAGTGACTGAAAAACAAAATGCACATATCATGTGTATACAATTATATACTGCATCACAGTATAACTGAAAGTGGTCCTTTTCAAAGCAGTTGTCTTGAGGAGCTGTAGGTAGATGTCACCAGTGGGTCTATACTCAGCAAGTATTGGGAACACATAGTTTGAAGGTTTGTCATTTGGAGGACTTTTGAGAAATTAAAGCAAGTGACTTAGTCCAAAGCATATGGGATCAAAACAAAATCTAACTCCAGTGATAATAGTACTAATAATAGTTTTTATTTATAGCATGTTTACCACGTGTCCAGTGCAAACTCCTTTTGTTAAAAATATTTTTTTGATGTGGACCATTTGTAAAGTCTTTTTTTAATTTGTTACAATATTGCTTCTGTGTTACATTTTGGTTTTTTGGCTGCCAGGCATGTGGGACCTTAGCACCCTGACCAGGGATCAACCCCACACCCCCTGCACTGGAAGGCAAAGTCTTAACCCCTGGACCGCCATGGAAGTTCTATCAGGTTCAATTCTAAGTGTTCTCTGTCGGGTAACTTGTTTCATCCTTATAACAATCCTTTGTTCTAAGTACCGTTATCACCACCCCCACCTTACATTTGAAGAAGCTGAGGCACAGAGAGGTTTATTAATTTGGTCCAAGGATACCCAGATAATAAAAGGCGGAACTGGGATTTGAACCCAGGCCCCACAGGCCGGGAGGCACCAGAGACTGAGAAGTTAACCGCGGGGTTAATAGACCAGCGATGGGCCTGCCTTTTTTATGGGTCTCATGAACAGGCTCTGAAGGTTAAGCACAAAGAAGCTTTTGTTTGTTTGTTGAAGGGACTTTTCTGAGTGGCTTGACAGGTTGTCAGGCACTGTGGGAGGTGAGCCAGGTTAGAAAGAGATATAAGCAAAGATTCCTGGCTTAGACGGTATCCCAGTTCTGGGTCACTGTGTCACTGCTGCCCTTTCGATGGGTGGGGAAACATCCCTCCTCCTAGAAGTGAGGGTTGGTCATGGGACATGCTCTGGCCGATCAGATGTGTGCAGAAAGCTGTGCCTTCCTGATGGAAGCTCTGAGTCCCATAATGCTTTTTCTCTCCACTGCGGCAGGTGGAGGGCTCCCAGACGGCGGCTGCAGAGGACGCAGGAGACCCCCAGACCAGGCAGGAGGAGCTTGGATGAGTCAGAGTCCCAGTGGGCTCAGCGGAGGAGGGCTTAATGAAGGGCGGTGGACAGAGGCAGGGCAGGGTTAGGGACCAACATGGGGCACCATGCAGGCCCAGCCCTGGCGAGAGGGGCGGAGGAGGGATCACTCGGCAGGGCTGTCATGTGGGGGGACCCAGGCTCCGCTGTGTGGAGCCTGAACACTTCCTCTGTCCTCCCACGAACCTCCTGCTGGTGCTTCCCACTGGCTGGACTCAGCTGACAGCCGGCGCATCTGGGGTGGTGCACGGAGCCCTTGGCTTGCCAGGTGCAGAGTGGGGTGAAGAAGAGTGAGCCCTGGGTTGGAGTTGGGTGGAGGGGGCAACAGGAAAATAAGCTAGAGAGTGAGGAAGGTTCACGTTGGGGAGAGGCATGAGCTGGTGAGGGAGGGGTGGGGGGAATCAGGGAGATGGGGGTCTGTGCCATTGGCAGCCTTCGGGCTTTATTAGGAGGGATGTGCAAAGTCAGTGGATTGGAGCAGATGTGCTTAAATATCAACACGACTCTCAGGGTTACGTCTCTTTGGTGGGCATGGACGGAAGCTCCCTAGCAGGAGGGCTGGGAGTCCAGAGAAAAAGTCCTCCTGCAAACTCCTGCGTGAGGCATTTGCCTGGTCTACGTGCTATGTGCCCGCCAGCCCATAAAGGACAGGAAAGAGAAAGGAGCAGAGCGGCTCGAGAGAGGATATTCTGGAACTCTTGATAATCAGGTCCCATTGTAAAGTCATGCTTTGAGTTACAGTACTGAATATCTTTGTGCCAGTGGAAAACTTTTACAGACTGTCCCCGGCGAGCTCAGAATCCTGTTTGGATCTCAGAAGGTCTTAAAATAGTACCAGATGCTGGTAGACAGACTCTGAAGGGGCAGAGGTCACGGACTCACTGTGCCGACCACACCTGGGTGGGACAGCCCCGGCCACTCCTGCTCCCAGAGCTGGGCACACGGAGGCTTTCTTGTCTGGTCGAGTTCCCCGAAGAGGTCCTGCCCACGTGGGAGGTGGGTCCAGCCCGGCCAGGCACCAAGCGTTGCCTGGCGTCTTCTCAGGCCAGACGGCAGCTCTTGGTCAGCTAGTTCTGACAGGATGCCTGGGGGCGGGAGGGCACACTCATGGGTTTTGGGTCCATCTCAAGTGGGATTCTGAGTGAGGGGCGGGGGCTGGGGCTCAAACAGCTTCCGGTTCTGCTGCTATGGCCAGGAATACCAGAAGCCTTTTGCTGACCGGAATCTTTCTTTATCCCCTAAAGCTTGCCCTGGGGACAGATGGTTTGGGGCCAAGTGCTTCAAGGTCCTTGAGTCTCAGTCTACACCCCTGTAAAATGGGGATGATATACCTCTAGGGATGTTGGGAGGGAGGCAAGGTGTCTGGCACAAGCTTGTGCTCCATGAATTTCCTTTCAACTCAGAGTCAGATCTTTCTCTGTCTGTCAAAGGGCAGGAGGAAGGGGCAGCAGGTACTGCTGGCCCCTTTGATAGGCAGTCAGATGAGAAGGCAAGAGGCTGGGTACCCTGCCTGAAGTGAGATCATGTAGAATCCAGGTTTGACCCGAGAGCCTGTGCGCTCCTCATCACAGCAATATTTCTGTAATCCTGTCATCTGACTAAGGAGACGTACACCTGCATTTTTATTTGTGAAGGCAATTTAGTGCATTTTTCTATTGTCTGAAAATAATTTTTATTATTTCTTATTATTTATTCATTTATTTTTTTATTATTATTTTTTAAGTTGTATGGTTTATGTTTACATCATTGGAATTTTACATCTCTCCTATATTACCATTTATCCACTTTGGATTTGTAAGATAAAAGCTGGAAAACTGTTTTGCCCTTTGATGTACTTTACACTGGATTTGTTGATGCCCCAGTTCCGGGCAGCAATTCCGGACTCTTCTTGAAAAGGCCATGTCTCTGTGTCACATTGTTCTGCTCCCAGACCCAGCTCCTTGAAAGGTCATCTGTGTCTTCCTTCCTGAGGGGGCCCAACGGGGCCCCTCGTAACTGGTGTGCATGAGCCCTCCCTCTTGCTTCAGAAAAGACCTGGTTCACCCCCAGATAATTAATCAACCCTAGAGCATCAGCATCTTGACCCAGCTTGGTCACCAATCCTTTGCTGGGTACCAAGGGGAGTTGGACTAAGTGGCTTTCCAGGGGTCTGCCCAGTTCCAGATGTCCTAGGTAGGATTCACCAGTGGACAGCAAGTGGGGCTCAAGGGCTGGGTCAGAGTCCTGTCTCTGGAACCATCTGTCATATCATCCAGTGAGTCCTCAGGTGAGAGCTCCAGTTTCCTGGTCTGCAGAGGCCAGAGGCAGGACCCTGCCTCCACTCAGGTGGCTGTGAGGATGTGATTGGAAGAGGTTTGTAATGGGCCAGGAGTCCATCAATCACACACTTGTGAAGGATGCTCACTTTTGTGTACTAGGTCGGAATCATCTTCTTGGGCAGACTTAGAGGTCCTCAGGTGGAACCTGGGATGAATTCCTTGAGAGAAGCTCTTTCTTTCCAGAGTGCAGCCTCAAGGGCCGTGCTTTCTGAAGCTGCTAAATCCCGGGTGGGGGATTCTTGATATTCTTCATGGTTCCTTTGGGGAAGCCTCCGGGCTTCTGAATTATTGATGCATGTCTGCATTATTAAAAGGTGCTATTTGCATTTGTTAGCTGAATTTGGAGCCCCTGTGAATAAGAAAGCTGCCTGGGGAAGCCATTCCTGATTGCAGCCTCACGACTGGTCTGAATAAGTGTGGACCAGTCTGGATGCTTTGGTGTTTCCACTCAAGCTGCACACACAGCTTGTTGCTGTCCTTTCCCTTACCCACGGGGCCTTTGAAAGTCCACTCTTCTCCCGTGCTTCTGTAAGCCACACAACCCTCCTGCAACCCGCAGTCCTCTTGGCTTCTTAAAGGTGCAACTCAGATGCCACCTTCCCCAGAAAGTTCTCCCTTCCTTAGGATAGACTTAAGAATGCCACCTGCATAAACTGAGAACAGAGACCGTCTTACCCCCTTGCATCAGAATGTCTGTTTCATATACTAGACTGAACTTCGTGGGGATGAGCCTGTGTTTTATGTGCATCTCGTTGCCTGGGAGTGGTACCTGACACCTAGCAGGTGCTCTTCATGGGGTGTTGACTACAGTGGTGGGGAAAGATTCCTTTAAGAAGGTAGGATTGGATTTGAACCCTTCCTATATTCTTAAGCTGAATTGAGACGTGAACTTTATTTGGCTGTGTGTTATTCACCTAGTCGTATCCGACTCTTTGTGACCTCATGGAATACTGGAGTGGGTAGCCATTCCTTTCTCCAGGGGATCTTCCCGGCCCAGGGATTGAACCTGGGTCTTCTGTGTTGCAGGCAGATTATTCCCTGGTAGCTCAGCTGGTAAAGAATCTGCCTGCAATGCAGGAGACCCCAGTTTGATTTCTGAGTTGGGAAGATCCTCTGGAGAAGGGATAGGTTACCCACTCCAGTATTCTTGGGTTTCCCTAGTGGTTCAGCTGGTAAAGAATCTACCTGCAATGCGGGAGACCTGGGTTTGATCCCAGGGTTGGAAAGATCCCCTGGAGAAGGGAACGGCTACCCCACGCGGTCTGGCCTGGAGAATTCCATGGACTGTATAGTCCATGGGGTCGCAGAGAGTCACGACTGAGCGACTTTCACTATAGTCTTAAGCATTGATTGGTCCCCAACCTTTTTGGCACCAAGGACCAGTTTTGTAGAACACAATTTTTTCACGAACTGGGAGGGAGGGATGGTTTTGGGATGATCCAAGTGCATTACATTTACTGTGCACTTTATTTCTAGTCTAATGCTACTGCTGTTCTGACAGGAGGCACCGTCCACACCCAGGGGTTGGGGACCCTGGGTCTAAAGAGTGCGGGGAGGGGGTGTGGGAAGGGGAAATGACGCTGGAGGACAGAAGCAGAGGCTCCCTTGTGGGTGCTGAGATGACTCCTCTCTCTGGAGCTTGTGGTCTGAGTAGGGCTGGTGGGGATGAGCTTGGAGAGAGTAAAAGGGTGGCTTACTGATGCATTAACAGCCTGAGTGAAGAGTGTGGTCTTGAGTCTAGCTGAGAGGAGGAGAGGGTGAAGATAAAGCCTGAGAAGCAGTCTAGATGCATTTGACGACCCAGTATCCTGGGAGGGAGAAGGAATCAGGGGACAGAGATATTATTTGAGTCTGGAAATTGAAGAGCGCTCACCCTTGACCCTGAGCACACATCTAGCTGACTCAACCTTGCCATTCGTCCGTCTGCAGGAGGAGGTTATGAAAGTGATATGACCCCGCGCACGCTGGGAGCTGGCAGGAGCATAAATAATATATCCGATATGCAGATGAACGGCCCAAGGTGTCTCTGGTCTGGGGAGAATTCTAAGTAGACCTGAGGTATTTGCGAAACTGAATGTTCTGTTTCCTGTCCACAGCTTCAAGGCATGGCCCCTATTCCTGTGTGCGAGAGAGATTTCCGACATGGACATCTCCTCTGCACCAGTGACTGTCTCTCCTGAACAGAGCTTGAGGAAAGGTCATCACTGTCTGTCAGGCCTTCACCTTCCCATGTTCCTTGGGGAAAATTCCTGTTGTCCCTGGGGACCCGTGTCGGGCTGTCCCGCTGCTTGTCAACCTTGGGGCCAGAGGGGGTCCTTTATCAGAGGTGTCCACCCACCTGGGGGCCTGTCCCAAGTATGCACCCCGGACCCCGCTGAGGGCTGGAAGATGTGCGTTTAAAGGCCTTTGGGTAATTGAAACTTTGAAAGCCTCTGAACTAACCAGTCATAAAAGTGAATACAATCACTGCCCTCAAAATAGCTCTAGAATGTGAAGAAAGGACGTTTGCATTCCTGTCCATTTGCACCGTGAGACCAAGTTCTGTGGCTTCATTGGTGTAACTTTAAGGCCTTGGCCGGCGTCTGTGCTGCCTTTGGTCTTTCTCTCCCTCTAAACAGACCCCAGAAATGTAGTACAACATTGTAAAGCAACTATCATTATTCAGTAGCTAAGTCATGTCTGACTTTTTGTGACCCCATGGACTGCAGTATCCCAAGCTTCCCTGTCCTTCACCATCTCCTCGAGTTTGCTCAGACTCATGTACATTGAGTTGGTGATGCCATCCAACCATCTCATCCTCTGTCGTCCCCTTCTCCTCCCACCCTTAATCTTTCCCAGCAATCAGGGTCTTTTCCAATGAGTCCAATAAAGATTAATTAAAAAAAAATGAAGAGGCAGACGTAGAGAACAGAGGTATAGATACCAAGGAGGGAAAACGGAGGTAGGATGAACTGGGAGATTGGGGTTGACGTGTATTCACTGTTGATACTTTGTGTAAAACAGATGACCAATGAGAACCTACTGCATAGCCCCGATAACTCAGAGCTCTGTGGTCACCTAAATGAAAGGGAAATCCAATAAGGATGGTATATATATATATATATACACGTCTAGCTGACTCACTTCGCTCTACAGCAGAAATGAACACGATGTTGTAAAGCAACTAGACTCCAATAAAAACAATGTAAGAAACAGTAGAGTAAACAGGTCCCAGAGTCTGCTGTACCCTTAGGTCTCCCTGGCACCTTTATCCTAGTGAGGTCCTCTCCTGTCTGCCTGTCTCTCTCAGGAACAGAAGAAACTTGGATGCTGTGGCCACGTACCACCTTCTAGATATGAAACCTTCCCTCGAGACTCTAGCCACCGCTGAGCTTTTCCTTTCCGGAATGGTCCTGATTCTTAGCCTTGCAGTCTCGCTGCAGGCTTCCTCAGGCTGTGTGCAGAGCTGAGCCTGTGTGACATATAATACCCACAGAGCCTGTCCTGTGGCCGTGGGGCTGCCCTAGATCTGAAGACAGTACATAGGAGGGCATCTCCATTGGCACCTAAACATAAGATCATCTACCCAGTCATAAAAAGGGAAATGGCAATGAAAAATGCCTCCTTTTCCTGTGGAGATCGCAAACTGCCCAAGGTGGTCATGTCCTGGATAGCTGACAGAGCTGCTGAGAAGCAACTCTGTTGAGCTCCCATTGCTGGGATATGTGTGGGGGAATTGCATTGGTCCAGCCACGGGGCGGGCACTGTGGCTCTTCCTAACCAAACTGCCTGTGCGGGTGCCCTTTGACCCAGCAACCTCCCGTGGGGATGTTTTTCCCAGAGATGTACCTGCAGATGTTTGTGCAAAATGAACAATGCACACGATTATTCACAGTGTGTGATAGGAGTGGGGTCCCCAGGAGGCTCGAACCTACTTGCCAACGCAGGAGACATAAAGAGACCTGGGTTCTATCCTGGGGTCCACAAGATCCCCTGGAGAAGGGATTGGCAACTCACTCCAGTATTCTTGCCTGGAGAATCCCATGGGCAGAAGATCCTGGCGGGCTACAGTCCATGGGGTCACAAAGGATCAGACACGACTGAGCGACTAGTACAGTAATGTTAGGATGTTAGTAGGAGTGGAGATATGTGATAATATAATTTGCTGTGGAGTGTGTGAACTCTCTGTACCATATTCAGATTTCCAGATTTTTCTATAAAATCTAGAACCGTTCTAAAAAATTTAAGATTATTTAAAGAGAAGCAGAAGGACTTCCCTGGTCCAGTGGCTGTCAGATTTCCATTTGGAAAGCTTGGGGGCATATGGTTATTGAGCATCCGCCTTGGGCAAGAGCCTAGAAGCACACAGTGGGGGGAGAGCGGGTCTTGGGGGGAACCTGGGCTCCAGGAGAGAAGGGAGGTGGAATCTCCTAAAGAACTAGCAGCCGTGGAAATGCAAAGCATGAGTGAGAGTGAGTAGGTGAGTTGTCCCAGTGGGAGGCCAGGAAAGGAAAGGGAAGGGCTGGATCTCTGGCAGGCTGCCTGGAAGAGGTGACCTGGGATTGACCTAGGGCTTTGAGTGGGGTGGGGAATGGAGAGTGGGGGCTTCTGCTGGTAGAGGCTCAGGTTTACAAAGAGGCTGCAGGGGATGATACCCCAGGGTGAGTAGCAGAGGCTTTCAGTAGGGGATATGCTTGTGACCAGACTGTCTGAAAAGGAGTGAGAGGTCGGGGGTGACGGGGGAGGGGAGGGAGAGATTCCCAGGAGAGGGAGGGGGTGAAAGAGAGGGATCCAGGGAGGGAAGGAGCGAGGGGCAGGATGCTAGTTATGCCTCTGAACCGCGTACAGAGTAGCTCACATCGTTACTGGCCACCGTCCCCGGGGCGTGCTCCGTCCCCTCCCTCCTCTGTCCTGCACGCCTGTCCTTTCTCTCCCTGGCTCCTCACTCCCGGGCCCCAGAAGCCAGCGAGCGGCATCCTGGCCATTTCCAGTCCCATGGGCAGCCCACCCTCCTCTGATCTTGGTCGCTCTGTGCCGGCGTGACCTCACCCCCATGGCCTGTTTACCCTGGCACAGCGACAGGACGATCGGGTCACGTGGGGGCCCCTGGCATGCCAGCCGCGTGAGTCGCCGGCTGTGGGCACAGGCAGCAGGCAGGGAGGGGGGGTTTGGTGAACGAGGGGGCATTCCTCGGGGCTGACTGTCCCAGCCTGCCTGGCAGGGGACCCCCTGCTCCTGGACGCAGCTCTAGCGCGCTGGGCTGGCCCAGCTCTACAGGAGCGCTGAGTCACGGCCCGCAGTGCGGCCTCTGAGTCACCCAGCAGTCCTGTTCTCCACAGACTTTGTGAGAGTCCTTTGTGGGAGTCTCCCGCGCCTGAGGGTCCCAGGACCCTCGGTGCCACTGGCCACCCTCCCGAGGTCTCTTGCCCACCCTCTCACCACCCCCATCACCTTACAGGCCCAGCCCAAGTCTGCCTGGTGGGGTCAGTTATGTCCTTTTGCCATCCAGAGCCCCGGAGTTTGACTCCAGCCAGCAGCTGAGTTACGGGAAAGAAGCGTGGGCAAGTTAGCAAGTCAGGGTGGGAGCCATCCACAGGATCTGGAGGTGGGGAAGGCCGGGTCGTCTGTCCCGTCAGAGTCACAGTGAGAGCACAGAAACTGACTGTGTCTTGGGTATGTTGTGTGTGTCTTGAATGACCTTGAAGACCCACCCTGAGAGGGAGCACTGCATCAGTAACATCAGAGCCAAGAGGGCTGTGTGCAGCTAAGTCCTGTCCAAAGATGTCAGGCTCTGTCCTTATCCCCATTTCCTGGCAGCAGAAACTGAGGCTTTAGTAGAAGGCACTTGCCTGGGATCCATGAGCTAGAAAGTGGCATGTCTGGAGTTTGAGCCCAGACCTCAGTTCTATAATTAGACTTCCCAAGTCAAGTTCGTTGGTTGTGCTCATTTCATCCTCTCCTTTTCTTTTTTCTTCTTCTCTCCTTTGCCCCTTGGCTGCTGGGGTCCTTCAGCGGGCTGAGCCCTGGGGGCGACCTGAGCATTGACTCCATCCACTGGGATGGAGAGAGAACCTGGAGGCCTTGACAGTGAGGACCCCCAGGGGTCTGTCTGGGAGGTGGGGAGGGGGTGCGGCCCAGGAGATTCGGGGTAACTCCTTGACAGTGAGGATCCCCAGGGCTCTGTCTAGGAGGTGGGGAGGGGGCGCGGCCCAGTGCAAGGAGATGGGGGTAGCTCCCTGACTCTGAGGGGAAACCTGTGTTGAGGCTGGGGAAACCCCCGGGGGTTCAGGTACTAGATGTACCCCCTGTTTGTCAGGAGGCTTTGGGAGGGTCATTTTCTTTCTGCTGTTCTCAGTTATCTTTTGCACAGAGGAAGCTGGGCTAGATGAGGGAGCCTAAAGTATACCCCCCTCCTTTTACCCCGGGGACAGGAGAGTGGGGCATCTGCAAGAGGGTGAGGGGATTGGGATCTGCATTTGTAACAAGCTCCCAGGTGAGGGAACCCTCGCAGATCAGCCCCTGAGATGCAGGTAGGACCTCCCTGTCTTCCGGCCCTTGGTGGTCTCAGCACAAAGGATGCTCAGGGCTGACCGGCTGCACAGAGAGAGTGTTGTCGAGTCTGTGTTTGAAATCTCTCACTACAGCTGTCCATCTATTTCATATAAACACTGGGACTTCTGGCTTCACTTGGGGTGGCTGGGTGGGGTCCTGTGTTCCCCCTGCTGGAAGGCCACCCCTGTTGGAGCCGCCTGTACGGGCCCGGGGATTCTGAATTCAGGTGTTATCCTCAGAGGGTAAAACGCCAGGAGACTCAGGCCAGCAAGTGGCTCTCAGGTCTCTATGAACCTGAGGTCCTCACCGGCAGCAAGTGTGAGTGAGATGGGGAGCGGTTTTGAAGTGGACGCTGCTGGAAGACAGATGTATTGGCAGAAAGGCCAGATGTTGACGTGGGACTTCTGGTCTTGATATCTGGTATCAGGGCGGTTTTTTTTTTTTTTTTTTTTTAAACATTTGTTTATTTGGCTGGGCTGAGTCTCAGTTGCAGCACATGGATCTTCTATCTTCCTTGTGACATGTGAAATCTTTAGTTGCGACATGTGGGATCTAGTTCCTTAATCAGTGTTGGAACCGGAGTCCACTGCATTGGTTAGCCACAGGACTACCAGGGAAGTACCCCAGGGCTATCTTCTGTAAGGGAATGGTGGTGACAATGAGCTCCCAGAACTGTGACTGGCCCATCTGAGGTGGCCAATGTTGTATGAATTTGAGTGAAACCTGATGTGGAGCATTTCTGTGACCTTGGACCACCACGCTTTTCCCCAGCCCACTCCTGCCTCTTTCTCCTCTTGCTACACCTGAAGACTTGTTTTTAATGGCACTTTTAAATGAGAGGAAAACTGAGTATTTATTTCCTCCCAGTATTATCATGCTTGGTAGCAGTTGACTGTCTTATTTTGGACAGTTTCAGGTGATGGCTTGGCTGTCCAACTCCTTAACTGTATTCCTACATTCTTAGCACATACAGAACGACTCAGTGTGGGCCCTTAGCTTGTTAGGAAGTGGAAGCAGAAATAAGAACCAGCATTTCCCGGATGCCCAACCCATGCGCACAAGGTGGTACAGGTTATTTTCTGAGGACCCACTTGTAGGTTGCCCAGCTTGATCATGGTCAGGTAGAGTCAGAGTCAAACTCTGAACATCTCTGCTCTTGAGCTTGCTTTCCTCCCACTGCCCTGGACGAGTCTTCCTCCTGAATAACTCAGTGGCCGATCTAGCACAAGCCGTGGTACCTAAGAAGCCCCGAGGCTGGGGCAGAAATGTCCATAGCTCACCTGTGGACGATTCTGATTCCTCACTGGGTCTTGTTCAGTATCTTTGTGCTTTGTCTCCAGATGGAGTTGACACATGATGCTGAACTTGGAGGCACTGGTGCAAAGTCAGATCCAGGCTGGAGTATCATCTGAGGTTGGCCTTGGGTCTTTTTTTTTTTTTTTTTTTTTTTTAGTATTTGTTCATTTGGCTGTCCCAGGCCTTAGTTGCAGGTCTTAGTTGCAGATGTTTAGTTCTATGTGGGATCTAGTTCCCTGACCAGAGATTGAACCTTGATCACCGCTTGTATTGGGAGCTTAGAGCCTTAGCCACCGGACCACCAGGAAAGTCCCTTTGGGTCTGGTATTTATTGAACCTGCCTTAGCCTCAGTTTTCTTATCTGTGCAATGGATGTACTAGCATCTAGATCAAGGTGGTTAGGATGAGCCTCTCCGGGATGAAGTATCTGGCACATGGGAGGCCCTCAGCCATCATTTCTTTGTCCCTGCAAGTAATGCTGCTGATTCACAGGTCCCTGAAAGGAGATGGCTTTCTCTCCCCTCCTTCAATGTGTCATCTCCCTCTCCTTAAGCTTGTATTATCTGGGTGTGGTGAGCCCTGGGATGAAAGCCGCCCTGCCAGCCCATCAGTAACATAAAACCCCTGAGCACCTCCTTTCACGTGGGACCCCGTGACTGGCTGGCAACTGCCAGCAGTGATGGGAACTAGTGGGGCCCCAGGGGCTGTGGGGATCGGTGTGTGGGAATCTGGGCAGGGCTGCTGGCTGGAGAGTGGAGGCCCAGGGTTTGGCAGGGAAGGTGGTACTGCAGGATCAGGCTCCTCCTGGCACAGCGGGTTCCCAGCTGTAGGCGCTGGGGTGCGGTATCGGACCGGGAACCGGCTGCTCCCCAGAGGCACCTTTGGGAGGCACAGGGAGGGCTGGGCATCCCTGCTGGGGGTGCTTAGGGAACAGATTTCTGGGGGGCTTAGGAGTGGGGAAGGGCGTACCCAGGAAAGCTCGGTGGGTTGGTCGCCTGCTGTGTGGTCTTAGAAAGAAGAGGAGTTGATAACCTCCCTGTGCTAGCGCGTGAGTTCTTACTCTCCTGCCGAGTTCATCACTTGGCTGTATGCTGGTGTCTCTCTCTCCTGCTATGTGACCTTCCCAAGAGCAGGCGAACTCCTTGCAGAGCGCCCTTTCCATTGAAACATTTGATGGCTGGAGATGATCCACAGGCAGGACGTGGGATGCCCCTGGAGATCTTTGTCCTTGCTCCCTCTGTCTGCCATGGTCTAGTTGCTTGGGAGTGTCTTCATCTCTTTCTGATGGTTTCAGTTCCCTCTTCTCTTCTATGCTTCCTTCTGACCTTCCATCCTTTCTTTTCTTCCAACCCTCCTTGGTGGCTCAGATGGTAAAGAATCCATTGCCAATGCAGGAGACCCAAGTTTGATCCCTGGGTTGGGAAGTTTCCCTGGAGAAGGAAATAGCAGCCCACTCCAGTATTCTTGCCTGGGAAATCCCATGGATAAAGGAGTCTGGTGGGCTACAGTTCATGGGGTTGCAAGAATCAGACATGACCTTTCTTGAAGGCATGCGTGGGCTTGGTCCAGAGGCCAACCTGTAAATGTTGGTTAGATCTTTGTTGCCCAACACACAGTATGATCTTGGTAGCCATTAGTCACTTCCTTTGCTAAGGACCTCCTCATGGTCCTTTCCAGAAGTGAGTTCCTTTTGCATCCATGCCCTTGTCCAGTTGCTGGCCTGGTGAGTTAGCAGCTGCTGTGAGAAACACATGTCCCAGTGGGCTGAGGTGGGCCGTGTCCTGGCAGAATAGCCCTGAATCTCCCCCTTTAAGCCCACCCTCACTTAAGCCCCACTCACAGAATCAGGGGTGGGGTGGGGGGATGCACTGGCAAGAAAATCTTTTTTCTTTTTTGCCCCCACCAAACTTGCTTAGTGGCCAGTAGTTTGTCCACCTGATGTGACAAACTGACTCATTGGAAAAGACACTGATGCTGGGATAGATTGAGGGCAGGAGGAGAAGGGGCCAACAGAGGGTGAGATGGTTGGATGGCATCACTGACTCGATGGACATGAATTTGAGCAAACTCTGGGAGTTGGTGACGGGCAGGGAAGCCTGGTGTGCTGCAGTCCATGGGATCTCAAAGAATCGGGCCTGACTGAGTGACTGAACTGAACTGAAGCTTGCTTATTTGTAGAAGTGGACGATACAGACATCTTATATTCCTGACCCTCTGGAATAGCGACACTTCCCTTCCAGCCCTCTTGTTCTGCTTTTGATAGGTTTGCGTCTCTACTCTGCTCACTTAGCATTACATCCTGACCGTTCGCCAGTGTCTTTCAGTTCTAAAAGCTTTTCTTAAGCACCTTTCCCATGTTTCATCACGCACCTGCGTGAGAAAGGTGCTGCCACTTGTTCCTGCTGTGAAAACAGGAGAATCACAGCCATCTCCCCGTGGGGCTGATGTGAGAGAGAGGTGGGGAAGATCCGTCCGAGTGCCCCGCCTTGGAAGGCACAGCGCAGGTGCTGCCAGCATTGCCGTCCTGGTCAGCTCGGTCAAGTTAGGACGTGCGGGCGTCCAGATCTGCTGCAGCTCTGCCTGCTATAATGCATGGACCTTTCCACATGTCTCTGGTGGTTTTCCTGGCAGAGCCCCCAGAAAGGTCTGAGGAGTTTTATAGCATTTGGGTAGAATCGGTCCTACCTCTCCAGGTACCAGTCATCCCGCTGCACTTGGTTCTAGCGGTTACTGGGGCAACTCCTGATGTGTGAGCATCTTACTTCAGGCAGCAAACTCCTTAGTGGGCGTGGAGCTCTGTGACCCGCAAACACCCAAAACAAAGCCCTGTGCCTGCCGCTTTTCTTTGACCAGCTTTTCATGTGTCTCAACTACTTGTGTATTCTCAACCGGTCATTTCCTTCGACATATTTAGCAGATTCCCCCCCCTCCCCCGCCACCGCCCATGAAGAGGTAAGGTCTGTCTGGACCAACTTGTGGATTTTACAGATGCGGAATCTAGGGGAGTCCCACTGGACTCTTTGTTAGGCATGAGGTTCCAGGAAATGACACCTCCTCTGTTTCTGTGGGGTATGGCATCTGCATCTGATTGTGGGAGCGAAATCATGCTTTACAAATGAATGCAGGGGCGCCTGTCTCCTTAACCTGGGCTCTTGCCCATTTTAAATATTCCTCCCTAAGTGGTATTTGCTGGGAGCTTCTCCTTTTTTTCTTCCTTCCTTTCCTCTTAAGCAAAATAAAAAATCCTGCTAACTTTCAGGTGTCGTTGTAAATGTCAGCTCTTTAGAGATCTCCACCTGGAACCCCCAGATTAACTGCTGGGAGTGGGGAGGTTGGGCTGGCAACTCCTTCACAACATTGGTTTGTAGGAGCATTTGTTGACCGTCTGCTTCTCCTGTAGACTCCAGGCACGGACCTTGTCTCTTACTGCATCATATGTGTTCCCTCAGCCCCTCCTGTGGGGCTTGGAGTGGGTGCCCAGAGTGGTACAATGCCTTGCATGGATGCGGCTGACCCAGAACTTGACTGGGCATGTGAGCCCACCTTTGAGCTGGGTCCCCCCGGGATCCTTTGCATCGGCAGCCAGCCAGAACTTGGCTTTGGTGTCTGGGTGAGTGGAACAAAGGTCTGCTGGCGTGGCAGGGCTTTGTCCCCATACCCCGCTGGTATCGGTCACTCTAGGTTACCTTGGCTCAGCGAGGCCAGACCAAGATCCAGGGGAAAGGTTGGGACTGGCCTCCCGGAGAGTGCCCAGTGACAGCCAGCCGTGCCCTCTGCTTGACTGCACCCAAGCCCGGCACCTGGCAAGATTCCTGCAGGCCTGCTGTGGAAGGAGAAAGAAGCTTCTCTGTCACAAGCCGAGGCTTGAAACCAACCGAGAACTCCGGTTCCACCACTCTGGGACCTGTCCTGCTGGTGGAGGAGCCTGGGGTGGGGTGCAGATTGGCGTGGGGGAGGAGCAGAAGGAGGGAGAGGACATCTTCGGGTGGTCTGGTAACTTCCTCGAGGGCTGGAATGCTGGGCTCTCCAGTGGGCAGGGCTGGGGAAGGCCTGATGGAGGGCAGAGAGCACCTGCCCAGCTGGAATCCTGCTGCTGCCAACCCCCTGTGGGCGTGGTACCCACCTCCGGCAGCCCCAGCCTCCCTTCAGGAGAACGGAACTAACTAGGCTTGTGGGCAGATGCAGTGGCAGGGTGCCCCTTCCTGGCACTTTGCGAGTACCTGGTGGATGCTGCCTTTACGCTTGCTCTGCCCACCCACCTCCCATCACCGTTGCCTTTGGCAGAAGATTGCTCACCTTAGGGACTCATCAGTGGAGTCAGTGAGAATTCACATCGCAGGTCCCTGGGCCATCAGAGCCCCCGATGAGGGTGGCAAGGCTGCCCCGGTGCTGGGAGGGACCCCTGCAGGAGGCTGAACTCACAAGACTGGCACCAGTCTGAGTCCTTGGGTTTGGTGTGAGTTGGCAGAGAGCGGGCAGGCTGGAACCCCGTGTTCCAATCCCAGGCCTGCTACTTGAAGCTGACTGACCCTGGGTGGGTGTCTTGTTACTCTTCCCTTATCGTGAAGTGGGCAGAGGAGGGTCCCTGCACCACAGGTTGGAGGGAGACCCTCGGGATGGGGAGGCGGTTGAAGCCATCTGGGAGATGGTGGGATCAGGGCTGGCCAGGCTTTTTCATGGAGGGGGGTGGTAGGCAGCAAACTCGGGGCTTCTTTCTGAGCGGCTTTTCTGGAGGCCTTGCAGATACATAGCAGCTCAAGGCCTGGCATAGATGCGGATGTAGGTGACAGGATAATCCAGTAATTACCTCTGCTTCCCCAATATTTTCATATCCTAGTCCCTGGAACCTGTGAATATTCCGTGTGATGTGGCCAACGGGGTATTAAGATTGCAGGTGGAAGGAAGGATGACCTTAACAAAGGGAGATTATCCAGGATTTTCCTGTGGGTCTGGTATCATCACAAGGGTCCTTAGAAATGGAGGAGGGAGGCAGAAGAGGAGGTTAGAGTGATGCCATGTGAGAAGTTACATCACTGCTTTGAAGATGCTGGACGAGCTGTCAGGCAGGGAATCCCCCTTGGAGCCTCCAGAAAGGAATGTTGCCCTGCTGACAACCCTTTAGACAACCTTGTGAGACCTCTTTCGGACTTTTCATCTCCAGACTGTTTTTGGTTAATTTGTGTGCATTTAAGGCCCAGAGCTGGTGGTCTTTTGTTCTCACAGCCCTAGGAGTCTAATGCGATGGAGGAAGCATTTAATGGCCACACTTTGTGGGTGGGAGGGGTGGGAGCTGGGGACCGGCAAAGGGGAATGTCCTTCGGGGGTTGGCACTGGCGACAGAAGATGAGATGGTTGGATGGCATCACCAACACAATGGACATGAGTTTGAGCAGACTCTGGGAGACAGTGAAGGACAGGAAAGCCTGGCGTGCTGCAGCCCACGGGGTCGCAAGAGCTGGACGCAGCCGAGCGACTGAGCAACAGCAAGTGGCCGACAGCCCTGTGTTTGGGTGTGATCCCTGGTAACTGGGTCCACAGGGGCCTGCCTGTGACCTGGCGGAGGTGGCTCAGGTAAGTAGGTGTGCTGAGATCCTGTGATAAAGGCCTTGTGTGAATGCCGCCTGCCCATCACCTCTCAGACAGCCCAGCCTTCAGCTCTGGCAGCCTGGGGAGAACAGTGTAATGGTGCATCAGGTGCTGGGAGGCACCCTTCCCGTCTTGCCCTCCTGTTTTAATTGTCGGTCTGTTGGAGGTATTTCTTCAAACATCTTGGGAGCACTTGGCAGGTGCACGCACACGAGCTTCAAGCGATGGCCTGTCCGTCCTGCACACTGGCTGCTCCTGGCCTCAGGGCCTGGCATTTTCTCAGTCTTTACTGACAGGCCCTCCTGAGCTGCGCTGCAGGGTGGGAGGTCAACACCTGCCCCCGTCTCCTGCTCCCATCCCCTGTCCACTTTACTGCAGGAATGGATTGTCAGGCAGCAGGGGGGCCAGACTGAGGTGACCTCGACCTTGCTGTCCCACTCCTGGAATGCAGGCCCTGGTCCTGTCTCAGTGTGGCCTTTTTAGAAGAAGGCATGCTGTATCTGTGAGGGCTTTTGCACTAGTACTGTATGTGTGTGTGTGTGTGTGTGTGTGTGTGTGACGTGGGCTCCATGTATAGGATGACATGGGCTTCCTTGGTGGCTCTGACAGTAAAGAATCTGTCTGCCAATGCAGGAGACACAGGTTTGATCCCTGGGTCGGGAAGATGCCCTGAAGTAGGGAATAGCAACCCCCTCCAGTATCCTTACCTGGAAAATCCCATGGACAAGGAGCCTGGCAGGCTACAGCCCTTAGGGTTGCAGAGTCAAACACCACTTAGCCACTGAACAACAACATAGGATGACATTTAAATGCCTCCTTAAAGCCAAAGCAGGACAGCACTCTGTCATCATCACCTGAACTTGGCAGCTATCAGGGCAGAGTGTGGGCTGCTCACCTGGACCGAGAGGCTCTCCCGAGTAAGTGACTTTCACCCAGGGCCGGCTCAGCTGCTCTCAGGTGCCCTTGTCCTGCTCCAGAGCTGCCTGCAGCTTCCTGGAGCTCAGTCACTCAGAACAGGAGGAAAGGCTGGGGATGCTACCAGGCTTGGGTTTGGCCCCCATCAAAGTCAATTTGAGAGTCCCTTGGACTGTAAGGAGATCCAACCAATCCCTCCTGAAGGAAATCATTCATGAATGCTCATTGGAAGGACTGATGCTGAAGTCGAAACTCCAATACTTCGGCCACCTGATGCAAAGAACTGACTCACTGGAAAAGATCCTGATGTTGGGAAAGATTGAAGGAGGGAGGAGAAGAGGATGACAGAGGATGAGATGGTTGGATGGCATCACTGACTCAAAGGACATGAGTTTGAGTAAACTCCAGGAGTTGGTGATGGACAGGGAGTCCTGGCGTGATGCAGTCCATGGTGTTGCAAAGAGTGGGACACGACTGAGCGACTGAACTGAACTGAACTGAAAGTCATGTTGTCAGGCAAGATGAAGCAGGAGAAGCTGCCTTGCAGAGAGGGAGGAGGGGGCGCCAAGACTGCTGGCTAGCAGCTCTTTTATATGCAAACCCGATCAGCTCCTCTGCCCAGCTGGCTACCATCCTCTCCTCCCCCAGTTAGAGGGGTGGGAGGTGAGGAATTTCATGGGGGGCATTATCTCTGATCTTGGCCGCTACCTTCCTCTGCTGCTTCCTGCATCCTGGGGTTGGAGGATGATGGGCAGACACCTGGCTGGAATGACAATGAGCTGTCCTGGAGGTGCTCCTTGAGGAGAGCTCCGCTGAGCCAGCTTCTCTCTGCCTCTGCCTCTCCAGCCGGTGCTCCTCTCCTTCTCTGACAAAGCCAGGCCATTGGGATGGTGATGCCCTCTGGACTGGCCTTGGCTCCAGGTGAAAGATGAACTTGGAGATCTGTCCTTGAGGCTGTCCAGTCTCATTTTTTTATGCAGATGTGTCGGGGTGGGAAGAGGATTGGGGCACATGGGGAGAGTGGAGACAGGCTGGGCCTGGGAGGGGGGAGCATTTGGGCTTCTGTGATGCTGTCTTCACCCACCGATAGTTTTTTCCCTGACTTTTAAAATAATAGTATGTTTTCCTTATTATAAAATAATGCTTTGTTTTGTTGGACGAAGAATTTTGTAGCACTTCTTATGAACTAGCCAACCTTTCTAAGCTCTTGGCAAATATCAATATGAACTCATTTAATTTAACCCCACGGCAGCCCTAGGAGGTGGTGCTGGGCAAGAAACGGAGGTTAGGTGATGCTGCTGAGGGCACACGGCCGCTGCTGGGGGAAGACCAGGAGCACTGCCCCAGGGTCTGTGGCCTTCTCTTTGAAATGCAGAAAATTAAAAATGTTAGTTCTGCTAGCCAGAAATAAATGCTCTGAGTACTAATCCCACTTCCAGAATTAGGGGCATAGTATAGCTGTATCCTAGTTTATTTAACCATATTGTATGTCTGACTCTTTGTAACCCCACCTACCAAGCTCCTCTGTCCATGGGATTTCCCAGGCAAAAATACTGGAGTGGGTTGCCTTTTGCTTCTCCAGGGGATCTTCCCCACCCGGGGATCAAACCCTCATCTTTTGTGTCTCCTGCATTGGTGAGTGGGTTCTTTGACAGTTGAGCCACTGGGGAGGATTCATTTCCTATGATTTGAATCTGTCACTTAAAAAAAGAGTTCTTGCATATATACTTGTGTATCCTGGTCTCTCTTCTTCACTTTTTTTTTTAAGTGCCGTCTCTTTACTTTTGAAAAGTATACTCGAATTTCAGAATAGCTTAAAATTCCCTCAAACATGCCCACAGGCACTCGTCAATGCAGTGTCTTCAGCGCATACTCTGCTATTCGGGAGTTGCTTCTGGTGGACAGAGATTGGCAGCTTAGGGCAGGGTTGACAGCAGTGATGAGAGTGACCAGAGGTCTAGGGGCCAGGAAGTCCAGTGATTGAGTTAACAAACTTGCAGTTTGCATATTACATCTTGCAATTAATTATTTAAGCAGTCATTAGTAAATCATGAAGCTGACATTATTATTTTTTATTATTAAATAACAGGATGTTGCTAAGGCTATCAAGTATTAATTATTTAAGTCTCATTACTGAGTATTATGCTTTGTAGTGTTTGACTAACATGGAAAGTCCAAGGAACAAAGCCGGTGTAAGGCAATGGCCGCTGTTTTCCATTAGCATTTTTTCCCTCTTGGTTTCCTGAGAGCTTGAGGGCCTGGTTTTATCTTACCGTACCTTGTAACTCCATTACCCAAAAGTTTGAGAATGTTTGTCAAATTTTAGTTTCTAACGGAAGATCAGAGTAGACAGCCATACTGGAGTTGAGTAACGTTCTCCCCAGGTTATGTCTGTCGGAACCTCAGAATGCTATTGTTGCGGTGTAGGGTCTTTGCAGAAGTCATTAGCTCAGTTGAAATCTCACAGAATTAGATGGGTCCTAAACCCAATGACTGGTGTCCTTGGAGGAGAGGAGAGGACTGAGATGGAACGACATGGAACAAAACACTCTGGAGAGACACGGGGAAAGGCCTTGTGACAGCTGAGGCAGAGATGCGAGAGGGGCATTTCTAGGCCCTGGGAGACCCAACATTACCTGGAACCTCTGAAAGCAATGAAGAGGCGAGGGAGGATTCCTAAGATGCCACCAACACGGAACCAACCGCCCTTTGCAAAGGACGAGGTGCCTGGAAGGGCTGCCAGCTCTCCCTCAGGTACGCATGTGGCGAGCTCAGTTCTGTCTGACCCTTTGTGATCCGGTGGACTGTAGTCTGCCAGACTCTCCTGTCCATGGGATTTCCCAGGCAGGAGTACTGGAGTGTGTTGCTATTTCCTCCTCCAGGGCATTTCCCGACCCAGGGAGCACCTGTGTATCCTGCTTGGCAGGTAGGTTTGTTACCACTGGGCCACTTGGGAAGCCCCTCTTAGGTATAGGCACTCAGTAAATGTCTGCTGAATGAAAGAAAGACTGAGAATTCAGTGGACTTTGTGATTTCATCCTTCACGCCCTGGCCACGGCTCTGGGGGCTTTTGAACCTTCCAGACAAATAACCTCTTTTTGGATAGCTAAGGGAACCTCATCCTCCCACTTAGTAGCTGTGGGATCTTCAAAAAGTGGCTTCAAAAGTGGCTTCAAAAAGATCCTCAGATCTTGGTGACCTTACTAGTAAAAAGTACAAACATGTCCTGGGTCATGCTGATGATTATACATGATGATGATCGTAGAGCCTGGGGGCATGGTTATTACCCTGAGAGCATTAGCATTTATTACCGTTATTGGCAAAGATGAGCAGTGTTGCTGTGCATACCCCATTCTCTGATAAGCCTGAAACCAGCAGGGTCACATCTCCTTCCTGACTTTCTCCTCCTGGTCCTCCACCTCCTCCCCTTCCTCCTCTGTCCAGGGACAGGGGAAGGCAGGAAGCCCCCAGGGAGACACTTTCTCTCCTCTTAGACTGCCTTCCACATCCCCTTGTCACCGGGTTGAGCAGTCATGTCCTGTCTACGTCCTTCACAAGGGGAAAAAAAGAGCAGAGCAGAAGTAAGCAGTGAAGAGGAATGGTTATTGCTCGAGGCGGGGGTCCCTTCAGGCCCAGCCCGAGGGAGGTGGGGTTTGGGAACCGACAGTGCAGAGCAGACGCTGCCCGTGTGCACTGTGACCCGCCTCACCAGACAGCTGTCCTGCTGCTGCAAGGAGCCCCGGAGTTGCTCCCAGGTGGTGGCGACCTCGGGCTAAATTGGGGGGGTGGGGGCAGTGGATATGAAAACGTTCATAATCAAATAAGCATTAAGGAGCAGAGGGAAATTCTCTCACCCAGTCTCTCATCCCGCCTCCTTGGGGTGCAAGAGTTCTAGGGAAGTACTGAAATCTTAGCTCTTGCCATTCCCCGCAACAATCCTGTCTTACAGATTAGGAAATAGATTAGGAAGTGTGGTCTCAGGTTACTTTGGTTTCGTGGCCTTTTCCCAGAGCTGCGAGCAGCCCGCACACTCCTTCGTCCTCTGTTCTTCCCAGTCCTGGCTCGTGAGGTCAGGGGGCTGATGGCCTGGCCCTGCACATTCAGATAGCCCTGCCCTGGCTGCCCGCTACTTCACACTGTAGGTTTGTGTAATGTCTGCCAAGCTGATTGCGGACTCTGATTTCAGCCTTGTTGCTGGGAGCGGGGCAGGATGTGTTAGACTTCTGGTGCCTGGGACCCCAGGCTTTCTTTGTCTGAGGTGGAGTCCCTCAGATCAGGCGAGGGGTGTGACTGCCTCTCAGCTTGGGTGGGACATCTGCCATGCAAAGAAATGGATGCACTTCTTTGATGCCCTTGGACCTACACAGCCAGGAACTGTTCTAGCTCCCAAAGAATATCTGCAGATTCTAACGCCAGATACGGATTCGAAACAAAACCAACAAAATGGAATTTTGAAAAATTGCTTGTGTCAATATACGCTTGTTGAAAAGTGGCCTCCACAGGCTACAGAGATGTAACAAGGAGGAAGTGACCTTTCTGTGTAAGGTCACCCCTGTCCTTTGGCAGAGGACGTTTATGGAAAGAGTCAGAAAATCTTGGCTTGGAATCCTGCCTTGACCATTTTGGTTTTTAAAGGTCTCATGTGAGGGAAAACTCCTCCTACCACCCCCAAGGGCCTTCATGAGCGTTACAGGAGATGTTTGATGAAATTCTGTCCAAGGCTGTCATTCGTCCTTTTGTGGGTTCAATGCATGTTCTTTTACCCCATCCCTGCCCCTTGCTTTTGATCTTTTAGGAATCCAGACACCTGAGAGCATCCATTCTCTGATCACCTCTCCCCTCCAACCCTGCCCACTTGCTTGCTGGGTTGGCCAGCTCTGGCTTTCCCACTCCAGTCAGGCAAGGCGTCTGGCCTGGATTGGCTACGCTGTCACAAGACCCGGACCCGCCTCCAGCTCCCGGCATGTCCTCCTGAGGGTTTAAGAGGGGTTCCGGGCAGATTCAGATCAAAGGCACACTCCTCTCGAAGGGCCCTATGACCTGTGTGTGCTTGGCACACGTTGAATTACCTGAAGGACAACACTTTCTCATCCTTAGCTAGTTTGGAAAATGAATGGAAGGGAAATCCCTTGAAATTTCTGGAAGTGTGAGCAACATGTCCGTCGTTCAGGTGTGTTCTTGGCTGCTGAGAAATCATTTTGGTTAACTTTCAGTTACTGAGATGCTGGGGGTGGTAGTAATAGCTAATATTTATTGGGTGCTTTCTGTGTGTGAGGGACCTACCATGGGCTTTGCTTGGATCATCACGTTTTGTCCTCCCAGCAGCCTTATTAAGTAAGTGAAGAAAGAAAGTCGCTCAGTCGTGTGTGACTCTTTGCGGCCCCATGGACTGTAGCCCACCAGGCTTCTCTGTCTAAGGAATTCTCCAGGCAGTAATACTGGAGTGGGTTGCCTGTCTCTTCAGGGGATTTTCTGACCCAGGAATCGAACCTAGGTCTTTTGCATTGCAGGCAGATTCTTTACCAACTGAGCCTCCAGGGCTTTATTAAGTAAGGACAGGTGTTAATTTCTGAAGGAGAAGCTTCAACTTGCTAAAGGAGCCACCTGGTGTACACAGCGAGCAAAGAGGCACGCTATGGGAGGGCTGGTGTGATTCCAGAGCCTGGGTCTCCAAGGGGAATTTCCCTTCCAGAATCTCTGTGCATCTCTCTACTCCACTCCTTCTGTGAATCGGTGATTCAGCGTCATTCACTTTTCCTTTGGAGACTTTCGGCCTTCTCTCCACTAGAAGTGGTTTCCATCGTTCTGGCCGAACACAGTGACTAACACAATATGTTTGCAGTAAATGTCCAGTGGATGAGTAGCCAGCGTGGATGTTAATTGAGCACCTACTAGCTGCCAGGCCACAGTGGGGGTGGGTTCTGGAAAACACGGAATTTAGGGATAACATAATTGCTATCCTCAAGCTGTTCACTCACAGTTTTGTCGTGGAGAAAGCCCAGGTGCAAATGACGGATGGATGCTCTAGGCGGGACTCAGGTCTTGGTGAGAATAAGGCCTGTGTGCTTTCAGAGCATGATAGATCTCCATGTTGGGTCACTGTGCCAAGAGCGAGTGGGCCACAGATGACAGACTTGGGATTTGAATCGAAAACGGTGTCTGCGTTTATGCTGTGAGCGCACTAGGGAGGGGGCAGCAGCGGATTCAGCTGAGAGTCCCAGGGGGATGATGAGAAGGTTGGAGAAGGCTGCACAGCGACAGAGAAGGCTTTGCAGGATGAATAGGAGTTCATCAAGAAGACTGAACTGCTGGAGGGATGGCAGGAGCAGAGGCCCAGGAGAGAGTCAGTGAGTGACATGTCCTATGTGCCCGACGCAGGGTGGCTGTAGCTGAAGCTGCAAATTTAAGAGCTTGGACCCTGGGCCATCAATCCCAGTTCAGCTTATTATTACCTGTGTTATGGATTTTGTGGTTTTGTCAATACACCTATCTGAGGTGTGTGCTGCCTCTGATCTAGAGGACAGTCCATAAATATCAGCCATGGGCATTCCCTTCAGCCCGACTGTGAAGCAGTGAACTCTAATCCTGCAGATTTGAGACCAAGAAGGATGAGATGTGTCCCGTGACCCTGTTCATCCTCCAAAGGAATGTCCTCAGCCTGCTGCTCAAGGCTTGTGCCGCCGTGCCGCAGTGCTCTCAATGTGCGGGTTTCTTTGGATGTGAAACTTTGGGCGCCTGTGTGTACGAGGAAGCAGGAAGTGATGAGATGTGTTGTGTGAGCTGTGTCGAATGTCACTCCCCTAGGTGACTAGGGGAGAAATCAGGGTGTTTTAGTCACCTCTTCCCTGTGACTGTGGAAGTAGCACCTCATCCCCTCCTGCACCATCTGAGACCCGTTTCTTCTCCCGTTGTTACAGTTTGTGGGAGCTGGGGGCTCACGGGGGCTGCATGCTCCCAGATGCCCGTCTGAAGGATTAGCAGGGCTGGCCGGGCAGGCAAGGAAAAAGTACTCAAGCTCCTGTTCTCTTTTCCCTTTTTCCTCTTCCAGTTCCTTCCTCTCCTCGAAGCCACTTCAGGATTTAGAGTGTGCTCTTCCTTTTTACCCTTTCCCTCTGAGTCAAGAGAAAGTTTCCAGTTCTGCTAATTTCTAGTTAGGTGACCGTGGGCAAGCCACCCTGGTGAGCCTTAGCTCCTCATCTGTAAGAGGTATCAGTAACTGCTTCCGAGGAGTGGGCGGGCAGGAAGCGAGACCCTGAGCATTAGGAGCTCAGCTTGGGGCTGGCCCAGAAGGGTGCTTGCTAAGGGTATCCCCCTTACTCCATTCCCAGCAGCAACCACTCATACTCTCATCACTTTATCTCAAAGGCCTCACATTGAAGAGAGAGCAGTCAGCCCCCAGGAACAGTGCTTTTCCAGTGAGTCCTGTGACATCCTGGCATCACCCTGGCCCCACGTCACTGCATCACCCTGCATCCCTGCATCACTGCATCACCTTGCATCTCTGCATCACTCTGCAACACTGCCTCACTCTGTAACACTGCATCATCCTGCATCATTCTGCATCTCATCCTTCATCACAACAGTCCTGCATCATTGCATGACTCTGCATCACCGTGACCCTGCCTCACTATCACCTTGCATGTCTGCCACCCGAGGGACCTGTAGAGTACACCCCACCCCAGCTCTACTGGACAGAATTGCTGTAGTAGACCTTGGAGGTCTGTATTGTGATAAGACCCTAGGTGATTCTTACGCCCACTCAGGTATCAGACCCACCGGTCCAGAGAAATCTTTTGTGAACCTAGTACTGAAATTTACACAGTGAAGGCATTTGGTAAATGTGGAGGGATTCACATACACCATCCCCAAAAGCAGTGTGTGTGTATGTGTTGTGTGTGATGTGTGTGTTGTGCTGTGTACGATGTGTATGTATTGTGTGTTGTGTGTGTGATTTGTGTGTTGTGTGATGTTGTGTGTGATGTATATCTGTTCTGTGTGTGATGTGTGTGTATTCTGTGTGTGATGTGTACGTGTTGTGTGTGTTGTGTGTGTTGTGTATTCTGTGTGTGATGTGTGTGTACTGCGTGTGTGATGTGCGTGTGTTGTGTATGTATGATGTATGTGATGTGTGGTGTGTGTGTGTGATTGTGTGCGTAGTGTGTGTGTGATGTGCATGTGTTGTGTATGTGTGACGTATGTGATGTGTGGTGTGTGTGTGTGATTGTGTGCGTAGTGTGTGTGTGATGTCGCACTTGGCTTGCCATGAATGCTGTAATACCATTCAGTTCCCACGGAGTTCTGGAGACTGATGTTCCCCAAGTCAGGGTTTTTATCTAGACTGTGATTCTGATGTGTTTTTAATGCGTTTGAATGTCTGCTGCTCATTTTTCCTCCTTTTCTATCTTCCTTCCTTTCTTCTCCTTTCTTTTCCTCAATGATGTTCATGTTCCCCGTGCACTCTGTCTCCTGACGCTGAATGCTGGGGTGTGAGTGGGGTTTGCCTGCAGCGTTCAGGGGAAGGGGGAGGAGGGCTCTACGCTGCTCTGCCTGGCCGAATCACTCGCTGGGTGCTGTGAGCCCCTCCCCTCCTCCGCAGAGCACTGGTGCACGCGAATGATGCCTCCCTGTCTGGATTCTTGTTCTGTCACCTCTTCCCCCTGCCCCACCGCCTCCACTTTGGACTTTCCCAGTGCCCTGTGGGCAGGCAGCTCGCCGCCTGGGTTTACATAGTGACATGTGCCCCTGTGACTTGAAGGAAAGACCTTTTCTGTGAAAGTCAGAAGTGCATTCCGGAGTCACAAGCGTGACCTCTCCGGAAGCCCAGCTAATCCAAGTATTAAGAGGAATTGGAACAAAGGTGATGATTGAGGGCTGTGTACGGTAGGATGTGGGGGAGGGCAGGTGCGGCAGGCCTGCTGGGTTGAAAGCTCTGTCTTGAGGAAGGGAGTCCCCAGCCCTGAGAGCCCAGGACCCAAGTCCTAAAGCGAGGCCAGGGTTTGTTGTGATGGTGGATCTGGAGGAGGCTTGTAGCCCAGTGGTTTTGAGTTCAGTTCCACCCCTCTATAGCTGAGTAGCATCAGGCAAGATGCCTACCTGTTTGTTGTTTAGTTGCCAAGCTGTGTCCTACTCCTCGCCACCCCGTGGACTGCAGCACACCAGGCTTCCCTGTCCCTCAGCACCTCCCGGAGTTTGCCTAAGTTCATGTCCGTTGAATCGGTGAAACCATGCTGATGTCTGTAATTTGGGGATTTGAGACCTGGGATGTGAACGTTAGTGGGGATTAAATGGGAGAATTAGAAAGGCGATCAATAAATGCCAGTCTCGTCTTCCTCCTTAATGGAGCGTCACTCCTCCACCTACCCTGAATATCTTTTTTGCTTCTTCCCAACTCACTCACCTCTCAGGCTGTACGTGATCCATCCATGAAAACAGCTCCAGTCTGGCATGGAGCTCCCCAAGGTCCTGGAGCACGTCAACTGCAGCTTGTGGGCTCTGTCCTTCAATGGACTGTTTATTTCTCATAGCCCCGTTGCTTTAATGAGATTTGAAGCTCTTTGCAGACAGGGTCCCATGTGAGATCTTGAGTCTCCTTCAAAGTTACTTTCATGGGGAACACATGACCCCTACATCTTCTCTACTTGTAGTTTTTAAGGGTGGATCCCACTGTCTGTAGAGAACTCTGTCTTTAGTCACTATTGGGTGGTTCAGTTCTGTGGCACTTTACTCCCGTTGTTCATGGGATTTGATTGACAGTTGGATCTTTGCTGACCTTTCCCTGAGGTTCTTTGTGGGCAAAAGCAAACAAAAGGGACTTTTAAAAGAACTTTGAAGGTTTTTCATTTGTACAAGGAAAGTGTTCCTGACTTTCTCAGCTCTTTTCAGTACCTTAATTGCCTTCAGGCTGTAAAGGAGCATGGAGGTGATCTGATTAAATGAAAGGTTTTCTTTGATTGAAAGAAAGCCTACTACGTGTAAAGGCTTGAGTAGATTAATTCTGATTCTTCTCCTAATTGTGCAGGGCAGGACCTGTTTTGCAGGGAGGCATGTGGATTCAGAGAACTGACGTTCAAGGTTTCACAGCTGTTTGGTAAGCACTGGAACCCACCAGGCTCCTCTGTCCATGGAATTTCCCAGGCAAGAATACTGGAGTGGGTTGCCATTTCCTTCTCCAGGGGATCTTCTGTAATTTGGATTGAACCCAAGCCTCCTACATTGGCAGGTGGATTCTTTACCACTGAGCCACCAGGGAAGCATCTGGTCTGGTCTAGTAAGCGAGAAAGAAGGCTGTTGTGAAATAATCCCGGAGATGTGTAATCGGGACACCTCTACCCCCAAAGCTGGTGGCTGTGTCCACATTCTACCTGGGCGAGCGCTGCCCGTGGTTTCTCCGGGATCATCTGTCTTCTCATCTGCAAGTGGGGAGAAGCAGTCAGGGGTCAGTGGTTTGGGGGGAGACCCACCTCTCCACTGCCACCCTGTCATCCCTGAGCCTGGTGGGAACAATGTGATGGACAGATGTCCAGCTCTGACGAGGAGCCTCCTGGAGGATCGTGTCGTGGATGACACAAGAGACCCGTACCTCGGGAAAAGAGCGAGACCCACTGACAGGTCATTGGGCGGGGGCGTTCTGGTCAATGGATATTGATGCCTCCAAAGTCTCCGTTGCCTTGTCTAGTGATCAAACTCCCACCCTCCCCAACTTTGTCTTCCAGAACCTGTCACCCTGCCCCCAATCTTTCCCACCACATAAGCCTTCTATGGCAGGACAGCCTCGTGGTTAGGCAAAAAGGTCGTGGGCGCTGAGTGCCTGGGCTCCCATCTCAGGGCCTCTGATTCCCCACATGACTTTGGGTGAGTGACTTGCATCCTCGTTTGGAAATGAGTTCCTCCCTCACAGCACTGTTGGCTTTATACGATATAACACAACCAGCGCTCTTGGAGTGAGCACGCAGGAGATCGGGTTATTACCTGCCCCTCGGGCCTCCAGTCACGCGAGGCCTCGCACCTCGCAACTCCAGGAGCAGCTCCTGCTATGCCCAGCGCCCTCCTCTCGGTTGAGATTTGCTTCTTACTCCGCATCCCACAGGTCTTAGCTGGGCACCTCGGGCAAGTCACCACTTGACCTCTCTGGGCCTTGGTTCTCAGCTGTTCAGTGAGGACAGATTATTCCCAAGGTTTTGTGGGCTCTGACATACTGGAGCCTCTCCCCTTCACTGCCAGCCTCTCCTTCTCTGCCCAGCACCCACTACTACCCTGCCAGGGGAACTCGGACGCCACCCACATGCCCAGTTACGGCCAGGCACCGTCTCTGCCTATTCGCATCTCTGGATCCCTTGGTGTGTAGCCTGGAAGCTCCCTGAAGGCAGGAATTCTGTCTTTCTTGGTTGATGTGATTTCCAGCTCCTAGCACCGTGCCTGACATCGTGAGCATTCAGTGTACGGTTATAATTAATCACTTACTATTCCAGCCAACATTTACTGAGCCTCCACTGAGTTCTCCAGGGCTGTGCAGGTCTCTGCAAACCTGGCCAAACCCAGTGTCAGAATTTTTAAAGAATGGCTGTAATCAGCATAGGTGGAAGTATTAATGTGTGCATGCTAAGTCGCTTCAGTTGTGTCTGACTCTTTGTGACCCTATAGACTGTAGCCTTCTAGGCTCCTCTGTCCATGGAATTCTCCAGGCAAGAATACTGGAGTGGGTTGCCATTTCCTTTTCCAGGGGATCTTTCCAACCCAGGGATCGAGTCTGTACCTCTTATGTCTCCTGTATTGGCAGGCGGGTTCTTTACCACTAGTGCCACCTGGGAAGTTAGAAGTATTAACACTTGGCCTTACAAAGTGTGATGCAGAGGAAGTAAGACCCTCCCTCACTTTAGTGAGTGGGTTGGGGTGCGGTCTGCACCTCCCGAGCAACCATAGTAGCTGATCAGGGCTGTTGAGGGTGATGCTGGCCTTCTGCTGAGTAGGGAGCCCCCGTGGGCAGGTCTGGGCACCAAGCATTTTATATACAGTCTCTCCTCCACATATGAAGCCCAGAGGACATGCGTTTCAATTCCCTGTTTTCATTAACAGATGAGGAAGCACTTCCAAAGAGCCTAAGGGCTGTGCCTGTGGCTATTGAACAGCTGACCGCACTGGGACTCACACCCTGGTTTATCTGGGCCCCAAGCCCCCATCCCCTGAATGAGGAATCAGGTGAATGCATGCCAGGGGGTGGAGACGGGCAGGGGATCACGTGCTGGAAGGCTTGGGAATTCCAAGGCAGCTGATCTGTGTCACCCCAGCACACATTGGAGAGAAACCGAAATGAAGCAAAGATAGAGTCTGTCAGCAGTGGGACAGCTGTCACTTGCCCTGGGAACAAACCTCCTTGATTTATCTGCCCAGGCTTGGGCAGGCTCCAGCTCTAGGGATATCACCGAGAAATGATGTGGACACAGCTGGAGAAATTGCCAGCTCTCCCTTCCTCAGAGAAAGATGAGGCAGACACCTGCTTGGTAGCATTGGTGTTGAGGCCTGTGGAGGGAGAGGAATGGAGGCCAGCTAAGAGGGTGGGAGCTTCGCTGACTGGCTCCTCCCCTGGGGACCTGGTCCCTCCTCCCCACAGCCATCCCCTTGGCCTCTGCTGACTCTTGGTCCTGCTAAAATCAAGCCTGTGACGGATCACTGCTGCAAGAGAGGGGAGGACAGAGAGAGAACACACACACACACAGGCACAGAAGCAGAGAGAGGGTGTGACGCCCAGCCAGACACGCACCAGAGATGCTTGCTCTGGCTCCCACCGTGGGCTGTGCTGCTCTCTGATCGCTATTGCCAGGAGCTGCCTGACCCAGCTTTGCGCATTCCCATCTCTGCCAACCCTGATCCCTGAAGTCTTCCTGTTCCCAGAGCACCCCACTGCATACCCCATATTTCGGGGATGATGCTTTTTTAGCTTTTTTTAAATTTTATTTTACTGATTTATTATTATTTTTTTAAACTTTTTATTTTGTACTGAAAAGTGAAAGTGTTAGTCGCTCAGTCATGCCCGACTCTTTGCAGCCCCATGGGCTGTTGCCCACCAGGCTTCTCTGTCCATGGGATTCTCCAGATAAGAACACTGGAGTGGGTTGCCGTTCCCTTCTCCAGGGGATCTTCCTGACCCAGGGATCGAACCTGGGTCTCCTGCACTGCAGGCAGATTCTTCACCATCTGAGCCACCAGGGAAGCCCATTTTTGTGTTGGGGGATAGCCGATTAACCACTCTGTGATAGTTTCAGGTGAGTAGCGAAGGGATATACTTGGATCCATTCTCCTCCAACTCCCCTCCCATCCAGGCTGCCCTGTAGCACTGCGCAGAGTTCCATGTGAGGCTGGTGTTTTAGAAAGATCCTCTCTCAGTGTTGGGTAGGACATCAAGGCAGGCTGTTTCTCAGTTTTTTCAGCGTGTTCCCTACTAGGTGGGTCGGTTGTTGGAAATACCTAGTGGGGAGGGGTTGTCAAGGACCATATGACTTATCTGGGCCTGATGGAGGCAGAGGCCGAGAAGAGAGAGACACAGGCAGCAAGAGAAATGGGCCAGGGGCTGTTTTCTTGTGGGGGCAATTCCGTGTCAAATTCCATGTCACCCGGCCAGAGAGGCTTATTTGTGATGTGTTCCCCTGAGCGCCTTCCCCGGGGCAGGGTCAGCTGGAAGGCAGCAAGGCATGAAAAGACACAGCAGGGAAGCCTGGAAGGGTCCGTTCCCAGGCCTGAGGGGCTGGTTCTATGTCTTCAGTATTCGAGCAAACGTGCTTTCACAGGAAGCATTAAAAAAGGTGTTGGTTAACTTTTTAAAAACTTATTTATTTGGTTGTGCCAGGTCTTAATTGTGGCATGTGGAGTCTAGGTCCCTGACCAGGGATGGGACCTGGGCCCCTTGCATCGGGAGCTCAGAGTCTTAGCCACTGGACCATCAGGGAAGTCCACTAGTAAACTCTTTATTGAGGCTGCGTGCATTAAAAAGCACACGTATCGTAAGTATATAAAACAGCTTGATAAGACATGCAGTGGGCACTACTGAGAAGCCCCCTCCTGACCACTTCCCATCACCAACGGTCCCTTCCCCCCCCACTCAGGTAGACTTTGTCCTCACTTCTAGCAGTGTCGATTAGGTTGGCATGTTTATGGTTTTAATATAAATAACATCACAATGCATTCCCTTGTGTCTGGATTCTTTCACTCAAAATTACATTTGTGAGATGTATTCACAGGCTGTGTGCGGTTGTAGATCATTCTCATGACTTTGTAATATCCTTCTGTGTGTACACATGCGTATGCGTGTGTGCGTGTGCATGTGTGTGTACGTGTGTGTGCATGTGTGCGTGTGTGTTTAGAATCCATTTGCCTAGTGGCAGGCATTTGTGTCGTTTCCAGAGTGCATGGCTGTTCTGAGCGGTACTGCCATGAATATCTGACAGCTTATCTTTCGGTGAACACGTACCCATTTCTGTGAGTTTATGCTTAAGCGTGGAATATGTAAAGCCTGTACTCAGCTCTAGTGGATTATGCAAGACAGCTTCCCAAAGTGGTTGTCTGTCTTTCTTCAGAATGTCTGTGCACCAGCTTGTATGAAAATTCCACTTCCTCATTAAGGCCAATCCTGGGTATTGCCTGTCTCTTTTATTTTGGCCAGTCTGTTACAAAAAGAGGAAATGACCTGCAAGGACTCACCTGGCAGAGGAAATGCAAATGCTCACCGGGAGAGGAGGGCTGCTGTGTGATGGTCTTAGAAGCCAGGGTGTGCAGCGCCCCGCATCCTGCATTCTTGCCCGTGGAGACTTGTGGGGCTCTCTTCTCGCGAGAACATCAGCGTTGCCCCTGTCCCATGTCAGGGACCACAGCTTGGCTGCAGTAATACCCAGCAGACCATGCATAACTCTTCCCCAGGTGACAGAGCTCTAATGCACCTGACCCCAACAAAACAAACTTGGCTTCAGATTTGCCTGTGGGCCTCAGTAAATATTTAACAGACTGTGTCCCCCCCTTTTCTTGCCTGCCATTAACTGGGGCTAGTGCCATAAATCCCTGTTTCCCTTCCTGCCATAAGCAGCCCATTAGCTGATGAGACTCCGGTCCTGACTTTCTGGTGCAATGCCACTCCTGGGCTGGCAGCTCTTGGTAGTTTTGCTGTGGAAACCGAGGAGAAAAGATGGGTGAGTGGGAGGGGTCCTGTGACAGACCGGCCTTGGCTTGACCGTGGCCACCTCCCTTTGATGCATGATATAAGGGCTGACCTTGAGCTCTTTGTGTGTGCCTGCAGACATGCTGATTTGTGTTGATTCTTTCATGTCGGCATCACGAAATTTTCATGAAGTGAGTAGTTGTGGTTTATTCCCATTTTACAGAGGAGGAAACCAAAGGTTAAAAATATTTCCCCAGAATAACACAGCTAGTAAGTTTGGTAACTTGACCTCAAACTCTAATGCTTAAACCTCTCTCCTGTACTTTTGTGCTGTGTGTGCTCAGCTGCTAAGTCGTGTCCCTCTGTGCAACCCCATGGACTGTAGCCCACCAGGCTCCTCTGTCCGTGGATTTCCCAGGCAAGGATGCTGTAGCAGGTTGCCATTTCCTCCACCAGGGGATCTTCCTGACCTAGGGATTGAACCCTCATCTCTTGCATTGGCAGATGGATTCTTTACCACTGAGCCACCTGGGAAGCCACTTAAGTTTTGTCATAGGGGCTGATATTTAGACCTGTCAACTTCCTTTTGAGCCCATCTTTCTCTTGGATCTAAAAGTTGTGTCAGGTAGGTTTACATGGAACAAGAGGAGCTCATTCTGTGACTCCTGGTCACTGGGGACGGCTTAAGGCTGAACGTGGATGCCCTTTGTCATGGTCATGACGACAGATGGAAAACTGACCCTCAAAGATGCCCATGTCCTAGTCTCCAGAACCTGTGATTGTGTTACTTACATGTCACAAGGGACTTTGCACATAAGATTAAGGCTCAGGGACCTGAGACAGATTATCTTGGATCATCTGAAAGGACCTAGTGTAATCTCCTTAAAAGTGGAGGAGGGAGGCAGAAGAGTCAGAGGAGATGAGATGATGGAAACAGGGTCCGAGAGATGCTGTGATGGAGGCAGATGGAGGAAGGGGCCACTAGCTGAGGAACGTGGGCGTCCTTTAGGAGCTGAAAAAGACAAGGAAACGGATTCTTCTTAGAACCTTCAGAAAAGAACATAAGCTACCAACACCTTCATTTTTATCTTAGTGAGACCTGTGTTGGGCTTCTGGCCTCCAGAACTGTTAGCTCATGAATTGTGTTGTTTCACACCACGAAGTAATGGAAAGTCTGAATTACAGCAGTCGTTGCTGTTGATCATAATTGGTGTAATGGTCAAGCTCATGGGCTTTGGAGTCAGGCTGCCTGACTTCAGATCCTTGTTTTGTGATTTTTCTAGCTGTGTGACCTTGGGCAAGTGGCTTAAGCTGTCTGGCTGGGCCTCAGCGTTTTCATCTTTAAAGTCAGATAAGAGTGTTCTGTAACACATGGTGTGATGGTGAGGATTAAATGGGAATTCTATGCATATGAAGAGCTTTGCTGGTGGCTCAGTGGTGGAGAACCCGCCTGCCAGTGCAGGAGATGTGGGTGGATCCCTGGGTCAGCAAGATCCGCTGGAGAAGGAAATAGCAACCTACTCCAGTGTTCTTGCCTGGAGAATTCCACAGACAAGAGGAGCCTGGCGGACTCCAGTCCGTGGGGTGCAAAAGAGTCGGACATGACTTAGTGACTCGATGACAACAACAGCAATGTATGTGAATTGCCTGGAAATAGGCTTTACCTGTGGGTCAGGGTGCAGGCTAGGAAGACAGATTGTCTGGCCTCAGATTCAGGTTCTACTCTTTCTAGGTGTTTATGACCCTGTTTCCTCATCTGGAAATAAAGGCAGGAGTCCCAGGGAGATTGGGAATTGTATTAGATGGGGGCCAGAGCTTGAAGCAAGGTGAATAACTGCTCTTCCACAAGGGCAGTTATTGTTATCATCGGTGGGCTGCTGGCTTTCGGGCCCAAACCCTAAGCATTGTGGATCCGTCTGTTTATCAGTTATCTTTAGAGTGATTCGAATATGCTGGGTTGAAGTCCTCTTGGTCTCTCCTTATGGCTAGAACAGTACTGGGTACCTAGTAGGTGCTCAGTAGTTGCTGAATGAATGAAAAAAAAAAGGAAGAGGCCCCAAGCTCTGCTCTGAAGAGGCTCACAGTGCAGGACAAGGCCTGGAAGGATGCCAGGGCTTTGTGGTTATTTTAAAAAGAAACAAAGCAGAGAACTACTTCCTACCAGCTGACCCTACACCCCCTCAGCTGGGACCTCTGGGCCCTGCAGGGGAGCCCAGGGCTGTGTGCCAGGCCTGCCCCTGCTGCTAAGTCCCCAAGCGGGCTACCTAACCCTTCTGGTACTTGCTGTCCTCCTCTTTATAGTGGACGTACCTCAGCCCCCCTGCTATCCTTGGGTAGTTCCTAAGGAGGAACCCTAAGCAGTGAAACCCCGTTCCCTTTGCGAGAGGGCTTTGGTGCTGGTGGGAGGTGACACTCCCCGCCCTCACCCGTATTTAAGTGTCAGAGCTACAGTGCATTATTTTTAGTGAGTTTCCTTCTCTGTGCACGTGTGTGTATGTTAGTTGCTCAGTCGTTTCTGACTTTTTGTGACCCAGTGGGCTGTAGCTTACCAGGCTCCTCTGTCCATGGGATTCTCCAGGCAAGAATATCACAGTGGATCTTCCCAACCCAGAGATCGAACCTTGCAGGCAGATTCTTTATTGTCTGAGCCACCAAGGAAGCCCTTCCTCTCGGTCCATTTGGACAAACATCAGGAAGGAAGAACAATTGCTGCTCTGGGTGCATGATTGTAACGAGATTGGTTTTTCTTCTTCTCATCCCCAGGCCTGATCTTTTGACCAGAAAGGAATTAAAAAGAAGGTCCCTCATGATGGCTGCATCTGTCAGCTGCACGGAGCCTCCTTTAAGGATCTTCTGAGTCTTGTGGGTAAACTCCCAGGAGTTGGTGATGGACAGGGAGGCCTGGCGTACTGCAGTCCATGGGGTCGCAAAGAGTAGGACACGACTGAGTGACTGAACTGAACTGAACTGAGTCTTGTGGATATACAGCGATTCTCAGCCACCTGCATGGGGACTGATGCTGGTGGAAGCAGGCTCTCCAGGGACACACACCGGCCACATTTCTGGATGCTCATGATGGTTTTAGGAGGGCTCTGGCTGAGCACCTCGTGGATTCCTGTAGCCTGGATGAAGATGGGAGACAGAGGACCGATGCTTCCTGCCTTTCTCACTGACGGGGATGTTCAGTTGGAGCTCTGCCAGCTCCCCCAGGGGCTGCCTCTGAAACGTAAGACCCACCTCCTCCTTGTGCAGGCATTTCCCGTGTGTTCGGTCCAGCACCCACCTGGGCTTCCGGTGCCGCCGCCTGGCTGGCGGGAGAGGTCACCATAATGCAGCCGGGTCTATTCCTATAGCCGGGAACCAGGAGCCACGTGTCAGCGGGGTGCCTTGGAGCCAGAGGATCCTGGGCTGTGATCTGTAACCCACATCCACCCAGTGACTCGGGGACACAGTGACTGCTGGGTTCCCTGCTCCCTTCTCCTCAGTGGGGGTGACGTGTCATCGTCCTTCGTAGGATCGGTGTTGAGGATCCCAGAACACTCGTGTGTGTGCGGCCAGCCAGCATCGTGCCCGGCACACAGCTGATGCCCAGCCTGCAGTGGGAGTGTTCCTCGTGGTTGGAAGGAGGTTGTTGCTCAGGCTTTGGAAATCTTTCTGATCACAGCCGGGGGGTGGCTGTGCTGGCCTTTTAACTAGGCGCTGCTGGCTGGCGTGGACAGTTGATCAAAGGTCCCAGTCCCCAGAGCCTGTGGGAGGGCTGAGTGCCCGGCTGGCAGCAGGAGAGGGAAGGGAGCCTTGTGTCCGTATGAGGGAGGCAGACCAGGCAACACAGGGTTCTGGGTGGTTCTGCAGCTGACAGGCTGTCCGGACTGGGCAACTGTGACGTTGATGACTCCAAGGGTTGTTGCCCAAGCGTTGGGCTGCCCAGAGGAGAGTGGCAGCTCTAACAGCCAGTGTCCCATGTGCTCAGGTCACCTGGGGCCGCCTGGCACTTGCCTGCAGAGAAGGCATGTGGGGCGGGGCCGGGGGTTCCGTTTAGGTTGGATTCCCGGTTCTGCTCACGCCCCGCGGCACTTCTCAGCTTTCCCTGACCTTCTCATGGAAATGACGTCCCTCTGGTTACTGCCCACTGTCCCGGCCCACAGCTCCTCCCTGTGTCGAAATATTATATCCGTCTATGCAAGGTGTTTGATTTCTTGTCCCCCTCCCATCCTCGGAAGTCGTCCGAGGTCGTGAGGCATGTGTACCTTGCTCACAGCTAAACACACACGGGCCCCTTATTCACTGCGTCGGAGGTGATCGGATCAAATCTGTCTCGGTGCTTTGATTTCAGCTTCTGTGAAAAGGACAGACGGAAGGGAGACACGGTTTTTGAGCATCTGTAGAACTTAACCATCCCAACAGTTCCACTGGGTGGGCAGTGGTGTGCCCAGTTCGCAGCTGAGAACTTTGCCCAAGGTTATTTATCTAAGAGAAAGCAGAGGAGGAGGGTGTGTGTGCGTGTGGCATTGCGTGCGATGGAGTACTCTTAGGGTCCCTAGGTCCTCTTTGTCATCTGGAGAGCCAGACTATAAGTATGAACTCTGTGCCCCCCAGGGAGGCGGCTCCTGGTCCCCTGGGACTAGGTGTGCTGGGAGCTCAGCGCAGCCCCGGAGGTCTGCTGGGAGGAATGGACAGCACAGCCTGACAGGTGCTCTGCTCACTGCTGCCCGTGGCCCGGCGGGGCAGGGGGAGGAGTCACCCCGGGAGCGGGCTCTTGAGGGCCTGGGGGGCCTTGGAGGCTTGGGAGGCTTGGCTGGTCTCACAGTGGCCATCAGAGCTGCCCGGGGGATGCGAGGCGAGTGTGGACACCAAGGCACAACCCTGGCCCTTCCGCTTCCACCTGCGCACCCCCTCGCGTCTCTGCGGCCACCTCCCCCCGCTCTCCCGCTGCAGAGTGGCACCCTCGCTTATCACACGGCCCGCAGCCCTGCTTCTTTCTCCTTTTATCAGCGGCTCCCTAGAACAACCCCATTGTGGTGGTCTGGGGTTATCTCAGGCTCCTCCCAGGAGGGGGTGGCTGGGCTCGGGCACCCGAAGGCTCGGAACCGTCGCAGCGAGAAGTAAGGTGCCCGTTCCCCTCCCCTCTGACTACTCTGAGGAGATGCCCCGAGTCTGCAGGTTTGCCGCACGCCGTGGGCACGGATGTCCGAATAATCACCATTTGTTAAGCCATGTCCTGTGCAGGGCACGTGGCAGACCTTACTCCATTCCAGCCCCGGACCAGACCCGCGGGGTTGGCACCGCAGCGGTTGTTTTTGGTACCCGAGCAGCTGGGGGCCCAGACTGGCGAAGCAGGTTCTCCCCTGGCTCCACAGGCGGCCCCAGAACACAGTTGTCACTGATGGCAGAGCCTCGGGGCCGTCTGCTTGGGACTGAGCAACACAGCTCCTGCTCCCTCCTGGGCCCCCCTGCCAGCGATCGTGTGGCCTCGGGCAGATCCCCTCTCTTCTCTGGGCCTTGCTGCCCTCGTGGGTAGGGAAATGTCTGATCTCTCTTCTAGCCTGAGCACAAAGGCAGCGGCACTTAGTCTGGGATGACAGTTGTCAGCCAGGAGGTTGCTGGGCGGGCCAGCCGCCGTGGGCCCGGAGCGTCAGGCACGTGGCGGAGGGGCTGGTGGGCCCGCAGCGGTGGTGGTGCTGATGCTGCCCCCAGAGCTGCCATTTCTGGGTCCACATCGACTTGTTCAGTTTCTCCTTTGCGATTGAGTGGCCGCTTCGTGTTTCTGCCTGGCCTGATCGAGATCCCCTGGAGGAGGGCATGGCAACCCACTCCAGTATTCTTGTCTGGAGAATCCCATGGACAGAGGAGCCTGGCGGGCTACAGTCCATAGGGTTGCAAAGAGTCGGACACGACTGAAGTGACTTGGCTTGCACGCGCACAGTCTCCTCATCGCACAGTCTGTCTTTAGCTGCTTAGAAGAACCCGTTTCTCTTTGAGCCCTCCTACCCCAGGCTGCTGCTAGAGCAGGCCTGACTTTTTTTTTTTTTCAAATTTACTTAACTGATAGACCCCTGTGAGGATTGGAGTCGAGGGAGAGGGCCTAGGGGATACAGTGTTGCCCCCTACATCCACGAACACCCCAGCTGGCATTCCTGGACACAGCTTAGTGACCTGCACCTGCTCCCCCATAGCAGGGCTGGCCTGGACCCCTGGGGTCTGCACAAGCTGAGTGTAACCAGTCCCAGTGAAGAGCCATGGGGTTGCTTAGTGTTCATCAACGCCTGATCAGTCTTCCAACCCGGGGAAGTGGGTGGCATCCCACCTTTACACGTGAAGAAACTGAGGTTCAGAGAGACCCAGAGAACTGCCAAGCTTGTCTCAGGAGAGCGGAGAAGCTGGTGTGTACCCTCTGATATGTCAGCTTTCCGCCTCCTTGCTTCTGCTTGGCTGGTGGTTCTCATGCATGCAGTGAAGTGTACAAGATGCCTCTAGCTTACATGGGGGGCAGACTTTTAGAAAAACCGTTTTATGTTTATTTTCGTTTGAATTAGACAAAGAACATGCCTGTGATTTTGCAGATATTACTGCTTAAGACGTATTAATAGTTACGGAAGTTGGAAAAAGGTCGGTTTGGCATAAAGGTGGCAACACCTGGACGCGGCCCTCGTGCAGGGGGCTCGGTTCGGAGCACACGTCCTTGCTTCTACTGGTGGCACTTGGGCTGTGTGACTCCGACCACGTCACGGGAGACGAGGGGTCCCCCAGACTGATCGAGTGGCTCTGTGTCCCACCTCATGCCAGCTGTGATGTTCAGTCCACCGTGATCCTTCCTAAATCCAGAAAATTCATGATGAAGCGATTGCACAGCTCAGTCTGAAGCTAGACTGAAAACAAAAGGAATCTTGAATGATAG
This sequence comes from Muntiacus reevesi, assembly GCF_963930625.1. Taxonomy (NCBI): domain Eukaryota; kingdom Metazoa; phylum Chordata; class Mammalia; order Artiodactyla; family Cervidae; genus Muntiacus; species Muntiacus reevesi. The sequence goes on from NC_089260.1 coordinate 65,650,252, forward strand.
TGCTGTAAATCCTATAATTCTGCTTGAATTGACAGTGACTGCTGGTCTCGCCTCTGCCAACTGTATTCTACTTATTGAGCACCAAAGTTTTCAGATCAGCTCCTGTATTACTTCCTGGCTTTGGATTATGAAATAGTAAATGTTGCTACATGCAAATCAGTCGATGATTCATTCATTCATTTTTTTTTTTTCCATTCACTTCTCCTCAGTAAATAGGGGATAGTATAACCTACCCTGTGGATTTATTGTGAGAATTAAATAAGAGACTGTATTGAAGGGATTACTTCAGTGCCTGACGTATGATCAGCACTCAGGGGTTCTTAGTTATTTTTAAACCAAGTGTTAAAATGGAATTAGAAGATCAAAACATACAAACCTATGGAAATAAAGACCATTGAGGATTCATGAGTTACTAACGTTGAACATTACATTTAGTTCTGACTTCCTGGTTAGCGCAACATACAGAGTCTAAATCAAGGTTTGGCAAATCTTTTGTTCCAAGGGCTGGGTAGTAAATATTTTAGGCTTTGTGGGCCCTATGGTTCTGTCATTACTAGTCAGTTCTGCCTTTGTGTCTGGAAAGCAGCCACAGTATGTAAATGAAGGGACATGGCTGTGTTCCCATAAAACTTTATTTGTAAGGACTGGCAATGCGCCTGCAGGCTATAGTTTGCCCCTTGGTCTCAGTGTAAGAAACTTGTTTGTTTTTGAAAAGGAGACTCCTCCTGGATCATAAACACTGAGAAAATGTTGTTACAAGATGTAGTCTTTGTATGAGGCTTGTTAAGCAGCATATGGATGATAGGGTTTTCCCTGGGGTTGTAGGGAAGATACGAAAGAACTTCACGTTCTGGGTTCTCCTCCTGTGTGGATAGCAGACATTTGTTGAGGGCTTACTGTGTGCCAGCCTCTCAGGCTGACCCATAATAAAACCCACAGACATTTGGTGCATTTTGGTAGGAAGTGCTGTGTTAGCAAGGGACCATCTTGGTGGCTCTTTCGGATGTCTTTTTTTTTTTTCCATGAGCTCTTTAATGTTTTGTTCTGGAAAACATCAAAGCTGTACAAAAGTCAGGTATCATGAATAGGGTGTCATTTCAGAGGAGTGTTTTCAGTGTTGGATGCCCCGTCCAATCCTGGAATTCCACACGGTCCTCAATGCTAATTTGAGTGGCAGGCCCAGCCCCCAGGTTCCTGCTTCTTAGGGTGGTGGGGAGCAGCTGGGACATACTTGCCCTCTTTTGGCTAAGCACTGTGGTTTTTGGAAGACTATGGTTTTGGAGCAAAGCACAGCCAGGTTGTGAAGCTTTGCTGTTTCACAGCTGTGTGACCTTGCTGTGGCTCCTCAGCCTCTCTGAGTCTCTGTTTCGTCATCCGCAAAGTCAGAACCATCACGCCTCAGAATCTCTACTTCTTCCCAGAGTTCTTGCTCTCTCAGTATCAGTTCCTCCCCAGGAGGACAGAGGCTGCTGGCCTCAGCCCTCTGTCCTCCCAGGCTTTTTCAGCTGGAGCCTGGAGTGTGAGAACGGCCATGTCCCCCTCCTGGGTGAGTGTTTAGCATCGAAAGGCTTGAGAAAACACTGGCCTGCGGAATTCCGAAGTTAATGAAGGGGGCAGATTCCAGGGGGGTCTCTGTTTGACCTCTCACCCTTTCCCCAACACCCTGTTATCCCTGAGTGCGTTCAGAGGCAATGGAAGGTTTATAGCCGCTGCACAAAAGAGCTCTCACGCAGTGGGGCAGGACCGTGGCCTTGGCCCCTGGAAAGCAGGGTCAGGGCGTGTGAGTTTGAGCCTCTTCCCTGGTTAACCTGGTTAATGAGAAAGGCTTTGGGAGTAACCCAACAGGGCAAGAAAGGCCATGGTGAGGGGGAAGAGGGGCAGATTTGAAAAAGTTCAGGAATGATATTTAATTTCTCCAAAGGGGGACCTTAAAATGAAAAACGGAGCTTTTTTTTTTCATTATTCTGACATTAGAACCCATGCAGTCTATTCACTTAGGACTACTGGGGTAGGATAAAGAGAACAGGGTTTTTTTTTTTTTTAAATAAAAAATGTATTTAAAAAATTTTATATTGGAGTATAGATAATTAACAATATTGTGACAGTTTCAACTGGACATCGAAGGGCCCCAGCCATACATATACATGTATTCATTCTCCCCCAAACGGCCCCCAACTATCCCTTCCCCGTGAGTAAAAGAACAGGCTTCTGTGGGTAGTTGCAGTTTTGGGAGCTGTTCTCTACTTCTGCTTTTGAGAACTTTCTGAGAAAAGGCTTCAGAGGCCAGAGCTGGGCAGTGATGTGCCATAGCTTAGGTGTCAGAGGCCAGAGTCCCACTTTGCCTGCGTCTGCAGCCCCGGGACTTGGGTGACTGCTGTGGGCCCGCAGGAGCTTCAGGGTCTTGGCTGTGCACTTGTTTTCCCATCCTCGGGTGTCCACTCTTCCCACCTGTTGCCTTGCTGGCACTCATGGTGGTGGGGAAAGCTTGGTCCCCCTGCTTGGTCTTGTAAAAGTGTTAGCCATGCTAATAGCTGGTTGTGCAGTGGGTCTTTCCCTCCCGTCTACCTGTCTGCTGCTCTCCATGACTCCGCATGGGCTCGGCCTTTCTGGGGAGAGGGGCTCGGCTCCACCTAACTACCAGGAACTGCCCTGACCCTCCCCTCCTGCCACTGTGGAGGCTTATCTGGCTCCAGCCCAGAGCAGCTGCTCCCGGTGAGGTCTCTGAGTCACTCTGAGTTTCAAGACTGGGTTTAGCAGGTAGTCGAGGACATAAACAAATAAACATTAGCCAGGACAAGCTTCCAGCCCTCTGCTCAGCCAGGGCCCCTGGAAGCTTCTTGTTGCATGTTCGGGGAACATGAGAATGGCCCTGATGGAGACATGCTCCAGGGGGATGATGGGGGTATGTTAGAGAACCTGGCGTTTGCTGGCTGTGTGGCCTTGGGTAGGATGCTCGGCCTCTCTGGGCCTTCCTCGCCTCCTCTGGGAAGCTGGTTATCATGAAAATGAGATGACCTGAGTTGTAAAACCCGGCCGGGGGTTAGTCCCCTGCCCCGACCTCAGATCCCCACACAGAAAATCCCGGACAAACGACAGCTTTGCAAGGCAGATTGCTTTTGAGACTGCCCTGTTTTCCGTGCCATTCTTGGGACTTCTCTGAGGCTCCAGCTCCTCATCTTTCAATGAGGTGGTGTTCCTTGCTCTGTGCCCCTCGTGCACTTGTCGAGAGGACCCATGAGTCACCTCTGGGAAGGTGCCCGAGAGCTGGGCAGCCTGGCCGTGTCTGGCTGTGCTTTTCATGCCAGCTCCCCCGGGAAGGAGCGTGGCGGGGGCGGAGGTGACTGGGTCCAGCACTTTCCTTAGGGCTCAGGCCAGGCAGCTCTGGACCACTGTGTGCTCAGGACGCAGGCAGCCCCACCTCCCTTTAAAGTAGTGGAGCCCCGGGGGTCCTTTGGGTGTCCCCAGCTCCCATTCTCTTCCGTCCTTCTCAGGGACTTGCTGGACTTCAGAATCTGCTGAGTTTGGGGGTTTCTTTGTATCACATGAATCATCCAGGTCTGAAACGCAAAAGGAGAAGCCACAAAGGACTGCTGCACCATGGCCCTGTCCCCACCCCCAGGATTAACCAGTGGTAAACAAGGAGGCATGTTTGCTTTGAATCCTTGCTTTTGTAGATATTAAGAGAAAACTAGAGATAAAGTGGATGTTGGTGGGGACTCTTCTTCCGTTCTGTTTCCTTCCCTTCCTAGAAGTCCTACTCTTCTGAACTTGGGCTATGATAGGTCACCTTCTTGTGCATGCGTGCTTGGTCATCTTGGTTGTATCTGACTCTCTGGGACCCCGTGGACTGTAGCCCACCAGGCTTCCCTGTCCGCGGGCTTCTCCAGGCAAGAATACTGGAGTGGGTTGCCATGCCCTCCTCCATCACCTTCTTATACTTGGATTACAAACCTATTTGGAGGGCATTTGGAGGCACATTTTGTATATTTGAAATTCTCGTGGAAGTGGCTTAAAAGTAGGGTGTGATGGCTGCCGTTTGCAGAAGACGGAGTTTTCCTGATGCTCCTGTGGTTCAGTGTGTGGGTCTTGCTCCCAAACAGTTCTGTCAAGTGGTCAGGTCTGGCTTGGTAGGCATAGCGGGTGTCTGTGTGTAGACATTGATGGAACAGTGCTTGCGTGTCTGTTACCCTTTACTGTCACCATGTGCCAAGATTGAAATAATCCTCCCACACCCAGAAGGTAGAAATGCTTTCTGAGTCTCACGTTATAGGTGTGAGCGTGGAGGCTGGTGCTCAGACACCCAGCGAGTAAGGCTGCAGCTGGGATTCTAAGTTTTCCCGGGATCCTGTTTCCTAGGCTGCCTGCTCCCTGCCCCAGAAATGTCAGATTGCATTGCGGGAAAAGTCAGGACTCAGGTCCCAGATGGACAGAGGGGGCCCTGCGGGGGGCCTGGCTCTCTGCGCCTGATGGAAGTGACACTTGCCTGCTCTATTTGCAGTCCCAGGTTCTCCCCCCTACCGTGTCTCCGGAAGTCATGACCCACCGGCTGGGCGGCACTCGGGGAGGACAGCACAGGAAGCTGTACCCAGCTCTGCTGGTCTGCCTGCAGGGTGCCTGTCAGCCCGGCTGCCACAAGGGAGGGGGCAGAGTGGGCAGGATGGGTGGGAAGGGGAAAAAAAACCAAAAAATCTACAGCAAGCAAACAATTTAGGTCGTGCAGTGGACAGACCCCTGGATTGTTGTGAGATGACTCAATGACCAGACTGGGGTCAGGAAGCCTGGGCTGCAGAAAGATAATGTGAAATCTTTGTGGATTTTTTCCGGGAGTTCTTGCCCTTTTAAAGGATTTTGTTTTCTGCATTATCACCCTGGGGATCCTGGCTTTGGGGTTTTCTAAGTTTATGGAGAATTCGAGGAGGCAGGATGGGGCAGGGCGGGGGAGGGGTACGGACCGAAGAAGGGGAAGAGGAAGATGGGGCTGGAATGGTCACATTCCCCGTCCAGTTCCTTCCCAATTCAGTTTCTCTCCCAGGAACAAGGGGCCAATTCACGTGGCTCCAGTGGCCTCACTGGCCTGGAGTTGAGCCCATGCCTTCCAGTGACTAAGGAGGAAATGCCATTCCACTTATCCTGCGGGCCCTGCATCCCCAGGCCATTCTCTATCGTTGCTTTGTGACTGCCTCATCTTTTTGGCATTTGCCTCTTTGGTTTCTTTTTCTGGGTAATGCGCTGAGGTTATGTGGACTATGATTCCACAAAGCCCCACCAGATTTCCGTCTTCCACACACAGTTGCTTTCAGATGACCTGGGCTTCTTGTGTTGAAGACGGTCGGCACCTCTCCCCACCCCCACTGGTCTTGGCTCTTCACCCGGCTGGGGACTCTGCAAAGCCTCCTGACTTTCCCGGCAGAGCTGGGGGGCTCTGTCCTCTGTGGTCTGAGTCTCTGTGCTCTGTTCTCTGGGGTGCTTCTGCCGCATAGGTCCCTCTCTGCTGGGAGCCCAGGAGCATTGCTGGTGGGAGGACAAGGCTTTGGCTCACCTAGTATTCAAAGCCTTCCACGTCGGGCAGGTTCATGTTTGCTGATGAATGCCGACCTCTCCAGACCCAGCTGCAACTTTTTCAAATTAAAGGGGATGGGATCCTGCACATTTCCCTATGTGCCCTGGGCAGATAATCATTGGTTAAAAGTGGGTATCTGCTGTGTTCTCAGGGTCAATCCTAGAAAGACATGCCTCCCTTTCACTAAATCAGAGGAAGCAACAGGAAAGCAGTGTGTGTGTGTGTGTGTGTGTGTGTGTGTGCACGTGCATGCTCAGTTGTGTTCAACTCTTTGAGACCCCATGAACTAACTGTAGCCTGCCAAGGTCCTCTGTCCATGGGATTTTCCAGGCAAGAATACTGGAGTGGGTTGCCATATCCTACTCCAGGGGATCTTCCTGACCCAAGGATAGAACTCAGGTCTCTTGTGTCTCCTGCATTGGCAGGGAGATTCTTTACCACTTGAGCCACCTGGGAAGCCCCTTGAAAATAGTATAAAAGGTGTTTAATAAAATAATGTGACTTAGAGTGAGGAGGCCTGCGTTGTTACTTATGAGTAGGTGACCCTAGACTGAGCATTTCTCCAAGCCTCAGTTTCCCCACCTGCAAAATGGGAGCAGTACTAGAGCTACTCTTTCCCCATCCCTCACTGCCGCACCCCCAACACAGACACACATACACACACTTGGAGGATGGCTTCCTGAGCTGGCACATGCATGTTTAATACAAGGAGGGAGCTCTCTGGAAAGTGACCCCTGGTCACTTTTTTTCATATATGAGCTCAGCAGGCGGGATGGACCTTTCAGAACCACCAGGGCTCTGCTAGGGGGCCTGGTGTGCTGGGCGGGTATAGGGACCTGGGAGTGGGGAGGCCTGCATGTTGGAAAGCCGGGCTGTGGGCAGTCCCTGCAGAGACACGGGGGCTGCCCTCCTGAGGCAGTGACCAGCCACGTGGAGTGGAGGATTCTGAGGATCTGTTTGGCCAGAGGATTTTGGAAGCAAACAGAAGATTGCTGGCACACCAGACCTGCAGGGGCCACGGTGGTTCCCGAGTGTGGGATCCTATGCATGCCTGCAGTGCAAGAGTATGCGGGGAGTCTTTCTCACTGGGGGGAGGGCGGGGAGGTGCAGGGGTGCTCAGCCCCAAGGGCTCCATACATCATGTCCAGCTTCAGGTCGGCTCTGCTCCACTGCGGTCAGAGGAACAGGTATGGGTGTCCCAGCTGTGTGGAGGGGTGTCGGCGGGGGGAGAAGGATTAGGGGGATGGGGGCCGGCAGGGGGTGGGTGAATGGTGTGGAGTGATGAGGATGTGCTTGGCAGGGTGGCGCTCTGGAAAGCTTGTCTGTTTCTTAGCCCATTTCCTGCTCTGTTGTCTGGGCCCCTCTGAGCTTTGGTGTCCTGATCTGCAGACTGAGGGTGGGGAGCTCCATTTTGTTGGCAAGTGGGAAATCCTGACCTGAAATGGGATGGAATGTAGGAAACGGGCTGATCCCTCCCTCTTTTCTTAACTCTTCTCTGTCGCTTGACACTCCGTGAAGCCCGTACCAGTCAGATCAGCAACATTGAATGACTTCCTGATCAGAGTTGACATTCATCTAGTGTTTATGAAGTCCTGGGCAATGTGAAGCAGACCTCGTCTGTTATATGATTTAATTCCTGCCATCATTCTAGGATTATAGTGCCATAATTGGCCCACTTTACAGATGAGTAAACTGAGGCTCAGAGAGGTTGAGTACAGTGTCTGAAGGCACACAGCTAAAAAGTGGCTGCATTGGTATCCCAGTCGTAGCAGTCTGGTTCCAGAGCTTGTGCTAGTAACCACTGTACTTAGCCTTCCAGGAGGAGGGAGGAACTCGTGTGTGTGTGTTTGTGGAGGAGGGCAGTGGACGTCATTGTAAGGTATTCCTATGTTAAGATATTAGTGGGCCAGGCTTGCTTGCAGAATCTCTGACAAAGAAACCACAGAAGATGGTTCTGGAAGGGCTGGGGATGTGGGCTTTACCCAATAGTTTGTCAGTCTCAGGACCTACGTTGGGAGGGTCTGGGGGAGGCCGGGCCTATGGACACCCACCCGCTTCTCCACCTGCTCTTTACCACGCAGGACGCAGAGGAGGCCTGAACCATCTGACCTCCCTCCCTGGTCTCCACTTCTGCCCAGCTCCTCTAAGGAACTTCTCCTTCTGGTTGACAGCCGGGGTCCTTTGTTCCAGACGTTACTTTTTTGGATCTGTGTTAGTTGAGTGGATCCAAGTGCACCTGTAATTGGGGACCCCCCCCCCCAGGCATGCTGCTTCCTGCCGGAGTGCCCCAGACCCCCACAGCAGAGCACTGTGGCCATGCTCCCAGCTCCCAAGTCTAGCCGGCTGGCCTAGCAGAGGCTCCACAGAGCCCAGCCCTGGGGTCATGGATCCTGAACGTGGGGAGCCAGCCCTGGGGCCATGGACCATGAACGTGGTTACCCGGGCGCTGCTTCGGGTGAGCCGGGCACTACTGTGTTATTGCCATTGTTCGGTCGGTCAGTCGTGTCCCACTCTCTTCGACCCCAGGGACTGCAGCACGCCAGGCTTCCCTGTCCATCACCACCTCCCGGAGCTTGCTCAAACTCTTGTCGATTGAGTCGGTGATGCCACCCAGCCATCTCATCCTCTGACGCCCCCTCCTTCTCCTCTTGCCCTCAGTCTTTCCCAGCATCAGGGTCTTTTCCCAGTGAGTTGGCTCTTTGCATCAGGTGGCCAAAGTATTGTGTATATAAGTAAATACAATATGTAAGTATATAAAAGGGCCCTGCCTGGGACTCCATATTTCTTGTCATCCCTACAACCCCCTGTTTTACAGACGAGAGACTGAGGCCCACCCAGGGAGGTTAAGGAAATCGCCCGAGGGTACAGCCCCAGAACCGAGGCCAGCCCAGCTGTATCTGCAGCTCGTCCCGCTCGTCCTGGTCTGGGAAATCGAGTGTGTCTGGTGTGACTGGAGGTCAGGGCTGCAGGGGACGTCCTGGCTCCTTCCAGGTCTCAGATTCCTCTTATCTCAGGCGAAGGCAGAAAGTGCAGCTTTCGTTCCTATAAACTGTTTTAACTGAACCTCGCCACAGGTCCTGGGTGGTGCTGGTTTCAGGATGGATAAGGAGTGGGTGCGGCTCAGTGCGGGATGTTGGCTGATGGGGGTGGGCAGGGCTGCGACCTGCCTTTGGCAGAGACTTGGATTTGAGCGCCCCCAGTGGGGTGAGCCTTGGGCCCTGGGCCATCTCTTTACTGCCTTGAAGGGAGAGTCCGTTTTTCAATTCTGTGATCCCACAGTTGGAGCATTTGGAGCTGGGACTCAGCTTGCTGTTCAGAAATCTGTACTAAACACATAAGCAGACCGTTTAGGAAGAAGGATTGTCTGTCTCACTGAAGGCTGTGATCATAAGAGCTAAATTTTTGAGCACTTCCCAGGCATCTTTACACATGTCAATTGATGAAACCCACTGCAACGAACTGCTCTGCAAGATTGACATTATCATCACCATTCCCATTTTACAGATGAAAATACCAAGGCTTGCGGGAGTTAGGTAACCTGCTCCAGAGAACCCTTGGCCAGGAAGCAGCCGAGTGACCAAGTGAACCCAGGGAGAGGCCACACAGTCACGCAGGCAACACTCTCCTGGCTTATAGAGCTGCACTCGGGGAGGGTCCAGCCGTCTGGAGCTGCCTTTGCCCCACATTACCAGAGAAGCTGGTTTATCCCCATTTTGAGAGATGAGGAAAAAGATGGCTCTGAGTAATTAAGGAATTTGCCAGTATTCAACAGGTTGTAAATAGCAGTATTAAGATTGAACCCAGGTCCACTGACTCCAAATATAGAGTCACTCTTTTTTTTTTTTAATTAATTAATTTATTTGATCTTAGTTGGAGCAAGTGGGATCTTCGATCTTTGTTGCAGCATGTGGGATTTATTTTTTAAGTTGTGGCATGCCGGGTCTTTAGTTGTGGCATGTGAACTCTCAGTTACAGCATGTGGGATCTAGTTTCCTGACCAGAGATCGAACCTGGGCCCCCTGCATTGGGAGTGCGGAGTCTTAGCCACTGGACCACCAGGAAAGTCCCTTGGGTCCCTCTTAGAACATCGTTTCCTCCCTTTCTTGCTAACTTGGAGGCTCATCTCACGTTTGTCCAGCTGGCTTCTCTGTGAGGTGCCTGTTCTTTGCTGGTTTGGAGCGGGAGGTTTCCCCAGTGGCCTCCATGTCGGTCCCTTGGGGTCAAGCACAGTGTCTGCTTTGCTTCTGCTGCCCTAGCACCTCACAGGCGAGCCAGAGCTCCCTCTGCACGTAGGGTGATCAGAAAACGTGGTCCACTCAGCTGGGCCCGATGTGTGCGCTTTGGCACCTAGAAGCCACGCAGTGTTGAGATGAATGCCGGGTTGCGTGTGACCGTGGCCACTTCCACCTCTTTGGTGACTGTTTGAGAGAGTGCGTCAGGGCACTGCTGCTTGAGTGGGTCCTGTCTCCCCCGTGGGTGGTCTTTGCTCTGTGCCAGGTGTTAGCAGATTCTGCCCATTTAGGGGCCTCGCAAAGCTCTGCAGCCCGGAAGCATTTCCCTTCTGCTCAGCCTAACCCACTCCCCGCTGTGCACATTTCCTTCTCTGCTGTGGAAATGGGAACCAGCTGGCCAGGATTCCTTGAAATCACCTCCTCAGCCTCTCCAAGTAGAATAAGCCCCGAAACGGCATAAGCCATTCCCAGTCTTCCTTCTCTTGTCCTTCTCTAATACTTCCTCCCAGGTCCTGCTCCCCAGGCCATTTTAGCCATGTCTCTGCTCTCCTGGGGTCTTCTCCAGAGCCTCCAGCAGCTGCGTCCTCCCTGCCTGTCTGTGGGGCCCATCCCCACCAAATCTCTAGTCCTGGGGCAGCTTAGGAGTTGGCTTCTCCTTTGGTCAAAGACAACTAAAGACTCAACCACAAAGGTTAAGAACCCAAGTTAAAAATGAGCAAAGGACTTGAATAGATAGTTCTCCGGAGATTTGCAGATGACCAGCAAGCACAGGAAATGAGAGAAATGCAAAGTAAAGCCTTCTTAATACCTCCTAGGATGGCTTTGATAAACAAGAGCAACAAACAAACATTGGTGAGGATATGGAGAAATTGGAACCCTTGTGTGTTGCTGGTGTGGATGTAAAATTGCACAGCCATTGTGGAAGACAGTTAAGTGAAACATAGAGTTACCATTGGCCCAGCAATTCCATTCTTAGGTATTACCCCGGGGAGTTGAAAACATGTGCCCACGAAAAAAACTGCACCCGAATGTTTATAGTAGCACTGTTCACCACAGGAGGTGGAAGCAACGCAAATGTCCATCAGTGGATGAAATGAACATATAAATGTGTGTATGTATACATCTATATATACACGCACACGCACAATGGAATATATATATATATATGAATATATAGTCCATTGCCTATCTATATACATGCATATGTACGCACAATTAAATCTAATTCAGCTGTAAGGAGAGCTACAACATGGATGAACTTGGAAAACATAATGCTAGGTAAAAGAAGCCAGACACAGAGGGTCATATATTATGTGATTCCAGTTATATGAAATACCCAGAGTAGGTAGATCCATAAAGACAGCATGCAGATGGTTATTACTGGAGGTAGGAGACAATGGGGAATAACTTAGTGGGTGTCACGTTTTATTTTAGGGCAATGTTTTGGAACTAAAGGTGATGATTGTATGAGATTGTAAAATGTACTAAACACCCCTGAATTATATGCTTTAAAACAATTAATTTTACTTTATGTGGGTTTCACCTCAGTTCAGACAAACAAACATGGTAGCATTGACGGTGCTCTTAGGTAGTAAAAAGAGGAAATGTGGGACACTTGATTCATGCCAGATCAGGTGTGTCTGACACTGGATTCACTGAGTTCCATAGCGTACGGTTGGGCCCTTGTATTCCCATTTTCCAGATAAGAAAGTAGAGGCTCGTCTAGGGCACTCCCATTTATAGTGACCCAGACACAAGCGAGCCAGAGCTTGTCTGCCTCTGACCTGCCTCTGACCATTCTTCTATACTCCTTCCCCGCAACACAGAGAGACTTTTGTGTTGTGTTGTTTATTTTAGATACTAAGCTCTGTGGATGAGTTGTGCTGACCCTGAGGAAATCAGTTCTAGGTCCATTTGTGAGATGCCTGCTCTTTTCTTCCTATGGGTCCTTTGAGGTCCAGCCCACTCTGGCCACTCATCTACAGCAGTCTTTTTCTAACACGGACTCCTCACATGTCTTATAGGGAGGCAAAGATTTGTAGCCGGAGGAGACAGAAGATGGCAGTTTGAGTCATGGTTCTGCTTTGTGATCATGGTTGTGTCTCTCAAACTCTCAGGACCTCTGTTTCCATAAACATGCAATGGGAGATCATAAGAACACCCACCTCATCCTTCCTGGGTCATCCATGCAGGGTAAGTGCTCTGAGCATGGAAAACATCATATGGACGCGAGTGATGGGAATGATCACTCTGAGTCAAGTTCAAGTTTCTTGCATATTCAGCAGAGGACAGACGTAAACTCCAAACTGTAGCACAGTTGGCTGTAGCATGGCTGGCACTCGGCAATGATTTGTTGCACGAACAATTCAATGAATGAGCCACATAGGCAGTCAGGGATCTCAACTGTAGGCTTGGTCCAGGAGTTAGATTTGAGATTTGTCCTTTGTTTGTGCTCTGAAAGCACCGTAGGTCGTCAGGAAATAGCTGTGAGCTGGTCTGTCTGTACAGGCGTACCTTGTTCCATTGCACTTTGTAGGTGTTTCGTCGTTTACAAATACAAGGTTTGAGGCAGCCTGCGTCAAGCAAGTCTGTTGGTGCCATTTTTTCAACAGCATTTTCTCACTTTGTGTCTTTGTGTCACGTTTTGGTAGTTCTTGAAATATTTCAAACTTTTTCATTGCTATTGTATTCGTTATGATGATCTGTGATCTTTGATGGTTAGTGTTGTAATCGCTTGGTTTTATATTTTTAAATTAAGGTATGTACATTGGAAATAATGCTGTTGGATGCTTAATAGGCAGGCTACATTCACCACGGTATAAACATAGCTTTTTAAAAAGGTTTCTTTAAATTTATTTTTCAATTAGAGGATGATTGTTTTACAATGTTGTTTTAGTTTCTGGTGTTCAATGGTGTGAATCACCTCTAAGTATACACGTATCCCCTTACTCTGGCGTCTCACTCTCACCCCCATCCCCACCCCCCAGGTCATCACAGAGCAGCGAGCTGAGCTCCCCGCGCCACACCGCGGCGTCCTACCAGCTATCTGTTTTACACATGGTACTGGATATTTGTCAATGCTAATCTCGAGGTTTGTCCCACCCTCTCCTTCCCCACCGGTCACAAGTTCAGTCTCTACATCTGCATCTCTGTTGCTGCCCTGTGGATAATTTCATCAGGGCTGGTTTTCTAGGTTCCATAAATATGCCCTAATATACAGGATATATATAGGATATATATAAAAGGAGATATATATATATATATATATATATGGATACATAAAGATATATATATAAGGATATATATAAGGATACATAAGGATATATATATATAAGGATATATAAGGATATATATATAAGGATATATATAAGGATATATATATATAGGATATATATATAATATACAGGATAACTTTTATGTGCACTGAGAAACCAAAAAAATTCATGGGACCCACTTTGTTGCCATGCCGCTTTATTTCCGTGGTCTGGAACCAAAGCTGCACTATCTCTGAGGTGTGATGGAGGCGGACAGTTTCCTCCTGGTCCCTGGATCTGGGCCGCTTTTCCTTTCATAGCGGGAGTTATTGCAGGGAGACAGGTTGGAGGAAGATTGGAGGACTCTGCTCCCACCCCCTCTCACCCCGAAGAGGGCAGAAGCAGGACTGCCGTTCCTGGCGGGCCGTTGTCAGCCTGTCACCTCGGGCTGATGTTGTAACGGCGGCGGGAGACCTGCATTTCTTCTGCCCAGATTCTATCAATTCTATCAGGCTTTTAGGAGCAGGAAGCTTGACTTGGTGGAGGCAGTGGCGGTGTCTCTCCACGCACAAGTCAGGGGAGCGTGAGGGTCACCCCGGCTTCGCCGGCCGTCTCTCCTTGCTGACTGAGGCTGCCCAGGGGCCCTGGGTGTTCCTGTGGATTTGCTCAGTCTCGGCCACGTGACCTCGGCAAGGTCGCACGTGGTGTTGGAGTCTTAGTATTCACGTCTGCCACTTGAGGAGTGGGCATGAGGCTTGGAACATCTGTCAGGCCCCTTTTGGCCCCAGAGTTCATGATGCTCTCAGGCCTCAGTGGGTGCGTCCTGTGGCCCTCTCCTCTGTCTTACCCTTTGCTGCCTGTATCCCCATCCTTCCCTCTGCTTATCCTCCCACCCACCCCCTTTTACTCAGCAGCCCCTCTGGACCTGGCCTTATGCCAAGTCCTGAAGATGCAGAGATTCAAACAGGCTCCCTGGCCTGACACGCTCACAGTCACGGTGGGACAGAAATATTTGAAGAAAAGAGGACCGTCAAATGGAGTGAGCACTGTGGTCCAGAAAGGGGAGACTGGTGGCCACAAAGGAGACCTGCAGCCACTCCTTAAAGATCTTCGATCAGGGACTCGGGCCGCCTCCTGCGGCAGCTCCTGGACGGGCTTGTCTTGCTGGGGGGGTGGGGGGTGCAATGTCGATGATGACCTCAAGTGGCCCCTTTCGGCCACAGGAATCTTTGATGTGGAATGCTCAGTTGCTGTCTTTGCTGGAGAAGAGGGAGAGAAAGAAAGAAGGGAGAAAGAGGGGCAGGCCGGCCCTCCTGCGCATTTCTATTCGTGGGACCAGACCTCCGTTTCCTGGGGCTGTGGGCTGTGTGTGTGGGAGGCGTGGTGGCCTGACTGGCCCCAGGGACGGCCGTCTGTCCCTGGGGACAGCACCTGCCCCATGCAGTGGTGACGGCTAGCCTAGACAGACCTCCTCTCTGGGCCCTGTGTCAACACCCTGTGGCCGAGGGCAGAGGGGAGCCTGAGTTTCCAACAGCCCGGCTGCCCCGCAGAGTGCTTCTCAGGATGCAGCAATTTTGAGGGTGACGCTGGCATTTGCCCCTCAACCCCATCCCCCGAAAGGGGGGTTGTGGACAAGGCAGCTTTTCTAATAAGCAGCCTCTGCTTGCCCAGTAGGAGATGAAAGACTGTGTGTGAGAGTGGGTAATTTGGGGTTTTCCTGATGAAAGCAGCTGACATTTGTTCAGCCCTCTGCACGCTGCAGCCCTTGCCTTTCATCTCTGCTATCAAAGCCCAGCTCGTATTGGCCCACATCCGGGGCGGGCAGTGCCACCAGAATTGAGTTGGGCAGAGACACTACTTTGCCAACAAAAGTCCGTCTAGTCAAGGCTATGGTTTTTCCAGTGGTCATGTATAGATGTGAGAGTTGGACTGTGAAGAAAGCTGAGCGCCGGAGAATTGATGCTTTTGAACTATGGTGTTGGAGAAGACTCTTGAGAGTCCCTTGGACTGCAAGGAGATCCAACCAGTCCATCCTAAAGGAGATCAGTCCTGAGTGTTCATTGGAGGGACTGATGTTGAAGCTGAAATTCCAGGACTTTGGCCACCTGATGCGAAGAGCTGACTCATTTGAAAAGACCCTGATTCTGGGAAAGATTGAATGTGGGAGGAGAAGGGAACGACAGAGGATGAGATGGCTGGATGGCATCACCGACTCAATGGACATGAGTTTGAGTAAACTCCGGGAGTTGGTGATGGACAGGGAGGCCTGGTGTGCTGTAGTCCATGGGGTTGGGAAGAGTCGGACATGACTGAGCGACTGAACTGAACTGAATGGTAAAATATAAAGGAAACAGTAAAGTGACCCTTGCAATGGCGGCCTCACAGCAAGTTCTGACTCTCCTGGTTGGAGGTGGGGGGGTGGTTCCCCATCGGTAGCAGCTTGTGTATGACTGTCCCCAGTGGGGCCCTTTGAAAAGAGCGTGCCTTTTGGAGTTGGATAGGACCGGCTGGATTTGAATGCTGGATTCTCTGCTTACTCGCAGAGTGAAGGTAGGAAGTTTACCCTCTCTGATCTGTGTCAGAAGGAATAATATGATCACAGACTCTAGTGGTCTTCACAGCTCATCCTGTGTACCATCTGAAGCCCAGGAGACTCTCAGAAGTGTTCATTAGCTTCCACCCTAATTGATGAACTTGACACATGCTCTAGGCATTAGATGACTGGATCTGGGACACGCATTCTTCTCTGCTTTGTCCATACACTGCCTGCCGTGCAGTCAGGCCTCTGTGAGTGAATGGCAGATGGCTCCATGAAGAAAGGAATCTTTGCTTATGCCACCCATACACCTGTTCTGGCTTTGCAGGGTGTGGAGCGGGGAAAAAAGGAGGGAGATAGAGAGTGAGTGAGGGAGTATGTGTGTGAGTGTGTGTGTGTGTGTGTGTGTGTGTGTATAAACCAACCAAGAGTTAGGCCATGTAACTCAAGTCTCTGAAATACGCTAGGTCATATGACCTTACCCATGAGTGTTCCTGATCTAGGGAGCAAATGCTGAAGATGATGCATTCACAGAAGCCCTGCTGCACTCCCATCTAACCACTTCTGAGATAAGTTGAATCCCTGGTTGGAGCAGCCTGGCTTCCTGCCTGTCCCATCAGCCCTTGAATACCTCCCCTGATGGAGTGATCACTGCCCCTGAAAGATGGTGTTGACAGTCCTACTGGTTCTCCCTCTCCCGAGGCTTGCGAGACCTTCCCAAAGGCTAGCTTTTGGGGTTCAGTTCCTTGGGGCCCTCCAGTGCAACAGGCCCCCTCTCACAGAGAATTTTCAAGTTGATGAAGGCCGATGCCATGTCTTTTCGGGGTCTTCTCCATCGGGTTGACTGCCTACTGAGCAGGGTGGCATGGCTCGTGCGGTGTGGCTTATGTCCCTTGACCTTGTATCTCTGGCTCCCCAGCCCTTGAGCACTATTTAAGGCCGAAGCTAAGTGACGCATCACCCACATCCAGTTCACAGGATGTGCTGGGGGCGCCCGTTCAGCCGGCCGAGGAGCTGAAGGCCCCCGAGTTGCTCTTTGATGCTGATGATTTCCAGATATACGGAGAGAGGTGACTTCTACCACACGGAAGGGAATCAGGTGGCAGTCTCTTCCGCTTCGTAACTCTCTGGTCTGGAAAGTGACTTATTTAGTGACACTAAGTCAGTCTGTCTGGGTTTCAGGAGGTGGCCCTTGAAGACTGAGCGTTCCTCCTTCCTTTTGTGACCTTGTCTGCAGGGGGGCCTTCTGCTGACCCCTCAAGCTCAGTTGGAGACTGTGGCCCAGGGCAGTGGAAAGGACGTGAAACTGAGAGTCTGGGGACTAGGCACCTTGTCTCTGCTCCACCTGGAAGAGTCTCTGTGCAAGGTTTTCATTGTCTAAAAGGCCTTACCTGTTCAAGCTGTGGACGGTCAGCCTTTCCGAGCCCAGCAGTGTGGGTGCCCTGGAGGGGTCCCTGAGAAGGTCGGAAAGTGGAAAGAAAGCCCCAAGGCCTCACCTATAAACTCCCCATTCCGCTTTCAGGTTTCTCTCCTCTTTCTCTTGCACCGCCTGCATGCCAGCAGTTGGGGAGGGGGGTGGGTCTTTGATTCTCAGGCCATATGCTAGGCGCTTCCGCCGGCTGGGAGCACTCTCTGGCCAGTCTCTCTAGACAAGGTTGGATCCAAACCCCTTGGCCTGCCATGTCTGCCCTTAACTCCAAACCCAGCCTTCGCTCTTGCCCCCCTCTTCCCACTAGCAGTTCCCATTCCAGCCACACCGAAATTGAGGTGTCCCCCTATCTGTGTTCCTGTAGACAGATTGCACAGGGAAGCAGAAGTCATCATAACACAAAACTATGCACTCATAAACTCCCCGCTCACGTCCAGCCCACCCACATCTGAAGATAATCAGTCATTTACTGATTGCCAGACGTTGTAAACATCTGTCAGTCCAGGGCAAGGATGGAAGAAACCCTTAAGTGACCTCCGTTTGGCTTCCTCGCTGCCCATTCCCTCTGTACTGCAAACCAAGCAAGGCCCCAGGCCCACTGAAGCCTCACAAGTCCAATTTTCCCAATTCAGAGTTTTGCCCTGCCCCTCCAGCTTTGTGACCCTGGGCAAGTTAAATAACCACTCTGCGCTTGTATGCTTTGTCTGTAAAATCAGACTGATATTAGTTCCTACCTGCCAGGGTGACTATGGCATTAAATGAGTTAATACATGTGAAGGCTTAGAACAGTGTTTCTTGGAACAGGGTAAACACCCATTAAATGTTAGCTATTGAAACTGGTGTGCCCGCAAAGCTTTTTACTGCCCCTTGACTCATGTACTGGCCAAAAGCAAGTTGTGTCGGTAATTACGTATTATATAAACCAACGAGAACAGAGCTGTTGCATGAAAAACGAGGTTGAGCACTTTGGAAGGCACGGATAATGTTGATTTGCTAAAAACATGTCACCAAATCATTGAGAGACAGAACAGCTGTGAAAAAAAATAGGAAGAAAAAATGGTAAAACTCGAAGGAAGCTGTATTCCATATGTTTGGCTGATGACTCAACTTTTGCACTGCTTTAAAGAAAGGGAAATCAGAAATTGTACAATCATGAGGATGTGTTTCGCAAGAAAGACCATCTGCATCTCTGGTCCATGGGCCAGAGAAAGAAGCTGTTTTTTGACTGGCTCATTAATGTGCAGCTATAGTAAAATATCTACGTGTCAGTCCTATTTACGGTTGCCCACTTGTTCAGTGGCATGGCGCTGGGAGAAACAGGTGACAGGACTTGCTCTGTCCAAGGGAGGCCCACAACCAGTAATTGTACCTCTTGCCCAGACTGCAGGGTTTCCCCATGCAGACAGAGGTGCTTTGGGCAGACCGCTTGACTTACCTGCACTTGCCCTGAGCCTCCTCTGAGCCAGGCACTGATCCAGAGTCAGGTAACACCAGAGGTGACCATGGGGAGTAGCCAACAAAGTGGACACAAGTCCCTCCCCTCCTGGGACCTCACACTGTGTGGGGGTGGGGGGAACTGTAGGCGGAAGTAAAGGGTAAATATCAGGTACTTACTCCAGCTGCTTGCTCTAAACCAGGGATTCCCAACCTCCAGGATCTCATGCCTGATGATCTGAAGTGGAGCTAAGGTAATAATAATAGAAATAAAGGGCACAGTAAATGTAATGCACCTGAATCATCCCGAAAACATCCCCCTTCCCCACCTCCCCAGTTTTCCCGCAGAGAACTCTCTTCCACGAAACCCATCCTTGGTGCCAAGAAGGTTGGAGACTCCTGCTCTCAGGGGAAGAGAAACAGGAAGAGACTTGAGTCCTGCTCTGGGGAAGTTCTCAGGGACCCGGGCAGAATCAGGCCAGCTAACTGTGGAGAAGAGATTAGAAAATGATGGTGACCCTCTAGGTAAAGTACAAGAAAGTGACGGAAAAATCCAAAAACTTAAAGAGGTCTTAGGAACATAAGTGAAGTCCTGAAAGGTCTTTTCCAAATGATCCTTTTAATCATGAGGAGTGAAGAAGTTTGTGTTTTGTGAAAAAACTTGCTACAACAGGCTCAGTGTAAGATTCATTCATTCTTTTTTTTTAAATGGAAATGTAGTCGATTTGATTCATTGTTTTGGGGGACCTAACACTCAGAGCAAACTTTCAAATGACAGCTTCAGGTTTAAGTATAAGACTCATTTTATGTTTAGAACTCGTTATCAGTGATATACACTTACAATATGTAAAAGATAAATGCTTAATTTATATAGAATATTTTGTATTTATAACTGTTTCCTTTTTCAAGATAGCCTCCTAAATAGGCTGTAAGACAAGTGACAGGAGTGGCCCAGGATCGCAGTCAGAGGTAGAGACGGGAATCCGAAGCAGATGGTGGCAGTTTGCGTTTTCAAGATAAAGTTCCTCCCTCCCCACGACACACACATGCCCTAAATATCTGGCTCTTATTTTCAGTGGCTTCACTTCAAGTGGCTTTTTTCTGGGCCCTCTTCTCCATGAAGTCTCAGCTCCCCAAGTCTTTGCTTTTCCCACTTCCCTGCTCCATCTGCACCTCTCAGCTTCCTTCTTACCCTGCAGTCTGTTCATCAGAGGTCCCCCAGTGAGCTGGCTCAGGTGCAGGGGAGAAGCTCTGTGCGCCCGAGTCCCCCTGGCTCAGCACTGCCACCAGAGGGCCAGGGTGGCGGGCTGGCCCTCCTTCTGCCTTGACTGCCGGACAGACCTGGGGAAAACAGGATGGGTGGGGATCCCCAGAATGAATGGCCAAGGCGGGTTAAAGGTTCTGGTGGAGCCTTTCCCCGGCATAACAGGCAATGTGATCTCCGCGTATCAGCCGCTCTCCCGAATGTCCAGGCCCCAGAGGGCCGAGGGGTCCCGGAGCTGGGGAACGTTCATGGCTGCCTTCCCACCCTGCAATTTCCCGGCAACGCTGAGAGCGCCTGACGTGTGTTTTGGGCAGTGTTTGGTACTCCACAGGGAACATTTCCTCCCTCTGTCTGGTTTGTGCTCATATGCTGATTAGCCATTGCAGAAGGCTGGGACAGTGACCGGAATCGCCACAGGTCACAGCCAGGTGAGGGCTGAGCCAGGAGTCGGAAGCAGGTGGTGGTGGTCGCCCTCCTCAACACAGCAATGATGCCTTAAAGCAGCGGTTCCCAACCTTTTTGGCACCAGAGATCAGTTTCACGGAAGGCAGTTTTTTCCATGGCCTGGGGCGGGGGGTGGGAGAGATGGTTTGGGGATGATTCAAGTGCATTACATTTATTGTGCACTTTATTTCTATTATTACTCATCAGTTTCATCTCAGATCATCAGGCATTAGACCCCGAAAGTTGGGGACCCCTGCCATAAAGGATCATCTTATTAAAGCTCAGGAGTAACTCTGGGAAGCAGGTGGGGCTTTCCGGCATCTTTTGCAGTGGGGATAACTGAGATGCATCAGGTTGAAATAGCTGTGAGGCCTGGGAGCTGCATCCGAACATTCACCTTTGTTGTCTGGTGTTCAGGTTGGGGCTGCCTGACATCAGGTATCAGACAAGCACAAGGGGGATGACCTCGGGGAGGCCTCAGAAGGCGTTCCTGGTCTCTATGTGCATCTTGCCGTTCTGGCCTGGAGCCCCCCACCCTTTCTGTGTGGTGGGGTCTATGGAAGGCAGACCGTGACCCTGCAGCACCCTTCTTTCACTGAAACTGCTTTATCCCAGTAAGAGTCATGTGCCCTGTGGCTTTTGGAGGAAAGGACTATTTTGTCTTATTCGGCGGGTGCTGGGGAAGAGGAGACTAAACACTGGAGACCCCTCCCAACCTGCGGGTGCACTTTGAGGAGGAGGCAGGGGCGGCCGGCTGGGCTGGAAGGTGAGGCTGGACTCCTGGTAAGTGTCAGGCTCCCCGGCGCAGGGCTTCCCTGGGTTGTATAATCAGCTGTCACTTCAGAATTTCCCTGCACCGTGCTTCGCAAGTACAGATCGAACATTAAACAAACAGTGACTGCTTTATAAATATTTAACTCCCACTGTTTAGGAATTGCCTGGGGCAGGAGACAAAATAAGAGTTCCTGGCGGGCTGCTGCGTGGCCCCTCTTTAGTGGCTTTGGATTGTGAGATCAGGGTGTTTTGGAGGTGGAAGGGCAACTGGATTCTGGAAGCCTTTTGTCCAAAGGCTTTCCAATGGTGGTGTCGTCTCTCTTTTTTGGGTGGGAGAATATGGTTTGGGGACTGTTCAGGCCTAGCACGCTGTATTCCAGCTAACATTTCTTTCTTTCCTTTTTAATATTTATTTGTTTATTCAGCTGTGCCAGCTCTTAATTGTGGCCTTAGTTGCGGCATGTGGAATCTAGTTCCCTGACCAGGGATCGAACCCGGGCCCCCTACATTGGGTGCCCAAAGCCTTAGCCACTGGACCACCAGAGAAGTCCCCCAACTAACATTTCTGTCCAGCGAATGGAGCCCATCATTGGTGGTGTTGTCATTCCTTCCTATGAGAGCAGAACTTTTTTTTTAAGTAACAGCTTTAATGACATACCCCACAAGTCACCCATTAAAAGTGTACAGTAAGAGGTTTTAGCATACTAGTGGAACTGTGATACTATCACTGCAGTCCATTTTAGAATATTTTATCACCCCCAAAGATTGTCTCCATTAGCAGTCACCCCCTAAGCCTCCCCCACCTCCAGTCCTAGGAAACCACCAATCTACCTTCCGCCTCTGTGGATTTGTCTATTCTGACATCTCATACACGTGGACACATACTAGCTTGTTTTCTTTAGCACAGTGTTTCCAAGATTCATCCTTGGAAGTTGTAGCATCTATCAATACTTAGTTCTTTTTCATGGCAGAATAATATTCCATTGTATGGGGAGGGCTCTTTTGTTTATTCTCATCTCTTGCTGGATGTGTGGAGACAACAGAACTCTTCAGCTGAAAAGAACCAGGAGGCCGACTGAGAGCCATCCAATGATGGCAAAACTCATGCACGAATGAGGCTCTCCACCTCATTTCCAAATCTTTCCAGCTTTCTGGGAAAAGCTTAGGAGGTAGTTGTTAAGCCTGAGATGGAGGTTACAATCTGTACAGCTGACAAGCCACTCAGCTTTTATTTAGCTCTAGCTGTATGCCAGACATACAGGCATAAACCCATCTGGTAATTCATTAGAAATATCTGATCATAGAATCTCTTGCACAGATCTACAGGCTTATCATAGACCATCCTGCCAGGTTTTTTTCGGTGGGAGAGTTAAGTCTGTGTTCTTGGCCTATTGCCTTTGATTTCACATGCTGTCTCTCCCTGGGAGGGAGAAGCAGAGAAGAGAGATGACCTCCAACCAGCCTTGGTGTCTCACGCCCTGCAGACGCATGTCTCCGTCTGGCCATCGTCTCCTGGGGCTGTGCTCACCCTCGGTGTTTGTCACTTTCCCAGATGTTTCCACGCTCACTTGGGGGGGCAGATTCAGCCCCCACCCAGGCTCTGGCTTAGGCAGCCCGACTCTGCAGGAAATGTTAAAAAAACGGGACCTGTTGTCCTTTCTGGTCATCTCCCAGTCATTTAATTATGACTAATTGTAATAGATGCTGTTGATGTCCCACCCGGCCCCTTTTACCGGACTCACCCCCCAGCTGTCCAAGTTCACAGTCTGGCGTCCGCTTCTCTGGAGATCTGCTGCCTCATCCAGGAAGTTGCTCACCACCCCCCACCCCCAGTCTCTGCTGACTCAGGGGTACAAAAGGCCAGCCCCCCTGCTTCGAAGTGGCAGTGAGCCCTGTGGTCCCATTTACTACCAGAGCTGCCGGTGAGCTCAGGCTGAGGCTGGAGTCCAGGCCACCCCCAGCCTGCGAGTCCTGCAGCCCTCGCTTCCTTTCTCGTGAGGACATTCCCCAGTGAGCTTGCACAAAGGAATCCTCATCTCTGTTCCCGGGGAGTGCAGCCTGAGACCTGACCTCGGAACAGAGTCCCTTCCAGAGTCGCTTCTGATGACGTTTGGTCTTGGAGATTCTCTGCCCAAGCTTCCTGGCTTGGCTCCCTGAGTGTTTGGTTTTGTTGGTTCGGGTTTCAAAGTCTTTTCAGGCTAATCGGACCCTCAGAAAGGTCTGCACTGAATCACAGTCCTGGCATGTTTTCCCTCCTTCCTCCCCTCCCTCTGTATTTCCTTTCTTTCTCGTCTTCCTTTCATTCCCCACGAGCATCCTTTCCTGTGTCCACAATGACCTCAGCAGAAAGGAAAGAAAAACCTTGAGAAGGCATGTGGATAGCTCATTAGCCTTGGCACCCAATGGCCCTGGGTCTGGTGTAAGCCCTGCCTCCCTGTAACCAGGCAGGCAGTAGTGGACACTCCTCTAATCCTCGGTAATCTCTATTTCTGTGCATTGTCGTGAGGATCAGGA
This sequence comes from Muntiacus reevesi, assembly GCF_963930625.1. Lineage (NCBI taxonomy): Eukaryota > Metazoa > Chordata > Mammalia > Artiodactyla > Cervidae > Muntiacus > Muntiacus reevesi. The sequence continues at coordinate 65,673,693 of NC_089260.1, forward strand.
TGACCCAGCGGGGTGGCACAGTGCAGTGACTGGCAGAGTCTGAGTTCAGCATGCAGGACTAGGAAAGCGTCCCGAAGGACTCCTGGATGCCCTGGATACTCCGGGCTTCACCCTTGCCAACCAGTTGTTATCTGTCTATCCAGGCTCTTGCTCACATTGTGCTTTCTTCCTGGGCCCCCTTTCCTTTTTTCTCTGAGCCCCATTGAAGGCAACATTCAAATGCCACCTCCTCTCTGAAGCCCTCAGGTGCATGTGGAATCAATACGTTCCAGCAAAGCATTACCTGACTTCCTGAACAAAGGGTTTGTGTGGAGGATAATGACGAAATAGCAGAGTGTGTTCTGGAGTCAGACAGGTAGGCATTGGAATTCTAACCCTGTCTCTCACTAGCTGGGTGACTTGGGGCTGGTCGGCTGTACCCACCACCCACTCAGACCCCGTGCACATTATAGATGCTGTGTCAGCAGTGATTTCTCCATACCTGTCACCTCTGAATCAGCCTGCAGTTGGTGGGACGAGTAAGCGAAGAACGAGCAGTGTGTTAGTCGTCCACTCATGTCTGACTCTTTGCAACCCTGTGAACTGCAGCCCGCCAGGCTCCTCTGTCCATGGGATTCTCCAGGCAAGAATACTGGAGTGGGTTACCATTTCCTTCTCCAGGGAATCTTCCTGACCCAGGGATTAAACTCGGGTCTCCTGCATTGCAGACGGATTCTTTACTGCCTTAGCAAGCAGTGAGGTTAAGTAAATGCGGAGCTGTGTGAGCTTAACACCAAGCTAGGGGTTAAACATTTTCAAAAGGTTTTGTATGTCAGTGGTGGGTGAGATGGTCCCTCTGGTCACCTTATAAGGGGTCTCCTGCTACCTGCGCTCCATCTTTTCCTCCAACACTCAGGCCCAGAGAGCTGAGCTAAGAGGGGGACAAAAAGGACCATGATGTCCCTGGAAATTAGAAACGAGGCTAGATTCTGAGATGTGGTCATTGCTTTCAGAGGCGGCCATGGAGGAGTTCATTGTCTTAACCACCAGCCCCCATGAAACAGGAGGGCGGTGAGTCACTTCTCATCTCCCCTCTCTGACCCCGCCTCTGTCTTGGGCGCCCCTCACCTCCCTTTGAAAGGAACCCAGTGCTGCTCACAGCACCACTGCGGTGGCTGCGGAGAGGGGCCGAGAATAAGCTTGTGTTGGCGGCAGCCCTCCAAATACAGCAGGGCTGGGTTGACCTTTAAATAGACGGGCTCTGGGCCACTCAGTTCCTGGAAGTTTGAAGAAAGTCAGCCTTTCAAGTGATGAGACTTCCAACCTCAGGAAAGGTCCCTGTGTTTGCGAAAGCCATAATTGACTGTTGCTTTTGCACTTCATTATATGTGGCCGTGCAGCCGCTGGGAGTCAGCATGCCAGGGCGAGGAGGGGAAAATCCTCAAGTATTTTAATATCCCCCTTCTTAGAAGCAAGATAAACATACGTATTGTACTTTGCAACAGAGGCGGGGGCTCGGAAAGGGAGCGAACTGGCACTGTCTGAAAGATCTTTTTAAGCCGAACTCTGAGGTTTCTCTTTTTTTTTCCTCTTTCTTTCTTTTTTATCTGTAAGCAAAGCTGGCATGTGTGAATGATGCCAGCATCTCCTCGGCTGTATGGAAACCATCGTTCCTCTCCAGACTGCAGACTGTCCATTCCTTCCTGAGTCATAGACGACCCTTCACTGTTTTCCCCCTGACCGGTGAAAAATGATGGGGTGAAGGTTGTCGTCAGGATCACAGTCAAGTTAGAGGATTTACTTTCATCCAGTAAATCTTCCTTCCAACTCTACTTTGCAATTATGCAAAAAAAAGAAAAAACAAGTTAATGAAGATACAGACCATGAATTAATCAGGGGAAACATCTGATAAACCTAAGTAGAGGGGCATTGTTGTTCAGTCGCTCAGTCGTGTCCAACTCTTTGCGACCCTGTGGACTACAGCACGCCCGGCTTCCCTGACCTTCACCATCTCCTGGAGTTTGCTCAAATGCATGTCCATTGAGTCAGTGATGCCATCCGTGTGGGGGGCGTCCTTCAAACTAAAGAAATGCCTTATCTGTCAAGTATCAAGGTCATGAGAGTTAGGGAAAGACAGGAAGAGTTCCAGATTGAAGGAGACTGAAGAGATGTGACAACTGGATGTGACACTTGATTGGAGACAGTTGGTGGTGTTTGAATCGGGTATGAGAACTGGATGTTAGCTATGTGTCAGTGTCAGCTTCCCAATTTTGCTGGGGAAACGTGGTGCTGGGGAGAATGTCCTGGCTTCAGGAAATAAACATGGTTCTGGGGTGATGGGGTGTCAGACAGTCACTTGCTCCGTGTGTAAAGAAAAAGGATCTGCACTCTACTCCCAACCTTTCTCTCCGTTTGTGGTTATTTATGTTGGCTGTGCAGGTGCTTTCTCTAGTTGCCGTGAGCAGGAGCTATTCTAGTTGCAGTGCACGGGCTTCTCACTGCGGCGCCGTCTCGTTTCAGAGCACCGGCTTCAGTAGCTTCGGCCCGTAGGCTGTCTTTGTGGCACGCAAGCTTAGTTGCCCCGCTCCACGTGGACTCTTCCTGAACCAGGGACTGAGCCCATGTCCCCTGCCTTGGCAGACGGATGCTTCACCACTGGACCACCAGGGAAGTCCTGTGACTATTTGTAAGAATACTGGTTATTACGTGTGCTGGTGGATTCTGACTAGACGTACTGTGATCATTTCACAATATTTGCACCTAGCAAATCATTGTTTGAAGCTGATATAATTTTGACTAATATATGTCATTTATGTCTCAATAAAAAAGGAATTCTAAACAAAATAATAGCAATAATATAATTTAACCAACCAGCAGAGGAGGAAAAAAATCCCTTTAGTGGACAATGAAGCAAATCTGGATTTGAATTCTGAACCTTTAAGCTTAACTTAAACTCCATGTGCCTCAATTTCCTCATCTTTCAAAATAAAGGGTGTGTGTGTGTGTGTGTGTGTGTGTGTGTGTGTGTGTGTGCGCGCTCATGTATGTGTGAGATAGTATGTCCCTGAAGGGGTGGTGGTGTGTAGGAAATGACACAGTGAATGTGCACAAATGGCATCATGGATCTCTCCATTCTCCAGGACGTGTATCATGTATGTACTGAGAAGTGGGTGGATTTACAGGCTCCCTGGAGAACTGACTCCCTTTGGGCACCTTCTGCCCACCTCAGTCATGGCATCATGATCATGCCCAACTGCCAGTTGATTTGGAGTGAATTTTAAGATTTTGTTAAATGCGCCTCTCATCGTCCGATGTCTCCAGGAAGAACTTAGTGTTTATTTCTGTGCCTTCCTCCTCTGCTGGCTGCTTCAGAAAGGTCCTTGACCATTTTCTTTTCCAAGGTGCCTGATGGAAGTGACCCTCCTTCTTCTCCATGTGCAGCCACTAGTCCCTGTCCAGTCTGCACAGACCCTAAGACCCTTCATTTTACTTTGTATTTTGTTATCTGTCCTCAGAGGTGGGGGCTGCATGACCTTTATCGCTGGGACCCCACTCGGAACATCATCAGAAGCTTGTTTTGTGCGATGCATCACTCTGAGCACAGAGTGCGTTTGATCCCAGTTCAACCTCAGCAGCCCTGGGATTCAGGTGCAAGGATTTCCCTGCTCCAGGCGACTGAGGCACAGAGCAGTTGAGCAACTTGCCCAAATCACATTGCTGGCAGATGGTGGAGGAGGAGACTGGCAGCCTGGGTCCCCGAGCCCAGACTTACCCACCGGGTCTGCATGGGCACTCGGCGGATGTGAGCTGTCGGAACGAGGCTGCTGAGACTGAGTCAGTTTCACTCCTAGCACTGAGCCAAGCAGGACTCCAGTCCAGACCTCTCTCCGCCACCCTAATAAAGCCAGTGTTTACACGGGGTAGAGGTGCTCATCAAATGCTTTTGCCAATCCCCAAATACGGCCATGGCCAGAATGCAAGGGGGGGGGTTGCCTGTTATGTAAGGCCCTCGGCTGGTCCCCAGACAATGCCACTTCCTCGCTTGGCGATGTGTAACTGCCTAACAACGGGTTACTCATTTCCTCTGGAAAAATTGGCAGGGCCACTGTGCCCCATTTCCTCCTCCTGCCACATCCCGGGGCTTCCTCTGTTGAACGGGCCCCAGATCCCTGAGAACACCCCCACAGAGGGCCTGCACTGTGGATGGGAGGGGGTGTGAGGAGCAGAGCCTGCATCATTGTTGGGGTCGGTGTGTACTCACAGCCCACCTCCCGAAATTCCAGTGTTGGTGGCAAGTGGGAGTCCAGCCACTCGGGTGCAGAGACTTCAGGGTGCAGGGCGGGGGTTCGGGTGAGCAGCTCGCCAGGTGTCAGCTCCTCCCATGCCTGACAGGTGTGCACTGAATTGAGAATCTTCCTCCTTCTCTGCCTCTCTCCTGGCCCAGGGATGGAGGAAGGGATGGCAGAGGAGCAGTTCAGGATGGATTTTCTCAGGTGGTCATGAACACTGGGGCTTCCCGAGTAGCTCAGTTGGTAAAGAATCTGCTTGCACTGCGGGAGACCTGGGTCGGATCTCTGGGTTGGGAAGATCTCCTGGAGAAGGAAATGGCAACCCACTCCAGTATTCTTGCATGAAGAATCCCATGGGCAGAGGAAATTGGTGGGCTACAGTCCGTGGGGTCACAGGAGTCGAACATGACTTAGCTCTGTCTTTCTTTCACGAACAGTGTAGGGCATGTAAAAACACTTTTGTTGTGTGAGTTTTCTTTCCATCCCGTTTGCACAACTTCAAAGGTGAGTCCTGAAGGCAGTCAGCCCTGTTCACTTCTCTCCTAGCAGTGGCTTCACCAAACTCCCGCAGAAGTGGTGGAGTCCTAGCCTTCTGCAGGCAGGTCAGTGAATTCCTATTAACTCCGTGCAGATGTTATGTTTGGGGTCAGTTTCCCTGGTGAGTATGGAGTACAGCTTTGCTAGCTGCATCTTCGGCACTTCTTCCATCATCAGTTAAAAACAACCACATACACACAATTCTGTCTTGATAGGAATGTGCATACATGCACATATATGCCACACACATGCATGCACTCGAACGCATGTATATATGTTTGCTTACCCCTCATGTGTGCGAGGGTATTGTGCTAAGTTATCACCATACTTAATTTTACTGTGGTGTTGGAGAAGACTCTTGAAAGTCCCTTGTCCATCCTAGAGGAAATCAGTCCTGAATACTCATTGGAAGGACTGATGCTGAAACTGAAACTCCAATACTTTGGCCACCTGATGAGAAGAACTGACTCATCAGAAAAGACCCTGATGCTGGGAAAGATTGAAGGCAGGAGGAGAAGGGGACGGTAGAGGATGACATGGTTGGATGGCATCACCGACTCAATGGACATATGGACATGAGTTTGAGTAAGCTCTGGGAGTTGGTGATGGACAGGGAGGCCTGGCGTGCTGCAGTACATGGGGTCACAAAGAGTTGGACACGACTGAGTGACTGAACTGAACTGAAGTGAATTTTTCTTTGTGTTGAACAACTGTAAAGATTGTCAGGAATTAAGGATGTATTTATGATATCAACCAGGACCCTAGCTAAAAGTTCTTTTCCTCAGTTATTTTACCTTTTCATCAGCCTTGGAGGTGATACTTGTTCTTCCCACGTGAAAGGCGGGACTTGAGATCCATTCTGTGACTCAGTGTCACTGATTTTTCTTAAGTGCCTCTTGTGTGCTGGGCACTTGTAGGTGCTGGGCGTAGAAAGAGGACTCAGCCCTGCCCCCTGCTTTCCCAGAAGAGACACCAGCTCTGTGACCACCGTCTCATGCAGAGAGCTCTCCAACAGGGCTGGGGGCTCTGTGTGTGGGGTTGAGTGGGACACGGGAGACAAATGAGGAGCCGATGCTGTCAGGCTAAGAGGTCTTCCTGGGCTTGGTAGGGGGCCAACCCTTGTGACCCCTGCCCAGCATGTGGTCACCTTGAGCCTGCTGGGGCTCTCTTTTCACTTGCTTTCTACTTCCTCTGGATGTGACTATGCTTCCTAAAGCCAAGTAAGAGACAGGCAGGGCTGGGTGCAACTGCTGCCTCCTCTGCTCTCTGGACAAGTGACTCAGCCCCCCTCGTCTGGCCCCTCCAAGTCCGGGCCGAGCTTGGGCTCTGTTGGCCACAGTGCCCTGGAGCTGCTGTTTTCCTCAGGTCAGCATTTGAAGTCAGCAGGCTCAGGTTCCTCCGCTCCAGGGCATGACGTGCATTTCACGGCATTTTGGCGGGTCTCCTTTGCTCAGTCTTGGCTATCTGCTGAATGCAACTGGGAATGCGTCCTTCATGTTTGCCAAAGGATGGAGCAGCCTTCATCTCACGGAGGCATTTCCCTGGGTGGCAGTGAAAAATATGAAAGTGAGTTAAGTTGCTCAGTCATGTCCAACTCTGTGATCCCATGGGCCATAGCCCGCCAGGTTCCTCTGTCCATGGAATTCTCTAGGCAAGAATACTGGAGTGGGTTGCCATTTCTTTCTTCAGGAGATCTTCCCCACCCAGGGATCAAACCTAGGTTTCCTGCATTGCAGGCAGATTCTTTACCAACTGGGTAGCTTTTAGGGGCCAGGATCTTGTTTATTCAATTATTTAACAGAAATTTATTGGAGACTTGCTTTTCCCAGGTACTCATCTTGGCAAAGTGCAGTAAATAAGACAGCCCCATCTTCATCTGCATCAAGTCACCAGGCTGGTGGGGGCATGGGGAGTGGGGTGCCCTGGTCCACTAAACCCCTTGCCTCTGTGCCTCTTCCTCTCCAGGAAGGTCTGAACTCTGGGTGGATCCTGACTGCCTCCTTCCTGCAGCCCAGCCTCCCTTATCTCTGCAGTGTGTCTGCAGGTCCCCTTCATAGTTTTCAAACAGGGCTAGGACTTCATTCTTCAGGGTATATAGATCCACCTCAAGGTGCTGGGGAGGTTGAGAAGCTCCTTCCAGATGTTTCCTTGTCAGCAGTTTATCAGAGAACCTGGCGCTGGGGTGGGATTGCTTGTTGTTTAGGCATTCTCCACTTTGGTTGCCTTGGGTTTGGGTGGGGTTGGGTAAAAATAACATTGGATAGTTTTGGGTTTTGTTTTGTCTTCATTGATGCACCCAGATGCTTGAATATGCAATCCATCCACATCTTCCTGAATTTTCTCTTCTTTTTTGGCTTCTCTTCTCTTGGGAAGGAAGAAAATGGCATAATCAGTGTGCTAACTGGCTCCCCAGGCATTGGGTGTCTTCAGGTGTCTGTGGGCTGCTATTCCTTTCTGAGGGGGCCTCCCAGGTGGTGCAGTGGTAATGAATCCATCCGCCTGGCGATGAAGGAGATACAGGAGTTGCTGGTTCGATCCTTGGGTGGGGAAGATCCCCTAGAGTAAGAAATGGCAACCGACTCCAGTATTCTTGCCTGGGAAATTCCATGAGCAGAGGAGCTTGGCAGGCTGCAGACCATGGGGTTGCAAAGAGTCGGACACGACTGAGCATGCACGCACGATTCCCTTCTGAAGTTTAGCTCGTTTGCCTTTTTCGAGAGGTCAGCTCAGTCTGCCTGCCTGTCCGTCTGTCTGTCTGTGTTATGTCTGTCTCTCTCCCCTCGCCTGCACGCTCACCAAAGAGCCGCCACTTTTAGCGTCTGCCGGGTGCTGTGGGTGTCTTCATTCATCAGCACTGAGGCAGCCAGGTGCGGCGCAGGTGCTGTGATGATCTCCTCTTTCAGAGGAGGAGGGACCGCTCCAGAGAGAGGTGGAGGGTCTTGTCCGAGGTCTCTCGGCGTTGGAGTCTCCCTTAACCCAGGGGTCTGGTGCACAGGGCAGGGGACGGTCACGTGGGCACAGCCCAGTGGTATGCACTTTGGGCGCATGACCGGGACAGGTTCCTGAACCTCGGAGGACCTCAGTGTTCTTCCCTGTAAATTGGGAGAGTATAGCACTTGCCCCAGAGAGTCACCGTGAGCATCCACTGAGGTCAGGTCGGCCACAGGGAGCACCGGACCATGCCCAGCAGGCGGTGTGTGCTCTGACAATTTCAGCCCTTGCAATCACGCTGGTTCAGGTGATTGTGACAGGAGCTGTGACGACTGCCTGGCACCAGATGATCCTGAAAGGTGTCGGTGGGAACAGTGGACCCAGGAAGCAAGGTTTTATCTGGGGAGGCCAGATGGCTAATGGAAGGCAGAGGGGTAGGGGTCCGAGGGAGCAGCAGTCTTGGAATGAGCACGGGGAAGACACGGCCCTCTCCAGCAGGACCGAAGCCCTGCCTGGCCCAGGCGGGAGCTCTCCTCTGTGGCTTGGAGCTCCCCACCCTGCCAGCAGCTTTCGTTCTGCTTTGATGGTCTTCCTCAGAAAGGAGGAAGGCTGGGCCACTGGGTGTGGCCTCTGATTCCTATGGCTGCCCTGATGCTAGCCGCGCTCTGAATTTGGTGCGCCGTTGCTTTAGCGCCTTGTCCCGGCCTTTGGCACAGGCCAGGTCCCCCGGCGGTGGTCTGGGTGGCATCACTGCCCTCCTCCATGGGTATCCAGCCTCAAAACTACACAAGGGAGTGAGGTGAGCGCTGTTGGCCTGCCTGCAGTCTACAGGGCAAGGCTGCCTCCTCTCTAGCTTCTGGGTGACTGGGTGGCTTGAGGCCTTTCCAGGAGGACCTCACCCAGAAGGGAGCCAGAGCAGGTCTTCGCACCACAGCCTTGCCTGGGAACATACCCTTCTTTGTGACCTGGCTTAGCTCCCACCCCTGCAGGCCATCTGCCCCACCAAAGACCCTCTTCCTTCTTAAATACCTTGGTTACCTTTGCTTGGATGCTCCAGAAGAACAGGGCCAGCTAAGCCTTGCCCTGTGTGCATTCATACACGCCCCTCGGGCAGGTTTTGCACAAAAAATTAATTTGGAGATGACCACTGTCATCCTACTCCCCATCCCCACCTTCAAGTCCAGACTGAAGTCGCTGACCTGTGTGGGCCTGGCGTCAGCATCACTGGCCAGGTGGGAACCTTCAGTTACCCGGTTCAGTCGCTTTGTTACAGGCGCCTTGTTACCACTCCTCTTCTCCAAGTAAACCGTGAGCGCAGTGACAGCAGGGACAAGACAGCTGACATGTCTCAAGGGCAGATCTTGAGACGCTCAGCCACATCATCTCATATAATCTTTCTGAGCATCAGACCAGGTTGTTGTTAAGTGGGGTTCCAACCTTGAAGGTCAGAGAAGTAAGACACTTCTGGTGTTACTCATTGGGAAAGTGACAGAGCTGGGGTTTGAACCCAGGCATTTCTGTCACCCCAAACCGTGACCTTTCCTCTGTCCTGTCTGGTTCCTAGCCCATTTGGAGATGGATGATAAAGAACCCCAGTCTCTGTTGGTTCTTCCATTCTTGGCTCTTGTCCTGCATCTTCCACTCTTTCACTCTGGGCTGTGGTCCCTGGAAGTCCGCCCGCCCCCCGAGGAGTTTTCATCCTGGAATGAAGAAGCCTGAATTGCATTGTATTTCTTCTTGGCCAGAGATGAGCCTTCTTCATTTCAAACATCCATATCCCTTGCCTGCTCCTCAAGGGCAGCTGTTCAGAATGAAGATGAGAGATGCCCCCAGAGTTTTGAGAGACTTGTGATGGGAAGGAAAGGTCTTACCCTGTGGCTCCAAAAAAGTATATGTTTGAAAGCCCCCAGTGATACAGATTACACAGAGGTTAAATGTATGATTCCTTTGGGGTTCTGATTTCTTAAAATGTGTTTAAAGAAAAAAAATGACACCTTTAAAAAGCAAAACCCATTTGTTCTCAGGGCTGCAAAACTGAGAAAGATGGAAGCCTCCCTGGGAATGAACGAAAATTGCAGGCTGTTTGTGCAAATGGGCAACACCTTGGGCTGATTGCACGTTTGTGACTTTGTCGTGGGGGCTGCATTCAGCAGGTGTGTGGTCTCTGTTGGCGCTGCTGTCATCACGTGGTAGGACACCCCTGGCAGGTCACTAAGAGTATTCCCATGTGACTCTCTCTGGAGCAGCCCCTCCCCCTGGTGAGGTACACAGGGCAGACATCATGCCCATTTGATAGATGAGCAAGCTGAGGCCAGGTGGGATTGAGTGATCTGGGACTGTGTGATGTCTTGGAAGCCCCTTCCTTCTCTTTTTCTGGTGTGTGATTCCTCTCCTGATGAGGTTAGATTGGACTCTAGGGACCAGGGGGGATCTTCTTGTTTCATCTTTGTTGGTGCCAAAGCTCTGTGGTTATTGAGAAGGAAAGAGCTGCATGTGTTCCACCTGCTCAGAGGTTCTTTTCTCCCACCTTCCTTCTCTTTAACCAACATGTGTTAGGAGTCCCCCATTGCAGAGGCTGGGCTGGAGCCCTGCCCTCCAGCTCTGCAATTCTGAATTCTGAGCTGGGAATGGAGATGAACCATAGTTCATGGACAGAGGAGATGGAAGAAGGGGCACAGGTGGACGAGGATGCTTGTGGCTGAGCCACGTAAGGGGGGGGGGGTCTTCCAAAGCCCCGAGTCCCTGGGTGTGCTGCTCTGTGAAGCTTGCCTTTGGTTTGCTTTTGTTTCTGCAGTTACCCCACTTCCCAAAGCCATGTTCTGAGGTGCCCGTGTAGCCTTGGCACATACCACCCATCACGGTGGTTCTTTTTGGGTCGGGGTTGAATCCATAGCATCTCCACTTTGAACTGCACAGCAGATGGCCCTCTTGGGTTCTGCATTTTGCCATGGGGGACACTGAGATTTGGAGAAGTGAAATGGCATCCCCGAGGCCATGTGCTCATTGGCGATGATAGAGTCAGGCTCAGGACCAAGTCAAGGGGTCTTTGTGTTTTCCTCATACTTCTCGGACCCTCTGAGGCCCAGAAGAATGGAAGCTTTTCCTCCCTTTCAGGAAGGAGGCCATCTCTCTGCTGGAACTGGTGTTTTTTACCTTTCTCTCAGTCTCTCTGGGGGTTATGTTCAAAATATTCACGTATTTGCAATCAGGTTGCACGGGTGCCAGGGTCCAGGACTCTCCCAGCTGTGCCAGGCATGAACCCTGCACTTTGTGGCGGTCGAGGGTTGGTGGGGAGACTTCCCAGGTGGTTCAGTGGTAAAGAGTCTGCCAATGCAGTAGATGCAGGAGATGCAAGTTCGATCCCTGGTACAGAAAGATCCCCTGGAGGAGGAAGTGGCTACCCACTCCATTATTCTTGCCTGGAAATTTCCATGAACAGAGAAACCTGGCGGGCTATGGTCCATGAGGTTGCAAAGAGTCAGACGCGACTGAGCAACTGAGGACACACGCAGGGGTAGGGGGATGTGGCCCAGGAGACAGGTCCAGCTGGTAGAACAGGAGCTGTCCTCTTGGGAAGCTGCTTTTTATCCACTGCTGTGAACACTTCTCTGTTATTTTAACTTGACTGCACGATGGGTGATTTCCTGAAGGACACTGGGCCTGGTCTCCCTGGGCACATTTTATTAACCATCTTCCAGGCAGAGGCAAGATAGAATCTTCCCCTTTGTTTTCCTGAGGCAAGTTGCAATTGTACTACTTTGTATTAGTATTCTTTTTCTCAATTTCAGTCTTTTAAAGTAATAATTATGTATTTTTTTAAAAAACAAACTTCACATAAGAGTAAGTCCAAAATGCATCGCTCTCGGGGACTTGATTTGAAATCATTCTCCTGTGACACTGTAGAGTAGGGTCGAGGAGGCCAGAGGTCTCTGGAGCCTGTCTGCCACTCTGGGTCCTGGCTCTCCACCTCCGGGCTGTGTGGCCTGAGGCGCTGTGATTCATCTGCTCATCTGCATTCATGGCTGTGAATGCATTGTATTAGTTTTCTATGGCTGTTGTAACCAATGCAATACAGATTCATTGTCATACATTCAGCATAGCTCAGAAGTCTGACTCAGGTCTCATCGGGCTGAGGTTAAGGTGTGTGTTCCTTTCTGGAGGCTGTAGAGGAGGGTGGATTTCCTTACTCTGGTTGGCTGTGGCAGAATTCAATTCCTTGCGGTTGTAGGACTGAGATCCCCCGTTGTCTTGCTGCCTGTCAGTTGAGCACTGTATCTTAAAATCTCTGTTTTTAGGAGCTGCCCACGCTCCTTGGCTGGTGACCTCCTTCTCCATGGTGAGACCTAGCAGTGGTGGGTCCAGTCCCTCTCACACTTCCAATCTATTCTTCTTGTTGCTTCTCATCTCTCTGATCCCAGCAGGGAAAGTTTCTTTGATCTTAGGGACTGTTATGATTAGATTAGCTCCCTGTCCTCCTAATAATTTGGAATAATCCCTACCTCAAGGCACTTAACCTGAATCACATCTGTAAAGTTCCCTTTATCATAGGAGGTAGCGTTCATATTTTGTTATTGTTCAGTCAATAAAGTCACGTCTGGCTCTTTGGGACCTCATGGACTGCAGCACCCCAGGCTTCCCTGTTCCAGGCTTCCCTGTCCTTCACTATCCCCTGAAGTTTGCCCAGATTCGTGTCCATTGAATTGGTGATGCTGTCTAACCATCTCATCCTCTGCTGCTCCCTTCTCCTCCTGCCTTCAATCTTTCCCAGTATCAGGGTCTTTTCCAGTGAGTCAGCTCTTCACATCAGGCGGCCAAAGTACTGGAGCTTCAGCTTCAGCATCAGTCCTTCCAATGAGTATTCAGGGTTGATTTCCTTTTGGATTGACAGGTTTGATCTCCTTGCTGTCCAAGGGACTCTCAAGGGTCTTCTCCAGCACCACAATTTGAAAACATCAATTCTTCGGCACTCAACCTTCTTTATGGTCCAACTCTCACATCTGTACTATGACTACTGGGAAAACCATAGCTTTGCCTGTATGGATCTTTGTCAGCAAAGTGATGTCTCTCCTTTTAAATTCCAGACAACAGCCTACCGTGGTATGAATCATTGTTTACACCATTCCAGGAGACAGGAATAGTGGAACCCTGGCAGCGAGACTCTTCCAACAGAGCCTTAACATCCAGATGGCTGTGAACTTTCACACCACGGTAGGCTATTGTCATAGCTTTTCTTCCAAGGAGCAAGTGTCTTTTAGTTTCATGGCTGCAATGGCTGTGGTCTCTGTCCTCAGCCCTGAGAATGTGAACCTCTCTGTTTTTGGAAGACAGGGGCAATTATTCTGCCCACCATACTGCATAAAACTTGCTGTGAGAATTAAGTTAATTGATACATGAAAAGTGCTTAAAGTATTAGGTTAAGTCCTATGAAATTGCTCCAATTCAACTGTTCCCTACAAGAAGTCAATCTAATTATATCTGTCATTATTCTAGTGGTGGAAATGTCATGCTTGATTTAACCAGTTTGCTGCTGTTCTGGTTTCCTGTGGTCATGCATTCCTTTCTCAAGTGAGTTGTTGTTATTTTGGCAAGGTAATGTTGACGTGCACATCCTGACACATCTCCATTATCATGTCTTTCACAAATTAGGGACAGCTCATCTGGGGAGTGCCTGTTTCCTCTTTGCCATCCTTCTTCACCACCCCATGCTCAGCTCACAGCCCTGCGCCCACTTCTGCTGGCCTGGAAGGATCCCTTTTTTTGCCTGGCTCCTTGTCCAGCACCGGCCTGGCTCTGGAATGTGGACGTGGGCCAGGACCCTCCTCCTGTGGGAGGTTCATCCTCTTGTTCTTCTGGGGACCGAACCCTTTCCCTTCCTCTGGGCCTTTGGCTTTCTGAACCGGGCATGGAGTTGCCACTGTTAAGGGCCCACGTTCAGGGTCAGTAACACTGTGACTCTCTTTGCATGGGCCACCTGAGTCCCAGGCACCCACCCCCACAGACTTTTGGTCACCTGAGAGTGTGGATGTGTGTCCCCAGTTCTGTAATGCCCTGTGTGTGGTTCATGGACGTTTTGAGGGTGGACCCTGGCACCGGACAGCTCCTAGTAGTCGCGAGGTCTCGCCTATTACAGATTTAGCTGATCTCTGAGAATCTGTGCCACTTGCCTAGAGTGGTCGAGCCGGCATCTACACCCAGATTGTCCACCTGTGGCCTAGGAAAGGATTCAGACGTGGTTTTTTTTCACTGTCCTGTAGCCACCTCTCATTAATGCTTCCTCTTCTGCGTGTGACCCCCCCGGCCGGTGGAGGGAACTTACCTGAACACCGGCTCTGTGCCCTGAAGCTGGTGACACCACCTTCTCAACCCATCACCACCCCCATGGGAGTGTGCTCCCCAATTCTGCAAGTAGAACCATGGCCCTGAGAGTGTCCAGGGTTGCTCTGAGGTCATACCGAGTCCTAGTGACTTGGAGGCCTGGTTCTTACCTATGCCTGTCATTCCTGGTTCACACGCATCCAAATGCCAGTGTTGAGGAGGGAACCTTCAGTTCCTGGGGGAGCCGGAGATCTGCATGCGTCGTCCTTGATGGGTGTCTCTGCCACAGCTGTTCTGTGGTTTTTATGGGGACCCTAGTGAGTTCCATTCTGGTGGATCAAGTTTCCAGAGGAAGGATGGCCCCCACATGGAGACAAAGGCAACCAGCTTGTCCCCTTCACTGCTGGTATCCAGGAGGAAGATGCCAGCCTCAGGAATCGTGGCCATATGGCCGGCGGGGTGCCTGTTTGGGAGCAGTCAGCCAGGCCCCTTTGAAGCGATTTTAAGACCAATTTGGTAACTTGATTTGGAAAGGGATATCAGTGACTTCAGGGCGCGGGCTCATTAGCTGTCTTCTGGGCCCTGCAAATTGGGTTAAGTGGAATGAAATCGGCTTTTCCCCCTCTCTGGGCTCGTGGCTGAGGTCCAAACCCCATTGTAATGGGAACCTCTCCTGGGGAAAAGACACTGAAAAGCTTTCCGGGGAGTCTGGCGCTCTGTTTTCACATGTGAATTCTGCTTTCCCCTGGAGGGCAGGGCAGTAGGCTGATAAAAATGAACCTGGAGTGGGCCAGTGAGCGGGAAGGGGGTCTGTGTGAAGAGGATGAAGGCTGACTAGTTGAGGAGTGCTCCTCAAGCACTGGCTGTCCTCCTGTTGAGAGATGCTGTGCATGATGCCTTTTCTGTTCTCCCCCCCCCCGCTGTGTGTGCAGGGAAGGGGGCCCTCCTTGAGTTCCCTGGGGCACGTGTGAGCGCACCTAAGGTTTACACCCAGAGTTGACACTGCTGCCTGTGGGACGTTCTCCATGTTACAGATGGTACCGAATTGCTTTCGGGAATAACCCCTCCAATTTACATTCCCACCCGCTGTGCCCCAGAGCTCTGTTTTCCCTACTTTGTCACCCACCTTTGCTACGTTAGATTTTTGCCATCATGCCAGTCTTGTCGGTGAGCTGCAGTTTCTGGTTGTTCCCTGGACGACCAGGAGGCAGACTGCCTGCCCTTGTGAACTGACCCAGTGGAGAAGGGCTCCAGAGGCCACCTGCATCCTTCCAGCCCACCTGCCCACCCCACCCCCTGACTCCTAGGAAGATGGGCGGGGCTCATTCATTGCTTATCTGAAATGGTTCCCCTTCCCAGTTCAGTTTTGTTGCCAACAGGCATCTGTTTTGGACCTGCTGCTAAGCAGTTTTCTCTACCATTTAGGTGCAGAGAGGGCTGGAGCCATGTGTGTGTGATCTTTCTCTCTTTTCTCCCCTCCCTTTTTGGGTCCCAGTTCCTCCCTCACTGTTACCCCCATCAACCTCTTCTCCCTATTTATTCTGCCCTCCCCTGCCCCCATCGCTGGTCTTAATTGACTTTGGCTCCCGTCCCAGACCGCAGCCTGGCACCCAGACCTGCTGTGCTATCGTAGCACCTCAGATGGTTAAACAAACAGAGGGTGGCATTTATTGAATGCCACGCACCCGCGAGTCTGTCCCCTCCTCGCCGGCTCCGTCCTCATCTTTCTCACCATTTGCAGCGTTGAGGGCTGTGGAGTTTCAGCCTCTTTTACGAAGCATCGCTCGTTGCTGGCCGCTGAGTATCGGGCCCCAGGGACCCAGAGGCCGGCGCTGGCTCTGGAGTTCCCCCGGCCTTACGGTAAAAACGCATCACCCTGAACGCGGGCCAGCTGAGGCATCAGCCCAACTCCGCCCTGCCTGCCGAGCAGCTGGATCCTGCCCCCGAGCCTTAGTCACTGGCTGGAGACTCTCCCTGTTCAGGCTGAGTCCAGCCCCTCCTCCCACTGCCCGGGTTCCTGGAAAAACTTCATCCGTGGGACGTGGACTTCTCCTCCTACTTGAATCATTAGAGCTCTCATTTGTTGAACACTTATTAAGTGTCAGAGACTGCACTAAGCCCTTTATGGGCATCTGCTCATTTAATCCTCTTAATAATCTCCCGTGGCAGGTGTGCCTTTAATCTCCTTTTCACTGATGGAAATACCAGCTCAGCCAGGTGAATACTAACAATAGAAAGTGTCTCACCTTTATTAAGTGCTACTGTGTGCCAGGTACCTGGCTTAACTCCCAGGAACCCTGCAAAGGCATGCTGTTGCTATTAAGATTATGCCCATTTCACAGACGGGGACACTGAGACCCGAGCGTGTCTGGGTCCCCTGGCTCATGTGTGTGGTTTGCCTGTTGATCGCTCAGCTGCAGGGCTGTGCTGTAATGAGAGAAAATGCAAACAGAGTTTCCCAAGTGAGCAGGCCTGGCTGGTACCCTGACTCCAGAGCCTGGACTCTCCCTCTTGCTCCACGCTGCCTCCAGGGCATGGACCCAGGGCTGGGCAGAGTTTCCCGCTTTCCCAGATGGGCGTCAGGGAGAGGGCTGTGTGGTTGCCCAGTACACTCAGCAGATTTGCTCAAGGGACTCTTGGGAGAAGAGCAGGCCAGAGGTTGAGGATGTGGCGGGTAGCCACTTAGGGGAGAGACTACTACAGATTGACCAGGGGAGGACTGACCTTCCATTCAAGGGGGACTGGGCCCCCCACTTCCTGTCTTTGCATCCAGCCCAGGTTTGGGCTGCAGCCGTGGGACCAGGTCTGGTCCACGGACTCCTTGCAGCCCACACTGTCTCCCTCCCACCTCACTTCCCCAGTGACCAAGAGGAGCATCTCTTGCAGGGAAGTGGGGTGGGAGGGTGGCTGACACAGCCCTTGCCCACTCAGCAATTTTCCAGTTTATGAAGCATTTCACAGATGTGATCTCATCCCATTCAGCAGTCACGTGGGGATTCAAGCCCCTGTCTAACAAAGGGGGTACCACGGCTTCTGCAGAGAGAGCTCCTGCTTTTTCCACCCCACGGGGCTGCTCAGTCATCCCAAGGCAAGGGGTTCCCTGCACAGACTTCCCAGGTTGGCGCAGGGGTAAAGAACCTGCTTGCCAATGCAGCAGACACAAGACACAGGATCAATCCCTGGGTCAGGAAGATCTGGAGGAGGAAATGGCAACCCACTCCAGTATTCTTGCTTAGAGAATCCCATGGACAGAGGAGCCTGGCCGGCTACAGTCCATGGGGTCTCAAAGAGTCAGACACAATTGCATGACTATGAACTGCGCTGTCCAGGGCTGTAGTCGTCATTCTACCCGAGTCCCAGCAGTGGCCTCTGGAGCAGGAAGCCCAGGCAAGGCCATTGGGTGGAGTTGATGCATTCTTAGTATGAGCAGAAGGAAGATCGCCTCACCGTGTGGGGCTTGTGTCTCAGGAACCTCCGGAGGCCACAGAGTGGTCTCGAAACTAGAGCTGAATGAAGACTTCCAGGAGGAGAAATGAAGAGGCGTGGAACAGAGCGGTGGGATAGCAACAGTGCCACACCTGGGGGGCCATGTGCCTGGACTCCCCTCGCTGTATGGGTCCTCCGCACAGCCCCCCACAAGGGGAGGGCTATTTGCCCCATTTTGCAGACTGGGAATTGCATCTAGGATTAATCTAGGGGGGCTGACCCCAAACCTCCCTTCTTCCCTCCCTGCTCTGCTCTTTAGAAAAACAAAACCAGAATTTCTTTCATGTCGCTCTAGTAAATTCAGTTTTTAAGAAATTAATTTCCTTCTCTGATGCCTGACTCATGACAGATCGTAGATCAGAAGGCAGATCTTGGGTCTTTGCCACTCAGACAGGCTCAGAAAGGCACCGCCCCCCACCCGTGTCAGGGGAGGCTGGGAAGCCAGCAGTTTCACTGTTTCAGCAGAGATGGAGGAACCTGTTAACCTGCCTTAGAAGCTAATAAAAAAAAAAAAAATCCCAGTGAGATCATGTCTGTTAAAGCCCTTTGAGCCCTTGAGCTCAGAGGCTGTATTAATGCACGCTGCTTTTATTGCTTACTCAGCAAAAATGTCCCCAGGCTGCAAAGCCCATTCCCTCCTTCCAACCCCTTTGCTTCTTTACGCATTTTCTTTGATGCTTCCTTTGCATCTTGAAGACCTGCCAATTTCCTGGTTCACCTGCTGTACTAGAAGCATACTGTGGGTGCTAATTTCGTGCTGAACCTTTTTTTGTTCATTGACTCCTTTGACCCTTACAGCCATCTTACGAAGCTCTGTGTATTCCCATTTTCAGGCGAGGCAAAAGAGGTTCAAATTGGGAAGTTCGGCAAGGTCCCAAGGCCTAGAAAGACAGACAGGGTCCCTTTCCAGGGTGTGTATTTTCCGGCTCCTGCCTTGCCAAAGTCATGCCTGTGCTGCTTGTCTTAACTGGAGGAAAGAAGGACCCTCCTGGAATTGGGCCCTGAAATGATGCTTACGGTATATGAGTCATTTTTGCTGCTAAGGGTAGGCTGGACCATGTCTGTCCTTTTTGTTCTAAAGAATCTTGGCCCTGATTTGTTAGGCGGTCACCCCACTGCACGCCCCTCCCCACCCACCCTGGTGCAGGAACGCCTTTGCTTGACTCTCTGCGTGAGATGGACAGAAAGGGGGACCCTGAGGTTGGAGACGCCAGGCTGTGATTTGCCCTGGGAACCTGATCCGGCCCCACCACTGCTGTCTCCATGGGCAAAAATCAGGCTGTTTGTAATAAATAACTCGATCAGAGGTTGGCTGTGGAGATGAGACGAAGAATAGTTAACAATAACTAAAATTGGTCGAGTGTTCAGTAAAAGACAACCAGTCTTCCAGATGCTGTCCTCGTGTTTGGTTTGCCAGGAACAGCCCTGGTCACACCCTTCCCATCTTACCATAGGTTTAGCAGGTCATTTGCTCCCATTTTACAGATAAGGAAGCTGAGGCTAGAGCTGCAAAATTGGGGCTGAAATGCAGATTGCCTGACTTCAGGGTTGAAATGTTCCCCGAGTGTCACATTATGAGACCCTTTCTGTGTGGATTTCCTAGACAGCTGGAACTCTCTCTCTCTCTCCCTACCTTCCTCTCTGTTTTTGGATGATAGCCCAGATAGGTGGTCAGAAGCCGTCTGGCACACTCTTTCTCCTTCCTGGTGGAATTTTATCTACAAAAGATGCATAGATAAAGACAAAACTTGGCTAAGGGAGCTGGCTTCCGGGCTTTGGAGAAAACAGCCACCAAATTTCAAATAGTACTGATCTTGAATAACTGTTAGTTACTGGCAAAGAGGCCACAAACTTGTGCAAATATGGAAGCAGAATCACGGGCTTTTGTCCTTACTTTGGCAAGGAACCAAGAGAAGTCTTGCCAGGGAGGTCAAACTGACCCTTTGTCACTCTTGGCCTTCCTTTTGGTCTCAGAATATTCTTAAAGAATCATTATTAGAGGCAAGAGAGGCCTGGCAATGCCCATAGAGATGTTTTTTTGATGAGCTCGTATCTAGTTGTGGTGTGTTCCTTGTGACTTAGACTCAGCGTGCAGCCACTTGTACGGGTGTTGTGTCCTGCACAGAGGCCTCCCCAGGGGGCAGCGTGGCCTGCATGGCCTGGACCAGGGTACCTCCTGGAGCACAACCCCTCAGATGGAGTTCTCAGAGTTCTCCATCTTTCACTCACATCATGTGGGGTGGACAGTCTGTCTGAATCTGTGATGGTTTGAGATTTGAGAAGAGCACCTCAGGCATGTATCATACTATGGTCTATGGGCTGAACTGTGTCCTACCACCATTATCTGTGGAAGCCCCATACCCCAATAACCCAGAATGTGACTGTCTTTGAAGTTAGGGCATTTAAAGAAGTAATTAGGGGCTAAGATGGTTAGATAGTATCACTGACGCAATAGGAAATAGTGAAGGACAGGGGAGCCTGGTGTGCTGCAGACCATGGCATCACAGAGTTAGACATGGCTTAGTGACCAAACAGCAACAGCAAAGTTAAAATGAGGCCATTAGGGTGGGCCCTGATCCAATCCGTCTGTGTCCTTATGAGAAAACGTGGACACGCAGAGAGATACCAGTGGCGTGCACACACAGGAACGACCGTGGGAAAACACAGTGAGGAGGTGGCCATCTAAAAGCTGAGGAGAGAGACCTCAGGAGAATCCAGCCCCACCCACACCTTGATCTTGGGCTTCTAACCTCCAGGACTATGAAGAAGTTAATTTCTATTGTGCAAAACCCCCAGTCTATGGTATCTGATATATTGTGTATCTGGGGCCATGCCATCAACCAAGCTAAGTGTGCTATAGTTAAACATATTCATTTTCATATTAAGTGAATTATTAAGTGAAAAAAATAAAATCAGTAAGTTGCCTCATGTTAGCTCATTGTTCAAAACTTAAACGATCGAATGTGAATCTTGAGAGCATCTTAAATCTGGGAATTGTGCACGAGGCTGTATTAGTCATAGTTACTGTTTTGCAGAGGAAGGTCCAAGCTTACAGAGGCTTAATAACTTGCCCAAGGCACCACCTTAGTTACTGTGAGAGCTGGATTTGAACCTAGGTAGTTGGGCTCCAGAGCTGTGAATTTACAGACACTCTGGAGCACTCGACCACCTCTTGACAGAGGTTGCCTGGGACGGTGGCTTAGAGGAGCTTCCGGGGTAGACAAGTGAGTCAGCAATTGCAGTGTAGTTAGAATGGAATATGAGAAGGATGTCTGGGGCTCATGTTGAAGTGGGCAGAGCCCCGGCTTTGGCCCCAGCACTCAGCTGCTCCAGGCTGGGCGCTAGGACTTGTGCCCCAGGGAGGACCATGCTGAGCCAGGCTGGTGGGGCTGGGGTGGGAGCCTGGCCGCAGATGAGCCACCGCTCCCCTGTCTAGCGCCATCAAAGACTGTTTCTTGGCCGGTGTGGCCGGAGCCGCAGCCCACCGTGTTTGCTCTGGATAGAGCCTGCTTTGTCTTTCCAGACTGTGTGGGGACAGGCAGGGAGCTATGGCAGGGGAAAGCCCAGCCACGTCTTTGCCATCTTCTCTGCGAGAGGGAAGACACGGCCCTTCAGTGTAGCTTTGTTGTCGTGAAGTCCTATGTGTCTCTGCAAAAGAATGAAGACACAGTCTGCTTTAAACCTAAGCTAGAACCCACCTCTTTCTGTAGAGGCTCCTCGTTGTGTATCTGATTTTTTTTTTTTTTTTTTTAAAGAATAGTCATTTCAATTCTAAGCCAAAAAGGTACTTGCCTTCCAGTGTTCATAGCAGTGCTATTTATAACAACCAAGACATGGAGACAGTCCAAGTGCCCATGATGATTGGTTTAAGAAGATGTGGTATATATATGCAATGAAATACTACTCAGCTATCAAAAGGAGTGAAATACTGCCATTTGCAGCTTCAAGGATGAACCTAGAAATGATCATACTAAGTAAGACTGGCAGAGAAAGATAAATATTATATGATATCACTTATATATGGAATCTACAAAACAAATACAACTGAATTTACTTATAAGAGAGAAACAGACCCACAGACAAGGAAAACAAACTTATGGCTACTGAAGAGGAAAAGGTGTAGGGGAAGAGAAAGATGTGGAACTTGAGATTAACAGGTGCATCCTACCATATATACAAGATAAATAAGCAACAGAATTTGCTGTGGAGCACAAGGAACTATATTCAACATCTTGTAATAATCTAGAATGGAAAAGAATCTGAAATATATATATACATATCTACATATATAACTGAATCACTTTGCTGGATCTTGAAACTAACAAAACAACTTATAAATCAACTATACTTCAATGAAAAAAAATAGTTTTGACTTTCTTAAAAGAACTTTCATTTCATAGACTTCACTTTTATGATGGGTACTGTTGGTATTATCATTATCACTGTCATTATTATTTTTTTCTTTCTGTAGAAATTAGCCAGCAATACTGGCCTGGTTGCTTGTGTCTTTTTTTTTTTTTTTTCTGGTCGTACCTTGAGGCTTGTGGGATCTTAGTTACCTAACTAGGGATTCAACCTGGGTCCTGGCAGGGAAAGTGTGTCTAGACCATCAGGCAATTCTCTTGCATGGTGCTGTGTGTGTTTTTTTTTTTTTTAATTAATTTATTTATTTTAATTGAAAGATAATTACTTTATAGTACTGTGGTTGTTTTTGCCATATGTCAGTGTGAATCAGCCATAGGTATACATGTGTCTCCTCCATCCTGAATCAACCTCTGCTCTCCACCTCCCTCCCCCTCAATGCTTTTCAAAGAGCATTTGCAGCCTTCCCCCTCCCTGACAGGGGGAGCCTGCCTCAAGCTCAGTTCCCATCCGCAGTCTTCTGGGTGCTTCGGGCCAGGTGTCCAGCCTCCCTGAGCTGCGTCTAGAAGATAGGGATAACCATTTGCTGTCGTATTTATGCGGTGGGGGTAACGTTGGGAATGGCGCCTACCGCACAGGCCTGGCAATCCGCCTTCTCTTCCAGGCTTCCTTCCTCCCTTCTGCTCTGCCCAGCGTCTCAGCTGCTTCTCTCCAGAACCCAGCACAGCTCCCCTTCCAGAGCCTGGGCGAGGACGCCCCGAGGGGAGCAAACCCCCATGCTCTTTGTCTTCCACATTTTACCACCTTTTGCTCTAAGCGTTTGTGTAGCTCATCAACCGTGGCCACAGGGCGGCCACCTTCCTGGATGCCAGCCCTGTCCAGAAATGGGCCAGTTTTCACAGAAGCCCTCAGAGGAAGGTGCTATTTAGCATCCCCATTTTATAGCTAAAGGGGACAGAGACTCAGAGAGGCCAACTCATTTGTTGAAGGCCACACAGCTTTTACACAGCAGGAGGAATCGGCCCGAGGCAGCCTGGCCTCATTGCTGGTGCTGCAACGTGCAGCTGGGCCAGAGCTCATCTTGTTCCGGGGGTGGCAGCGTGGGTTGTGCTGTGATCTGCTATGATGACCAGTGTGGTTCACAGGCAGAGAGCGTTTCCTGCAGGACGGGGACAGAGGGTGAGGAGTGTCATTCCCAGCTTCCCTGCGGCTTCTTGTCCCGTCCGGTAAGGCCAGGAGGTGGGAGCAACGGTGTAATCCGTGGGCTCAGCCTGTTCTCACATCTTGGCTGCGGTTTCCAATTCCCTGGCATCAAAAGTTCAACTGAGTGATCAAAGCAGGCTGCACCTAAAAGAAAGGGTGCAGGGACAAATGGGGATGACTCGGATTGGGGAGGGGGGTGATGGGCAAGGAATCAAGCAGGAACGGACAGAGTGGTTGGTTGGCTGAGTGATCTAAACATGGGTGAGGTTGTAATTCATTCATTTAAGTAAATATAGTTACTTAACACCTTCGGTACCCACCTTAGAAAGCTTTATACTTTCTGTTCTGTTTGATCCTCCCTTTGGGGAAGGCAGAGAAGGTTTATAGATCTGTTTTCCAGATGAGAAAACTGAGGTCCAGAGGGGGAAAAATAATATCCCAGAGGCTTTAGGGGGGAAAGGCAGGATTTGAACCAAGGATTTAGGATCCAGGTTCAAAGTGGAAGTGTGTCTTGACCTCTGAGATCTAGACTTAGGAGATGTGTGCCTTCTATCACTCAGCAACTCTCAAACTATGCCTGCCTGCCGCCTCACTGTGTAACAGCAGTAAGCATGATAATTATGTAGCCCCCAGCATGGGTACCGTGTGTGCCAGGCCCAGTTCTGAGCATTTTGCGTGTATTGACTCATGGGGCCCCCATAACCTTCTATGAAGCTGGCCCTATTGAAATGGGCCCATTGAGGCTCAGAAAGTTGTCCCCGATCACACAGCTTGTCCTTGGCAGGATCAAGAACGGAGCCCAGCCATTGGCTTGAGTCCTCATACTCTTGCTGCCACCCTGCAGTGGCTCTGAAGACCAAGCGTTCAGTGGAGTGGGGCGGGGGCGCCGCTGAGTCTGTACAAGAGGAAGGACAGGAAGGGGCGGGGGTGTCTGCTGAGCACTCAGCCAAGGAGTGCATTTGACACCATTCCTCAGGTGACTTCCTGTCTGTGTTTTCATCTTGTTCATGTTTTTAACTGAGCGTGTATTAAGCAATGGGTGGTGCAGTGGTAAAAAGAATCTACCTGCCAGTGGAGGAGATGCTGGAGATGGGGATTCGATCCCTGGTGTAGGAAATGGTCACCCACTCCAGTATTCTTCCTTGCAAAATCCCATGGACAGAGGAGCCTGGTGGGCTACCGTCCATGGGGTTGCAAAGAGTCAGACAGGACTGAACACACACATACACATTAAGCGACTGCCGTCTTCCAAATATTGCTAGATTCTGAAGCTGCAGAAGGTGTAAGACTCCGTTTCTGCACTCAAAGGAGCTCTTCCTCCTTGAGGAGAGGAGGCAGGAAGCCAACATGGATTCTATGCCGGGTGCTGCTTGAGGACATTACAGATATTCTCCCTTGTATTGCTCAGCATCTGAGAACAAGTCAGGTGGGAAATGGCAGGAGGGGGTTAGGACCCAGGTCAGCGGGCCCCTCAGGAGCCTGTGTTCCTGCTTCTCTACCAGCCCTTCCTCGCCACCCAAAGACCAGGAGACAGAAGCCCCAGAGGAATTCTTACTGGGTTGAACTCAGTTTCTGGGAGTTGGCATTCATGTAATTGTCCCTAAATGGAGGCTTTCTCTGGCGCGTCTTTACTTGCCCTGGTCTTTCCCAGATGCAGCAGATGGTTCTTGTTTGGACATTTCTGCACGCAGGGATGCTGTCATCTGCAGCAACCCAGGATAACAGAATTCCTGGGAAAATCCCTGATTTCTTTCTGCCAAACAGTTCTCTTCTGACGGGAGGAATTGACAGAGGCAGTCATGATGTCAGTTCCACCTGTCCAGCTTGGCCCCCTGAAATGATGATGATTATTGCAGTTGCCAAGTGGGAGGGGCCTTGGTCGCACCCCATTCCTTATCCAAAGGAGAAAACGGGAGATCACGAGCCCCCGAGAGATGGGCTGATCCAGGTCACAAGCTGGAGAGGCAGCCTGCAGCAGGAACCAGGATCGGGCCTCGGCGCAGCTCCCTACCATTTGCCTCCCTGGTCTCTCGCCTTCTGGAGGTCTGTAGATAAGAGACACCCTTCCTGGAAGGACAACAGTTTGGGGACTTGGCAGATAAGGCTGAGTGGGTGTGCCTGGCAGGCCCAGAATAAAAGGATTACGGAGAGAAGTTAGGAATGGACCTTCCTTGTGGTCGGTCCTCCAGATAAGGATGCTTTTGAAGTTCGGTTGGCAGGAGGTGGGATCTATGTGGCAGAGCTTGTCACCCGTGAGCCTTGTGGATGGATGCACCCCGATAGGGAAATCAGCAAGCTCATGATAGGCAGAGAGAACTCTTATCAAGGGAGGCGTCTGCAGGGTTTGCTTTGAGGTACTTCCTTCCTGCCCACCGACTTCTGGAATCTGTCTCCACTTTACAAATGCAAAAACTGAGGCATAGATAATGCTTCTGTTTTTTTTTTTTTTAAATCCTGATGGAGATGTCATTGTTTCAAATCCTGGGACTCCTCAGAATGCTCAATGCTTCTCATTAAACTGAAATTGCTCAGTCATGTCTGACTCTTTGTGACCTTGTGGACTGTAGCCTGCCTGTCTCCTCTCTCCATGGGATTCTCCAGGCAAGATTACTGGAGTGGGTTGCCATTTCCTTCTCCAGGGGATCTTCCCCACCCAGGGATCAAACCCAGATCTCCTGCATTGCAGGCAGACGCTTTAACCTCTGAGCCACCAGAGAAGCCCATGCTTCTCATTAGGCAACAGTTTAGTTGAGCGTATACTACAGGCCCCGGGTGTGCTGCTTTCTCGGAATATGGAAATATGTAGGACCCTCTCTTTTCCTCTAGGGAACTTTGGTTCTCCTGGCAGGGGAGTTTTGTTTGTTTATTTAAACTGTTTATTTTATATTGACGTATAGCCGATTAACAGCGTTGTGATGGTTTCAGGCAAACAGCGAAGGTGCTTAGCCATACATATATGTGTATCCCTTCTCCTCTAAACCTGGCAGCGTGGCTTTAGTTAAGAAATCAGACAGTCACATCAGAAGGTTGGGGGGCAGTGCTGGGGCTCTTGGTTGCCCTAAGCACACAGACTGTCTCACAGTGTGGACCCGGAGTGGTCAGAAAAGCAAGGAGGTGGCTCGGGGGGAGGCAGGCGGGAGCTCTTCAGGTTAGAGGGGAGAGAAGAGGGATTTGGCAAGCAGAGACCCGATCCTGGAAAGGAAAGTTCATCTTGCCTTTGTGCCGAGGGCAGTGGAGAGGAGATGGCTACCTGAGGTTTAAGTGCTGGCGTAAGAGGATGAAGCTGGCATTTCAGAAAGCTCATTACCCTGACTGATCAGTAAGACGGGATCAGAGCAGGGTCTCAAAGTAGCAGTGAGTGCTGATGGGGGCATGCCCTGTTGAGACGGGAGTGGTTGGGAAAGGCCCAAGAGAGACAAAATCCCCTGAAGGTGGCGTGTGATGAGCTCGGGGGTTTACGGGAGGCAGAATTAAGTGTGTTGCCACCTGTCTGGCTCAAGCACCTGCATGAATTTGATGCTACACGCTGCGGTGGGACATGCTGGTGTGTGTGTGTGGCAGGGGGTGGGGGTGTATGAGATGAGCTGGTGGATCTGGGAGGCCCCCCAGTGCAGCAGTGGGCGAGCTGCTGAGGGCTGGTGAGACCCCTGCCCAGGGCCCAGGGCACCAGCCAAGGCTAGGTTCTTCCCAGCAGTTGCATTGAAAGCTCCTGAGACAAGACCTGCCACCTTGGTGGTGCCACCTGGGGGGAGCCTTGGGCCCCTCCCCCAGCATACATTTCTCTTTCCCCAAACCATTGAATAGCATGAAGGAGTGTTTTGCAAAACAGAAAAGCAATTTGCCTGCCATGTTTCTCTTGAGCTTTCTTGTCTAGTCTGCAGGAGGGAGTGATGGAGCTCCAGGGTCCCTCTGCCTGGGCCTGTCTCCTGGCTTTGGTGGTGACTAGGAGTATAACCTCACGTTCTAGTGAAATGGGTATGATCATAGCAGCTCTGCATCTTACAGTTTGGTTGTATGGCCAGGGGACTCCGAGTGTAGCACCTGCCATGCCTTTAGGAGGTTGTCCCTCCCCACATACCCCGCGTTACACTGCTTTCTAGCTTGATGGATTTTTAACACTTTCCTTCTTCATCCTTAACCCAGTCCTTTGAGACAGGTGTCTTTAACTTGTTGATTTTTTTTTTTTTAAACTTCTGCTGCATCATTGAAGCTCATCCAGTTCTGCTCTGATCTTTCTCTGTCGATATGAGGGCTGAGGATCAAAGGCTCTCTGAGGGGCTTGGACTTCTGTTGGGTGCTCTGTCTCTTCAGTCCTGTCTGACTCTTGGTAACCCCATGGGTGGTAGCCTGCCAGGCTCCTCTATCCAATGTATTGCCCAGGCAAGAATATTGGAGCGGGTTGCCATTTGCTTCTCCAAGGGATCTTCCCAACTCAGGGATCAAAGCTGTGTCTCCTGCATCACAGGTGGACTGTTCACCACCGAGCACCAGCGAAGCCCAGGGACTCAGACCTGCATCTCCTCTGCTCCAGTTGGACGTTTTTCCCCTATATTCTAGGAGTTTTAGTGTTCCCACTTCTGCAGAGGAAGCTGAAACTTACAGCTGGGTGACTGGCATCAGATCCCCACTGGGGGAGTCGGGGGAGAGTGTGGACCTTCACCCTGTGGGATCTAGGTCTGACCCAAGTCCTTGTTCCTATCTGTCTCTTTTGAAATCGGGATCTCACCTGGCCTGGAGGCTCCATCTTCTTCATGGAGGTGTCTTTCAAGTTCGGAGATCCGTCACCACCTCTAGGCAGCCTTCTCCTCCCCCTGCCCCGGGCTGCCCCTTCTCTTGTCCTGGGGCCCCAGACTCCCCTCTATCATTCACTTTCCCTTTGGTAACTGTCTGCTCTTTCCTCCAGCTGTGCATTCTTTGCCAGCAGCTGGGGATTTGCAGTCTTCAGGCCCCTCGGGTCTCTCTCGGTCTTGGGCCCTAGTGAGACATGGTGGCTGCGTGGTGAATAAGTGAAGGCAGTGATTTTCATTAGTTGTTATTGGACAGCGTTCAGTCCTCCTCTCACCCTTTCCTGCCTTCTCGGAGGAAAGCGTGGCACAGCAGTTCCCAGAAGTACGAACCCAGAGGGAATTAGCACGCTTAGTTTTTATTTTTATTTTCCCACTCAGAAATCTGTCCCCGTGTTTTGAGCAGCATTTCCAATATTAAGGCCAGTTTTTCATACCCTTTCCCCGCTTCTGCCCAGTTCTGTGTTCATTTAATGACTGCTTATTCAACAGATACATTCCACGCACCTACTATGTGCCAGACCTTCTTAGTACTCAGAACACTTCAGGGAGCGATCTGTTGAGCAGGAGGCTGATGCTACAAGAAGTCTGGTTGGCCAGAAGCAGAGGCAGCAAGACCTGGAGCCTGGGTGTCCTGGGACCCCGTGCTGCCCAATCTCTCCACTTCACAGGCCCTTGGTGTGCATGTATGTGGAGTGAGCAGGTAGATTAAATATGTCTTCAGGGTTTCTTTCCAGTTCTGGGATTATTGATTCATCCACCAATGCTCATCGAGGGCTGGGGACAGGGGAGTGGAGGCATCTCCACCATCAGGGAGTTCTTGGCCAGTGGAGGGGAAACCCGGCCAGAGTCAGGGAAGGAGAGCCCAGGTGGAGGGGACCGTGGGGCGGGACCAGCTGGGCTGCAGGACTGCAGTCAGGGTGAGGAAGAGGGGTGGAGGAAGGTGTGC
This sequence comes from Muntiacus reevesi, assembly GCF_963930625.1. NCBI lineage: Eukaryota > Metazoa > Chordata > Mammalia > Artiodactyla > Cervidae > Muntiacus > Muntiacus reevesi. The sequence continues at coordinate 65,702,528 of NC_089260.1, forward strand.
TTACACCAGGTCCAAGGACAGCAGTACCTGCCAGGAGCCCTTTTCTCCGGTTATCCTTCCAGACTCGGGGGCCTTGTCCCTGCTGTGGGCCTGCTTCCCGAGGTCAGAGCGGAGGGCAGCAGTTAGTTCATCCAGGAGTGGTCATACCTCTTCTGCCTCATTCTCAGCTCCCGGTACAGCTGCTGACCACCCAAGGCACCGACGGTTCTGGAATCAGATGATGGAGGTTCGCAGGATGCTCTTGACCCCCTTTTGCTTCAGACCTCTGTCCCGAGTCATATCTGCTTCCTTCCTATGCTGGAGGCAAAAGGTCCCATATAAATTTTCTGTGGCTGCCCAAATGACTATAAACTCAATGGTCTAAAAGCATAGAAATGTATTCTCATACTTCTGGAGATCAGTACTTTGAAATCAAGGTGTTGGGAAGGTTGTGCACTCTCCAAAGGCTCTAGGGAAGCATCTCTGTCTCTTCCAGTGGCTGCAGGCATTCCTTGGCTTGTGGCCGCATTATCACTCCGCTGTCCGCTCTGTCTTCCAGCTGGTTAAGGGCTGGCTGGCAATTCTGAGCGCTTGCAGGTAGAGCTTGGGCAGTACCTGCTTATTGCTCCTTTCTGAGCTCTGAGTTCTTGTTCTGGTGGGATGTGAAAGTCAACTTCAGGCCATAGTGGGGTGTAGGAAGGACTTCTGTGGAAACCCTTTGTCTGTTGAATTTGACTCTGTTTCTTCTACCTTCATAGCAGGTAAACCCTGCTTGTGGGGACATCAGAGTGTTTTTCCTGTCCCTCAGATGTGCTCAGACTCCTTTCCCTCTATCATATGGTTCCCTAAGCCATGGCAGGCGTGCAGTCACCTGAGCCAGCTGAGTCCCAGACCCCCTTACCCTCTAGAAGGGACCTCCACCCCCCCCACCCCGCATCGGTAGGCTGATGATGCTGCCCTGGAAGGTTCACTGGAGGGTGAACTGCCTGACAGCCCCTCGGGTAATGAGTGTTTTTTTCTGGAGGCTCCTGGGACATCACCCTGGCTGATTGTAGGTTGTGTGACTTTCAGGATGGGCATCCACCCACTGTGATGGAGGAAGAGGTCACAAGGAGGGCAGGGCCTTTCCTCCAGTGGAAAACCGGATCTGAGGCCCCCAGTGGAAGATTAGGAGTGAACTGGTCATGAATCGAGAGGCAGGGAGTTCAGCATCCGCTGGGCTTGGAGGAGGGGTCGGAGAGGAGAGGACCTAGGCATTAGTCCATGAAGCCTGGGTCTCTGTCTCCTCCCCTCTCCCCCCATCTCCCGAGCCCCAGGGGCACAAAGTAGGCTGGAAACACTCTGTGAGTGAAAGGGAGAGACTCAGGTGGGGTCCGTCCCGACAAAGAGGGATGCTCACCATCAGGTATGTGTTCTGGACCAAACTGCAGGGTCCGCATGTGGCCCTGCCCAGCCCCCACCAGGCTGCTGCATCTGGCTGGGTCTGAAGCGTGCTCCGTGGTCTGAGAACAAGGCCACTTCGGGGAAGGTTCACACTGGCTTTTCCCTGCTTCCACTGAGATGTCTCCTAAGGAGGGACAGCTTCCGTGGTCACTACTGCCCCTTCCATAATGACAAGACGGAAGAGTACCTCATGCTGCAGGACCCCACTCAATCTCAGGCACACTCATCTGGGCGAGGAGAGGGGCTGACACACGGGGCTTCTGAACTCGCTCCGCAGGGTGGTTGGGAGGTCTGTGAGCGCACGCAGCCTCGTTTATGGACAGAGAAGTCTGTGTGCCCGGCTTACCACACCTAACATTTGCTGATGCCTGTGGTCATGCTCGGGCGCTTCCTTGAGAGGGGCTTCGCAGGCCTGCCATCCCTTGGCCTCCATGCTCTCCTCTGTTCACATGTCTGCCCAGCCTGGAGAGTGGGACTTGAGAAGTGTTTGTGGAAGGACTGCCTGGCTGATTGGACCCACGGATTTCACGGTTCTCCAGATGGCAGCTGGGGAGAAGCTGGGGGTCTTTCAGAGCCGGGTGGAGCCTCCTGCAGGCGCCCAGGAGCACATACACCTTTCCAGGGATACCTGCCCACCTGGCCTCTGAGGGAACAGGCTCCGTGCTCGGCTGTTCCTTCCAACAGGTACAGAGACCTCTGTGGTCCTGGATCTGGGTGTCTCTTGAGCACAGAACTCTCGACCCATTGTACAGTGGGGTGGGGGTGGCCCCCTTTCAAAAACACCATTAGGAAGAGGAAAATGGGTCTGGGGACAGAATGGGTGGGGGTCTTCACTGAAGACTCCTTCACCCTCTTCTCTGTTTTGTCTCGTGAGTGACTTAGCTCTTCGGAAACGCTCGTGTGCTGCTGTGAATACAGCAGTTCAGTGCTCTGGAGCTGAGCGCCACGCCGATACATGCGGCCCCGGTGGTCTTACAAACATACTGTGCATCTTTGCTTGGTCAGGATTCATTCCGTGTTAGGGATTCCGCGTGTCCCCATTAACTGAAGACACTGGGAGGTCACAGCTAACCCGGGCGATGGTTTTAGTGAAAGCAGACCAGGGGAGGATGTGAATGGGAGGAAGTGGTAAAGGGGTAGAGTGGGTGGGATGTGTACCCCGTAAAGACATTTTCAAATCCTAACCCTCAGTATCTGTGAATGTGACCTTATTCAGAAGTAGGGTCTTTGCAGATGTCACTGAGTTCAGATGAGGTCGTGTTGGAGTAGGGTGAGCCCTAAGTACAGTCCATGGTACTTTTGAAGAAAAAGGACAGATAGACAGACAGACACATGGGGACAAAGGCCATGTGAGGACAGAAGCAGATTAGACCTTGTGTCTCCCAGCCAAGGAGCACCAAGAATTGCTAGCAAACCAGAAGCTGGAAAAGGCTGGCAAGGATGCTGCTCTAGTGCCTTCTGAGAGCATGGCCCTGTTGACACCTTGATTTTGGGCCTCCGCCCTCCGGAACCGCGAGAGAATTGAGTTTGTTGTTTTAAGCCACCTGCTTTGTGGTCACTTTGTACAGAAGCTCTAGGAGCCGAGCACAGAAGGGAATCCCATCCTGTCCCCAGGCGAGGGCTTTCCCAGACCCCATTTAGAGTCTGCAGTTGTAAGTTAGTGAGTGCACTTTCCTACGTGCCTCTGCTGTTAGATTTGGCATTCCCTCACTCATTCACTCATTATTGTTGGGCAGTTAGAGTGTCATGGGATCTGTCTTGAAATCTGCTCAAAGCTCTTCTTCCTTGTCCTACTCTCCAAATCTCAGCCTATCGTTTGCTTCACCCAGGTGGTGGCTCCATCCTCTGGGTCTCTTCTGATTTATGCCTTCCTCCTTGGCTTCCCTGATCTACCTGAAACCTCCGAATCCATCTCAGGGGCAGGCCCCTCCCAAGATACCTTCTGAGACCTCTCAAGGGCTCCCTGCCCCCGCTTTGAAGCCCAGCAGTCCTCTGAGTTGGACCACCTGTGGCTCTGGTTCTCAGTCTGGCATCGGTCTTGCAGACATGTCTCCTGGCTGACAGTGAGTACACTACAGACACTTTCTCATTGACTCCTCACGGCAGCTCTGGAAGGGGGTCCTGTTATTAGCCCTGCCCTGCAGAGGAGGTTCAGAGGAGGGTCAACTGGGGTCATAGCATGTATGCAAGCAGATGGCTTTCTTACCCAGGTCTGGACCTCACAGGCTGCTCCCTGAAGCCCATTTCTGTGGCCCTCACCCTGTGCCCAGCCCCTGTGGGAGGTGGCCCCGGTCCTCATGGCTTAGAGAGGTTTTCATGGGTACTTGATCTGTCTAGGGTTGTTTATCAGGGATTTAGGAATATCTGATTAGGTGAGCTCCTGAGAGGGTGATTGTATCTTTACCCGTGGAGAGTCTCTGGCCCGCCGCCCCTGGCTGGCAGACAGCAGGAGCCCGGTGATGCAGGCGACCGAAGGGAAGACTCAGAGGAGGAGCAGCCGTGGAGCCAGGCCTCCGTGGTGTCGCACAACAGAGCCTGGCTCCTGGAACCCCTGAGACTCCAAGATCCAGCTCTGTCACATGACCTTGGGCAGAGTAGCTGCCCCACTGTGCCTCACCTTCCTCATCTGTAAAATGGGAATAACAATAGCACCAACCCCCAAAGTCTGCTCTGAGGGTTCCGGGCGTTACTGGGGGGAAGTGCACAGGAGGTTCTTAGCCAGTCATCGGTGTGATGGAAACAGAGACTCTTGGATGGAAGCTCAGACAGCATCTGTTGAGGCTGCTTCAGGAATGGAGATGGAAGAGCAGCTTCCTGGCCTTTGAACAGCCAAGCAGCGAGACCTCCGGGCAGGTCAGAGTGTGGCAGACTCTTTTTTTCAGGCATGGCCAGGCCACGTGCCCTGGTGTGGCTCCCTGCCCTGGGGAGGGAGGGAGGGAAGGCGTTCTGGTCCCAGGGCCATCCTGCAGGCTCATCGGCATCTCTTACTGTGCCGCCGGGGCCGAGGTGGAGGCTGCAAGGCCTGGAAGCCTGCGTGCTGGGGGAGGAACGTCATGTTTCATGTGGGAAGAAAAGGTCGCAGTATCTCCCTTCAGTGGCATTTCACACCAACCGCAGCTCCTGCCACATTGATCAAGAGCCTGGCCCGGAGCACTCTCCCAGGCCCCCTTCGGGGAAGGCTGTGCCCATTTCTCAGATGGGGGGTCTGGTGTGGTCCCCCTGCACAAGACACCTGCCTCCTCCAGAGATGCTGGGCTCACCCCCTCTGAAGTCAGTGCCCCTCCTGGAGGCCTGTCTGTTGTCCCTGCAGCAGGGATGCTCCATGAGCTTGCCGACGTAGGGAAGGAGGTCATGGGTGGCCGGGGGATTTGTAACCACTCCCGGCCCGTCGCTGTCGCTGTCTGCAGTGGTCAGGTGCTTCCTAGTGGTCACTGTGGGGCAGGGCGCTCAGCTGGTCCACCCCACTGCCTTGCAGGAAATCACCAGGTTGAGCAGGAGGGCAGTAAAAGCAGGGGGAACCCCTGCCATCTGCCCATCACTCAGAAAGTGCTTGATTCTCTGAAAGGAGCTGCTGAACTATGGCCTGAATCAATGAAGAAAGACTCCTGCCTCCTGCTTTCTGAGGCTCAGGGATCTGGAAGGGAAATCACTGGTCACTCCCACCCAAATTAGATGTGACCCAGGCCAGTGGCATGGTGGATTCAGCTTTAGAAAACAGCTGTGCCAAGGGCCCTGTCCACAGGGAATCAGATGTAATTGTGCCGGAAGGAACTGGGGCATTTGTGCTTTTTGAAGCAACTAGGTAATTCGAATGTCAGCCCAGGTTGAGCTGCAGGGAGTCACTTACAAGCGTGCCCTCCCTCACCACATAGGCGTGTGTGGTTGATGAAGACCTCCCACAAATCTGCTAGACAGGAGACTCCAGAATAAGACTGATGGTGAAAGCAAGGATCGAGTGAGTGCCCGCAAGCACCAGGCACTGTGCTGTGTGTACTGCTCTCGGTCTTCATCATGCCTGTCTGAATAATGTTCTGGAAAAATCCCCATTTTATGGATGCAGAAACTGAGGTCACGAGGGTGAAATACATATCCAAAGGTGCAGGACGGGTAGGGTTGGAGTTGGGCTTGTCTAACTGTGACTACAGTGCTGACCGCTGACTTGACTGCCCCTGCCCGGATTGGTAGCGGCGGGGACAGCTGTTCACTGAGATTGTTCTGCACTATGGAAATCTCATCTGGGTCCCACCCTATAGAAAATGAAAGTTCCATGTGGCCTTGAGCACCACGTGTAGAAACTGGTCGAGGTTGCTTTTTTGAGAAATACCTCATTGAGGAAATTCAGTATTTAAATGATGTCTAGGTTTCTGAGCAGAGTTTTATGTTTTAGGAGGGTAGATGTTTACATATACACAGATCCAGGGGTTTCTATTCCTGTTTGAGTGCGTGGGCATGGCGGAGAGGAGGAAGACTGACTCTCAGAAAGCTCAGATGATCAGATACCGCCGGATGCTCTCTGGGGGCTGGAAGGTGACGTTGCTGATACGTGGCCCCATGGCTGCCTGTATTTTCCATGCTCTGCTTAGAGATCACAGCTTCTTTGTGTTGATCTTCAGATGCCTCTGGGTTTGATCATTTCTCATACCTTGAGTGCTATTTCTAATGCCCTGGAGTTCTGCTCACTCCTTTTCCATACATTAGTGAGGTTTTACCGGTGAAAATCATCATTATTGTTGTCATTTGTTGCACAGATAATGTTATGATTGCAAAGAACAGAAATGGATTAGAAAAGGAAATCACTAACCACTTAACCAATCAGATTGTTTTCAGACATCTGATATGTCTGTCCATATAGTAACAATCTGTTGTTTAGCCGCTAAGTCGTGTTCGACTCTTTCGGGACCCCGTGGACTGCAGCCTGCCAGGCTCTTCTGTTCATGGGATTTTCCAGGCAAGAATACTGAGGTTGCCATTTCCTTCTCCAGGGGATCTTCCCAACCCAGGGATCAAACCCACATCTGCATTGCAGGTGAATTCTTTACCATGAGCCACCTGGGATATAAGCATAGGTGCCTATACAGTGCCTTGATATAGACATAGGTGTAGGGAATATTCTGTAATCTGACATTATATCCTAAGCATTTTGTTCAAGCACCTTACTAATGATCATTTTTTTAAAAGTTCATCATGTTCTAAACCAGTGCTGTGTTGTTAAAAATGAAGGTTCCTAGGAGTTTGCTCTAATACTTGAGGGTGCTCTGAGACGCTTTGTGCATATACCTCTTCTCTTCTTGGAAAATCCTTTGGACACATGCTCAGCAGAAGGATTATTGAGTCAAAAGGCACCATTTTATGAGTTTGATGAACACTGCCAAATTACTCTCAAATAAGGTTTTTTGACACTCTTCCCATCAATGTGTGGACCTGCCGATTCACCATAGCCTCATCAACACTGGGTATTATTAGCTGAAAAAAATTATAATTCAATCATTGGAGAACAGTTCTCTCATTACATTTACACTTTTTTATCCTTAATGAGGCCAATTATTTTTTCATCTGCTTGTTTACCAACTCTCTTGGGGAATGCTGATGTTGGCTCCTCATGCAGCCAAATTCATGACTTTCCATGTGAACGCCTTCAAGTTGAGCCAGCTGCAAGTCAGTCTTTACTGAAAATGAGTGAGCTTCAAAATCGAGCCTTTGTGTGAACAGCTGATCAGCACACAGGCTTCTGGGTTTGAACGCTGGGCTGAAGCCCCCTGCTCCTCCTGTGTGTTGTGGAGTTCTGCTTGCAATCTGAACTTGCCCCTGTAGTCTTCATGACTTCAGACATCAGACTTATTCCCCTAGATTTGTCTTCTGAACAAGGCAAGATTTGTCTTCGGAAAGCTTTGCAACATAGTCTTTCAACTATTTTTGGGCTTCCTAGCTTTAAAAAAAAAAATGAAGTAAAGTCTGTTTCCTGTTAAGTCGCTTTATTTGTGGTGCTGTTTGCGTTTCTAGATAGCTTTCTCTGATTTTCTTACTTCTTCACCTTGCCACATCCTGTGGGGCTGGGAGGCTCCTCCAAGCCCTGTTTAGCTCTGCCTGTCTGTCATTGGTGCCTGGCGTCCTCTCCTGGCTCCCTAGCTGGAACCTTCCTCCCTGGGATGGCTGAGGCCAGTTGGGAAACACCAGGATGGATATTAAAGAGCCTTGTTGTCCCTAATGAAGAGCAAGGCTTACACTGGTAGGAGAGCCTGTATTCAACTTAGGTTGAATAATTGGTTGGGAATTGGAATTTCCGTTTAGACTTAGAGCATCTTAGGGTGCTCTAAAGAAACCTCCTGTCCTTCTCTGGAGCATGACTCCCACCTGGGAGGTGGGTTCTTAGCCCAGGTTGTGCAGGAAGGAAGTGGTAGAGCCCAAATCACTGAACAGGATGGACCGTCTGCCTGAACTTGAGCTTTACTGCCTCCCTGTGACCTGTACCTTCACCCTGACACTCAGCATTCCCCTGGAGGTATGTCTCCTCTGCCTTCCACCTGTGATGGCCCCAACCTTGAGCTCCCAGTTCAGTGATGAGTCATAGGCCAAAGTCATCTGTGTTTTCTTGAGTATACCTTTCTGCATAACAGATAGCTTCTGTGACATTACTCAGTTCGTAATTTTCCCGAGTAAACTTTATCCCTTCCCCATTGTCCTCATCACTTACTCTTGTTTACACAAACACCAGGCTCCCATTTATTCCATTTCCCTTGGCACTTCGATCTGTTTCCCCAAGCATCATCCTCAGAAAGGAGGACTCTCGCTGGGTGAGGTGGGTGCCTGGGTGAAGATGACCCCCAGGATCTGTATATTTCCTAGGAGAACTGAGTCTGGCATCTGGGGTTCTCCTGTGTTGATTCTGCCCCAGAGGCTATTTTCTCAGAATGGAGCGTCTCCCAGGTCCCCAACTACTAGATATCCCGAGCAACTGCCTACAGCCTGAAGGATGGATGACTTAAGAGCTCTAGCATCAGTTCTGAAGCTTTGGTTGCAAACACCTCGGTTTCATGATCCTGATGGCTTCCTAGGGCTGTAGGAGTAAGTCTCCAAACTGCAGTGTGCAGGACCTTCCATCAGTGTTACTCGCCCTGGTGCTGGGAAGTCACAGCCCACATTCATGTTGGTGGATGCTATGGTTATGGAAGGCTTCCCCTACCTTATGTCCCGGGCTGTCCCAGCAGCCTGGTGAGAGAATGGTTATGTACTGGGTATCTGACGAGCAGTCAGATCCCAGTTGGCTGATGTTAGCGGCTCATTTCTCTTGTTTCATGTGCCTTCTTAAATCTCTCACTTCTTTAAAGCTATTGATCACAGGTCACCTTCTCTAGGGAGTTCTCTGTGAGTGGCTTGTCACCTTCATCGTGTGACTGTTTCTCAAGGACCATGGTAAATGCTTACACAGATTATATAATTTAACCTATTCCTAGTCATTATCTTTCATTTGTTGTCTAACTGCTTAAGTGTGACTGCCTTGTTCAACCCAATATATATCCACTGATCCATTCCACCATCATTGAATCAGTCAGAAGAGCTCTTTTCCTGTTTTAGGTGCTAGGGAACATAGATGAAGAGTATGTCTCTTCCTTAAGGATCTGGGACTCATCACACATTAAAACAACTACAGATGTTTACTAATTCACAGCTCTCCTCTATCAGGCTTAGCCCTGAGCCTGGTCTTGGCATCCTTGTCAGTAAGCACTCTAAGGAAGCTGTTCCCCATCAGGGATGGTCTGTTCACTTGCCTGGTCCTGAAGCCTTCATCCTGGTGGCACAGGACCTGATCATCATTCATGAGAACCATCTTGCTGTAGTTGGGTTTCCTGGGAAGCAGATGCTAAGGTTGTTCTTGTTGTTCATTCACTAAATCATGTCTTACTCTATGACCCCAGGGACTGCAGCAGGCCAGGCTTCCCTGTCCTTCACTATCTCCCAGACTTTGCTAAGATTCATGTCCTTTGAGTTGGTGATACTGTCTAACGTTCTCATCCTTTGAGATGTGGTGTTTACTATGGGGTGCCTTTGGGGTCAATAACTATGAAACTGATGGAGAAGAAATCAAGATGGAGCAGAGGGAGAAGTTAAGCAGGGAGAACGACTGACCAAGACCCCAGTCAACCCCCTAGGAGCCCTGGTGCTAGAATGGCCTTTCAGAATTGTCCAGAATCGAGATGAGGATTGGTCAGTCGTTGAGGGCTTGCTTGGAAGGGGGTGCCACCTTAGCAAGGCAGTGTCTTCAACCAGGATGGTCTCCAAAGAGAGCCAAGAGCTGAGGCCATCTGCCAGCATGTTCATAAGTTGCTTTGGTGATGGCTGGATGGATTGATGTCTGCTTTGTTCACCATTTTATTCCTTGTACCCAGCAGTGACAGAATTATTTTCCTGGGCTCCAAAATCACTGTGGATGGTGACTGCAGCCATGAAAGTAAAAGACGCTTGCTCCTTGGAAAGAAAGCTATAACAAACCTAGACAGCATATTAAAAAGTAGAGACATCACTTTGCTGACGCAGGTCCGTATAGTCAAAGCTATAGTTTTTCCAGTAGTCATGTATGGATGTGAGATTTGGGCCATAAAGAAGGCTGAGTATTGAAGAATTGATGCTTTTGAACTGTGGTGCTGGAGAAGACTCTTGAGAGTCCCTTGGACTGCAAGAAGATCAAACCAGTCAATCCTAAAGGAAATCAACCCTAAATATTCATTAGAACGACTGAGGCTAAAGCTGAAGCTCCAGTACTTTGGCAACTTGATGTGAAGAGCCAGCTCATTAGAAAAGACCCTGATGCTGGGAAAGATTGAAGGCCAAAGGAGAAGGGGACGACAGAAGATGAGATGGTTAGATAGCATCACCAACTCAATAGATATGAATTTGAGCGAACTCCGGGAGATAGTAACAGGGGAGCTGGCGTGCTACAGTTCATGGGGTCACAAGCAGCCAGACACAACTGATGGACAGAACAACAGCCACAGCAATGACCCAGCACACCGCTGACACTCAGCATTTTGGGGGCTGGAATTACACAAACTTTATATACAGCATGATTAACACATCCAACAAGTATTGACTATCTTAGCAATAATTTTTGAGCATCTGTTATATACCAGGCACTATTATCATGCTTTTGGAGTTTATAATCTAGGGGGTTTGGAGTGGGTGGTGGTTCAACTGGGCTTCCTGGAAGAGGTGACATTCAGTCTAGGGGTGTGACTTCCTGGAAGGTGGGCCCTGGCCCAGTGTTGGACCCAGTGTTTCCCTGGCTCCCTAGGAGATGACTTTTTGAGATGGAGAGTGAACGGGTAAGGGATGTTTTTCTCAGGGAGGGAGGGGACTCTCCACCCAGCCCACCTGTCGGGGTACCTGTCCACTGTGGGAAATTCCCTGCTCGGCTTGCGTCCACTGACGTTTGATCTCCCAGGAGCCTGGAACTTCCCCACGGGTCCCATTGGCCCAGTGACTTTTGAGTAATTGGAGAGCGGAGGGAACACTGTTTTAATCTGAGTGGAAACATATATTTTCTTCTTTGTGAGTCACCAAAAACTACAGCCCTGGGTAGTTGCTTTTTTTTTTTTTTCCTGTATGTAAATCAGCTGTCATTACAGTTCAGGAAGTTGAGACTCTGAGCAAGGAGGGCGAGATGGAATCAGTGAATTTTAGATCTGAAAGCAACCTAGAGGTTGTGCGGTCCAACCCCTTCCTTTGCAAGAGGCCCCAAGTGGGGAAGGAACTGACAAGGTCACCTAGTGGCCTTGGAGAGAGGGGCAAGGTGTTTGACTCCCTGTAAGGCACTGGCCGGTGCATTTGGTCGTTTCTTCCCAGTCCACTCACTGCCCCACGGGACCCCAAGATGCACTCCACGGCCTGGCCCACAGCAGGTTGCTTTTATCTGCACGCGTCGTCACCAAGTGATCTGAGAGGCAGTTACCGAAAGCGATAGCTTTGATATTCTGGGTGACAAGACCCAAGTACCGTGGCAGGAAGGGAGGTTTTGGGTGTTTGGAGAATCAAAAACTATTTACCTTGGGGTTGATTTAATAAGTTTACATCTTTGGGGTGGGAGGGGTGGTGAGAGAAAGTTGAATGCAAGTACAGCTATGAAAAAGCGAGTTTGGGTTGGAGAGTTAGGAAGTAAAATGCTGTAGGGCTCCAGGGAAAGCAGCCCAGTAAAGGGTGACCCTCCAGAAGGCTCTTCCTCCCCCAGCCGCCACCACACCCTCTGTTTTGATGGGAGGATTTGCACGGTACTTTATAGTTTACAAAGCATTTTCTCAGATACCTGCTTCCTTTGACACATGGGGCAGTGCTTTCAAATTCCGTCTGCCCCTGCACCTTTGCACCATTTGGGGGGAGCTTACCTGGGAACCCAGGCATCTCTGGCTTCAGGTCCTTTCTTCTTGGGACAGGGACAGAGTGGGTTCTCACTCTCCTTCCTGGGGGAAGTGTAGGGCTTAGCTGTTTCTGTGCTCCCCACCAGCCTCTCCCCTTGCAGAGGTCTTGAGCATGGTTTTCAAGCACCCTGTGCCTTTGTTTCTTGAGCTGTAAAATGGGCAGCCTAAGAGTCACCTCTGGCTGAGGGCTCTGCCTGGTTCCTGGCCCTGGAGTTAGAGAACTTGGGGGGATTAGTTCAGGTGATATTCCCACCTTGCTCTCACAGTAGCTCTGCAGTTCCAGGGACCTACGGGCTGGTTTCTTGGCGACCAGATCTCAGCATCCTCAAATATAATGGATGCTGCTGCTCCTTCTGGGTCTTTAATCATTCTGGTCCCTGCACCTCTGAAAACAGGAGGATGTGCGGTGAGTGACAGCTGTGGATGGGGCCAAGGCATTGTCAAGCAAGCACCGAAGGGTAGATCCTCAGAGCAGACTCTCACCAGAACTAGGTCAATTTCTTTTTCTCCCTGTCTATTAAAAACAACATCAAGCAAACCTTTTTGAAGAGATAAGTCATTCACAGGACAAAACACAGAAGGGATAAAAGTGTTTTCGATTAGGACCCCTACCTATCCTGTCCCCAGACCCTTTTGTCTCCTCACTGATGACACTGATGTCCCCAGTTGGCTGGATCCCCCAGAGATCATCTGGTTGTTGCTGAAACTCCTTGAAAAGGAAGATGTGTTTCTGTGACCACATCTCCAAACAGGGGTTGGGCATCGAGTGTATATAGTGCAGAGCGGCCCTGGTGGGAGAACACAGGGTAGACAGCCTGGATCTCAGGCCCCTTGCAGCTGCACTGGGACTGCAACCACGTGGTGAGGGGCTGGTCCCTCGGCTTCAGGGGCAGGATGGACTCGGTACAGGCTGCTCCTTGGCCTGGAGTGCCAGCCTCCCTTCTGCCTGTGGAAATCCCATGGATGCAACCTGAGCTCCTCCCAGCTCACTCATGCTCCAGATTAAAACCTGGACAGTAGCCTGCCTCCAGCCTCATTTTCCCACAGTGTGGAAGGAGAATGTTCTTGTTGCTCAAGTCGCTCACTCACTCCTGTCCAACTCTTTGTGACCCATGGACTGCAGCACACCAGGCTTCCCAGTCCTTCACTATCACCCAGGGTTTGCTAAAACTCATGTCCATTGAGTCAACAATGCCATCCAACCATCTCATCCTTTTTCGCCCCCTTCTCCTGTCCTCAGTCTTGCCCAGCATCAGGGTCTCTTCCAGTGAGTCCGCTCTTCCCATCAAGTGGCCAAATTATTGGAGCTTCAGCATCAGTCCTTCCAATGAGTATTCTGGACTGATGTCCTTTAGGATTGACTGATTTGATCTCCCTGCTGTCCAAGGGACTCTCAAAATTCTTCCCCAGCACCACAGTTGGAAAGCATCGCTTCTTCAGCCCTCAGCCTTCTTTATGGTCCAGTTCTCACGTCCATACATGACTCCTGGAAGGGGAATAACAGTAGAATTTGCCTGAAGGGTTCTTATGGGGATCAGATGACTCCAGATGCAGACCACTCTCACAGCGCTGCCTGGCACATAGCAAAAGTCAGCCTTGGCTGCACTGGTCCCTGCTGCCGCTGCCTTCCTCCTCACCCTGCCCCCCTCCTGAATGGCTGCTGGATGGCAAGGATGTGGGCCCTCCAAGCCTGGCCCTGGGGCAGGGCAATAAAAGCAGCCACTCAGCTGTCTTTCTTTTTCTTGGGGAGAGTGGTGGTGGTTCCTTTGTAGTACCCTGGTGGCTCAGATGGTAAAGAGCCTGCCTGCAATGCAGGAGACGTGGGTTCAATCCTTAGGTGGGGAAGACCCCCTGGAGAAGAGAATGGCAACCCACTCCAGTGTTCTTGCCTGGAGAATCTCATGGACAGATGAGCCTGCCGGCTACAGCCCATGGGATCACAAAGAATTGGACACAACTGAGTAACTAAACCACCATACAGTGAATCGTAGCACTTTTACATCTGGTTTTGGTGGGAAAACCTTGTGTTTTGGGCCTGGACGGTTGGTCTCTACTAGACCTTTAGGCCTGCTCCCGCCTTCCTGCTCCTCAGCTCACGGTCATCTTTGATTTGAGCGTGATTTCAGAACGGCAGGAAAAATTACAAGGATGGTTTCCGGGTCAGTTGCTCACTTCATGGCCGGCTTACTGTCTCCTGCCAAGCAGCCAGGGCTCTGCCTGTGGGGCGGCTGGTCCTGGCTCCCATCAGTGTGCCCAGGTGACCTCGCTGCCCAGGCAGCTTCCAGGCGGCACTGGGGCTGGCTGCCTGGTGACAAGGTGGCCTTGCTCGCAGCGGAGCTCCTGATTAGTTATCCAGCGCTGCATGTCACACTGTGTGCCCCTTGCCTTCTCGTTGGAGAAGGGATGGTGGTATGGTTCCTTTTCTCAGGTGGTGGATAAGAGTAGACAGTCTGGAGCTGTGATGCAGAGCAAGGAAGGTCCCCCTCGAGGGGCTGGGGTCTGGGCCCCCATCTGTCTCTCGCTTCCTCAGGACCTTGGGGGGTAGTGGGTCTGCTTGGCACGGGCACTCAGGCTCCCCATCCATCAGGGCCCTGCCGCTGGACCCAGCAGTGATGTTCCTCCATCCCGTGTGACATCAGGGAAGTACTGTCGGCATCCCCACGGAAGCCCGTGGTCCCCTGGTTCAGGCTCAAGCGCAGAGCATCTCCATGAGCCACAGTGCAGGTGAATGTCTGTCTTCCGGACAGCGTGTCAGGCAGGAGGGTCCTAGAGCAGCAGCCCCCTCACCCTTCGGGCCCAGGCTCCCGGCCTCTCCCCCACCCCAGCCCCCCGCCCCCTCTTCTGCTGAGCTTGCCGGATCCCTGGGAGAAGTGGTCCGCACACGCTGTCACCCTGGGCCAGGCCGGTCTCCTCTCCCCCGGCTTGTCTCTCTGTGACTGCCCTGCCTGCTGGCTCTGGGTGCTGAGGTTGTGACCCGCCCAGTCTGGCCCCCGGCCACCCAGGCCGCCTCCCACCCTGCTCTGGCTGGGCTGATTCTTGGGGACAAAGTTAGATATTTTAGTTCCTTAATTTCCACAGAACACTGCTCCATGTGTGTGGTTTAAAACATTAATTAAAACCATTAATCAGTCTGGCTGCCTTGGAAAGAGGTTCTTTTAATGTAGGAGCTGATGTTCTTGTTCCCACAGGTTCTTTTCCAGGACAGGGTGGGGGGAACACACAGAACCGACTCTTCAGCCGCAGATTTGCTGGTTGGTGTTGGGCAGCCTCCTTAGCTGAGCTTTAGTTTCCACATCTGTAAGGTGGGGATGATGGTTGTACGTGTGGCCAGACCTCCTGGGGTCCTGGTAGGTGCTCAGTGAGGTCTGGAGGAATATTCCTTAGCAAAGGGTCCCTTACCAAGTGTGCTTGTAAATGACGCCGTTATGATGAATTTCATGAATTACATCCTTAATACTTGTGGTTTTCCAGAGCCCCTTTGCATGAACTCTCGTTTAATCCTGGCAGCATAATGGGGAGGTGGGCTAAGTGTCATAATCCGTTCCATTTCACGGATGAAGAAACTGAGACCCAAGATTCACAGCCAGGTCTGGAGAGGAGTGGCTTTGACTCAAACCTCAGCTTTTCGCATGACTTGCCTTGGCTTCACTTATTCCCTGAGCCCCCACACTGAGCAAGTCACGGTGGTGAGATAGGAAGAGAGGAGACCTTGTTTTCCCCTCGTATTGGGAGGAGACTGAGAAGTTAGGGCCCAGGCATTGGCTTAAGTTCAGTACTAACAATGACTGACGTTTCTCAGGTTCATAGCATGCGTAACGTGCCAGGTCAAGTGCTGAGTTCTGCAAAGATTCTCACTCCACACGAAGAACAAACCTCGAGGATGAGAAACGGAGGCTCAGAGAACTGGTCACTTGCTCAGGCTTCTCATGGGACTTTTTCAGGCATAGAAGCAAGATGCCAACCCAGGCACCCTGACAAGAGCCCACAGTCAACCAGGAAGCCGGGCTGCTGCCTTTTGTAGGCAATGAAGCGAGTGCACTTTGACAATGAGGCAAAAAGTGCTTTCCTGGTCAAAATGCCAGAGCAGCGTGGGAGGCTGCCCACGGCTCAGCGTGGATATGCTGAGGAGGGCATCTTTCTGGGCGCATGGCTAGTCAAGGGGGCCTCTCCGAGGGAGGGGGGATTCACCCTCTCCTGCTGGGAACTGGGACTCAGATGGATTAAACTGGCACTCAGTGGGAGGAAACAGGAACTCTCTGGGGCTTGCAGAGCTGTTGTAGGTTGGTCCATGATGCTAACACATCCGGAGGAGGCGTGTGACAACCGGTGGGCCTCAGAGAGGCAACCTGGGTCCAAGGTTTCAGAGAAGAGAGAGAGGGACTTGATGGTGGGGCACCCAAGCCGCCTGGCCTCCTCTCTCAGCTGGGACAGCAGCGTCCTGAGCTGCTCCAGCTTTCTAGACTCCAGGGCGAATTCCCCTTCGGAACTTGTCAGCCTTCTTTCTCCTGAATGTGGGCTCATTGAGCCCCATCTCCTTGATGATCTGGCTTCCAGGATGCTGGGAGTTTTTGTGGGGGTAGGACAGGAAGGAGGTCTGGAAGGGGAAAGGATCACTCTATTGTCAATGTGACAGTGGGTGCCACACTACCCCTTAAAGGAGAGGACAGGGTCTGTGTCAGTGCCCGCCTCCCCCCAGCTGGGCATTCAGCCCTGATTCCAGGGAACTTAGGAGGTCCTCCCAGAGCTGGTAAACCAAGGACAGCCCCTGGTTGTGAGTTGTCCCTCACCCTGCCCCATGCTTTAGGCCTCTTCTTGTAAGCTGCCTGCATCAGCAGTTAGGATAAGAATCTCTGGCCAGGCTGCAGTTTGGGTTCCCTGAGCAATGCACAATGTCCACTGGTCACATGTGACAACATGACAGTGTTGGGTGCAGATAAAGCTGCAGCCGAGTTAATCTGATGTCGTTCCGTGGTTCACAAACTCCCCACCATCCGTGGAATGGGTTGGGCTTCCAGGGACTGGCCGTTCTCAGAATGAAGTTGTTAGGTATGTTTCTCCTTCCCTTCTGCCCAGAATTCCTGGAATCAGATGAATGAAAAAGCTTAAGCGGGGAAGGCATGGGACTGCAATCAGTAGATGGAGGCTTGGAAGTCAGGAAAACCTAACCTGAATGTGATCTGGGTGCTTACGTGATGTCTGAAACTGCCACTACCAAGACCAATGTCATAGGATCAAATGGCTTCATGCATTCAAATGTCCAACAGTGCTTGGCACATAACTGTTGTTGTTTTAATCACTAGGTCATATCTGACTCTTTGTCACCACATGTAGCTCGCCAGGATCCTCTGTCCACAGAATTCTCCAGGCAAGAATACTGGAGTGGGTTGCCATTTCCTCCTCCAGGGGATCTTCCCGACCCAGGGACTAAACCTGCCTCTTCTACGTTGGCAGGTAGATTCTTTGCCACTGAACCACCAGGGACACCTTGGCACATAGTAGCTACTTGATAAATGCCTGCTCTTCTGATGCTTCTCATTTAGCACATAGTAAAGATGCACTTCTTATTTCTTTCAATGAATGAGATGTCTCATTACCAAATTCATTCGTGTGAGCATTGACACTAATAGTTCCCTCTTCTTGTTTATTTCTAGAATCTTGTTACACCTGGGATTTTGGGGCCTTTAATCTAAGAAAGAGTACATATCCACTCAATAATCCAAAAGGACTTGAAAACTGCTCTTCTCTAAACTAAAGCTGGAATATCATTGGATTTAAAGAATCAAGGTAAGAAATTTTCTCCTCCTGAGCCTTTTGGAACCAATGATGGCCATTGGAATTGGTGACCTTTTGCAACACAAGTTGGGGGGTGGTTTCTGACTGCTTCCTGTAAGGCCACCCTGGTACACAAGACCCAGTTCTCAGGGTTTGTTTGCCTGGACCTCGTGCCAGGGGGCAATCCCTCTGTCCCCAACCGAGGGAGGGGTTCACAGTCTCCTGGTGGATATCCCACACTTTTCCTTCTGGTGAAAGGAGAGGTGCGTGGAGCCGGCACCAGGGAAAGACTGGGCAGGTTTGGTGGGATTATGTGATCAGGTCAGCAGATCTTCCTAGGTATCCGGATGTAATCTCTTCCTGTCTCCGCCTCCTCGAACTGCCTGTGCCAACTTCCAAGTCTCAGGCTGCCTGCGGGGCGAGGGTAAGAGGTTAAAACTGACACCTTCAGGCAAACCTCCGTTTACCTGGTTTTGCTTCTCACCTTTCTCAGCTTCCCCAAGCCTTGATTTCCTCATTTATAAAATCAGCATCCTATTAGTGCCCTGGGAGGATGTAGGTGCTGAGTGATATGGGAAGATAAAGTTTACCTTGCTGCCTTGCATGGAGGAGGAAATGCTCCGAAACAGAAGAAGGTTCTTTCTTGGGTTTGTTTTCAATTCATTAATGACACCATTTCAAGGCCCTGCCAGGCATCAGGCTGTTTCCAAGTCCTTGGTCTGTGACTCTCTCTGCCTTCCACCTGCCACCAAGTCTGCCTGGGAAAGGGCTGGTCGCGCGTGCATAGCCCCTTGCCCCGAGCAAAGTCGATTTCTCCCTCCATTGGACTGGAGCCGGCAGTTGAAGGCATGCCTTTAGGATGCCGTGTGATTTCCCCATCCTTCCCCGTCCCCCTGGGAGTCCCTGCGGTCACTGGTGAGCTTGAACTGCCTTACACATCCTGACACCCCAGGCTTGAGCCTCCCGTGGTGGACGCTGACAGAACAAATGAATGAATTATTGAGGAGGAGGGTTTAGAGAGGAAAAGCCAGACTGGGAACTGGAAGGAGAAAGCTTTCAAAGATTTAGAGTGAAGAGTGAGGTCCGTTGTCATTTTTTTCTTCAACGAGGTACTGTAAGGAATAAATAGCCTGATGGAAAAAGGAAAAATGAGTCTCCCCACACACGGCAAAGCTCTGCAAGGGTGGAGAGCTGGGTGATAAAGTGTGGACTGGGGAGGAACAGGTTAGGGTCGTGCTGAGGGACTCCTCCTGTCATCTTGCCTCCTGTATCTCACGTCTCTTCAAAGTGCGTTTGGATCTCTGACCTCCTGTGGTGTCGAGGAGTCTGTGACCCTCAGCAGGGATGAAGAACATGAGGCTCTGCCTTCGGTCAAGGTGGGAGCCCTGACGCACAAAGGCACTGCCCTGGCGCAATGGTAAGAACCCATCTGCCAGTGCAGGAGAGACAAGAGACGTAGGTTCGATCCCTGGGTTGGGAAGATCCCCTGGAGGAGGGCATGGCAACCCACTCCAGTATTCCAGCCTGGAGAATCCCATGGACAGAGGAGCCTGGCAGGCTACAATCCATGGAGTCTCAAAAAGTCGGACCCGATTGAGCCACTGAGCATGCACACGCTGCAGATTCACAGATGTCTGGGAGGCCTGGGGAGGGGCCCTTGTTCATTCTGAGAGGCTTGCTGCCTCTTGAGACTCTTGGATGATGCATGTGAATAAGAGCTACCTGGAGGTGAGCTGCTGAGCGCTAGAGAAGCCTTTCCCCCTTCAGGTGCTCCGCAGCCCGACGCACTCACCTCCCCCATTCCATTTTTTAAAACTGTCTGGCTGCAGCCGAGTCTTGGTTGTGTCACATGGGATCTCCGTTGCAGCATGTGGGATCTATTAATAGTTCCCTGACCAGGGCTCGAACCCAGGGCCCCTACACTTGGGAGCATAGAGTCTTAGCCACTGGACCACCAGGGAAACCCTTCCCCAGTTCACTTTTATTTCATGATCAAAGTGCTCATTCTGGTGTCAGAAGGCTGGGGCGGAAGGTACGGCTCACAGGCCTTCCTGTGAAAGTGCTGCATGCCTCTTCTGGGCCCTCGAGCACACGACCAGTCCTGAAGCTTTGTTTCAGAAGCCCACGCTCCCGGTCCAGGCCGTCAGCTCGGGGAGCAGGAGTGTCCGCGGACACGCAGCCGCCTCGCTCAGCATCCTCCCCGCTCCCTGTAGCACCTGCAGGGCAGGGAGTGCTGTTCCCGTGTCCAGGGGAATGGCCGATGGGAGTTC
This sequence comes from Muntiacus reevesi, assembly GCF_963930625.1. Taxonomy (NCBI): domain Eukaryota; kingdom Metazoa; phylum Chordata; class Mammalia; order Artiodactyla; family Cervidae; genus Muntiacus; species Muntiacus reevesi. Next base: position 65,722,398 of record NC_089260.1, read on the forward strand.
AGGCACTGGGGCGGACGATCTGGAAGCTGGAAGAACTGTTCTATTGACAGAGGAAAGGCTTGGCAGGTTTGTCTGGGGGTAATGGGAGAGGAATTTCTCTAGAATTCAGCCGCTGGGAGCAGACAGAGCAGGAGTGGTTGCAGAGAATTCAAGACGCGCGGTCCTGAAGGCATCCCCGGGCAGGCCTCCGAGAAGAGCCCAAGCTCTGTGCTTATGCCTGCGGTCCTAGGTGTTCTGAAGATGCTGCTCTCCTCCGGGGAGCCCGTCTGCCCGCCTCCTTGCCTAGAAGTCAGCTTACCTGGGCTGCACGCCAGCGAGGGCATCCACATCCGTGGGGCTCCTTGCACTGTTCCTGCCATGGAACAGAAGTACCAATAACCCGGATTCTACCCCAGTTCCCCTTCCCACCCCGCTGTGACCCTGGGTAAGTCCTTACAGATCGCCACGCTCCTCTGCCTCAGCTGCTGAATCCGGTCCGAGGAAATGGTCAGTGAGAAGGTGTCCTTGCTGTCTGCCTCTCCCCCATTTCCCTAACCTGTTTGGCTCCCAGCCACATTATTCCGTCTCATCCCAGCCCCTCCTCGCGCCTGTGCATGGGGTTGCCTTTTTCCCTCTCACCATGCTTTTTTGGACTCCTCTCCCACCCCTGCCTCCCTCTGGAAACATCTCTTGGCTCCTAATGGATCCTCCCAAACCAGCCCTCTCTGGCCATGGGTGAGAGGGCGTTCGAGGACACCTTCCTGCCTGTCATTGGACACCAGCCAGCCCTGGGCTTTAGCCGTAGGGTACATGTGTCAAGATCGCTTCCTTTATTCAGTGGCCACGGTATCAAAAGAACTCCTGACCCACTCGGAACTCTCCCCTTGAAACAGAAACAGATTTGCAAAACACCTCTGCTGCTGGCCCGTTTTACTATTGCTGTTTCTTGTGGTTTCATAGTGAGGTTTTTGGCTCATTGCATTTGACCTGGTATTTATTTTTAGTCGTGAAGACAGAGTTCAATTAATGTCAAAACGTGAGGGCAAATGCAGAGGAGGGATTCATAAGTCTAGGGGAAAATGTGCCTAATTTTGTTTCTTCTGATAACATCTGTCACACCAGCAAACGCTGAGCTTCCTCGGCTCTGCCTGTGATGGGCTTTGCAGAGGCAGTGAGTCCAAGCCACCCCCGAAAATGAAAGCATTTCTGGGTCTCTTTCACTCCGGTTTATCCAGCAGCTGGCCGCAGAGCTGAGTACTGACCACAGTTATCATTACGAGTGATAATTATTATAATTAATATTGGAGTAGAGGCCAGCCTTTAGAACCTTCAGTTCTTTTTTTATGATTTTTTTTTTTAATGTGGACCACTTTTAAAGTCTTTATCGAATGTGTTATACAGTGTTGCTTCTGTTTTCTATTTTGGGTTTTTTGGCATGTGAGATCTTAGCTCCCCAAAAAAGTGTTAGCTGCTTGGTTGCTGTTTGTGACCCCATGGACTGTAGCCCACCAGGCTCCTCTGTTCATGGCATTCTCCAGGCAAGAATACCAGAGTGGGTTGCCATGCCCTTTTCCAGGAGATCTTCCCCACCAAGGGGTCAAACCTGGGTCTCCCATATATGGGAGATTCTTTACACAGGCAGATTCTTTACCATCTGAGCCACCAGGGAAGCCCACTTAGCTCCCCAACCAGGGATCAAACCCTCACCCCCTGCATTAAAAGGTGGGATCTTGACCCCTAGACTGTCAGGGAGGTGTTATCATCTCGCCCATGGGTTTGGTTTCCTTCTGTCTCCAGAAGCAGCATCCAACTTCCTTGAGCATCAGCTCGTCTCCCCAGATCGTGAGTGTTTTGAGAACAAACTCCGGGTCTTGCTCCCTCTTTGGCTGCAGCTTTTGGCACCGTGACATGCTCGGGGAATGTCCTCTTAGATTTCCCGCATTTTTGGACACCAAGTTGGGGTTACAATGTCAGATATCAAGCACAGAGTGCTCTTCCTTCACGGGCTCCCCAGTCTGCTCTAGGATCTGGGAGGGAACTAAGGTCCGCTTGCTTAGGACTTTGCAGTTGATAGGAGTTCTTTCTTTCTTTGATCCCATAACTGTTCTCTGAGAATTTGCAGTGCGCCACTGTGCAGAGTCCCTGCAATAAGGGACAGAAATCACCATTCTTGCTCTGAAGGAAATGCAGAGATGGAGGCTGGTTTTATGGATTCCCGTTGCTTTCTACCGTGCGTTCATGTCCATCCTATCCAATTCAGATGTCAAACCCTAATCCCCAGTGTGATGGTGTCAGGAGGTGGGGCTTTGGGGAGGTGGCTGGGTCCTAAGGGTGGAGCCCTTACAATGAGGTTAATGCTCTTATAAGAAGAGGCATGGGAGAGTCCTGTCTCTCTCTGCTATCCGAGCTAGGCGGACATAGCCAGAAGACAGACTTCTGCCAACCGGGAACTGAGCGGGCTGCACCTTGGTCTTGGACTTCCAGCCTCCAGAACTGTGAGGAATCAATTTCCATTGTTTTCAGCCACCCCGACTGTGATCTCTTGGTCACAGCCTGAGCAGACGAGCCACCTGTATTTCACAGATGAGTGAATTGGAGACTCAGAGCAGCCGTGCTGCTGTGAGCACCCTGCTAGTTGGTGGTGGGTCCCACAGAAGCGCGTGGATCTTCTGAATCCAGGCCCCTGAACCTGCTCGCCTCCCACCACCATCTCTGACCCCGATCTGCAGTCATGTCTGGGCTTTCTCTTTGCTGCTTCTCACTGCTCCATCTGTCTTTCCAACCCCTTTCCTCTCCTCTCCTCCCCTCCCCTCCTTTTCTCTGCTGTCTCCCTTTTCCCTTCTTCCGGCTTTTTTCTTTCTGAAGAGAAGGATCTTTCTCTCTATATATGACCTTTTTTTGGTGAAAGGGACCTGTGATAACAGGGCTGTGTTCCTGCTCTGCCTGGGGTGGTGTCTGTCTTGGTGAATCCACCTACTGTGGTGACTGGCGTGATGTAGCAACGTCCTCCTTCCCTCCTGCCCTCCTCCACTTTCCTGCTGTGAGCCAGGCTTTGCACTCATCTATGGGAGACAGCAGAGGAGGTAAAAAATGTCCTGGGGAGACACAGTGTATTCAAACCCCTGTTTGCACAGCCTTGTGGACTATTTGTTACCCTCCAGACCTCCAGATTCATAGACTGAAGCCCTAGCCTTGAATGCAGCTGTACTGGAATTAAGGGAGTAATTAAGGTTAAATAAGGTCATCAGGGTGGGGCCCTGTTCTGATAGGATTAGTGTCTTTGTAAAAAGAGACACCAAAGACCTCCTCTCCCTCTCTGTCATGTGAGGACAGGGCCTGAAGGCCACTGTTTGCAAGCCAGGGCGAGGGTGCTCACCAGACACCAGATCAGCCGGAGCCTTGATCTTGGACTTCTCCAGAATTGCTGTGTGAGCCACAAAGCGTCTGGTGTTTTCTTAGGGCAGTCTGGGCTGACCAAGCCATGAGGTGCATACTTGTCTCGGGTCATAGGCTGCAAGCTGGTTTGATTGCCTTGACTCCTCAGTCTCTGGTGTTGAGATGAGGCTATTGCCTTTGAACCTTCCCAGCTCCTAGTGTTTAAAACTAGGAGCCCAAACCAAGTTCGTGTCCTGCTTGCTCTGTCTATATCCTGACGTTCAAGGTTTCCCTGAGTTGGGCTGAAGTCTTTGTTTTCTCCTTTCTTCCTTGCTCAGACATAATCAGGTAAGTACACTGAACTCTCCTGTGGTCATAGCACCAGGTTCCTGGAAGCAGAGGTAGCCTGGACACCTGGTCTTGCTTTTTGCAATCCACTGGGCTGCCTCCCTTTTAAGGTGCTCTCCCCATATTATAGAAGATTGTTCATTTCATTAGTCATTGGTATATGCAACTAATTTGCCTCTGAAGAGCTAAGTAGTAGTTATTCTAACAGCTCCTATTAGGCACCACGAATAAGGTCCTGTCCTTACAGGAGTGAGGGTAGTGTATATAGTATGATGAAGGTACTGCTACTAATACCACCAGTAATAATAGTAAAAAATAATAATAGCTCAAGTGTATTATTCACAGTGTTCCCAGCACTTTACATATATTATCTCATCTGCTCTTCAGAGCATACGAGGAAATGGGGATTAACTAACATGCCAAAGACAGCAGATGAGCGCATCTCCCCGTGGAACGGATGCGAAGCACACATCAGCACGCGCGTGCTATGTGCTTTTGCACAGTCTCAAGCTCTTTTCCTTTTTAAACTTGAGGCTAATGTTTAGAAGCTTTTACTAACGAGAAGACCGTCAGCTAAACTGATACAAGTCCTACACATCACCAATAACCCCATTCCGGTGTGTCTCCCCGTGCCTCTGACCATGTCCCCACGTACCACCCGTTCCCTCAGGGGCCTCCCAGCTTGGGCTCCTGGTTTTCTCCAGGACTCACCCATCACTTTCTGCTCCCGTGGGACCTAGGGATACCCTGTGGAACTGAACAGAGTCTGAGGTCCAGCAGGTTTTATCCTTGGTTTGTAATGGAGTGAATGTCAGAGCCCCACAAGGTACACGACTGTCTAGCTCCCTAACTGGTTCTGGGGTGCAGGTGACTTTCAGAAACCCTGAACTGCCACGGCTCTGGGCCCTTGCTGTTGCTCTTGGTATTATTGCCCGGTGTGCTGGAAATTCACATTCTTTGGCCCCTAGCTGTTTTCTCCCCAGTCTTATCTCTCTTCTGCAGCTAGTTGTAATGGGTACCTTTAAGAAGTGGGTAACATTGTTGGATGGATGGCATCCAGGGGATATTTTTTCCTCTCCAAAGGTGGCAACCGTAAGACTAAGGGGATCCACCTGTCCCAGCATCATACAACGTTTGGCCGCAAGGACTCAGAGGGACATTTTCCTGCTGTTGAAAAGCAGAGACACCTTGCTTCATTCCTGTGGGAAATGAAAAATGCTCAGTCGCTTAGTTGTGTCCGACTCTTTGCAACTCCACGGACTGTTGCCCACCAGTCTCCTCTGTACATGGGATTCTCCAGGCAGGAATACTGGAGTGGGATGCCATGCCCTCCTCCAGGGGATCAAACCCAGGTCTCCCACGTTGCAGGTGGACTGTTTACTATCTGAGCCACCAGGGAAGCCTGGGAAATCAGAAAGGGGACTTACAAAAAAATGCTGGCTTAAGGAAAAGTTTCATGAAAATAGAAATAAGAGGAAAAAAAGGAAAACCAATCTAAGCATCACCCTCTCTGAGCTGACTTCTTCGCTGAGTATCAGCCCTACCCCTGCTGGAGCTGGAGGGAATTGGGAAAGTGACTGGCTATGGTGTGGGTGGGGTGGGGGTGGGTTGTGGAGGTGGGGGAAGGGCACTGCATAGAAAACAGTAGAGGAGATGGGAGCCTAGGTCTCTCTGCTTTGCCACTTGCCAGCCCTGGACTGGGATGAAGGCTTTAGGCGCTTCTAAACTTTGTTTTCCTGTTCTGAGGACCAAATGACATGATCGTCTATGACTTGTCTAAGTCACTGAAGATGCTCCACCCACAGGCACTGTGCTGAGGAATTCATTGGCTGTTTGCTTTGGGTCTTTGAACTTCATTTTCCTCACCATTAATTGAAAGCAGAGGACTGGACAGCTGCCCTGGCCAGTCGGTCCCTCCCAGCTTACACATTTCACTTTCACGCCAGTTCCCTTTACAGACTGATAAATTTTTTTTAACTACAGTCTATACATGAATTTGAGTAAACTCTGGGAGTTGGTGATGGTCAGGGAGGCCTGGCGTGCTGCAGTCCATGGGGTCGCAAAGAGTCAGACACGACTGAGCAACTGAACTGAACTGAACTGAACTGAACTGACAGTCTATACAGACCACACCTTTGTTTAGGTTTCATTAATTTTTACCTGAAGTCCTTTTTCTATTCCAGCATCCCATCTGGGATCCTATATTACATTTAGTTATTGTTTCCTTGGGCTTCCCAGGTGGTGCTGGGAAAGTGGTAAAGAACCCGCCTTGCCAATGCAGGAGACATGAGATGCAGGTTCAATCCCTGGGTCTGGAAGATCCCCTGAAGTAGGGCATGGCAACCCACTCCAGTATTCTTGCCTGGAGAATCCCATGGATGGAGGAGCCCGGCAGGTTACAATCCGTAGGGTCGCACGGAGTCAAACATGACTGAAGCGACTTAGCATGCACACACACATTATGGTTCCATAGGCTCCTCCTTTGAAAAGGTTTTTCCAAACTTTTCTTGTTTTTGATGACCTTGATAGTTTTGGGGAGTACAGGTCAGGTATTTTATAGATTGTCTCTCTTAGGATCTGTCCTATGGTTTTCTCATTATTAGTCTGAGATGATGGGTTTGGGGAGGAAGACCACAGGGGTAAAGTAACCTTGATCACCTGGTTATGGTGCTGTTCGTTAGATTTCTCCACCATAAAATTACGCACCCTCGCTCCAATTTCTCACCATGCTCAGAATTATGTCACACCTCTGGAATGGGACATTTTGCTTCACCTCAGTGGTGGAGTATTTACAAAAATTGTCTGGAATTCTCCGTGGGAGATTTTTCTCTTCTCCCCATTTATTTATATCCATATGGACTGGTGGTTTGTTTGTTTGATTTTTTAATAGATTTTGGATTCTAATTCAATACAACTTTATGTTGTTGCTCAATGTTTATCAGCTTTGGCCTTTGGTAATTTCTTCGGCTAGCTTCTGGGTCCTTCTGATATACCCCCATCATTGTAAGCAGATTTGTTTTTGGCTTTTTGTGTTTTTGTGTGCATTCCCTTACTTTCTGACACTATAGGATGCTCCAGGTTCATTTTGTGTATTTCCTGCACCAGGCTTAGGATCAGCCCCTCCCTAAGGAGCCCTGGTTCGCGTTATTGGAACATGGTGGTGTTGTTCAGTTGCCCAGTCGTGTCTGACCCTTTGCAACCCCATGGACTGCAGCACACAAAGAGTTGGACACGACTGGGCGACTGAGCAGCAATCTGGTTTGCTTATTGGGGCGTGGTGTTAGAAATCAACAGATGGGTTCGAGATGTGCTCATTGCTGCTGGGGTGTCACTGCTTCTAGGCCCTCTTAGCCGACGGAGCAAGGAGATACGTGTGAACGTCCTAACCCACGTGTATGCACACATGTGTAAATATTTCCATAGATACCCATTGTCTCCATGTTAAGCTAACCATGAATTCAAACTGATGTTCCAACTCGAATCCATAACCACTCCATACACTTTTGGACAAATTTATTTTTGCCTGCATTGACTGGCAAGAGGCAGTACTGAAGAGTGAATTCCGCAAGTCCACCTGGGCACAGGGCGGTGCCCTGAGAACACTAGACTTCCTTTTGGGGCAGTGTGGTCTCGTGAACAGAAGCTAAGAGTTGGATGCACCTGGACGGACACTCAGAAAGCTGCCCAGAATGCTCGCACACCAGGCCGCTGGGTGCCCTTCCTGGTCTCTGGGCTTTCTGTCCTCCTGGGAAGCCTTCACTGTTCTCCCTCCCCTCCCATATTTCCCCCAACACATACCCTCACCCCCCACACACGTCCAGAGTACCCAGGGCTTACCCCATCAGAAAAGGACCCACTTTATAAAGCCCTCTATCTGTCCACTGCTCCCAAGTAGAACACATCCTTGAGGGGAGCACTAGGTCTCCCAGGCAGTCCCTTGCACAATCACCCCAAACCAAAGCAGAGTTCAGTTGTGAAGTTGGTTGGGGGAATAAAGCAGTGGATGAGACACATGTCCTTGCCTTGTGGAAGGTGTTGTTGTTGTTGAGTCCCTAAGTCATGTCCAACTCCCTGTGACCCCATGGACCGCAGCATGCTAGGCTCTTCTGTCCTCCACCGGCTGGAGTTTGCTCATATTCATGTCCATTGAGTCGGTGGTACTATCTAACTATCTGATCCTCTGTCGCCCCGTTCCCCCCTGCTCTCAATCTTTCCCAGCATCCGAGTCTTTTCCAGTGATCAGCTGTTCGCATCAGGTGGCCAAAGTCGTGTGGCCCTGATAGATACCAAATGGGAATGAAGGAATCCTCATACAATACAGAACCCCCTACCTCGTTTACCTTTTGGCTGGGGTCAGGGTCTCAAGGAACTGTCTACAGGGGCCAGGCAGGTGATATAAATAATGATGTGGGCCTGGTGGGCCGTCAATGGGGATTGGAGGGCAACTGAAAGGCGTGCCATGGCCGATGAAGAGCCAGGATGTGTGTTGTGACACCCTGGCCTGGCCACCCGCCTCAGTTCAGCATCCTGCCTGGTGGGCTGGGGTCTGTGCCTGGCCAATTGTTCCTAAGTTTTTTGCCCATCATCCCTATGCCTGCCCAGTAAAGGGGTTGGTGCCCAGTCCATGGCTGCTGTTCGTGGTCCTGGACAACTGCTGGCCCAGTGTGGCCAGATCTGACTATTCCAGGGAGACTGGAAGCGGGGCAGATGGGAGAGTCTTGCCCCGCTCTGGTCACTGCTGTCCATTCCTGATTGTCATGGTAGCAACACTTCTTCCCCTGATAGCTGCACTGGTCCCAAGAGCAATAATTGCTTCCAGTTTACAGGGATTTTTTCTTTTTGCCCCCACTCCCGGAACCAGCCACTGACTGCTCTCGAGATGACACCCCCAGCTGGGACTCCCCCGGGCTCTCCAGGCTTCTCAGTTCTGATTAACTCTGCCCCAGGCCCCATCCCTAAAAAGGTGTGCTTGCTCTCTCTGCAGCCCCTACTTCTCAGATACCTCGGAGTCTCCCTCTTTGCAGTAAATGGTCCATCCTTTACCTGAAATTCAGCGAGTGTGTTTCCTCTTCTCTTGCGGAGCCTTGATGAATACGCAAGGTGTATTTCTGTATTTCCGAGCCTGTCGCTTTGAGGCCCAGACTGCCGCCACCCCCACCCCCACCCCCCGCCCACCTGCAGCCCCGTGCCCGGAAGCCCTCTGTCTGATGCTCACTGCTTGCCCACAACCACGGCCACTCCCGGGGGGCTTGCTGATGCCCCCTTTCCACAGCCCGCTGCGCCTGGAGGTGATGCTTTGGGTTTTCCATGATGAGCACCCGCCAGTCCCCAGGGTGCGCGGGGCTTCTCTGAGTCTCCAGGGGCATGCGCCCGTGCTCAGTGGAAACAGCCTTGTCAAAATAAGCCGGGGCTGTGCTGACGGGGGAAGTGAGGCTGGCCTGAGGAGAAAACGTGGGCTGGGTGATTCTTGGGGGGTTTCCTCCATGCCAGTGCCCTGTGCAAGGCTGCCTCTGCCAGGCTTGCTGGACCCCTGACTTCCCCACGGCCCTGTCAGACTGAGAATCTCTTGCTCCCTCCCCGAGTTAGAGCCACTCACTCAACAGTGTGCCTTCAAACCAGCTTTTCCGCACAGTTTTCCCCTTGGCTCTGCACTCACCATCCTGAGCTGACACATCGACGGTCCTTTTGTCACCCTGATGCTGAAACTTTATGTTTTTCAGGGTGCGATGTGATTGATTATAAATCATGCTAGTCCTCACGAGCTCCCAGTTGGTCGCAGTTATTGTGATGCTCAGCTGTATCCAGTGTTGGCCTTTGTGAACTGGGAGGACTCACTGGGGTGTGTATTAGTTTGCTTGGGCTGCTGTAACAAAATGGCACACATTAGCTGGCCCAAAACAACAGAAATATATACTCTCCTGTTTCTCCAGGCTAGAAGCCTGACATCATGGGGTAGCAGGACTGCCTCCCGTCCAAAGGTTCTAGGGAAGAATCTTTCCTTTCCTGTCTCCTTGTTGTTCAGTTGCAAGTCATGTCTGACTCTTTGTGACCCCATGGACTCTAGCACGCCAGGCTTCCCTGTCCTTTGCTGTCTCCCAGAGTTTGTTCAAACTCATGTCTGTTGAGTCGGTGATGCCACCCAAGCGTCTCATCCTCTGTTGCCCCCTTCTCCTCCTGCCTTCCGTCTTTCCCTGGTGGTTGTTGGTAAGCCTTGACTGTCCTTAGCTGGTAGTGAATCACTGCAGTTTCTGCTTCCATCCTCACCTGTCTGGATTCCTCTCCCATGCATCTGATCCGCGAATTGCCCTTTTCTTCTGAGTTAGGTCCACCCTAATCTGACCTCATCTTAACTTGATAACTTTTGCCAAGATTCTATTTCCAAATAAGGTCACACTCACCAGTCTGGAACTTAGAATGTCAGCCTAACTTTGGCAGGGGGGGGGCGGGGGGTGGTGGTGGACATAGTTCACCCTTCATCGAGGATGTGAAGAAAATATTACAACTATTTTTGTTTCTTTCCTATAAAATGTTATGCATTTTATAATAATATAGGCATTTCTGTGTGTAAGTTATAAGTACTCCTGCAGATATTGGGCTTTCCAGGTGGTGCTAATGGTAAAGAATCCACCTGCCAATGCAGGAGATGTAAGAGATGTGGGTTCAATTCCTGGGTTGGGAAGATCCCCTGGAGCAGGGCGTGGCAACCCACTCCAGTATTCTTGCCTGCAGAATCCCATGGACAGAGGAGCCTGGCGGGCTGCAGCCCATGGGGTCACGAAAAGTTGGACATGACAGAGCACGCACATACACATGCAGATGCTGGGGGCGATGCTCGGTGAGTGATGAGGACATCATTTAAAAACAAATCAATCAGGCCACTGGTCTGGTTAACGGAGGGTTTGGTTCTTTGTCAACCTGTGCTGCCATAACACAAAACTGTAAATTGGGTGCCTTCAACAACATGAAATTTATTTTCTCCCAGTTCTGGAAGCTGGGAAGTCTGAGATCAAGGTGCAGCAGATTCAGTTTTTGGTGAGAGCTCTCTTCCTGGTTCTGCTACTTTCCTGCTATGTCTTCACAGAAGGGAGTGGGGGAGGGGAGGCACTAGCTTCCTGGTGTCTCTTCTTATAAGTACACTAATTCTGTGGATCAAGGCTCCATTCTTATGACCTCGTTTAACCTCAGTCACCTCCGTAAAGGGGGTTGCTCTGAGTTTTTCTGGCAGCTTGTAGTGATGAATGTTGTTGGCAAAGGAAAATGGGTCTTCTTAGGCACTGCTGGGTGGTGATGAGTTGGACCAGCCTCATTGAAGGGGGATTTGGCAGAACTTCTCGAAGTTGTTGTTTTTAATTATAAAGCAGAGACATCAATTTGCTGACAAAGGTCCATATAGTCAAGCTGTGGTTTTTCCAGTAGTCATGTATGGATGTGAGAGTTGGATGCTAAAGGAGGCTGAGCATCAGAAAATGAATGCTTTCAAATTGTGGTGTTGGAAAAGACTCTTGAGAGTCCCTTGGACTGCAAGATCAAACCAGTCAATCCTAACGGAAATCAACCCTGAGTAGTCATTGGAAGGATTGTTGCTAAAGCTCCAATACTTTGGCCACCTAAGGTGAAGAGCCGACTCACTGGAAAAGACCCTGATGCTGGGAAAGACTGAAGGCAAAAGGAGAAGTGGGTGGGCAGAGGATGAAATGGTTTGATAGCATCACCAACTCAGTAGATGTGAATCTGAGCAAACTCTGGGAGATAGTGAAGGACAGGGAAGCCTGGCGTGCTTCCCTGGGGGTCGAAAAGAGTCAGACACGACTTAGCAACTGAACAACCACAGGAGCAACAGCTCATAGTTTACTGCGTGTGCTCCCTTTGACTTGGAAGCCCCCAACCCCCGCCAATGAATCTGTCCTCTAGGGATAGTAAAGCACATTTCAAGAGATGTTTGTGTCACAGCATTGATAAAGCAGCAGAGGCTGGGGGACAGCTTCACCGAGTAACCATGTCATACTCCTTAGTCACAGAGAAGAATGAGGTCTTGTGACCTTCTCTAGGGTAGATCTGGAGGTCCTTGGTGCTGGGTTGTCCTAGGACTGATGATGTTTACCTTGATCTCTTGATGAAAGTGGTATCTGCCAGATTTTTCCACCATCAAGTTACTATTTCTCCTTTTGTAATCAGTAAGTATCTTATCAAGAGATAATTTAATTAGTATGTAAATATCATGTTTCTCAGCATACTTTTACTTAACTAATCTTAGCCTCCATTGATAACTCTTGCCTGAAATTATTATTACTGGTATTGCTAAACAGCATCTGTTTCCATCATCACTTCTACATTATCAGTTGGAATTCTAACGTAAGGAAGAACTTTCCTTTCTTTACAAATATTCTATTGTAAAGAATCTGCCTGCAATGGAGGAGACCCCAGAGACTCGAGTTCAATTCCTGTGTTGGGAAGATTCCTTGGAGGAGGAAATGGCAACCCACTCCAGTATTCTTGCCTGGAAAATCCCAGGGACCAAGGAGCCTGACGGGCTACAGTCCATGGGGTTGCGAAGAGTCGGATATGACTGAGAACACACGCATGCAAGATGCATGAACTCATAAATTCTTAACTGGTTACAATGCACGATTACATTTTTTCCCCTCAAGTTTTCCCAGGTTTGACCACTGGGATGCCCTTCAAGTTGGGTTCTATGTCCTTTTGACATCTCCAGATCATTTTTTGAGCTCTGCTTTACTTTCTAGAGCCAGGAGATATTCCAGGCTGATGCCATGCTCTCCTTGCCCTAGCCCTGGATTCAGTCATTGCTTCTGTGCTGTTTTCGCCAGAAGTGCATAACCTGGGTTTAATCATGAGGAAATACCAGACAAACCCAAACTGAGGGACATTCTGCAAGTCACTGGCCAGTATTTTTTAAAAATGAAAGACAAAACAAGGCTGAGGAATGATGCCAGATTCAAGAAAACTAAGGGGCGTGATGACTAAAGGCAGTGTGTGACCCTGGGTTGGCTTCTGGGTCAGAAAAAGACATTATTGGTAAAATTTGAGTCATGTCTCTGGGCTAAGCGATAGGAGTAGTTTAGTGTTAATTTCCTGATACAACTTGATCATTATAATGTGGTTATATAAGATATAAATATGAGGATCTGCAAGGCTGTAGACGCTCATTCTGTTTTTAAGCTCTTTGTCAGTGTGAAATTATTTCAAAGCGAAAGTAAAAACAATTTAAATAGATGCATTTATATATACTAGTATGGAAAGGTATTCATAATCAGTTATTTGAATAAGAAAAGTTGTAGTCTTTTTGGTGTAAAATTAGCCCACCCTTGTCAAAACAAGACAGAGCAAAATAGTACACATGCATGTTTGCACATGAGAGAAATTCTGAGAAGGGTATGAGCTTCCTGTTGACAGACATTTCCGGGAAATGTAATTGGAAGGTGTGAGAAACTGGGAACTTTTACTCAGTGAACTTTTTTTTTTTTTTTAAACAAAGAGCATACTTAATACTGTAATGGGAAAGTGATACGCATGTGGTTTGTGGGGAGTGGGGTGCGCTTTTGCACGTGTATGTCTGGTTTAATGTCTTCCATCCAACTCAATTTCTATTGCATTTTCTTCCACACACTGTGAACGCCCTGCAACAACAAGCCTTACCTCAAGGACACTCACCCATGTTTTGCTTCATGATCTGCTTTCTCACATCCTCAGCAAAGCCTGCTGGTTGTGGACACAAAGGTAGGATGCAGACCACGCTGCTTGATAGTAATGGCAGCTACCTCATCTTTATCCTATGAAGCTGGCGATTGTTTACTCTCAAACACTTTAGGGAGAACTTTATTCCTAAGTGAGTATCCTTCTGGTCTCCCCAGAGGTGTGTAAATTAGAAATCTGCCAAATGACGGTCCTAATATTTGCTCCTCTAAGGAGCAAGGATTCGTGAAGTGATGCTGGATGTCTATAAAGCTGATTAATTAGTCTACCGCCGTCAGTTTCTCCCAGGAATTTTTAATGATCACTAGGCTTTTGTAGTTCATGTAAAATTTCACTTAAATTTATTTGTATAGGTGTATTTTCCCATCTCAGAGCAGATGTTCCTTGATTCAAGAAGGGAGAAGCAACGGCAAAAATAACACATCTTGAGAGCCTACTATGTGTTGTGAGCTGTTACCAATGTTGATAGAACCTCCTCTCTACAGTCCAACCTCTGTATTCTTGGGCTCTGCATCTGTGGAATCAACCAACCACAGATTGCAAATATTTGCAAAAAAATTCCAGAAAGTTCCAAAAAGCAAAACTTGAATTTGCTGCATGCTGGCTACTATTTACATAGTATTTGCATCGTATCAGGTATTATATGCAATCTAAAGGTGATTTAAAGTGTACAGGGGATGTGTGTAGGTTCTAGGCAAATGCTACACCATTTTTAAAAAATAAGAATGACTCATTCTGAAATGAGCCCTTTTTGTGTGTTTTAGATGAACCAATCAGTAGGAGACTAGACTGGGTGGTCTGCAAAAGGATTTTCCATTTTTTTTTTTTTTTTTTTTTCCTTTTTGGGGGGAAGGGGCGTGCTGTGTGGCATGTGAAATCTTAGTTCCCCACCAGGGATTGAACCCACACCTTCTGCAGTGGAAGCATAGACTCTTAACTACTGGATCACCAGGGTTAAGTGGTGGCCACTATACCATTTTATACCAGGAACTTGAGCATCCTCACATACCACTATATGTAGAGGGCCTGGAACCATTCCTCCACGGATACTAAGGGGGAACTGTACTAGGTAACATCCTTTGAATGTATCAGTGACAAAACTGACCCCAAAAAGGTGTGCCTGCAGTTTTAGAGCCCAGGGTCTGGTATAGACGGCACTCTTTCCATATGGATGGATAAGGATTTCCTGATTTCAGCTCAGCAGTCATGCCCTCTATAATAAAAGCTAATCAAAGGGCAGGGCTGTGCTGCCTTCCTGCTGTCAGCTCTTTGATGCTTTGTGAACTTCCTCTCCCCGTTTGTGGCCCAGTCTTTCTTAGAATCCAGAGACCTCTTACATGTTGACAGTGAACCTCTTTGCGTCTTAAGGGCAAGTAATGCTTATCTGTTTCCTTGGCATATACAACCAGTGCTTAGTAGACGCTGTGCACGCCAGGTCAGTGTCTGAGTAACAGTTGCTTTTGCTTAGCAAGAGAACCTTCCGGGGGGGGGGGGTGTGCTATGGACTGAGTTGTGTTCCCCCCAAATTCATTCGTGGAAGTGCTAACCCCCAAGGGAGTAGTGTTTGGAGATGGTGCCTTTGGGGCTGCTTAGGGTTAGGTGAGGTGATGAGAGTGGTACCTGTGATGGGATTAGTGCCGTGAATAAGAAGTGGAGAGAGCTTAATTTCTCTCTCTTTCCCCACTATATGTGCACACAGCAAGAAAGTGGCCATGGTGCAACCCAAAGAGGCCTTGGAAGATACTGGACCTGCCTACACCTTGACCTTGGACTTCAGTTTCCACACTTCTGAGAAAGGAATTCTGCTTAAGCCACCCAGTCTATGATGTTTTATTATGGCAGCCTAAGCCAGCTGAGACACAGGGTCTGGGGCTGCCTTAGCATCACATAGACAAGACTGGAGGGACATTGAGCAATGGAGGTGGACTTCCATGATGGTTGTCTCCAAATAATGAAAGACTGAGAGGAAGGCAGTAGGTCAGACTTGTCTTTTATGGCCCCAGAGATCAGAACTAAGATAGGAAAGAGAATAGGACAAGCAGACAGGTAGCAACCAAAGAAAAGGAAACGGAGCCTTGTGGATGAATGGATTATCTCAGACAGTGGTCAGGGCATCATGGCTGGAGGGGTCCACTTAGACACTACACTGGGACTGAGAGGGATCCAACATCACACTGTATATGATCCTCTCAGGTCCCCATTGGCCCTAAGGTTCCATGAGCCCATAATTAATCATTACAAGCAAGAACCATCTCCTCTCATTTGTAGAACACATTGCAACTTCCAAAGCAGTTCATATGGACTATCTAATTTGATCCATAGAACGACATGATGGTTGATGCCCAGTCCAAGTCTGCTGAGTGCGAGGATGAATAGGGGGTTCACTGCTATACTGTGGATGACAGAAGAGGCAGAGTGATTTTTTGCCTCAAAAGTAAAGGCTAAGTCTGGCTTGAACACCAATCTCTCCTCAACTTCCTCCAAGTTGGCAATGATAACACTTTCTCTCAGAGTGGTACTTTTCTGTTTTTGTTTTTCATTTTAGTAAATCCTTCAGCATCTATATCACCTTCAACCCTCATGGTAGCCCTCTGAAACAGGAATGATTATTCTTATTTTGCAGATGAGAAAATTGATGCTCAGAGAGTAGGGGGACTTTTGCCAGGTCTCCAGCTCCTATGGGGCAGAGCCTTAGGTTTGGGGGCTGTGGGCATTCTCTCCAAGCAAATGCAAGCCCATCATCTTGGCGCTGGTGGGCATGCACGAAGTTCTTGGCCACAAGCCGAGATGATGCAGAGCCTGTTTCAGGTTATAGTTGTAGGTAAATTGAGTAACTAGTCTAGGGAAACAGTAGTCCAGCAGTGAAGTCATTTTTTTCTTGTACTCATGCCTGATTCTCAGCGATCTGTCTGCAGTTCCTCCTGCCAGAGTCCTGCTCTGTGCTCCTGGGAAGACTGGAGTTTCTCAGCCCTGGATGCAAAATATAGTTACCTGGGAGCTTGCAGAGAACATCAGGACCTGATTCCTTTCGCTGGCCCTCTTAGCGCATGCACGCTGCACCCTCAGTCCTGTCTGACTCTGCCACCCCGAGGACTGTAGCCTGCTGGGCTCCTCTGTGGGATTTCCCAGGCAAGAATAATGGAGCAGGTTGCCATTTCCTACTTCAAAAGATCTTCCTGACCCCGGGATCGAACCCAAGTCTTTTGTGTCTCCTGCACCGTCAGGCAGGTTCTTTACCACTACACTCCTCTGTCCATGGCAGTTTTCAGGCAAGGATACTGGAGTGGTTTGCCATTCCCTTCTCCAGGGATCTTCCCAAACCAGGGATCAGACCCAGATCTCCTGCACTACAGGCAGATTCTTTACCTATTAAGCTACCAGGGAAGCCCTGGCACTGTACTACCTGGGATTTAGTTGGCCTATGGAGGGATTTGGGCCTCAGGGTTTGTGAAAAAAATCTCTTCAGATGGTTGAGAATCACCAAATTGATATTTGTGGGCAGATCTGTGCACGTAGGTTGTTGTGATGAGGTGTGAAGGCCATGGTCTGCCTTGTTCCCAGGGTCTGTCTAGCTCTGTGCTGGATGCTTTTTGCTGTGCGCAAGTGATTTCATTTCTCCTTCTCTCCAGTTCTCCCGATTTGAGGTCATGCTTTCACAGGATACCATGCAGGCACACCATAACTCTTGTCCTTGCTAGCTGTGTGACCTTGGAAAACCAGCTTCACTTCTCTGTGCTTCTGCCTCCATCTCCTCCTCCGAACCATGAGAATAATACTGCCGATCTCCTCATGCGGCTGTTGTGAGCTTTATGTTGGGGGACCACGCCCAGTGAACAGCTCGGGCTCCATAAGGATGGGTTGTGATTATCATTGTGGTAACCACATGTTATGTATGTTTATATAATACACACTTTATGTTTCCTTCATGGCAGAGTCAGCCACTGCTTCTCATATCAGCACTGTTGGTAGATAGACAGATACTTATATCCATTATGGACTTGGAATGTGCCTTTGTGTCTCTAACTTGGAATATCCATTCCAAAAATGATCATGAGTGCTGCTGAGTGCTGGGGAATGGACAGGAGAGGAGCTGTCTCTACTCCTACAGGAATTTTGTCTTTGAAGGGGACAGATGATGAGCAAGAGGTTTTAATAGTATGCAGTGAATGCTGACCTAATGCTAGGAAAGACTGAAGGCCAAAGGAGGAGAGGGTGGCAGAGAATGAGATGGTTGGATGGTATCACCGACTCAATGGACATGAATTTGAGCAAACTCTGGGAAATAGTGAAGGACAGGGAAGCCTAGTGTGCTGCAGTCCATGGGGTCACAAAGAGTCAGACACAACTTAGCAACTGAACAACAAAGCGGATGCTCTGTGGGGGCAGGTCAGGAAACCATAGATCTGCTAACCAATGGTCCTAATTGTTCCTAGTTACCATGGGGAGGGGCTTCTCTGATGGCTCAGTGGGTAAGAAATCCACCTGCAATATAAGAGGCTCAGGTTCGATCCCTGGGTCAGGAAGATCCTACGGAGTAGGAAGTGGCGACCCACTCCAGTATTCTTGCCTGGAAAATCCCTTGGACAGAGAAGCCTGGTGCGCTATGGGCCATAGGGTCACAAAAAGTTGGATATGACTGAGCACGTGGCCACACACACCATACGGTGACTCCTCCTACCAGAACCGACAACTTCTCCTGCTTTGTTTCTTTACGTGTCTGATGTTCTTGGATTTACTGTAATTATTTACCTATGCATCCTCAATATTAATCTATTCTCACTGCCTTGGGCTTCAGAAATGTGTTTTTGTTCTCTTTTGTACTCCCAGCGTAGTTCACTCATTCATTCATTCGACTCAGTTCAGCCCACACCACACATTGTGAGGATCTGTGTCAGATGCTCGGGTCACGCAGATGAAAAGAACTTCACAGAAATCCTCATAATCTTCTGGGGAAGACAGATGTGTAAGTGCACATAGGTTTGGACCGTCATGGCTGCTATGATTGCTGTTGGTCCAGTGGAGAATGTGGACCCAAAAGGAGTGGGCCATTGAAAATATGTGGACCTGAAGCAGACATGTCTGTGTCTCTCATTGCGCCCTGGGTTTTCAAGGTGAGGAATCGTGTCTCCCACGGGTTTTGCTCGCAGCCTGACACGTCCGTAGTAGGTGCACATCGAATGCACGGAGAGTCGCTGGACAGACTAAATATCTTTTCTCCAGGAGTTTGTCCTCATCTCTAAGCTGAAGGTCAGCTAATGTTGTGAAGCTCTCCATCAGCGTTCACATTTGAGAGTCCTATGGTGGAGGCTGATATGCTCTTTCCTCACTGCAGTGACCAAGAAGGTCACTACTAGGCGACAGCCCCAGATTCTCATCATTGCTAGAAGCTGACTAATTATGAGCGAGGAAGTGAGGGCCACGAAATGCCCCTGTCTGCACAGCTGGCCTCACTGTCGGATCCAGTCTTCATTTCTGATAACTTCTTTGGCTTCTGTGAAGCCGCCTGGTCATGCCTGGCTGTGGGCGGTGCTCACAGTGAACCTGTCACGAGGACAGGCTGGGGGGTGGGGAGGTGGGGCCCCAGTAGGTGGAGAAGATGGCTTTTTTTAGCCCATTTCAAAGTAACAAAAAGGCTTTGAGAATGGCTGGTGATGCCTGCTACCACATTCGCTTTCTCTGTTTCCATTGAAAATGAAATTTTGGATGGAGTGAACTTGACCAGAAAAAGAGAAGGTGGACAGGAAAGCTGATGATAAATGCGACTTGGTTATTTCTAGAGTGCCTTGTACTTTTTAGAGTATGTCCCCCCTGAACTCTTTTTCATTCAGACTCTCAGAGCACTTAAAAGAGCTCTTCGCACGTCAGTAGCTGGGTGTTACGGAAAGAACATTGGGACTTCCCTGATGGTCCAGTGGTTAAGCCTCTGCATTTTCACTGCTGGGGGCATAGGTTCAATCCCTGATCTGTCAAGGAATTAAGATCCTGAATGCGGCAAGGCACTGCAAAGGGGAAAAAATAAAAATAAAAAGCATTATCTTCATAAACTTTCCATGGAACTCAAGAAAATCAATAATTTTCCAGCTGTGTAATCTTGTCAAGTTTAATTTACCACTTTGAGCCTTAGTTTCCTCATTCAAGGGGAAAAAAAAGATGAGAACGTTTCGTTTGAGTAACTCTAGATGCTGTAGCAAATAAGCCTCAACATCTTAGTAGCTCAGCACAAAAGATGTCTATTTCTCACCCTAAAAATAGCCCAAGGAGGATGTTCCTCGTCAGTGGGTGGTGTCTCTTCAGACACTGA
Source organism: Muntiacus reevesi (assembly GCF_963930625.1). NCBI lineage: Eukaryota > Metazoa > Chordata > Mammalia > Artiodactyla > Cervidae > Muntiacus > Muntiacus reevesi. Next base: position 65,742,115 of record NC_089260.1, read on the forward strand.
TTGGAAGACCCAGGTCTCTTCCAGGTTGTTGGTCCACCATCCTTCAAGGACTTTGACATCCATCAAGCTGGCAGAGGGGAAAAGGGAAGGTAGAGATGCTTAGACACCTTGTCCTGAAAGTGGCACAGTCCCTTTTTTTGCAAGAAGCAGAGTCTCCTTGGTGGACTTCAGCTGGGACCTCAGTGATAGGTACCCTAGTTTTTTTGTTTGTTTGTTTATCTGTGCCTCTGGGGAATGTTGGTGAATGACTGTGAAATGCTGAGACTTTGGGGCTACAGAAGAATTTTAGCAAGTGGATGAATGGCAACCCACTCCAGTATTCTTGCCGGGATCATCCCATGGACAGAGGAGCCTGGGGTTGGGGGGGCTACAGTTCAAAGGGTCGCAGAAAACTGGACACAAGTGAGTGACTGTGCACAAATTCACAGATACAGAATCTACAAATAGTGAGGATTGACTAAATATGTCATAATCAAATGTGAGACTTAGGACCCCCGTGAGCTGGAATTCTGGAGTAAGTTTCAAGAATTTTTTCTGGAAAGATTTCCAGAAAGCCAGGGTTGGAAGACTCTGTGCAGAGGTTAAGGGAGTAAATATTTTAGGATGGGCAGGACACACCATCTCTGTGTTACTAGTGTAACACAAAAGCAGCTGTGGACAGTACAGAACAAATGGGCATGGAAGTGCTCAATAAACCTTTATTTTTGCACACTGAAGTGAATTTCACATAATTTTCATGTCACAAAACCCTGTTCTTCTGAGTTTTACTCCAATCATTTTAAAATGTAAAAACCATTCTTAGCTGAAAAAAGCAGATGGTAGCCAGATTTGGCCTGAAGGCCAAAGTTTGCCAGCTCCTGCCTTAGACACTGCTAGAAAGGAATACTTAGTAACTATGAAAAAAGTGAAATAATTCAGAAGAGGACAAAGGATAAAGTTTAACAATTCATCTAAAATCCCAAGACCCATGGATTTCCATACATGGCACACATAGTTGACCAGGACCATTCCTGTGGGCCTGTAATGAATTTATGCCTGGAGAATATGTCATAAGCATCTTTCTGTGTTAGTAAGTCTAGATCTTCATCGTAAGGGTGATAGCTAACTACTATCTTCCGCATCTGGATCATGATTTATGTTACCTCATTCTTTGCTGGTGCCTTTTAGATTATTTTTTAAATTTGCTATTACAAAGGATACAGCATGAATTCTCATACACACTTACCACTCAGCTAGGATCACAAGGGAAGCAGAGGTGAGTCACATACATATTCTGCCCTCAGGATACTTACAATTCCACAAACCGCTCAGGTGACACAGGGTAGTTACCCTGCACAGACAGTGGTGGTTCTCTGAATCAGCGATCCAGTGTTGTGGAGGTTGGGAGTGCACACGATCCTGGTCTAAGTGTGGACACCTGGCTCCTGCCTTTCCGAGGCCAGCAGCTGCCTTCTCTTGGGTTGCCAAAGCTCATAGAGCATCAGATAAAGGATCTCAGACATCATCTCAGACCCATCCACCTATAGATGGAAAAACAGAGACTCAGAGAGGTTGAAGGACTTAAGAAAGGTGAGTGCAAACCTGGCTGGCCTCAGATCCAGCTGTCCAGGTGAGTTGAGCTTCCTGACCTGTATCAAGCTCCCTGAGTGCTGTTCTTTTGAACACTGTGTATGGACCTCTCCTGGACCATGTCCAGGGGACCTTCTCAGTGCGTTCCAGAACAGTGATAGGATAGCCAACAATGGGTAGGTGCATGATACCCCAAAACTCCTGCTGTCTAGTTCATGATCGAGTACGAAGTGTGTTAGCTGCCTCCTCGTGAGCACCCACACCCTATTTACACTGGCAGCCAGCCTCAGTCAGTCCTGTCACCTGTAGATAGGAGCTTGGTCTCTGTGCTTTCATTCCCCAGTGTCAACTTCGACATGACATGCACCAAGCTGTTGATTTCTGTGGGGAAATCCCGCCACAGCCGTTTTCAGGCTACCAAAGGTTTAAAAACCATTTTGCAAAAGTTTTGAATAGTTGACAGTTGACTTCCCCAAGGCCCTGCATATTCACAAGTGATCACTTTCTTTTTTCCTTTGGGAAATTGGAAATCTGTCCTGCACACTGATCTGCATATCATTTGTATTTCCAGTATCACAGGCTTCTGTCCAGAGCAGCACCTGCAGTGCAGACTTACTTAGATCCTTTCCTTCATGGAGTGGGGTTTCCATGAAGGTGCACTGTGTTATTTCTGGAAGATTCTTAGAAAGGCAGAGCCTCCTGACCAGGAGTGGAGAGAGGGACAGCATCTCTTAGCCTGCAGGGGGGCTGGCTTCTGCGACATTGTCCACATCTCCGACCCAGGGTGTTCCCTTGGAGTTCAGCTTCCTGCCTCTTGTAAACATGTATTCTAATAATCCATAGGCTAGTCAAGTCTGGGGGTGACACTTCCCTTCACTCCTGTTCACCCATAGATTCCATTAGGTAATCTCATTTTTCTTCCACGAAGCCTTTCCTGTTGTTTAGTTGCTCAGTCACACCTGACTCTTTTGTGACCCCATGGGCTTTACCTCGCCAGGCTGCTCTGTCCATGGGATTTCCCAGGCAGGAAAACTGGAGTGGGTTGCCATTTTCTTCTCTAGGAGCTTTTCCTGACCCAGAAATCGAGCTTGAGTCTCCTGCATTGGCAGGTAGATTCTTTACCACTGAGCCACAGGAGAAGCCCAGCATGTCCTGATACTCCCCTACTTCCTGATCTTCAAGGTGGCAAAGTGCCGCTTCTCCAGGATTCCTTAGAACCCAGGGCTATCATCTGTGATCATGCTCACCATACCTTATAGTCTATTGTATGATGTTTACCAGTTTCCTATTGAGAAGCAAGGAAGCCTGGTAGGAGAGCTCCATATTCTAACCCCTGGTGTTATGCCTATGAGTGTGGCACTTCACATGGCACAAGGGACTTTGCAGATGCAATTAATGTTAGCAATCAGTGGGCCAGTACAGCGGGGTTATCCTGGATTGTGCAGAGAATCATCTCTGAATGGGATTGCAGAGATACCTGCAAAGAAGAGTCAGAGAGTATCCAAGTGTGAGAAGGGTTTGGTGGGCTGCTGCTGACTTATAAGTAGGGTACATGCTTGCCAAGTCGTGTCTGACTTTTTGTGACCCTGTGGACTGTAGCCTGCCAGGTTCCTCTGTCATTGGGATTCTCCAGGCAAGAATACTGGAGTGGGTTGCCATTTCCTTCTCCAGGGAATCTATCCAACCCACTCATGGAACCCGTGTCTTTTACGTGTCCTACATTGGCAGGCGTGTTCTTTACCACTAGTGGCACCTGGAAAGCACTAGGGTAGGGTCCTACCTGCAAAGAGAGTGGTGGCCTCTAGTTGCTAGGAATGGCCTCAGTCAACTTTCAGCAAAGTAGTGGGGCCTCAGCCCTACAAACTGAATTTGACCAAAAACTTTATTTTATGGAAGTATAGTTGACTTGCAACACTTGACCAAAAACTTTATTTTATGGAAGTATAGTTGACTTGCAACATAGTATTAGTATCAGGTGTATGACATGGTGATTCAATATTTTTATAGATCATACACCACATAAAGTTGTTATGAAATAAAAGCTACATTCCCTGTGCTGTACATCACATCCTCTATCTTATTTTTTTATACCTAGTAGTTTTTACCTCTTAATCCCCTTCCCCTGTCTTGTTCCTTGCCTAATCCTTTCCCCACTGATAAACAGTAGTTTGCTCTCTGTATTGTGAGTCTGTTTTTGTTTTGTTATATTGTTTTATTTTTTTAGGTTCCACATGTAAATGAAAACATACAGTATTTGTCTTTCTCTTTTCTGATCTATTTCACTAAGCATAATGCCTTCTGGGTTCATCCATGTTGTTGCAAATGGCTAAATTTCATTCCTTTCATGGCTGAGTAACATTCCAGTGTGTGTGTGTGTGTGTGTGTGTGTGTGTGTGTGTGTGTGTGTCTGTCTGCCCATCTGTGTGTATCACATCTTTATCCATTCATCGTTAATGGACACATGGGTTGCTCCCAAATCTTATTTTAAACTGCTAAGTTTGTGCTGATTCACTCAGGCAGCTGTAGAAAACTAATACAGAATCACAGTGGTTGGGAACACAAGTTTTAGGCTCCTCTTTTCTGACTTCCAGAATGTTTGCTCCTCTTCCAGAGACCCTCAGGTCCTGGCGTCTCCCTTGCACGGTGTCCCAGCCTGGCTTCCAGCTCTCCTGAATCAGGCGATGCCACCAGTTTATCTCTCCCACCATCCACTTGTCACTCCTCAGTGGATTTTACCATCACAACTTGGGGGTCAGCTCCCGATGTCACAGATGCTGCAGTAGCCTCCAACTCCAGGCCTTGCCTCCTCCCAGCCACTGTCTTCCCACTCACCCTCCACACTGCCCATGGCATCTTCCAGAAGCCCAGCTTGGCTTACATCTGTCCCTTCCCAGTGAAGGCATGTGTGATTTTCCTGTTCTCGCTGACCCCAGCGAGAATTCACAGTCTAGAATTCATAGTCCTTACAACAGACGCGTGCCTCTGCAACCTGGCCTCCCAGGTCCTGCATTTGCAGGACTGTGCATTTGCAGCCTGCTCTTATCCCCCAGCAAGCCCACGCATTCCCATCCCCATGCCCCATGGGTCCACCAGGCCTCTCCCTGTCCCCATGCCATCTCAGCCTTGCTCCCCTTGCGGAATCCCCAGAGGTGCGGCCACTTAGATGCATGAGGCACCAGGTACATCTCCCTCTTGGATCGTCCTTGCTTTCGAAAGACCGTTCTCCCCTGGCCTCCCCCAGCACCTCCTGCAATGCTGGAGACATAATGACACCCATCACCCTTGCTCACTACCTGGCCAAGGGGGTTCCGGAATGACAGAGGGAAGCGACAGCACACTGAGGGTCTGTCTCCCCTGTTAGGCCTGCAGTTGCTCATTAAATTACCCCTTAAATGAGTATTCCATGGATTCTTGTTGTATCATCTTAAAATGAATGCCTGTAAGATCCTGAAACATGAAGCATTTGTATCTCCCTCTCCTGGCAACTACTCTGTAGGAGCGCTTATACTGAGTTCAAAGATGACCCGAACATTGATGAGTAATATTTTACTATGTATGACTATCACCGATTTTATAAGAATCACTAACACATATTGATCATCATTAATCCTCATTAAATCTTTTCACAGTACACTGAGGTTGGACTACATGGATGAGGAAACTAGAGCACAGAGGGGTTGAGTGACTTGTAGAGCACAAGTTCCCGCCTAGGTGGTTTGTCTTGAGAACTTTGCAGCCACATCGTGCCGTGTGCCTCTCTCTACAGCCATTGTTTTGTCCCGCTCATCAGAAAGGGATGGCAACCCACTCCAGTAGTCTTGCCTGGAGAATTCCATGGACAGAGGAGCCTGGTGGGCTACAGTCCATGGGGTCGCAAAGAGTCGGACACGACTGAGCGACCAGCACACACAGAGGAGAAACGATTCTGTGTCCCTTGGGCGAACATCATTAACATTGTTCCTGTAGTTGGTTGGTTGTTGCTGTTCTTAGCCCTTCACTGGGTTGTGAGGCTGTTGCAAGCAGCAAAATGATTCCCACTTCATAGATATGTCCCACGTGAAATGCTCAAGTCCAAGGTCGCAATCCCACTGAACCCCACTGCGTACCAAGAACTTATGCCCCAGGACTCCTTGACCCCAGGCTGGAATCTCTTCTTCCACAGGGAGGACCCCTGACCCGGCCCCGCCCCACCCCACTTTAAACGCTGCTGTTCCCACACCAGGCAGACCATAGTAGAATCCACGACAAGTATCCGCACCAGCCTGAACTGGATGTTTTTTTCTTTAGATGTTTTCTTTAGAATTTCATTTCTGGTCTGTGGATTTTCCATTTGTGAGTTCTTATCCTCTGTTAGGATAGGGAGGTCCATATTTTTTTTCTTTCTTCTCTTTCTTCCCAAGCTGAGGAAACGTGAAGTAAGGAGGCGAAACATCTTTCCATATTCCATCCTAGGGAAGCCCGCCAAAGAGCCCATCCTGCCGGCTGCTGGCTTGAAGCCCGTCCCTGTCCTCAGAAGCCGCGTCCGCTCCTGGAGCTTTAGCCGGCGCCTGGCCCCGGGGACCTCCACGCAGCCCTGTGCATCGACGGCTGCAGGCAGCCCGACCCTGTCTTGGAATGTGCCCTCCAAAGCATAGCATCTTCTTGGCTCCAGAACGCCCGCTCTGCTGGGAAGCTGAAGACTTCCTATTCCCAGTCATGCCCTGCCCTCTTCATTACTTTTAATAACCATGCAGGAAGTTTCTCTCCCTCCAGGAAAGATGGTCATCACACTTTTCAGCATACCTACTGACGTTTTCATCAAATCCCCCAGCCCCTCGACACGAACGCGTGAATCACATTTTAGAGGAGCTGAGAGCTCTGGATCTAGATCAGATGAGACTAAAGTTCAAATACGGGGCTGGGCCTTGGTCTGGCTGTGTGGCCCTGGGCAAGTTCCTTAACCTCTCTGAGGCTCCTTCAGTTCCGTGTTTGTCAAAGGGGAGATTTTGGTCCCAGCAAGTCTATTGATAAAGTCGTGTTCCTCGCCTGCGTGCACACACAGCGGGCCTAGGGGTAAGTGCCTTCCTCATGGCACCCCCTCTTTGGATGATGGCTCCCCAGAAAGGGTGGAGGAAGCTGGCATGAGGAGGTGGGCAGAACGTGACACGTAATGTGATGAAGCTGTTTCCCACTGAAAAAGTATTACAGAAGGTAGTTCATGACCACAGTCTTGCTCTAAGGCTCTGGGGCTACAAGCCAAGTTCAAGAACTTTATTCTCCTGTGTTTAATGGCGCTGAAGGACAGACTGGAGTTTCTGGTGGCAGTCAGTAACACCAGGCAGAGTTAATGCTTCCCCGTCTCTGCAGCCCTGGGGTCAGACCTGGCCCTGCTGACTCCACGTTTACCGGCTTGGGGCCTTTGGACGCTTGAACTTCTCCGTGTCTTTATTTTTCTCACCCGAAAAATGGCGCTAAAAATAGCCCCATCTCACAGAGTTACTGCGAGGCTTAGATGTGATAATGTGAGCCCAGGTTTAAAATGCTGCCTGCTGTGTGAAGTGTGTGTGCTTGCGAGCACCATTATCACAACTTTCCCTCTTTGTGTACACCTGGGAGGGTGGGTGTTTGTGCACGCGTTTGCACATGGGTTTATTTATGTCTGTTTCCCACTAGAATGTGAATGCTTTAGAGCTTAGAGCACATAACCAACTCAGCGAGGCGTGGAGTGATTGGACAGCTACATTTCTTTGCCCGTCTTGGGGAGAAGGGGGTCAAAATGTGAGCTGAAGAATCCCTGTGCTGGAGTTGATGGAAAATGTTGTCTCCTGGGCCCGGACCCAGCACCACCGGATCAGGTGCTGGGCATGAGCTGGGATCCCTGTCTGCCCTTTTCTTTCTAGTCTCAACCCAGCAGAGGCAGGAGAGCTGCAGACCCCTTGCAAAGCGGGGTTCGCTGCCCCTCTTCTCATCTTCAGTAAAACCAGGGCGTGGTGGGGTGGAGACGGGAGGAGGTGGATCAAGGAACATGGAACCTTTGCTTGCCCTTGATCCTAGATTTATGGAGCTTGGAAATGCAGGGAAGACTGCATTCCTTTCTGTGGAACTGCTTCCTTCTTACCCACGTGCTCAATTCCAACTACTTGACTCACAGCTATTTGCTCTCATCCGGTATTGGGGGGAGGAAGACATTCAGTGCCCAGAACCTGTGTGTGTTCTCAGCCTGCAGGTCCCTTCTCGGGCAGGGTCCCCAGTTGTCACTACCTCTCCTCTTTGCCTGTGCTCCAGTGGCAGTGGTTTAGGACTTGGCACTTGGTTCCAATCCTGACCAGGCTGCTTAGCTCAGTTGCTGCTGTTTACTTGCTGAGTCATGTCTGACTTTTTGCAACCCTATGGACTGTAGCCCGCCAGGCTCCTCTGTCCATGGGATCCTCCAGGCAGGCATACTGGAATGGGTTGCTATTTTCTCCTCCAGGGTATCTTCTCCACTCAGGGATGGAACCCACGTCTCCTACATTGGTAGGTGGGTTCTTTACCACTGAGCCGCCAGGGACTCCCTGTTAGCTTAGTGACTTTATTTAATTCTATGCACCCTGCCTTTTCTCTCTAATAAACAATGCGGTGAACTGACTTCGTGAATGGTCCAACTCATAACCCGTTCCCTGTATTTCTGACGCTGGACTCCATCGTGTGACTGGTTTTGTCCAGTGAAGTGTTAACAGGTACACTGCAAGGAGAGCTTTGAAAAAGCATTTCCATTTGTGCCGTTGAACCTCTGTCATCACCACGGGAAGGACATTTCCAGACTGGCCTTCTGGTTCCAGGAGAAGGATGAGAGACACATATAGAACATAACCAAGGTGCTTTCATCATCCTAATTAAGACCAGCCTAGACCAGCTGACAACCAGTCAGCTCCCAAACCCCTGACTAAGCCCAGCCAAGATCGTCAGAACTGCCTGCCTGACCACCCAGGAGCATGGACACTTGGTGCTTATGCCGCTGAGATTATGCGATAATCTTTGGTGACAGATAGAATGGGAAGTCCTTAATGACTGTTAGATGAGTTGAATTCTGTAAGGGTAGGGGTTGTCTAGTACCGTATGCATTAACTGATACATCTGACATATGACTGACTGATTGACAGATCTGATGAGGATAAATCAGGTATCCCCTCTGTGAACATGACAAGCACTTGCTGTTCCCTCTACACAGAGCATCTCTAATGGACTGGTATCACTGCCATTTCCCTATTCACTTGGTTTTGTATAGGAGCAGAGGTGCCATTAGTGGATATGAATAGAGTAAGGGGGGAGAGAATGAGGGAGGGAGTGTGTGTGTGTGTGTGTGTGTGTGTGTTGGGAAATAGGGTAGCCATGGTCTTAGTTTGCAAAAGCTAAAGGGTAAGCCTCGGCTGATCTGCTGGGTCCTTTGGGCCCCAGACCCCAGGGAATTCCTGATTTATTCCTCAGGGGGAACATGATTTGACACAGCTATTAGTTTAAGAACCTACCATGGATGAGTTAGAGAAATGGCCACTCCCATATTTTGGGCACTTGCTCCCCAGCAGGCCCTTTTTAGCCATTCTGGTTTGATTTTTCACAAGACTCTGCAGGGAGGAATTGCCTTTCCTATTTTAAGATGAAGAAACTCACAGACATCAAATGAATGACCAGGGGCACACAGCTAAGAAGGTGGCAGAGTGAACTTTTACAAAAGTCCAGGGAGATAGTGAAGGACAGGCAAGCCTGGTGTGCTGCAGTCCATGGGGTCTGCAAAGAGCCGGACACATTGAACCGCTGAACAAGGGCTGCCTGACTGCACAACAGCCTCTTTTAAACCCCATGGCACTCTGCAGGGACCTTAGCCGTCCTCCAGGCCAGTCTGTTCATCACCTGGAACAGGAAACCTCACCTGGAGAGGGGGCGTGGCTTGCCTAAGGTTCTAAGTTCTGATCAGGTTACCTGACACCCCTTCTAGTGCCCTCAGGGTTGAGATCTCATTGGTCAGTGGGTATCATGGAAGTGCCTTTGTAAGTTTCCCATGAAGGCATTGTCATTTTTCTGTGCTTCACATCAGCACCTTTAAATGCACAGTATAGAACCCTATGGGCTTCCCTGGTGCCTCATATGGTAAAGAACCCTCCTGCAGTGCGGGGTTTGATCCCTGGGTTGGAAAGATCCCCTGGAGGAGGGCATGGCAATCCACTCCAATAGCCTTGCCTGGAGAATCTTATGGACAGAGGAGCCTGGTGGGCTATAGTCCATGGGGTCACCAAGAGTCATACTCAACTGAGCACCTAAGCACAGCGCATAGAACAGTAAAGAACGCTGTCTGTATGGTATTTCCACCCCACCAAGGGGCTGCCCGAGGAGCCCCCCATCCAGGCACTGGCTTGTCCATCCTCCCGTCTGCCAGCTCGGAGAGAGAGAGCGGGGCAGGTGCCAGGGAGGTCACGGGCCTTGGCTCAGGCTGGTGCTGGCTGGGCGGGAGGCGGAGGGAACAGCGGGTATAGGCCCTGCTTGGCCAGTCGCCCCAGGCACCTGCCATCCTTGTGTGTTTGCTCAGCGGGTCGGGAAAGGAAGCAGGATGCTTTCCGTTGGGCCCTGGGCGTTCCGGGCCCCGGGGGCCAGCTGCTGGGGCTGGCACCTTCTATGAAGAGCTGTCTCTTGCCCTTTCTGTACCTCCCTCTCTCAACTACCTGACAAGCAGGTGATAATCTGACCAGCACCTAACGCCACCCTGGGGAGATGGCAAGAGACCTGGGTAGCGTGCACAGAAGGAGCACTGGCAGGGTGCCCGGGAGCTCGGCATTAGGCCCGTTCAGCCCCAGAGGAAGAGAGGTCCCCCTCTGGTAGGGCAGCACCCCAGGCCCCTCCAAATGGCCCACTCCGTGCCATTCCCAGCCCGTTTTGTGCCACATCAGCGAGTGTTTGCTGGAGTTCTGGCAAGAACCTGCGCTGACACACACTGCCAGCCTTGGATTAGACATCAGGAGCAATTTCAGTTCATCCAGAGTCTCAGGATGACTCCCTTCCTGGTAGAACCACGAGGGAGGTTGGTTCCGAGGCCACTTCTTCTAACAAGAGGGTTTCTGCCTTGATAAGCACTTTCTCATACTTGACCTCGCCTCGAGTCTTCCACACCCTGTGAATGAAGGATTCTTAATAGCCCCATTTTACAGGTGAGGCAACTGAGGCCAAAAGGGCTTAGGTAACTTACTCAGTAAAGTAGAAGAAATAACACCACGGCAGAGACTGGAAGTTAAGTCTTGCCCTAAAAATCCAGTCTTCTAATTCACCCTTTAGTATTAGGGGGCATTAAAGAAGACATGGGTTTTCTATCCAGGGGGGTTGCATCCCAGTAAAGTCAAGCAGAGAGAAAGGCATGAACGTTTCCCTGAGTTGCTTTTGTTTAAGCTCTACCACATGTGGTGTCAGGGTTTCCCCAGTGTCTCAGCAGTAAAGAATCTGCCTGCAGTGCAGGAGACACAGAGATGCAGGTTCAATCCCTGGGTCAGGAAGATCCCAAGGAAATGGCAACCCCCTCTAGTATTCTTGCCAGGGAAATCCCATAGACAGAGAAGCCTATTGGGCTACAGTCCATGGGTCACAAGAGTCAGATACGACTGAGCGACTCAACAGTTCGTGGTGTCCGTTGTCCCATGTAGTCTCTGGAGGCAGGTATTTACCTTCATGTGACACCCAAGAAGCCAGGGCCCCCAGAGGCGATATGTCTTTCCCCAAGTGCCGATTACTGTGGACATGGGGGCAGAAATTGGGCCCAGGTCTCAGCCTCCGGTGCCTCACCCTTCCTCTCCACAGGCCACATGCCTGTCTGCTGAGACCGATGTGCCAGGGCCAGCCAGCGGGGCAAGAATGCTACCTCCTGGCAGGGCTGGGTCTGCACCCAGAGCTGCAGATGCTCTGCTGGTCCTTGCGCAGAAAAGCTCTGGCACGAGCCTTCTCAAATAGCCTCCCTGCCGCCCTCCGGTTCAGCCTCGTGAATCTGTGATGCGCAAGGCCAGACCTTGTAGGTCCCCTGCTCCAGGCCCTCACTTACCAACCAAGAAGACACTCTGGGGGCAGGGGGAACGGGACTCCCCGCATCCCATGGAAGGGATGGCAGACCTTGGGATGGAATCCGAGACCCCTCTGCCTCCTGGGTCTGTGTGTACTCTGAGATCCTTTCCCCTCCTGCCTCCACCTGGTCTCTTTGTCTCTGCTTCCTCTGATCCCTCGTGTTCTCCTGAAGAGTCACCTGTTGGGACCCTTAACCACACGCTGATGTGTGTGGTACCCCTAGTTCCATTTATGCTTGATCATCAGCTCCAGGAAGAACAACAGGACCTCAGAGGCGGGGGCCAGGTGTGACTGTATCTTTGGAACCGGGGCTGTGAGTCGGAGGTTCCCGCTCAGCCTATGTGCCCGAGGGCAAGCTGCCTATTGTCTCTGTAGTGACTGCCCTCCACTCCCATTGTATTCTCCTGCAGCAATGACTACAGCTTCCCATGACTGGGTTCTTAGAATGTGCCAGGAACCTTTTGTTGGGGAGAGGAGTCCTACACTGAGGGCTTACCCCCACCTTCCAATATGCTAATGTACTCCCAGCCTGGGATGTTTATTGAGCACATATTGTGTGCCCGGTACTAAGGCTTGGGCGTCAGTCACTTGTCCAAGGTCACAGCTGGCGATGGAGTCAAGAGGGGAGCCCAGGTGTCTGTCTCTAGGCCCCATGTCAGGTCCCAGACTTCTGTGGCTTCTGCCCTGTCTTTATCTTGGAGAGGCCCTGGGATTGTACCTGCGCAAACCAGCCAAGGCAGGGCTCCTGTTGTTCTGGCTCACGGCTGGCGTTCAGGAACACATGGCTCCTGGTGGCTGGGCGGGAGTATTGGCCTAGGGGAGGGATGAGTGAATTCTCTGCAAGGCACAGCCCCCAAGTCCTACAGATCCCTGACAGACGCAGCATGTGGCTCTGACGCTGGCCACTGCCACCTGCCAAGGTGCCTTTCCTGGGCCCGGGTTCCCGCAGCGCAGGAGCCATGCCTGGACGCTCCTGCCTACCGCCCGGGGCCTCCTGCACCTTGGGGCCTCCCGGTTGCCACCTTCCTTCCCGCCAGGGCTCCCGCCCAACCAGGCCACAACGGCCTCCTTTTGTTCTCCCGTCTCGGTTTCGGGCAGACCCGGCCAGCCCGGCCCCCCGGCTCGCTTCACCCACCCCTTTGAAGCCTTGACGGGCAGCCAACGGAGCTGGCCGAGCGCACAGGGCCCGGGGCCGGTGCCAGGGCCCTGGCAGCCCCTTCCCGCCTAGCTGGCTCCCTGGAGCTGGCCGCGCCGAGGCCCCGCGCTCGGGAACAGAAATGCCCGGATGTTCGCCTGCGCCTTCATCCGGGGCTTCCGGATGGGCTCTGGGTCCAGTTCCCAGGCCTCCTCCGTAGTGAGACTCTCAACCCCACCCCGGGCCCCCGGGGCCCCACAGAGGAACAGGGGCAGCCTGGCCGGGTTCCGAGCTCTCTAAGGAAAGGCAGGACGGGGTAGCGGGCGGACCACGGGCCTTGGCCCCGGGCCTGCGTTGAGCACCTCTCTCTGCCGTCCCCAGCCGTGGGACTCACCTGCCTCGTGCCTTAGTGCCCCCTCTGTAAGCGGGAAGAATAGAACATTCTAGTTCACAGATGTCCAGGGAGGAGGAGAGCCATCCTGTTGTTAGCCCGTCGTGAATGTCTGCTCGCTAGTTGCTGGAGCATGTTCTCAGTCGATGGTGATGGTCACTGTGGCGGATGCCAGAGTCCCAGCCCGGGAAGAGCAAGAGGCCGTGGGCGAGTCCAGCGTGGCCTCTGGGACCTGGCCTCATCCCTGCACACCCAGGGGACAATGAGGGGTCCTCTGCTCTTACTCTGTAATTTTGAAAGCATCTCCCAGCACCTGCTGCAAGGTGGGCCTCTGTTGGTGGTCATGGAGTGAATGAACAAAGCCCACTTCCTCTGTGGCTCCATTTCTCAGGTTTAAGGTGTCTTTCCACGTGGCCGCCCTCACTGGCTTATCAACTCCTCAGCCCAGGGCCTTGTCATTCGTTCCAGGGGAATGTCAACAAGCGGACAATTTCCCTCTGCCCATTTCCAAGGCCAGGCCTGGAGCAGGTGCTCAGTAAATGAATAGTGGGTTGCAGAAGCAAGGGTCTCTCCCCCGTGGATTTGAGGCAGTGCCCTCGCCACAAACCTATTTTGCCCTCTTTCATCACGGGCGGCGGTCAAGTTCCCCAGGCCTATCGAATTGCCGGCGATCTTCCAACCATCACTGGTCCAGAGGCAGCTTGGACCTCAGCCCCTGGCCACCCCACCTGGCCTTGGCATACACCTGGACTGGTTTGGAACAGAGCTTGCGGCTGAGGGTGAAGTCATACCTGGAACGGTTGTAAGACCAGGCACCTCCCCTACGTGACTCTCCCGGGCTGCATGGCGGGTGGCGGGTAGCTGGCAAGGGAGACGCCTTGGCACCGCTGCACTCTTGTGTCTGCGGCCAGCGGGGCCTTTGATGCCCTCCAGGGCCGCCTGCCCCGCTGAGTGCATTTGTGGAAGACAAAAGCTGCAAAAAAAGCGGCACAAATAACTTGAAAACGACCCAGACACTGCCAGGGAGCTTATCAGCCTGTTTCCTGGGTTTTGTTGTTGGAGTGGGGAGGCCAGGGCAGCAGTTCTGGCCTTCATTCTGGCCTGCACCTTGCACAGGCGTGATGCGGCGTTAACCTCAAAGCTAGCACCCCTCCCCTGCTCTGTTCTATGGCTCTCTCGTGTGTCAGATGGGTTTGATAAGACCAAACTCTGTGTTCTTGTGAGGATTAGAGGCTGGGAGGAAAGAAGCTGCAGGGTAGAAAAGCAGTGTCCTCTTCTTCCCAGGGGTGCAGAGAGACACCAGTATCCCTCAAATTTCCCTCTGGGCCAACCTCCCCCCACATCTAGGATAGAATACAGCAGAGGGTTCCTCTTGTAACTCTGGGAACCTTTGGAAAAGGAGCTGCTGAAACGTCCCTGTCTTGGGGGAATAAAGCCCTTCAGCCATTGATTGAGCATAGCACGCAGACTGGGGCCTCTCCAGTTGCATTTCCAGCCTGGAGGATGTAAACTCATTTGGGGCTCTGACTTCAAAAATGGCCTTTAAGCAAGTAGATCCTCCTTGTAGGGTTGGAACTCTTTCTCCTCCTGCCCTGCCCTGCTTCACCCAGGGCGGAGCCCCAAGGAATAAAAAATGCCAAAGTCAGTCTCTGACCTCCAACTCAGACTCTGGTCCCTAAGAGCACTGTTCTCAGCTCACTTGCTTCAGGCCTCTGTCCACGCTTGTGCTTGCTGTCCCAGGCCAAGAAGACACGGGTGAGGGTGATGGCTGGGTGGCCGGATTTGGAAGGCTGGGCAGCCATCCGCTTTGCAGGCCCGCCTCTACACCTCTGCTGAGCTGTGAGCTTGACAGTGGTATCATCTGCACCTCTTTTGCCCCAACTTTGGCCTGATAAAAGCAGAGTGCAGAGCCTTGCATGGGGGAAACAGAAACCAGAGATACCCTCTCTCTCTCCTCCCTGCCTCCCCTTCACACCTACTCTGTGCCAAACATCAACCCAGGTATTTATTTACTTTTTCAAGTGAACTAGAGGTTTATAAAGAGGATGCTCTTTCCCCTGCCAGAATGAGCCTTCTCTTCCTCCCAGAAAAACTCCTATTCATCCTACTATACCCAGCTACAGAGCCCCCTTCTCCATGAGGCTTTCCTGTCCTCTGGCTAAAGTTGCTGCCTCTCCACATAGGTCCACCAGCCCTCTAGGGCTCTGTTCTAGTCCAGGTGGTACTTCCTGCACTGTTCTGGTTTATCTTTGTGTGTGTCCCCCCAGTCCTTTGAAAGCAGCAATGGCGACTTCTTTATTTAACTCAGCATCCCCAGTGCCACAGCGCTGAGCACACATGGAGTAGACCTGTGTGTTCAGAGTGGGACTGTGTGAGCAGGGACACCCTCACTCAACTGGGCTGGGGCTCCAGATCACTCAACTCTGGAGTGGAGGCTGGAATGACTGACTCTCCGTGCCTGTAGTTCAACCATCATTCTTGGCAGATTTGTGTCAGAGTGGAAAGAGCCCAGCCTTAGAACTTGACAGACTCCTTCTTTCTGCTTATCTCAGCTGGTGATTTGGAGTAAGTTACTTCTGCCCCGTGCCTCCATTTCTCCACCTGTAAGATGGACGTACAAAGGTTTATTTTGCCTGATTTGTTGAATAGAATAGAGATGATGTTTGCATTGCCCTGGTGTTAGCAGTAACTATCATTGTGGTCGTCTTTAGGGCTTCTCTGGTGACTCAGAGGTTAAAACGTATGCTGGCAATGCAGGAGACCTGGGTTTGATCCCTGGGTTGGGAAGATCCCCTGGAGAAGGAAATGGCAACCCATTCCAGTATTCTTGCCTGGAGAATCCTGTGGATGGAGGAGCCTGGTGGGCTACAGTCTGTGGGGTTGCAAAGAGTTGGACATGACTGAACGACTTCACTTTTCTCTGAAAAGGAGCCATTCTTAGTATCTCTTGGGGGTGAGAGGAGGGACAACAAAAGCATTTGTGGCAAGGAGACAATATTTGAGGCTTAGCTGGGTTTGTTTTGGGCTTCCCAGGTGGTGCTAACAGTAAAGAACCCACCTGCCAATGCAGGAGATAAAAGAAATGCAGGTTTGGTCCCTGGATCAGGCAGATCACCTGGAGAAGGGCGGGACAACCTACTGCAGTATTCCTACCTGGAGAATCCCGTGGACGGAGGAGCCTGGCGGGCTGCAGTCTATAGTTTCGCAAAGAGTCGGACACGACTGAGCATGCACGCAAGCCCTGGGTTTGTTTCTTGTGGGAAAGGTGCCTTCATGAGCATACAGCAGTGGCCTGCTGGCTAAACCAGCCCTGCCTGGGTTCCCAGGAAGTGGGCAGGGTAAGAGCCACCTCTTGCTTGCTGGCCTACTGTGGGAACACACGGAAACAGGGGGACAAATGTTACCCATCAGGGACTTCCTTCTTCCAGCAAGATGCCAACACCTTACACTTTGTTCCTCGTAGATGAAGATCTCCTAGTGGAACTTTCTCCTGCTTGCACTTGGGACTCAGGGATGATGTGGGGTTGGTAGGATTGTGTTCCTTCCCTGGACCCTCCCTTTTTCTTCCCATCCTTCCCTCTTCCTGCATTTACTGGGCACTCACTGTATGGCAGGCACCATGCTGTGTGCTGGGAACATGATGATGACTGACACATGCTGCAGGAGAAAGACAAGACCATGCACGTGGTTGGTTCGGTAACAGCGCCCCCCCCCCCCCCAAAGATATCTGCATCCTAGAGCCGCCTCCCAGATGACTGTCACCTTCCGTGGCCAAGGGGACTTGGCAATGTGGTTAAGGATCTTGACATGGTAAGACTATCTTGGATTGCCTGGGTGGACCCATAGTTATCACAGGCATCTTTGTGAGAGGGAGGTTTGGCAACACAAAAGGACAAGGTATTATGACCATGGAAGCAGGTATTGGAGTGATGCTGCCAGGAACTGAGGAATGCCCACAGCCTCTAGACGTGGAAGAGGTAGGAAACGTGTTTTGCCTTGGGATCTCCAGGTGCTCAGCTGGTAAAGAATCTGCCTGCAATGCAGGAGACCCTGGTTTGATTCCTGGGTTGGGAAGATCCACTGGAGAAGGGATAGGTTACCCACTCCAGTATTCTTGGGCTTCCCTTGTGGCTCAGCTGGTGAAAGATCCGTCTGCAGTGCGGGAGACCTGGACACAACTGAGCAGCCTTCACTTTTACTTTCTCCAGGAGGAACCAGCCCTGCTGACACCTTGATCTTAGCACTTGAAGACTTCTTCTGGACTTCTGACCTTCAGAGCTGTAAGAGTCTAGAACGCAAAGTGTTTGTCCAAACATTTACCCAGATAAACAGCAGTGGGGTCCCCCCTCCCCATCCTCCCTCTTTCTGCACTCTGCCCCCTCCTCGGAGCAGCTTGCTGGGGTTACAAGAGGCGGTTCAGATGCTTAGAGGAAAACAGAAGGAATGTGAAGTACAGGGGACCTTGCCTATTTACACTAATTAAATGAGGAAACAATTTAAACATCGGCATCCTTTGCTGTGATGAGGCTGGAGGAGAGCAGGTACATGTTTGTGCTGCCGTGGCAGTTGGTAGAACGCCGGAGTGGGTTTTCTTAGCAGTGTGCACAAATGGCCTTGATGGTGTCTGTGTATTTTCATTCTATTACCTCATTTCTCAGTTTTATCCTAAGGGGATAATCCAAAGAAAGAAAAAAAAAGCACTCGTTTGTGAAAATGCCCATTAAACCATGATTTTTTTTTTTACTTTGGATTATAGATAATTTCAGACATCCAGGAACGTAGAGAGAATAGTATAATGAGCACCCATTTACCTATTTAACAATTATAAACATTTGTATTTATTTACTTCATCTTTTCCTAATATATTTTAAAGTAAATTATAGACATCATGATATCTCACTTCCATATATCTCAGGTAGCTTCAGTTTCGGGTAATAAAAAGTTGAAACCAAACAATTAAATGGAGAATGGTTAAATCCACTGTGGTTATCTACCTAGCATAATGTTATGAGATCTTTAAAATGATCATTTTTGAGGTTCCCGTTACAAACTGTCTTAGGACTCCATACTTTCCCTTTATATGACTTGCCATGCTTCATAATCACTTAATTATCTGATTATCGAATTATTGTCTGTTTCCCCAACTCATTTGATGGGGACAGTGCCCATTTTGCTCACCATTTTTTTCTTGACTGCCCGGCAGGGTGCCTGGTTCTTAGCAGGTGCAAAATAAAATTGGTTGACTAAATGCCACCTGAGCATTTTTAGATCCTTGAAATAACATGCTGAGTGATGCAGGGAAAGCACATCATCTCGTATGCGCACGATGTAAAAATGAAAACGTGCGTGCATACAGATGACTTCCAGAAGGCAGCGCTGGGAATTTCACGTGTTTCTGCCAGCACGTCGGGAGAGGCGGGTGAGATCTGCTCCTCCTGCCTTATTTTCCTCCATGTGGCGGTCCTGCCATCTCTGTCACCAGGGAGGCAGCCGCCGTCCTGCTGCCCATGTGCTTGGTGCAGTCCGGGAGAAGAGGTTCATCCATGGGGAGTAGGAAGACTCGGTTTTGAAGCAGACACTCCCCTTTACCCCCTACAGGACGTGAGCAATCTCTGAACCTCTCCGAGCAGTTCCTTCAAGCTGAATAGGTGATCATGGTACCGGCCCCTCTGTCTTTCTCTAATTAGATGAAATAAGGATGGCTCATGCAGGGGAGAGCACCCTGTACTGTGTTCCCGAGCTAACTTCTCCCCACCCTCCCACACCATGACACCTCGGCCCCTGGCACTCAGAGGGGCCCTGCCGCTGCCCTCATGCTCTCTGGATGGAGAAGGGGTGAGCGGCTGCCACAGGTGCATGGTGCGGTCAGGGCTCTTCTGTGTCCGTCTGAAAATCCCTGCTGATCCTCAACGAGAAGGTGACAGCTAATTAACTTGGAGTGTTTTCACCAGGCTCAGCCATCTCGCTAATTGATGGGTCCCTCAGTCATCCAGTGGTGTTTACTGAGTGCTTACTCCATTCGGATTGCATAGTCATTAACTTTCGGTGACTACTGACCGCACCCAGACTCTGGCACTAGAATCTCTAGTGGGGGTTTCCCAGGTGGCTCAGTGGTATATAAAGAATCCACCTGCCAATGCAGGAGACACAGGAAACTTGGATTCTATCCCTGGGCCGGGAAGATCCCCTGGAGGAGGGCATGGCAACCCACTCCAGTATTCTTGCCTGGAGGATCCCACAGACAGAGAAGCCTGGTGGGCTACAGTCCATGGGGTCGCAAAGAATCAGACAGGACTCAGCACGCACCATGGAAGAAATTTCCTTTGAGCTCCAGGGTTCTCCAGGAGTCTCCTTCCTAGAGCAGCCTTGAGCAGTGTTATTGCTCAACACCTACTCATTCAGTACTTTCCACACACCCGGTGCTCTCCTGGGCACGAAGATGCTACAGGGAGGGCCTGTGATCATGTGGAACATGCCAATGATAAACAGGAGGCTGGGAAAGAAATCGGAGAATTACTGGTGGTGGTACCTGCTGAGAGGGGGTGCAGCCCAATTTCTGGGCTCAAGGGTGATGGTCTCTGGAATTACAGGGCCCTGTTAGTAATCAAGACACCCTCTCACCAGCCCTGCCCTCCTGCTCAGCCCTGGTTCAGCCCCTCTCAGGATCATTCCTTGTATTCATGAACAGTTCCCATCAGTTGCCTTGTCGAGGGCTAAGTCCTTTATTGTTTAGAACAAGCTCTGGGGCAGGCTGTGTCCCACTCACTGAGAGTCTCCCTGGGTGCAGTGGGGGGAAGGCCCCACAAGGACCTGGAACCTGGCCTAGCTGATGAAACACCTGCAGTATCTAGGCAGGTCCTCGGAGGTCCGCCCAAGTTCTAGAGGATGAAGGATGGCAGTTGCTCTCTCCCTCCTTCAGAGTCTTCAGACAAGGGCTCAGAGGGAGAGGGACTCAGGAGGGTGGGGCGGGAGAACAAGTTCCCTGGCCCTGCCGTCCACTAGGCACCATGCCCTGCCCCCACTCTGGCCCTTCGGGAGGCCTTCTTCCTCCTGGCCACGGTCAGATACCACATCTTTCTGTCTTTGTTCTCTGGCTTCCTCCGGCCGCGGCTGCGGATGTGTGAAACAGTAGCCACTTGGCAGCGTGCTCTTAGAAGATGACGCGCACCTGCATGAGTTCTCACCCCACACCCATCCCCCACCTCTTCTTACCTGGCCGCCAACTAATTCTTCTTTTACAACATGATTCAGAGAATAATCCATGCCAGCTGCTTTAGGAGGTCTTTCAAAGATGCACACCCCAGCCTGCGCCCTCGTCTATTTTAGTTAATATCCTTCGGCTCCCCAGGCAGCCTCCCAGTACTGTCCTCAGGTTAATACCCCAACATCTTCAGCTTCAGGGTCATTACTTGACTTCTAAGGCCCTGGTGGGTGCTGGCTGGGCTTCAGGAAATGACCTTTCAGGGTACTGAGAGTTGGGCAGGCCCCCACCCCCACCCTGGGGAGAAATGTGGTCCAGCCACAAAGATCAGGAAAGATTCAAAGATGAAATAGTGCTGAGGGGGTCATAGAAGGGATGTTGGCTCTTGCTCTATCAAGATAGGGCCGTTGAGGCTTCAGAGCAGCTCCAACTTGTGTTTTAACTAAATCCTTCTAGCTTCTGTACTGGCAATGGACTGAAAATGGCAAAGACAGAAGCAGATGAACCAGTTAAGAGGCTCCCGCAGAAATCCAGGGGCGGGATGACAGTGACTGTGGTCACAGAGGATGCTGTGAGAAGGGATCAGAAATGACTATATTGCGAAGGTGGAATTTGCTGGTGGATTGGATATGGGGTATCAGATAAAGGGTGATCCCAAGATTTCCCCTTGAACAAGGAAAGAATGAAGTTTCCATTTAGTCATAGGGAGGATCAGTGAGCGAGTGTGGTGGGTAGGGATGGAATCATGCTTGAGATGTTAGTTGGACGTTAGACATACTGTAGGAGGTATCCAGGCAGCAGTCGGTTGAATGAATCTGCAGTGTGAAGGTTAATTTCACATCAGCTTAACTAGATATCCAGATGTTTGGTCAGACACCAGTTTAGATATCACTGTGAAGGTGTCTTTTGGATGGCATTAACATCTGTATCAGTAGACTCTGAGGGAAGCAGCTTACCCTCCCTGGTGTGGGTGGGCCACATCTAATCAGTTGACAGCCCCAAGGGAAAAAGACTGAAAACCTCTAAGGAAGTGGGGATTTGGCCCCCAGACAGCCTTCAGACATGAGCTGCAGCATCTCCTCTTCCCTGGGTCTCCATTCTGCTGGCCTACCATACTGCAGATTTTGGATTTGCCAGCATCCACAATGAATGTTTAAGCCAATTCCTTAAAATATCCAAAGGAGATCCAACCAGTCCATCCTAAAGGAGATCAATCCTAAGTATTCACTGGAAGGACTGATGCTGAGACTGAAACTCCAATACTTTGGCCACCTGATGCAAAGAACTGACTCATTGGAAAAGACCCTGATGCTGGGAAAGATTGACAGTGGGAGGAGAAGGGGACGACAGAGGATGAGATAATTGGATGACATCACGGACTCAATGGACTTAAGTTTGAGTAAGCTCTGGGAGCTGGTGATAGACAGGGAGGCCTGGCGTGCTACAGTCCATGGGGTCACAAAGAGTTGGACAGGACTGAGTAACAACGGAAATCTGTCAATTCTCTCCCGTTATTTCTTTGCCTGTTTCTCTGGAGAACCCTGAGAATATGGTGTAGGACATGGAATAAAGGGATACATATGTAGGTACCTATTTGGGAGTCATGTTATTTAAGCTTTGAGACTGGGCATGGGCAGCAAGAGAGCACATATGGACAGAGAGAGTTGGTCTACTGGTCTCGCCATCTGAAGTCGAGAGATTCAGAACCCGTGTGAGTGTGTGTGTATATGTGTTTATTTATGTAAATATGTGTATATTTATGGAGCCTTTACCATGTGCTGGGCATTCCGCATCACTGGATGATGCCTCTTCTTAAAGCCGGACCCATCTATCTCCTTGTTTGTTCTGGAAGGTTGGGAAATGATTCCAATGGAGCAGCTTGTTGATCTGACTGATGTTTTGCATTTCCTATGTCTCACCTCCTCTGGGCATTAGAATGGAATCAGCTGTTCTTCCCTGCATCAGGAACAGATTATCCCAGCCTCGTCTTCCTGCCAGGCCACCTTCAGTTCCCTAAACCTCCAGCCTCTTGAAGCCATGTACTATCTCTTGACAGCCAGTGATAGCATTTATTAAAACCCGTGAAGCCTCCTTTCTATCAAGTGTTGGTAAAACTAGTTCTGCAACCCCAAGAAACAGGGTCATTTGAACTTGGTGACTCGAAAAACCTTTGGGGCAAATAATGAAAAGTACACAGGACTGTGGTGATGAGTTTCTCCCACCCTCTTTGTTCTTTGTTGTTCCTTTTTTTCTGTTTTTTTTTAGTGTGTGTGAGGCAGAATGCTTAACCCATATTTTCCAAGAACTGTGTAGGTGGGTTGCTGGGGACAATTGATTTTTAGGGAAGTATTGGTCTTCTGGATGTGGAAACCATGAAGCAAAGAATAACATTGTGCAAGAGGTGTTCCGATGACCAGGTCTGGGCTAATTATGGTGCCGTGTGCTTGGGCCCCTGTGTCGTCCTAGGCGTCACTTCTGCCTGAGTTGGATTTTGCTCTGGACTCAGGGTGATCCCAGACGCCTTGTCGTGTGGATCGTCTACTTTCTAAGGCCGTGACTGGTTCTGAATGAGCAGAAGTGCAGCTTGGCAGGTGGAAGGCACACAGGCCTTTATGTAAGGAATGCCGAGTCCTGGTTCCCATCCTGCCACTAATTTGCTGTGTGACCTCAGGCAGGTTTCCTCACCTCTCTGCGCAGTGACGTCTTCATCTGCGTTGAGTTTGGGCTGGTTTTCTCTGAGGAATAGGACTCCAGCCATCCCAGGAGGGTTTTTGTTCAGTCACTAAGTCATGTCCAATTCTTTGCGACCCCAGAAACTGCAGTCTGCAGCCTCCTCTGTCCTCCACTATCTACCAAGGTTTGCTCAAATACATGTCCATTGAGTTGGTGATGCTATCTAACCATCTCATCCTCTGGGAGGGCACATACCTTAAATAAAGGACTACCCTGCCCTCAGCAATCCTGCCAGGTGTTGTATTGTGTGGGACCAGTGCTGCCAAATACATTTTTGGACTTTGTAAGGAAATTTCCTGGATTTTTAGATGTAAGCGGTGAATTCAGAAGTATTTTAAGCATCCTGTGGGTGAAACTTGTAGCCAGAAAGAGCCCATAGTTCTTCAGTTTGTAACTCTGTACACATATGCACTATTCTTACTGGGTTATCACAGGCTGGGGGCTGGATGAGGAATCCAGCTGAGGAATGCACATTTGATGCTTTTTGTCTTGAAACCAGTACAAGTATTTTCAAGGTACTGTGGATACAAAGTCGAGTCAAAAGATGGATGCTGCCTGGAGGCCTAGAGGGAAGCGTGACCTTCCTTTTCTCATGGGTGTGTTTGCAAGGCAGCGAACTCAGTCAGCTAATCTCCTTAGGACTTAACCCCAGGTTCAGCCACCAGCCTTGTCCCTGATCCCATGGACTCTGTGGCGTTCAGAGCTGGAGGAGATCAGATATTTCAGTGTGTTCAGTATTCACTCAGCAATATATCTTGTAGCTCGTCTCTGTGTGCATACACACCTTATTCACTTTTAACTGTTGTGTAGTATACCACGTTTCCCGCCCCCCCAACTCTTCCATACTAATGGACGGGCTTCCCAGGTGGCACTAGAGGTAAAGAACCCACTTGCCAACTCAGGAGACACAAGAGAGGCAGGTTCGATCAGGAAGATCTCCTGGAAGAAGAAATGGCAACCCATTCCAGTATTCTAGTCTGGAGAATCCCAGGACAGCGGAACCTGGTGGGCTACAGTCCATAGGGTCACAGAGTCGGACACAGCTGAAGCAACTTAGTATGCACGCATAGTGATGGTAATACTTTTTATCTGTTTTCCGCTTTTATTCCTTCCTCCGCATTTGTCATGTCACAGATTTTTTTTTTTTCTCACCCTCCTGCACACCTCTTTCCCTCCTTCCTTCCCTCTCTCCCTTTCCCTTTTCTTCTTCCCTTGCATCCATCCATCTCTGGATCCACTGGTCAGGCACACTCTCCTTACAGATGTGAGATGTACAGGGCAAGACCCTGAAGCCTTGCCTCCAGGAGCTCCAGTCCGAGGGGAAATCAGAGAAAAAGCACATTGTGGAGACTTCCTGGAAGCAAGTTCTTCGACAGTCTTTACAAAGGAGCCTTTTGGAGTGTGCGTCTCTGAGGCAGGTGCCCGTTTTTCAAAGGAGGAGTCAATTTTCGGGCCCGCTGTGTTACGTCGTCTGCTTCCTGGGACCTTGCAGGACCATCATGGGCCGCCCAGCCTTCCCTTCTTCCCGTGCCGGAAGCTACACTTTGTGCAGAAAAGTGCCAGTGTTGGCTCTGGAGTGATGGCCTTGAGAAGAGCACGAGCTGTTCTGGACTTTTTTCTTTGGTGTGGGAGCCAGGAGGACTTTGAACAAAGTTGCAAATCAGAAGTCAGCCTGAAATGGATGAGGAAACTCAGGTCTTCTTCCCTCAGAGGAAATTAAGATGAATAAAAAGGCAGTGAAGGTGGAGCATCTCAGAGACAGAGGGCCCAGAGCCTAGTCTCCGCCCCTCTATTCTCCAGATGGATTTCAAACATGTATTTTGTGATGTAAGTCGTTCTGTGCTTCTCTCTTCTTTCATCCTCTGCCTTTTTTACTTCTTTTCTTATGAGCCTCTTGACAGTGATCACAGTAACGATCCACAGAACCTCACTCTCTGGCAAACAGGGTTCTAGAAATGGAAGAATTAATGTGTGCGGTTCAGAGACCTGTAGCCTACTCTGCTTTTCATCTCCTCGGTCATCTGAACAAGTTATTTAAGCAATCTGGGTCTCACTTTTGTCCTGTGTAAAATGGGGACCCTATCACTGTCTTCTTTCTAGGGATATCAACAAGGTACATGAGTTATTGTACATGAGAAACCTAACCGAAGCCTGGAATGGCTACCTGGAGTATGGTAAATGCTCAACAAATATCACATACGTGCACATGCACACACACACACATGTGCACAAATGTCTCCTTACCTGAGAGATGTTTCTGGCCACTCTTTTGTAAACAGTACCTACCTCACCCCCATCTCTCTCTGCCTGCCTTCCTCTGTTGATCTCTGTTAACCTAACCCTCTATGTAGTTACTTACTTGACTATCTTCACTAACCCTATTCCCTCTCGCTCCCTGCAAATGCTGACTGAGATCGCTGTTACTTGTATTTAATTCTTTTTATAATTTATTTTTTAAAAGTCTTTATTGAACTTGTTACCTTATTGCTTCCATTATTATGTTTTGGGTTTTTGGCCATAAGATGTATGGGTTCTTAGCTCTCTGACCAGTGATTAAACCTGCACCCCCTGCATTGGAAGGTGAAGGACGTCTTAGCCACTGGACCACCAGGGAAGTCCCTGTTAGTTGTACTTAATGCTTTAGTCCCTGGAATGTGAGTAGGGACTCACATTCCCTACTATTTAAATAGTGGGAAATATGGGCTAAATGGAAGAGTGTCAATTTTATTTTTAAATTTTTGGCTGCATTGTGCAACATGCAGGATCTTAGTTCCTTGACCTGGGATCACACCTGCGCCCCTGTAGGACAGAGTCTTACCCACTGGACCACCACAGAAGTCCCCCAGAAGTGTGTATTTTAGAGATGACCTGCAGGCCCAGACTCAGGCACAGAGAGGTAAAGTGACTGGCTCAAGGCTGAGCAAGTTGAGGAATCTGGAGTCATTTAAGTCTGGTGCTTTAAATTCTGATTTAGACCATGAACCCCTTCCTGCTGGTAAAACAACAAAAAAAGAAAAACTAAGCGTAGTGACTGCAACAAAGTCAGGCTTCAGTAAATGTTCAATGAAGGTAGTAGTGATCATCGTTCCTGCAGCAGCTGTCCCAGGGCATCCCTGTTTGGTTGAACCCCGGCTTTCTGAGCAGAACTTGGGCGCTGGTGGCTGCCATCCTGAGAGGGTTAAGGGGGTGATGCCCAGGTAGGTGGGCAGGTGTGGCACCAGGGTTGAAGCCAGCTCCTGCCCCTTCTCAAAGCCTTGTCCGAGGGAGGGAACCAGCGCTCTGTGGAAGATACCACGTTTCCATGTGGTGTCTGTTTCCAGACTCGGTGGGAGCCCTTAAAATGTGCCAGTGTCTCTCCTAGTTGTACTTTCATTTACTGTTTTCTTTCCCCTGAGATTTGTTGGGGGGTGTTTTGCGGGACTTTAAAGGTCAGGAACTTGTCTCTGTGTCCTGGATCTTGTCCCAGTTTTCTCAGGTGGGTTTTATTGCTCCCGTTTTTCAGATGAGGAAACTGAGGTTCAGGGAGGTGTAAATTCTGAAGCTGGGATTCAACCTCAAGCCTGCTACTTCCCGAATACCTCCCACCTCTCCTCCTCTGCTCAGACACTGTGAGAGTTGGATCCTGGCCTGTCAGCATGTATTGAGTGATGAGCTCAGGCTGGGTGCCAAGCCTCATTTCTTTTTTTTCCGCTTGTTTGCTTGTTATGGTTTTTAAACTGTTTTGTTGAAGGGAGGAGGACAGTGCTTGTGGGAGGTACACGGGGGAGGGTCCTTTGTCTCATTCTTATGTGATTCTCTGAATTACATCAATGAGCTGTAGGGAAGGAGCTCCAGTGTCGGAGCACCGCTGCCCTGAGTTCAGATACGAGCCCAGCCTCCAGGTTGCTGTGTGATCTGTGTCGAGTCGTCAGCCTCTCTGAGCCTCAGTTTCCATATTTGTAAAATGGAACATGGACTCTGACTTGGAGAGGACATCGAGGATTTGAGGTGTTAAATACAAAATGTCAAGCATGTCTCCTGGTGTAGAGTCGGCCATCAATCTTATTATTGTTGTATTTTAGCACATAGTGTTATACTTAAATGTTGCTTCTTTCTTTGCCTTACTTATCTTTGTGGTTCCTAAGGGTGCAGACCGAACCTTAGTCACCTCGGCATCCCCACCATCTAACACAGTTCTTGGTATGTGGTTGATGTGCACTGTTGCAGGGCACATGAGTGAATGAATGAATGAACAAATAAAGCAGCTCACAGGTTGTCAGAGCCGCTCTGGCCAGCTGTCAGAGGACTGTTTCCTGGAGTCTTATCCCCTCTTGTCAGATTCAGGCTAGGACAACGGTGTTGTGGTTCCATTGTTCCTAGATAGCACTTCCTATCTTAACGTCTCGGCCGGGGCAGCCCTGGGCCACACCCTGCCTTGCTGGCCTATCACCCACCCCACTTGGACCCCGGCAGGCTCCCTCCCAGCCTGCCCAGATGAAAACTTTCATGAAATACTCGCAGCCTCTCAGTCACAGCTATTGTTAAAGGGGCCATTTTTTCCTCCAGAACCTTTCACGTTCCAGGAAAGATCTGGAAAATGCTCAGTCAAAATGTTCTGCATGGGAACTTCCGATGGTCCAGTGGTTAAGAGTCTGCCTTCCAATGGAGGGGAATGCAGGTTTGATCCCTGGTTGGAAAACTAAGATCCCACATCCCGCATGCTGCAACTAAAGTCCAAACACTGCCACAAAGAACCATGTGCTGCAACAAAGACCTAGTACAGTCAGAATATCAAATATTTTTTTTTTTAATGTTCTGCATGAGCCTGACTCTTCATAGCTCAACCTGCATGTTCATGTCTTGCCCCTCATCCTCCCCTTGTCTAAATGGTAGGTCAGGTCAATCTAGTTATCCAGCTATTCCTAGTCAACTGCTGAAGAAACTGAATCTCAAAAAGGTGGGACTGCTGGTAACCCAGCTGGTTAGTGAGAGGGCTTAGGACCGTTACTAGCTCTCTGCATCTCACCAGTGCTTTCGCCACTAGTTGCCTTCCTGGTTTCATCACCACGGTGCGTTACCCTCCTCTGTTCCCAGAAGAGCTTTGAGGGGTGTGTCACAGTGTTTGTGACCCAGGCTCTCTCAGTCTGTTAGCCCAAGGTTGCCTCCCACTGCCCTGTGAGGTGTATGGAGTCCAGGCATCATCACACCTGCCCTTTGGGGGAGAAAACAGAACCCCAGAGGGCTGAGTGCCTTCTGGAAGCGACACAGCTCCAAGGGTGCACTTTCCCTTTTGCCCGGTTTCCCTTTCCTGCTAAATTTGACTCATAGGTCATGGGTGTGTGTTAGTCACTCAGTCATGTCTGACTCCTTGTGACCCCATGGACTGTAGCCCTCCAGGATCCTCTGTCCATGGAATTCTCCAGGCAAGATTACTGGAGTGGGTTTCCATTCCTTTCTCCAGGGGACCTTCCCGACCCAGGGACTGAACCTGGGTCTTCTGCGTTGCAGGCAGATTCTTTATTGTTTGAGCCACTAGGGAAGCTCATAGGACAGTTGTTCTCAAACAGGGTTTCCCTTGGAATTAACTGCAAGTTTTAAAATCTTGCTGCCAGGACCCAACCCCCAAAGATCCTGACTTAGGCACAGAGCCCAGGGAAGCAGCGTTCTAACATCTCCCCTGTGATGCTATGGTGCAGCAGCATCGAGAACCACTGTCTCAGGTCATCCTCTTACAGCAATGTAGGGAAATCTGAAAAGATGCTGGCAAATTCTCAAACTCTATTTCAAACCAGGGTTCCAGCCCTCCTAAAGCAAACCATGTTGTTTTGCTCAGATTCATGACCACTTGTGTTTCAAATGAAGTGTCAGTGATGAAAGAGGATTGTAGGGGAACCCGGGAGATGGAGTGGTCCCAAAGCTGTCATGTCTTGGGCCCTAATTATGTCCTGAGCCCTGTGCTAAGCACCTTATGTATATGAACTCATCTAACTCGCAATCCAGGTACTAGCACTAAGAGGGCACTGCTGATGTTGCCTCATTTCATGGGTGAGAAGGCTGCACATGGAGTAGGTAAGTAGCTTGCTCAAGCTGGTAGGGGCAGAGCTGAGATTTGAAGACAGAGAGCTGGCTCCAGAGGCCACTGTGGTAGCCACTTTGTCCGTTGTTCTGCAGGATGGCTTACTGGTTCCCACATGGCTGAGAATTGGCACTCACCAGCTCATCCTTCCAGAGAAGGCAATGGCACCCCACTCCAGTACTCTTGCCTGGAAAATCCCATGGACGGAGGAGCCTGGTGGGCTGCAGTCCATGAAGTTGCTAAGAGTCGGACACGACTGAGCGACTTCAATTTCACTTTTCACTTTCATGCATTGGAGAAGGAGGTGGCAACCACTCCAGTGTTCTTGCCTGGAGAATCCCAGGGACGGGGGAGCCTGGTGGGCTGCCATCTATGGGATCGCACAGAGTCGGACACGACTGAAGTAACTTAGCAGCAGCAGCAGCAGCTCATCCTTCATGGTGATGCTGAGACCTAGATCTGATCTGTCTCTCTGTTGCTCAGGAGCCTCTGTGAGTCTCCATAGTATCTGGTCATCTGTCAGGGGGGTGAGGGGGCAGGTGGTGGGCAGCAGCGAACTCTTAGCACAGCCTGCAAGGGATTCCCTTTACAGCCTGAGTGCTGGCAGACTGTTCTTTCAGACTTCATGTCACATGCAAGTTTCCCCACTTTCCCCTGCCTGGTGAATTTCTGCTCTTCAATACCTAGCTCAAATATCCTCTTCTCTCATCTTTGCAGGACGAGTCAGTGATGCCTTCCTCTGCTCCCAGAGCTCTTGGTCCCTCCATCCAGGACCACGTGGCCTGCGGCGTTTTCCTCAGTGCCCTCAGAGCTCCCAGAGGAATGCGGCTCTGTCTTGGGCTTTGCTCATGGTTGTTCTTCCCTCAGCGTCTACCAGTGGATGGCCAGCCTCCCACATGTAGGATGATCTCCTTTACCTTAGCTTCCACTTTATTTCAGCCATGAAGATGTATTCTCTTTGCCTTCTGGATATTAGAAGATTTTTCTGTTTGTAACAGATGCTTTCCTTCAGGGTGCCTTGGGTTCCATGTGCATAACTGACACTGATTTACTGTGTTTCCTTAGGTTGAGCAGTGATTTCGAAAGAGTTCTGAGGTCCCGTGGAAGGTCTGCCTCTCTCCAGCCTTGGTTCTCTGCCTTCTTGAGCATCTCAGGGTCCAGAAGAAAAAGAAGAAAGCCTACCAGTTCTAGGAGCAGTTTGGATGAAGAGAGGTAGGTGTCTTGTTTTGTGTTCAGCTTGATTCCTGAATTCAATCACCATGAGCCAGTTAAGGCAGAGGCAGAAGAAATGGTGTCTTGGCGACCCAAGAGGTACATATTTGTTTGCTCATGTGCTGTTGTGAGAAAGTCAGCAGTTGCTCAACAAGGAGCAAGAAGGCACTTTTCAGGGAGTCCCTGCCAGTGTCTGAACAGGGCAGGTGCGCCAGGAGCCATCAGCTGCCAAGGTGAAGAGTGAGGCTTTCTTATGCCTACTGTGATGGGGGCAGGAAAAGTCAGGCTTAGAGATGGCTGGCTGAGTTCTTAGAACATATTCTGCACAAACACATGCATAGGTGCAGGTGATGTGAATAGGGTCTTCATCTCAACATTGCTTGAAACAGCCAACGGTGAAGCTGTTTTTATTTACTTATTTATTTACTGACATGCAATGCTTAGTTTTTATTTTATTTTTAAAATAAAAGTATAGTTGGTTATACTACTATTAGTTTCAGGTTTACAGCATAGTAATTCAAAATTTTTATAGATTATACTCCATTTATAGTAATTATAAAATGTTACCTCTGTTCCCTAAAGGCTCGTTGATTATTTTATACTTAGTAGTTTATACCTCTTAATCTCCTAACCCTATCTTCAATGCCTGATTTTTAATCAGATTACTGGCTACGTGAAGAAACAGAAGACTATGACCCAAATTTAGGGTGAAAAAAATTGTCAATAGAAAGCAAATGGAACTGAGATTTTTGAGCTAAACTTACACTTGCCTGATCAATTTATTTTTTTATTATTATTATCATTATTATTAGGTTTACAGAAAAGTTGAGTAGAAAGTACAGAGTTCCCGTATATCCGCTGTCCCCATGTACAACCTCCTTAGCAGCAACATCCTGCACCAGAATGGTATATTTATTACAGTTGACAAATCTGACATTCATTGACATCGTTATCACCCAAGTTCATAGTTTGTGTTAGGATTCTTCACTGACATCATTATCACCCAAGTTCATAGTTTGTATTAGGATTCACTCTGGGGTTGAGCATTTTTTAACAACTGTGTAATGCCATGTATCCACCATGGTGGTATCATATGGCATATTTTCACTTCCCTAGCAGTCGCGTGTGCTTCACCTATTCATCTCCCACAGTGAGACACAATTTACCTGCTCCTTAGTTGGGTATTGCTTGACTGCATCACAGTGCCTCCATAGAATGGAATACTGCTCCAGTCTTCTTGCCTGGGAAATCCCATGGATGGAGGAGCCTAGCCCAGAGTCCAACAGGACTGAGCGACTTCACTGTCACTTTCATACAGCTCTTAAAAGGAAGGGTGGCTTTATGTAGTGAAATGGAACAGTCTTGAGGTTGTACTCACTGCTGTTGGCCTTAACCATGTGGATTTTTTAAATTTATTTTTTATTTTATTTTTTACTGTTTTGTTTTTATATTGGAGTATAGCCAATTAACAATATTGTGTTAGTTTCAGATGCACAGCAAAGCAGACTTAGTCACACATAGATATGCAACCATTCTCTCTCCCCCAGACTCCCCTCACATCCAGTTAACAAAGCTGACTTTAAAAAATGAAAAAAGGAGGGCATGGCACAGCATGCAGACTGTGCTGATGGCTCCGATGGTCCGCATCCGCCACTCCCAAATCAGCTGCCTAGACTTCCTGCGCCTGCATTTACAATCTGTGGTTCCCAACTCTGCTGATCTGTGAGTCCCAGAAGACAGACCCCTCCTTGAGGGCAGGGTCTGTTCATTTGCAATGATAATTATTGCCTGGACCAAGCCCAGATCCAGCATACAGTAGCCTTTCCCTTAGTATCTGTGAACACCTGAATGATGAATGCAGGGGAAGTTTTCTTTCCACAGTGCTCTCTGTCTCCTACTCCTCAAATACACTGGCAGAAGTGGAAGCGCTGGGTGTCCCTCCTCCCTCTCCTGGGTACCACCCCTGGCCTCCCCTTCCCTGCCTTGAGTTTCGATGCTCTGCCAGGCTTCTTTATTCCTCAGGTTACAGAGACTCGAAGGAGATGGGAGAGCAGCTTGAAATGGACCTTCCAGAGGATACTGTGTAGCTGACTCTGTCCATTGGGCTGATGTGACTGAATTGATTAATTTAGCTGTAACAGCCGAGTGACCCAGCAGCTGATCTGACAGCAGGTTGGTGAGTCAGACCGGACGGGTCTGATTCTGTGAGCTGGCATGGCTGCCTGTGTGACCTTGGCCATTTTGCTTAACCTTGCTGAATCTCAATTTCCTGACCTGTAAGTGGAGGCTGAAAATGCTTCCCTTGGGGTTGTCGTGAGGATTAAATGTGATCACATAAGTGAATGTGCCCTTTGAGGAAAGAAGAAGGTGAAGGCGCCTACTGAGTCAGGAGAGAAGTGAGGCAGGCCTGCTGGTGTCCTCTGGGGCCTCATCCTTCCGGAGGAAAAGAATCCCGACTCCCCCAGTCAGATGGATTCTAATTTGGCTCTTAGTCTCTTATTCACTGTACTCCTCTCGGCTGCCCAGGGCTTTCAGCTTAAGCAAATAAATGATCCTGCTCCAGAGGGCTCTGTGTTCTGTGGCCAGCCATGTGTTTGAGCTTGATAGAGATTCTTATCCGGCCGGGTAATATTACACAGCAAGGGATGACATTTCTTATCAGGAGCCCTGTTGAATCAGAGATAGGAGCCCTTTCTTTTTACTGGCAGCCAGGCCTTCGTGTGCAGGGCTGGCAGGGAGGGTCCCGGGGTGGGCAAGGGCCCGGGAGGTGGGCAGCTTGGCCGGCAGTGGCATCAGCTGGCCCTGTTCTCTCGAGACAGCCACTCCCAATGGCCTGCCTTGACTAAAGAAGGCCACATGAGATTTCTGCATGTGATAGGAGCAGGGCAGGGCCCGGGGTGGAAATGAGGAAGGAAGGAGAGGCATAATGCTGCTGGACCAGCTTGGGGTGGAGGCATGTGTGCCTTGTACAGAGAGGCAGGTGGCCTCCTGCTGTGGATCTTGGCTGTGGGAGTGATGAGGTCCTGGGTAGCCTCCGTGTCCCCACCTGAAGGCTGACCTGTGTGGATGCAATAGGCAGGGTGCTGCATGGGGCTCCTGTGCCCTCGGGCTTCTGCTGCAGAGACACTGGCAGGCCCAATGGTAGGAAGGGAGCGAGGTCAGAGTGTTTGTTCCTTCGCTTCTTCCCTCCTGGGTCCCTGAGTGGTACAGGCAGGGTCTGCACAGAAGGGCCTGCGTTAGCACCCTGACTCTGGGACACATTCGCTGTATTATCCGGTGAGTTGTTTACTTCACTGAGCCTCAGTCTCTTCATCATTTTCTTGCCCTCTTTCATCACTTGCCTTTGGGTTCCATTGATCTCTGTGCCTGGGTTTTTCCCTAAGGTACCAGGGGCAGGGGCATCGCAGGGTCACCCAGGGCCTGAGGCCAGAGCGCCCGATGGACGGAGCTCCCGCATGGATGCAGGCAGTCCAAGCAACCACACAATTTGAGTACTGCAGCCTATGTAAGGGACATGTGCCCAGGGTTCTTCCTCTCCTGTTTTTTTGGGAAGCCCTGTTCTCAAGGCATAATCTTATCCTCATCAGAAAGGTCAGGAGAAGTGGTTTCTCCCTCTCCCTGGCCCCCTCTCCAGCCAGCAGTCCTGCCTCTGCTTGCTTCCTGTTTCCTTCTGTCACCTTGCACCCCCGGCCCGCCTCCTGCCCCGGGTCTCATGTCATCTGTGCTGTTTTCCATGCTCCTCCCCATGGCCAAGTCCAAATACTGAAAGCACAGCTCCGACCCCGTCCCTCTCCACTTGTAAAAATAGCCTGACCTCTCAGCGTGATATTTAAGGCCCAACTGATTGTCACTCCACCCCTGTGCTTTGATCACGGTCACCCTTGTGTGGAGCGTCAGTCACGATAAGCAAGGCCTCATCCTTGTCTTTCGAACTTGCCAATGCCTTTCTTTGACTTTTATGACTTGTTTGCAGCCTTTCTTCTTTGGAAGTCTGAGGGGTTCGTGGGCTCTGGCCTGCGAGAGGGCTGGATTCAACTCCAGCTTTACCAGCGGCTGGCTCTGGGGCTGTGAGCAAGTCACTTCACCACCCTGAGCCTCACCGTCCTCAGCTGTGACATGGGCATCTCATTCCTGTGCCAGGGCTCTCGTGAGAAGAACCTGTCTGAAGGTGTCTGCTGGGGCCTGCTCATGGCAGGTCCTCAGTAAGTGGGGACTCGCCGCTCTCTAACGGCCTGTCCCACTCTATCCTGATGCACCTGAGCTCAAGTTCCATCCCATCTTTAGCCTTCTCTCTGGGCTCTTCCACCTGGGAGTCATCTTCCTCTGTTGGAAGGCCTCTGACCTCCTCTTGTCTGGAGAACAGGAACAGACCTCTTCTCTTTCTACCCATGTCTGACTTCCTGGCATGATGTGGACTCATTTAGGGCATTGACTGGTGGTTATGGTTTTGGCTTGGCCGTGGCAATCAGTGATTTAGTGATTGAGAAGTTGACACCAAGGGAATGGAAGAGTCATCTGTTCTCTCATTGAATGTAGTTCGGTTGGTATATGGTATTATTGGTATATGGTTTATGGTATGGTGGTGGTGTTCAGTCACTCAGTTGTGTCCTACTCTTTTTGACCCCATGGACTGCAGTATGCCAAGCTTCCCTGTCCTTCACTATTTCGTGGAGTTTGCTCAAATTCATATCCATTGAGTTGATGATACCATCCAACCATTTCATCCTTTTGCCCCCTTCTCCTCCTGCCCTCAATCTTTCCCAGCATCAATATCTTTTCCAATAAGTTAGTTTTATTGTGGCCAAAGTATTGGAGCTTCAGCTTCAGCATCAATCCTTCCAATGAATATTCAGGGTTGATTTCCTTTAGGACTGACTGGTTTGCTCTCCTTGCAGCCCAAGGGACTCTCAAGAGTCTTCTCCAGCACCACAGTTCAAAAGCATCAATTCTTTGATGTTCAGCCTTCTTTATGGTCCAACTCTCATATCCGTACATGACTTTTAGAAAACCACAGTTTTGACTCTAAGCCCTTTTTGGACAAAGTGATGTGTCTGCCTTTTTAATTTAGTGGCTTAAAACAACACATTTAATTATCTGACAGCTCTATAGGTTAGAATCCAAGGCGGGTCTCACTAAAATCAGGGAACACAGTGCTGGTTCCTCTTGTGGGCTCCTCCGGCTTCTAAAGGTTGCCTGCATCCCTAGGCTTGTGGCCCCTTCATCCATCTATGAAGCCAGCTTCATGTCCTCTTTCCATGCCTTTCTTCCTTTCTCTCATCTTTCTCTTCTGCCTCCCTCTTCCATTTTTAAGGACACTGCCAATTATATTGGGCCCACAGAAACAATCCAGGATGATCTCACTGTCTTAAGATGAGCACTTTAGCCATTTATTTCCCTCTGCATCCTGAATTCCCCTTTGCCATGTAACCCAGTATAGTCACAAATTTCAGGGATTCGGGCATAGGCATCTTTGGAGGACTGCTATTCTGCCTATGAGAATAGAGAATAGAGTCTTGCACACGCTGTATACTTGTATACACATTGGTATTGATCAACCTTAGCTTTCTCAGCTGTGAGATGAGTAGACATCCCATCTGATGGGAAATCTTTGTTTTCCTGGACACATTGCCTCCAGGAGACGCATTTCATCCCTCAGTCTTGGATGGACTGGAGGCCATGAGTTTATAGGAAGGGGGTGAGGTCAGTTTCCTAGCTGACTTTGGAACAGACCAGAAGTTCTTTAGCATGATGACGGCGCTTCTGATAATTATCGTAATGACTCTCCTTTTGTTCTTACTATCAGACAGAGGAACCCCCTAGCACAGGGGACTGACCAACCGGCCAACAGGGCTGGGATGGGCCAATCCAGAGGGGCCAGCCGGTATCTCCATGTGACCAGCTTGTTCCATCCTTCATTTGACAGATCCCTCTGATCTTGCTGCATACAATAGATTGCAGGGAAAAAGAAACTTCCTGGCCCGATTGATACCAGTGTGAAGGAAGCAGCTGCCTTTGGTGGGGGCAAGGAAACAAATTCCAGTGACATTGATAACTTCTCACCAGTTCTGCATTAACTGAGGAACTGCTGAGTGACTGTAAGACATGTCCAGTAATGCGGGAGGGTGTGAATTCCTGCAAAGGTGAGTTAGAATCCAGCATGGGAGCAGAGCGGTATTAACCAGTAGGAAGGAAAGAGCCTGGGT
This sequence comes from Muntiacus reevesi, assembly GCF_963930625.1. Lineage (NCBI taxonomy): Eukaryota > Metazoa > Chordata > Mammalia > Artiodactyla > Cervidae > Muntiacus > Muntiacus reevesi. The sequence continues at coordinate 65,778,670 of NC_089260.1, forward strand.
TTGGGAATTCCTGGGGTTTGGAGGTTTCATCAGTGACTTTCTGTGTTACAATAAGGTCAACGACACCCTCTGTCCCCTCGTTTGTTTACAGTGGTAGAGTGGAGTTTGCTGGATTTCTCCTCCCAGTTCAGTTCAGTTCAGTTCAGTTCAGTTCAGTTGCTCAGTCGTGTCCGACTCTTTGTGACCCCATGAACCGCAGCACGCCAGGCCTCCCTGTCCATCACCAACTCCCGGAGTCTATCCAAACCCATGTCCATCAAGTCAGTGATGCCATCCAACCATCTCATCCTCTGTCGTCCCCTTCTCCTCCTGCCCTCAATCTTTCCCAGCATCAGGGTCTCCCCCCAAGTCGAAAGTAAATGCTATGGCAATGACCAGTGCTTAAGATGAAGCTAAAGAGAATCATGAGAAAAGCTTGATAGTTCTTTGGACATCGCCAAGCTTACCTGGGGAAATGAGGCCAGAGAGGTGAAGGGTGGTCTGAGATCACACAGTCAGTAGCGAGCAAAGCCAGGCCCTGGAACCAACCATGGTTTCCTCCCTCCTTGTGAGTGGACATTCATGCTGCCATCTTTGTTCCTGTTACCTGTTGAGTGAAGCAGATGGTCCATTTCAACCATGCCTGCTGACCTTATACTCTAGTCTTATTTGCCAGCCAGTGGCTTTGGTGGGGCTGGTACCTTCTTGCTTTAGGCACCCCATGGTTTAATTTGATGGGCTCTAACTGCTAGTGTCATTCTTTCTGCTGACTGTGAGATTCATGATGGTAATCCTGACTGTGGGCCAGGAAAGTTGGGTTTGTGTTTGCAGGACGGATTGATACAGAGTGGGGAAGATGCAATTTGAGCGTTACTTTTCTGTGTCAGCTTGGCTAGGCTTTGGTGTGTGTGTGTGTGTGTGTGTGTGTGTGTACACAGGCAGGAGACATTGACTCCAGCTCTCAATGAAGAAACAACACAGAAGTACAGAAATGAGAGGAATTCGGGGCAGACGTCAGTGGTCACCGTCTCCACCTGGGGGCGGGTTGCCTGTTTCAGTCTCCCCTCTGCTTAGCCTCTTAGTTATCTGTCCTGCTGCACTGAGGGCGCATGGGAGCTCTGGAGTCAGTCTGCCTTGTTTCAAGTCCTGCCTCTACCACTGACTGGTCCTATAATCTTAGGCAAGTTTCATATTCTCTCCATGCCTCAGACTCTTCATCAGGAAAACGGGCTATTTGTGCTACAGTAGAGATGTTTGAGGATCAACTGAAATACTAATCCTCAAACATAAGCACATAATGTGTGTGTGCCTGTACCTGTGTATGCATGCATGTATGCATACGCATGTGTGTATCCACTTGCACATATAAGTGTGAATGTGTGTATATAGGCTTGTATGTGTGCATGTGTATACACACATGACTTTATATACATACATACATATATGTGAACACACACATGTGCTTTTATGTATGTATACGTGCATGTACTGTGCCAAGTTGCTTCAGGCCTGTCCAGCTGTTTGTAACCCTATGGACTGTAGCCCACCAGGCTCCTCTGTCCATGGGATTCTCCAGGCAAGAGTACTGGAGTTGGGTTGTCATGCCCTCCTCCAGTGGATCTTCCCGACCTAGGGATTGAAATCACATCTCTCATGTCTCCTGCATTGGCAGGAAGGTTCTTTACCAGCAGTGCCACCTGGGAAACTCATATACATGTATATGTACACAGATAATGTGGTTTTATGCATATATACATGTATATGTATACATGAAAACATATTGTGTGTAGGTATATGTGTATATATGGTTATGTGTGTATGTATATATATAAAACCATATATACACATATACATATATACATACACACACATATACATATAACAGTACAGAGTTAACATGACTATTTCCCTGTTTATGTTTGTAGCTTGCAGAGACATCCCAGCCTGCCTTGCCCTGGGTCCAGTCCCAGAATTTTAAAACTGGTCCTGAAAGCTGGTGCCCAGCTGGGTCTTGAACCAAGGCCTTCTGAGGCCAACGCCTGGCTCTTCTCTACTGTGGGAGTGATTCCCAAGCCTGCCCTTGGAAAGTGTCAGAAGTATCCATGGGGCCTGGTAAAATACAGATTATTCACAGACTCCAGCCCAGGCCTTGGAGACCAAGAACTAGACCCAGACTGGGAATATTTAACCAGTCGCACTTGGTGACTTTGATGGAACCCCACCATATGCACTCTGCTCCTGGCTGGACTCTCAGCTGCCCCTTGCCACCTCCGATGTAGCCATCTTCACTCTCCAGTGAAGACTTGTCCCTTCCCCTCCCCCAAGAAATACCTAGTGCATTCTGCTCATGCACAACCAGGCTCTCAGAGGGACGCAGAGCACAGGGCCAGCCTTAAATTTGGATTTGCAGTCTAATTTAGCTTTCCCACATCACTGACAGAGACACACTATCCTGGCCTCACCTTTCCCAGGCTGAGCTGAGGTCAGCCTTAGCTCTGGGTGGCCAGACCACCCCGGGCCTCCTTCCCTTTCATGATGAGCTGATTCCCTTCTGGGTGATGAGACCCCCTTGCTTTCTGAGTCTCCCCCCGAATTAAAAAACAACTGCTATTTATTGAGCATCTACGCCATCTAAATGCATTGCTCTAAATAATTACCCTGCGGGAAAGATAGTATTATCCTGAAGCTAGGAGATAAATAATCTACAAAAGGGCACAGAGCCCACATTCAAAACCCTGTTCACCTAACGGGAAAGGCCTTTTTTTCACTGTCCCAGAGGTGAGTTATAGAAGATTTATTTTCAAGGCAATAGGTCCTAAATACTTCCCTTTAACATGTGAACAAAACCTCGCAGATAATTTTTTTTTTTTCCTAATTTAACATGCACAGACTGTCCTTGGGATTCCAAACACATTCCAAAAGTCAGGCGCTGCCCGAGTTGGAAGGCACATTAGGCGTGAGCTGGCTGGGGCCGCTGACTTGGAATCAGGCTGCTCACTGCCTTGCTCTGTTCAGTCTTTCAGTCGTAAACTTGTTTTCTTCCCCACACATTGGCATCCATCATGATTTAAATTCTAGGTTGTCAGTCCTCATAGGGAGAGGTTCAGATCTTGGCATTAAGCCCCGTCCATCCTGTGTACAGGGCTGTGTTATTGTGGAGCCCTTAGCTGATCTTTGTGGCCACCTGGAGAAGTCACCCACTTTGCAGATGAGGAAAACAGAGGCCCGCATGGTAGAGATATCAGGCTAGTTTTAAGTCAAAATGCTAGTCTTATCACAGCTATTGGGACTCTTTCAGTTTACTAGATCTTTAGGGCTGAGTTTGTGAGGTGTAATTGAGTCTGCATTCAAAGTATGGGAAGAGATCATTCCCGTTTTCATAAGCTGGAGGCCTCTCTGCAAATATCATAGACTGCACTGATGTGTTTACCTGACTAGCTTCCTCATGAAATAGGAGCTCTGTCTGCCTCATCTCCCTCCATCTCCCAGTGCATAACCCAGGCTCATGGTGGACTCTTCCTGAGGATGCACCAGATAAATGAGGAGTAATTCTTACCAATCAAACCACTTTGGGAGAATTTCACTCCTGTCTGGCACCAGCTGTCCTTCATTTCTTATTACAAAGCACAAAATATCTTCTCCAGAAAAATCCACAAACCCAGACAAACATAGAGGAGAAGCTAAGAATACTTGTTATCACTCAAAGGTGACTAATTAAATGAATTAAAACACATGCATATATGTGTGTGTGTGTGTATATATATATATGCAAGTATATATGTATGTCTATATGTGTATGTGTGTATATATATATACACATAAACTTGTAATAGTACGGCAGTCTATACATCAGCTCATAAATAGCTGTTTTACTAAATACATGATAAATATCTTCCCACACGTGCACTTCCGCTTCATCACTGACTCTTGGGACACCCAGCTTCATGTGTTGTTCAGACATAAGTGGCAAAGCCCCTTCAGTGTTTCTTAAGCATCTGGAACAGACATATGAATTCAACTTTTGCCCTGCTGTGAACAGTGCTTCGGGCTTCCCTGGAGGCTCAGCGGTAAAGAATTCACCTGCAATGCAGGAACCACAGCAGACGTGAGTTCGACCCCTGGGTTGGGAAGATCCCCTGGAGGAGAGCATGGCAACCCACTCCAGTATTTTTGACTGGAGAATCTCATGGACAGTAGAGTCTGGCCGCCTACAATCCATAGCGTCGCAGAGTCGGACGTGACTGATATGACTTAGCACGCACATACAAACGGTGCTTCACTGAATATTCTCATTGTTAAATCTTTGCAACTACATTTTCCTATTTTATTAAGATGCATTCCCATAAGATAGAAAATCTGAAACAAGGACTCTTGAGGTTGTATAACTCGCCACATTCTCCTTCAGGAAGTTTGGGCATTTATCCTCGGCCCCCATGCGTGATGCCGCCGTGTGCTGAGCCGTCCACAGCAGGACCTTCTTCTCTCGGCATTTGGCACAGCACCATTCACCTGGCCCAGCCCACGTGCCCCTTTCTCAGAGGCCCACTCTCCCCGTGGACTGCACCATGCTCTTCCTCCCTCCAGCCCGTGGTTTCTGCAGCACACGTCTCCAATCAATGAAATCATGATTTGTGGCGTTTGGAGCTGAGCGTGCGTGGATCTGGTTCCCTGTTGTGTCCTGGCAGCAGGCACGATGTTTTATTATGGTCAGAAGCAAGGGCTCGAGCCAGAAAGCCCTGGTTTTACTGTGACCCTGCTGTTTTGCTCAGCAAAATCTTCAGTCTCAGCTGAGTTACCACGTGACCCACCTCGCACAAAGATGGTGAGGTTTAAATGAGATACAGCGTGTAGCTTAGCATGGGGTCTTTTGTGACCGGTTCTTTCACTTGGCATGATGGTCAAGGTTCATCCACGTCGTCTCATCTCTTGTATCTGTACGTAATTCCTTGTGATGCCCAGACAGTGTTCCACTGTGTGGATATATATAAGCATTTTGTTCATTGGTCAGTTGATGGACACTGAGTTTGTCCATTTTGGAGTTATTGTGAATAATGCTGCTCAGATGTACAAGGTTTGGTGTGGATGTAGGTGTTCATCTTTCTTGAGTTTGTACACCTATGAGGGGAGTTGCTGGGTCATATGGTGTCTAGGTAACCTTTTGAGGAACTGCCAGATTGTTTTCTGAAGCACCTGTATACAACTGTTTTTCTTTCCCACTAGACCTGCCTGTTCTTGCTCATCATTCATGCTCATCTTTAAACATAGTATGATTTCTTTCGTATGAATTTTTGGAGCACACAGAGTTAATCAGTAGTGCTAGAAATCAGTGCCATCGTTGCCTCCGGGAACAGGGCCGAGGGTGTTTTCTGGGTGAGGGAAATGTTTTGTGTCTTGGTGGTTTAGTATGTTTGGTATGTGCATTTGTCAGAACTCATCAAACTGTTCCTTTTAGATCTGGACATTTCACTGAGTGTTAATTATCCCTAAACTGAAGGAAAAAAAAAAAAACCCTAAAAATGGTTTTGGGGGGGGAACCCAACTAGGTGGAGGGGGAAAAAGAAAAAAATACACAAATTATCTCATGACCTGACTTATCTTACCTACCTTCTCCTGGACAGAGGGCCTGTGCCTGGCAGGCAAGGCCAAGTGTAAAGGACTCCTAATTGATGTGATTAACTATGTCTCAATAGGGAGCCTCGTTAACATCGGCCTGGGTGGGTGATGGGAGGTTATTTTTCACTCTCCCAACTAGGGGACTGCAGGAAGTGAGTGGGGGAGTGGCATTTGGAGGGCTGTTCCCTGCAGTAGGTGAAGGGGGCAGCAAGAGAGCCGGACTCAAGCTCTTCTGCGTAATACAGTTGCAATTTCCCTTTGGCGTTAAGATACTTTTAGTTTTTTGGATCATTTTCTTGGTTGTTGCAAAAACCTATGCTCCATTTCCATCCACAGGGTGGAAGAAGTCAACCTAATCTGCTGGGTTTGTTTTGTTGTTGTTTTTGTTTGTTTCTTTTTAGTATGTTTTCTAAGGCTGCATCATTCAGCAGAACAAAGGATTTAGACAGAATACTCTTTAATCCTTCCTAAATGCACTCCTGGCTGATGAACAGACAACAGGAAGCAAACAACAGAGAAGTGAAAGGTTTTATCTCTCCCTCTTAGAATCTGCAAAGAAATATGGATTGACTTAAAAGCACAGAAGATTAGGATTGGATAGGCATCACTAATTACCCATGGAAAAAATCAGCATTATAACACTGTTGATAAAATTGCAAAAATCGTATCATTTTATTTGTAGGCTAGAAAAAAATATATATTTGATGGACAGAAAAAACTAGAAATATAAACAAACACCACTATTATTTGGGGGGAGAGATGTGATTACGTGCTTTTTTTTTTTTATTGCTTATCTGCTAATTATTTTTCCCAATGACCACGTATTGTTTGTGAATTAAATTGTTACTTTTACTACTTTTAGTTTTCTCACTGACTAGAGAGATCAGTTTCCTCTCTCTGGAATAGATCCTCTTTTCCCCTCTCCGCCATGTTTACAACTTAAGAATTTTAAGGCAGCACTGCATAAAGCATTGAACGTGAATTCTGGGGTTAGCCAGGTCAGAGTTCAGTCTTACAGGATGGTGGCTAAGTCACAGATCTTTTCTGTGTCTTGGTTTTGCTCATCACGAGAATGGAACTGATAATACTCTCCCCGGTCAATTGATGTGAAACATACATGGGAAAATGCCATCATGGTACTTGGTCCTTCCTATCTGTTCACTCCTTTGCCAACCCTTGATAGCCTAGCATCTTCCTGATACCTTGGAAACTACCATTCAGCATTATGATCCAGATGACCTCTGACATCTGGGCTACATCTCTAATTGCTGCAGAAACTTGGCAGACACCTGCAAATAACATTTGGGGTGTGTATATGTTCATGGATGGGCTTCCCTGGTGGTTCAATGGTAGAGAATCCACCTGCCAGTGCAGGATACACGGGTTTGATCTTGGGTCAGAGAGATTGACCCTGGAGAAGGACATGACAACCCATTCTAGTATTCTTGCCTGGAAAATCCCATGGACAGAGGAGCCTGGCGGGCTGCATAGTCCACGGGGTCACAAAAGAGTCAGACATGACTTAGCAACTAAACAACAACAACATGTTCATGCACACATGCAAGCACATATGTAAAAACCGGTGCGCATGGCTTGACATTAAACAAAACCTCCCTCTCCATGAATGAGCTAAGACTGCTCGCTGCTGGAGCTAGTATCTGTCACCAATCACAGGCAGCACCGATTGTGGCAAACATCTGGGTGACAGCACTATTTATATATCTTTCTGCAGTTCCAGTCCCTGGTAGCGGTGGTTTCGGTCTTCAAGCCTTGCACTCCATATGTTGAAAATGTTCTCTTCCCGCAAATCATGAAAGCGGATGTAGACCCAGGCCGTGTGAGTGTGAGTAGCCCCCTTGGGGAGGGGCTCGGCACCGGGTGAGTCAGGATCTTGCAGAGTGTTTACACGCAGGACGCACGTGGGCAGAAGCAGTGTGTACACATGCAAAGCAGGACCCTCTACGCTGTCATCTCTGTTTCACCTCTCTTTCTTCGGTCCCCTTTTAACCCTGCTTTGTCCTCCAGAATTGCCTACCCTAGGTTCTTTCCTCAGCTGCTTTTTATGGCAGTGGTTTTCAAACTTTAGTTTGCAAATGATCACCTGAGAATCTCGCTAAAAATGCAGATTCCTAGGCTCCTCCACCCTATTTTCTGGTTCAGTGGCTGGTAGGGGGAAGAGGGAGGTTATGCCCGGAAACGGGCGTTTTCACCAAACACCTCAGATAGGTCCTTTTGACTAGTAAAGCTCTACCAGCAGAGTGCCTGGGACATCTCAGTAATCTGGGGCCCCACAAGCAAGTTAGAAAACTTATATGTTGATACAATGACTAGTCTCAAAATATGAAAATGAAAACTGCAAAATGGAAATAACATTATGTGTTTATATGTAGCTTTATAGAAGCTTATCAAGTTCTACTCAGCTTTTGCAGTTACATAGGAATTTTTTTTTCAGGGAGATCTGGGTAGGTTTAATATATTTGGCATACTGTATGCTAGGCCCTCAAAAGCCATGAAAAAGCTCCAGTCCCATTGACCTCGCTCTCTGAAGTGTAACCCTAGGTGATTTCTTATTCCTAGCATTTTCTTTCTTGAAGGACCCTTAGAAATGTTTGTGTTCACTGGTCAGGTTTTATCACCAGGGAGACTGAAGCCTAGAGGAAGAATGACTCAGCCATGGTCACATAGCAAGTTTCTTGAATTATCCAAACCAGAGCCAGCCTTCACAACTCACGTGCGTGTGCACAAGTGTGCATGAACTTGTGACATCTCCCAGGGGTCTCTCCCTCCTGTCTCTCTCACTGTGGCCTCTCTTCCCTTCATTCTTGTCCTCAGACCAGTCTGATGCTCCGTCCCAAGCCCTGAGGGAGGGGAGGAAGGGAGTGAGGGTCTCAAGGCTGTAACTGCTAACAATAGACATTGTACATGGCAAGGCCAGTCTTCAGCATAATCCCCACAGAGGAAGAAGGGCTTTATCACTCCCTGAAGCTGAGGCATGAGGAAGAGCTGCAGACTTCCCTGAAACCCCACAAGTGACTCTGTGCTGGGTATCCTATGCAGCGGGGGCAGCTGTATAAACCTGACCCAGCCCTCAGGGGGCTTCCGTTTATTCCTTCATCCATTCATTCCCCCAGATAACCTGCTGAGCACCCTGCTCGGTGCCCAGCACTCTGAACAAGGCGGATGTGGAGCTTCGATCCTAGTTGGAGAGACAGGCAGTTAGCAAGGTGATGGATCCGTATACACGCCAAATATTTCAGCAAGACATTTTCTTTTAGGAAACTAATAAAAGAAGCTAATGAGAAGGGGGTGACAGGTCAGATCTCTGCCTCACAGCTCCTGTCGCCCTGGATGGATCAGCAGGGGGCTGCCAGGAGCCTCAATTGGCAGAAAATTCTGCGGTCCCACCTGGGGTCACGGCGACAGTGTGCTGTGACGGGTGGTGACAGCAGCTGTGCTGGCAGATGGGAAGGGAAGGTCGGGTCCCCTGTGTCTCAGTCCCTGCTGTGACTTCTGCGGGAGTTACTCTAAATAACTGGGTTCTTTCCCTTGTCCTCCCTGAGGGCTACCCCAGACCCGTCTTCCCAGAAACTTTTCTCATCAGCTACACGGCGATACGTGGTCCTCACCCGCTCCTTCCCAGCACTGATTCCTCTGCCTGGCTTTCAAGATCCGCAAAAATTCTGGCCCCAACACACCCTCCCAGGACTCCCTGACCTTTTCTTTCTGTTCCAGCCCCCATGGGCTCCTCACCGGCCCCTAATATGCAGCGCCCCTCCCCCATCCAGCCCCTCCCCCACTCCCTGCCCTATGACCCTCCTTCCCATCCAGGTTCCCAGAGGACTTCCCTTTGCAGCCCACAGGGACCTGCCTTCTTGCACCCAGGCCATACAGTACCCACACATCATCCATCTTCCACTGTCTCGTCTTGTTATCTCTCACGCCCTTCCTCCATGGTTATCTGACATTCCTCATGTCAGAGCTTTGACTCCCTACCTACGTTCAACACTCAAAGAATGGCCTTGGTGTTGCAGTTCCTCATCCAGTGTCTTGGCAATAACAAGCACCTGAGAAATAAGTGCTTGAAGATTTGGTTGGATTGGTGGTGCAGGGGTCGAGAGTAGAAGGGGGGAAGCCAGAGCAAGACCATCTAAGGACCTCTCCCTGTGTCCTCGCTCTCGCCTCTCCCAGACCAGACTCTCCTGCTGTGGCTGGCACAGTCCATGTGTTTCTGTCCACTCCCTGAAATGCTAAGCTTTTAACTGAAAGGTCATTGTCAAAGCAGTCCAGCTCAAGCCATTGCTGTTAGAGACTCTGGGACCAGTAAGCACAGGATGTCTGGGCAGGGTGGGAACAGGCATCGAATCAGCTCTCAGAGGCAGGGGGATTCTTCCCAGGGGAACTGATGATGAAGCTGGGCCAGGAAGGAAGTGTGGGAATTAGCCTGATCCGAGGGCAGAGGAGCGCTCCATGGACTTCCCAGTCTGCAGAGAAGCCTTCGTGCTGGCTGGGGAGATGGAGTCAGGGGTGAGCAGGAACCAGGGAGGCTAAAAAATTCTAAAGAATGCCCAGAACCCCAGAGCCAGAATCCACAGCACTCCAGCTCTTACGGTTACTCCTGCAAGTTCCCTCCATCCCTCCAGTGTGTGCAGACATTTTATGACGGAGGCACATTCTCAGTGATGTAGGACTTTTATTTTTTAAGGTTTTTTAAAATGTGGACCATTTTAAAAATCTTTATTGAATTTGCCATAGTATTGCTTTTTTTTATTTTTTTAATTTTTTGGGTTTTTTTAGCCAGGATGCATGTGGGATCTTAACTCCCCGACCAGGGATCAAACGCACACCCCCTCCACTGCCTCGGAGGGTGAAGTGTCAGCCATTGGACCACCGTGGAAATCCCGGATGTAGTACTCTTTAAAGTGCAGTTTTTCATGCAAACGTTTCCATTTGTATTCCTCTGTTTTTCCTTCTTTCCTGGGTGACCTCAGGCTGCCGCTCCTTCGCCCCAACTTTCACACCATACCCTCAGCCCACCCGAGTGAGGGTGGTCCCTTTATGTGGAGACAGATCTTCTAAGGCAGACAGATCTCATAAAAGGAAATACAGAGCATCAGTGAAGCTGGGAGGGAAAGTAAGGCTCACCAGAACAGTGTGACCGTGGTGACCCACCACCTGTAAGTCACCAGGCAGTCAGTTAGTTCAGTTGCTCAGTCGTGTCCGACTCTTTGTGACCCCATGGACTGCAGAATACCAGGCCTCCCTGTCCATCACCAACTCCTGGAGCTTACTCAAACCCATGTCCATTGAGTCGGTGATGCCATCCAACCATCTCATCTTCTGTCATCCCCTTCTCCTCCCGCTTTCAATCTTTCCGAGCATCAGTGTCTTTTCAAATGGGTCAGTTCTTCACATCAGGTGGCCAAAGTATTAGAGTTTCAGCTTCAGCATCAGTCCTTCCAATGAACATTCAGGAGTGATTTCCTTTAGGATTGGCTGGTTGGATCTCCTTGCAGTCCAAGGGACTCTCAAGAGTTTTCTCCAACACCACATTTCAAAAGTAAGTCACCAAGAGTTAGACTAACAGGATTTGAAATTTATTCTAAGAATTTTGGGGGAGCCTGGCATGTGCTTCCGTGGCTTGCAGCAGCTTATATTATTCTTTGGGGAAAACCAGTTGCCAGGAGTTATCAAAGCATCACTCCAACCTTGTGTCCCAATTTGGGGAATGTATTTCAAAGACATGTTCCAGGAGGAGAGAAGGCAGTGATGTGCAGGACGGGATTTTTTTTACAGCCAGACGCACTTAGGGGCAAAACTGGAAACAAAATGGTGCTGGGGGGAGGACCACATGGTATTTCTGGGCCACCAGATCTTTCCCAGAGGTCTGAGGGATCACCGTGGAGAAGAGGGGACCACTTTAAGGACAGCAACGTCAGTCTGAGATGTGACAGTCACAGCATCGTGTCTTTCCTGGGATTGGGGAAGTTATGGAAGAGAGCAGCTCTTCACTAGGAGATTCTCAGACTCCCACTCCCCGCAGTGTGTTTGCCACGGGCCCCATGTGGTGCCTCCTGTTCTGTTCTGATAGGTATCTGTTTCTCATTTTGAGAAACAGGATTCTGTTAGAGATCTCCCTCTGTTTTCCTTTTTACTCAGAGCCGTCTTCTTTTTTTAGCTCCATCCTGCTGGCCTGCGCGTGCTGAGCTCGTGTGAGGGGCAGTGTCCAGCTCCCCTGACTGCAGGCCGTGTCTTGTTTTCTTTCTTCATCCCTGCTGACACACTTCAGGGAGAGGCCCGGCCAAGTTCTGTCCCCGCGTGGCCTGTGGGAGAATCTCTCTGATACGGATCCAGGGCTGGGAGGGCTGGGGGTGAGTCACTGTGCCACTCAAGCTTCATTTCATAAGTACCGCCAGATTGTTTTCCAGAATGACTACCTGTTTGTGCTCCCACCGCCGGTGCGCAGAGGTTTCTGTTTCCCCACGTCTCCCCCCACCGCCCCCAGTCCCGCTCCCGCCTGTCCCCAGCACCTGGTGTGGTCAGGTGTGTCAACAAGGAGGCATCTGATAGCTCGGGCCCATGAGGGCAGTGGGCTCGCTTCTCTGAGCCGCCCTTTTCTGCTGCAGTCAGCACCTGGTCATGACAGCATCCAGGGCAGGAACCATGGCAGGCAGGAAGAGGGGGATCTTCTTGGAGCAACTATCTGTTTTCTGTTAGGGAAAAAAAATTCCCCAGAAATCCCCAGTCTACTTCCCCTTGTGTCTTATTGGCCAGCTGGGGCCACTTTGTCCTCCGAAGCCAGCCTCTGACAGAGATAAGAGGATGGCCCCTTCTGTGGGTGTTGCTGCCTGCCCAGGACCCGAACAGAACGGAGCGTGTCCGCCCGAGGATGGAGAGAGCAGGGGACAGTCACCCCGCTGCCCATAGAGGCTGCCACGCCAGGGCTCTAACTGTAGCAGTTTTTTGAGATCACTCTGCCTCTTCCGTATGAGGGATCTTCCCGCCCCATCCCCCCAAATCTGTGTGATGAACCATTTGTGGAGAACCTCAGAAGCACATGTCTGTTGCCTTGAGGTTAGAACTGTTGGTTCTGGAATCTGATGGTTCTTCCCACCAGGTGAACTTCAGACCTGTTCCTCCCCGCCCCCGACCCAGGCTGCCCCTACGTAGATCTCCACGTGAGCTCCCCACGGGAGAGGTCAGTGCAGAGATTCAAGGGCACAGTGCCCCTGTTCCTGCCTGTGCCGAGACTCCCAGGCAGAATGCCAGCTGGGGACAGGTGGGAATAGCACCACAGCGGGCAGCAGCGCCCCGCCCCCCGCCCCCTGTCCCCCGCCGCCATCAACCACGTGCCTGCCATAGTAATCCTGTGTTTTTGCCTAACCAAAGAAATTAACTTGTAATCATTAACTTCTGTAACCTACTCAGCCCTTACTCTGTGCCAGGCAGCCCAGTAAGCGTGTTATTTTTTATGATCTCATAACACCGCCTCTGACAGCCTCGTGAGAGCATTTGTGTGTGATGGTTGAAGCACAGGCTCCCGTCAGACCGCCCATGGAATCCCAGGACTGACGTTTAATAGCTGTGTGAACTTGGGGAGATTACTTAACCTTTCTGGGCCTCAGCTTTCTCCTGTGTACGCCAAGAACCATAATGGTATGTTACGAGTGCTCAGTGAGTTGGTAAAGTGCTTAGAATAACGCTGGCTCAGAGTATACACATAGTTCACACTTGATAAATACTAGTTGTTGTTGTTGCCATTTTTAAAAAATGAAGAAACCAGAGGCTCAAGAGATCCACTTACCAAAAGTCGACAGCTGCAAGTAACAGGGACGCAACCCAAGAGTTTGTGATGCGAGAGCCGGCCTCTCACCCAATCAGCTAGACATCATCAGTAGTAGCCACGTGCCTCAAGGGAACAACACCATCCTTGCTGTCCTTTTCAGTAGAATAAATGCTCTGTTGAAGACTCAGTAATACTTTTTATGAAGAAATAATTTCCAGCCACCAACCATAAAGACATAGTGTCACGTGTTCAGCACCAGGAGATGTGTGGATCTTTTCTGAAGGTGGCTGGGACCCTGGGACGTGAAAGAAAGCGTGTGCCCGGGGACGGCAAAGGTACAGCATTTAATTCCCGATCTTGCCACTGACCTCACTGGGGCCTCAGTCCTCATCTTTAGCTTCAGGTTTCAGTTGTTCCTCCCAGTAAGGACTTAGGAAGCACCTTATAAGTTGAGCATGGCCAGTACTGCTTATTCTGCAACTAGGATTTTCCATGCTACCTTACATTTTGTTTTTTATCTCAGTTCACACTTACACATTCATACAAAGTATAAGCACTGCATCCCCTGACTCCACTTGAGTCCCTGGAAATCTCTGGAAACCAGGACTTATGCATCTTCTGGGAGAGATCTTACCTTGCCTCACTGAGCTAAGTGGGCTAGAGTCAGGACCCTCTGGCATCTTTAGAGAGGAGGGTGTCTCTAGTATCTGTGAGCCTGGGGATAAATAAACAAGGTAGTGCTCTGCCACATGGGACGTTCCCTGATTGAATTTCTCCAGATTTCTGAGCATTTTCAGACACACGGTATGCTGGGACCAAGGGCTCAGCCTAAATGAAGGATCACAGGCTAAGTGATGTGACTTTAACCAAAAAAAAAAAGGCTTAGTGGCCTGAATTTTCCTGGGAGGACTTTTGAAGTTAACCCTGCATAACAAGTGACTCAGTTATCTTTTTTTTTTTTAAATTGAATGTCCCTCCTCCCTTTCCTTTTTTTCCTTCTCTCTTCCCTTCCCTCCCTCTCTCCATCCCTTCCTTGGAATACATTCACACCAGTGAAAATTCAGATGGTCTAGAAAGACATGCAGTGAAAGTAAAGTGTCCACTGCAGGTTCCACTTCTCCAGATAACAAGTCTTCCTCCTGGGAGGCAATCACTCTCAGAAGATTCTCGCCTGTCATTCTGGAGATGGTCTGTGCACATATAAGCACGATCTGAGCGTGTATAGGGCTTCCTTCTTGACTGGATGTGGCTGTGTCTTATAACAGAGGCCCCATGATCTGTGGTTCATTCCGCCCTCTTAAGGCCTCCACTCCCATTTACTTATTACCAACTGTTTTCATCTTCCTTCCCACGCTCAAGGTCTATTTCCAGGTGTGTGTGATGACACGGCTCTGGACCCCGGAGTGGCCCAGACAGGCTGATGGAGAATGCCTTGGTTTCAGGAGGGCCTGGGGTCTGCCCCGATTTCCCCCCTGCAGACAGGAAGCAGGAAGAATGGATGGCAATCCAGGACAGGATCCAGAAATGGTTCCCACCACAAGTGATCCTCTAGGGAACCCACCCCTCCCCATGAAAGCGCACTTTGCCTTGACTCGGTCACCGAGTGCAGAATCACACACCTGCGAGGTGGCTGAGGGCATTGTTTCCCGAATGTGAGCCATGCATAAACTTCCAGGATTCCTTGTGAAACGCAGGTGCTATGTCACTTACGCCAAGTGGAGCTGATATTCTGCACCAGTGATGAGCTCCCAGGTAGTGGTGATGCTGCTGGACCACGGCTGACCCATTCTAAGTAGCAAGGAAACACCGGATGCTCCGTCCCACCTTTCTCCACACTGCACACTCCCCGTCTATGGAGCGCTAGGTCACCTACGCACAGATTCCGGCTCCATCACCCATCAGCAGTTTAATGTACGTTGACAGCAGTCTGACTTCCTCACCATCCAGTGAGGTGCACGAGCATAATCCTTTTTTTTATTTTTTAGTTTTTAGATGAGAAAACTGCTTCTCAGAGATGTTAAACAACTTGGCAGAGGTCACACAGCTAGTAAGTGACAAAGACAAAAGTTCGAGGGTGAAGGTCGTTCCCAGTCACTGCAGTCCCCCATGAACCCATAGATATGAATGTGGTCCTCCTAGAATGGGACAGTCTGTACTTAATGAACAGGTTTGGATGGTGACTGTCAGTTTCTTTTCTCTCCCCTTCTTTATCTCTGAGATTTTGATTCTGGCTTCTTCTTTCCAGGAGACTAGGAGACACTTCACATGGTGGGTGGTCCCCACAGCAACACTGACCCAGAGAGAAATGAATCCTTTTGCCTGGTGACTAGAAGACATATGAAACTGGAAAAAGGAATCTAGAATATTACATTTAACTCACACAGGAGAACACACCTTCCCTTTCATCCTCTCTTCCAAGGCACCTAATAGCCTTTAGTGGTCACACGGTCATTGCTGTGCATGCGTGCTTAGTTGCTCAGTCATGTCTGACTCTTTGTGACCCCACGGACTGTAGCCCACCAAGCTCAGTCCATGGGATTCTCCAGGCAAGAACACTGGAGTGGGTTGCCATTTCCTTCTCCAGGGGATCTTCCCGACCCAGGGACTGAACCCCTGTCTCCTGCATTGGCAGATGTATTCTTTATCATCTAAACCACTTGGGAAGCCCATGTCACTGCTGAACTATCCTCATTTAATGTGGTTTTGACAGGATAGTTGGTCTGGAAAGTTTCTTTCCAATTAAACTTCCTTGTTGAACTGCCTTGGTTTTGAAAGGATTCCATAAGGATGGCTAATTATATAGCAGTTGCTACAGGAGATGTTTGCACTCCATTTCAGCTCTTAGGTGATTCAGATCAAACGCTTTCTCCTTTCCTCCCTGGAGCTATGTGCAACCATCTTCCTCTCACACAGCAGGCTTCTCATGAGTTATTTTTGGAGGTTCAAATCAAAACAGCAATTCTGGCGAATGGGAGAGCGAAGCGATGCTTTAGTCGAGCAGAGAAGACCATATGCACTGATAAAGACAGCCAAAGACTCAGTGCCTTTAAAAGGCTTCTGAGCCATCTTCCTCTGTGAAGGTTAAATTTGGGGGTAACTGCAAACTGTCCTTGGTGCTGTCATATTCCTTTGTGAATTCAGTTGAGGGACTTCCCCAGTGACCCAGTGATTAAGACTCTGCCTTCCAGTGCAGAGGATGAAGGTGCTCTGGTTAGGCACTCAGATCCCGCATCCCATGGGGTGTGGCCAAAAAGTGAAAAAGACAGCTGAGATTCCTTTACCGTTACCAAAACTTTGTCCATTTGCAACGTGTTGTCCTGATTGTTTAGCTCTAAGATGGCGGATCTTGGCAAAATTTACTTGAGTACTTTGCTTCAGCTGCTGGATCTGCCTTGAAACATGGAAATCACTTTATTTCCCCACTCTGCTCTGTTTCTTTCTTTCACCAGAGCACATAGAGCATCCCTGAATATGTACAGCAAGCAGGCAGACCTCCCCCTTCACCCGTTACAGTGGAAGCGCCTTGTGGGCAGGGGCTGTGTTTTTCATTTTGTTCTGTTCCTGGCACAGAGTTGCCGTTCAGAGAATTGAGTGAACAGATGATGTGCTGATTCGCTTCAGTCATGTCCGACTCTTTTTGACCCTATGGACTATAGCCCGCCAGGCTCCTCTGTCCATGGGATTCTCCAGGCAAGAATACTGGAGTGGGTTGCCATGCCCTCCTCCAGGGGTATCTTCCTGACCCAGGAATGGAACCCAGGTCTCCTGCAGCTTCTACATTGGCAGGCAGATTCTTTACTGCTGAGCCACTGGGGAAGCCCGAACAGATGGTAGATGAATGAATACTATTCCATTTCCATTTCTCTCTCTCTCTCTCTTTTTTTTTTTTTTCAAATCAATCACTTATTACATAAATAGTAACTGAATGTTTTTTAGCTTGGGACAAAAAGGCTGTCCAGATAAGGCTAATGTTTTTTCTTGATCACAGCCCTAATTCTTGTTTCTGCCTCCTCTCTGCTTAGGTTATCAGTTTGGAACACATCCTTGCAGAGCTTTCCAGTGCATTTACACATGCATGCACACACAGGCACGCACACACACACACGAGTACTGTTTTTGATAAACAGATTTTTTTTTTCAGCTTGTTTTCTCCTACTCAGCCATATATCAAGGAGTACTGTCCATGTCAACTACCTTATTCTTGGCACTTGCTCCATAGTTTTATTACATTTGTGTGGATATAATACCTTTTATTTGGACCAAGAGAATACGCTCATTATCTGCTTTCATGCTCATTGCTGTTCAGGGTCCCTTCTCCCATACACATTGACAGACTAACCATGTTCACTCCTGTCTCTTGGTAGCTACAACACATTTCAAGAGAATCAGCCACCTGCCTCTGAGATTATGCCAGACCTATGGACAGAATCACGTGAGATGCTAAGGATTGCCAGAGGAAACTGAACACCTGTGTCCATAGAAGCTCGGGAAGTGCATTTGGCCCTCAGAATTCCACAGGACTGGATAGGAGGTGATGTTAGAGCCAGTGTCGCCTCTGCCCTGAGCTGCTTGAGTTCCCTTGGGCAGGTCATTTCCTCTCACTGTACCTTACTTTTCTCATCTGTATAGTGGGCTCAGTGAGTGTCTTTCAGCTCTTAGAGTCTGAATAACAGGGTTTAGATAGTGCCACCAGATGGACATAAAGAATATATTAGCTTGCATGCTATTTTGTGTCAGAGTGGGAAAGGGGATATTTAAAACTATATTTAAATGCTCATTTTAATTAACTAGTTTTTATTATATTTTAATTTAAAGATAGTATAAAATTTTAAAATAGAGATCTGTTCCAGAGCCCTTAAAGGTCACAAACAGTCTGTGATTGTCCAAGAATGTATCACCTTTGGGTCTTACTCTTCTTTCTTGTTACTTTATTATCCAATTAAAGTGTATGTGTTTGTTTCCTTTGCTTTGTATGGTCTTTTCATTCTAAACAAGCCAGGGTGGTGTTGGGCAAGGGGACTATGGATCCCAGAGTTCCACCTCCAGGTTTGTCTAAGTTACAGCTGTGTGTCCTTGGACAAGTCCCTCACCTTCTCTGAGTTTCCATCTGTTGATAGTATGAGTCCAAGTTAGCCAGGTATCCACTTGACAAAAAGTTGAAAACCACACCGACTTGAGAATGTTTGACCTGACATTTCTGAGCCCTATCACCTGCAGATAGGTCATCTCGCGAACTGATGAGACATCCTAAGAGACCACCAAAACTCATGCAGTGGGCTCACTTCACATGAGAATCGTGCAACTGCCCTGGCCCCTGGTGACGCACCATCTTTCAGTGGGTTCCCAGGGGGGCCCCCAGAAGGTTCTGAGCTGCCATGATTCATTGGTAGAGTTTCCCCCTGAAACCCAAGGCTAGCTTGATAGTGCGTGTTACCTTACTTGGAGATGCCACAGTGGTCACAGGGGCTGAATCACCCTCGGGCATACTTCCCTGGGGGTCTCAGTAAGGTTTCTCACGTGGGGCCAGAGGTCTGGCCTCTTGTGTTGGCATTACACGTCGGTCTGGAGAGAACAGGGCTTCTGCAGGTGAAAGGTCAGGTGAATGGGTGTGAAAGCTGAATGGGAGCTGAGCCCACAAGGTCTCGGGAGGGTTGGTTTTCCTGTTCCCAGAATGCTTTTGCACCCCTTCTGTGAGCTTCTGTTTATGAACACCCCTTGGGCTAAGCACTCCCTGGTTGAGCAGGTCTCTGTGCGAGAGAGGCCAGTTTGATGCTCTTCTGAGAGCCCCTGGGTCGGCGACTTCACCTTTACACCTCTGCTTCCTGCCCTGCTGGGTTTTCTCTGAGAAGACTTCACTCAGGTGCTCAACCCTCGTTACCTTCCTTCCCTTTTCCCTTTCTTAAACGGAAGAGCATGGACTTTATAGGCTCTGAATTTGTCACCGAGCTTCCAAAAGCCTCCCATAAACATTTTCCACATGAACCAAAATAAAAGGAAAAGCACAATGAACGGAAAGAACATCATTAACATGGTACATATCTTAAATCAGTTAAAAAAAAAAAAGAATAATGGATCATTTCCATTTACCATAGCACACTGCAAATTTTTCAACAGCTGCCCACCATGCCGTTCTCCCGAACTGCCTCCATGCCCTGCCACTCTGTTTGGATGAAATAGGAGTGAATCTATTTTACATCGTTGCAGAGAAATGCAGAGCAAGTTATAGTGTCTCTCCTTAATTTGACCCTCCTTTAACCTATCGATAGTGTTGTAAGTTCCCAACCTGGAAACTTGAGGACATGAGTCAGTCTGACATATGATTCACATATCCTCGATCTGAAATGCTTGATGTTGTGTGGGGCCAGGGTGGGAAGCAGAACCAGAAACCAAATTCAGCTTCAGTGAAGTCGCATGGGGGTGTTGTGGGGGGCAGTTATCATCTTGTGGTTTGTGGAGTTTCTTCCTGCCTTCCAGGATCTACAATGCATTGGACGGTGGGGGAAACTCAAGGTGACCACATGCCCAGGGCTGCTAGAAGAGTTCCAGTTTATGCCTCCTAGTCCAACCTTTTCTGCTCAGATAACCTGTCTTTCTACACACCAGAATATAGGATTCTGGGGAGACTAGATTAGGAATTCTGAAAGTCAGAGGTTTCATTTTATTCATAAGTACATCCCCAGTAAATACAGGCTTGCTGAGTTGGGTGAGTGAGTAAATTCTTCACCACCTCTCTTGGTCTCTGAATTTCTGTTTCTCATCTATCTTTGTATGCCTAGGGTAACTACTGATTCTTGTTCTCAATAGTATCTTTTGACTAAGCCTGAGCTTCAGATGGTAATTGATTTGGTTCCATGTACGCAACTTGCCCATGCAGCTCTGTGACTTTCAGTGAGTTATCCAGATGAGTTACAGCGTATCAGAGTACCAAGAACAGTGGCTTGCGGAGGCAGTAAGCTCCTAGGAAATGGCAGGAAGGTGGAGATGGTGCTATTGTTATTAGGTGACTGGCATTGCCACCTGTTTCTGTTTTATCTTTTCCTAGTTAGAAGATTCATAGACTTTTTTTTTTTTTTAAAGAAAATAATATCAAAATCTCATAAGAAATTGGGCAAAGACTAAAAAAGCTAACTGTACCATCATGATCTTTGGTAGCACAGTAGCAATTATCATTATCAATGTACTATAAGCCGTCAATGGTGTTTTATGCTAAGTTTTTCCATAGTGGTTATCTTTAGGAGCATTCCATTTGTTGTTGTTGTTGTTGTTGTTTCCATTTGCCTTTTTCTGCAAGCATTGTTCATGTTATTTCACAATCTTTTCTGCTACAGCTTTCTAATTTGCTTTTGTCCACGTGGTTATTGGTAACTATATATTGCTTCCATTTTCCTTTCTGTGAATGAAATTTTCCTTCTGCTATGCCCTACATTTCAAGAGATTCTCAGAAGTAAAATCGCTGAATTAAAAGATACAAATGTTGTCAAAATCTATCTATATCTATATTTTAAAAAATAGACTGTTAGAGAAATTTTAGGTTTACAAGAAGCTACAGAGAGCTCCCATTTACTCAATTCAGTTCAGTTCAGTCGCTCAGTCATGTCTGACTCTTTGCGACGCCATGAATCGCAGCATGCCAGGTCCCCCTGTCCATCACCAACTCCCAGAGTTTACTCAAACTCATGTCCATCAAGTCGGTGATGCCATCCAGTCATCTCATCCTTTGTCGTCCCCTTCTCCTCCTGCCCCCAATCGCTCCCAGCATCAGGGTCTTTTCTAATGAGTCAACTGTTCGCATCAGGTGGCCAAATTATTGGAGTTTCAGCTTCAACATCAGTCCTTCCAATGAACACCGAGGACTGGTCTCCTTTAGGATGGACAGGTTGGATCTCCTTGCAGTCCAAGGGACTCTCAAGAGTCTTCTCCAACACCACAGTTCAAAAGCATCAATTTTTCAGTGCTCAGCTTTCTTCATAGTCCCAACTCTCACATCCATACATGACCACTGGAAAAACCATAGCCTTGACTAGACGGACCTTTGTTGGTAAAGTAATGTCTCTGCTTTTTAATATGCTGTCTAGGTTGGTCATAACTTTCCTTCCAAGGAGTAAGTGTCTTTTAATTTCATGGCTATAGTCACCATCTGCAGTGATTTTGGAGCCCCCCAAAATAAAGTCTGACACTGCTTCCACTGTTTCCCCATCTATTTCCCATGAAGTGATGGGACCAGATGCTAGTCCCCCGCAATTCTGCATATTTTTAACATTTTGTATTAGTGTGGCACATTTGTTGTAATTTACATACCAATATTGATGTATTATGATGGACTAAAGACTGTAGTTTACATATAGGGTTCACTCTTTGTATTGCATAGTTCTGGGTTTTTGACAAATGCATAATTTTATGTATCCACCATTACAGTTTCACATAGAATATTTTCACTGCTCTAAAAATGCTCTGTACTTCACCTTTTAATCTCTCTCCCCATCCTCCCAAACCCATGACTACCACTGATCTTTTACTTTCTTCATAGTTTTGCTTTATCCAGAACATCACGTAGTTAGAATTATACAGCATGCAGCCTCTTTTGTTTGACTTCTTTCACTTAACAATATGTGTTTAAGACTCCTTTGTGTCTTTTTGTGGCTTGATAGCTCATTTATTTTTAGTACTGAATAATTCCTATTGTCTGGCTATAGTGTAGTTTAATTATCAGTTCACCTACTGAAGGACGTCTTTGTTGTTTCCAAGTTTGGCAATTTTAAATAAAGCTGCTATAAACATTTGTGTGCAAGTTTTTGAGTGGACATAAAATTTTAACCCATTTGGGTAAATCTCATGAAGCCAGATTGCTGGATCACATGGTAAGACTACTTTTGCTTTGTAAGCAATTATCAAAGCTTTATATTTTGAACATTTATTAAGCAATTTTAGTTATAATACCACTTACATGGTTAATCGTCAAAATAACCTCTGGGTTGGAAGTTATTAATTTCACCTTCTGATTAATGTTTTCAGGATTTATTGCTGAAAAGATCTTTAAACCTCTTAGCTTCCTGAGAGCAAAATCTGCCTCTGGTGTCACCTCCAAGGCCTCCATGGCATAGTGCATGCAATAGGTGTTTGATTCATGTTCATTACACACTGAAATACCACCTCACTGCACAAATAAAAACATAGAGATCCAAAAAAGGAAAGCAAAGTGCTTCTGGCCAAACATCATTTTACTCACGGCAGAAGCAGTGCTAGGAGATAACTCACACTTTGTCAATTTTTGGACCAACATTTTGAGTGACCAGACTCTCGATCACTGTGCATGCTAAGTCACTTCAGTCATGTCTAACTGCCCACCAGGCTCCTCTGTCCGTGGGATTCTCCAGACAAGAATACTGGAGTGGGTTGCCATGCCCTCCTCCAGGGGATCTTCTTGACTTAGGGATGGAGCACACATCTCTAATGTCTCCTGCATTGGCAGGCAGGTTCTTTACCACTAGCAACACCTCGGAAGCCCCTCTGGATCACTAAATTCACCCAAATCAAGCTTCAGGACTCAGGAATGCATCCTTACTGTTGTAACAAACACCCTCTCCTCACTTGCAATCCCACCCACTACCATGTCTCCCTGAGAGCCGGAAGTGGTGTGTTCAAGTGGATAGAGTACATTGTGGCTACAAAGTCTCATAGCAAGCAAAGGTAACAACAGCAGCAATAATAGTGACAACAATAAAAAAAAGTCCAAAATTATTGGTTGCTTAAGTGTTGTCAGGCTCTTTACATGTATTATTTCATTTCAACATCACAGCTACTCTCTGATTAGGCACAATTAAATTAGTGACAATTTACTGAAAGGCTATAGTCCTTGGGGTTGCAAAGAGTCGGATATGACTTAGAGACTGAACTGAACTGAACTATTGAAATGTGATTAATAAAACACTACAGTGGGTTGCCATGCCCTCCTCCAGGGGATCTTCCCGATCCAAGGATCAAACCCACATCTCCTGCAGCTCCTGTATTGCAGGTGGATTCTTTCTGCTGAGTCACTGGGGAGTTCCCTAATGAACAACAATTTAGAGGTAAGAAGTTTGAGCCTCAAGGAAGTTGAATAGCTTGCTCAAGGCTCCACAACTCTTAGTGGAAAGCCAAATGACCAACCAGTCTTGAGTACACTCAACAATCTACTACCGCACAAGAAGAACATGAGATGAGGAGTCAGATGGACCTGGATTAATATTCTCAGGCTAAACATTTTGCCAGCCATGTGACCTTGACCTTGTGGTTTCTAATTGCAATGAATCTCCATCTATAAAATGGGGATAATAATAATTACCTGTGGCAAATTCTTTCTGCTTTCTCCTCAGTAACCATTGCCTCTGCACTGCACAGAAACTTTATAGGCTCAGGTCTCCTCAGAAGGAGGCCCCGGATCTCAAGGAAGAAAAGCCCCAATCCTAGCCTCATGAGATGAATCAAGATTGGTTTAAACCAGATAAAAATGGTAATGGCAGGTATGTTATCTAGTTTTGTTAGGGGAAGCATGCTAGGGAGACGAAGCGCACACACACACACACACACTGAGAGGGGTCATTCTTATCTTTTTTTCTGCATGGATCTTGGATGCAATACCTGGAGGTGCAGCAGCCATATTGCAACCATGAGGTGACAAGCCAACAGACAGAGACGGAGGAGCAGGAAAGAAAGAAAGAGTCTGGATCTTTTATTGCCTTGTTGAGTCGTTCCACCAGCCTGAGACAGAAGACTACATTCAGACTTATTAAAACAGTTCTTACTGGTTTATGCCACTCTAAGGGCTTCCCTGGTAGCTCAGACAGTGAAGAATCCTCCTGCAATGCAGGACACCCGGGTTTGATCCCTGGGTCAAGATGATCCCCTGGAGAAAGGAATGGCTACCCATTCCGGTACTCTTGCCTGGAGAATCACATGAACAAAGGAGCCCAGCAAGCTACAGTCTAGGGGTCACAAAGAGTTAGACCCAATTGAGTAACGAAGCACGCACACACATACACACACAGGTCACTCTAAGCAGTGTTGTCTTTTATCTGCATATGAAAGCTCTTCTAATGGATATACAGATTTCCACCAGAGCACAGGGTGAGGGAGTTTCATATGGTGCTCAAAAACCCAAGTAGTAGAGCCAGAGTTTCTGGGTTTTGATCTAAGCTCTGCCACTAACAAGCTGCATGGCCTGGCAAGTCACCCAGCTTCTCTGTGGCCTGCTGTCCTTGTCGATAAAATCCTCACTAAAAGTGTGTTGAGTTTTGTATGAAGGACAATACCAGTGCATGCCTTGTATTGTTTAGGAGCATTAAATGACTAAATGTTTTATAAAATGGTTAGAACATTGCCTGACACATAGTAAGTGGCTATACACATGTTTGTCAAGAAAGAAAAATTGAGAGAAAAATTAGCCACTATCAAAGTCTTGATCTGACCATCAGGCCTCTTGCGGTATTTAAGCAGAACATTGACCAAATATTGCCACTGAAATTCATGGAGCATGAAAATGCCCCTAAAGTCAGTCTCAAACCAGCAACAGTAGTGGTTTCTTTTTGACAAAAAATGCTCCTGGGAGAACACTGACTTGTAAAGAAGGAGGGGCTGTGACTACCAAGTCGTGTCATGAAGTGAAAGACCAAAATACCCAGACTCGACCATGCAAATGGGTGTGGGTCTCCCCTGGCGGCCCTTTTAGGAGACTCTAGACATTTTTGAACTTGTTTTTGAAAGGGTCTTTCCAGCCAGTGGCTTATTCTTTTGCATCTCCTTGCATCTTTCTTGACAGTGGTTGGGAGGATGAGGATGGAGAGGGAGGGGTGATGCCAGAGGTCCAGACCCTTCTGTGCCAGGAGGGACGAGCCCCCTGGCCAGCATGGAAGGGGGCAGGTTTCACCTGGGTCTTTCCCACTTTCCCACATAGCGACCCTCCACAGAGATCAGATTTGAATTTGGGCAATGACTAAGCGCTTTTGGAAACCTAGCTTGTTCATGAGGCTTAAGAATCAATCGGGAGGTGTGTCCGTTATCAAATCCTGTGGAATCTTCAGACTCCATACTCATCCCAGGCCTCTACTTTCTACCAATGACAGTCCAGACCAAGCCACCACTACCTTCTGCCTGGATCCCTGCAGAAGCCTGTGTCCTACCTAGCCTTTCTGTTTCTACCCTACATACCCCACCTTTTCTCTCAACAGCCATGGGGATTCTTTTAAAAGGGTAAGCCAGATTTCCCTGGTGGTCCAATGGTTAAGATTTCACCTTCCAGGGGCCGTGGATTCAATCTCTAGTAGAGGAACTAAGATCCCACATGCCACAGGTATGCAGGCACAAACACACACACACAAAAAAACTATAAAAAAATAAAAAGGTAAGCCAAATCATGGCACTCCCCTGCTCAAACTTTCCAGTGGAATCCTATCTCACTTAGAATGAAATCCGAGGTTCTTAGTATGACTCACAACACCCTCTCTGCCACTTTCCCCATTGCTGACCCTACTGTCCACACTGGCCTTTGTGCCATAGGCCAGACATACCTGAGTGCAGGTAGGCCTCAGGTTTGCACGTTATGGTTCCCTTCTCTGGGACTCTGTTCCTTGTATTTCCTGCCCAGCTCATTTCCTCGTTTCATTCAGGTGTCTGCTCAGATGTCAGCTCTCACAGAGGCCTTCTCTGACCATCCACTGGAACTTAGCTTCCTTCACTTCTCATTTTCTGTTATTAGCCATAATTCTTAGGACTCGCTGATATTATTACAGATTTGGTGACTTTTTATTTATTTATTTTTAATTAACTATTTTTGGCTATACCAAGTGGCATACAGGATCTTAGTTCCCTGACCAGGGATCAAACCCAGCACCCTTGAAATGGAAGCACGAAATCTTAACCACTGGACCACTGGGGAAGTCCCTTGGTGACTTTTTATATTGCCCATAAGAATATCAGCCCTGAAAGGAAGGAGGCATGGTTTTGTCCATTCAGGTATCCACAGAACCCAGAACATTGTGTAACTGATGCTCAGTAAATACTAAGTTAGATAACATAATGTGTGTCTGGTTAGTGATAAATGGTGTCTGACAAAGTTTTAAGCCTGATGTTTCTTGTGATCCTGTTAAGTTGGCCCTGATTCTACTTCCCAGAAAACTCAGGATACAGTCTGAACAACAAAAGCAACACTGGACCAGGGTTTTAAAAAATCCAAAGTGAATACTTTGAAAGTGAACATATAGGTGACTGAATTCTTCCTCCTGCATTTGTTTTATAATCATCTACATCACATTTAATTCTTTTTCTCCCTTCCTTTGAACCTGGGTACCAGACAAGCAGTCCCACACATGGTGTCTTTGCATAACTGAGACCAGGGCTCTCATCTGTGATGGTTTAAAAACAAAACAGCCCCATTCCTTGATATTCTCCCTATTTAAAGATGGGATTTATATCATTTACTTGAGTCTCAGTGATTGTTCAAGTGGCAATGGTCATGCAGCATCTTCAGGCTTCCTTAGGCACTCAGTCTGGGGAGTCACAGAGACTGCCTTGCTGAAGAAGCTGCATGGAGGTGCTCTGGTCTGTGCTCTCAGCTGAGCTCCCAGCCAGCACCCCAGGGTTGGCTGATAGCCATGCAAACTGTCATTTTGGATGTTTAGACCATCTGTACTTTCAAATGACCACAGCCTGATATCTGACTACAAGGGCATGGGAAACCCCAGTGAGAACCACCCAGCCTAGCCCTTCCCAGATTCTCCATCAAAAATGCATGAGTAACATAAAGTGATTGTTGTTTTACAAGGCTAAGTTTTGCAGTCATTTGCACTCAGCAATAGGAACTAGAATTCCACCCTCTTTCTCCCTCATACACGGCAGTCATAAGTAAGATTTTCTTAAATATTCTGGACATCAGATCTCATATGTAAGTGAGGAGTGACAGTATGTTTATGTGGTGGTTGCTTAGAGGAAAAGCAAAGTTTGTTTTAAACCTCGCATGGCTCCCAGCACATACTCTATTGCCTCAAACTTAAGATGCTATCAGTTACACACCTCATGATTAATTTGTGAACTACAAGAGATGTATGCGCATGCTCAGTCATGTCCAACTCTTTGCGACCCCATGGACTATAGCCCACCAGGCTCCTTGGTTTATGGGATTTCCCAGGCAAGAACACTGGCTGCTGCTGCTGCTAAGTCACTTCAGTCATCTCTGACTCTGTGCGACCCCATAGACGGCAGCCCACCAGGCTCTCCTGTCCCTGGGATTCTCTAGGCAAGAACACTGGAGTGGGTTGCCATTCCCTTCTCCAGGGGATCTACCCAATCCAGGGATTGAATCTGCATCTACTGCACTGGCAGGTGGATTCTTTTATCACTCAGCCACCAGGGAAGCCCAAATAGACTTCTATATGCCATTGATTGTAAGGCACATACCATTTTTGGAGATGTTGAAATTTGAAAAGATGTATATCTTAGGACCTTTGATTTAAGGAGTGAATAACATAAACACCTAGTTAAGCCTGGACACAGAACAAGACCCACTCCACCAAATTTGAGGTTTGAGGACCAAGAGGAGATATTAAAGCAAATGCATCTTTGTATGAAAGTCTCTAATTAGCCATTCCATTCTATGCACTATAAACAAAGATTAATGGAGACAACCTGTGGTCCAGGCAGAAAGTGCCTTCCTTGGGCAGCTGTCAAATGGTTACAATTCAGGTAACATTGCATCACAGTTATTTAGCAGAAGTGTTTTTTGCAAGAGGGATGAAGTCAGATCCCCAAATCTGGCTGTGAGTAGACAAGTTCTTTTCAGTGGAAACTCTTCTCTAGTAATGGTACTAGGCCAAGCCCCATTCCTCTTTGATTTGGGAGTCTCTTCTTTTTTAGGACTTGATGTAGTTGTTTCCTAAGAGATGTCAGCCAAGGAGTAGAAGGGTCTGAACAGAAAGACAGAGGAGACTCAAGCCGTGTCAACTAGAGCAGAGATGCAAAGAAGCATGAGTGCTAGCAGGCACCAGGAAGAAGTCAGTAAGCTGCCCAGAGTTGGTGGTTGGCCCTCATTTGAAAGGTGAGCCCCCTTCAGGACAAGATGGGTTAAGTCTCTTGCTCAGAGTCACAGCCTCATGACATCCTCTTCGTCCATCAGACACAGAGCCTGTGCTCTCACCCACAGTACTGTGCTGGTCAGAATGCAAAGACATGGAAATGAATTCAAAGGAGACTCCAGGAAGCCCAGGTCTGTTGGCCCAGCTGTCTCTACAGCCTTGCCTAAACAGGGAATTCATTTTAACACCCACCTTGCCTTTGCCAATGTGAGTTTTCTACCTATGAGGCTTTTCTTGACTCCCCCTCTTCCTATGAAAATAAAACATCTTTCAAGGCTCAGCTCTAACAGGGCAACTGAACTCTTGTTCCCACAGGGAGATTCCTGGCTGCCCTTGGATCCGAGTTAATTGTTCTTGGGACAAGCTTGGCAGTCCTCTAGGTGTTGGTGGCTTTTATTGGTCACTTCTATTAGACTGGAAGTTTCTTGAGGCTCTGTGTTTAGACTGAATTTGAATCCTACCTCTGTGATTTATAACGTGTGTCTTTGGGCATGTTTCTTAGCCTTCCTGGGCTTTAATGTTGTTAAATCTTTGAAATGGGAATAACCTGAGTATCTACTTTCCAGGACTGTCCTGAAAATGAAGTGTGTTTGGTTAGGTTGATGGTAAGGGCTTGGTATTGCTTGTTATTATACAGAGAAACTTGGGAATTATCTTTATGGATCCACTCATTTAGTTCTCATAACCAGCCTAGCAGGTGCTTTTACTACCAACCCCACTTTACAGATGAGGAAACTGGGATGAAGTCATTTGCTCACAGCCTCACAGCTAGAATAAGACAGAACATTATTCTTATCTTTGTGAACTCCTCTGTCAATGGAATCCCACTAGAAATCTTCCATGGAATGAATTCTGAGGAGGTTTTATCATGTACCAACCTCTGCAGTTCAGTTCAGTTCAGTCACTCGGTCATGACCAACTCTTTGCGACCCCATGGACTGCAGCACGCCAGGCCTCCCTGTTCATCACCAACTCCTGGAACTTACTCAAACTCAAGTCCATCCAGTCAGTGATGCCATCCAACCATTTCATCCTCTGTTGTCCCCTTCTCCTCCTGCCTTCAATCTTTCCCAGCATCAGGATCTTTTCCTATGAGTCAGCTCTTCTTATCAGGTGGCCAAAGTATTGGAGTTTCAGCTTCAGCATCAGTCCTTCTAATGAATATTCAGGACTGATTTCCTTTAGAATGGACTGGTGAGATCTCCTTGCAGTCCAAGGGGCTCTCAAGAGTCTTCTCCAACACCACAGTTCTAAAGCATCAATTCTTCGGTGCTCAGCTTTCTTTATAGTCCAACTCTCACATCCATACGTGGCTACTGGAAAAACCATAGCTTTGATTAGATGGACTTCTGTTGTCAAAGTAATGTCTCGGCTTTTTAATTTGCTGTCTAGGTTGGTCATAACTTTCTTCCAAGGAGCAAGCGTCTTTTAATTTCATGCCTGCAGTCACCATCTACAGTGATTTTGGAGCCCCCGAAATAAAGTCTGTCACTGTTTCCACTGTTCCCCATCTATTTGCTGTGAATGATGGGACTGGATGCCATGATCTTAGTTTTCTGAAAGTTTAGTTTTAAGCCAACTTTTTCACTCTCCTCTTTCAATTTTATCAAGAGGCTCTTTAGTTCTTCACTTTCTGCCATAAGACTGGAATCATCTGTATATCTGAGGTTATTGATATTTCTTCCAGCAATCTTGATTCCGGCTTGTGCTTCATCCAGCCCACCATTTCTCATGACGTACCTTGCATATAAATTAAATAAGCAGGGTGACAATATACAGCCTTGATGTACTCCTTTCCTGACTTGGAACCAGTGTGTTGTTCCATGTCCATTTCTAACTATTGCTTCTTGACTTGCATACAGATTTCTCAGACCTGCAAACTTCTTCCTGCATACGTCTCTTGACCTGCATACTTCTTCCTCAAGAAATGTTAATTAAATTCCCTCAGCAAAATGAATTAGATTCTATTTGCCAGAGAACATTCTGAGTAAATAGAGTAAAAGGCATTGCCAAGTGAAGCTCTTGCCCCACACCTGGGCAACCCCTAGAGAAGCTTGGGGGCCCTAAGAGTGGAGAGTGGGGAGGGACCCCCTTTTGGCAGTATGGTGGCCTCCTGTCTCATTGTGCACCTGGTGAAAGTTGAGGGGCTCAGAGGGGGCCCCAAATAAGCACATTGCCCCAGCTCACTGCACAGACGGGGCAGCGAGTGCCGTGATAGGGTGCAGCTGTGTCCTTAGCTGGCAGTCAACCATCACTCTAGCAGCCATGGAAGGATCATAGACATAATGTAGAAAAACACTGGGGGGAAATGCTTGAGGACCTACTCTGTGTCCAGCACTAAGAACGTTCTTCCAAACAGTCGGGGACTTTCTCCATATCTACTCTTGCTAACTTTTATTTTTTTCCCATTGTGCTCAGAGGTGTTCTGCATGATTTTAGTTCTTTGAAATGTATTGAGACATATTTTATGGCTCAGCATATGGTTGGCCTTAAGGAATGTTGCCCATGCACTTGAAGGCATACCCGCCAGGTTTGGGGTGGGAGTGTTCCCAGGATGTTAACTGTGCAAGGCCTGGTTGTCTGACTGATGGACAAATGTCATCACACTGCGTGGTCCTCGGTGGGGGGGGCGGGGGAGGAATGAGGGACCAGCTGTCTATGTGGGTGAGGGGACACGCTCAACCCCTGACCCCAGGAGGCAGACCTTATGCCATCCGGTCATAGGTGTCATACGCCAACCTGTCAAAGGCGTAGCCTAATTGAAAAGAAAAGGCCACAATTCTAAACAGACCACTGAGGCCTAGAGAAAACATCTTAGGAATTTGCTGGAGGGAAGGGCAATCTCCCCAAGGACTCTCACTCTCCCTACCTGCTCCCTGCCTGCTCTCCTGTGCATTCAGCAAACACTTATCAGAGACTTGCTCTTCCTAGGTGCAGATACAGGTGCTGATCTGTAAGATTCAGCCTGGCCCCCACCCTCCCCAGATTTGCAGGCTGTGAGGAATACGTGCAGTGATGCCTAGCAGGGCAAGAGGCATCATGAGAAAGGATGTACATATCGGAATAAAGTCATTCTTGCTTTGTTGGTCTCTCCTCTTGGTTGTGCACATCCATAGGCAAAGGAGGAGGGTTTCCACCAAGAAGCTGAAAGGTGGGGCAACATGCTACTATCTGGAAACCTATTAGAAACCTTCAGGGAATTATCTCTTGAAGCACAAGGGACTCATGCATTCCTAAGGTCTAGTCCTTCCAGGTTCAGAGAGTTTTGGATTTTTTTGTGTGTGTGTGCCTTGGACCCTTTTGACTTTTCAGAATAATGCTTTTAAAATGCATATTAAAATGTATATTATAGAACACTCAGGATTACAAAGGAGAGCAATTATGTCGAAACACAGTTCTATGCATGGACCTCCCTGCCCCTCCCCAGGAGAGGGGGCCCTGGCTTTTAGGAAGGGGTGGCAGGATTCTTGGTTGACGAGGAAATATAATGTCTCCTGAGGTTGGTAATTCTACGTTTATGGAACTGATTACCTCTGAGGCAGGCAGGATGGGAGGTTTTGCTTTCTATTTGAAACCTATTTGGTTTGGGAAATACTGGCGGGGGTAGCCTTTCCCTTCTCCAGGGATCAAACCCAGGTCTCCTGCATTGCAGACAGATTCTTTACCAGCTGAGTCACCAGGGAAGCCCAAGAATACTGGAGTGGGCAGCCTATCCCTTCTCCAGCGGATCTTCCCGACCCAGGAATCGAACCAGGGTTTCTTGTGTTGCAGGTGGATTCGTTACTGACTGAGCTATCAGGAAAGCCTTATAGAAGACTGTCTTCACCTGCCTTTGGTGAGTTCAAGATTTCTAATTTTTGCACTCCAGACTGAGTGTCTTAACTTCTAGAAATAAGCCAGATTGCCTCAGCTGAATTTTCTACCTTTTAAATTTCTTGGTTATTCCCTGAGTGGAGGGAGGGTAATGAACTGGCAAGAGAATGAATCAGTTCAGTTCAGTCGCTCAGTCGTGTCTGACTCTTTATGACCCCATGAATCGCAGCACGCCAGGCCTCCCTGTCCATCACCAACTCCCGGAGTCTACTCAAACCCATGTCCATCAAGTCGGTGATGCCATCCAACCATCTCATCATCTGTCGTCCCCTTCTCTTCCTGCCCCCAATCCCTCCCAGCATCAGGGTCTTTTCCAATGAGTCAATTCTTCGCATGAAGTGGCCAAAGTACTGGAGTTTCAGCTTCAACATCAGTCTTTCCAATGAACACCCAAGACTGATCTCCTTCAGGATGGACTGGTTGGCTCTCCTTGCAGTCCAAGGGAATCTCAAGAGTCTTCTCCGACACCATACATAGTTCAAAAGCATCAATTTTTTGGCACTCAGCTTTCTTCACAGTCCAACTTTCACATCCATAGATGACCACTGGAAAAACCACAGCCTTGACTAGATGGACCTTTGTTGGCAAAGTAATGTTTCTGCTTTTTAATATGCTGTCTAGGTTGGTCATAACTTTCCTTCCAAGGAGTAAGCGTCTTTTAATTTCATGGCTGCAATCACCATTTGCAGTGATTTTGAAGCTCCCCCCCAAAAATTCTGACACTGCTTCCACTGTTTCCCAATCTATTTCCCATGAAGTGATGGGACCAGATGCCATGATCTTAGTTTTCTGAATGTTAAGCTTTAAGCCAATGTTTTCACTCTCTTCTTTCACTTTCATCAAGAGGCTTTTTAGTTCCTCTTCACTTTCTGCCATAAGGGTGGTGTCATCTGTATATCTGAGGTTATTGATATTTCTCCCGGCAATCTTGATTCTAGCTTGTGCTTCTTCCAGCCCAGCATTTCTCATGATGTACTCTGCATATAAGTTAAATAATCAGGGTGACAATATACAGCCTTGACGTACTCCTTTTTCCTATTTGGAACCAGTGTGTTGTTCCATGTCCAGTTCTAACTGTTGCTTCCTGACCTGCATATAGGTTTCTCAAGAGGCAGGTCAGGTGGTCTGGTATTCCCATCTCTTTCAGAACAGAATGAATGGGTGGGGTTAAAGGCTGACTGTGCTGGGATGGAGGAAGACCTGGGGCTGGATGATCAGAGAACGTGTTTTGGGGGTAGCCTTTGGGGTTACCTGATGCAACTTTAGCTGGGTGTTCACTAAACAGAAAGTGCAGCCCAGGAGAGTGGAAGTGACTCCTGATGGGAGCTGAAGAGAAACCTGAGGTTCAGAGAAGACCCATGCTGTACTCTGGTAGGTGGCAGAGGCAGTGTGCCTCATGAGACCCAGACACCAGTTAGGAAGGAACTATTGGCAGCCACTTTGCTTATATACCTCATTCTCACCACTACCCAAGAACCCAGGAATCTGTGTTTTACCCATTAACTAACAGACACTGAGCATAGTTAATCCAAGGTCACCCAGCTCTAGCTAGAAGCGGTAGAGCTGAGATCAGATTCCACACAGTCCCAGAATCTGGGATCTTTCTTTCCATGACCCTGTGCCCTGTTGCCCCTTTTTAGCACAGAGGCCACGGGTGTACCTGCTGGGATCAGGCTGCCTGGGGTCAAATTCCAGCTCCACCGTGGAATAGCTCGAGGATCCATGGCAAATTCTTGACCCTCATCTGTAAAATGGGATGATTTTAGTACTTTCTTTACGGACTTTTATTTTTATACTCTTTTTTTTTTTTTGCCATGTTGCGCTGCATGTGGGATTTTAGTTCCCCAACCTATTACCCAATCCCCGCCCCACTGTAGAAGCGCAGAGTCCTAACCACTAGACTGCCAGGGAAGTCCCAAAGACTCCTCTTGATGGTCTAAGAGACAGTGCATGTGCAGCTTCTGAGACCTCCCAAGCCGGTCGTGCACCTGCTCCGTAAATGCTGCCATGTGATTATTATCAGCCCAGCGGGACAGGGGGGCTGCTAGGGGGTCCCAGGTGCGTGACTCCTCCTGTGTTTACTCCTCTGACTGTCCTAACTGGCAGGCGTTCATGAGCTTGTTTTTCTGGTACGAAGTTTGCCCTGGTGTTCTGGAGTGACCCTGCAAGGCTGAGATGATTATACAATGATACATGCCAGGCCACGTTCAGTACTTGCCTTGGCAGCCTGCTAAGCCAGTGCCACTTGGATAGAGTCACTACCCTTCTGCCTGCTCTCTCGCTTTGGAAAGCTTGACCTTTACCCAGAATCGCCTTCCAACGCCCACGTCACCCAGCAGCTCGTTTACCCGCTCCTCCCCTGCACGCACGTGGTCTTCTCATCCGGGGAGACAGCAGGGACTCCGGTGTCCCCCAGACTCAGATTCTTCCTTCATCCCTTTCTCTCTTCTACTGAATATCCCCTGGGGTGTGTCTCATGCCTAGAGGGGTATCGTAAAGATGTGAAAAGGTCTTGAAAGACAAAGGTTGTAGCATTAACAGCCTGGGTTTAATACTAGCTGTGGACTCAGCACAGTACGGAGCAACTGCTTACACTTAAGATTCTTTGGTGGCATATCATGTAATATGACATATATATATAATATATATATAATACCTTCTCATCAGGTTATGAAGATTAAATAGTTAAATAGGATAGCCTGTGAAAACATGCCACCAGCACTCGATGCTAACCATTATTTGTTATTTGTTGTTCAGTCACTCTTGTGTGATTCTTTGCGACCCCATAAATGGCAGCACATCAGGCTTCTCTGTCCTTAACTATCTCCGGAGCTTGCTCAAACTCATATATGTTGAGTCGGTGATGCCATCCGGCCATCTCATCCTCTGTAGCCCCCTTCTCCTGTTGCCTTCAATCTTTCCCAGCATCAGGGTCTTTTCCAATGAGTCGGCTCTTTGTATCAGGTGGTCAAAATATTGGAGCTTCAGCATCAGTCTTTCTGGCAATATCCAGGGTTGATTTCTTTTAGGATTGACTGGTTTGATCTCCAAATGCGATCATTATTCGCAGTCATAGGGAAAACTTGGGATGTATCTTCAATCAAGACTTTGTGACCTCAGGATCTCAGTTTCACAACCCCAAGCCAGACTGCTGATGGCCGCCCTGGTGTGAATATCAGGATATGAAAGGGGGTGAAGAAGCTGGGCTTTCCCAGGGTCAAAAATTAGATGGAGCTCTGCTCCTGTTTGTGCACCAGGTGCCTGAGCTTAAACCTGGAAGAGCCAGCTACCTCCATTTTCACCAGCTCACCTGTTAAGGCAAGAAGGTGGGCTCAGCAAACCCTCCCAGCGCCACAAGGGCTGCAAACTCTCTGGCCGAGAATGTCCAGCTGGTGGTCAGCCCCTCTCCTGTGTGGAATTTTCTCCCCTACTCCTTTTCAACACCCCGTTCTAGCACCTTCTGAAACCAGTCACACTCCTAAACTAAGGCACTTGGCCCCCAGGAATTTCCAGTTCCCTGAAGCTCATCCCCTCCCCCAGGCAAGAGTCTCAGGTCTTCCTCTGGCCAGCCCAGCCCACCTCCCCAGGGTCTTTTGTAATGTTTGCACAGCTTAGTAAATCCCTTGCTCTCTATATAGCCTTCCGTCCCCTCTCTGGGACCTTGTTGTTTCTGCTCCTTGTTGCCCAGGGTACTCCATCTCTGATGGTTGAAATGCTGCTCAGTCCAAATCCATCCTCCTCTGAGATTTTCCCATTGGCTCCAGCTGGAACGGTATATGTATTTTTAAACTTTCAAATCTCTCTCTCTTTTCTGTTCTTCTGATTTTGCGTATTTCAGTTATGCTTTAGCACCTTAAGGAAAACATCTCACCCCCACAATGACTAAGCAGCTGAGAAAATGGAAAGAACACGGCTTCTCTCTATACCTCTGTGCTCTCATCTGGAAAAATGGAGATAAATGTGGTAAATAACCAACTGTCTCAAGAATTGTTTTAAGGCTTAAAAGGGGCTCTTGACATGAATACTTTCCACCTCTTGGATCTGCACATTTTAAAGGATCAATGAATGGACCAATGAGTGAAAGCCTTTACTGTTTTACCTGCAATTGTCAAAGACAGATAAGCTTTTGCTAAAACCCTAGGAATTCTACACCAGTGATCTGCAAACTTAGGGCTTCCCTGGTGACTCAGTGGTAAAGAATCGCCTGCCAGGCAGGAGACTCGAATTCCATCCTTGGGTCAGGAAGATACTCTGGAGAAGGAAATGGCAACCCACTCCAGTATTCTTGCTTGGGAAATCCCATGGACAGAGCAGCCTGGCAGGCTACAGTCCATGGGGTCACAAAAGAGTTGGACACGACTTAGGGACTGAACAAAAACAACAACTTGCAAGCTTAGGTTCTGGGTTAGACTTTTATACCACGTGATTAAGGCATAAGCCCAACATTCCTGCATAGCAGTGACATCATCTAGGACAGAGGTCAGCAAACTGTGACCTCTGGACGACATCCAACCCATTACACCTTTGCAGGAAGCCCACGAACTAAGAATGGGTGCTGCATTTTAAATGATTTTTACCTTTAAAATGTTATGTCTCTGAATGTACATTTTAAAAGCAAATTAAGTTAAATGGAAACGTAAACATCTTTACATCTTTTGAATTAAAAAAAACAAGAGAAGACTATTTCATAATACTTGGAAATTGGAGGAAAATCAGACTTTGGTGTCTATAAATAAAGTTTTATTGATAAACAGCCATGCTTCTTCATGTATGTACTGTCTACACAGTAACAATGTGTGAAGAGGTTTCACACAATAATGGCGTAGTTGAGTAGCTTTGAGAGAGCCTGCGTGGCTCACAAAATCAAAGATATTTACTACCTGGCCTTTTACAAAAAAAGTCTGCCGATCCCTGGTCTATGAAACGAGAGCAGCGGCGTGTACCCAGGCCCTTGTCTGGAGACGGAATGGCTCTTAAAGAATGAGCATCAAGTGGAAGCTCAAGAAAAGTCCATTCTTCCCCTCTCTTTCCCTTCCTGTCTTAATTCCCTCCCACAGAGAGCTCTTTTATTTGGAGATCCAAGCTGCGCACACACACACACACACACACACACGCACACACACACAAAACCAGAAGAGGCTGGCCGGCCCGCTGGGGCAGAGGGCCCCGCACGGCGGCCTTCAGACAGCAGGGCTGTGTTTCTTAGCGCCTCCCCCTGCTCCGGGCCCTCCCTGAGGCCGAGGTCTGTGGGACCCTGTGGGAGAGGCTGGGGCAGTGGTGGGAATGTCTGCATCCCAGACATAGATGAGGCTGCGGCTCTGAATTTCTTAGAGGTCGCTGGTTTCCACTGCTTCCTTTCTTGCCTTAGGTTTTGAAATGGAGGCTTACACTGTACTGAAGTTTCCCACAGCTGCAGTTTAGCTCAGCGCAGGGTTGACAGCTTGGAAGAGTGAGACCCGGGGCTGGCATGGAGGGTGAGTCGAGGGTCTTGATTCTAACGTGAGGGATGGCATGAAGTGGTACCAAGAACTGAGATATGGGATCTAGCCTGGCATCCTAGCTCTGCTCCTCATGGGCCCTGAGATGTTTCCTCTCTGAACCTCTTTCCTGCATCTGGAAAGTGGGGGTGATAGTTTCTCCTGGGGAGGGGTGGAGACTGGCTTCCCTTCAGGTAAGCTTGGGGAGCTGGGTTTTGTCTTTTACCGAACTGAAGTCCTGTGCCTAGAATAGTGCCTGGCCTGTGGTAAGCACACAGCAAACACCTATTAGTGGAAGGAGATACAGGCGTGCCTGGTTTTATTATGCTTTGCAGATACTGCATTTTTTACAAATTGAAGATTTGTGGCAGCTTTGCATTTTCAGGTTTGGCAATTTTCTAGCAATAAAGTTAAAAAAATTTTTTTTAATTGTGGTAAAAGTCTCATAATATAAAACATGCTACTTTAACCATATTTAACAGTGCAGTTCAGAGTACTAAGTACAGTCACGTTGTCGTACAACCCTCATCATCCATAGCAATAAAGTATGTTTTAATCAAGTCATACACTTTTTTAAAAAATAATTTTATTTCTTTATTTTTGACTGCCCTGGATCTTCATTGCCGCGTAAGCTTTCTCTAGTTGCAGAGAGCAGGGCTACTCTTTGTTGAGGAGCGTGGGCTTCTCATTGCGGCGGCTTCTCTGGTTGCCGAGCACAGGCGCTAGGTGCGCAGGCCTCAGCAGTTGCGGTTCTTGGACTCAGTTGTTCTGAGTCACGTGGAGTCTTCCTGGACCAAATATCCATTGTGCTACCAAGGAAGTCCTGAGCCTTGTTTTTTAAACACACTGCTGTTGCACAGTTAACATACTACAGCATAGTGCAAATGCAACTTTTATGTGAACTGAGGAAATAAAAACTGCATGTGGCTCACTTTATTGTGATATTTGTCGTTTTGCAGTAGTCTGGCACCGAACCCACAATGTCTTTGTGTGAAGTGCACCTGTCTATTCACACTTTGTGTGGAGTGCACCTATCAAATATGTGGAGTGCCTACCATACTACCAATTCTCATTAAATAGTCTGTTGTTGTGTCTGTTCTAAGCCAGGAATCAGCAAACTATGGCTCACACACCAAGAATGGCCCATTGCTTGATCTTGTTAATAAAGCTTTATTGGAACACAGCTTTGCCCATTCGTGTATATATTGTCTAGGGCTGCTTTTCTGCCACAGGGATGGAGTTGAGTAGTTTTGAGAGAAACATATGAGCTACAAAGCCTCAAATATATACTATCAGACTCAATAGCAAATCTTTGTGGCTCTGGCTCTGAATGTCAAGGGCAACCTGTCTGTAGGTGACCACAGATTTCATTTTCCCCTGATTGCAGGTGTGTGGGCAGTTACCAACTGAAAGCAAGCAGCTAGCACGTATTCTCACTGCCCTCTCTAAGACGCTTAATTTTTCCTTTGACGCTCTAATTCTACCACATTATTCCGGCATGGGCAGAACTGACTTTTCTGTGCTTTCCTACTCTCCTTTTAAGACAGTGTTACTTTCATTTCTGTGTGAAAAGAAACTCAAGCCACTAGTGAGTTGTTCGCAGACTCATTAGGGATTGGTCTTGTGTTCTGCACCAAGTTCAGGCTTAGAGAACCACACAGGAGATGAGTCAAGATAAAAAGGGATGACCCACTAGATACAGCTGACCAAATGGTACCCATGGATAGGATGTTGACAGGGAGCAGAAGGGATCCACTCTGTCCAGGGCACAAAGTACTCAGGTTTCTGATTCACTCTCCCATTGTTATCACTGGAATGACCTAGGACACTATAGTTAGCCTTGCTTAGCCTCAATATTCCAGTCTATAAAGTGGCAACAGTGATACTTACCAAGTTGGGTGGCTGTGGATATTAAATCAGCTAGTGTATCAGGTGCCCAAAACATTGTAACTAGCTAGCTATTTTTATAACACAGTAAATCATATATTTGCTGGTTTGGGAGAGAGATCATCAAAGATCTGTGTTATATGTTGTCTTTCCTCTTGAGAGTCAAGACCCACAGTTAGAAACCTCTCAGGATCTTGATTTTGTGATGTGGTGATGGGGATCTTTCTAGATTGCATGGCATTTATCGAGCAGTCTGCAGTCTTTACTTGAAAGGATTCCTGCCCGTTGTGCCAGCTGAGAGATGCGGGCTACGCCCTTGTTTTGCTACCATTTCATACTCAGCAGATCTTTTTCTTCCTTTTTCCTCCAGAAGGTCAGGACAACAGACACTCCTAACCCCAAAGAGAGGACAAAGGTGAAGATGGTGAGGTGTGGCTGACTCCTGCTCCTGAGCCTTGGCCCTTCTGTAGCCCCAGGGCTGTGGCTGAGACCCTCACATTCTGGGGAGAGAGAGAAAAGCCCGGGGTTTAGAACCTCACAAAGAAGAGCGCAGGAAGCTTCGAACACCAGGGGAACTGTGCACTTTCAAAGCTGATGGTGGGATGGTGACTCTGCGAT
Source organism: Muntiacus reevesi (assembly GCF_963930625.1). Classification (NCBI taxonomy): domain Eukaryota; kingdom Metazoa; phylum Chordata; class Mammalia; order Artiodactyla; family Cervidae; genus Muntiacus; species Muntiacus reevesi. Next base: position 65,819,001 of record NC_089260.1, read on the forward strand.
CAACAGGGTCGATACAGGGCACAGGTGAGAATGGAAAAACAGCTGCCGAGGGAAACAGAGAGCTTCTCAAGTCACCCCTGTCCCCTCTTCACCGCACCATCAGTCTTTCGACAAAACCCGCGCTTCCGGTGGTGGCCCCTCCACTCCGGTGGAGACTGATCGCTGTGAGCAGAGTGAAAGCAAAGAGGCCATTTTCTGGCTGCGTGATCCGCATGCTCTGCACCTCGATCTCCTCTTTTTTCAAATGGTGGTGATGATAACTACGTGGTGCATACTAAGTCGCTTCAGTCTGGCCCAACTCTTTGTGACCCTGTGGACTGTAGCCCACCAGACTCCTCTGTCCATGGGATTCTCCAGGCAAGAGTACTGGAGTGGGTTTCCATGCCCTCCTCCAGAGGATCTTCCTGACCCAGGGATTGAACCCGCATCTCTTATGCCTCCAGCGCTGGGAGGCAGAGTCTTCACCACTAGCACCGCCTGGGAAGCCAACTCCTGGAAGGGTCTTATATTAGAGAGAATCCGGTTCCTGGCACATAGTAGGTGCTCAGTAGGAAGATGTTTTCTGCAAGGCTCCTCTTCATCCACCAACCCCTTCTTTGGAGAGGTTTCCTTTCTGACCAGCAAACCGGCAGCACCTGATTTCCTCCTGGGCACATTCTATGGGTATTCCCTCTATGGCCATCTGCCCAGACATCTCAATCTCCAGAGGTCAGAGGTCAGAACGGGCAGGGTCTGTGATGTACCCTCCCTCTTGGTTATTCAACAGAGGTGTGCTGCTGCTGCTCCTGGTGAATTTCCGTAGGATAATTACTTGCTAGCATGTGTGGACCGGAGAAGGCAAAGGCACCCCACTCCAGTACTCTTGCCTGGAAAATCCCACCGACGGAGGAGCCTGGTGGGCTGCAGTCCATGGGGTCGCAGAGAGTCGGACACGACTGAGTGACTTCACTTTCACTTTTCACTTTTATGCATTGGAGAAGGAAATGGCAACCCACTCCAGTGTTCTTGCCTGGAGAATCCCAGGGATGGGGTCGCACAGAGTCGGACACGACTGAAGTGACTTAGCAGTAGCAGCAGCAGCAGCATGTGTGGACAGTTATTGCTTAGAAAGCAACTGTTTCTATCCTTTTCTCATTCATTTCACAGAACTTGTCCTACTTGGCCCCTGTAAGAGCCCCGTGAGAGAGCCATTGTGCCATTTTACAGATGAGTTACCGGAAGCTCCGAGATTAAGTGACTTGCCCAGGGTCAGCCAGCTGACTGATGTGGAGCTGGTCACCCACCAAGGCCACTTCACTCAATTCCCTATCTCCACGTCATTGCGTAGGGCGCCACCTGGTTCACTCGCTCCTTCTTCCTGGGTGATACAAAATCATGAGCTTTTCCAGAAAAGGATGCTATCAAGACACTTTGGATTTGAGGGTGTGTAGGACTCTAGGTCAAGGTCAGACCAGAGAGGCCTCTCAAGGGCCCAGCCAACATGCCACACTTCTGCTTTAAGGCCTGAAGAAGCAGACACTGATGAGGGGTCAGGCACCGCTGCCAGGGTCATTGTGAACAAATGACAGCAGGAAATGTCCTCCCCTCCTGCCTGAACCACTTCAGTTCATGCCTTCCCCTCCTTCCAGAAGCCACTCTTGACCATTGACCTACCCTTCCTCTGGGAATCACAGTGGACCATTGCAGCTTCCTGTGAAATTATATGTGTGTTTAAAAGTAACTTGTTATATAAAAAGTAACTCTGACTACAATTTTCTTGTTACAAAAAAAAAAAAAAATGATAATAGCTACATAAAATTTAAATCAACAGCAATAAACAAATTAATACAAGTAATCACCTCATTTGAATATAGTCGGTTGACACTTTGGTGTATAATCATCCAGAACATTTTTCTTTGTCTATATGTATATATATACACATAGAAAACATGCTGCTTTCTAATTTGCTTTTAGTTAAAAATGTGTCATAAGTATCATTCTCCATAATTAACATGCTTCTACAAAAACTTTGCTAATGACTTCTCTTTGTTTTTCACGTCCACTGTCCTGTTATATGCGTGCTAGTTTTGCTTCCTCAATTACATTGTAAGCTCCTTAATTATCCATATTCCCCAACTTGGTGCCAGCCTCAGGATGGTTTGTTTATTGATTGATGACAAAGCAGGGCATGGGAAGTAAGTGGAATCTGAGGTAGACAGACCTAGATTTCAGTTCTGCAAAATCCCAGATTTTGCATCCTTCCTTCCTCTCTTTCCCCTTCCCTCCCATCCTCTCTTCCTCTCTCTGTCCTTTCTTCAACATATGCATTGTTAAATGTTTTAGATATTTATGCAAGCACACATTTATTTCAATATCCTGTGACTGCCTCCAGCACTTAGCCCTTAGCATATAGTATTATACATATTTATAGACGAGATCCCTGCTCCCCTGGGTGTGCCAACCCAAATTAAATTAATACAGGAAAAGTAAATAGATCACTAAAGCAGTTTAAATACACCAGGAGTAAACACCGGGCTGAGAAAGAGGAAACAGGGAACACACGAGATGAGATGGGGAGAAGCCCTCTCTGCAGAGGTGAGCTTGAAGCCAAAACCTGAAGGATCAGCTACAGGGAATGGGGTAGATGTTCAGGCGAAGGTCCTGAGATGGGAGACACTTTAGTAGCATTGAGAAACTGAAGAGACGTGTGGCCTTGTGTAACAAGGAGGGAGCGTGATGTCCGTTGGGAGGCTGGGGGGTGGGCAGGAGCCAAGCGATGCTGGGCTTGTAGGTCCTAGTATGGAGACTGGCTTTACACTAGGAACAGTGGACTGTCAGCAAGGGATTTTCTGCGGGTAATTTGCATTTTAGGGTCACTCTAGCTGCCGTGTGGAAATTGATCTTTGATTGGGGAGGGAATAAATGAAGCCTCTGGGACTTGGAAAATATAAGAAGACAAGCTTTATTTTGGATCATTGAAGGAGCTACAAGCCAAGGACCCTGGAAAATGGGGCAGCGAAAAATAACATGGAGGGCTGGGGATTCCAGGAAGAACTCACACGTGTGTTCCTCTTGTTCCCACCTTCTGTGGAGGACAGAGGAGCCTGGCGTGCTGCAGTCAATGGGATCACAGAGTTGGACACGACTTAGCCATTAAACGTCAACAACCGCCGTGGTTGTAACGCAGAATCACACAGAGCCAAAGTTGACATTCCAGAGCTGACTGGAAGCCCAGGTGTGATTCGATTCAGCCTTGTCACTTTTAGCTTTAGAGACTGAGCCTCAACAAAGGGAGGTGGCCTGCCCAAGGTCACCTCGCTGGCAAGTGGCGGACCAGAACTTGAAAGGAGGAAGCTCCCCCGCGTCAGAGCTCCTTGTGTCTTCTTTCCAGCCTGTTCCCACCCTGGGCTCTCCTAGTAGGATGCTGTGTTTAACCTCACCTGTTAAGAGTGTGCTCTGTAGTTTCTGCGAGCAGCTGTCAGCTGCCCCAGGAGTACTTTCATAGCGATTCTCCGGTGGCCCCGACAGACTCCTGTCCAAGCTCAAGGAGGCATGACTTCCAGGCCCTCCACAGCTGATGCTCCAGCTGACCCCCCATTGGACCTGCAGAGGTACAGCAGTGCTGCCTTCTGATGGTTGGCACCTAGACACGCTTAAGGAGGCAGGCAGATCTCTCGGGGGACATGTCCAGAACTGGAGGGGGCTTCCCTCTGCCTCCCTCATCATCTCTTCCTGCTTCTGCATCCAGGTTGGTAATGTGGCTCATTGATTCCAGGACAGGTTCCATCACATCTCATCTCTGGGACAGAAGAGGCTGGTTATCCATGTCCCCCCAACCCCCAACACACACTCTTTTGTACTCCCTGCCCCAGATAGCCTCTCAAGGAGTCTGCACAGATCATTCTTCTAACTTTTTATTTTGTATTGGAATAAAGATGATTAATAATGTTGTGATAGTTTCAGGTGAATAGCAAAGGAACTCAGTCTTACATACACATGTACCCATTTTCCCACAAACCCCTTCCCGTCCAGGCTGGCACATAACATTGGGCAGAGTTCCATGTGCTATACAGTAGGCCTTTGTTGGTTATCCATTTTTAAATATACCAGTATGTACATGACCTTCCCAAAGTCCCAAACTACTCCATCCCCCATCCTTCTCTCTCCCTGACAACCATAAATTCGTTCTCTAAGTCTTGTACATATCATTTGTATTCTGCCATTTTCTCTTTCCAGTCACTGGATCCCAGTGAGGACCTCTAGAGATAGTATGTCCCATTTGCAGAGGAAATTCTCGCTCTGTTGATCTAGGCTTAGTGGTTTCCAGCCTGCTCCCTAGGATGCTATGCAGAGAGGCCCCTGGGAAGTTTGGTTGGGCTGCTGCACTGGTTGCAGAATTCTACTGGGAGAACTCATGGAAGAGTAGTGCCCAGAAGGGCTACACTTTCCTCTCATATTAATAATAGAATCTCTGTCTTTCAGCTGTGCACTTGGTTGCCCAGAATAAAGGCTAAACTTCCCAGCCTCCCTTGCTGCAAGGTGTGGTCACATGACTAGTTTCTCATCACTAGGATAGAAACACAAGTATCCTTCTTGAATGTGTCTTTTGAAGATTTCCTAATGGGAAAGAAAGAGGGAGCACCCCTTCTTTTTTCCTGCTCGTTAGAATGTAGAAGTAATTGTTGGTACTTAAGCAGCTATATTGAACCATGAGGTAGAATGTAATATAACACTATTAAAGAATCTCCCAAACTAGGAAGTCCTTTGCTAGTCCTGAACTCCCTCCCTCTTGACTTCATGTATATTAAGAGAAAATACATTTCATCTTGTTTGATAGTCAAACCTTATTTTAAGGAATACAGCCAATCACATTGCTGTATGTTGGAAATCAAAAGCCCTCTTATCCTTTGATTCAATAATCATCTGCTTTATGATCATAGGAGCCATGATTTTGTTAGGTGTAAGAGATGCAAAGATAAAGAATAATTTCCTATTTTTCAGTTGGATTTGTTTGCTAGAGATGCTGTAACAAAATGTTGCAGACTGAGAGGCTTAAAGAGAAATTTATTTTCTCACAGTTCTGGAGCCTAGAAGTCCAAGATAGGTGTCAGAGGACTTGGTTTCTTCTGAGGCCTCTCTCCTTGGCTTGCAGGCAGCCATTTTCTGTGTCCTCACATGGCCTTTTCTCTGTGTGAATCTCCAATGTCTCTCTTATGGATTATGATCTCACCCTAAGTGGTTTCATTTTAACTTTACTCACCTCTTTAAAGATCTTGTTTCCAAAGAAAGGGGCTTCCCTGGTGACTCGGGGGTAAAGAACCCACCTGCCAATGCAGGAGACCTGGGTTTGATCCCTGGGTCTGGAAGATCCCCTGGAGAAGGAAAGGCAACGCACTCCAGTATTCTTGCCTGGGAAGTCCCAGGGACAGAGGAGGCTGCAGTCCATGAGGTCGCAGAGTTGGGTATGGCTTAGCGACTGAGCACACACGCAACTTCCAAATAAAGTCACATCCAGAAATACTGGAAGTGAGGACTTCAGCATGTGAATACGGAGGAACACAATGCAGCCTATAACACCAGGAGTGTTATAATGCTAGGAGTGAATGGACTTCTGGCAGGAAGGATTGACAGAAACTAAGATTGTACTCAGACTTAAGATAACCTAGTTATTATTGCGTCTGAAGCAAGAAGTAAGAACAGAAAATCCATGTGGGCCAGGAGGCGTCTTGTCCTCATTTTCAAAATCTAAGTGTACTTGCCAGTGTTTGTTCCCAGTCTTGTTTGACTGGACAGTCAACTGTCTTTGACGCAGTCAGTAAACCCCCCTTGAAACAGCTCCCTCGTCTGCCTTCCTGGATTGCCCAACTGCTCCACCTAGGTCCCTTAGCCCATTTTTCCTTCTTTTCCTGAACCTACATCTTAGAGAATCACAACTCTTGCCTTGAGGCCTTGATACTTAGTTGCCTTTCTTTTCTAATTTATCTCTGTTTTCTAAAATATATTCTATTTCTATTCCATAACATCCTATGGAAAAATCCAAACAAATTTTTGGCCAACCAATATCTACGCACAAGACCTTGGAGAGCTCCGTTGGTCTCAGGGATATCTTGTCCTCCTTACTCAGATGTCTTCCAAATGCTCTGTCCCCCTCCAGCCTGGGGGCTTTCAGCTGCCTCCCTCATGTCTCCACCTGGGTCATCACAAACTTCCTATCTTCCTCCCAGCTCCTCGTGTGTGGTCCTCTCCATCACCAGTAATGGCAACGCCATCTTTCAGCTGCTCAGGCTACATGCAGCCTTGGTGTCAGTCAACCTCCGACTCCTCTCACTCACCCATCACTTCCAGGTGGTCGGTAATGTATACCCGGATTATTAACTCCTCCCACTCCCCACCTCGCCTGCCTTGGTGCTAGTGTTATATTTCTTGCCTGCATTATTATGACAGCTCTTTATCCTTCCCGCCTCTGCCCTTGCCCCTCTACAATCTCTTCCCAAGACAGCCCGGGTGACTCTTTGAAACGGAAGCCAGAGCATCGAACCTCTCTGCTTCAACCCCCGACTCCCACAGGTTCCCATCCTGTTCAGGGAAGCCTTACAGTGGTCTACGAAGTCCATGAGATCCAGCTCTGCTGCCCCATCATGTTCTAGCTCTTTCCATTGAGCACATCCCACCCTGCCCTCCTGCCGGGTTGTCCCGCAGACTCCCTGTGAGCTCTGCCTTGGGATTCTGCACCCGCGGTCTCCTCCTGGCCCTCACCTCCCACTCCCTCACCTCCTTTGCATCTTTGCTCTGACATCTCCATCAGCAAGGCCAGCATGGCCACTGTATTTAACACCCAAACTCAACCACACTCCAGGCTACCCATTCTTTCCTTTCCTGGCTGGATGTTCCTCTGTGGCCCTTGGTGCCTTTTAACGTGCTTTATTATTGTTTTGGGTGATCCATTAGTTTCCGCAATCCCACTAGAAAGTCAGCTCCAAGAGGGCAGGAGTTTTCATCTCAGCCCCTGCCTGGAACAGCATGTATGATGTGGTAGGCGCTCAGTAAATACTTGTGGAATAAATACCAAAGACAGCCTGCACAGAACATAAACTTTTATTTCAAGCATAAACCTTTTGGTCTACATGATATATATATAAAGTGATAAGATACATGTGTTTTATGTATTAATATATGCTTGAAACTTTCAATATTGCTATATGTATATATATAGCATATCTACCAAGATATACATTATATATATATATATATATCTCAAAGACCAAAATACATTTGTTATATATAGCCAAGGGACCATAATTTTTGCACAGGAAAACATTTTCTGGTTTCCCCGGCTGCCTGTCAGGATGCACTCAGGCAGCAGCCGTGCGGTAAAGGGGACAATTTTAGCCTCTGGTTTTCCAGAGCAGAGAACACACCCCTGCCAGGAGGCTTCTGCCTCACGTCCACTTCTCCAGAGCGGCAGGCTGGGCGCAGGTGCGGTGCATCCGACTATGAAAACACCAGTGGCCGCGACTCCCTGCCTGCCTCCCTCCCTCCCTGCTGCCTGCGTCAGCCTCTTTCAGTCCGCTTTGGCATGAGCTGGAAAAGGCGTGCCTTTCTCAGAGAGTGCTGAATCCACCTAGATCCTCCCTGTCCCCCAGGACCGTGGAATCTGGCTTTCCCTCCGCTCACTGTGCTGTAGGCACGCTGGCTTCTTCATGTCCCCAGAGGTGCCATCTCCCACCCTTCCAGCTCTAGCTCAGGGTTTGGGCAGCTGCTAATGCAACTGTGTTGCTATCTGAACTCCATAGAATGGGTCTCCCTTGTCCACACACACACACACACACACACACACACATACACACACACACACACACACACACACACACACGACAGATTCAGGTCCTAGCCCGAGGCACCTGTAAATGCCACCTTATTTGGAAACAGTCTTTGCAGATGTGATCCAGTTCAGATGAGGTTGGACAGGGGTTGGGATGGCCCCTAACCAATGACTGTGAGTCCTTATAAGAAAGGCACAGATGCAGAGGGAAAAGGCCACTTGAAGATGGAGGCGGAGATTGGAGTGATGCTACTACAAGCCACAGAATGCCAAGGATTGCCGGCAGGACCACTAGAGGCTGGAAGAGGCAAGGAAGGATCTTCTTGTTGTGATTTAGTCCCTAAGTAGTGTCTGACTCTTTGCAACCCCATGGGCTGTAGCCCACCAGGCTCCTCTGTCCATGGAATTCTCCAGGCAAGAATACTGCAGTGGGTTGCCATTTTATCCCCTAGGGGATCTTCCTGACCCAGGGATCGAACCCGCGTCTCCTGCATTGCAGGTGGATTCTTTATCGCTGAGCCACCAGGGAAGTCCTAGGAAGGATCTTACCCTACAGGTTTTAGAGTGAGTGTGACCCTGTTGTACCCTTAATTTTAGACTTTTCACCTCCAAAACTGTGAGAGTTTATTTCTGTTATTTTAAGCCACCCAGTGCATGATACTTCGTGACAACAGCCCTGAGAAGGTCATCCACAGCCTTTGCTTTTTGCCTGAAATGTTACCCCGCCTGAACTCCCAGCCCCAGCTCTAGTTACATACTTGCAACACATTTTACTTTTTCTCTACCTGGTGCTTATGACCCTGTGCCATTCTCTTTTAGATGCTTCTTCTGATAATGTCCATGCTCTGGAGCATCCCTGTTATTCACTGTGTGTTCCCAGTCTCTGCATCCAGGGAGAGTCTTCCTCACTTACAGACACAGATTTTCTTTATTTAAATCTATCCTGTCATAAGACCCCCCAGTCAGAAAGTTGCCCTGGGTGTTTCCCCTGTAAATCGTCAGCGCACAATTATTCAAATCGAGTCATAACTCATGTCACCCCTCAGTTGCAGGAAACACAAGAGAGATGTGAGAACCTTTGAGAACTTTCCAAGCCAGGGTCCATTCTTACTGTTTAGCGTGAATGTATTTTCCTGCTAAGAGCATGAACCAGAAATGAGTTTTACCAAAGGGTTAGCCAAACCTTAAATAGAAAAGAAACTCCAAAACTGCCGGTTCTCTCACACTGCCCTCCCCCCTCAAACTTCCCCTCCCCACCTCCCATCCACCAGGACCTCCCGGGCTTGGCTCCTGGGTCATGATGAATGGTGGACTTCTCCAAATTTGCCTGTTTTCCCTCCTGGGGTGTGCAGATGGGGATGTCTGGTAGATGCTTGTAAGTCCTTTTATTTATTCATTCATTTTCCCCCAGGGCTTATAAAAGTTTTTCTCACAGTGTACTGTAGTCTACCAAGTGTGCAAAAGTATCCTTTGCCTCCAAAATGCATAGATCTTAATTCAAAAGCATCTCACTGGGCTTCCCTGGTGGTCTAGTGGTTAAGAATCCACCTGCCAATGCGGGGGAAATGGGTCTGGGATGATCCCACATGCTGTGGAGCAGCTAAGCCCATGTGCCACAACTACTGAGCCCGTGCTCTAGAGCCCTTGAGCCGCAGCTGCTGAAGCCTGTGTGCCTAGAGCCCGTGCTCCACAATAAGAGAGGCCACCGCAGTGAGGAGTAGCCCCTGTTCCCCGCGACTAGAAAAAACCCGCTTGTCGCAGCGAAAACCCATCAGAGCCAGTAAACAAATAAATAAATAAATAAATCTTAAAACAACCTCACTGCCAAAAAAAAAAAAAAAAAAGAAATTCCCAAACAACTACAATAAAAGCATCAAAGATCATTGATCACCGATCACCATAACAAATACAATAATAATGAAGTTTGAAATATTGCAAGAATTATGAATACCAAAATGTGACACAGGGGCAAGAAGTGAGCAAATGCTGTTGGGGAAAAAATGGCGCCCATAGACCTTTTAGTCCTTTTAGAATTGACATCTCCCCTGAGACTTGTCTGTCACGTGGTATGTAGCTTTGGCCTCTGATGGATTCAAGATGGCCTTTATTGGGTACTTAATATGTGCCAGCTTTCACACTAGGCAAGTTTACACTCTGTAGGTGTTTTTTTCATTGAATCTGTTCCAGAAATTCATGTTCACTACAAAATGATCTCCTTTTGGAGACATATTACTGATGAGAGCACTGAAACTCAGAGAGGGTAAGCAATTTGCCTGAGGTCACACAGCCACATGTGGCAGAGCCCTTTCAAATCTAGTCTGTCTGACTTCACAAGTAGTGGGGCTTTTAAGCTAAATTTTACAACTGATCAAAGCAACCCTAACTAGAAATTGCCTATTTAGTAGCAAGGGGCTTTATAAGAATTTCGCTGTGTCAGTGGTTATCAAGCAGTAGCCTCTTGGGAGCAGTTTTGACTCTCGGGTTTATGAACCCAGGACACTTGGTATGAACTCAGGACACTCTACAGACCTGGCAAACACTGGCTGGAAGTCATCTGCTCCTGGGACTGTGATTTCTGACTCTGGGACATCAGGCGAGCTACATCTCTTTTCCAGCCTCACTGTCCCCAGTCATAAAATCAGGATGCAGATTCATTGATCTTTACACTGTTCTCCTGCCCTGATGATCTAGGGTTTTAGCATTCTGAGGCTACAATACCCTGTTGTTTCATACCTCTCAAGCTCAAATCTTTCAATTATATCTAGAGCCCACAGTTTACACCAAAACTTTCTCCCTCTCTCTCTCTCTTTTTTTTTTTTTTGTAAATTAAAAGCTTTTAGACAGTTAGAAAACCCCATAATACAGTTACAAATGTAAGGGAAAATAGTCATCAAAATGAAAAGTCACATTATGTCTATAGTTACATCTGTCCATTTTAGGGATGTTAGATGCCATCAGTTTAAGAGGCATCACATGCAATTGTTGAAGGTATTTGCAGACTTGGAGAAAGTCCTTTCCTTGAAGTGGAGATGTCCACCACAGGAAGCCTTCCCCGGTTGAAGAAGGGAGTGGTCCACAGACACAGCAGTTAGACCAATTGTGGAATGCAGCGTGGGAGTGAGCCCAGGACAGGAAGGCATTGTCTTGAGGATCAAATGGCAGACTCAGGATTTTTGGAGTCAGCATAAGTAGGCTCACATAGATTATCAGGCCCATCTGAAAAGTACAAAGTCTTATCCTGAAGGATCCTGGACAAGCTCCCAAGATGAAAGGTTGTTTCTGAATCACGCAAAGACACTGGGGTTCTTGGCCTCCGGAGGAGAAGAATTCAATCCGGGGCCAGAGACTGGGCTGGATCACTCAGAGCTTTTGTGCAATAAAGTTTCACTGAAGTATAGAGGAGATAGAGAAAGCTTCTGACATAGACATCAGAAGGGGGTAGAAAGAGTACCCCACACCTACACCATCCTTCCTCATTCCTTTAGCTCACCCCTCTCCTCTCCTAGAGTTAATCCTGTTGGGGCCCTAGGGTAAGTGTCTTTGCCTCTCTGAGGTTCTGTGTCCACTCTGAAATGATCTCTAATGAGTATAAAACCCCACCTCATTGGCTCATTGTGAGGATTACATGAAATGGAACAGTAACCATTGTTACTTTCCAGGGGCCTTGAACTATGCAGTCTTGACCCAAACTCTGGAGCTCTGCAGATGTGTTCAAATCTTGGCTGCAACTCTTAAAGCCAAGAATTACCTGCTTACCAGCCGTGTGGGTTTGGGCAAGTTGCTTTACTTCTCTGTGTCTCGGTTTCATCTTTTGTAAAGTGTAAATGGTACCAACCTACCCATCAGCTTTTTATGAGGGTTAAGTAAGTTCCTATCTGTAGAGCACATAAAATAGTATGCTATATAAGAGCCAAGAATTCTTATTAGGTCATCTAATTCTCAAATCAGCTGAATGTAGGGGGTCCTGTTATGATCCTTGTTTTTTAAAGGGGGAAGAGCACACATCTCCCTTCATGCTGGCTGTCAGGGTCTTAATCTTAAGCTATAATGACTGGCAGAGATGGGGGAGGTCTACTCTTGGGGTTTAAAGGTCTGCCATAGCCACCTGGGACTTCCCAAGAGGCGCTAGTGGTAAAGAACCCGCTTGCCAATGCAGGATACATAAGAGAGGTGGGTTTGATCCCTGGGTTGGGGAGATCCTCTTAAGGAAGGCATGGCAACCTACTCCAGTATTCTAACCTGGAGAATACCATGGACAGAGGAGTCTGGCGGGCTACAGTCCATGAGGTCACAAAGAGTCAGACACGGCTGAGCATCTGAGCTGCACACAGCCATCATGAAATTCTTAATAATTTTATCTTTGAATGTATGCTTCCCCTCCTGGTTACCTTCTCACCACCCCAGATGGGTTCCTGGCTGTCTCGTTCCCTGCCTTCGCCACACTCAGCAGCTGCCCTCTGCTTCTGGTGGGGACCCGGGAGCAGGGAGAGGCAAAGCCGAGGGCATCTGTGAGCAGCTGTGCCCAGCCTTCAAGTATCCCGAGCTGGAGGCACATGACATGAACTAGCAAATTAAAACCCCACCCCCGATAAAGACAGAGAGTGCAGAATAAAGTAAAGAGCTTTTCTTTTTCTCTTTGAACAAGAGGCTTTACATTTTCATTTTGCACTGGATGGGCCTTGCTAGTTATGCAGGTGGTCCTGGGTACATAGCAAGTCATGGGCGGAAATGAAATGGGAACTCCTTTTTCCTTCAAGACAACAACAACAGCAAATGCACATGCCAGGTTCAGTCATTCAGGGCAGTCTGTTCTTAACTTCTGATCCGCAGGGAAAGACAAAGTCTTTTGATAAAGGCCCCGAGAGTGGGGCCTGCTTGCTGCTTCCCATGACGATAGCTTCCCCGAAGCTTCCTAAGTCCTTACGTGATTTGCATCTTCAATATGTGCTGTTTCCCAGCCAGCAGCCCTGTTTGGTAGTGGAAGATGGAGAAATCTTGGTTTTTTTTTTTTTTCCCCCCTCCTTCTGTGGCTGTAATCCCCAACGAAGAGTGTTCTCTTTAAAAGATGCTGTGGGCGACTACTTTATGCAAATATGGGCCTCTCTGTTTCTCACCAGGCTGGAGTCAGGCCTCCGAGGTCTGGAAGGTGGACTGCGTGGGCTGGGCAGGGAGGCCCTGCCGTTGGGCTCGCAGCTCTCGATGCTACCCTCAGGGCGCCTGGGAGACGACTCAGGCGCAGTGCTAGAAGAGGGAGGGATCTCAGGGCGATGGGGAGGGAGAGCTCCTGGTCAGTCTCACGTCTAAGAGATGAAGACCACCGGGGGCCTAGCCAAAAGCAACTCCCGGAGACTGCGGGGCCACTGGAGACAGGCAGCCAGTGAGAGGCCTCAGATAAGAGTAGGACGGCCGATGCGCTCGCGTGGGAGCGGTGTCTCCTTGCCTGGGTGCAGGCCGCCACATTCATGACATCGTGAGGATGGAGCGTCCAGAGAGAGCGAGGGACACAGAAGATCCTGCCAGGGGAGACCAGTCACGGGGACAGTTGGCCTGGGATTGCACGGGAGTTTGGGGGACAGCCGGGCCTCAGCCAGTTGCCTGACTTTGGACTCCATCCTGTCTTCAGGAGCCTGATGCCTAAGCAGCTGGGCCGGTCTCGTTTCCAAGCTGGCATCTTGAAACCCCGGATGTAGCAGTGCAAGGGTGGAGGTGGGGGAGGCCCTGGGCCCACGGAGGCCTCTGCGCAGCTTTGTTGTTAGTCAGCCTGTTTCCAGCCCTCCCCCAAAGGTATCCTTTCCTCTGCCCCACTGCTCGTAAGAATGGCATCTTCAGGCAGCAAAGCACTCCTCTCTTGCTTCTCCATCCACAGCAGGAAGGGTAGGAAGAGCAGGGAGGTGGACACAAAAGACTTAGTGCTTTTAGGTGGGTTTTGCCACATCTCAGACAGGGTTCTAAGGTCAGAATCCAGATTAGCATATTGAACTCCCAACCTACAGTTGAATAATTGAAATGCTTCTTACCTTTTTATTTTATTTTTTTTACTGTTTTCTAATAGTCATTGACTTGTACTGAGTTCTGTCTATCACCTTGGCCCCCTTGCTGAGCTTTCAACATGCATGGTCCCTTTCTAACCTTTTGTATTGAGATTTAGTTTAAATACAGCCAAGTGCAAGGAACATGAAGTACAGATTTTGGTGAGTTTTGCTGGGTGCGTACACCCATGTGCCCATCACCCCAGTACAGGAATACAGGGTGTTTCTACCACCCCAGAATGCTTTCTGTCCCCGTTTCCATTCGCCCTCCCTCCCCACCCACATACAAAGGCAACCACTGCTCTGACTTCTGCCTCCACAGATTGTTTCTCTCTTCTCAAACTTTCGACGGAAGTTCTGCTCTTCAGTGTCTCTCTTCTTTTCTAATTATTATTTTCTTACATTTATTTATTTTTAAATGAAGGATAACTGCTTTACAGCGCTGTGTTGGTTTCTACCAAACGCCAACATGAATCAGTCTTAGGTTTGCCCAAGTCCCCCATGTCTACCTTCTTTGACTCCACGCAGTGTTTACGGCGTTCATCGTGTATACTGGTGACTGTTTCTTTCTATTGCTATCTAATATTCTATCATCCGGATATTCTGCACTCTGTTTATCCTTTGATCCACTGTCGGGCATTTGTTTCAGTTTTTTGGTCGTTATGAATGTCTCCTGTGTGTTTTCACGTACAAGCCATTTTATAGACGTGTGTCTTGGGGAAATACCTAGGAGTGGAATCATTGGGTCATATGTTAAGTGTATTTTTAACTTTAGAAGCAACCACCAAACTGTTTTTCCAAGTGGTCATATCAGTTTTTCACTCCCACCATGAGTGTGTAAGAGTCCCAATTGCTTCACATCTTCACCAGCACTTGATATTGACATTCTTTCTCATTTTGGCCACTCTAGTGGGTGTGAAATGGTGCCTTGTCACTGTGATTTGCATTTCACTGATGACTATAGAGACCTTCACATCTTTTCATGTATATATCACAAATATCTTCTGTTTAAATCTTACCCACATTGGAGGAAGGGGCTTGTTTGTCTTATTGCGTTACAAAAGTTGTTAACAGATTCTAGATACAAGCCCTTTGTCAGATATACGTGCTGCAAATCTCTTCTATCTGTGTCTATGCTATCACTTTTAATCCTTACAGGAATCCTAGGGAGCGGATATCATCTCCACTTCACTTCAGAGAGGCAGAAACTGAAGCACAGAGAGGCTGAGAAAATGCCCAACGTCACACAGCTACCCAACAGCAGAGTGGGGATGCAGAGCCACTGGTGTGTGACTCAGAGCTTTGACAGCCGGAAAATTCCAGGGAGAATCTCTCCATACACGAAGACTTGTATCTCCCCGGCAGCCTGGCTACATCAGTGCCCGGACTGGGTTATTTCAGTTCATACTCGCTCCCTCTGCCTTGCAAATACCAGACCATCCTGGGAAGTAGCCGGCTCCTAGAACCCAGTCGGGAGCACCGTCTTTTCGGGAGAATGCCACGAGGTTTTGAGCTGCTCCCATGCAAGACAAACTGTGGGTATTTATACAGGCCTCTGAGGGTGCTGGCAGGATTACCTCCTGCCAGGAATAACAATGAGGGGCCCAGGCAAGCTTGCTGCCAGCCCTGCTCTGGGAGGCATCTCTGGAGGAGGCCAGCCAGGCAGTGGGAAGGGAAGGCGGCCTGGGAGTAGAAGGTTGGGGCTCAAATATTCATCCACAGCTGCCTCCAAGAAGGGCTGCTGGGTGCCCTGAGGGACCCTGAGCAGAAGGGGCCTCCAAGGTAGTCAGAGTGAAAGGCTGGGAGGTTTGTGAGAGTGGGAACCACAGCCACACCAGCCATCAACATGCTAGTCAGAATAAGAAGCCTTACTTGAGGATCCCTGTGTGCCAGGCACTGTGCCTGCATTTGGCATCCCCATTAGAAGCTACATATGGTGTGGGTGGTTTGTACTTACTAACTTAATGCTCATAGTAACTCCATGAGGTCAATACGAGTAAAATGCCCACAGGAGGAAACTGAGGTTCCGAGAGGTTAAGTAATTTGCCTAACGTCACATCGTTTGTAAGTGGTTGAGGTTTGAATAGAGGTTTAGCTGATTCTAAAGCCCAGTCACTTAAATGCTCTGTTGCCTTTCTGTTCACAAACTTGTGTCAAATTCTCATTTGTGTCAAGCACTGCATGAAGTGTCTAGACTAGGGTAATACAATGTTGAACAAGACTCATAGTCCTGTCTTTGGGCCATGTGGTGGGGTGAATGGTGACCTCCCCAGTGAAAGATATATCCACATCCCAGAACTTAGGAACATGAGCTCGTTTGACAAGAGGGCTTTTGTAATGTAATTAAGGCTCTTGAGATCATCTTGGGTTACTTGTGCATGCGTGCTCAGTCATGTCTGGCTCTTTACAACCCTGTGAACTTTGGCCGACCAGGGTCCCTTGTCCATGGGATTCTCCAGGCAAGAAAACTGGAGTGGGTTTCCGTTTCCTTCTCCAGGAGATTCTCCCAATCAGGGATCAAACTTGTGTCTACTGAGTCTCCTGCATTGCAGGTGAATTCTTTACCACTTGAGCCAACGGGGAAGCTCCTGGGTTACCTAGGTGGCCCTAAATCCATGACAACTGTCCTTACAAGAAGCAGAAGGGAAGACAGAAGAGAAGAAGGCCATGTGAGGATAGAGGCAGAGATGAGTTGTATAGCCACAGGCCAAGGGATGCTTGGAGCTCTCAGACACTGCAAGAGGCAAAGAGTTCTCCTCTTGAGCCTGGAAAGGAGCATTGCTCTTATGAATTCTGTTCATCAGATCTGACTCACCAGGTCCAGCCCAGACCCTGGAGGGGATTACTCAAGGGCTTGGATACTGAGAGGTGAGATCACGGGGGCCATGGTAGAGGCTGCCCCCTACCGTGCCTGAAGGCAGGACACCCAGCTACTATTTCTCTGACTCTCCCAAGTCATCTGGCTCTGGATTGCAGGTAGGACATGTGGGCTCCTGAGCCAGACTCTTTATACACATCAAACCATGTTGTAACATTTACCTTTCACCTGAACTCAGTAAGGGGAGGTGTTCTCACCCTCATTTGACAGAGGGGGTTACTGAGCCTTAAAAGATGAAGGCCACACGGTAGCATATTAGAATAAACCAGTGGTTCTTGACTTTGGTTGTATCAAAAATTCCCCAAAGAGAGTTTCTAGGCCCCATGCACAGAATTTTTTTGATTCAATAGGTCTAGTGTGGGACTGGAGAATTTGCATTTCCAAGAAGTTCTCAGGTGAAGTTGATGCTGCCGGTCTGTGGACCTTGCTTTTAGAACCACTGGCGAATCAATGTTGCAGGGACAGTAGAAGCCTGAAATGTTACTGGATTAACAGCGTGCATGCATGCTAAGTCACTTCAGTCATGTCTGACTCTTTGTGACCCTATGGATTGTAGCCAGTCCAGTTCCATTTTCCATAGGATTTTCCAGGCAAGAATACTGGAGTGGGTTGCTATGCCCTTCTCCAAGGGATCATCTCAATCCAGGGATTGAACCCAGGTCTCCTGCATTGAAGGCAGATTCTTTACCATCTGAGCCACCTGGGAAGCCCTGTGGATTAACAGATCAAATGTATTTTACGCCCAAGTCTCAGTCTTGTTGGTTTTAGTTGACTCTGTTTGGAGCGCATGGTTCCCCAAAGTCACCGTGGAAGAAAAAAGAGCTAAAGGGGGTCTTGTGGAGTAAAGGGCAAGGTCTGGAAGTGGATTTCCTGCCTTTTGCTCACACTCCACTGGCCAAAACTCAGTCACGTAGCACCAAGCAACTGCAAGGGAGGCTGGGAAATGTAGTCTTCCTCAGGAAGAGGCTATACTGTGATGAGCACACAGCTGATCAGAGCCAGGCTAGGGCTTGACCTCAGGTGTTTTCCCCCTTTATCTATTGCTTTGTCCCTGGTTCAAGTGCTTTCAGTGGGCTTTCTCACATCAGCCAGAGTCAAGGGGCTTTTTTTCCTGTAAAAATTGAAAAAAGAGAAGAGGAAAGAACAATTTCTTGGGTCTTTCAGAGCATTCTCTTGCCAACAGCATCTTCTGAGGGGCCCAGGTGCTCAGCTTAACAGCTGTCAAGCACATTGAAAGCCTGTAGGGGTTTCTTGCACGAATTTCATTTCCACCATCTTAAGCAACACAGAGCCGGCCCCTCCAATGTTGGAGGAGATCCCTGGCTATGCTTCTTCACGGCCTAAAGCCTGGACTCAGGGTCCACAGACAAGCTCCAGGCGGAAAGCCTACTGCTTCTGCTTCCCCTCAACCCCCTCTCCAGACTTTCCAAAGGCAGCTGCCCCCAGGATCTGCTCTTTCGAGCTCTCAAGCCTTTGTTCAGTTCAGTTCTGTTCAGTCACTCAGTCATATCCAACTCTTTGCGACCCCATGGACTGCAGCATGCCAGGCCTCCCTGTCCATCACCAACTCCTGGAGTTTACTCAAACTCATGTCCATTGTGTTGGTGATGCCATCCAACCATTTCATCCTCTGTCATCCCCTTCTCCTCCCGCCTTCAATCTTTCCCAGCATCAGGGTCTTTTTCAATAAGTCAGTTCTTCACATCAGGTGGCCAAAGAATTGGAGTTTCAGCTTCAGCATCAGTCCTTCCAATGAATATTCAGGACTGATTTCCTTTAAGATTGGCTGGTTGGATCTCCTTGCAGTCCAAGGGACTCTCAAGAGTCTTCCCCAATACCACAGTTCTAAAGCATCAATTCTTCAGCACTCAGCTTTCTTTAGAGTCCAACTCTCACATCCGTATATGACTATTGGAAAAATCATAGCCTTGACTAGACAGACCTTTGTTGTCAAAGTAATGTCTCTGCTTAGTATGCTGTCTATGTTGGTCATAACTTTTCTTCCAAGGAGCAAGCATCTTTTAATTTCAGGCTGCAGTCATAGCCTTTGTATACACTGTGGTATCTGCCTGAATGCTTTCTCTTCCCTCCAGATTCAAGTGACACCAGCTCCCTGAAGCCTTCTTTACTTAGTCAAATGAACATTCAACTTGCCCACACTTTGGAGCAGAGGCAGAGATGGGTCTCTCTGTCTCTGCCTGTGGTCTGGTGTTTGTCAGGGCCTGTGTAGACTCTAAAGGCTCCTGCCCATGCCTGTTTCTTCTTGAAGAGCAAGAGATGTTTAAGAGCAAGGACCACATGGCCTCCTTTACTGTCTTCTTCATTACCTGTAGCACTAAGGTCAGAAGACTTGTGACTGTTTCACAGAACATTCCTGTGAAATACAAAACCCTCCCCAGAGGTGAAGAGTGAAGACTCTGGCATGGGTTAGAGTCCCAGCTCTGCTACTTGTGCAAGTTTGGGCAAATTCTTAGCTTTGCTAGACTGCAGTTTTCCCATCTGTACAGATAGGCTATTCATGTTATATGAATTCAATGAAATAATGTACCTAAAGCCCTCTGAACAGTGCCAGGGGCACGGGAAACAGTCAAGAAATGCCAAGCATCTTTCTGTTATCATCACTACTCTTGTTACTACCTCTCAACCTTGGCACACACTGACCACACCAACTTACTTCCTTGCTGACAGTTTTGGTGATTTTGCATGTCCCCGTGCTTGCTTTTGCATTTGGTGGTGTAGGTCCCTACTCTCACCCTTTCATTTGTTCACTTAACAAAGTTTCTGCTGAGCTCTCAACTACTCACACTGGAGACTCATCTCAGTCAGCCCTTCCTGGCCAGCCCCACTGGATTCACCATTCCTGTTTTGCAGTCCGTTTTCTTTTTCTGTATCACTGTGACTAACTTGAGAGCAGAAAAACATGACTTTTCCCCACTGGATTTAACTGCTCTGAATCCAGTTCCTAATGGGGAAGATTACCTGGAGAAGGAAATAGCAACTCACTCCAGTGTCTTTGCCTGGCAGGCTACAGCCCATGGGGTCACAAAGAGTCAGACATGACTTAGTGACTAAACTAATATCATACATGACATGTAGTAGGAGCTTAATAAATATTTGTTGAACAAATGCATAAATGTTACTCATCTCCAAATCTGGCCTCAATGCCTAGGATGTTGTGGGTACTCACCCAGGTTCTCTTTCTCTTGCAGGAAACCAAATCACTCTGTATTCATATCACCAAAAATTCCCAGTGGAGGAGAGTCACTTTTAATCAGCATATCTGGAATTTTCACTTTTTTTCTGATCCAGAAAGCTTTCCCTGGTACTGCTTGACCAAATTTAAAATGATCGGTGGGGCTCTCCTCTAAAAAGTGCAAGAGGATGTCATTTGCACTTGTGTTTCTTGGACCATCGCCAGACTCATGAGACACTTCTCAACTACCATGCTTGCTGACCCACATCAGAGCATTTGTCTCAGGGTCTTCTAGAACACAGGACCTGGAAATCAAGGAGGGAGAGAGAGAGAGAAGGAGGAAGGAGGGAAGGAAGGATGAGAGGAAGGAGGAGTGCCTTTCCCACTGGCCACATCTGAGAGATAAGGTTTGGAGGCAAAATGATAGTGTTTCTAGTCTAATAGTATGGGTAGCGACATTCTGCCCAAACAGCCCTTCAGGCCTTTCTTTCATGAATTGTATTTTTTTGGTAGCTGAGGCCCAGTCTTGCTTTGCAAGACTGCTCTAGACCTCAGTCTGCCTTCTTTCTATCTTACCCTCTGTAATTGCTTGGTTCGTTGGCCTCTTGGGGTAGCAGGATGGGAGGTTGGCTCCGCCAGGGTGGTCCAGGATAGAACTTCTTGTGCTGGTGATGGGGCTTGGGGACTGGAAGGACCGAGTCTGGCTTCCATCCCATGTGGTCCCTTCACAGGGACGCATGAGTTGCTGCCTGTTTATGTCTTAAAGGAATTGTATATCGTTTTATGGACAGTTTTCTTTTGTCGCTAATACTATTTATGGAAGATTGCTTTGATGATACTTTTACTTCTTCCTAACAATTGTCCTTCCTAAAGCCAGGGATATTTTCTGGATATTCACTTTTCTTCCCCTCTATGAAGCAAACATAATATTAAGATTTTAATATATGTCAGAGACTTTTTTTTTTGTATTTTCAGACCTGTTGCCTCATTTATTCTTCATGATAATCCTGCAAGGTAGATATTATCTCCAGGTTACAGGTGAGGGAATTGTGGCTCAGAGATTTTAATTTCACAGAGCCGGTAAGTGTCTTTTCATTACACATATAATCTGTCTGCCCCTTTATCGTCCTGCCTTGTATTTACTTGCAGGTTCCTTTTCAGGTTATTTGGGCCTTTGGTTTCTTTGATATCACACATGATGTGCCTAGACTGCCGAGCTTTTGTTTCATGGTCCGCTGTAGTAAATGCTTCCAGACATTAGGCTCGAACGCTAATTTGTTTGTAGTTATTATATCCCAGAAGGAAAGGAAAATGTACACTTAGGCTTTTTTTTTTTTTAATCTTTCCAGACCCTGAAGGGCTGATTCTTCATGGCTCTTTTGGAGCAGATGTAACCAAGGAATTAATATAGCCATTCAGTTAAATCTTGGCAACCATACTGTTGTCGTGCATCTCCTGCCCCTGTCTGCTGATGTTGACAGAGATTCAGAACTGGGAGGAGGGGTGGTACTTAAAAGAAGGAATGAGGGCCTCTGAAGTGAACAAGAGAATTAAAACCCCATGGAGCCTCACTTAGCAGACGGGAAATTGCAGGTGGCTGTCTCCGGCATAATCAGGTCCTCCTTCAGAGAAGGCAATAGCTTGACATTAGGCGTGGCAGGGGGATTTGCACCAGGAGGTCCTTCAAAGAGATGAAATCAGCCACCATGGAGGAGCAGCCTGAGCTGGGATCTCTCTACCTTGAGTACCAGGGGCTCAATATCTGCAGAGGTGGGGAGGGAGTGGGCAGGTCCCATGTGATATTCTGCTTCCGGTGGGTCTGAGCTTTTAAAATGGTGATTATTATTATTATTATTTATAACATTTCCTGATGCAAGGAGAGTGGGCATCCTTTATGAGCACAGGGCTTGCTTCATGGAAAGCTCCCAGAAAATGTTTGAATGGTGAATGTTGGTCCAGTCTGGTTAGTTGATAGAGCACATCTTGTTAGTTGATAGCTATGTACTAAGTGCCTTCTAGGGGTCAGGTGTTGCTCTGGGTGCAGAGGATGAGGGTGAGAGTTCTGCAGCAAACAAAATCCAGGAGACTCCCGCCTCAAGGGAGCTCACTGCCTAGTGGGGACTAGGAACTGAGCCATTAGTTTGAATTTTCTCTCACTTACAGAGTTGGCCAGCAGCATCCCAGAATTTTCCTCTTCTGTGATAGAGTAGCAGTTCTCAACTAGGGGGTGATTTTGCTCTCAGAAAACATTTGACAATGTCTGGAGGTAGCTTTGTTTGCCATGAGCTGGGTGTGTGTGTGTTACTAGCATGTAGGAGGTAGAAGCCAAGGATGTTACCTGACATCCTACTGGACAGCCCCACCTCAAGGACTCACCCAGCCTCCAACGCCAACCGTGCTGAGGTGGACACAGAAGGGACTTCTCAGCCAGCGACTGCGTTTCCCAGCTTTCTGTGCAGCTGGCTGTGGTCATGTGACTGGTTCTTGCCAATGGAGTGTGAACAGGAGTGCAGTGCCCACACCCAGGTGCAGGGCTTTTAATAAGTGCATACACCTCTTTCTGCTTCTGTACGTTGGAGGAAGAGAACAAGGCCCCAGGTGACAGCAGAGCCACCTGGGGCCCTAAATCACACCCGGGGAGAGCTGTCTCCCCATCAGAGATGCTCTCCTTAGACTGTCATGGGAATAAGAAATGAACTGTACTTTTAAAAAATTTTATTTATTCCTTAATTGGAGGATTATTACTTCACAATGTTGTGTTGGTTTCTGCCGCACATCAACATGAATCAGCCATAGGTATATACATCTGTCCCCTCCCTCTTGAGCCTCCCTCCCACTTGCCACCCACCTGTAGCACTGTAATCCTATGCATTTCTGGGTCCCTCAGCGATAGCCATTTAGTCTACCCTAACTACTGTGGTCTTGTCCATGGCTATTCAATGATAAGAACAGCCAATATTTATTGACCATACACTATGAGGCTTTTTTAAATGTAAGATCCCGTTTTATCATCATACCAGCCTTATGAAATAGGTACTATTATTATCCTTGTTTCACAGATAAAGAAGCAAATGTCCAAGGAAGTAAGCAAGGTATGTAAACAAATACCATAAATGCCATAAATAAATATGTAAGTAAATACCATAGGGAGTTTCATGCCAGATTTCAGTTTCAGCCACTGGGAACCAGTTCCTCTCCCCATCCTTAATACTTCTTCACTTGAGCATCATCATTTCCTCTTGGGGTCACCGTTACTGTTCTCTCTTTGGCCCACTGCCTCCATTCTTTCCATTCTGGACACTGCAGATAGACTGACTTTTGAAAAACCAAATCTGAACCTGCTTCTTTCCTGCCCAGCCTCCTCCCCTGACTCCGCACTGCCCCCAGGATAAGTACACCCTCCATGCCAGGGCAGAAATGTCCCCCTGTGGACTCCCCCAGCTTCCTCTCCTTCCTTCATCATCTCTTGCTCTTTCCCCTTTAGGCCATGTTCCCTGAGCTTCAGCCACACTGCAAGAGGAAAGGGATTATTCTTTACCCAAAATTATTCTTGCTTTGCAGAGAGAATCACAGTGAAAGTAACAAGCTTCCCCTGTGTATTCTCAAGAGTTCAAGCAAGGATTGTTTGACCATCTCCCGGGAACACGGTTGAAAGGATTCTTATATTGGGTGGGAAGCTCATTCCAACCAGCCATTGCTATGGTTCTTCAAAACACAGCTAATTGCATAATGTAAAATGAACCCAGTTTTTCAACTATGTTCAGCTCTCAGATTCTATTTGTTCTATTAAAGACCATATTGACTTTGGAGAGTAATTTGGCAGTCTTACACTAGAGCAACTTTACTCCTAATTATACTCCCCAGAGAACTCTCATGTGCGAAAGAGAAATGAACTATTTGTAATGCAAAAAAAAAAAAAAAGAACTGCTAAGCTAAATGTCCATCCACAGGAGGATGGACAAAATAAACTCATACAAAGAGTATGATGGAGGAGTGAAAATAAATGAACTAGAGCTCCATGTAGCAAATACAGATGAAGCTCAAAAACATACTGCTCAGCAGAAAAAGCCCTTTGAAGAAGGGTAGGGTAGAGTATGATGTCATAAATAATAAGTTGTGCCAGTCAGGGTTCCAGCAGGAAACAAAAGGCACGCTTGGAATTCTAGAGAGCAGGAAAGGAAAGTGCTATTCACAGAGGTGGCAGGTGTGATAGATTGTTTCGTGGCCACAGATTCCTCCCATTCCATTAGGTATTCTCCCTTTGTTGCTCCTTTCTTCCAGAGGCGGAATTATTTTTCCTTCCCTTTTCATCGGGGCTGATTTTGTGACTTGTTTGAATGAGTAGATTGTGGTGAAAGTGACTTGGAGTAAATTCCAGAGGCCTTGAAATTTCTGCCTTCACCCTTTTGGAATGCTTCTGATATCACATACAGAAGGCTGCTGGAGGCCTCATGGAAAGAAAGGCCCGAACACCAGCCAACACCCACCGCCAGACACATGGGCGAGGCCATCTGGGACCAGCTGGCCTCTAACTGACCACCAGTTGGTTATAAATGTATAGTGAGTGAGTCTAGCCATGACCACTTTGAGCAGAAGAACTTCCTAGCTGAGCCCTGCTCAAATTCCCAACCCACAGAATTATGAATTTTATAAAAACTGGTTAATGGTTTCAAGCCAAAACCAAA
The DNA here is from genome assembly GCF_963930625.1 of Muntiacus reevesi. NCBI lineage: Eukaryota > Metazoa > Chordata > Mammalia > Artiodactyla > Cervidae > Muntiacus > Muntiacus reevesi. Next base: position 65,843,587 of record NC_089260.1, read on the forward strand.
AAATGGTTTCAAGCCATTAAACCTTAGAGTACTTTCTTTTCTAAACCTTTTTTATGGGAAAATTATTTATTTATTTTTGGCTGCGCTGGGTCTTCACTGCTGCGATGCAGGCTTTTCTCTAGTTGTGGCGAGCAGGGGCTACTCTTCATTGCCGTATGCAGGCTTCTCATTGCGGTGGATTCTCTTGCGGCAGAGCACAGGCTCTAGACCATGGGCACACTAGTAGTGGTACACAGGCTTAGCTGCCCCATGGCATGTGGGATCCTCCTGGACCAGGGACTGAACCCCTGTGTCCTGCATTGGCAGGAGGATTCTTCACCACTGGACCACCAGGGAAGCCCCTAGTGTGGTTTCTTATGAGTATACAATTAACCTAAAAGAGTTGAAGAACCAAGAAGTACCGAGACCTCCAGGAACTAGCAAGGTGGGAGTTCCCGAAGCAGAGCAGCAGTGTTGTTACAGGAACCCTGTGGGGGCTGGGGCCTCAGAGGGGGCTGCCCCAGAACCCCCAAACCACAGAACTGCAGCTGAGACCGAATAGTGGGGAGAAGGAAGTCCTCCAATCTCTCTCTCTTCTTCCCTCCAGTTTCCTTCCAGGCCTTCTTTTTGGCTGAGCCTAGCCAGAAACCAGGAAGGAAGGGACACCAGGAGATGTCATTTTGGAGCCGGGGGTGGAGGTCAGCCTCCTTGGACACAGAGAATCTGGGTGGGTCTGAGGCAAATGGAGAATAACTAGGACATGCATTGTTTCTGAACAGCAGACTGTAAGAACATTGAAGGGAAAGAGAACCTGCTCATCAGCATAGATTCTCTAGGGAAGAGGATTTCTAGCTTAAAGAAGGTGGAACACATTTCACAAGCATGTTTCCATATATTCTGCATGTGGGAAGAAAGGAAAGGCATTTTGGGGCAGTCTCACTGCTCCTGACCCTCCACCACATTCTTTCACAGAAAGAAAAAGTGAAAATGTTAGTCGCTTACTTGTGTCTGACCCTTTGCGACCCCATGGATTGTGGCCTGCCAGGCTCCTCTGTCCACAGAATTCTCCAGGCAAGGATACTGGAATGGGTTGCCATTCTCTCCTCCAGGGGATTTTTCCCAACCCAGGGATCAAACCCAGGTCTCCTGCATTGCAAGTGGATTTCTTTACCATCTGAGCCACCAGGGAAGCCCCAGCCATGTATAAACTAAGTGGAGAGTCCCTCCCACCAGAGCTTAGGAGTCAATTACCTCTTCTTCCCAGGTAAGAGAGTCAGAGGTTGAGGAGCAGCCTCAGGCCCTGTTGCTTGGCACAAGGGCTGTTGAGTTTCAGATTCAAGTCTGTCCACCTTCTTCACCTTTGTCTGGATGAAAGTCTTCCCAGTGTCATGGCAAGTACATGCATTTTGCCCACATCTCTCTATTAGGTCCTTCCCTCTGTTTCTCCCTTCTTTTTCTTTGCAATTGAAGACGGAAGAAGTGATCAAATGATCCCAGAATATTATTTGTCTAAAAGAAAGGTTTAAGGTAAAATAGGGTGTGAGAGGCCTGCCATTTTAAAAATAGGCCCCATAGCACCTGGCCGAGGTGGGAGACAGCATTGGGGTGATGGATAGGAATGTTTTCCAAATTCAGCTGTCAAAGTCAGGCAATCATCTCTGTCTCCTGGGTGGAAAGTGATTTCCAATTTTCCTCTTTAGTGGCATCTTAAGACAAACAGGCACTTTTGTTTCCATGGAGAACCCACTCTTCGCGAAGGTAAATTGCCTGCCTTTCCTCTCTCCTATCTCTTTCTCTCTCTCCTTCTCTTTTTCCTTCATCAACTCCTCAGATTCCTCTGCCTTCTCCTCCTTCCACCCAGCTTCCTGCCAGCAGCGAGCAGAACCAGAGCCTTTGCTTTCCCAGGGGAAGGGCAGTGAGTGTCCGCCCCTGGGGAGGGGTCCTCAGAAGCCTCTGCGGTGCGGGGGGCTGCTGAGAAGTTTCACCCTAGGTCTTTGGACTGTTGTCTTCCTACCAGCTTATCTGGCAAGGAGCTCAGAGCAGGGGAGCAAGGCCAGCCCCAGGGCCCGGTTGTTGCCGGTCTCAGGTCCGGTTCTGGTTCTGGGCCTCCTAGCTTCATGGTCCCTGGGCATCTCACTTCATCTCAGTTTCTTTATTTGCAGAGTGAGAATCAGTCTCCCCAGAGCCGTGATGAAAAGACACTGGTGAGGGTGGTAGAGAGATTCCTTCCCGCTGGTCATCCAGGTCACTCAGCTGACACCTCTGCCGTTCGGCCCTGAAGTGTATTAACAGCCATCGAAGTGGAGCTCTAAGTCCCGCCGAGAGCTGTGGGCTCGGGCAGGCGGAGCGGGCAGGGCCCTGCGGCGCTGTCTTTACCATTTCTGGCTGGGGAGTTTTCAGAAATGCCAATACCCGTCGAGAGCGGTGCCTGGGTGCTTAAACCAAAGGGGAAGCTAAAGCTAGTCTCTGGTGTGTGTCTGTTGCCTGTGAGGAGCTCTGAACGGGTGCCTCTGAGTGTGTTTGTATAATGTGAAGGTGGGTCTGTGCACACGTACACGCTCACGTGTCTCTGTGTCTGACTGGCTAGTATGAAGATGAGTCTGTGTATACACATGAGCATTTGTGTGCATGTACATGTATATGGTAGGTAGGTCTGTGTGCACATAAGCACGCCTACATGTGCACATGGCAATCGTGTGTGTGTATGAGTGTGTGCATGTGCACCTTTCCCCTGGGTGGGTGGTAGGCAGTTTGAACAACAGCCACCACTTATTTTGCATCCAGCTAGAGGGTCCAGTTACAGAATGTGAATCCTTAGCATATAGTCAGAATGTTCAGATGTTCAGCTGAGTGGATGAGGCTGGTCTGGGCAGCTTGGTGCCTTGAACAGAAGCCCCTCTATCCACATACTGCCGGTGTGAGAGTGAAGTCTTTGTCTGCGAGCAGCTTTGTGTCCCTGTGGCCTCATTCTGCTCTGAGATGGGACCTGGTGGCCGGAAACTCAAACTCAGGTGATCATGCATTTCCAGAATCTGTCTGATTTTAACCAGGGATTCGCTGTGGGTAACTGTGTGTGTGCGCTTGGCTCCTGATAAGTTTGCGCTGATGCTTCTTTCCTTTTATCCCTCCTCCTCCCCTCCTTCCCCCCATCCCTCTCACACACACTGTGCATCCTCTCTTTGCCAGGCCCTGTGCCATGGGCTAAGGATGCAAAGATGATTCAGAAATAGTCCCCATCAGTGAGAAACAGTCAGTGTATTTTGGGGAAAAGATAAAGCAAGCTGCAGTAACTAAACACAGCGGTGGAGGCAACACAGGGCATTCTGGGGGCAAAGAGGGGAGCCCCTAGTCTCAGGGGCCCCATGAAAGCGTTCCAGGATATAGTGATGCTTGAACTGAGTCTTAAAAGTTGAGAAATTCACCAACTCTTTCAGGATAGCGGCTGACTTTTTTTTTTTTTTTTAGGAGATGGTACTTTGGGGCATAGGATAGTCATCTACTCATGTTTGGAGGATTTATTAAAAGTGACTGGTCTGAGGCTTCCCCAGTGGCTCAGTGGTAAAGAGTCTGTCTGCCGATGTAGGAGGCACGGTTTGATCACAGATCTGGGAAGATCCCACATGCTGCAGACCATCTGAGCTCGTGCACCACAAGTGCCGAGCCTGTGCTCTTGAGCCTATGAGCCGCTATTACCCAAGCCAACGACCCCTAGAGCTTGTGCTTTGCAACAAGAGAAGCCACCGCAATGAGAAGCCCACACACTGCGGCTAGAGAGTAGCCCCTTCTCACTGCAGCTAGAGAAAAGCCCACGTAGCAACAAGGACCCAGCACAGCCAAAAAATAAATAAATAAAATTATTTTTAAAAAATGACTGAGCCGTGATCCAGCTTTGTGCCCGAAAGATGATGAAGTGGGGTGGTGAGCAGGGCAGGGCCAGCAAGGGTTAGCAAGAACTGCCTCCTCTGTCTGCCTATTTGGACTCCCCAGGGAGTAAAGAGTGAGTGTGGAGGATGGGGTGATCACTACTGAGCACCTCCTCTGTGTCAGGCACCTGTTGCCTCATTCTGTCCTCACTAACAGCTCCGTAGGCGGGAGGATGGTTAACCCCATTGACAGCTGGGAACGTTAAGTCTCAGGTCTCAGCCCAGGCAAAGGACGGGACTCTGAATCCCAGTCCAGGTGGCTCAGATCCCCAGCCTGTGCCTCTTTGCAGCCAATCCCATTACCTATGAGAATCTTCTATAGAGAACATAGCATTGTGGCCAATAGACTTCTTATCAGGGATCATAAACTTGGAATTCAATATAAAGTCTCTACTAATTTCCCCGTTCCCCAGCCCAAGAATAAAAACCCAAATGCCTGCCTGTTTTGAAAAAATAGCATGCCTTGCTGGGACAGACTATTAATAAGCATCCTCATGACATCAGCATTGCCGGCTCTTTCTCTTGAGGAGCCAGGATGCTGCTGATTTGCATACTGCTTTGCATTCATTTGCATCCGCTCTCCATATGCAAAATCAAATGCAGCTAATTAGTGCAACTTTGTTACAATGAGAAGAAGGCCCGGCCTTCTGTGCCAGGGCATATGGAGCCCAGAACAGGGACCCACACCACCCAAAGTCAGTGACATCTTTGGTCAGATGCACTGGAGAGTTGAGAGGGAGATTCACACACTGAATGAAAAATAGGGTGGCTGAGTATCATTATTTTTCAAATATTGTCCCTTTGGAGTAACTATGGCAGAGAGAGAGGGTGAGAAGGGAGAAAGATGGAGAGAGAGGGAGAGATCAAAGGATGTGGCAAGAACTCTGCTTCAGGCAGGATTTCCTTGGAGAAAGAGAATGGAATTTGGAGCCCAAAGACCTCAGATGAAGTTAGCATTGGAGTTTAGCTTTGCCGCTTACAAGCCATGGGACCTGGTACTTCTTGCACTTGTAAGGATTAAATGGGGAAAAAATGGATAAGAATGAACTTTGCAAATGTCAAGGCACAATATAGATTTTCAGGCCTCCAGGCCAAGCTGTGTTGTGACAGAAGGCATCACCAGGGTCAGGTCAGGACTGAGGCTTAGTCTTATGGGGTCCAGATTTCAGATCCTGGGGAAAATGTATCTATATCTACATGTAAATCTATGTTTGTATCTCTGTCTCTATCTGTCTCTAGAAGTTAGCATTTAATGAGCACATAATATGGACCAGACACTGTGTTAAGCACATCACAATTATTATTTCAGTTAACGAACACTCCGAGAAGTATAAATTATTATGACCCCATCTTATAGATTTCACCCAGGCAAAATCATACTTGTCAAGCACATCAAGATATTCTTGCCAAATGATTAGCACTCTGTCTTCTGAGCGATGACAGTGACATTCACAGTTTGCATTGCCCCATCCAGCCCTCCCCACCCTCCCACTTTTTTCAGCTCTGTGTAGACTATGGTCTTTGTACTAAATTACTTCTTTCAGATTTGCCTCTTTGGGATTATTTTGATTTGGTCTTGGCTTTTACTCTATGCCATCTGAGGACTCTTTTTTTCTCACCTGGTCATTTTGATTAGACTTGAATATTTCAGCTCCATAGTTACATTTCATTGCTTAGGATAGTCTCTGCAGAGAACAGCTTCCATCGACTAAGGCAGACTGCATGATGATTCACAAATAGTCACGGCATCTCATGGAGGTAGGATGATGCTACCTGAATGTACAGCCCAGCCTTGTAGCTTTTCTCTGGCCAATGACATGTAAGTGGAAGCAATACCTGTTACCACCAGGCAGACATGTGGTTTGTTATCTGTTTCTTTCACTTCTGACCTGTGTACTTGCGTTCTCAGTCGTGTCCGACTCTTGTGACCCCATGGACTGTAGCCTACCAGGCTTCTCTGTCCATGGGACTTTTCTGGCAAGGATACTGGAGTGGGTTGCCTTTTCCTTCTCTGGGGATCTTCTCAACTCAGGGATTGAACCCTTGTCTCTTGCATCTCCTGCACTGGCAGGCAGATTCTTTTACCCCTGAGCCAGCAAGGAAGCCCCCTTGTGATCTGATGCTGAAGTATATTCTAGATAGAATCTGCTCCCGCAACTAAGTCCTGGAACTTCTGGTGGGCAAGCCATGTGAATAAGAAAGAAATCTCTATTGTCGCAAGCCTTCATGCTGTGGAGGATCATTCAGTTCAGGAGACAACAGTCTATCCTGGTGGAGACATTTTTTTCTATTGAATATTACAAGATTAGTGCTCCCCTGAGCAGACTAGTTATACTGTAGATAGCTGGTCACTTATCCCAATGATATTGTCAATACTGAAAATATTTTGTAAAACTTCCATTTTGTGAACTGCTTTAAAATGATAAAATTACTACTTTTGTTGATAACAGCTAATGCTTTACAAGCATTATCTTATTTAATCTTGACAACAGCCCCGTGAGGTATGTTCTCTTAATTTCCATTTTCCAGACCAGAGAAACACAATCTCAGAAATGCTCGGTAATGATTCAAGATTGCACAGTTAAGAGGATGGTCAAGACTCAAATCTGCATTCTTCAGAGGCACAAACCCTAATGCCATTATTTTCTGCTCATACTTTACCTACCAAAATGGATATTTACAAGCTGAGTCATACACCTGACTCATCAGAGATGACTACAGACATTTTGGCTGCTTAGGAAAAATCAAAATAATTATTAAGTAATGAGAATTACATTGGATTTGATATTAGGAGTTGTGCGGTCAGGCTGCAGCTGTTTCTTACAAACAACCTTATTATGTGACCTTGGGATACATTTTTTTCCCCTTGCTCTGTCCCCTGGTATTTTCATCTGTAAAATGGAGCACTTCACTTCAGACCACCTGGCTCATGGATCTGAAGGATGGGATCCTTATTTCCCTGAAATGTATGCCAAACGATTGTATGTGAATTTTTTCCCCCCTGGGTAGAGGATCCATGCTATTCATAAGGTTCTGGAAAAGTTCTGTGACACCCTAGAGAGGAGGAACTTGAACTCTCTTGGTTGAGTATGACTTACTCTTTTGCTAGAAGAAGTGGGTGTAGAGGCAAGGAGATTTCAGTCTGACTAAATTGCAGTTGAGTTGCATAAGTTGAGTTTCAGTTTTATCAAAGGATAACTGGAAGGCAAGCTGTATCCTTTTATTAAAAATAATCATTAAAAATGTTTCTGTCTCACATTCCTGTGGCTCCTTGCTGCTTACGCTGCACAGAAGCCATTCTTTTGTCTCCCTGGCCAGGGACTGTGTCATTAGTTGTGGCTATTGGTCACTTCCCGTCTCACTCAGCCAAATAATCATGTTATTTTGACTGGAATGAGAATGGGTTCAGAGCTGTGAACTTAGACTCACAATCACTGGCAGATGCCTTTCCTGGAATGTGGGAGGAAAGGAAAACAGAGCAGGAAAATAGCATTCATGGAGCCTCTACATGAACCAGGCTCTGCCGGCAATTCATTCATTGTGATATAGTCATGCACATCTCTTTCTAACCAATATTTATTGGGTACATATCCTCCCTTGGTTCTGGGGATAGAAAAGTGAGCAATCAGACAAAAGAGTCCCCACATTTCTGGTATTTATGTCCTGGTGGGAGAGACAAAAAAATATTAGTCAAATATATGTTTCACATGTCCTACTTCAGGGCAGGATAGCAAGATGTCCTGCACAGTATAACCTCAACATTAAAGATGAGGAAACTGCAAATTGGAGACGTGAACTGACTCAACCCAGGGTCATATAACACAGGTAACAAGGAAGACTTGAACTTTCCAAGTTAGATTTTTCTGACTCCCAGATTACTTCCCCCACAGAAAGCTGTGTGTGTGTGTGTGTGTGTGTATGTGTGTGTGTTAGTCGCTCAGTCATGCCTGACTCTCTGCGACCCCATGGACTGTACCCACCCAGGCTCCTCTGTCCATGGACTTCTCCAGGCAAGAATACTGGAGTGGATAGCCATTTCCTTCTCCAGGGAATCTTCCAGATCCAGGGATCGGGCCTGAGTCTTCCCATTGCAGGCATATTCTTTACTGTCTGAGCCACCAAGGAAGCCTCAGAAAACAGCGGTCACAACTTAAAAGCCTATCCTTCAGTTGTGAGTCTTTGAGACAAACGTTCTTGAGGCTAATTCCATCCTGATGGAGATCTGAGTTTATGTAGAGAAAGCTGACTACTGTCTTTGCATCCAGTTGGAAAGCTTGAGACCATTATATATTCAAACCATTTTCTGCCCCCTTCTATCTTTGCTTCTTCTTGGGTTCTAATTACACACATGTTAGACAGTGCTTGACTTTGTCCCAGGTCTCAGTGCTCCTACTTATTTTCTCTCCATGTTTTTAAATCTCTTTTGCTTGGGTTGGATAGTTTCTAATGATCTGTCTTCTATTACATATTTATGGTTGTTTTCTCCATTCTTTATCTGCTCCTTCATTGATATATTATTTTAAACTTTTATCAGATAATTACTATATCCTTTCCTATGCAATGACCTTTTCTATTGCCTGACCTTTTCCTGAGAATGCATTCCTCTTTTCTGTCTCTTTGCATGTATAGTAATTTTTGGTTGAAAACTGGACATTGCAGATAATATATAATAGCACATCTGTATTCTGTTGTGTTCTTCTGAGGATTATTGGATTTGGGTTATAGTAAGCACTCAACTTGCCTGGATTCAAAGGTACATAGCACCTGAGAGTTTTTCTCTATTCTTATGGCTTTCCACTACTGCGCCCTTAGCCTGGCTCTCTGATCTCTCCCAGGTGCCTGTGTAAGTTGGTTATTAGCAAGAATTTGGGCAGTAACGGGACTCACATTTTCAGTAGTTCTTTTTTTTCCCCTAGGATTTCCCTCCTACTTTCCAGTTTGTCTGCTAACCTCAGGTCCTATCTACTGGTATGTCAAGCCCAGAAAGCTAGTTTTCTGCTACCCAAGCTATGCAAAATTGATCAAACACAGAGTTAAAGGTGATCATAATCTCAAAGCAGGAATAGAGACCCAGATGTAGAGAACAAATATATGGATACCAAGGGGGAAAGGGGATGGGTGGGAGGAATGGGAGATAGGAATTGACATAGATATATACTATTGATTGCTGTTTTTCAGTCACTTAGTCATGTCCAACTCTCTGTGACTCTATGAACTGCAGCATGCCAGGCTTCTCTGCTTTCACTGTCTTCCAGAGGTTGCTCAAAGCCATCTCCATTGAATCTGTGTATAAAATAGATAACTAATGAGAACAAACTGCATAGCACAAGGAACTCTACTTAGCGCTCTGTGGTGGCCTGAATGAGGAGAAAGTCCAAAAGGGAGGGGACATATGTATGTTTATGGCTGGTACAGTAGGATCTAACACAGGTGTTCCCAAGTGGAGTGGTGAAGAACACACCAGCCGATGCAGGAGATGTGAGTTCAATCCCTGGGTCTGGAAGATCCCCTGGAAAAGGAAATGACAACCTGCTCTAGTACTCTTGCTTTGGGAAATACCATGGACAAAGAAGCCTGGGAGGCTACAGTCCACGGAGTTGCAAAAGAGTTGGACATGATTTACCAGCTAAACAACAACAATAACAAACTAACACAACATTGTAAAGAAACTATACTCCAATAAAAATTTATTTAAAAAAAGAAAACAACAAAGCAAAACCACCCAGAAAACCCACAGATTTCACACTCTGCAGCTCCACCTTTGAAGAGCAGGCTTCTTTCTGATTTCTCCATGCTTTTTCCTCATCCCTCGGCATCTCTTTTAAACGTGTATCCTTTAGTGTCAGCCAGGGATTTGGGCAGAGATTACACTCAGCACTTGCATCTCACTACTTCTGTCATTCTTTTGTTGCCAGGAATTCCTCCTTAAATTTTCACCTGCTTTCCTAGCCCTGTATTCTGATTTCTGGTACCTTGAGTCACAGAGGATTTGGGTTTTCACAGTTGCAGCCCTGGTGGCTGTGGAGCAGTTTTGGGTCAGGAAGCCACAAATTCCCAATTCTTTTCCTTACAGTTGTGGGTTTGTTTTTTTTTGTTGTTGTTGTTGTTTTTAATTAAACTCTTCTCTGGCTTCTGCTTTTGGATGCTTTCCAAAGCCTTTAAGGAATTTTTGTTTTTACTTGGTTTTTATAATAAGTCATCTGCAGGAGGAATCATGTGACTCTTCCATTCTTGCGCTGTTGCTTCTACTTGGATTTGACTCTGAGAAAAATGTAAGGTGTTCAGGGTGGGGTGACATGTCTGTCTACTTCAGACATCTTGCTGAGCTGAGCCTCTTCTTTGACCTTTGGTCTCATTTCATTTCTTTTAGTCTTCTGTGTAAGTTATAGAGGCTGTCCCCAAGTAATGTGTAAGGAGGTTAGGGCTCTGTATGCAATTGAGCTAGAGGAAGCAGAGAGGCAATAGGGATCAGAATCCTTGCCTATAAGGAGAAGTCAGTGTCACTGGGGTGACGAGTGGATGGACCTGCAGGAACTTTCATAGTTTAATGCTGAGTAACATGCTGCCAGCCATTGTGCTGCAGTTCAGGTGCCATTTGCTTTGCAATACGTTGATTTAGAGATGTAAGGCTGCATGTCATGGAAAACACCTGTCTGCTTTCTTTTGCAAACCCAAGTTTATTCAACCCTGTCACTCTCCTCTCTTGAATCTATGACCGGTATGTATTGTTTTTGCCTGCCAAATACCTACCCTACCTTCTGGCCCAACATCCCAATTTTTCCTTGGGGAACCATCTTGGAATCAACCGCATAAGCTGTGATTGAGTGGGGCTGGGCCTGTGTTCAGGCTAATTAGAATATCCCCTCCTCTGACTACAATCATTAGTTAAAGCATGAGATGTGATCCAAGTTGGTCTACTGAGATTCATTCCCCAGACTTTTGTTAGAAACTTAGGGAAAAAGAAGTCCTTCATTTGAAACTGATGAGAAGATGGGATATAATCTTTACTAACTTTACAGCAGGGCTTCTCTGGTGGCTCAGACAGTAAAGAATCATTTGCCTGTTATGCAGGATACACAGGTTCGATCTTTGGGTTGGGAAGATCCTATGAAGAAGGGCATGGCAACCCACTCTAGTGTTCTTGCCTGGAGAACCCCAAGGACAGAGGAGCCTGGCGGGCTACAGTCCATGGGGTTGCAAAGAGTCAAACACGACTGAGTGACCAACAAACGTATACAACTTTATAGTACCAATAACTGCAGATAAAAATAAAAAAAAAAATAAAAATGTAGAGCTGGCCCTTTGTCCTTTCAATCCTGTTTCTGGATCTATGAATGCTGCCTTGACATCTCTTGGCAGAAGTCTGTTTCAGAGAAACCAACACAAGAGAAATTAGACTCGAGAGATGAGATAAGGCATTCATTTGGGCTTCTGAAAGCAGATATGCCTGGCATTTTTACAGCTAAATTTATACCTAGATTTTTTAGTTACCTAAGCCCTTAAATTTCTTTTATTCTTATGCCAATTTGAGTTGCATTTCTGTCACTTATAACCCAGGGAGTCCTGCCTGAATTGTAGCAATTCATTGTCTCTTCAGCCCCTACAGGATGAGATTAGAACTTACGGGTTTCACCGTTGTAGTGGGTTGAATAGTGTCCCGTTAAGATTCATGTTAGCCTGGACACAATGTGATCTTATTTTGAAATAGGGTCTTTGCAATAATTAGCTGGGGGCCCAAAATCCAATGGTTGCTATCCTTACAAGAAAACATGGGAACACACAGAGACACAGCATAGATGAAGATGGAAGCAGAGATTAGAGGGAGCCACCTATAAAGCCAAGAAATTGAAAAATTGCCAGGAGCCAACAGAATTTGGAAGAGGCAAGGATGGATCCTTAACTAGACCCTTCAAAGGAGCAGGACACTGCCAACACCTCAATTTCAGTCTTCTGGCCTCCAGACTGTGACGGTATAAATTTCTGTTATTTTATACCACTCAGTGTGTGGTAATTTGTTATGCCAGACCTAGGAAATTAATGCAGTGATCTAACTCCTACTTATTTTTCCAGCCTCCTTGTAGAGACAACAGGTCATTGTGGACAATAGCACAGACCTTGCAACTGGGCTTTCTGGATTCAATTTTGGCTTTTTCACACTAACCTTTCAAAGGCACATTTGTCTAAGGGAGCTAACCATGTACTTCTTAAGGCTGTTGTGAGAATAAAATGAGTCTATGTTTAAAGGCATCTAAAGCAGTTTTGGGCACAAATGATACATTCAGTAAATGATGGCTTATTTATTATTGTTATTATTGTTATTATGTTATTATTGTTATTATTATTGTTGTTATTATGTATTTACATAACCTTCACCACTGTCTCCTGCTACATTCGCAAAAGTGCTGCCTATTCCAACAAGAGGAAACTATTTGTACTTCCTCAAAAGAAACTTAGGCCAGGAGAGTTCAAGGAACTTCCGGCTCATGATCGACCAGCTTCCGTGTGTCAGATTTGGGATTCAAATCCTGGCTGGCCTGCATCCATGTCAAGCATGCATGCGTGTGTGCGCATGCTCAGTGGCTTCAGCCGTGTCTCTTTTCAACCCCGTGGACTCTCGCCCGCCTCCGTCTATGGGATTCTCCAGGAGAAAATATTGGAGTGGGTTGCCATGCCCTTCTCCAGGGGATCCTCCTGACTCAGGGGTTGAACCCACGTCTCCTGCTTTGCAGCTGGACTCTTCATCTGCTGAGACATGTGGGAAGCCCAACCACGTCAGATACTATGGATCATTCAGAGCTAAAATAGTGAGTGGTATCGAAGGACCCCCTCGATCTCCCTCTCCTTCCCTTTATCCCGAGCCCTCTCCTCCAGCTCTGTCAAGTCTTCAGATCCTGTCCAGTTATCAGACTGTGGGCTCGGGTGATGGGGTGCCCTCTGAGAGGGGCTGTGACTTTTTCTGAGGCCGGCAGGAATTTTCTTCCTCAGGCTAATAGGCCCCTCTTCCTGTCTCTAAAACCATTGAATATCTTTGTTTTGGGGGTGGGGGTGGGGACTTAGAAATCTCATTACTCCCATTTGTGATATTTGCAATCAGTAAAGACATCCCCTAAAAGCACTTTTTATATGCTCAGAAAGAGACAGACTGGGAAGGAAGCCTTGTAAACCTGAAGCAGATACTCCTGATAAAAGCCTGCAGGAAACATGCTCTTATTTACTTCGATGTTCTGCAAACTTTGCTATCGAAACCTTGTATTGATTTTGTCTCGGTCTCTGTCAACATGGTTACCCCTTGGATCAATACATCCTGATTATCTATCTCAGGACAGTTTGGAATGAAGAAATGGCTTTCTGAAGTTTTCTTTGTGTTAAGGTAAATTTTTTGATACTCTACCAAAACCCCAGAGAGGCTATCAGCATCTCTCTCTCTATATATTATATATATATATATATATATATATATATATATTTATTTATTTATTTATTTATTTATTTATAATTATATATTTATGTACACACACACATGCGTGCACACACAGGCCACACAGACACACATATGTATGATCTATCAATGCTGATATCTACATTTATCGAGCCATAGTTAAATTTCAGCATGTTAATAGATACAGATATATACACATGTAACAAATATATATATTACATAAATAGAAACTATAAAGATGAGTAGAGATAGTTCTAGATTGATTTACCTAAAGTATTTATATATTTAAGTATAATTTATGTATGTATATATACAGCCTCCCATCTCTCATCACAGGTGTTTTCCTTCATGCCTTCCTTCTGCCTGGCTCTCAGCTCTGTCTTTATTTCTCTTCATGTGTCTCCATGGCTCCTTCAGTCCCTTCAGCTCACCCATTTCTCCAATTCTGCTTCTGTCCTGTATCTCCAAATAAAACTACCATTGTGGCTTCCCAGGTGGTTCAGTGGTAAAGAATCTATCTGCCAAGCAGGAGGCATGGGTTTGACCCCTGGGTCAGGAAGATCTCCTGGAGAAGGGAATGACCACCCACCCTGGTGTTCTTGCCTGGGAAATCCCATGGACAGAGGAGTCTGGCGGGCTGCAGTCCAAGGGATTGCAAAAGAGGTGGACATGACTCAGTGACTAAACAACAACTGAACTGCCATTGACTGTCAGGAGAAAATTATTTTTTCCCCTAAGCCTAGGGGGAATTCTCCATCTCATTAGCTTTCCCTCCTTCCTAAGTTGTTGTGTGTGTATCAAGAAGTCATTTTTATATTAACATTTTCTCTCTTTTGGCCCAGTGACCATCCTGTGACATCAAGTTTTAACCCCATGAGATTCTAGAACAGGGGTAGCACACATTGCCTATAAAGGACCAGATGATCCTTGTTTTAGACATGGCCAGTCATATGGCCTCTGTGCCTGTTACTGGTCTTGTCCCTTTTATGTGCAAGACAATGTGTGAACAGGCAGTGTGTCTGTGTTCCAATTATTCACAGGATAAAGTAGCTTGCTGCCCCTGTTCTAGAACTCTCCCTTGGGAGATGGGGGCCCTCTCAATGTGTTTCTGACTTCTCCCCCTGCTCTCACACATTTGCTGTGGCTGCCCGTGATCTTGCCGGGCAACTTTGGACCAACTGCCTGAAGCCCCGCTTAGGCTTGTTTCTACTTTGTCACACTTTCTTGAGGAATGCACTTATGTACCCTCCCTTGTCAAAAACCTTTAATGATTTTCCCCATTGCCCACTCAGGAGGGAGTCATTCTCTAAGCCTGGCGGCCGAACCCGCAAAAGCAGGACTCCTTCTCCCCCTCCCCTTTATTCCTCTCGAACTTTTTACTTTATGCTGGGGTCTAGCCGATTAACAATGTTGTGATGGCTTCAGGTGGACAGTGAAGAGACTCGGGCATACATATACATGAATCCATTCTCCCTCAAAACCCCCTCCCATCCAGACTGCTACCTGATATTTAGCAGAGTTTCACGTGCTGTACAATAGGTCCTTGTTAATTATCCATTTCAAATGTGCACATGTCCATCCCACACTCCCTAACGCTCTCTTCCCCAGCATCTTCCCCTTTTGAGTGTCTGGGCCACTGCTGCATCCATCCATACTTGCTCACTCAGTCCCCTCTAAGCATCTCAAGGTGCATTTCTGTAACTTTTCTCAGCTCTGCACGGCTTCCCTCAATGGAACTCCTCTTTATTTTCCTACCCACTTACATCTCTTTCCTGATGTCTGCGTATCAATCCAGGAAAAGATCCTAATGGTCCCCACTGAGTCACAGAACCCTCCCTGGGCAAGTCTTTATTGTAGGGGGACTGGTTTTTGTGATGGGGCTCCTTGTATCCATCCCTGAGCCTGGGGGTTGGGGTGGGCAACTCTGATTGAAATTCTTTTAGGACCGTTTGCAAGAGGAGGGGGAAGTTCCTTCAAGATGCAGAGGTCTTAGGCGGACAAAAGCAGATATATCCGCTGCACAGATGCCTGTGAATGTTCTTAAGACGTGGTTTTGATTGTGCCACTTCCCTGCTGCAGGGAACTGAAGGGATCAATGCTTCAGTGTGGCGACTGAGATCTGAGGTCATGAGGCTCCAGTCTGTGGCTCTAGGACGTCTGTGGGCCACTGAATACTGGAGGTCAAGTTCCTTCTTCTGAACACTGTCTTTAGACAGCTGTCAAACTGGACTTTCCAAAAAAGCACCAGTCATGTTCCATCTTCCTTCCTATTCATTTCTGATATTTTCTCTTCCTGGAATGATCTCTTCTTCTTACTCCATCTGAACATGCATGGAAGAAGTGCTTTACTTAAAATGCATCCTGATCACCTTCTAAAATCCTGAATCCCTCTGCTTCAATCTTCATAGCCTCTAATTTACATAGATCATGAATTTTTGTGCGCTTGTATCCTCTTCTGTAGGATAACATGTTGGGTGTCAGGGCTTCCTTTTTCTGATATATTTTTGTATCCCCCTTGTTCATAGAATGTTTCTTTCATACAAAAGGCACAATATTTGCTGGATTGAATTTAATTGAACTGATTAGTACATGTCACTCTAACTTTGACAATCTGTGCCATTCGTTTAGTATTTGTATTTGTCAACTTTTATTGTTAATTATTTAGGCATATTTTTCTAAGTTGTATCACCTTTGCCTAGGTCATCAAAAGATGTTTTCTTTAATGGGATAAATGTTGATCATGTGCCTGCTACATGCCAGGCATCGTGTTAACTACTATAACCATAGCAGAGAACACGGCAGACCTGGTTGCTGCCTTTGTAGAGCTTATGGTACATAAAATATGTACCTATGGAAACAAGTGCTAGGGCTAAGATGGGAGTGGGATGAAGAAGCTAAAAGAGAGTATGAGTAGGTTGGGGGAAGAAGGGTCATGTCATCCATGTGTGTAAGATGAATGACTCAGCATTGTAACAGGTGAAAAATAGTCATTTCCTTTCTTGGTTAGATCTGTGTCCCTTCTCCAGCTTACACTGAGCTGCCACACAGGGCTAAACCTCACTTCTATTCTTCTAGGTTTCCATGGTTCTTTCCTTTCTTCTTAGTGCATTTAACATAGTATATTGAAATCTTCTCTTTAAAGTCTGGCTTACAGAAAAGCAGATTGCATCTTGCTCAATGGGTCTGTCTCTGAGTGTCTAGCATGATGCTTGGCTCATGGTGCCTAACAAGTGTCTGTTGACTGCAAAAATGAGCTAACCAAGGTGAGCCTGGATTGGGTTGGGAGAAACCAGAGTCTTATCGAAAGGTGCACAGTCAGGGATTGCCTTGTGACCTGGATCAGGCACTCGGAGTGTTCATAATAGCCCCTTGTTACAGGGTGAGGGAAGAAGGCGCCAGGGTTGCAAGGACGAAGGCTGATGTTCTGATGTTGTTTGAAGCGAGATAATCTCCCAGCTTCAAATAGGGAAGCACATGACCCTTGCGCTAGACCAGAGGGCTAGAGACCTTGACTTGGGAGTGCTGGTTGAGCGATGCCATTATTATCTTCCACCAAGAGGTTACTGGAAAGTACACCTCCCTCCCAATTCCTAAAAGCCAGGGCCATGACCTTGTCTGGGACTTTGTCTTGTTTTGAAGAAGTCTGTACTTTGGCACGTGCAACTATTTTCCTCCTTTAGAAACAAAAATAGCCTCTGTCCTTGGTACACTGTATTCTCTGGCAGGGGGAGGGGTGCCAAAGTGGCATTAGCAGAAGTCAAAGACAGACACCAAACTAGTCATTGGAGACTTTTCGTTCAGTAAGATTCATGTCTTAATAAACAAACAAACCAAAAAAAGCAAAACAGAGAAGGAAACACTATGACAAGTTGAGAGAGATACTGTTGCAAAAAGGAAAAGGGTTACATTTTAGCACTTTCATGACACTTTTCCCCTCTGCATTTCCAACATGGGACCAATTTTCATTACATCATCAGCCCCAGTTTCTTGTGAGCAAGGGCTCAGAGAGGGTGCCACCTTGCCCTACAACAAGGAAGTGACAATCACCAAGGTACCCGCATCTGAGCTTGCTCTCAGTGGGTGAGCAGGGCTGTGAGGAAGCAGAGTATGTGTGTGGTGGCATTTCTTTACCAAGAACCCCCCTGCATGTGCCAGTTCGGTCAGTGGTAGGGAGACAGGAAACAGGCAGTGTTGAATTCCCCTGGCTTCTCCAGTGTGGGTCTATACTCAAATGTACCTCTAGACCAAGCTGAAGAATAGTGGAGACTGGCTCAAGAAACTTAGAAAAATATGTGCGTTTACATTAATGTGTGTGTGTGCTTTAGTTCAGTTCAGTTCAGTTGCTCAGTCATGTCCAACTCTTTGCGACCCCATGAATCGCAGCACGCCAGGCCTCTCTGTCCATCACCAACTCCCGGAGTTTACTCAAACCCATGCCCATTGAGCCGGTGATGCCATCCAGCCATCTCATCCTCTGTCATCCCCTTCTCCTCCTGCCCCCAATCCCTCCCAGCATCAGGGTCTTTTCCAATGAGTCAACTCTTCGAATGAGGTGGCCAAAGTATTGGAGTTTCAGCTTCAGCATCAGTCCTTCCAATGAATATTCAGGACTGATCTCCTTTAGGATGGACTGGTTGGATCTCCTTGCAGTCCAAGGGACTCTCAAGAGTCTTCTCCAACACCACAGTTCAAAAGCATCAATTCTTCGGCGCTCTTAGTCGCGCTTAGTTGCTCTTAAAAGCATCTTACTTTAAGTTAATAGGTGTGGGTTAAAGTTGTTACTCCATCCCTTTTAATTGTGAGACACTGGATGTCTGCTAAGTACCTCTCACTCAGAATATTTTCCATCTGATTCTTCCCCTTCTAATTTGCCCAGACTGATCAGCTCAAATGTGCCTCCTTCCTGAATCCTTACCTGATCCTACTTGAGAAAACTGAGTATAGAGAATTTAGGCATACGCGTGTGTGCTCGGTCACTCAGCTGTCTGACTCTTCGCAACCTTATGAACTGTAACCCACCAGGCTTCTCTGTTGGTGGGATTCTCCAGGCAAGAATTTTGGAGTGGGTTGCCATTTCCTCCTTCAGAAGGTTTTCCCGACACAGGGATCTAACCCACATCTTCTGCATTGGCAGGTAACTCTTTACCACTGAGCCACCTGGGAAGCCCATTTAGGTGTAGTTTTCAGCTTAGTCTTGGATTCACATGTACCCGTTATGCTCTATTACAGTTTCTCAAACATGCTGTGGTTTCTGCTGCCTCAGGTCCTTTGCACATGCTGTGACTTAGACAAACTTCACGGCACACTCCAGGTGGTCTCACAAGGCTGCTTCCTCCTGATCCTCCAGTCCTCAACTTCATTGGCCCCTCCTTGAGGAGTACTTCCTTGATCTCCAGTTTCAGGTTTCCCTGTGGCTCTCTTCTCTCAAAGCACTTTGCTCCCTTCCCTTCATGGTGCTGGGCACAACTCTTCATTCTATAGTAATTCCTTCACTTGTTGTTTAATGTCTTCTTCCCTCTCTAAACTCTAACATGAACAGGTACAACAGTAGTTTCATAACTAGACCTAAACCATTACTTGACCTGTGTCAGATACATAGTAAGTGCACAACAAATGTGTTTTTTTTTTTTTTTTTTTTTTTGGCAGGGGTGGGGGGCTCGAAGATTAAACAATTAAAGACAAGTTGTGAATAAAGGGAGAGGAGGAAGAAAAAGCTGGAGAATGTAGAAATACTTATTCTCCCTGTGGAATTTGGTGATGGAGGCACATGTGGCTGACTTGGAGAGATTCTGGGAGCGAGGTACCTGGGCATTCTGTGAGGCTGCTGTGTGCTGCACGCTGCCAGGGCTAGTAAGGGGGTCTTGGGTGAACACAGCCCTCCCTGAAGTGTGCGGCTGCCATGGAGGCCCAGGTCCAGCTGGGTCTTGTCAGAGGTCTGGCAGGTGGAGCTGCCTGCAGCGTTTTTCTTGCCTGGGCACTGACAGCATTCCAACTTCAAAGCTGGAACACACTGACCGGGAACAGTGTGACCTTTGGCACAATTCCTTCCCTTCCCCTCCCTTGCTCCTGTGCAGGGAGGCGGGAGCCTTGCTCCCTTGTGTGGGCTCTTGCCAGTCTGGAGAGCAGGTTTTCCTTAGATCCAGATACTGGGGGAAAGGAGAGGCAGAGAAGGGACAGAGGGGCAGCTGCTCTTTGAGCATCAGGGAAGTCAGATTGGATTCTACCATATTTAGAATGTGGTATGTTGATAAATTATGCATCAGCTTGAGAGGCTTTCTCTCTCTAGGCCCTAGCTCTGAGTGGGAGCTACTCACATTTGCCTAGATTCTAGAAAAAAAATTAAAGAGTGGGGCCACCACCTCCCAGCTACTTCCCATCTGGTCATCTTGATGAACGGACTTGGATGTGATTTAGCTGGTAGTTATTAGAGGGCTCATTGAACCTCAGTCTACTCATCTTTGAAATGGAGATAAAAATAGAAATTTCCTAGGGCCATTATGAAGATGGACGCTAACATGCATAAAATGCCTAGCATAGTGTCTGGCATGAGGCAGCAGGCAGTCATTAATAACAGTTGCTCTTATCACCATCAGAGTTATCATAGTTATCCTAGGCTACCTGGTCACTCTGGGAAATATGAAACCTTACTGACATAGCCTAGCTTCCCTGGTGGCTCAGTGGTAAAGAATTTGCCTCACAATGCAGTAGACAGAAGAGATGCAGGTTCTATTCCTGGGTTGGGAAGATTCCCTGGAGGAGAAAATGGCAACCCATTCTAGTATTGTTGCCTGAGAAATCCCATGGACAGAGGAGCCTGGTGGGCTACAGCCCATGGGGTCATAAAGAATTGGACACAATTTAACATACATGCATGCATTAATATAACTATTTCTCAGCTGAGAACAAGGAGACTGGGAGGTTATCAAATAATTTTCTCATGATCACACTGCTAATACATGTTGAAAAAGGGCCCATATATCCAGATCTGTCCCTCTCCATTCAGGGGCTTTCTCGGTCTCCTTCTTCTTCTTTTTTCTTTCGTTGGCCATGGCTTACTTCCTTGAGCAACAGAATATGGTTTATGTTGTTAACAACTGCAGAAGGCATATTATCTTTACTATCAGAAACAAAGAGAACGAGCTGCCAATGTTTGTGGAGGATTTGATAGTTTATGGTTCTTGCCTGGAGAATCCCAAGGATGGGGGAGCCTGTTGGACTGCCATCTCTGGGGTCGCACAGAGTCGGACACGACTGCGGCGATTTAGCAGCAGCAGCAGCAGGATTCCTTTACCTCCATTGTCTTTTTATGGAATCCATGATTCTGCTTTTGTATATGGAAAAAATCTAGGAAGTATCGAGACAGTGACTCCATGAGATACTTTCCTCTGAGCTAAGGCCTCATTTACATACACTACAGGAGTGACTAGCTAATTCCTGGGAAGTATACTTATGTGGCCCGCTTAATCTCCGCTCTGCCATTCATGGGCCATCTGACCTTGGCCATTCTGTGTGTGTTTCTTCATCTATAAAATGGGGATCATTAAAATAGTATAAGACAATGTATATAAGCCACTATCACAGAAGCTGGTGCATGTGAGAACTTGATAAGTAGTAGACCCTATTAGGCTGAAAAATACCCAGATTCTTTTCTTAGACTTCTGTTTTTGCAGCAGCTGGGCAAAATCAGACTTAAAAATATTATGTTGGAGAATACCCAGGAAACCTGTGAGCACTGGGGGAGTTGGGCAGAAACCCCCAGTGTTTTAGGATAAACAAAAATAGCAGTCAGCAAGGGGGTGGCTTTGGTTCAGGACCAAGGACAGCTCCAACTTGTTCCCTGCCCCCTCAGTGGGGACACTATGTCTGTAGTCTGTGGAAGAAGGTTTCCACCCCAGGGCTTCCCTGTTGGGTACTTGCCACAATCTCCCTGTTTTTCTGTGTTTGCTTCTCCTTCCTCTCTTACCATGAAATATTTCTTACATAACAGGAAGCATAGGGAATAGAATAATCATCACCTTTGCACCTAGCAGTCCAATTTAACACATGTTGGCATTTTGCCACAATTGCCTCTGATATTTTGGTTTGCTTTTTAAATTTTATTTATTTTTGCCATGTCACACAGCATGTGGGATCTTAGTTCTCACACCAGGGATTGAACCCATGCACCCCCCCACCCCGCCCCCCGCACAGTGGAAGCTGTAGTCCTAACCACTGGACTACCAGTGAATTCCGTTTTTTTTTTTTTTCTTTTTTTTTTTAAATGAGGCCACTAAAGCTCCCTTTGTGGTCCTCCCCCCATCACACGCCTCTCCCTCCTGCCCAGAGATGCCCCTGTTCTAAGGCTGGTGTTCCATCTTCCATATCTTTCTCCTTTTACCACCACCAGTTTTCTTCTACTCATCTAAGTCTTCTGCATTTTTAAGAGCCAGGCCAAACCCCTTACCCCTCCAGTTCATGGTAACCTTTCTTGCAGAGCATTGTTGCATTCAGTTTTGGAGGGTGTTTGAGGATTTCTCTTTTCTCATTTTAATCATTCATCAAACACGTGCTGAGCAGGCCCTCGCTAGAGGCAGCACTCTCCTACTTGCTGGAGTTACAAAAGTGAAGTTGCACATGGCCCCTGCCTCTGAGAGCTCAGAGAACATGTCATGTAGCTTCATATCATTTGTTGGTGAGAAAGCAAGCCTGCTGGGAGAGGGGCCCACCTTTAGAAGTCTGCCACAGCTCCCACACAGGAATCAGACCTCACATAAACCCTGGAGGCCTTGAGACCAGAAAACTGGAAGCAGTAGGAGGACAGGAAGCAAGGTAGAAGTTCCTGTGACATATCAGGCAATGTGTGGGGCAATTTAAATATATCATCTCATTTAAAGTTCCACAAATCAGGGAAATGAGTTACTCCCTTCCTTTATTCCATGTAAAGTCAAGGCTTTGAGAGCCACCAGACCTGATTAGAAGTACAGTTCATGTTTGAGTTGGAGTTTTCTAAGATCAATGTCAGTATTTATCTGGCTCTTCTTTAGACTATGAATGGCTTGAGACCGAGACTGAACCAAATTCATCTCTCGTTCCCAAGGACCAGAGTGGTTCCTTGGCAGGTACTTGATTCATGAAAATTTATACTATGATTGATCTCTGGGGTACATTGATCTCTAGGTCCAGCCCTCAAGGAGTTTACCATCTAGACAAGAAGGCAGGCTTTGGTAACAATGCAGGAAAACAGGGTACAAGGCCAATCACACAGATAGGATTTATACTCTCAATGAGATGGGATATATTTTCTTTGTTGGCCTTACCCTTTAAAAAGCACTTGGTGGATGCAGAATTCCCTGGGAACTCCTACACTGCACAGTCAGGCCAGCTCTTTTCTCCCCAGGTCTGACTCACCCAGCCCCATCCTTGGCTTCTCCATCTGCCCTTTGCTCTACCACCCTTCTGACTTTGGGCTCAAACTTGCCACATGGGTTCTCTGCTCCCTTGTTTCACTTTGGCATCTCTTGCTATCTTGATGAGAATCTTCTGCTCCAACCTGTGATACCTAATCAGCTGAACCAAACCCCACCCCCTGGTCCTCCTTACTCCTACTGTTCACTACCCCCAAAGTCAGAAGGATGTGGCTTCAGATGTACACTATGACCTAATGCCCCTTCCAGAACCCATATCTTCTCCAAAACAGTAACATCTGGGTGGCATGAGCCACTTTGCAGATTGGTGAAGTCTATGACCCCTCTTTAAAGGAAATGAACCATGCTGAGAGATAGTTATCAATCAATGGATAGTTAATAGATAATAGATGATAGATACATAGACAGATGGTAGATAACTGTATTTGTTATCTTTTACTGAGAATCAAATACATATTAAAACAACAGACATCTCTTTTCTCATGGTTTCTGTGGGTCCAGAGTCTGGGTGTGGTTAGCTGAGTCTTCTGGTTCAGGATCTCTCACAAGGCTGCAAGCCAGGAGCTGAGCAGGATAGCAGTCATCTTCAGATCGACTGGGGGTGGATCTGCTTCCAAAGCTCACTCAGTGTTGGCAGGATTTGGTTTCTTATGGGAGGTCAAACTGAAAGCTTTGGTTCCCCAATGACTATTGACCAGAGATGGTTCTTAGTTCTTTCCCATAGAGCAGATCACAACATGGTGGCTGCTTCATGAGAGTGACCAAGTGAGAGGGATAGAGACTAAGACAGAAATCACCATCTTTGATACCCTCATCTTATAAGTTGCATCCTCTCACTCTTACCATACTCTGTTCTTTAGAAACAAGTCATTAGGTTCAGCTCACAATCACGGGAGAGGACTATCCAGGGCATGAATAGCTGATGAGTGGGGTTGGGGAAGATCCTAAAGGATCATCCTATAGCCTGGCTACAAGAGTACCTGCGTGCCTCCTAAGTTGCTTCAGTCATGTGTGACTCTTTGCAACCTTATGGACCATAGCCCACCAGGCTCCTCTGTCCGTGGGATTCTCCAGGAAAGAATATTCGAGTGGGCTGCCATGCACTCCTCCAGGGAATCTTTCTGACCCAGGACCCGAATCCGCATCTCTTATGTCTCCTGAATTGGCAAGTGGGTTCTTTACCACTCACGCCACCAGGGAAGCCCAGCTACACAAGCACAATATGCACTTATTTATGGAGGCATTAAATAAGATCTAAGAGATTCAGTAGCTCAGGTGACTTTGAAGTAGACTTGAGTACAGGCACACCTCAGAGATACTGCAGGTTTGGTTCCAGACACCTGCAATAAAACAAATATCACAATAAAGTGAGTCACATAAATTTTTGGTTTCCCAGTGCATATAAAAGCTATGTTTATACCATACTTATTGTAGTCTATTAAGTGCACAATAGTATTATGTCTTTAAAAAAAAGTGTAGACCATAATTAAAAAATATTGCTTAAAAAACAAAAGCTAACCATCATCTGACAACTCAGGGTTGTCACAAAACTTTAATCTGTAAAAAGAAAATTTGCAGTATCTGTGAAGTGCCATAAAGTGAAGTGCAATGAAATGAGGTCTACCTGTACCAACAACAATGTGACATATGATAGCAGATTATCCGTAATTTTTGTGGATGACAAAAATCACAGATATTGTTTATACACTGGGATTTTTGCCTATATTCACAAGTAATGAAAGTACTAAATTTCAGTTAGATGTGAGTGAAAATAAAGCTGTATTTTTTTCTCATCCAAACTCACAGATCTCCACAGAACTATGTCCCCTGATCCTTGTTGAATCCATGGACCCAAATGAGGAATCCCTGCTCAAGAGATGGGAGGCAGACAGAAGTAGCCTGTTGCTTGACCACAGATGATGTGTATCACTCACTCTAAGTAATTCAGCGGGTTTGGAGCTAAAACTTTTCCCAAGAGGGTTCACAATGTGGGCAGAAATTAGTGGGGCCACTGCCATCTAAGTTCTGGTTCTCTGCCTTAAATATTTGTAAATCCAATTTTGAGATGTATATCTTAAGGTGATAAGCAATTAAAATTAGATTAAAATTAACCAGATAAAAGGCTGATGTATAATATATTTTACTCAACCTGCAATGCATTTAATTATCCATTTAATCTCTCATTCCTTCAGCACACGTTGTTAAGCACACACTTACTGACCACTACAGTTTTCGAGGCGCAGAGATAAATGCTAGGGCCAGTGGTATCCAAGTAATGGTTAAAGACATAACCTATGACCTCCAGAGGCTCCTGGTTGCTCATGGTGTTTCTTAACTTCCCTTTTCACCCAGACACATGCATGACCATGACATTAACTGAACAGAGAACTGTTCTCTTTTCCAACCATCCCTGTGTTAGTTCACTTCCACATAGAAACTTCTACAATTTCAGAACACTAGGAGAGGCAGCTTCTATCCTGGCTTGCTTCTTTCCATGAAATAATGACTTTTTTGCTGGTAAGCCTGGTATCCCTCTTCTTAGAACACAGCCTTGTCTTGGTGAAGGGTCTTGAGTAACTCAATGAAGCTATGAGCCATGCCATACAGGACCACCCAAGATGGACCCGTCATAGTGAAGAGTTCTGACAAAACGTAGTCCACCAGAGGAGGGAATGGCAAACCACTCCAATATTTTTGCTGTGAGAATCCCACCCATGAAGAGCATGACAAGGCAAAAATATATGACACTAGAAGATGACCCCCCAGGTCAGACGGTGTCCAATATGTTACTGGGGAAGAGCTCATTTCACATACTAGTAAGGCTATGCTCAAAATCCTTCAAGCTGGGCTTCAGCAGGATGTGAACTGAGAAATTCCAGATGTACAAGCTCAGTTTAGAAAAGGCAGAGAAACCAGATATCAAATTGCCAGCACTCGTTGGATCATAGAGCAAGGAATTCCAGAAAAATATCTACTTCTGCTTCATTAACTACACTAAAACCTTTGTGTGGATTACAACAAAGTGTGGAAAATTCTTAAAGAGATGGGAATACCAGCACCTTACCTATCTCCTGAGAAACCTGTATGCAGGTCATGAAGCAACAATTAGAATCTTACATGGAGCAACTGACTGGTTCAAAATTAGGAAAGGAGTACCACAAGGCAATATATTGTCACCCTGATTAGTTAACTTATATGCAGAGTATATCATGACAAATGCCAGGCTGGATGAAGCACAAGCTGGAATTAAGATTTCCGTGAGAAATATCAGCAACCTCAGATATGAAAATGATACCACTTTAATAGCGAAAGCAAAGAAACTGAAGAGCTTCTTGATGAAGGTAAAAGAGGAGAGTGAAAAAGCTGGCTTAAAACTCAACATTCAAAAGACTGAGATCATGGCATCCAGTCCCATCACTTCATGGCAAATAGAAGAGGAAAGAGTAGAAACAGTGATAGATTTTTTTCCCCTTGGGCTCCAAAATCACTGTGGATGGTGACTGCAGCTGTGAAATTAAAAGACACTTGCTCCTTGGAAGAAAAGCTATGACCAACCTAGAAAGCATATTAAAAAGCAAGGACGTCACTTTGCCAACAAAAGTCCTTATAGTCAAAGCTATGGTTTTTCCAGTAGTCATGTACGGATGTGAGAGTTGGACCATAAAGAAGGCTGAGCACTGAAGAACAGATGCTTGCAAACTGTTTTGATGGAGAAGACTCTTGAGAGTCCTTTGGACTGCAAGGAGATCAAACCAGTCAACCCTAAAGGAAATCAACCCTGAATATTCACTGGAAGGACTGATGCTGAAGCTGAAGCTCCAATACTTTGGCCACCTGATGCGTAGAGCTGATTCATTGGAAAAGACCCTGAATGCTGGGAAAGATTGAGGGCAGGAGGAGAAGAGGGTGGAAGAAGATGAGATAGTTGGATGGGATCACCGATTCAATGGACATGAATTTAGGCAAACTCTGGGAGATAGTGAAGGACAGGGAGGTCTGGTGCGCTGCAGTTCATGGGGTCACAGAGTCAGACATGACTGAGCAACTGAATAACAACACCTAGAAGGCTGAGATCAGGACCCTGACTCTCATTAACCTGCTATTCATTGTTTCTCTCTCTCTCTGGAGTCACATGTGTTCTCTTGGTTCCTGCCTTTGTCATAAGGTCAGCCCATGGGAGCAGGCTGCACCCTGAGTCAGGTGAGGGAAGGATGAGAGGGGTAAGGAAGAGAGGGAGGGGAGAAGAGAGGAAGCCCTGAAGTTCTGTAGCTGCAACTGGGTGAGGGAGCCCATCAGGAGAGGAAGCTATGTTCTTCCATCCATATTTACACCAAAAGGCAAAGAGGCTGTTCCTACATAACTCCCAGGTCTGCGGCTCAGTCAGAGGGGCGAGGGGTGTAATTATCAGCAAACATTTCACATCCTCCCACGGCCATACCCAGGCTGACACATAATTCATGCCCTAGCCACAACTCATATTTGTTTCTCTCATGCAAGAACGCTACTCTTAAGGCCACAGTTCATTTCTGTGGGTCTAAGAGAGGATATATGTATATGAATAGCTGATTCACTTTGCTGCACAGCAGAAATGAACACAACACTATAAAGCAATTATACTTCGATAAAGAATTAAAAAAAAATAAACACAAAAACCTTATTGTGAGCCAAGCAATGGGCAAGATGCTGAGGATTGAGGCAAGAGTAAGTCAGAGGAATTGCTCTCATGAAGTTTACATTTTGGAGGCTAGAGATATACAATAAACAAACAAACCAAGGTATGGCGATGAGATGCTGGACGTGTTTTACAAGAAACAGACAGCGGATTGGAGTGAGAACCACCGGGATACCCATGATGTGACACGGTGGTCAGGGAAAGCCTCGCTCTGTGAAGGAGGCGTTGGAATGGGAGCTGCCAGGCAAAGATCTGGGTGGATGGAGGTTGGCTGGAGGAGACTGAAGGCAGAGTCAATTGCGTGGGCACTGAGGCTTGGTGTGTCTGAAGAGAGAAGTTTATATACTTTGACTTAATCTTGTTCAAAGAAAAATAGCACATAATATGATGCCTTCAGTATACAGGTGGTATAAACGAACACATTGTCTGCGTGCTAAGTGGCTACAGTTGTGGTTCCTTTGTGCATGAGATTCTCCAGGCAAAAATACTGGAGTGGGTTGCCATGCCCTCCTCTAGGGGATCTTTCTGACCCAGGGATCGAACTTGCATTGCTTATGTCTCCTGCATTGGCAGGTGGGTTCTTTACCACTAGCACCACCTGGAAGCCCCAGCGAATTCGTGCGTGCTAAGTCATTTCAGTTGTGTCTGACTCTTTGTGACCCTATATCCTGTAACCCCCGGGCTCCTCTACATTACCAGTAAAATAAGGTGCTTTTTTTCCCCTCTGTATAGGCCTTAGTTGTGCTCACCACACTTTATGAAAATGAATCACTGCTTTTAGACTCATGCTAGAGAATGGAGAATAATTCTAGAGACTTAATTGCTACCAGCCACAACACCTGTCTTTCTAGAACAAGGCTGGATAACTCCCATCTTGGCCTTTCATTCTAGACTCTCCAGACACCATCTCCATGTTGATCCATTTCATGTTTGATGGATATACTTAGACTTTTAAGCAATCTGCTCATGTAGCTATGTATATATTAGTTGCTCAATCATGTCCAGCTCTTTGTGACCCCATGGACCATAGCCTGCCAGGCTCTCCTGTCCATGGAATTCTCCAGGCAAGGACACTGGAGTGGGTTGCCATTTCCTTCTCAGGGGGATCTTCCTGACCCAGTGATCAAACCCAGGTCTTCTGCATTACAAGCATATTCTTTACCCGGTAAAGAATCTGCTATTCCTTCCTATGACCTCATCCAAAGAGATTTCTAGATTTCTGGGAAGCTCCAGCCTTTCTTTTTGTCCTTGCTGAGATCCTTCACCTTTAAGGATCTCTGCCATATTATGAGTACTCATTCTTCTTTATTAGCATTCTTTTTTCTGGTTGTTTGTAAGTTTCCGCCCTGGGAGGTCCAGCTGCGTTGGAATTTCCTTCTCTCTGCCTGCCTCTGGCAGCTGCTTCATCAGACCACACTCCGTCCAGCAGGCAGAGCTCTCTGCCTCTCTCTCCTCCAGGTTCCCTTTGGCCTCAAATGCTTATCGAAGAGCTCAGAAAGAGGACGTAAAAAAGGGGGCTTCCCGGTGGGCATCCGTGAGTCACTGCGCAGACAGGCTGTGGCAGGTCCTTCTCACCATCTGATGAATCATGAGTGTGGCCAAGCAGATGGTCATCGAGCAGATAATGTGTCAGTCTCTCTGTCAACTCTGCTTGGCCCCCGACACCACAATAGCCTACATCTAGGACCATTGGAGGCATGTGATCCAACTGTATAAGAAACTTGGGCCAACAAAGAGGGTGGTACAGCCTTAGTTTCTAGAAGGTTGAACTGAAGGTTAAATATTGTCACAGAGATACTCAAGATAAGTTTGCCATCCTGACCAGCAACGATCCAAGGGATGTCTTGCTCACGCAAGTCCATTCTCTCCACAAACATAAACGCTCTATTTTTCATCTGAATGCGTTCTCGTCGTTAAGGTCTCATTTCATTTGTCAGGAAACAACGCAGAGCAAATGAGGGCTCCTTCCTACAAGGCAGAGAATAATGGCAGCTGCTCTGCATCAGGCACCCGCTCGCCCAGGCACTGGCTGCTGCTGTGACCTCACTTTTACGCCTTCTAACACAGGACAACTCACCTTGGGACATAAACGGCAGGATCGAGGCTGGAGAGTTTCAACAGTCTCCCCAGGTTCTCACAGGTAGGAATGGTAAAGTTGATTTTTGGAGAATTATTCCAGTTTTTTTTTTTTTAATAAAGGATACAAACCAGAACTAGCCAAATGACGATGCACATAGAACAAGGTCCGGCAGGGTCCTGAATACAGAGTTGCTATGCTTTCCTTACAGAATCAGGGTGCATCACTCTCCCAACATATCATCAACCAGGAAGTTCCTCCATACTTTGATGTTGAGAGCTTTTTTTTGTTTTATTGTGCTAAAAGTCACATAATATTAAACATACTATTTTAACCATATTTAACTGTACCTGGAGAAAACCATAATTCCAAGGATACACACACCGCAATGTTCATTGCAGCACTCTTTACAATAGCCAGAACATGGAAGCAACCTAAATCTCCATCAACAGAGGAATGGATAAAGAAGATATAGTATGTATATACAATGGGTTAAGCTGATTTTAGAATAAGGTGACCATACAATTTATCAACCAAGCATGGGCACTTTTGAGGGTGAAAGGGGGCACTCTTAGGAATTTCATCAGGCAACAGATGTAAAAGTGGAATGTTTCAGCAGGTCGGGATATAAGGATGCTTTTGTTTCGAACCAATCTTTTCAGCTCCAAAACCCAGGTTTTCCCACTCATCATATGGAGTCCTGGGAAGGTAACAGGAGAAATTTGAACTCAGCTCCCACTTTCTTTTGTAACATTTTTGCCTGCTGATTTATTCCCATCTCAGGACACTGCTCTGCTTTTAAGAAGTCCTGCGGGAGAGTGTGCTGTGCTGCTGGGTACGGGGACTTCGGCCTCTAAGACCATGGTGTCTGAGGACAGGAAGTCACTCTCATTCATTGTATCTTAGCATCTGACATAAAAGCATTCAGTATCTGCTTAACAGATGTTTGTTCAATGAATGAATGAAATTATATACAGAGGCAATCAGGTATGAGTGGCATACCTGGAAGTATAAATTTTGGGGGGTATAAATTAGTGGGAGATGTCCAGCACACAGAGAAAAACAAGACAGAGATAAACAGGCTAAGCTTCAGTTTCATCCTTAAAGCAGAGCCACCAAAGGCTCTGAGTAGGAAAGCCACTCGGTGTGGTTTGCATTTTGGAAACAACACTCCCCATGGTCATGTTCCAGGTGAAGCCCGCAAGTAACTGGACACTGGAGGCATTTAAAACATGTTTTCAAAAGGGCTACTGAGTGCCCAGCATAATATAACCTTTTACATATTTGAGAACTCTCCAAGTTGGGGCAAGTGCCTGCCAGAATCAGCATCAGCCTCTGGACACATCCTCCGAGCAGTGATGGGTCACCCTGGTGGGGCACCCCAGAGCTGCTTTTTCAGGGGAATCGGTCCCCACTGGTTGCTCACCGGCTTCTCCCCCCTGTATCAGCAGTTCTGACCTGTGGTAGGCTGGGTGGGGAGGAGGCTCCTGCCCAGATTTAGGAAGCTGAGGAGTGGATTCTTTGGCCAGGGCAGGTCCCTTCAAGGAGAATTTTCCTGTTTTTGCTCTCCATCACTTCTGTACCATTGGAGGGCCCGGGTTCAGGCTTGTGGCTGGGGACAGGGTACATGAGGGGCTTTCGGGCATGGCAGTTCTCTCCACCCCCACCCTGAGTGGGGCTGTGGTTACTACTGCTCTTCCAGGGCAGCCCCGGGAATCTTGCTGTTTGCAGCCCTCTGCCCTCAGGCTGCCCGCAAAGCTTTACCCTGTCTGGCCAGCAGGCCACCAGGCAGCGTAGATGAAAGGCACTCTTCACACTTATGGCGACTGGAATGCTCTGTTGGTAAACCAGGCGATGTGGAGACCAGTTCGTAAGTACCTCACAGTCTGTTGGTGGATGGTGGGTCCCTGGTGTCGACCCTTTCACTGGCTTTCCTCCAGGCACAGACTTCTTCTGACACAGTCCCAGGACAGCCTGGGTGGGAGTGTCCAGGCCCAGTGCTCAAGGATGCCTGAACACAGGTTCTTCCCTTTCTGATCAAAGCCTGCGTCCTGCACCCACCCTCATCCTATCCTCTCTTCTAGAACCATCCACCACCTGGGACCCTCCTAGTACTACTCCAGTCCTCACCTCATCCCTCTGACTGAATTCTGAGTTATGCACAGCTTGTACCCTTCTCCCTTCATCCCTCAAGCACTCATGCACTATTTGTCAAGACTTGCCCTAAACCTTTGCAAGAATTTGATCACGTAAATCTCGAGCTCTGTCAGAACTTAGTGGCTGATTTTGACTTGTATCTCTGGGGCCAGAAGGAGTCACACACACTCCTGGCTGCAAGGAGAGCTAGGAACTCTTCGGCTTCCCAGTTTCCTTATGGGAGGTCGCAGTGGGGTGGGAGGGGAAGAAGGTGGGGAAGGTTTTAAAATAATCTATCAACTCTGTTTGCTCCACTGTTAGCTCCGTCACTCCCATTTGGCAGATTCAAAAACTGAGCCACATGGAAGAGAAGTAACTTTCTCCAGATCACCCAGCTAGAGAGTGGTGGAGACATGATTAGAATTCCAGACTGACAGCTCCTGAGTCTATTCTTGTATCCACCAGTCTTTTGTGGGGCCCCTCATAGTGAGGGAGAAGAAGGGGGATTCATGATACATACTAGGAGGTGGAATGGTTCCAGTAGAGTTCTGTTGTCTTGATGAGGGAATCGGGGTCAAGGACAACTCTGGGATTTCTGCCTGAAATGGGGCATGTTGGAAATGTAAATGATACTGTCAAATTTTTGAAGGACTTCCATGGACCACTCTCTTCAATGTCTTGGTGGTAATTCTGATAACAAGTGGGCATAACTGCCTTTACAAGATGAAAAAAATCGCAGCTCACTGAGGTTACGTGATTTGTCCAAAGTCACGTGGATGGTAAATAAACATGACAGCTGGATGTGACCTGGGTCTGCGTGGCTTCAAAGTCAAGTTGATGACCACGTTTCTCCATGCTGTCTTCTTACGAGGAAAAGCAGGAACGGGAGGCCCTGGCCGGCTTCTGTGAATCGCGAGTTGTTGGGATTCCTGTCCTTCTTCGACCCAGATTTGTAAACAGAGGCCTTGCAAGCCAAGATACACAAGGGCAGACGCAATGCAACAGTGCCAGCAGGAGAGAGTCGCGTGTGTCCCGGTGGTGTGAAGCCTGTGTCCACACGGGCCCCTGCTGGCTCCGCGCGGCCCGGGGCCGGGCGGCCTGCAGACGGCCACAGAGTGGCTGTGGGCTTGCCTGGCAGCAGCCTGGGCGGTCCGGTGGGAGGAGATGCTGAAGGGGCCGCGTGGCCAGCTGACAGAGCTTCCCCTGCTTCCGGGCTCCTTGCTGAGTCCTTTTAAAGGGAAGAAGGAAAATAAAAAATGATAGTTGTCACGGGAACCAGAAAGTCCCACTCAAACAGCAGCTGTCACTTACCTATTCATGCCAAAGGATCGATGGAGCCTCTGCCATGTGACAGGGTCTGTGCTAAGTACTGCAGACACAGCAGGAGTTCAAACAGAATCCTTGCTCTCAGGGAGCTTGCGGTTTGTTGGCTGGAGATGGACAATTGGAAAGTGCAAATGAATGTATAACGTGGGCTGTAACAGAAGCCGGGGGACTTCCCTGGAGGTCCGGTGGTGAAGACGCCGCGCTTCCACTGCAGGAGGCATGGGTTCAATCCCTGGTTGGGGAACTAAGGTCCCACATGCCACGCAGTGCTGCCAAAAAGCATAAGGCAGTAACCCAGGATGAAGGAGAAGGACTAGAGAGACTGGACGTGCTCCTTATAGCAGGGAGCATCAGGAAAACCACTTCAAAGAAGCACCATTTAGGCAGAGACCCAAACAAAGGGAAAGAGAGGGTTGCGCAGATAGCTGGGGCCAGATTGGTCCCTGGCAAAGGGAGCAGCAAGTTCTTAAGAAAGGAGGGGGACCTGGGCTTTCTGGGGTGAGCAGAGAGTATGATGAGGGAGGAAACTGCAGGGGATGGGAACAGGTGATGGAGCAGGTGTGGAGGGCAGGAAAGAGGAGACCTATGGCTCACAGAAAGGCTTCACATTTGGAAGAGAGGTAAGATTTTTTTTTCTGGGTAGTATCAGAAATTGGGATGAAAGACCAGCTGGTGAAAATCACTGGAGGCTGATTTCAGCTCCATGAAAGTTTGAATAACGCCCAAATCTCCAACTCTGGATATAAGGGACAAATATGAATTCATCCATCTATATAGTTATTGAGAACCTACTATGTGCTCAGCAAACATGTGTGTGCAATTCAGTGTTTTGTTTGAATCGTTATTTGAATGAAGTCCGTCCATTGAGGTAGGTTGGTGTGTCTCATTTGTTTATACGTTAAGTCGTGTCCAACTCTTTGTGGCCTCAGGGCTGCAGTGAGCCAGGCCTCCCTGTCCTTCACTGTCTCCCAGAGTTGGCTCAAGCTCATGTCCATTGAGTCAGTGATCTCTTAGGTTTCTTTCAATCATAGATTCCCCTCTCCTGTGTTGGTTAGCCAGGGCTGCCATAGCAAAGTACATTGGTTGGTGGGTTAGGGGAGGGGGCTGAAACAGCAGAAGGTTCTTCTCTCACAGCTCTGGAGACCAGAAGCCCAAGAGGAAGGTGTTGGGAGTCTGGTTTCTTGTGAGACCTCTCACTTTGTCTTGTAGATGGCCAGCTTCTCCCATCCTCACATGGCCTTCCCTTTGTACTTGTGTGTCCTATTGTTTCCTAACGACACTAGCCACGGTGGATTAGGGCCCACCCTGATGACCTCATTTTAACTCTTTAAAAATTCTATTTCCTTCCTTTCTTTCAAGCTTTATTTATTTAAATTTTTGGCCACACTCTGTGGCATGTGGGATCTTAGTTCCCCAGCCAGGGTTTGAACCCACATCCTCTGCATTGGAAGATGGAGTCTTAACCACTGGACCACTGGGGAAATCCACCTCATTTTATTTTAATTACTTCTTTGAAGATTCTGCCTCCAATGGTAGTAATAATCAGAGGTACTTGGAGTTGGGACTTCAACGTATGATTTTATAGGAGACGCAGTTCAGCTCAGAACCTCTCCCTCCCCTCACATGTCATCTGTTGAAGAAACTGAGTTGTTGGTTCTGTCTGTGATTTTCAGGTTGCATCCTGTGGTTTATTCCATTTTCTGTAAATGGTACTTAGGCACCTGACTGGATTCAGGTTTGATTTTCAAGCAAGAATCCTATGTTAGTGGTGGTGTGTACTTCCAACAGGAGTTGGATGATACCTGGTTATCTCTCTTTCTGACAAGTACCATATGGTTTCCACAAGAAATTTAGATAAGTAAGAACCATGACGTTCCTTGATTATTTTCCTAAGTGCTGTTTGTATGAATGGCCTTGAGACATTGAAAAATGCTGAGGTGCTTTTCAATCAAACCAAGATTCAATTATATCCAACATCATTTTAGCAGTGAGTATTTTATGGGATTTTTCTTTTGCAGATATCATTACATTTGCATATGAGATGAAACTGCAGTCTGGACCAGAATGTCCTGCTGATCTATACTGTAACAGGACAGATATTTCATGGAATTTCTACATGAGGGGAAAATCTTCCAAGTCACACAGATCTGGGTCTGGATCCTGGTGAATTCTAGGGGACTGAATTGGTTATTTGTTGCTATGGAACAGATCATCCCAATACTCAGTGATTTCACATCACAACTACTTTTCTTACTCAGATATCTGGGGGGTTGACTGATTTAGTCTAAACTTGTCTGAGGGAAAGGGGTAGGGAAGTACACTCCATCTCTAGGGAGAAGAACTACAAAGATATCTGAAAAGGAGCTTGGATAAGGGCAAAAAAAAAAAAAAAGCATAGAGAATTGGGACCAATAATTCAATCAGTAACTTGGATTAAATGAAATGACATATGCGAAGTGCTTAGGGATTTCTGGGTTTATGTTCTGTGCCTTGTGAATGCTGGCTATTGCTACTACTATTACTAATCATTAGTCTTTATTTTGCAACAAATCATGGCTGGAAAGTGAATGCCATGGACCTTTCTTTGAGCAGGCTCTTACAGACATCCTCAATACTGGGTGTCACTTAACTTCGGTACCATGACAACAGGTGTAGGGTCATCTGTGTCAGGGGCCTGCCGGTTGACAGAACAGCCTCTCCATGCTGGGCAGCGGTTTATTCAGAGGTGGTCCTGGGCCTGACTTGTCTCTTTCCCATCAGGTGCTGTTCAAAACCAGGGAAGTCATGAGAGCTCACATTCAGTGGGGAAGGAGAACACAAGCTCTTGTTTGAAAGAAGAAATGAATTGCTTGATTGGAGCTCGAACACCTGGGCATTCTTGAGAGTGTGTTTTTGGCACGTGTTAGGGGGAAGAGGCAAATGAAGAGAAAGCAAATTGGCCTTAGAGATGTATTTTAAAAAGCAGCGGTTTACTTGCCGTGTCTATCCTGGGCTCAGCACAGCTTTCACTGGAACTCCATCACTAGCGGTCCCCACGTGCTCTCTTCTCTGCAGACCCTTTGCACCAGAATCCCCCTGGGCATTAGTAACTCATCCACATTCTGATTTGGGAGGCTGAGGGGGTAACACTAGGATTTTACAAAGATTTCTGGTGTATGTGATAAGCAGGTGGATAAAGGGGGACTTTGGTCTCCGGGTTTGGGCGTTCATATCTGGTTGCACTATTGCACAGAAACTAGATTCCCACTCACAGCTGATCAGAACCAGAGAGCTCTGGGGTCTGTGCTCTTAAGGAACAAAGACCGTGTCTTATTCATCCTTGCATCCTGGGACAAGGTGCCCTGGTGGGCTGTGATGTTAAGTCCAGCATTTACGGGGCCTTCATTGTGCAGGACAGGAGACAGAGGCCCAGAAGGGCTAAGTGACTCACCCAGGGGTGTTCTGCCAAGGCCTTCCCCACTTGGTCTCCCCTGCCCCTGGGGTCCAGCCCTTCCAAACTTCTTCTTGGGGAGGGATCTCCCAGGTGTAAAACACCTCTGGCATGTTAAGCCTTATGCTAGGTTATTCAGACATGTTGTTTCCCTTTCTTCTTTTATTAGCAAATAACACTTAGTAAATTAGCACTATTGGCTCCACTTGATAGATGAGAAAAATGTACTGAAAGTCACACTGCTACTGGGGAGGAAGTGGGAATCCAATTGAGGTTTGCTGGGTGGATGCAGTGATTGAAAAGAAGCAAGAGGAGCCTTCCTGGGTCGTGATGATTTTCTGGTTCTTGACCTGAATGCGGGTCAGTTGTGAAAGGAGGTTCACAGTGTGAAGCTTTGTATACACCCTTTCATGTCCTTTCTCTTCAATGACAAGACAGAAAAACCAATCCAGGTGTGTCTCTTGCAAACTCCTGCTCTGCTGTTATCCTTGCTGCCTTCCACTGTCAGAGCCTGGCTCTTGCTGCATCAACTCGTGACAGCCTTTCCCTCTGAAGACACTCAGTGTGGAAAAGGAGGGTCTGAGCTAGAAACCAGGTCTTTTTTTTTTTTTTTCTCCTTGAGCAGTATTCTACATCAGCCATCTCTGGGGAGGTCCCAGCAGATGTCTGAATGTGACTTTTCCTGGGATTACTGAATCATAGGGCAGGTGTGTCTCAGACCTCATTTTATGCAAGATTGAGGAGCTTTCGTTATTACTGACATCTACATCTCTATCTTCTTTCTTTCATTCTTTCTTTTTTCTTTTAAAGAAAACTCAACTTTATCCATTTATAATTGACACAGGCAAAGTGTATAGTCTGTTTCGAAACATGTGTTTTCACCCATATAAACATCTCTACAACCAAGATGATGCTGATAATGAGTGTATCAATCACCCTACAGTTTTCCTGTGTCCCTTGATAATCCCTTCCTTCAGCCCCTCTCTGTCTAACCCCTCCACGCTCATCTATCCCTAAGGGAACCAAAGACTTACTTTCTGTTGCTGTATGTTAGTTTTCATCTCTTAGAATTTCATATAAATGGAGTTAATCATTACACTCTTTTGTGCATGCGGCTTCTTTTGACCAGCACAATTATATTGATGCATATATCAATCATTTGTTCTTTTTATTGCTATGTAGTATCCACTGTAGGGAAGGATGTATCACGGTATGTGTATCCATTTGCCTGTCGATGGACACATGGGCTGTTGTCCGTGTTTGGGCCTCTCAGACAAAGCTGCCATGAACATTCTTGTACAAGTCTTTGTTGGACATGTGCTTTCATTTCTCTTGTGAAAATACCCAGGGATAGAATGCTGGGTCGCATGACAGGTATATGTATAACATTTTAAAGAGCTGCTAAACACTTTGTTTTCCAAAGCGTTTGTACTATTTACATTTCCGTCAGTATGGAGGGGAGTTCCGAGTACCTCTGCATCCTTCCCACTCCTTGCTATGCTCAGTCTTTTACGTTTTAACCTTTCAATTATATGTATAGTGTAGACGTCTTTTCTTATTGGCGTGTGATTGCTTTACAATATTGCTAGTTTCTACTGTCCAGCAATGTGAACCAACTCTAAGTATACATATATCCTTCCCCTCTTGAATCTCCCTCTCGGCAGCCCCCCATCCCACCCCCAGGTCCTCACAGCACTGAGCCGAGCTCCCTGTGTTGTATAGCCCCCTCCCGCTAGCTGTCTGCTTTACACGGGGTACTGTGTACATGTCAGCCCTACTCTCTGAATGCATCCCACCCACGCCTGCCTTCATGTGTCCTGAAGTTGTCTTTTTGTGCAGCTCCCTCCTGTCTTGTTCTGCGTCCTAAGAGCTCTAGCCAAGCTGTGCTACTGAACTTCTAGCTTCATCTCAGCTCACTGTGTGTGCTGGGCTCCAACAGAGTTCCCCCTCCCCATGGTGAGGTATGGAAACTTTCTCAAGGCAGAAAGCTAGGGCAACTTCAGGGCTCACTTGAGCTAGAAACCAGGTTTTTTGCCTCTTTGCCCAGTA
This sequence comes from Muntiacus reevesi, assembly GCF_963930625.1. Classification (NCBI taxonomy): domain Eukaryota; kingdom Metazoa; phylum Chordata; class Mammalia; order Artiodactyla; family Cervidae; genus Muntiacus; species Muntiacus reevesi. The sequence goes on from NC_089260.1 coordinate 65,882,022, forward strand.
TTCTTTATTTCCACACCATCTTTCAGGTATCATGCCCATTTTCTGATTCCCTTTGTTTTGCGAATCATTGTTTCATTGTTTGCTTTTTGCTTATTTCACTTGTAAAAGCAAATCCTATCACTGTTACTTCTATTTGACTGGAAGTAGAAACCTCTTTTCTAGGGCCTTACATTCTCTCTAGCCCTCTAAAGAAGTGACTCCAGTTTCTCTTTCACATAGAAGTATCAGTGATTCAAAGTTGCTTAAAGTATTCTGTTTCAGGGCACTTTTTATGTAAGTGAAGTCCCTCAGTCGTGTCCGACTCTTTGAGACCCCATGAACTGTAGCTAACCAGTCTCCTCTGTCCAGAGGATTCTCCAGGCAAGAAGGTTGGAGTGGGTTGCCATTTCCTTCTCCAGAGGATCTTCCCGACCCAGTGATTGAACCCAGGTCTCCTGCATTGTAGGCAGACGCTTTACCATCTAATCCACCAGGGAAGGGAGAGTTCAAATGTTTACATCAAGTGATGGTACTCTAAGGATGAAATTTAGGCATCTGCCTATGGGTATGGGATAATTATATTCTCTTAAGAATACCACCTCAAACATGGTTATGAACAAAACAAGACCAGTGAAGAATAAACAAGTCAAGAAGCAGTTAGTGAATTTAATAAGGTCAATTGACATTGACAACTCAATAAAACTTGATTGAGTTACCACTTTTTGCTAGGTGCTTTAACAGGCAGTCAGGAACTTAATATGCCTGTCCTGAGTTTATACTCTACTGGGTAAAGATATTCATGAACAACGAATTATAATCATTTTAAGAAGTATAGGATTTGAGTAAGTGTCAGGGTGGTTCCCAGGACTGACAGCTGGGAAATCTGCCCCATGGAGTCATTCAGAGACTCTGAGTCAACATCCGTCTACATACCATCACCATCTCCATCTCATGGCTTCCAAGGTCACGCTGATCACTATCCCAGTCACCTGGAAGTGAAAGGAGTGTGGAGGACAGCATCCAAGGAAGGTTCTTAGGGGCCAGACCAGGAAGTGGTGTGAATCATATTTTCTCAGTTCCTATTGGCTGCAGCCTGGTCACATGACCAAAACCAACCACAAGGAAGATTGGGATATGTAGTCCTATGAGCCCAGGAAGAAGCGATAACAGGTTTTGGTAAACTGCTATGAGAATCTGTCATAGTAAGCACTTCTCTAAAATAAGTTTATAAAATATATAGATTTTTTGCTCATGAAAACAATGCTCTTATTTAAAGATAGTTGGTACAGTGACTCTTCCTCAGCATTTGCTCAGGGACTGAGGCTGTCACTTGCATTTGAAATTAACTTATCGCCTTTCTGCAATAAAATGCAGGTGGAAAGGAACGAGTAGAGTAAGGAGTGGTGTCCAGCTGGGCTGCAGAGGTATGCACCTGGGTAATCTGCTTTTTATCCTTTATTTTAATCTGTAATTAGCAGCTTGTGACAAAGAAGCAAAAGGCCTCCTTAGTGAGTTGGCCCCAAAGCCACATCAGGAAAAATAAGTGACAAAAGCAGATCCCAGAGAGATAGCTGTCCCACAATAAGCTGCAGCCTTCAGCGTGACATGAGAACAATGTCCGTTTATTTACTCTGACCCCTGGCTTTAGGTCGCCGTCAGGTCTTGTCTAACTGGCCATGTTATAGAATGATTTTGCTTCAGACAGTCCAAGGTTTGAATCCCTGCTCCTCAATTGGTAAACTTGTCCTATTAGGTGAATTACTTAACCTCCCTTGAGATCCTTATCTGTAAAGCAGGGCTAACAAAATACCTGCTCATCATATTGTAGCCACAATTAAATAAGTTTATACTTATAAAGTGGGTATATAAGCCATCTGGTATATACTTCTCAGATGGCTCAGTGGTAAAGAATCTGCCTACCCTTGAAGGAGAGGCAGGAGATGTGGGTTTGATCCCTGGGTTGAGAAGATCTCCAGGATCCCCACTGGAAACCCACTCCAGTATTCTTGCCTGGAGAGTTCCATGGACAGAGGAACTCGGAACTTGGTGGGTTATAGTCCGTGGGGTCACAAAGAGTCAGACATGATAGAGTGACTGAGCACACATGCACGCATGCTTATAAAACACTTGGTACAGTACCTGACACAATAAAAGAATTCAAAGTAGGTCCTTAACTGTTTATCTATTTTATATATAGTAGTGTGTATACCTTAATCCCAAACTCCAAATTTATCTCCCACTCCCACCCTGGGGGGATATGGGTCAGAGGTTGAGAGGCAGAGAAGAGGTCAGGAGCATTTCCAATGGTGGTCATTGCAATAGTAAAGACTGGAAGCTGGATGGGGGTCCATGTATCAGTGATGTGTAGGAAAGCTTGGTTGCAAATAATTTGCATCTTAGAAAATGGTTTGAAACGCTGGAGATGGACTTGGGAAACCAAGATGTAGTCTCTTTGGGTCCTAGGGTTGTCAGATAGTCCTGTCACTGTTCCTTTCCCATCTGGGGCTGCTGTTAATTAAGGCTTCCTCTTTGACCTGGAAGTTGCTGTGCTGATTCACACCCCAGTCACAGGCAGTCTGGATTCCCCTCCGCAGGACTATTCTGGAAACCCCACTCCCCCAAGTCAGACACTTCAGCTGTCATTAGATGCTTATTAAGGCAAGTGAGTCAGGGTGGTGGCTTAAGACACAGTTTCCACTCTGCTCCACATCCCTTTCCTCTCCCCCCCCATGCCATGCTATTTCGAGCATACAAACTCACAAGGCTTTGTGGGGAGTGGGAGGGACATGGATTCCGAGCTTCCAGACCTCCCGGAAAAATCTCCGCTTGCAGTTCATTTCCTTGAACAGAGAGCTAATCTGCTCTGGGCTCCAGTTTCCTCAGCTCAGTGCAGGGGTGTTAAAAGGATTGAATGGGTTTAAGAATAAAAGGCTCTGCATAGAGTTTGGGGTAGGGTAGGTCTGCAGGAAGTGCCTCGGGTGCCTGTGGTCTGACATGCGTGTCCCCTGATTTGCTCCACTTCAGGATGTAGTCCACAGGGCCAATTTGATGTGGGTCGCGAGAAGGATCCTGGGAAACCATCCCCTCCTTCCTTCCCCCATAGCTGTTTGTGGATCATCCTTGCAAAATTCCTTTCTGTGGTTCTCTGGGGGTGGGAGCAACACAGCTCAAGTGCTCCCCAAACAGGAACCTTTCACAGCTTCCTGGTCAGCTGCCAGACCCCAGGGCTGGCAGGGCCACGTGAGTTGGTTTCTGCTTTGTGGATTTCACCCAGTTGTCCAGACACAGAACCTCAGGTCTTTCTTCACATCAACTCTTTGGTGACATAAACAAGCACCAGAGCAAGCACACTTTACCTGGATGCTCCTCCTCAAAAATGGTGGGGCTGTCCATGGAATTTACTCTTGTTTCTGACTTCTAGATGGGCTTTCAGACTTTGCTGAAGGGCTTATCCTTCTAGCAGTCCCTAGCTCTTTCTTTTTTTCTTTTTTGGACCACAAAATTCATATACTAGGAAATTCTTCAGGACAAATAACTCAGTTTTTTGAGCAAATAGATTGCAAGGGGAAAAAAAAGTAAATGAAAAAAAGACTTGTGAATTTGTAGATTAAGATACTTTAGAGATACCTTAATTAGTGACCTATAGGAGCTTAATTGGATCATGACTCGTAGTGGATTTTTTTAACTTTTTATTTTATATTGGAGTATGAAGTGAAAATGAAAGTTTTAGTCATTCAGTCACATCTGTAGCCCGCCAGGCTCTTCTCTCTATGGACTTCTTCAGGCAAGAATACTGGAGTGGGTTACCATGCCCTCCTCCAGGGGATCTTCCTGACCCAGGGATCGAACTCAGATCTCCTGCACTGCAGGTAGAATCTTTACTGTCTGAGCCCCCAGGGAAGGAAGCCCACCGTGGAGTGTAGTCGATTAACAATGTTGTGATAGCTTGGGGAGGGCAGCAAAAGGAACTCAGCCACAGCAGCACCTGACTCTTCCCTGGAGTTCCTGCTCTTCTCGCCTCTCCCTGTTTGTTGGGCAGGCACACGGGCTGGCATCTTCTTGCCTCTGGGACACCCAGCTGGTCCCCAGCCTGGGCACACGTTGACAGCCCGTTTCCTTCTCATCAAATCCCCTGCCCGTGGCATTCAAAACCGTCCTGTTTTGTGCCCCATCCACCCAGGCATCTTTTACTAGCCTTGACTTCCCCATTGTTAGGAGACAATGGGCACACAGACGGTATCCACAGGCGGAAAGAATCACTCTCACTTTCCAGAAAATAGAGCTCCAAGGGAGGGAGCTGAGGCCATGAAATGAGAGTCATAAAGCTCGCATTCCCAGCCCCACTACTCACTGGTTTTGTAATCCCGGGCAAATCATTTAACCTCTCTGAGCCACCAGCGGTCCTATTTGAAAGGGTGGGGCCAATGCTAATTGCCCTGTTCCCTCCTCCCCTGCCCGACTCCCCATTTACTGTGAGAATCAAATGAGATAATGTCTGTGAAAGTGCCCTGTAAACCAGAGCTGTTATTATATGGAGGCGACCCATTATTATTAAGAACTGGTTTTCCTGATTCTGCCAGCTCCCCCTCCCCCTCCATCCCCTGCACTGGCTTGAGGCTGAGGCTCCCTGGAGGTGGACCTTTGGGGCCAGAAATGAGAAGAATCCTGCTCTTCTTGCCAAGGAGAGTCTTCTGAATTGCTGTGATTTAGACATGTGGAACCAAAGAAGGAGAAAGACGTCCAGACACCCAGATATTTCTTGGTTTCGCTTTTGAAAATCCTAGTGGAAACTACCCTGCTAAGCTCCACACAGAATTCACAGAGACACCCTGTTCACCTGGGTGCTTTGGAGGGAAGCTGTTTCCAAAGGCTCTGCTTCCAGGCCTGCCCACCTTGGTCCACACGTGTACCCCGATGAGCTCTCTGAATGCCAGTCTCTTCATACCACTTCTTGGCTTGAACCCCACACTATGGGTCACCATCAGCCTCAAGGTGAAGTCTTAATACCTACAGACGCTCTTGCTGAGCTTCCCAGCCTTCCCATGACCTCTCACCCCTTCGTGCTTTATCCTTCAGTAGTTCAGCTCTCACCCAGTATTTCATTTTCTGTTACCACTTCCTCTTCCTATACAGATCAGCCTAATGTGACCCATTTATAAAGCTTATCCTCACTTGCCTTGATAAAGTGGGGTGCCTGCAATGTGCTCCCATAGCATCTTGGTTTATCCCTATAGTAGCCTCTCCACTCTTGACTATGGTCATGTGTTAGGATCTGTCTTCTCTAGGAAGCCAGAAGCTCCATTAGGTCAGGTTCTACCACTGTCTTGGTCATCCATTGTAGTCATGGCACTAGTTCATAGTCGAGCAGTGAATGAATGAATGAATGATGTGTATGAGCATGCTATGGATTTGTGTCTGGAAGCTGGGGAGCTCAAAAATGTTAATAAATAACACAGATGTGCTCATTTTAAAAAAGAATTAATATATTCCTGAATAAAGTATGCAAACTTTAGTATTAAGTGAAAGAATATTCTTGAGCCCAAGTCTGTTTTCCTCTGAAAGCCATTCTTTGAATCACTATACCTGACTGCAAAGTTGTTTTTTTTTTTTTAAGGAAGGAAATTCTTTTTGCTTAAAACATTTACTTATTTACCAATATTTGTTTGTATGGGCCGGGTCCTAATTGTGGCATATGGGTTCTTCCATCTTCATTGCCGCATGAGGGTATCTTTAATTGCAGCATATGAACTCTTAGTTGCATCATGGTGGGATCTAGTTCCCTGACCAGGAGTTGAACTGGACACCTTGTGTTGGGAGTGCAGAGTCTTAGCTGCTGGACCACCAGGGAAGTCCCTGCAAGGGTTTTAGTATTAGAAAAATCTAGGTTTGAATCCCTGGGATTTACCAGTTGTGTTCACTGAAGTAAGTTAGTTTATCCCTTGCACTCTATTTCTTATTAGAGCACTCTGTGAATTAAATAGGATGATGTTTGTAACATGCTTGGCTTTTAGTAGGTTCCTTACGTTAATTGTAAGTTTGTAAGTCAGAGACAGAGTTTAGATTTTCCAAATTCGGGCAACCCTAAAATGAAGACATTATTTTCTTCTATAACATCCTTGAAGAATGGGGGAGATCACAATGAAATTGAACTTCTTACTTCTTGGGGAAACTTGTCATTTCTTGAGGTAGGTTAATTAATATGTCCTGTGACAGTTGAACTTGTGGAGAGTGCTTTTGCAGTCAGCAGAATTCTGCTGTCCTGTGGTCCTACTTGCTCAAAATTGTTAGAGAAAGTCTGGTCATGGTGCCAAACGCACCTCCCCAGTCATCTGAGGACAGTTATCCTATTCCCATTCTTGCCTCTGCAGTCTTATTTCTCTAGGTATAATGATACTAGTCAGTCCTGTCAACTGTTCTCAGGAAACAAGGCATTATCCACCAGTTCTGTACAACCTTAACAATAATAGCTAAAAGAAAGACTTAGCAACAAGGATACTTACTAAAGCATTGATTACATTTGTGAAAAACTTAACATGACCACTTAAATACATATGATGGGGAACTGGTTGAATAGATTACAGCGTGTTCACAGTTCATATGAACAAATAGCAAGAAGCCTTCAAGAATGATTGGAGGAATAAATGTTTATTGACTTGGAAATATGCTTATAGTATGTATTGGTAAATGTAAAAAAAAAAGCCAATTATAAACTAGAATGTCATGGATGATCCCCAACTTTGAACCATACTATTTATGAATTTATGGAAGAAAATCTAAAAGTATTTAAAAGGGTGAAAGTGTTTATCTCTTGGGACATGAGATTATGGGGATTTTCTTTTTGTTCTAAATTTTCTATTGAAGGAGGAAGTATAGCTTAGTGGTTATGAAAATGGACTTCAGAGTCAGGTAGACCTGGTTTTAGTCATTTTCTATCATTTCAGAACTTTGACACCTTAGTTTCCTAATCAGTAAACTACAGAGACTAATAGTGTATCCTATTAGTGTGGATGAGAAAATGATGAAGCTGGCTTTGTTTCTGGAGAGAATTAGTGTGTGCCCTGCTAAACAATTACTCACATGCTTTTATTATGAGCTCCATTCCATAAATGAAGAAACTGAGGCTCAAAGAGGCTAAGAAACTTGCCGTTATGCTGTGTGAAGGGGCTTAATTTTACTTTCTCCACTCCGCTTCAGTCCTTTCAAGGTTGTTCAAGTTCAAATTTGTTCTCCTGTCATCCACATCTCCCTGCTGACTCATTCTGGACCAATTTTGACTAAAACCCCCCAAACATTTTCATACTGGTCATGTCTCCTCTATCGTTTTGTTGTGTTTTATCTTTTTTATTTTTTGAACATGAATGAACTTATTATGGAGCAGACAGGTGGATGAGAAACCTGGGCATTCAAATCATACCATGAATGATGAGGAAGTCCGAGAATAAGCCCTGTAATTTGGTAGTGAGAAGTTGCTGATCACACTGACTTCACACCCTGGAACCCCAGGGGTAGTATTAATAAAATGCATGAGCTTTGCATTTTCCTTCTCAACTCAATCAGGAAAGAGTGACTTTTGATGTGAGAGTGGGTGAGTGGAGAGGTCAGGAGTGGTCAAGGGAGGATGTCTTTGGCCTGCCAGGGCTCCTAGGAGACACTGAGGGACAGTGGTCAATAGAACTGAGCGAGGAGCATGAGGCCATCACAGAAACGGGGATGCCTGGCTGTTCTGACTTCTAATTCCTGCTGTGTCATCCATTGTGTGGCCTGAGCATGTTACTGAAGTCTCTGAACTTCGTCCTCAAAACGCAGCCAGTGGTACATCGGTTCTGGAGGTCTGAGACCAAAATGAGATCATGAAAGACTCAACTTTGTGCTGAGATCAATTTCAGCCAGCATCTTCTCTTCCTCGTGAGCCCCCCACTCCCACCTGAGGGATTTGGTAAATGTTGAAACACAAGACAATCTGTGCACCCACAGGCTCCATGCCTAGGGTGGGAAAACCATACAGAATAGAAACTCAGAGCTGCCAGGGAGAAAGGCAGTCACTGAGGTCAAACTGGCCCAGAGGGATCCTTTATCCTCATTTTGACATCTTCATTAATTTAAAAAAATTTCAAAATCAATATGCTTTTGTGGTAAAAAAAAAAAAACAAAAAAAACATCAAACCAGGCAGGAGCATCTGGAATAAATAACAAAAGTTCCTCTTGGTCACCCTTCAATCGCATTCGTGTCTCCAGAGGGAAGCACAGTGACCAGTCTCCTTGTGTGCTTTTCTAGACCTTTTGCTGGGGATTTGAAGTGTGCATATGTAGGCATATATACTTCCTCACCAACACCATGAATGTTCTGTGACCTGGATGCTTCACAAAGCTTTCACAGAGAGAATGAAATGCTGGTGAAAGGAAGAAGAGGCTCCCCAGGCTTGGTAGTTTCCCCACGACTTTTCTTGTGTGGTGCAAATGCCCCCCGAATGCAGAAATGGCTGGAAGTGGACATTCTACTTCCTCCGTGTGGCCACCACTTCCCGCTCTGGTCCTTGGGCTTCTGCTTTGGAGGTTATCACCTTAGATCACATCTGTCTCTTAAGGGACTTGGGCCCTTTGAATAGAATGATCCTTCCCCATCCAAGGGGAAATAGGACAGGCCCAGGAGGAAATAAGTGTCTGGATGACAAATTGCATGAGTCAAAGGGACTTGTGAAAATGTTCAATATTATTTTAAAACATATACTGTCTGCAGAGGAGGAAGGCAGTTGCTTCTGCTTTGACTCTTCTTTTGGGAGTGAGCAGAAGCCCTTCAGAGGTGATGTTGGATCCTGTACTTTTTTTAAAATTTTTTAACTGCTGGAAAATTGTTTTACAATGTTCTATTTTTGGTTTCTGTCATGTGCTCAGCTGCTCAGTCATGCCCAACTCTTTGTAGCTCTATGGACTATGGCCCACCAGGCTCCTCTGCCCATGGAATTTTCCAGGCAAGAATACTGGAGTGGGTTGCCATTTCCTTCTCCAGGGGATCTTCCCAACCCAGGGATCAAACCTGCATCTCCTATGTCTCCTGATTGGCAGGCAAATTCTTTACCACTTTTGCCACCTGGGAAGTCCAATGCAAATCAGCCATAATTATATATAAACATATATATCCACTCTCTTTTGAGCTGCCCTCTCTTCCCTCCATCCCACCCCTCTAAGTTATCACAGAGCCCCAGGCTGGGCTCCCTGTGTTATAGAGCAACTTCCCACTATCTGTCTTACACACGATAGTATATGTATACCAATGCTACTTTCTCAATTTGTCCCACCCTCACCTTCCCCTGCTGTGTCCACAGGCTGTTCCTTCTCTTCTAGGTTCATCAGTACCATTTTCCTAGATTCCATATACATGCGTTAATACATGATACTTGTTTTTCTCTTTCTGACTTACTTCACTCTGTAAAAGAGGCTCTAGATTCACCTACTTCACTACAACAGACTCAAATGTATTCCTTTTATGGCCGAGTAATATTCCACTGTAGATATGTACTATGTTCTTTTTATCCATCCATCTGCTGATGATCATCTAGAGAGCTCCCATGTCCTGCTATTGTCAATATTGCTTCAGTGAACATTGCGGTACATGTGTCTTCTAGAATTGTGTTTTTCTCAGGGTATATGCCCAGTAGTGGGCTTGCTGGGAGCTCTTACTTTAACATGGTTAATATTTCAATGGTGATATTAGTGTTAATGTACCTTTTGGGTACAAAGCTTTGGAGAAAGTTATTAATTGGTCTCAATCCAAATAGTCTGAGGCTGTTGAGGGTACGACAAAAGCTCCATGGAGTTTCATTTTGCAGATTTCCCCACCCACCTCCCTCACGATGTTTAGTGTAGAATCTGATTCTAACTAAAGTAGTTTCCTAATTGCTGTAGATTGACATACTTCAATTGTCTATATTCTTGCTGGCCATCTATTTATTTATTTGTTTATTAATCAAAATGTTTTGAGGTGCTTTGATTTGCCAGGCACTGTGCTATGTGCTGTGTATTGATATGGACACAAAATAGGAGGCCATTGGTTGTCCTTAGAGTTGCAGCAGGAACAACCTTTCAACAGAGGGAATACTTGAGAAAGGTTTCAAAGTAGGAACAGGAGTTTGCCCCCCCCCCCCCAAAAAAAAAAGGTAGGGGAAGAACATTTCATGAGGGGAAACTCCATAAACCGATGTTGGAAATACAGAATGAGAGGGTAAGATTTTGGGTGATGAAAGAAAGTCATGGCCTGGACGGATTGACTCAAGTTGTTCCTTATAGACAAAATCCCAAATATTGATTAGAGAAAGATTTCCTTTTGCTCTATCTAATTGAGTTCCATTGAGCCACTGATTTACTCAAGAAAGATTTACTCAGCAACTGCTATACACTTTGCATTGCAGTGGTGCTAGGAATATGATGTTGACCACTTCCTTTTGGCCATTTCCCCAAAGGCTCAGTAAATAGTATTAAAGTTTAATTTGGCAGTGATCACCCTTCTCTTCCGCTCATGACAAAGCATCTTTCTATTTAAGGGGCATCTATTGTGAGAATGGCATGAGTTTTTATATTCTGGACAATGTAACGGAGAATTTCAAACACTTTTATTGCCTTCTCAAAATACAAATTTAGATGTCAGTGTAACTCATTGTTATATCTATTGACAATACATTGATATGATCAAACCTGATCTTGTGATAGACAACTCATAAATACCTGAATAAAGTTTATAACCCTGCCTCTGAATGCATCACTTTGGTCAGCACCCCTCTTTTTTCCTCCACAGGGGAGAAATGACTTGGTTACACAATGAGTTTTATTTATTTATTTTTTCACAATGAGTTTTATAGAGTGGCAGGACAAACATGGTGGCTGGCGCCCAGGCTGCTGCATTCTGATGCCTCCACAAATAAAACGCCCACGTCACGCAGTCAGTCCATAACCAAAACAACAGTGGGATCTGTCCTGAGGTCAGCGTTATTACAATCCAACTTCCTAACCCCTCCTACCTCCACCGCCTCCTCCCCAGCTCCAGAGGTTAAAGGGCAACTAGCTCAATTCTCGACATCCTGCCTTTGGTCTCACTTAGCTTGGTTGCCTGGTATCTTCCCACCTGTCAGTCTTCCAAGAAGAGATGCTTCGCCTCCTTTTAAAAATCTTCTTTGAACAGCCCTTTCACTTGCTACTCCAAGTGTCTCTTTGGTTGACAAAACCACAAACCCAGATGGGTAATTAGGGATTGAGGGCATCAGTGGTTTGGGATTTCTTTCAGCTAATTGCTGTCCTATGTGAAAGATTGCATCAGCTGTGACAGCTGGCCTGAATAATCATCCCTCTTTAGCAGTAAGTTTTCACCTTCTGAGTAGTGGGGGGCTTCAAAGGCTATTACTGGTGATAAATCTGAAAAGGTATTATAGATACCTCATTGGGTTGTTGTGAAAATTAAATAGTAGACAGTCATCAAGTTTTTGCCATCTGCCTCTTTACAGTAAGCGTTTGATTTCAGTTAGGTATTTTTGTCTTTAGGAATCTGTGTATCCTTGACCCTCACACCCCGCACTCAACTCTATTACTCTCTGTTGCTGATGGCACAAGGCCTGGATGGCTTCCTTTTTTCTGTGCTGGTTTTAGAGGTAGAAAGGAGGATGCTGTGATGTGTATATAGTTATTCAGAAGACTCTGCCAAGCATTAGTTCTTTGCTGGCTGGGGCAATGAGCTCTGGAACAGGCTGCAAGGTCTAAATGGGCTTTTTTTTGGGTACAATGTGTTATGTTCTCATTTATACCAGTGTAACAAGGATTGCTACCTTGACTATTTAAACTGAGGTGGGAGGGGTGCATGGGCTGGGGGCACAATGGGGAATTAGATGTTCTTATATGTTGCTCTTAGAGTTCTTTGGAAATAAGGAATTGTAGCAGGAATTTTTTTTTGGTCCAGTCTCATATGGCCAAGGGCAAACTTGGAGAAGGAGGAAGTTAGTTCATATTCTTGCTTTCTTCTAAGGGCAAACAGATCCACTGACCTGTTCCCAAGGGCTCATTTTACATCTCTGTTGGGCTCATCAGAGTGGATGGTGAGTCTACGAAGACTGATGGGGAGGAATGCTGCTGAGAGCTTACCTTTCAGGTCCCTGCCTTTTTCTATGGAACATGTCCTGGGCTCTGCATCTGGTCCCCGGACCAGTGTGTTTATAGTGGAGGCAGCCTGCTGGGCCATACAGGGGAGCTGCAGGGGGTGTCCAAGTTCACATGTCCTGCATTCCAGGCGAATGTTTTTGACATTGAGCAATAGCATAGCTCTGCCAGGTTTGGGTCTGTCGGATTGGAATGTAACCTAGAAGGAAAGTCCCGGAGTGATTCAAATGTTCACCTCCCCGCAACCTTTTCTTTTTTTTAAAAAAAAAATTCCTTTTAATTCTCCGATGACAAACTCAACCCAGCACTCTCACCGGCCCTCAGCACTGTGGGTGCTGATAAGTCCGGCTTCCCAAGAGATAGGAATGCAAATCCGAATATTTTGTTGAGTCATGTGTACTCTGCGGCTCTTTCCCAAACATTGCATCAGACCCATCACTGGCAGCTCCCAGGACTCTGCTGGATGACATTGGAGGTCCAGGAAAAGCTCTGTTCATGTCCCGCCCCCCCGCCCCCCCCCAAAAAAAGCTTCTCACTCTGTCCCTCTAACGAGTTGTAACATCCTGTTCTTAAGAAAGCCGAACCCCTGGAGGGAGCAGAGGCACAACAGGTTTTGTAGATAAGTTTGAAAAATAGGGCTCTTGGCTTTTCCCACCCACTCCCGTCTCTTAGCAACAGGACAGCTGATGGTATCCACCCAGGGGGGGAAAAAAAAAACACACAGAACATGTGGGGGAGCCTGTCTGCATTCTTGACTGCAGTCTGATTTATTTAAACCTTCCTGCATTCTTGGGTGTGGAGACCCAGGAGTCACGTCATGAAAGCATTCCCCTGCCCTTCTTGTGACCCCCACAAATGAGCGGATAGAGGCCGATCTCAGAACGAGATGGATATTTTTCCACAGCAAGAATCGGCTTTATCTGTGGGCGGGCACTTCCTTTGATTTGGGGGAGTCACCGTTTGAAAACTTGAGCACATTCATAGAGGGAGGTAGAAGGGGGTGTGGCTTTGGAGAGAGCCCTGGATTAGTGGGATGGGAGTCTGGTGACCCCAGTTCTCCCTACCTTGGGACCCCTGGCAGGAAAACTCTGATCCTCTCCCTGTTGGCTTTCTCAAATGCAGAGTAAGGGCATTGAATGGACGTTTACTCAGGTAACTTCTAGCACTGAATCTATGGTTTGAGTGTACACATGTGTGAGTGTATATTTACATAAACTTTCTGCTGTATCATGCACCCGTCTGACTTTCTCTTTCTCTTGAGCTTAGTGTTATTAAGTGTTAAGTGATAGAGCAAGAATGTGAGGCCAGGTCAAGCCAAGCCTGAAACCCATATTTTTAATCACAGCCCTATAGAGGTGCCAACCAATGCGGTTGGTATGTTATGTAATATCTTGTGATCTTTCTGTCTATATCTATGAATCCATGGGAACAGAACTGGGATGTTTCTTTCAGAGGATTTAGGCTTTCATGGTCAGAGGGATCTGGGTTCACATTCCTGCTCCATCTCTTAATAGTTTGTGGCCTCGGGATTCTTGACTGTGACATGAGAGTAACAAATCCTGTGTGACCAGGTTGCTCTGAGGATCAGGTAAAATGATGTCTTTAAAACAGCGGGCCCAGTGCCTGCTACACAGAAAGTACTCAGTGAAAAGGGGGTTGAGGTTGAAATATTGATTGATTATAGGTTTCTTGATGGTAGGAACTTACTTTAATTGTTATATAACCCCAATATATTTTGTGGCACACAGGAGACAATTATGTTTGCTGAGCCAAAGAGATCTCTCTCTATCACAAACACACACACACATACACACACACATACCCCAAAATGATGAATTTTATGACTTCATGTTGCTGGAACTTTTTGGTAGGGCTCTGCATTTTAGAGCGCTAAATCATAGCTAAGATAACCAATATGATTTAGTTGCAGTTGGCTGTTTATCACACAACTTGAATGTTCTTCTATCATTTTCAAATATGAGCAGTTGCTTTTCGAAGTGCTTTTTAAAAAGCCAGATATTGTCAGGGTGTCTCTCTCTCTTTTTGTCTCTCTCTTGGGCTCTGTGTCTCTCTCTTTCTTTTCTATTGAGCTCTTCCTAGGTAGCAGGCACTGTGCCAGTTGTTTTACATTCATTATTTCATTTTTACTCGTAACGACTCTGCCAAATAGGTTTTGTTATTCCCATTTCACAGCTGAGGATCTTGAAGCTCAGAAAGTGTGAGTCATCCATGACCACTGTTAAGACCATAACTCTCAAGTGGCAGAGAAAAAATTTGAACAGAGATCCCTCCGACTATTAAAATGGGGAGGAAAGAGATCACTTCATATTTTGTCTTAGTTATGAAGCCCACTACCTTGGGAAAAAAGCCATCTATTCCCTTATTAATATTAGGGAACTCTGAGCACGCACTGTACCTGGCTGTGCTAACTCCATTATATATTATCTTATTTAATACTATTCACAAACCTGAAAGGCTAATCCTTTGTTATTAGGCCTAAATATCACAGGAGGTAATTATTGAGCTGTAGATAGATTCAGTCAATTCAGTTCAGTCACTCAGTCATGTCTGACTCTGCGACCCTATGGACTGCAACATGCCAGGCTTCACTGTCCGTCACCAACTCCCATTGAGTCGGTGATGCCATCCAACCATTTCATCCTCTGTCATCTCCTTCTCCTCCCACCTTCAATCTTTCCCAGCATCAGGGTCTTTTCCAATGTGTCAGTTCTTCACATTAGGTGGCCAAAGTATTGAAGTTTCAACTTCAGCATCAGTCCTTCCAATGAACACCCAGGACTGATCTCCTTTAGGATGGACTGGTTGGACCTCCTTGTAGCCCAGGGACTCTCAAGAGTCTTCTGCTAAGCCCAAGTAACCCAGGCTTCACTTGGCATAACTGGGAAATTAACTTATGTAGTCTGACTCCAGAGTAAACTCTTCTCACAAACGCATCTACTGGTTTTGTTAGTGTCCATGAGGGCAAGTGGTCTCCATTACTCTTGGGAGCATTATTAGAGCTTCTCCAGAACTTAACTTCTGTTCTTTTAGGTGATGTCCATCAGCAACCTCTCCTTATCCCTGAGAATAAACAGTGGGCATTGAGGGAATGGCTTTAGAATGATAGACTTAGAGATTTACAATACTGAAAGGTCTCCAAACTCAGTGGCTTCTAACCATGGGGTATGAGCTGTTTGGTGGTGGTCCAGAGGATCTTCCTGACCCAGGGATTTAACCCAGGTCTTCTGCAATGCAAGCAGGTTCTTTATTGGCTGAGCCACCAGGTAATTCATGATCAATATTTACAAAGTAAGATGCATAGAATGGAAAATATAGAATGTATTGCACTGAGGGTGAAATAATGTTGAGAAACAATTGATTTACTGATCTGCGTGAACCTGTGTTCTGGGTCATTGTGTAAAATACATTACTTACTGAGGGTCATGCTTGTCAGACTTTGAAAACACTGGTTTCATCCAGTGGTTTTTGAATTTTGTCCCAAGGAGCCCACAGATACTTTAATGGAGATGAGAGAAGTTGAGTAGGAAGAGCTTCAAGAATATCACTCTTACAGCTAAAGTAGTCCCAAGTTTATCTGTTTTTCATGTTGAATTTTCATATAATAGTTTATCTTTTTAGAAAAGGACTCTGAAAAAAACAATTGAAGAGCCACCAATTAACCATTGAACTGTGTTTTATCAAATGTTGATTCATCCTTGTGTGACTTCATGTGGTTGCCAAGTACCCTGTGTGCAGCCAATGAGATGGCCACCACTGAAATATGCAGCAAGATTAGAAAATGTGATCTGTCTGTCTTGAACTTGTTGCAAGAACCAATTGTTATAACAGCAACTGTTTCTTACACCAAATATGGTAAAGGAGTACATGATGATGATGTTCAGAATTTGGTGGGTTCTTTGAGGTGGCTCAGATGATAAAAAATCTGCCTGCAATGCAGGAGACCCGGGTTCAATCTCTGGGTCAGGAAGATCCCTGGGAGAAGGGAATGGAAACCCATCCAGTATTCTTGCCAGGAGAATTCCATGGACAGAGGAAGCTGGTGGGCTACAGTTCATGGGTCTCAAAGAGTCGGATACAACTGAGTGACTAACATTTTCACTTTTTGTAAAGTTATACAAAGGATTGTTACAAGAATGGTTATGGAAGGATAGAAGCTGGCTAAAGCAATGGAGATGAAATAGAAAAAAAAAAGGATTATACTTTTGTTCAGATCATCAGCATGAATACAACTGTAATATGAATTTACTTGATAACAGTTTATGACTCAAAGTCTGAACTTGTTAACTGATTTCTAACTCTGTAAGTCAGTACAGTAGTGTCATGTGGACCAAAACCTAAGGTCAACTTGGCTACATATCATGTGTTCATGGACATATGGTATAGAAGACCCCTGTAAAGAGAAATTGCTTACCATGGCCAAAGAACTTTGCGGCTTTCCCCAAGTTAGAAAAAGTCTGTTTCCCTTCTGCTTGATTTTGGTGGACCCTGTGATTTGCTTTGGTCAATAGAATGTGGCCAAAGTGATGTGCCATCTGGAACCTACTCATGCATGCTGCCTACACAATCTGGAACCACTGGAGTTCTGATACAGGCATGTGAATAAGTCTTGATTACCCTTCTGGAGGAAGGCAATGTAAGAAAGACCTCAGGTGTCCTAACCAAGGTCATCTTGGACCAACCAACCTCTAGCCCATCTGCCAGCCGATGGCAGAAACGTGAGTGAGCCCAGATGCGTTCAACCACGTTCAGCCCAAACTGGAAGAATTGCCTAGCTGACCACTGCAAGAATGAGCTATTAGTAGTTTTTGAAGTGTTTTGTTAAGCAGCAAATTCTTGCAGATGCACCCACTCTCCTTCTCTGGCAAATCCATGCTGGAAGACGCACCATGGCCACATCTGATCACCATCCACATTAGCTAGAGATGTTAACACACGGGAATTTGCAGGGCTTGGAGCAAGGAGAGGGTGTCTGAGGACACACCAAGTGAGGAGTGAGGAGGCTTAGTCTGGAAAGTATGGGTATTTGTAAGAACATATGCTCTACCTTCTGAGATTTGACATTAGTGGGAGAAGTGGGATGAATTCTTTTTAACGTCCGTGGTTGCGATTTTTATCCCACTGCATCTATTCTTGCAGTCACCTTATGGTGGGCAGAGTGTATGTTCTCTTGAGCACTATCTTGGAGCTTGGGTTTGGATGTGTCCCTTGTTTTGGCCAATGAAATGGAGGCAGAAGTTACAGCATGCCTCTGGAGGACTCAGTCTTCTGTACTTTTGTTATCACCACCGGAACAGAATGCTGCTGGCCCACTGGTCCCAGAGGAGGATGAAAGCCATGTGAAACAGAGCCACCTAGAGCCTGCAATACAGTCTTTCTGGGTGACCTATATATTCATAAATGAAAGATGAATGCTTACTCATATGCTGCTATGGTTTCCTACTGATTTTTACCCAGCCATAGGTGACCAGAAAGACTTCCAAGATTAAACTTAGAATCAAGGAATGGCTGCACTGGGGAAGCAGTCTTCCGTTGCATTTAAAGATGGGTATCTTTGCCGAGGAAAATGAACCGTTCCAAAGTGAAACATATGGTTATATTAGGAGTCTTCTATCCATGGGCTATTTAAACATCAGGAAAGTGTACATGGTCTTCTTAGTTTGAATGGGGATTGGACTTTCATTCAGAGTGGCTAAGATGCTAACCAGTTTGGGAAATGACTAGCTGGTCACTTCATCTATGTTTCAGCAGAGAGGGAGGACAAGCAGGAGGGTAAGCATGTGTGTGTGCAGAGAAAGTGTAGGTTAGGAGTAGCAGTTGGTAAAGTGAAAGTGAAGATCACTCAGTCATGTCTGACTCTTTGCAATCGCATGGACTATACAGTCCATGGAATTTTCCAGGCCAGAATACTGGAGTGGGTAGCCTTTCCCTTCTCCAGGGGATTTTCCCAGGGATTGAACCCAGGTCTCCCGCATTGGCGGTAGATTCTTTACCAGCTGAGCCACAAGCAGTTGGTGTGGGAAGCTTCAAATACCCCACCGAGATGTTGACCTTTTATTCAAACCAGGAGCTTGAAGACCTTGTTTTTCAAGTGGGAGCCCCTCCTGCTTACATCTAAAGACCCAGTTTAAGTCCAGTTTTCTCTCTGGGGAATTTTCCTGACCTTCCTAGTCTTCAGAGATCAACTTATCTCTGAGCTCTTCATCTTGATGCAGTTCATATGCTGTCTTAGCCTTTTCCTTGACTTTTTCAGGCTAGGATGGTAGATTTCCATGTGCTCACATAGTGCATTAAAGAGCTTGCTACTCTGTGCTATGGTCTTGTATCTTTCTTTAAAGCCATGTGTTGGTTGAAGTCAAGGAATTTGGCTTATTCATTCTGGTACCCCCTCTATGTACCATGGTGCCTGGCACCATGAGGTACCATGCCTGGCACCACTCTAGGGCCTCAGTAAATACTTCTTGGATGAATGGGTGTAGATTCCTTTCATCTTTTTGACAAACTGAACTCCTGAAATGCAGTTGGTATTTACATTTCCATGGTGCTTCAAGGTTTGTGCATTTATTCATTCAACAAATATTTTATGAATGAGCCTTATCCTGACTTACAAAGCTTTGTGCCATCTGGCTCCTATCCATCTCTTTGACATCATTTTGTGTGGCTCTAACCCTCATTCTTTCACCTGTTCAAGCCATACTGGGCTTTTCTTCTGTTCTTTGTATTCTTAAAGCTCCTTCCCATCTCAGAACTTTTGCAGTCTCTTTGGTTGCAATCTCTACCCCTTGCTCTTCTATGACCTCCTCCTTCTTGTCATTCAGTTCTGGCTTAAAGGTCTCCTCCTTCAGGAATCCTGTCCTGAGTGTCCAATCAATGATACCACCTGCCTCTCTATCACATTGTTCAGTCCAAGTTCCCTACATGACATTCATCTCTTTCTGATAAATAACTTCATCCCTTCTTTCCTTCCTTCCTTATTTGCTTGATTGTTTGTCTCTCTTCCAAAATATAAGCTTCATAATAATAGATACTTTAAAAAATTTTTACTTCTCTATTCCTAGTGGCTGATAACTATGTCTTCAATGGATGAATGACTGAATACAGGTTCAGCACTGTAACTACGTTGCAAATTTAATGGAAAGAGGACTGATGATTTTACAATTTTGCTGAATGAATGATCAAAGTACGCACAGTACAGCAGAGAAACCAAAGCCAAGCCAGTGAACACCAAACAGAAAACAGCACCCTGGAGTGTGTGTAGCCCACTGATGCACTGGTGCCTCAGCTTCCTCTGTGAGACGAGCCTCTGGTTCGTCATGAGCCTTAAGTGAGAGAAGGAAGGGATAGCGCCCAGCATCATACCTGGCATGCAGCAGGTGCCCCATGAATGCTATGCTCTACCCTCCCCCTCTGACATGGCAAACAAAATGCACTGAAAAGCATATATTGGTCTACCTAGACAATTCACTCCAGAGAACTGAACTCCCATTCCAAACATGGCTCCTAGGCCTAAATTCAATTATGAAAATGTCTTTGGTGCTCCAGTGTCGGCCGTGGAGGTGGAGCTGATTGTCATTCATTTGTGAGCCACGTACTCGGAGTCTTTGAAAGCCTTGGTGAACCCGGGAGGTCTCATTAGTTGCTGTTCCAGGGCAGCGTGATGTGAAGCTATGTGATAATTGGCCGTAAGTCACTGAAAAAGTCCAAAGAGCCAGGAAATGATGTAGACGGGGCTGATCATCAGCAGAGGTGCTGTTGATAACTGCTGGTGTTGCCTGACACGCCATCCTTGGAGAATTAGTCCTTTAGCTTAAATTGTTGCCCGATTAAAAACAACAATTTCAGCAGTCACTTGCATGTTAATAAGAGTTTGCTGAATAGCACCGTTCCATTCTATTAATAGGCCTTTATAAAGATCTTATTCAATTCTCACATCCAAAACAATGGTGGTGTTGAGTGACCAGGGTTAAGGCAGGTTGAGTCTGCGTCTTGAGGTAGTTCTTTCTGGAGGCTGACTGGCTGAGTGTCTGGGGTGTCAGGCCCCATCGAAACCCTGGAGAAGGGGCAGGTTTGGCCAGTGCAGGGGCAAGGGCAAGGACAATTACACAACAGAGCTCCCAAAGTGAACTCATATTTGTTTCCAGTCTGTTTTTCCTCTCCCCGCTCCACCTACACAGATGTGCTCTTTAAATATTTATTTGCCCACCTTTGTTGTGTGTGGTAGACTTGATCCCTTTGAAGGTGTTTACTAATTAGATCAAGCTGGGAAGTTGGGCAACTTCAGATGTATTTGTCCTGTGTAAGGTAGACCCTGGGCACAAGACCCCTGAATAGCTCCAGGGAGGTCAGCTGCTCACTGACCCCCACCTACCCCCCACCCCCACCCCCTGCCTACTTTCTTTATTGGAGGAAGTCCTAATGATTGCTCAATTAAGCTAAATGACACTTGCTCTTTTTCTGCCATTAGCTCCTGACACAATTCTGAGACAGACATCAGAGAGCCTGGAGCCGGAAGGCTAAATGCTCTTAGCAAACACGATTATGGATCAGTTGCATGCTGGGCTCAATTTGACACCATCTACATGCAGTTCTTACTCAGTGACACAGCATCCAGGCCACACGTATTGACTTGCATCTGATCTTGGCTTGAAAGGAAAATCGCTGCTGCAGGAATAATTCAAGTTCTACAGACCCGCAGGTCACTGGCCTCAAATATTTAAAAATAATATTTGCTTCAGGAGAATCTGTGCTCATGCATGAGTGGATGTGTTTGAGGGGATGTGAGCAGGGCATGTGTGTATGTTTGGGCATATATATCCAGTGGAAAGAGCTTTTATAAGAGATGATGCATGTGGTGAGTGAGACAAGCCTATTGTACTGGGTCTAAAGGCAGCCTTGGTCTGTGATTCAGGTTTATTTGATGCCTTTCAGTCACTTCGGCTATTGTCACTGTTATGATAGTCAGAGAGAGGTGAACAGCTGATGATGACTTTGTGGGATGGTCATCTGTGATCTCAGGGGATCCGCTAAGAGATTCTTGCCTCAAACATCTTAGCTTGCTTCAATGGTAAGACCAAAGCACTTCCCACTTTCAGATCAGTGGCAAGAAGCCTGAAAATATGCTGTGATCGATGCCTGTCAACTTGTGACAAAGGTGTAGGTGTCCCTGGGCTTTGCTTGCCCTGGCCCTCCTCTCTGTTCTGCAGACTCTTGCATACATGTCTGTCACAGTCCAGAATCCGGTCTCTTGGTGTGTTCACCAGGAGGCTGGGAGCACCTTAGCCTTGTAACATCAGCACCTCACTCTATTCCCTGGGTCAGCAATGTGTATCAGATGAACCAAACAGGCACATCTCACAGGGAGATGTAGGCTTCCTCCTGATGTTACTAAAGAATAAAATGGAGAGCAGAGCCCCCAAAATGAGCACTGGACGGAGAATCTTGGGTGGACACAGTGGTGCAGGGCAGGCCCGTGTCCACCTGTCCTGGTGAGATTTGACTTCACATTTGGGGGTGGGGTGGCTTCCCTTTAAATCCTTGTGCTACCCTCAGGTTGTGTGTGTGTGCTAAGCTGCTTCAGTTGTGTCTGACTCTTTGTGACCCTATGGGCTGTAGCCCTCCAGGCTCCTCTGTCCATGGGATTCTCCAGGCAAGAATACTGGAGTGGGTTGCCATGTATCTCTCCAGGGGATCTTCCTGACCCAGGGATCGAACCCATATCTCTAATGTCTCCTGCATTGGCAGCTAAGTTCTTTTCCACTAGTGCCATGTGGAAAGCGCATAAGAATAGCTGACTCATTGGAAAAGACGCCAGTGCTGGGAAAGATCAAAGGCAAAAGGAGAAGGGGGGAGCAGAGGATGAGATGAGATGAGGATGGCATGAATTTGAGTAAACTCCAGGAGAGAGTGAAGAACAGGGAAGCCTAGCTCTAGTTCATGGGGTCGCAAAGAGTCAGATGGGACTTGGCAACTGAACAGGAACAACGCCATCAGGTTGGCCTCCGGTTCATTCTGTTTCTTGATGCAACACTTCGGTTTGAACAGGGATAAACCTCCTTTTTATGATTGTGTCCTTTGGGAATAGAGCATAGTGTTCAGAGCTTCTAGGGCCGTACTACCTGAATCTGAATCCCATCCCCACCATGAACACACTGTGTGACCTTGTGACCTTACTTGTCTCTCCATAGCCCTTCATCAGTTTCCGCAGTGGTGAAGTGGAGGGAATACCATTCTTTCTTTTTCTTTTCCTTTTGGCTCGTGGGATCTTAGTTCCGCAACAAGGACTGAACCTGAGCCTTATTCAGTGAGAGCATTCCCTCCTAAGCACTGGATTCCAGGGAATTCCTGATACTGCTATTTCTAAAGGTTCTTACAAGGATCACAAGAGACTCTAAGTAGAGGTCTTAGGAGACTATCTGGCTTCACATAAATGCTCAGGTGGTTTAGTAGCTAAGTCGTGTCCGACTCTTGCAACACCATGGACTGTAGCCCGCCAGGCTCCTCTGTCCAAGGGATTTTCCAGGCAAGAATACTGGAGTGGGCTGTCATTTCCTTCTCCAAATGCTCAGGAATGGTAGCTAGTCCTTCCTGCGACACATGGACACTCCCTCCCGTCTCACCTATAGCTGTGGCGAGCACTGGGTACTAGACACAATGCACCTGGTCCTGTAAATGTAGTGATCACTGTTGCTAATGTTGATTCACCAGAACAGATCAGAAGTAGAAAAGAACTTACAGCCTCCTTAGGAATTGCACAGAGAAAATTCAGCACTGGGAATGCCTTAACTAGTTCACTCTCTAGGGTTACGAGACTTAAAAACTTTTGAGGACCGTGTCCCAGAGACAAAAGACCCAAGGAGGAAATCTTTCCTTCTAATGCTTGATTTCCAAGAGATGCCCTTTTTTTTCCCTCTGGAAAATGGACAGCAGGCAGGATGGCACCCACTTCAAAAAAAAAAAAAAAAAATACCTCTCTCTTCTTTTCAGGGGCTTTAGAATTACCTAACTTTAGATATGCCAAATCTTAGGACATTACTGTGGGCACCAGGCTGTCCCAGTATCATCATGTCACAGTTTTTTTTTTGTTGTTTTTTTTTTTTACTATATTCATAATATATGCACTTAGGAATATAGGACTATTTCAATCTATTTTTGAATAAAAATGCAATATGACTCCAACTATTATTTTGAAATCTTTTTTCTCCACTTAAAAATATATCATAAACTTCCTGCCAGATCAGTGGAAAGACTTTTATACCATTTTGAATTAGCACTGAATATTATATAGTATGAATACACCACAAAGTTCTTATGTGGCTCAGTGGTAAAGAATCTGCCTGCAATGCAGGTGACACAAGAGACGTGGGTTTGATCCCTGGGTCAGGAAGATCCCCTGGAGAAGGAAATGGTAACCCACTCCAGTATTCTTGCGTGGAGAATTCCATGGACAGAGGAGTCTGGCAGGCTACAGTCCATGGGGTTGCAAAGAGTCGGACACAGCTTAGCACATGAGTATACCACAGTGTGTTTAACAAATCCCTATTTATAGATATATGGGTTGTTTCTCAGGGGCCCTCATTAAAAATGACTCTGAAATGAACATCCTTATCCTTTAAAATTTTTGCATCTAATTTTTAGTTTAGAATAAATCACTAGTGGTGGCATGTCTGGTTTAAGGGGCATGTACTTTATCACTCGTTTGATAAATACTGCTTAGTTGTCCTTTAAAAAAAGGCTCTTCACCAAATAATAGGGCTTCACCAAATAATAGGGCTTCTTTGGTGGCTCAGTGGTAAAGAATTTGCCTGCCAATGCAGTAAAGGCGGGTTTGATCCCTAGGAAGATGCCCTGGAAAAGGAAATGGCAACCCACTCCAGAAATGGACAAAAAGGCCTGGTAGGCTACAGTCTATGGGGTCACAAAATAGACATGACTTAGTGACTGAAGAACAGCAGCCA
The DNA here is from genome assembly GCF_963930625.1 of Muntiacus reevesi. Taxonomy (NCBI): domain Eukaryota; kingdom Metazoa; phylum Chordata; class Mammalia; order Artiodactyla; family Cervidae; genus Muntiacus; species Muntiacus reevesi. Next base: position 65,906,111 of record NC_089260.1, read on the forward strand.
GCTGTTTGTGGTGTTAAATTCAAGCACATTTTTCAGAAGAGTTTCTAAGTCACTGGTGGAGGGTAACTCAGGATCATTTCCTCCCCTTTGGCAGAACCTGGTGAGTCTGAATGAATCATGACAAGGCCTCCCAAGACCTAGCAGACACAGAATTTGAATAACCTTTCTATTAAAACTTTATTAGAGAAAAAGTGATGGCAACAACTGGTCTTTGTGAAGGCCACTGCGGCTGACAGCCTTTGTGCTTCACTGTGTCTCATAAAGCTTTTATGAAATCTCTGTCATCCCCTTGGTAAGAAGGGTGCGGATCACAAGGAATACACCATCTATGATTTCTCCCAGGTTTCTGATCCTTCCAAGCAGGGAAAGTTAACATTTTGGGGGCTCTTCCCGAGAAACCAAATTACTGAAGCTATGGTACTTGTTTCCAGTGGTCAGATCTTGTTTGATGAGAATGACTGTAGCTTTATGTCGTTCTGGGGATTATTGGCTTAGGTGAGAACTCTTCAACATCTGTTGGAATTTGATGACTGAATGGTGCAGAGAGGAGAAATGGAGAAGATGGATGTTTATTGACTCAACACAGATTTGTTAAAAAAAAAAAAATCAGCTACATATATAAAATGTCTTTGCATTAAAAAAAAATTACTCTCAGGAGAGAAAATGATTGTCACTCACTGCTATTTCTCCTAGGCGAGCAGATGATTATACATACCTATCTCATCAGGAGGGATTGGGGGCAGGAGGAGAAGGGGACGACAGAGGATGAGATGGCTGGATGGCATCACCGACTCAATGAACATGAGTTTGAGTAAACTCCAGGAGTTGGTGATGGACAGGGAGGCCTGGCGTGCTGCGATTCATGGGGTCGCAAAGAGTCAGACATGACTGAGTGACTGAACTGAACTGAACTGAACTGATGTCAAAGAGAAAAATTCAGCATAGGTTCAAATATGGCTCCCTGTGTGGTACAGCCTACCATGTATTTTCTGACATCTACCAATGAGACTTCCTAGGATTTCATCTTTCTCTCTATTTTTCTTTTCACCTACTCTCTTCTTTTTCCATATGGGAAAATAGAAACAAACAAACAACAGAATCAACCAGGATTTAGAATCAGTTTTCCTGGAGTCAAGTCCCCAACCCTCAGTTTTCCAATCAGCAAAGTGGGCATAATAAGATCACAGGTAAATTGAAGATCAACTACCCAGTTAACAAAAAGGTGAAACACGAGCTCTAAAGCTTAGCATGTGTTCATTTTCATATATTTTACTTTCTGCTTTTAGAAATTCTGCTTCTCCTTTCCTTCTTCTGACTCAGTCTCTGGTCTTCCAGAGACATATATAGGCATATTTAACTCTGCTGGTAGAATTATGGGTTCTTGAATTTTGAGGTTATTTGAAGACTCCCTGTCCTTCTCTTATTGGTGTAAACTACTGCTCAGGAAATAAAGCTAGAATCAGAATAAGCCTCTTTTCCTTTTATGATGTCTTTTCACTGCTTTCAAACTTTCCATATAGCTTTTCTATTTCTACCTATATCATGTAGGCTGCTATTGTCATAGGATCATAAGTGGTAATTTTTTTCTCTTTCTTTCCTTGTCAGCACATACTACACATGGTATTCATTCATCCCTTCACTTAGAAAACATGTATCAGATACATGGTTCTGAGCACTGTAGTTGGTGCTGGACTTGTCCCTGACTAGTTCAAGCGCCTCCTTCAGATTCCCGTCACTTTTACTATAAATGCCAAGCTTCTTTACCTCAGATTCAAAATCGCTTATATACTTATTGCAGTGTCTTTTTAAAAATTATCTCACTCCATAATATTATCACCTCTCAGCTCTGGCTGGAACAAGCTCTCTCTCTGCCTTTGCATTTAGCATTATCTCTTCTAGGGATGCTGTCCTCTCTCTCTTTCACTTGTTGAAATCTTACCTTCAGTGGAGAGCTCAGATGTTAATAATTTTGTGAAACCCTCCTGAGTATCCTTCCTAGGGACCCTTGTCACTTCATATCTGAACCAGTATAATTCAAATTACTAGTGACCTTTCTAAGCATATAAGAAGACGGCAAGATTTCAAGGTGTTTGAATGAAAACAGAGAAACATCCTGGCTTACACCTTCTTGCATCCTCCATAGGATCTAATAATACAGTGTCTTGGGATGTTTCTGAAGGTCCAGTGGTTTAGACTTTGTCTTCCAGTGCAGGGAGTGCAGGTTCAACCCCGGTTCAGGGAGCTAAGACCCCATGAGCCTCATGGCCAAAAAACCAAAACATAAAAGAGAAGCAGTATTGTAATACATTCAATAAAGACTTTAAAATACTAAAAACACGCCACTTAAATCAGTGTACTGCTTAACACACGCTTGTCTATTTATTATTTGAATCATATAATAAAACACACACACCAGAACTAATGCACTGTTGGAATTATCCCGACAGTTTATTACTTTCCTCTCATTTTGGTGAGTGATGTCAGATGTTAAGTTGGTTCGGACTTCTATCAAAAGTGTCTTCTGCAACTTGGCTGCCACAGCTTCTTAATTCCTCTTCCATCGAAGACCTCTTGCTTTGGAAATTCATGTTACCTGGTCTCGCCCAGAGATCTTGGTATCAAGAAGTAGAAAGAGCTGCAGTTTTGCATAGATGTCTAGGTCTGGGTTGTAATTTTAACTGTAAGCTGTACAGTCTTGGAAAAGTTGTCTTGCCTCTCTGAGTCTCAAATCTCTCTTCTACAAGATAGAATGAATAAGAACCATTGTAGGCCTGTTTTGAAAATCTATTGTGATAATATGTGTATATAGTACTATCTAACTCAATTCATACTAGGTATTTATTAAATTATAGATATTACTGATATAGACCATGAATATTAGAGTACTCCACATCTTCTAGGACATTTTGGAGGAACCATTGGGTTTATAAGCATTCATACCAACCTCACGTGTGGTAGTAGGCTTTCTTGAACTTCCTTTTAGGGAGCTGTCCAGCATCCAACCTCCTTCTCTATTGGAAGAGCACCTTTTTTGTAGTCTTGTTGCAGAGTAGGGGCCTCTACCTACCACAGATTTCAGAGAGTATACACTCAACCCTCATCCTTAAGCCACCAGAGCTGAAACATCCAGGGCTTGGTCCATTGGATACTTCTGAGACCTGGCTTCTCAGATTTGGGATCCCAGCTGTATAACTCTTGCTTAGAATTCACCGACAACTAGGTCAGCTTTGATGGCTGGTTCAACTGCATTCTTTCTTTTTCCTCTAAGATCATTGTTGCACTTTCTCTTCCTTAATCATCCAGACTACTGTGATCTTGTTCTCTAAGCCTCTTGTTCTGGTGAGTCGCTGATGAACTTCCAGTAAAGCCTGTCCCCTCTCCCCTGTTTTTCATCTATGTGCTACTTGAAACGCATCACTGACCATGACATAACTATGCAATCCAGGCACTTCACTCGGTGACAAAGGCTCCTTGGAGCGTCAGCCTGATCTCTGATCCCATCCCGTCCCCATGATGGCTTGGTGGGCTCTGCTGCTGCCATTGTCTTTGCACCTGGGCCTCCATTGTGTACTTTCTGGAAATCCTGAAAATAGAAAGGATGTTGGGTTGCTCTCTAGCCAAGCCATTGGCTTTCAAATCACCTCCCTTCTGTCTTTATGGGGTGGTGCTTCTTGTCTTGAATTGTCATCATGTTCCAGTCTTTCTCGCCTGCCTTTAGAAGAGTGGCTCAGTCAATGAACTCTGATGCCTTCTTTTTCACCACCTGAACTTGTCTAGAAAAATGGTTCTGAAGAATTTATTTACAGGGGAGCAACAGAGAAACAGACATAGAGAATAGACTTATGGACATGGGGCAAGGAGAGGAGAGGGTGAGATGTATGGAAAGAGTAACATAGAAACTTACATTGCCACATGTAAAATAGATAGCAAGCAAATATGGCTTGGGAAACTCAAACAGGGGCTCTGTCTCAACCTAGAGGGGTGGGTGGGGAGGGAGATGGGAGGGACGTTCAAAAGGGAGGGGATATATGTATAACTATGGCTGATTCATGTTGAGGTTTGTCAGAAAATAACAAAATTCCATGCAGCAATTATCCTTCAATAAAAAAATAAATGTAAAAAATTAAAAAAAAAAAGAAGACATGGGTTGATAATCTTTATGTAAGCCAGTTCATCTCCTTGTTCTTCAGTCCTCCCACCTATAAACTAGGCTAAGTAGCCATGAGGGTCAGTTTGAGGAGGAAATAAAATGACTGTCATGATGGGGTCTTTGCAAAGCAAGACTGATGTGGTGCTATGAATATTTTTCACAGTAACAGTGACAATAAAATCAATGGTGAGAATATTAGGAAGGATTGGGTAGGTTTTGGGTTTTGGCTATTAACTGCTGAGAACTGCATGCTAAATAGCAGTGGGGGGCTAAGGGTTGGGGTCAAGCTGCTGTTTTTCTTTATCAAGTAGTGACATCTTCTGGGGAGAGGAAGAGGCAAGCAGGGTCTTAACACCAGGGGACTTTTCAAAAACATCTGCACCAAGAAAAGCAATGATAGAGTAGATGGTCCCCAGGGGGAGACCCGTTCAGGGTAGATGTTTCCTCTGTGCAACCAAGTGAGGACAACACTGACTGAGCTGAAGCTGAACACCATTTGCCCAGTAGCCTCGTCTGCAAGGACTCTCATAGAGCCAGTGAAACCTTCTGGAGCCATTGGATGGACTATGGTGGGAGAGGTGGTCACGCACGCTGCCCAGATCCAGGAAGCCAACACTAACTAGCCTTTGGGGAGAATGGTTCACAAAAGGTTCAGACGAGAAATGTAATTTTTTAAAAAAAATATCTATCTAGATAAAAAGAGAAGTACTAGTTCTGATGTAGGAAATAAGGTTCAGAGAATGGCAAGGTCTGGAAGAGCAATGAATTTTGCCCAGTGGTCCTTCTTTGGGGGCAGGAAAGAAGCAAGTTCTTACTGAAGACTTGTCAGCTGAATTGAGCATAAGCAGACCAGGAAAATGTGTTGTTTTTTTTTTCCTCCTACAAATGGCACCATATTCCTTTGGTACTTCAGGCTCTTGGAAGGAGGAAGAAGGAAAACCTCCAGGAAGTCACCACTGTTTTTCTCCATGCTGCACTTAAAGGGCTGAGGCTGCACTGGATGATGGAACATTTGATGAGCCAGTCTGTACTGGGCAGCGTGCTGCAAGGCACGTTCCTGAGGACACAGGTCATGGCTTCTGCTTAGACTTCTGGGTGGCAGAGTGCAGGGCTGATGGAAATCATATTGTTCTACCCCTCCCTGAATAGGATTGGAAGAACTGACTCAGAGAAGGGAGGGAACTCATCCAAGTACAGAAATACAGGGACAGGACTCCCATTAGAACTACGTCTTCTGATCATTTTTTTCCTTCCCATCAGTGGGCACTGCTCTTCTACTTCTCTCCAACACCCCACTTCATACTAAATCAACAAGTAAAGTTAATAATACCCACATACTAGATGGCATCACTGACTCAATGGACATGAGTTTGAGTAAACTCCAGGAGTTGGTGATGGATAGGGAGGCCTGGCGTGCTGCAGTCCATGGGGTTGTAAAGAGTCGGACATGATTGAGCAACTGAACGGAACTGAACTAGATGGATTGGGCTTCTCTGGTAGCTCAGTGGTAAAGAACCTGCCTGCCAATGCAGGAGACCTGGATTGGGTAGATCCCCTAGAGAACTATTAATCCATGTAATGCATGCTCAGTCTCTTACAACCCCATGGACCGTAGCCCACCAGACTCCTCTGTCCATGGGCTTCTCCAGGCAAGAAGGCTGGAGTGGGTTGCCATTTCTTTCTCCAAATAACATAGTAGCTAAAATTTATTAAATAGCTCCTACACAGTACCCTATGCTCATTCATTCATTCAGTACATATTTATTGACTACAGTGTGTTAGACACAGGGGACACAGTATTAAGTCCTCACCCATTGTAAAAATCTCAACCACAAAGTTAAAACTGAAACGATGCAATCCTTGAAGGCCAGGGATCTGATGCTGTAAGGGAAGGCGGGGCTATTTGTCCAGGAGAGCTTCTCAGTAAGAGGCCATTCTGCTCATCTAGCTGCTCAGACCTAATATCTCTGGACAGCTTGTCTCCTCTCACTTTCTTACACTATATCCTCTCCACCAGTCAATCTGGTTGTCTCTGCATCTGAAATATTCCAGAATCTATTTGTCTTACCAACTCCTCTACCATCTCCTTTCTTTCAGATGTCTCCCGCCTTTTGCCTGTCTCATTGGGGTGTAGTTTCTCTGCTTCCACTCTTGCCTCCTTATGGTCAAATATATTCAGACAATTTCGGGTCACACACGTGTTTAAGTCGTGTACAGCAGGACTTCTCAGAGCCTGTCATATGTGAATCAATATGGTGAAATGCAGAGGGAGGCATAGTACATACAACCTGGTCCATGTATATTTGGCCCCAGAAAATCTTTCTTATAGAGCTCTCACACAGCTGCAGGTCCATGGAAACCATTCTGGATAACCCAGATAAAGTCAAGGCAGATGCATTATGTAAAGTATCAATATTATCCCATGTGACATGATGGGAGATGGAGCCACTCACAACCATTTGGCTGAACTGAGAGTCCGGTTGGCTGGATTTTAGCCACAGTTAGCTTTTTTTGAGCTGTGTCACCTTGGGCAAGTCATTTACTTTCTCTGAGCTTGGGTTCCTCATCTGTGAAATGCAGCTAATAATTCCCATCCTGTCTGCTTTGCCAGGCTGTTGAGAGAATCAAATGAGATAATGAACATTAAAGAAAAGCTATCCTTACCCCCCACTCCTGACTAAGCTAAACCAAAACAAAAGCCAGTACCACTACTGTGCTACTGTGGGTGCCTAGAAAAACATTATTTCCTGTTATACCAGCTCTGCAGTTAGTCATAATCAATGAACAACAAATTAACTTTTAGTTTATTTATTTGAGTGACCGGGAATAAAACCCAGGGAGTTGCTGGCTGTTGGCTAGACGTCAAACAAAACAAAGAATTAATTAAAGTTAAGGCTGTGGGGAGTGCCAGTTTGTGACATGCAAGGAAGCAGGCAAGAAAAGCCAGTTGCCTGGACTGCATAGTCGGAAGAATGAAAAGAGCGGGGAGAGTTATAAAAGGCTTGGGAGATAAGAAAGGCTGAATGAACAACACTGTAGAGAGACTATAAAACTGCAGTGATGCCGATAAAGAGTGAATGACCACCTCAGCTAGTGGTGGTGGCATGCTTCCCCGCAGAGTCACTGGAAAGCCCTGAGTGTGGTCACTCAGTGAGGGTCAGTGAGGTAGCATGGAGATGCCAAGCTGGCAAAGTTCTGTGGGTCTTTGTGAAGTGCCTATTCAGAGGGCCTGGTTCACGCCAGGTCAGCAAGCTCTGCTGATGTCCCCTTCCAGATCCTGAATACTGCCAGCTTCTCTTTTTCTCCAGGGCTTTTGGCAGTTATTGACCAGTGACCTTGGTCTCAGGACTCTGATCCCCCAAATTAATTCATCACATCAAGATGCATTGTTGAGTCCAACCCAGTAATGACAATGATGATGATAGTGTTAATGACGACAATAAAAAGTACAGCATCCATCTGGCAGCTTAGAAAGGTGATATCAAACCCCTCTGCTGTCAGCAGAAAATGAAAATGTCCATCTCAAGATGCCTAGAAGGGAACAGAAATCACACCCTGGGTGGTATGTGCAGAAGGAGGGTGTGTGTAAAAAGTAGGAAGGGGTTGCCCCTTTAACAAACAGGGCTGAGAGATTTGAGTGAAGGTATTCATTGTTAGCTCTGGGTATTTCTTAATGTCAGCCTATAGAGCTAATTCTCTGATATTGTCATCTCCCATACTTCCATCTCAATACATACGTGCATCTACTTGTGTCTCTACACAAGTATCTCTCCTTGCACAAGAGAAACTGCCTTAAGAGCCCATGATAAAACCTCAGTGGTTTATTTTTTCGTGTGTATGCTAAATCACTCAGTTGCGTTTGACTCTTTGTGTCCCTAGGACTATAGCCTTCCAGACTCTTCTGTCCATGAGATTCTCCAGGCAAGAATACTGGAGTGGGTTGCCATGCCCTCCTCCAAGGTATCTTCCCAACCCAGAATCAAACCTTCATCTCTTACATCTGCATTTGCAGTCTGGTTCTTTATCGTTATTGCCACCTGATAGTTTCATGCATAAAAGAATCATTAGAGAGTGCATCTGTCAGTTTTGCTGAATAACAAAGAACTCTCTACCCTCCAGACCTCAGTGATTATAATAACTAAAATTTATTTTCCTTTCATTTTACATGGTGTCTACAATCATCATGGGCTTCCCTTGTGGCTCAGCTGGCAAAGAATCCACCTTCAATGCAGGAGACCTGGGTTCGATCCCTGGGTTGGGAAGATCCCCTGGAGAAGGGAAAGGCTACCCATGCCAGTATTCTGGCCTGGAAAATTCCATGGACTGTATAGTCCACAGAGTCGCGAATAGTCAGACATGACAGCGAATTTCACTCAGTCATCATGGCCTCTGCCTGGGACTGTGGGCTGACTGTGAGTGAGATCCATAGGCTTTTTTTGGGCCTGTGACTGCATTGGAAGAACAGCCCCAAGGTACAATGGGCTGGTTGGGCAGAAGGCAAGAATCTAAGAAAGCAACCTCAGGTATGCAGTCAAGTCAGACTTTTGCAGGGTGTGCCTCACAGTCCTCTGGCCAAACAAATTCAATGGGCCAAATCTAACAATAGAATTGGGAAATTCACTTGCCCTGCAGGGAAGTTTTTTAAGGGTATAGATGCACAAACCTTTTACAGAAGGATGAAGTGTAATATAGACCATCACAGGAATATTCTAAGCATGCCAATTCCAGGGCCCTTCTCCAGCTATTTTTTAATTTATTAATAATAGGCCTGATTAAATAATAACAGTAGTAGTAATAAAAATAAAAATGATGGCTAACACTATCTGTTTGCTTGTTATGAGCCTGAGACTGTGTTAAGTACTTAAATGCCTGATGCAGCTTAGTTTAATCCCACAGTCTCTCTGTGAGATAAGAACAAGGATGATCTCCATTTTCCTGGAGGAGAAACAGAAGCTCAGAGAGATTCAGAAACTTCCCCAGGTCACACAGCTCATAAATGGTGGAGCGGGAGTATGGATCTGTGAGATGGAACTTGCGAGCCCCAAGTCTTTTTCAGTTCCCCAAATATGCCCATCTGTCTCTGGCCTCAGGACCTTTGCACTTCCTTTCACCTCAGCTTATGTAACATTTCCTCCCATTCATTCACTTCAGTTCTCAAGTTTCAAGTGGAAAGGTCACTTCCTCAGAGAGGCTCCCTGACCTTGGCCCCTGACTGACTCACTCTGTGGGTCTCCTAGGTTTTCTGAGCCTCTTCCAACCCTCTGTACTAAGGTGACTCTCTCAATGGACAGCACCACCTCCTGAGTATCACCTGGCTCCCAACACCTCAGGCTTTCTCCTGAGGATCGTCTGGCCTCCTAATACCTCTGGTTGTCTCAGCTTTCCTCAGGGAAGGCAGGAGATGAGAAGAAGCCAGCAGACGAGTCTCTCTCCCTTCCTTCATCCTGGATGACTTGCCACATTTCCCGTGATGGCCTATCATCCGAGCCATTGGCTATATTTTTCCCCAGACTGTTGCCAGCTTAGGCAACATCACCTCGCATCTGCTTTCCCTCTTTCTTATCTTGCTCTCCCTTGCTTTTCTCTTGTGGCCCTAGGCTGCACCTCCCAAGAAAGCCTTCACAAATAAGCTTTAATCCGAAGGACAGAGGAACTGGCAGGCTACAGTCCATTGGGTGATAGGGGTCAGACACGACTCAGTGACTAAACAACAACAACAAGGGAAGCGTTACCGCAGGCTCTGCTGTCTTGAGAACCCAGCTGAAGGGACTCCCTCTTCCTACCTTCTCTTGACTCCTCTTTTTCTTTCTCTAATACCCTATGCTTTTCTCTCACAACTTTTCTCACACAACTGGTAATCATATGTAATATATAAATGCATGTGATTATCTATATAACAGCACTTTCTCTCCATCCCCCATAAGTTCCATGAGGCAAAATCATGCAGGGTTTTTTGTTTGTTTGTTTGTTTTTGTTTGTTTGTTTTTGGCCCTGTGACTTGCAGGATCTTAGTTCCCCAACCAGGGATTGAACCCTAGCCCCGGCAGTGACAGCGCCAACTCCTAACCGCTAGACAGTCAGGGAAGTCTCAATGCAATGATACAGTGGTTTTCCTGCTTTGTCCTCTGCCCTTGGCACATGCCCGGCACATAGCAGTTGATCAACAACTATTAATAAATGGATGTGCATGTCTAGGCTTGAGTCCTCGCTTTGCCTGTGTTGCCTTTTGATAGGTTACTAAGTCTCACTGGTGAAGAATCCATTTGCAATGCTGGAGACTTGCAGGAGATGTGGGTTCAATCCCTGGGCTGGGAAGATCCCCTGGGGAAGGACATGGAAATCCACTCCAATACTCTTGTCTGGAAATCCTCAAGAACAGGGAAGCTTGGCAGGGTGCATTCCATGGGGTCGCAGAGAGTCGGACACAACTGAGTGACTAAACAACAGCAACAGCAACAGTTCTCTGTGCTTCATTTTCCTTCCTTTTTGGAAAAATGAGACTGGGTACCTGCTTCAGAGGTTCTGAGACCTAAGTGTATCTAAATGTTCAATAACTGATCGTCACTGCTGATACTGTTATACTAGACCCACAGTCAGCAATCTTTCTCTGTAAAGGGCCAGAGAGTAAAGATTTTAGGCTTTACAAGACAAATGACCTGTGTCACAAAGACTCAACCCATGGCATGAAAAGAGCCATAGACAATATCTAAACAAATAGGCTTGGCTGTGGTCCAATAATCGCGTATTTCCAAAAACAGGTGATGGGCCAGATTGGCCGTTGTGTTGTAGCTGGCTAATCTCTGCAGTAAATAGTCTGAGCAGTGTGAATCTACAAGTTTGTAGTAAGAACATCAACAGATTGCAAATACCCGTGAACCTTCTAGGCAAAGCTTGTCTCTTCATTTCTTTCCAGTGTTAAACACGCGCAGTCTTTTCCTGGCAGTGACAGTGTGCTTTCAGGGAAATCTGTGTTCTCAGAGTTGGTGTTTGTTGATAATATTTCTTTAACACATGTGAGTGATAAGAGTCTTCCCACATATTTCTCCTCTGACTCCCTTTTCCCTGGTAACCATGTACCTTCTCTACCTACCTCCAGGGCGAGTCTGTGGTGAGAAAACTTGGGATTTGGGAGACTGGAGCTTTACTTGTCTGCTTAGCAGAAACTTTAGTTATGTGGTAAATCCATTTAGAATAAGTGGTTTCTTAGAAAATATACGAAATAGATGATCCAATTTAAAAAAAAAACACAACAAAACTTAGCCAAATCTTGGGAAGAGGGCAAATTTTTATATATATTAAGTATATAAAATGAGGTTAGGAGAAGGTGAGTCTCCCTTAAAGAGACCTTTAGTAGTTTTTTTAGGACTTACTATGTGTCAGGTATGTGGGAGGGGAACCCAGACACCATGATTGCTGATTCATCCAGAACTGAATGGACTGTAGTTACTTATAAGAAAATTGAGGTGTTATTAGAAGAAGAAGGGGGAAGGGATGTTAGAGGTTAAAAGCTGTAGCCGATGTGGGTGAGTAGGACATGGCTCCCCACCTTAATTCTATGAGCATCAGTTGTGCTGAAGAAAAAAGTTATTGTGTAAAGCACCTTGTCCATCTCCTGGTACAAAATAGAACTGGAATAAAGGGATGCGGCATGTTTTCATGTTTATCTATTGTAATTATGCATAAAACATGGTGCTCTGTACATCCTGAGAAGGATTAAACCCATCTGAGCTGATGATATACTTGCTAAACACTGACGCATGTCACCTTTTTGATATCACTGAGGTCCCATACTCTGCACGTCTTTCTGTTCTTCCATCCTTAGAGTTTTGGCCATGACTGTCCTCATGGTTTGCAACACGGCTGCCTCAGTTTCAAGCATCATGTCTTCCTAAGACATCATCTCAGATGAGAATGAAGTGAGCAGGTGCAAAAAGAGCTCCTTTCATGTATGAGGGAGGGAAAGTTTCCAAGAAGGCCTCTTGTAAATTTCCTTATGTGCCACTGGCCAGAAGTATGTCACATGTCCAGCCCCAGACCAAGCTCTGGCAAGGGGAGTGTGGCAACCATGATGAACTGTGAAGAACCATGATTCGTCAGCCAGGGCTGGGACAGGAATGGGGCATGTCCACGAGATGGGTGGTACTTCTTTTGGCATCTCTCTTTGCTTTTCATGGCTAGAGAACATATCTGTTTTGTTCATAATTCTTAAGCTTGACCTAAACCAGACACTCAGTGAATATATTTTCTTGTGCAATTAATAAATGAATGAATGAATACATTATGATCAGGTTATCCTATTTTTTTCACTTTTTATTCCTGTTTCCTCATTTCTTAGAGTCTGGCAGTCCTGGAGCTATTCTTTCTGTCTGAAGGTGAGCCTTCCTAGGTTTGGTTAAATGGTAAGAGATGAATCTAATGTACGACACTGTCCACTTGCAGGATTGATCACTGTGGTCAAGGAGAAGTCAGGGAGGTTGAAACCGCTAGTGCAAGACTACATGCCCAGGCATGACCAAGACCATTTTCGGCAAGATAAACTGTTCCCTTTCATCTTCTCTCTGGAGAAGATGGCTTTTCAAACTCCTCTACTAGAATGTGAACAAAATCACAGAGACCTGCAGAAAATATTAAAGAGAAATGGTTTGAAATCACCAAGAACCTTGCAGACATTTGTTATCAAGAATTTAATGAGATAATTATAAACCTCTTCCATTGAGCTCATAGTTCAAAAGGTCTAAACACCCTTTCTAGGTATCACTTTGTTCATTCAGCTTGAATGAAACTGTAGAAAATATTTTTTAAAAAAACAGGCAATTCTCCTGGGTTCATCATGATTTCAATCTTGTTTAATCCCACAGTTGGGCCAAAGCTTTTATGCTTGATTCTGGAGTATCCTTGGGATGGAGATAGAATGATAGTTCAGTTGAGTTCAGTCTCTCAGTTTTGTCTGATTCTTTGCGAACTCATGGACTGCAACACACCAGGCTTCCCTGTCCATCACCAACTCCCGGAGCTTGCTCAAACTCATGTCCATTGAGTCGGTGATGCCATCCAACTATCTCATCCTCTGTCATCCCCTTCTCCTCCTGCCTTCAATCTTTCCCACCATCCGGGTCTTTTCCAAGGAGTCAGTTCTTCGTATCAGGTGGCCAAATTATTGGAGTTTCAGCTTCAGCATCAGTCCTTCCACTGAATATTCAGGGTTGATTTCCTTTAGGATGGACTAGTTGGATCTCCTTGCAGTCCAAGGGCCTCTCCAAGAGTCTTCTCCCACACCACAGTTCAAAAGCAGCATTTTTTCGATGCTCAGTGTTCTTTATAGTCCAACTCTCACATCCGTACATGACTACTGGAAAAACCATACTTTGACTAAACAGACCATTGTTGGCAAAGTAATGTCTCTGCTTTTTACTATGCTGTCTAGGTTGGTCATAGCTTTTCTTCCAAGGAGAAAGCACCTTTAAATTTCATGGCTGCAGTCACCATCTGCAGTGATTTTGAAGCCCAAGAAAAGAAAGTCTGTCACTGTTTCCATCATTTCCCCATCTATTTGCCATGAAGTGATGGGACTGGATGCCGTGATCTTATCTTTTTGAATGTTGAGTTTTAAGCCAGCTTCTTCACTCTCCTCTTTCACTTTCATCAAGAGGCTCTTCAGTTCTTCACTTCTTCACTTCACCACTTCACCGAGAGGTTCTTTAGTTCTTTTTTGCTAGAATGATAGAGTGATTGTCTAATCTGAGTTGAATCTGATCTCTATCATTTATTAACTGGGACACACTAGGTAAGTTGTTTAATCTCCAAGCCTTAATTTTCTCATTTGCAAAATGGGGACAATAAGCGAGGGTAGTTGTGGCACACTGTTTGCAACAAACAGTGTTTGTTGCTTTTGCCAACATGTTGCTTTTGCCAACATGTTAGGGTCTTCAGTCTGCCATTGACATGAGTGCCTTTCACAAAGACAACTGTCCATTTGTCATATTTGAAAAATAGATTGGAAACCCCAATGCCAGTCCAATAACTGCAAGGCAAAGAATAAAGTGAATTCTGGGCATGGTGCTGGGCATTATATGCAGAACATGAGGGGCCTTTCAAGTTGCTGCAAATGACTCTGACCACGCAACTAGGGGTGGTTAAAAACTACCCATGGAATTGACATCTATTTGTTTTGCAGAAATGAATTTCTTTGGGTTGAGTTGGCTTATCATTTCAATCAAAATGGCTACTTCATGTTGACTGAGTTGACTGTGTCTTGCAGTTGGATATGAAAGATGTAATTTTGTAATGTGACAGCATGGAGGATGTAGGAGACCAGGGCCTGGACGATGTTGGTCTTCACTATGCTATCCGCTAACACGTGGTCACCTCAGCAAGTCATTTCATCATTCTAGGACCTCTGACGTCTAAAGGGAGAATTTAATTTCCACCCATACAACTTACCTGGTTATTGCAGAGTTAAGATGAAAAGATTTTGTTGTGGTATCTCTTGTGGTTATGGGCTTCTCAGGTAGCTCAGAGGTAAAGAATCTGCCTGCACTGTAGGAGACACAGGTTCAATCCCTGGGTTGGAAAGATTCCCTGGAGAAGGAAATGGATACCCACTCCAGTATCCTTGCCTAGAGAATTCCATGGACAGAGGAGCCTGGTGAGCTACCGTCCATGGGATCGCAAAGAGTCAGACATGACTGAGCAACTAACACTATCGCTTTTATTATTGTGGCTATTCAGTGGATGCTGGAAATTCCTTGGGTCAAGGACTATGAGAACACTTGCCCTCCTTTTTAAGAAAAAAAATTCTATTTATTTGTTATTTTTGGCTGTGTTGGGCCTTTGTTGCTGCATGGGCTTTTCTCTAGTTGACAAGAATTGGAGCTACTTTCTAGTTGCAGTGTGCAGGCTTCTCAATGCAGTGGCTTCTCTTGATTTGGAGCAGGGGCTCTAAGGCTCAGGGGCTTCTAGTTGCGACTCCTGGACTCTAGAACACAGGCTCAGTAGTTATGGCACACGGGCTTTGTTGCTCCGTGGCATGTGGGATCCTCCCGGGTCAAGGATCGAACCCGTGTTTCCTGTATTGGCTGGCAGATTCTTTACCACTGGGCCACTGGGGGAGCCTAACACTTGCCCTTGTATGATCAGTTCTTTCTAACTTTCTGGATAAAATCCACACCAAATGTAAGGAAGAGCTATTTTTAAAAAAAAGTCTCTGATTTGATCACCTGGACATCTGAATGGACTAATGTGGAAGTCAGGGTTCTGAAAAGCTCATATGAGGACTGGAAGCAATGCCCAAGAGATTTGCTGGAGGAAACACCTGTGGAGAAACAGGAGGAAGTAGAAGGAGGCAGGGAGAGCCTTCAGACCCTGATGCGGATCTTACACCTGTGAAAGGAGAGGAAGAAGGAAGAATTGGAGAGGAAGAATCTCATGCTGGAGTGCATTTCTAAAATCTAGTATTTGGCTGGCCAATAGGAGTTCTTGAGCCCAAACTGTTCAGGACAGCAGCTCCCTGTCCTGCAGAAACGGGCTCCCCTTGCCATCCTCAATCATTTGCAGAAAGCTTCTGAGGGGTGTAGTCTTGGCTTGAATGCAGTAGTGGACCCAGCCACGAGGTATTCAGTCAACAGTGCTTCCCATTGGAGGAAACCTGAGTAGTACGTTTTCATGGCTACCTTCCAAATTGTCAGGGGTTTTCCCTTTGAAACAGAGATCTTAAGGAGTTTGAAAAACAAACCCAAATGTTTGTGGTAGGTTTTGCACCCCTAATCAACGTTCTATCCTATCCTAGGACTTTCACTTCCCACTTTGTTTCAGCTAGACCAAACATGTTGTAAACCCCACCCAGGTTTGTAGAGTTCCTCATTTGACAATTAAAAAATTGCTGTTTGTGAACAAGTCACACGAACTTCCTTTGTTTTACCTTCACAATGAATTAGGATTTACGCTCTCGGAGTTTCATGTGTTTTCTGCTGCTTTACACATTCATCACTCTTTCATATGGGAAAGGTTCACTGAGGTCACTTTGCTCTTCTGCCTTCAAGTCTGACCAGACGGACCCAAAGGGTTTGATCAAGAAGTGTGAGTGTGCGCCATGTCTGACGCTATGTGACTCTATGGACTGCAGCCTACCATGCTCCTCTGTTCATGGAATTCTCCAGGCAAGATTACTGGAGTGGGCTGCCATTCCCTTCTCTGGGGGATCTTCCCAACTCAGGGTTTGAACCTGAGTCTCCTGCATTGCAGACAGATTCTTTACCATCCGAGCCACCAGGGAAGCCCCACAGATGATGAGAGGGAGGCAGTGGAAGTGTCTCTAGGGTTTACCGAACATATAGCATTCTTGAAATATGTAATCATCATGGCATACTGCTTGGGTGATCTCTGAAGGAATGCACAAGAATTTGGCATTCTAGAGTCATAGAAAATGGTTGTGTGTTATATGTTTGAACAGAGGTTGCCTTCTTTCAACAGAAAATCAGTTATTTTTTCCCATTGAAAAATTATATTGATGGGGATTGTGGCAGAGATTAGCTGGACACTCCTCAAACCTCTTCCTCTTCCTTCTGAGCATATCATTCGATGAAATTTCCTGTCTTCCTTATAGTTATATGTGATTGTGTAATGAAGTCACAACCAATAGTAAATGAGCAGAAATGGCAACTATCACTTTCAGATCTGCCATCCCTGGCAGCAAATTCTCATGTTCTCTCCCACTCTTTGCCTGCTGTCTGGATGCAGAGGGTACAATGGAAACTCCAAGGTCCTAGGAAATGTCAGAGCCACTGAACGAACAATCCAGGGTCTCTAAATAACTCTAAATAGAAGAAGATGTTGCTGACCCACACTGGACTGGAAACGGAGTGAGAAATAAGTACTTATTGAGTGAAGTGGCTGAATGTTTGAGTAAGTTTTATTGAGATAAAACAAGAGTGTATGGGAAATTTTTGATGAAGACTCATGCCAAGAGAAGGGAGACCTGGTGGAAGGTCAGTGAGCTCAATTCAACAAGCACTGCTTGGAGGATATCTTTAATTTTATAATCAGTGCATGTAAGCATGCATGCTAAGTCACTTCGGTCATGTCCGACTCTTTGCAACCCCATAGACTATAGCCCACCAGCCTCCTCTGTCCATGGAATGAATACTTCAGGCAAGAATACTGGAGTGGGTTGCCACGCCCTTCTCCAGGGGACCTTCTTGACCCAGGGATCAAACTTGAGTCTCCTGTGACTCTTGCATTGCAGGTGGATTCTTTATGGCTGAGCCACTGGGGAAGTGTGTCAATCAATGCATGGAATCTCTAATTGTAGACAATTGGGAACTAGCATTATTCTTTTCCCTGTGGGGAGAGGTTTTGATCCCTCTCCTAAATGATCTTACTTCAGCAGAGGGAAAAATTCACAGTCACCTATTTTTTTTAAGTTTTTATTTTGTATTGTAGTATAGCTGATTAACAATGTAGTGGTAGTTTCAGGTGGACAGCAAGGGGACTCAGCCATACATATACATGTATCTGTTCTCCCCCAGACTCCCCTCCCATTCATGCTCCCACATAATAATGAGCAGAGCTCCCTGTGTTCTACAGTAGGTCCTTATTGGTTACCTATTTTAAATACAGCATTGTAGACATGTTGATTGCCAACTCCCTAACACGCTCACCTATTAAGTCATACTCATTTAATCGACACACTTTTGAGTTCATATCATGTCAGCACTACGCTAATAGCAGGGGTGTAAGAATAAAGGCACGTCACCTGTTCTCGACAGGTTTCACATTCTCCTGGGAAAGGAACAGTGACTGCAGTGGGTGGCTAAGGGCCAAAAAGAACGGAACCACCAGTGATATGGAAATTCAGTAAGAGAAAACAAGTCCTAGAGGCTGTAAATGGAGAAAGACTTCTCAGGAGCCAGGAACTTCAACTTAAGACTCATTCAGCGGGTTTTGAATGATGGCTTTGAGGAGCAATATAGATTATTAGGAAGACAGAATGAGCAGGATGGACAGAAGGAATCTTTGGTGTCTGGCTAGCTGGGTGGTGTGGATTCTGAGTCCACTTCCTGTATGATAGTTAACTAGAGAAATTACTCTCTGTACCCTTGTCTCCTCACTGTTAAATGTTGAAATGGAGGGGACTCACCTGTAGGGCTGTGAAAATCTTGGAGCAGCAGGTGTCAGTCAGTCTTTTCTGAAAGGATCGGATAGTAAATGTGTTAGGTTTGCTGGTCATGAGGTCTCTGTTGTAGCTACTGAACTCTGGCACTTCACTGTATTATTCCTGCAGATGTGTGTCCCTCCTGCATTGTTTAAACCCTAAGTACCCAATGTGATGACATCTGGAGGTGGGGCCTTTGGCAGGTAATTAGGTTTAGATGAGGTCATGAGGGTGGGGCCCACATGATGGAATTAGTGCCCCTATAAGAAGACAAAGAATAGAATTCTCTCTGCTTTTTACCATGTGAGGAAGACAGTAAGAAGACAGCTGAATATGAACCCAGAAGTAGGTCTCATCAGGCACCAAATCTATTCACATGTTAATCTTGGACTCTTTTGTCTCCTGAATCATGAGAAATAAATTTCTATTGTTTAAGTCACCAGTCTATGGTATTTTGTCATAGCAGCCTGAACTAAGACGATATGGAAATATTCCAGACAATAGGTAAATGAATAGTTATAGCTGTACACTAATGAAATTTTATTTATGGACACAAAAATTAATTTCGCATTATTTCCATACCACAAAACATCATTATCATTTTGATCTTTTCCCCCCAATCATTTAAATTGTAAAAAATCACTCTTAGCTCTTGGCTAAACAAAAACAGAGGATGAGAAGGCTGGATGGCATCACCAATTCGATGAACATGAGTTTGAGCAAGCTCTGTGAGTTGGTGATGGACAGGGAAGTCTGGCGTGCTGCAGTCCGTGGGGTTGCAAAGAGTCAGACACGACTGAGCCACTGAACTGAACTGAACTGAAACCAAAACAAGGGGCTTGCTGGACTTGATGATTTAGTCTACAGATTATAGTTGCTGTACCATAGCGTAATGTATTCCCAAGGTGAAATATTATTGTTGTTAACCCCACTTATCAGATAGGAAAGTGGACTTTAGTGTATTCACAGCAGACCTGGACAAGAATGTCTGCTCTGTGGCTCTTCATCAAGTCTTCGGCCCAGTCAAGAGCGAGGAAGGCCACAATTCAAGGGACCAGCCCTGAGTTCCTTCTTCACCTCGGATTTGTCTCCACTTATCACCTCTCTTTACATATTATTTTTAGAACTCTCAAAATGGCAGCCCCTGAATGCAGAATATCCAAAACAGAAGAAAAAAGGAACTAAGATGAAGGGAAACACCTTTTTCAGTAAACACTAATTATTTCATTTGAGTTCAGCTATTCACCCCAGGACAGAAATGAATCAAAATTTACCCAATGATATGTGAGCATGAAGAGTTAAACCAATTTTTTTTTTTTACTTTGAAAACATTTTTTATTATTTTTACTTTGAAAATCATTTTTGACTTTAATCATCTATGTCTTGCTCCTCTCCCTCAGTTCAGCCAGCTTCTGTAGTAAACCTTGTCCTCCTCATTTTCTGGGGAAAAATGGATGTTTCAAATAAAAATAGGTGTAATTCACTGTGTAAGTAAAATGAATAAATATGATGTGCCTGGAAACAGTGCTTAATTTGAAGTTGCTTTCTTCCCTTAGCCTGAGGAAATGCATTTGTGTGTTGCCTTGGTTTTTTGAAGGTTTCCATGTACAGTTAGCTCATTTGTATTTTGCAGGTTTTTTAATTGTAAAAAAAGGTGTTTGCATGCTCTCCAAATTTACCATTTCTCCTTCTTCCACTACAGAATAAATCAAAAGAATTGCATAGTCAATGAATTGTAATGAACTTTCCCTTAGCTGGTCTCCCTGCCTATTTCTAGCTTTTATTCAAGCTACATTCAGGTCATCTTTCAGAAACACACACATTTAACATCCTTAATGGCCATGGGGTAAAATTCCAGTCCCCTCACATGGCATGTGAATGACTCTACTATCTGAAGCTTTCTTCACCTTTCCAGTTACATCTCTTCTCCCATTATGAATTTTGCATTCAAGTCACTCCACAGTTTACAGAAGAGTCCATGCTTCCTCACATATTTATGTTTTTGCTCATAGTTTCCTTGAAATTGAACGCTTTCCACCCAAGAATCAGCCTACCTTGAGCACAGACCAGAAAGAACAAAGGATGCAATTTGAGGAAATTCTATAGTCACCAAATCTCTCAGTTTTTCCTCACTCTTTTCAAATACCAGTTTCCTCTATTATTTTGAAGAATGAGAAACCCTAGATTGGGAATACCACTCCGTGTCCATTGTCAAACGTGCTGAGCATCCTCTGTGTAGTGGGTGCTGGGAATACAGCCATGAATCATCCTTCAGTGAACCTGCAGCTAGCAGGGAAGATAAGGCCAGACCATGCATTCCCAGAACAGCAGGCAGGAAGTTATAAGAAGGCTGTGTATAAATAGACAGTTCCATATAAAGCTCAGAGGAGGGAAAAGCTATACTAAGCTGGAGCAATCAGAAAAGACATTTTGGAGCATTGACTGTGTGATTTGGACCTTGAAAATGAGAAAGATTTGAAAAAGTGAAGATGGTTCAGGAAGTGGAAGAGTGTTAGTGTCAGAGTTCATTCTGAGCAAAGGCAAGGAGGTGGAAGAGAGCTGGGCTTTCAGACAGAACAAAGAGACCCAGCTTAGCAAGTACAAGGAGGGGCAGAAGGAATCAGAGAGGAAAGATGGATCAGGGCCCGGTAATGGCGGGGGCAAAGGTGTTTGCTGATAACTCACCTGCACATTCCCAGACAACGAGCCAGCAGTAAACTCATGAAGCTTCTCTTCTGATTCAAGTAAACAGAAGAGCTTGCCTGGCAGGGATACTCCAGAACTTGATCAGAAAGCTACTCATCAGCTTTCAGATAATCAGCATGGTAGTGCCAATGCCTTAGAGTTGTATTAAAGTACTTTTGTTCATTTTGGACTTCTACTGAATTTATCAGAAACATGTACCCTGAAATGAGAGTTAGGGACTTGCTGATAAGACCTCAATATTGAACAGAAAAAGCCAGAGAAATAGCCAGTGTGTATGTGTATCCACCTTCTTGCAGAGAATTTATAGAGCTTTGCTAACAACATTTCTTGACGCTTCAGTGCTCCCAGATGACTTTTAAAGGTGGGAATTACAGATACGTGGGCAGGAAAAGAAAATTCTACATGGGAATGAATTTTGGACACTTTCTGTGTAAGAGAGTACTATGTTGGCCAGAGATGAACCTTGACTCTGGGCTGATCAAACTTTATAGATCT
Source organism: Muntiacus reevesi (assembly GCF_963930625.1). NCBI lineage: Eukaryota > Metazoa > Chordata > Mammalia > Artiodactyla > Cervidae > Muntiacus > Muntiacus reevesi. The sequence continues at coordinate 65,927,611 of NC_089260.1, forward strand.
TGAGTCCAACCACCTGTCACAGCTCTTCTCAAATGGTACGTGGATGACTTCTTATTTCTTATTAACAAATCTTTTCTAGGCCCCAACTAGGCATCGAGGACTGTACTTTCTGCTAACATAGGTAGAGGCACGAAATGAAATGAAAATAGTCCTACTTCTTGAGGTCCTTGCAGTCTATTGGGGTAAATACAGATGCAGAGATCTTTTCAATCAATGTATCAGATAGCAGTAAGCACAGGGTGATGTGAAAATCCTGAGGTGGAGCATCTGCTTAGCCTGGACTAGAGATTTTGAGAAGAGTCAGGGAGGACTGACTGAAGGAACTGACACATCAGGACAATTAGAATCATCTCTCCTGTTGGTCCAACTTTAAAATCACAGCATCTCAAAGCTGGTTATCCTCGAAGTTAGAGCACGTATCAAATTTAATTGTCATCCCTTGCTTAACTGTCTTAGCTATGGTAAACTTCAAAAGAATTCTGCTGTTTTTATTTTGTGCATAACTTGTCTCCATCTCATAACGGTATCTGACACCTCACCGGTTCCTATAAATATAGGTTGTGTGTTAAGGAAGAAAGCGTTCGCGTGGGAATTTTCACCCTCCCTCTCCAAGTGCCAAGGGGAATTCTGCTGTAACATTTAATGCATTCCTAACTCTGAGCCAAGTCAAGAAGGAAACAACAAAAGAAAGAAAGGCGTGTTAGGATGTTGGACCAAAAGGAACTTGGAAATTGGCTGATGCTATGCCTCATTTCTGCAGATAGAAAATTGAAATTCAGAGAAGTTATATTGTAACTGTTAGTGCAAGGTCACCCAGTTAATTAGTAGCAGGGTGAGTCGAAGCATCAAGTATGATGATGTGCAGCTCTCACTTCTTTCCTGTGAGTCATATGTATTTTTCTGTCAGTTATGGATATGTAGCGAGGGAAGCACAAAGGATTCTGGAAAGGGCTTTTTTTTTTTTTGCCTGTGTATAGAATACTCGGATTCTAAAGGAGCCTCATATTGCAAGGAAGGCTTTGTTTAACAGAACATTTTATGTGATAGGATGATGTTCTACAAAACCCCCAAATTTTAAAGGATGCTTTCTTCCATGCTAAGCAATTGCTTCTGGCAGGAGCATCTTCTACTTTATAAAAAAGACCTCTTCTCCTGCTTTCATCTGATATCTCAGGAAGGGCCCAGAGGGAAATGTTGAGAACTCATGCTTGTTTGAGCTGTAATATTCCCTTGAAAAGTGAAGCTTGAAATCCTTTAGGGATCCCAGTGTTCTTTCAAAATTGATTTTGACACCATAGAACTACATCCTAACTAACTTCTGTGCCAAAGTATATTGTGGCTAGTGGTTGGAGAGTTGAAGGAATATTTAAAAAATAAGTTTTCATATCAAGAGCAGAAAAATAAATGATTCGTATGCTGTGACCTGGGGATTGTCCTTAAAAATCATTTTCTAAAGTGGTTATTGAGAGAAATTATGAGAGTAAAAGAGGAGGCTTTAATTGAAGGCTATGGGATACTGTCCTAATAGAAAAGATTAAATGATCAAAAAAGAACACCAGGGAAAAACAAAATAAGAAAACTTTTTATTGCATTGTCAACAATAGAAATCCATGATTTCTAACATCTATTAAGCACTCACTATGTGCTGGGCCCTGCTGTTTAAGCCCTCACAGGAATTAATGCATCTAATCTTTCTAACGACCTCATGAACAGGGTACAATTAATATCCTCCTTTTAAAAAGAGTGAAATGAGGCACAGAAAAGAAATGTAATGTGTTGGAGGTTACAGTCTAGGAAGTGGTGGAGTTCATGTTCAGACATAGGGAGTCTGGCTTTGGAGTCCAGGTTTCCTTTTATTTTGTAAGCTAAAAATTTTAATACTAAGCTAACATGTGTCCTGTAGGCATCCCTCATGATTCCAAATTCCACTTAACATGAATTGACAGGTACACACACAAATATTTATGTATAAGGATGTTCAGCAAACCATTACTTCCAGTAATGGAAGTTGGAAACAAACCAAATACTGAGCAATTAGGGATGTATTAAGTACTCAGTTGAAAAATAGAAAAAAGAAAGCAAAGCACAAAGAAGAAAATGAAATCCCTCATAATCCCTATGCTCTGAAATAACCAGGAAGAAATCTCTGCATTTCTCTTTCCAGCTTTTTTCTGTATTTTGTTTCTGATACAAAACTGGGATAACACTGGATATATTGCTTTATAATTTGGCTTTTCTATGCAGATAGAATTATAAATTCTCTTCAAGCTGTTACTTATTCTTCTATCACTTATTTTAAGGGCTTAAATAAGTTCCTTTATTTGCACATATCGTGATTTATTTACACCTTTTTTTTGTTGGATCTGTACTCTTTTAACCATTGTTCTGTGATGCCTCAATGGATGGCATCTCATTGATCACTAAAAGTAGTCCAAGCTCTCTAACATGGAGTTCAAGTTGCATGATTTGCCCTAAGTATTCTAACTTAGTCTTCCTGTGTTTCATAATTCACCAGCCCTGAATTATAGAGTCACTTGTTCTAGAAGTGTAACTGGGCATCTCTTTTAGCTCTTGAGCAATTCCTTTCATGGCATGAATATATCTACCTAATGATCTAGCTATATTGTATGAGACAGAGAACTTCTTGCCCGCAGAATTTCTATCTGAATCCGCTTGTTAATCCCACATGGGAGAATTGTGTCTTACACTTAGTAGATGCTCAGTAAGTGTTTATGGAATAAATGAAGGCCTTATGTATTTCTTTTTAACAGTGAGATAGTACAAATTCAAATATCTAATGATGGGGGGCAAACGGAGTTTAAAGGATTTTGAACAATTAAAAGGAAAACCATGACAAAAGAGAAAATGTCTGAAAAGAAGCAGAAATATAAATTCTGAAAAGCCAGATCTTTTCCTGCCTCCTCCATCTCTCTGTTCAGTATTCCTCTGCATTAGTCTAACTTCTTTGAATGGTTTGCTGCTCACAAGCCTACGCTTCTCAGCCTCCTTCTCTGAGAGTTTCTGCATCTCTTTGTGTTACAGTATATATCAGATTAGCCAGAGCGCAGCTGGGGCTCAAGGAATGGTTAGTGAGTGAATGATAAATGGAGAGACATGAGTAGACCACAAGACTTAGGTCCTTGGTCTTGACATTAGCATTATTATTCTCCTATTAACAGATTTTCTTAAAGTGCTCTCCCTGAACCCCCAGGATTACACACACACACACACAAATTGTGGTGAGTATAATAGAAAAAATATATTTAGCCTTATTAGTAATGCACAGGCTCAGCAAAATGTCAAGTTTTTCTAATTTTGCTAGAATGAAATCAATTTAGTGGAGCAACACTACCTCATGCTAATTAGAAGCTCTAACTGGCATCTTAAGAAAACTGTGAAACATTAAAACCATTTAAAATAGTATTTGAAAAAAAATGGGTACATGATCTTTTAAAAACTTTCAACCTGTTGGGATAAAAATAATTAGTATAAAAATGAAAACCATTTAAAAAAGTGAGATTCAGTTTTAATGTTTATAAAATGGAGATTGATCTCCTAGGTAAATCTCAGATATTTATATCCTAGGTACAGATTAAAATTACCTCAGTTCCTATCTTTGTCCACTGTTATACCATCAGAAGGTCAAGATCTCATCTCTTGGTGCATTCCCAATTCCTAAATCAGGAATTGGGCTACAATAGCCACTAAACAAATGCTTGTTGACTAGAAAACTGAACAGGCTCTGAACACTTTCTGAAAAGGAAGAAAAGGAATTATATCCCAGGATATAAGTGAATCATTTAGGGAATAATGTAGAGTTAAACCCTATTGACTTTTGCAGAAGGCAATGGTGAGGCCACTTGGAAACAGACAATTTGCAAGTGGAATTAACTGCATTGCTGGTGGAGGGAATTAGGTAGGGATTCGATGAACCAAACATCTCTTTGGGAATGGTCACAGACAGTAGAAACAATTAGGCAGCAATTTTTCGAAAGAAGAAAAAGAAACACAGACAATTATTACTACTGATTTTAACTATCTGTCCTTGCTGCCCGTAAGTCTCTTTCTTTAGTGCATGAATGAAGAAATAAAAAGAGCAGGACCCATAATGACTGAAAAGTGAAAGTGAAAATCTCCCAGTCATGTCCAACCCTTTGCGACTCTGTGAACTATACAGTCCATGGAATTCTCCAGGCCAAAATACTGGAGTGGGTAGCCTTTCCCTTCTCCAAGGGATCTTCCCAACCCAGGGATCAAACCCAGAAGTGAGGACTCAAAAGATAGAGTTTGCAATATGAAGATGAGGATAATGATGATGACAGCAATGATGCTTATCAACATTTTATGATCATCTACTATGTAAAAGGGGCTTCCCTGATAGCTCAGTTGGTAAAGAATCTGCCTGCAATGTGGGAGACCCTGGTTCAATTCCTGGGTCAGAAAGATCTGCTGGAGAAGGGATAGGCCACCCACTCCAGTATTCTTGGGTTTCCCTTGTGGCTCAGCTGGTAAAGATTCCATGTGTATTGTGGGAGAACTGGGTTCGATCCCTGAGTTGGGAAGATCTCCTGGAGAAAGGAAAGGCTACCCACTCCAGTATTCTGGCCTGGAGAATTCCATGGTCTGTACAGTCCATGGGGTTGCAGAGTCAGACACGACAGAGAGACTTTCACTTTCACTATGTAAAAGACACCTTACATAATAGGGAAGGACATAATGGAAGGAGAGAGGATGATAGATTAAGGGGATTAAATACGATTATTAAGTAAAGTACCTTAATCTAGTAGGAGTCAATCAATATCAAGTCTTCTTTTCACTCATTAGGATGAAACAGACCTCTATTTGAGTACAAGTGTACCAATTACTAACCATATAACTCTTGGCAAGTTGCTTAACCTCTTTGAGCTCAGATTTATTACCTATAAAGGGAAAGGAATACATGGTCCACAGTACTATTGTGAGGATTTAATGAAATATTAAATACAAAAATAATTTGTTGAACTTCCCTGGGAGTCTAGCGGTTAAGAATCTACCTGCTAATGCGGGAGACACAGACTCCATCTTTGGGCTGGGATGATTCCACATTCTTCAGGGCAACTAAATCTGTTAACCACAACTACTGAGCTTAGGCTCTAGAGCCTACATGCTGCACCTACTGAAACCTGCGTGTTCTAGAGTCTGTTCTCTGCAACAAGAGATGCTACCACAGTGAGAAGACCAGGAACCACATCTAGAGAGTAACTCCTACTCGCCATGGGTAGAGATAGCCTGCAAGCAGCAATGAAGACCCAGTGCAGCCAAAGATAAATAAAGTTTAAAAAGAAGTAATTTGTTAACTGCCACACCAATATGAGATTTCAAAGGTTTTCTATTTGTATTACTCAACAATTAGATAAGATGTGTACAAACAACCATGAAGCGTAAGCGATGGATATTTGTGTAAGGAAGGAGAGCCACGTGGGGAAAGCTGAGTAGCTGAGATGAGGTAAGGGCACTAAAGGCTTCCCTGGTGGCTCAGATGGTAAAGAACCCACTGCAATTCTGGAGACCTGAGTTCGATCCCTGGGTTGGAAAAATCCCCTGGGGAAGGGAAAGGTTACCCACACCCGTATACTTACCTGGAGAATGCAGTGGACAGGGGAGCCTGGCGAGTTACAGTCCACCGGGGTCACAAAGAGTCAGACATGACTGAGCAAGTAACACACACACGCACAGGAGAACTAGTGGGGACCATTAATTTTCCTCCCGCCATTGCTTCCACCTCTGCCCTACCTTGACAGCTCAATGAAGACTCATAGGATAGAACCATTCATTCATACCTTAGGTCCCTTGTACTTTGCTGGTTTATTTTTTTGCCTCTACACAGTGCAATGACTGCCACACCTTGTTGAGATTTTGATCCAAGCTACAGAAGAGAACAATGAAACTGAGTGAATCAGGAAGTAAACCCATGACCTTAGATTCAGGAAATCAGTGCACCAGCCAACTTCCAGAGATGGAATATTCAGCACAAGCATCAACAGAGTATAAACCAACATCTCTGCTTTCAACAAAATCCCCATTATAAATGCAAGTTCATTTACTCTGTATATTCTGGGGGACAGATGCTTGGTGTGTATAGAGAGGTTACCAGAGAGCCAGGAAAATTGCCTTTTGCCTTCAGGTAGTACATGCCTCAGTGGGGGAAGTCAGGCTTATTCATAAGAAACTGTATCTTGTATTTAGGAGAAAAGAAAAGGACAATGGATGGAAAGGGACTGCTGAGAAATGAAATACTCTCATTTCATCATCACATTCTAGACATGGGGGACATGTCATGTCCCCTGCAAAGTCATCATTAATTCCTCATAAGAATGATCAACAGATTCATGATTCTCCAGAGAATATGCTTATTTTTTATTTTTATTTATATTTTTTTATTTTTATTTTTTTATTAGTTGGAGGCTAATTACTTCACAACATTTCAGTGGGTTTTGTCATACATTGACATGAATCAGCCATGGAGTTACACGTATTCCCCATCCCGATCCCCCCTCCCACCTCCCTCTCCACCCGATTCCTCTGGGTCTTCCCAGTGCACCAGGACCAAGCACTTATCTCATGCATCCCACCTGGGCTGGTGATCTGTTTCACTATAGATAATATATATGCTGTTCTTTGGAAACAACCCACCCTCACCTTCTCCCACAGAGTTCAAAAGTCTGTTCTGTAGAATATGCTTATTTTATTATAAAGTTTATTTTATTACTGTAAAACTGATACTAATGTACCTTCTTTGTAATACTAATCTAACTTCTTTGTAAAAATTTAAAAAAAAATACAAATAAACAACCATAAAAACATAGAAAGTTTCATGACCAGAGATGACTGTGAAATTATATTTTGGGTATTTTTTTCTGTGTATTTATTTATTTTACAAAAATGAGGTCACACTGTGCTTCTTTGTAGCCTTTTCCTCACTTGATAATAGAGCTGAAGAATCTTCATAAGTATTTGCCTACAACATCATTTGAATATCTGTTATCAATGTCATGGCTCTATTATGATGGTGATGTGGGCTTGGGGATTGTTTCATTTTACTTTTCCTCAGCATCCAGGACAATAATGGATAACAGGATGTTCTTACAATCACAGAACATTAGAGAGCTGAAAGCTCCCTCAGGCATTGTCTAGTTAATTTCCTAATTTGCAGATGGAAAGTTGGGACTCAACATGTAAAATGGATTGCAGTTCAGGCAGTCAGAAAGTTGTAGAGCCAGAATCAGAACCAAGAGCCTGGATTGCAAGCATAGAGTCCTTTCATTACAAAGTCCAGACTAAAGACAAACCCATCATCTGTGAAAGAGACATGCAGTGCAAGAAGAGGGTATTTTGGGGAGGAGAAGTTTGGGGAGGAGAGGTCTCTTGTGGTTCTTTTGGAACTTTCAGTTTTACTTCAAACCCTGAGACCCCAGAGGTTCATAGAGGGGTGAAGTTGCAACATGAGGTATGGGGAGGAGGCAGCTTGAGGAAAGAAACTTATGAGCTCAGGTTTGCAAAACCCACAGTTGTACAACAGCTCAGCTCTAGCCAACACCCTGGAGGATGCAGCAAAGCCCTAGGAGAGTGTATGGCCACCCAGAGTCTCCATTCTGGTTTCATATTATATCTTATTAATCCTTCAGCACTGGGCTCTATGAAACCAAAAAACATTTTGACTTTGCTCATGGTTGGGAATGATTTTTCAGTTTTCATTCTGACAACCCAGAAGGTTCCTGACTTCCTGGAATCACTCTCCAAGCCTCCTGGCTATGCAGGGAGAAAAGAAGTGCTTCAAAAGCTTCAGACCCACATTCAACAGTGAGTGAAGAGCAAGGGATGCTGGGAGTTCTAGACCTGCTATTGAAATGACACCATTGTGTCAGCTCCTCTTCATAGTTCCGCTGTTGTGATTGACTTGAAATGTACATTCACTGTGCCACTCCTTGCCTAAAACCTTCCATGGCCTCAGGGAAAAGCTCACGTCCCTTTGTGAAGCATGCAAGACCCTCTACAACTTGACATCTGCCCACCTCTGTCTCATCTCTGACATTCTGTCTTTGGCAACACCAAACTCCCTTTGGGTTCCCGTACAGAATCATCTTAGTTTTTCATCCAGTTTCTACTTTCCCGAATACCCTGCCTCTTCTTTCATCTGTGGTTAATCTCACTTAGCTAGATTTTGTATCCTCTGTGTCTACTTGTTTGTGTGTGTGTTAGTTCCTCAGTCGTGTCTGACTTTATGCGACCCCATGGACTGTAGCCCACCAGGCTCCTCTGTCCATGGAATTCTCCAGGCAAGAATACTGGAGTGGGTTTCCCTTCCCTTCTCCAGGGGTTCTTCCTGACCCAGGCATTGAACCTGGGTCTCCTGCATTACAGGCAGATTCTTTACTGTCTGAGCCACCTAGGAAGCCCTCTGTCTACTTCAGTAACCCTAAAATTCTGTAATCTGTGATAATGTCTGAAGTATTCTTGGTGATTTTCAGTCAAATAATTGAACTTTTATCTTAAATCTTATACTCTCATCTAGGATCAATGTTATATCACCCAGTGACATGTTCTAGGTAAGATCAAGAGCATTCAGCATGGTTTGGCCATAGACTAATGGCATATTCCAAATCACAGGACACCTGCTAAACACACAACATTAATAAAGCAAGGAGCATCAATTTGCCAGACTTGAATCTAAAGAGGATCCCATTGCTTATTTTTCCCAGCTGCAAATTATCTGAATGGCATACACAGTTTTCTCTAGCAGTGCACTTAGAATATTTACTTAAATACTGGCAGTGATAAAATGGTGAGAAAGAAATTGCACATTCATCAAAAGTAGGCGGCCTGATAGAAGTGCATAAACATGGTACTCATCTCAAAATTAAATTACCATGTGTACATGGTTTGGCTTGTCATTTATGTACTTGTATATTTATATACCCATCATCCTTAATCACCTACAAGAATGAATGAGTGCATTTAAGAACAAATGTTTGCAACATAAGCTAATGGTTAATTGAAGATTTCTTCTTGGAGGAGAGAGCTGAAAGACAATAGTAGATTAGACAAAGACTTTTTAAAAAGAACAGCAAGACTTTCTCATACCATCCGGCTTAACTTTTGCTCATCCTAAAGGAAATTCCTGCTGGGAGATGCCTCAAAATTATTATTTTGAAAGCATGCCATACCCAGCCCAGAGAGACAGCTGAGCATATCAGAAAGAACACCAAATTTAGCATCAGGAAACTTCAGGACAGCCCCTTGCATAGCCTTTTCTGGGTGTGTGATCATAAGAAATTCATGTAACTTCTTCAAGTCTATTTCCTCATATTTAATTTGGGGATAATACAGCATTCTTGCTATTAGATTTGAAAAACACAAAATACATGAGCTTTCGGTTAGGTGCTAATTAAGTCTCATTTGCATTAATATGTTATTTTTCTATCCCCATCTGTATCTTATAAAAATCAAGGTCATAGAATCCAAAAATACTACTGCTACTAATGCTATTAGGTGCTACTATTACAACAATAACAACAACTACTATTAGCTGATAATGACTGAGAATACTTACACCAGCATTGTTTTAACATTTTGCATGATTAAGTTATTTATGCCTCTTAAAATGCTTAAGAAGTGGCTACTGTTATTTTCTCCATTTTATAGGCAAACAACTGGAGATGCAGAAAAGTTAAGAAACTTGCCTAAGATCATACAGTTGGTAATTGCAAGACTGGGATTTGAACCCAAACTTAAACTCCATAGTCCTAGCAGTAAGAATTATGCTCTCTTCCCTATCTGAAAATAATAGTGGGGCTTCCTGTTGGCTCAGTGATAAAGTATCTGCTTGCCAAAGTGCAGGAGACACAGTTAGATACACGATCTGGGAAGAGCCCATGTTCCACAGAGCAGCTACGCCCATGCAGGACAGCTATTGATTGGGTCTGTGCTCTAGAGCCGGGAGCCACAACTCCTGAAGCCTGCGAGCCTGAGAGCCGATGCTTTGCAACAAGGGAAGCCACCACAATGAGAATCCCGCGCAACTAAAGAAAAGCCTGTGCAGCAACGCAGATCCAGCACAGTCAAAAATAAATACATCAATTATTTCTAAAAATTAAACAATGAAAATAATAGCAAAATTCACTTGCAGTTGGATAGCGCTTCATTTTTTTTCATTGAGATAATCTCATTTTATCCCTCTAGTAGTCCTTTGAAATAGAGGTTATTATCTTTTACAGATAGGAAACTTGAGTCAAAAAGATTAAGAGATTAGCCCCAACTCACCTTGCTCCAGCCTAGGAAAATCAGATGGACTGTAGACTTCTCCCATCCTGTTTCTGTCTCTATTCTGCTTATGCAGTCACCTCCTCATTAAATATGCCTTCCACAAAGACCCCAGTGGAGTCCTGGTATGTTTCTATTTGTTTTGAAAGCTCTATTCTCTACCATTCTGTGCGACCCTATCTATGACACGTGAGACTGTTTCTACAAACATCATGTGGTTCTGCAGAATTTAGGAGTTATAACGGACTTCCAGCCTAGAATTCATCGGAATTTAAGGGAGTCACCCTGAGAGAGTGAGTCCAGGAAACTGGACCTCTGATGTCAAGGTCACCTCCTCCCCAGACCCTGAGTTCAATGCTCAGCCACACTTACTCTGAGGGAAACACAAGCTCATCCTTAAACAGAGTCTACACTATGTCATTGCTCTCTGCAAATGTTAGGCATGAGCTCTATTCTCTATTGTCTTCAGTTTTGAACCCTTCACAATCTGGCCTTGATTAACCTTCCTCCACCCGCCAGCCTGTTGTCTCCCAGTTATGTCATCTTCCTTTGCACTGACATAGCATCCTGAGCTTAGGATGTTCCTTCAACTAGAACTCTCTCTTTTAACCCTTGTCTTGCCTAATATCGTCTCAGCTTATATGTGACCTTCGTCGACCCCCTAAACCACACCTCTGCTCTTCCATCTCATGTAATCTCTTAAAAAAAGATATTCTACTCATTTTAGCATTTGTTGCATTGTCTTGAGATTGCCTGTTTAATTGTCCATCTCCTGAAGTATGTAATGAGCTCTGTGAGGGTAGCAGGTTTTGGTATCTTCTCTGTCTGTACATAGTAGTTGCTCAATAAATCACTGTTGATTAAACGCCCCTGAAGTCACCAGATATTGTGAAAGAATCGGACTGATATCCTTGCCTTCTGGACTGTGAGTTTTCTGAAGACATTCTGTCTTATTCAGCATTGAGTCTTCAGTGTCTGGTATGGAGAAGGGACTCAGTAAATGAGGAACTGACCAGAATTTCAGATCCTTAAATCCTGCCCTTCAGCCTCTCCATAATTTGCCATGCCTCTTCTGAAATGCATTCCCCTCCACCAAGCCTCCATCTTCCATTTTCTCTTTATTTCTAATGCCTTCATTTGTGGTTTGTTTTATATAATTTGTTGTTGTGTAGTCAGTAAATCATGTCCAACTCTTTGCAGCTCCACAAACTGCAGCATACCAGGCTTCCCTGTCCTTCACTATCTCCCAGAGTTTGCTCAAACTCATGTCCTTTTGAATCAGTGTTACAAAATTTTAGCAATTGCTTATATTGTTTGCTCCCACTTTTCCTGTTTTATTTGTTCATAACCTTCCCCTGCTAATGAAAATAAGTGTAAGCATAAATGGAATCACACTTTTTTTGGTATAACTTCTACCCACCTTCTTTTTCATATTTCAGATATTATATATCCATTAGTGGTAAACACCCACATTTACTAAGCTCTTAAAGTGTACTGCTTGACAGTGCTTTTCAAACAGATCATGTTGACCTGCACGAGATCATTGGAAGTAGGCATGGGGGAAACTCAGTCTTAGTAAAGCTATGTCTTATCCAGATGGTGAATGGTAGAAGCAGAATTTGAATTCAGAGCCTATGCTTTCAGTCATTTCTACCTCTGCAGTAGTGATAATTTAGACAAGAATAGGAACAATAAAAATATTATTAAGGACAGCCATGATTCTGATCCCCTAGTACAGGCATCTACGACTACCATTGAGGTACATGGCTCTTCTGTTTCTGCGTGTAGTAAGCCGCCTCTAACTTGAACATGGTTCATAGCAGACCTCCAATGCATCAGTTACTATTGAGGAATAATTCTGACTTCAGAACACCATCAAATAATGATTTATTACTACTTGAGATGTAAGGAAGCATATGTACTTCTTTATATTATTTTTTGACCACACTGTGTGGAATGCAGGATCTTAGTTCCCACACCAGGGATTGAACCTGTGTCCCCTGCATTGGGAGTGCAAAGCCCTAACCCTTGGCCACCAGGGAATTCCCACCATATGTATTTTAAAACATCACGACTTTATTTCTTATTAAATGTTATATGCTCATGATAAAACAGTTTTAAAGAATTTTTTTAAAGTATGAGCAAGAAATCAGCAAATCACTTCAAAATGCCACCAACAAGAGATAACCAACATTAGCTCTGGAGGACATCATTCCAGACAAAAATAGGTAGGTTGTGCACAGATAGGTAGGTTGGAAGTATGTAAAGCTACTTAGGTGGATAAAAAATTAGCTAACTAATTATAGATCATAACGCTTTTTCAAATAAAACATTACATAATTTCACTTGAATATAACCAAAGAAAAATAAACTGAAGTGAAACTGAAGAAATTGCTGAAATTTAGATCATGTTTCTTTCTTTCTCCATGGGCAGTGATACTATTTCCTCAAATATCTAAGTTACATTAAGCAAAAACTTAATGAAACCAAGTAAGTTAGTTTCCTTTTTCCCCCTTTTAATAGACATCTTTCAATTTTTCAGGCAATACTAATTAAATATAACCTCCTACTCTAAAAGATTAAGTGTTTTTTTGAGAAACCCCACGCTGTTTTCCACAGTGTTATTGATGCTGAGCACCTTTTCATGTGCCTGTTGAACATCTGCATCCCCTCTTTGGAAAAATGTCTATCCAGGTTTTCTGTCCATTTTAAAATCAGGTTATTTGTTTTTTTGATGTTGAGTTGTACAAGTTATTTATATATTTTGGGTATTAACCTCTTGAAAATATTTTCTCCCATTAAAAACAGAACTACTATATGGCCCAGCAATTTCACTCTTTCACTCTTAAGTATATATTCAAAGAAAAAAAAAAAAACAAAATAATGAATGCTAATTCAAAAAGATGAATGCATCCCAATGTTCATAGCATCAGTATTTACAATTGCCAAGATATAGAAGCAACCTGAGTCGATAAAAGATGAATGGATAAAGATGTGATGTGCACACGTGTACACACACACACACACACATACACACTCTCCATGGAATACTACTCAGCCATAAAAACAATCAAATTTTGCCATTTGCAGCAGCATGAATGGACTTGGAGGGCATCATGCTAAGTTAAAAGTCAGACAAAGGCAAATACTGTATGATGTCTCTTATCTGAGGAATCTAAAACGTACAACAAATTTATGAATATAACAAAAGCAGCAGACTCACAGAGAGATCAAACTAGTGGTTTCTAGTGGAGAGAGGGAAGGAGGGAGGGGCAATATGGGGTAAGGAATTAAAATGTACAAGCTATTATGTATAAAATAAGATTCAAGGATATATTGTACAACACAGGGAATATAGCCAATATTTATACTAAATGGAGTACAACCTTTAAAAATTATATATCACTATATTGTACCCTTGTAACATATAATATTGTGCATCAATTATATTTCAATAAAATAAAAAAAGATAAATGATTCATCCTCTGATACTTTCTCCTATCTCCTTTCCTTTGCCCTGATTTTAGTTTCTTTTATAATTTTAAATTTAAAATGATTGATAACATGTTCTGTTCAGCAATCAAAGTTTTTGCTGTTGGGCTGTTGTTTATTCTTACTTAAAGGAATATATATCCAACCAGTCCATCCTGAAGGAAATCAGTCCTGGGTGTTCATTGGAAGGACTGATGTTGAAGCTGAAACTCCAGTACTTTGGCCACCTGATACAAAGAGCTGACTCATTTGAAAAGACGCTGATGCTGGGAAAGATTGAAGGCAGGAGGAGAAGGGGACAACAGAGGATGAGATGTTTGGATGGCATCACTGACTCAATGGACATGGATTTGGGTAGACTCCGGGAGTTGGTGATGGACAGGGAGGCCTGGCGTGCTGCGGTTCATGGGGTCACAAAGAGTCGGACACGACTGAGCGACTGAACTGAACTGAACTGAACTGAACTGAACTGAACCCCTGTAGTTTGTTCTTTGAACTATGTCTTCACATTACAGGGATGTGTGTCTGTGTGTTTTAATAAATTTATTTTGTGATTCGATTAGTCTTCCAGCGTATTTTCCAAAAGGGCTCAAATAGTTCCTCAATTCGCTCATGTTTCAGAATATCTTCAGTTTTAACATTCTTAAGTGATGTTTTTACTCAGGACTTTGTGGGCATTTGTCTGATTTCTTCTGGAAGAATATGGTTGTGCTGAAGTCAGAGACTGCCTGGAGCCTACCTCACCCTCTTTTCATCTTCCTAGAAAAAAATCTTCCTCTATAGATAATGTTGATCTGAGTAAGTTCAGTGCCTCCTTGTATATTGTACTGTTTTTCTCTAATATATTAATTTCTTATGATTTGAGATTTAGTATTTTTCTAATAACTCAAATGTATATGAAATGATGTCTCTGAAACAATCCCATTTTTTGGTTACTCTCTTTAAGAAATATGTGTGATCTTAATATGGGACAGCTTTGAAGTCTTTATTTATCATCATCTGTAATTGATTTATTCATTTATCTTTTCCTTTTTCATCACTGTGAGGCTCTAAAGCCTTTGCTTTGGGCTGTTATTTGAACTTTCAGTTGCACCTAACCTGTTCTCCACTGGTTTACATTTATTTATTTGATTCGTACAGATGCTGCTTTGACCCTCAAGTGTTTCCTTAACCTGGTAATCTGCCTTTTTATCCCAGCGTATTGCTTCATCATCTTGTTTTTGAGTCTTGTATAAATGACTTCATGCTGAGCTTTTTATTGTTCTTTTGCAGATTGTCTTGCCTTTTCCTTTTGTGTTCTAGAATGCTTGCATAGCTGAAATGCCATTTTCTTCCCTATTTTCTCACGCTTAGCATGGAGTCCTCTGTCCAGACCTTCTCTTTGCTCTGATCCAGTGTGGAAAGATGCGGTTGTTCCTTTTGGACTTCATCTAGGATTGGGTGGTCTTGTCATTTTGTTTTTTTTTTATTAGTTGGAGGGGTCTTGTCACTTTTATGTATTTACTGATTTGGGGCTGTGGTTGGTCTTCGTTGTCATGCGTGGACTTTACTCTAGTTGCGGTGAGTGGGGACTACTCTCTCATTGTGCACAGGATTCTCACTGTGGTGGCTTCTCTTGTTGTGAAGCATGGGCTCTAGGTGCTCTGTCTTCAGTAGTTGTGGCATATGGGCTCAGTAATTGCATTTCCTGGCCTCTAGAGTGCAGGTTCAATAGTTGTGGTGCTTGGACTTAGTTGCCCCAAGGCATGTGAAATCATGCTGGCCCAGGTATCGAACCCATGTCCCCTGCATTGGCAGGCAGATTCTTATCTATTGTACCACCAGGGAAGTCTTGTCTTGTTACTCTGAGTTAAATTGATCGGGCTGGATGTTTGTTTTTGAACATGCTTCTGGAATCTGAGGATACAGGGCATGTGGTGAGAGCTCGGCTCGAGCCGCTCGCTGGTTGACCTAACACAGGTTTTCCTCTAGAATCTCACAAAGTACCCTGGACTGGGGCCCACCTCCAAGCATGTAGATGTTCCTTCATTCATCCTACCATCTCAGCATGAAGCTACAGAAAAAGCTGGTCCCCAGTGACTCTTCCTGTTTCTGCTGAGTCCTCTGTACCTCATCAGTATTTTATTTTCATTGCAGGAGTGATAACATTTGTTCAACATTATTTATCATATTCTGCCACTCTCCTGCTCAAAGTCCTCCCAAGGCTCCCATCTCACTCGCACAAATCCATTTGTGTTGTTCAGTCGCTCAGTCTTGTCGGACTCTTTGCGACTCCATGGACTTGGTTCACCATCTTCCTATCTCAATCACTCAAAGCCATAGTCCTCTAGTTTTTACTGGACCCTTGGTGTGATGGCCCCTGGTACCACCATCCTATCCCTCACCTCCCTTGACTTAAAATACACTGGCTCCCTTGCTGAGCCTCAAGTGTGCCAGGTTCACATCTTCCTTAAGAAGCTCCCAACAGGGGTTTTCCTTGCCTAGCCGGCTCTCTCCCAGATAGCCTCATGACTTCCCCTTCCATCCCGCAAGTCTTGGCTTAGATATCGGGATGTCAGTGAGGTCTTTCCTAAAGATGCTCTTTCATACAGCAGGTAAGTGGGTGCTCCATCCCCCTTCTCTGACTATGGGGCTCAGCCTCCTTGCCCAGGAAGAAGCTTGTGGGCCTCTAGGTGAGAAAGAGCTTTCTTCTGCAGGTTGCATGACTGGCTGTGAGATATGAGACTTCACAGACCCAGCCGGGGCCACTTGGCAGAGAGGCTGAGAGCCCACGGCTTGGGACAGCCTGCAGAGGCTGAGGTGCTGAGTGAAAACTAAACTTGCAGTTTGAAAGCTTCTGTGAAGAAATTTACAAAATAAAATAATCCAAACTGAACTAAAACTTTGCCCCTTTTTTTTCCTCTTCCTCTGTGAATGTTTTCAACCAGACTGTAGAAGAGAGGACAGGCCACCACGGACGTCAGTTTCGGGGTGTACATATTTTTGCCCCTTTAAAATAACAGGTGCTTGGAAATTGAAAAAGTTCAAAGTTAACTGCTGCTGAGTTCTGATTCAAAATGGTAGCTGGCTGAGAAGCTAGCAAGAAGCTGAGCATTTCAGTTCTTCTTGTTAAAACCATAGATGAGGAGGAATGCTGAGCCTGAGTAAATATAAGCATGGACAGCAAGCAGGGAAAAAGGGGGGTGAGATGAACTGGGAGATTGAGATTGCCATGTATACACTACTCTGTAAAAGGTTTCCCTGGTGGCTCAGATGGTAAAGAATCTGCCGGCAACGCAGGAGACCAGGGTTTGATCCCTGGGTCGGGAAGATCCCCTGGAGAAGGGAATGGCAACCCACTCCAGTATGCTTGCCTGGAGAGTCCCAGGGACAGAGGAGCCTGGCGGCCTACAGTCCATGGGATCGCGAAGAGTCGGACACGCCTGAGCGACAAACACTTTCACTTTCACTATGTAAAACTAGCCAATGAGGACCTATTGTAGAGCGCAGGGAACTGTAGAGTGCTCTGTGGTGACCTAAATGGGAAGGAAATCCAAAAAAGAGGGATATATGTACACAAATAGTTCATTCACTTCGCTGTACGGCAAAAACGAGCACAATATTCTGAAGCAACGGTGCGTGCATGCGCGCACACTCATGAGTGTGACACTTTGTGAGTCAGACAGGGCTGAGTGACTGAACAACAACAACAGAGTGCTACCTGGGAAGCTCAGCCTTAAAAAATAAAAAAATTAAAAAACAAAACAAAACAAAACAGCCTGAGGACAGGAGCTAGAATGGTTTCACAGTGTTTATGGAGAAGATGGATCTGGATTGGGGACCAGCTGTCTTGACTCTAGCATACGGCACTCTGCTGCTTTCCTTCATGAAAAAATTCTACTTTGGAGATTTTAGAAGTATTATCTCTCCCTTTTCTCCCATTTTCCTCAGTCCAGGTAAGCGCTAGGAAATGCTGGAAATCACAGGAATGAAGTCACAGGGATGCTAGAGTCACAGAAAATGCTGGACAGAAAACAGGGAGAGATAGAAGTAGCCACGGGGAAGCAAGAGATGCTGCCAAAGCCTGAAAGTAGCTACCTAGTTGTGGAGTCTTGGGTGGCCTCTGCCTGGCAGGGGTGGGGAGCTTGTTCCATCCTGCATTGGCTCTGAGAACCAGAGGCAGGACTGAAGGCTGAGCAAGAGGAAAGCATATTCAACGTCCTGCATCGCAGATGAGAGCCGGGTATGAAGCAGGATGTGGACTCAACCTGTGAACATAAATTGTGGATTGGAGAAGAGCATTTGACCCCCAGGGCATGCATGGAGCAAATACTCTTTTAGAAATATTTTATTTATTTATTTGGCTGCACTGGGAGTTAGCTGCGGCACACGGTATCTCCCATCTTCCTTGTGGCATGCAGGAGCTTTAGTTATGGCATGATAAGAACTCTTAGTTGTGGCATGTGGGATCTAGTGCCCTGACCAAGGATGGAACCTGGACCCCTGCACTGGAAGTATAGAGTCTTACCCACTAGGCCACAAGGGAAATCCGCAAATCACTCTTCCTGGCTTTATCCAACAATGGCAAACCAACCTGGTCCTATCCAAGGCTAAGTGAAACCAACAATATCATTATCAACAAAAGAAGGGGGGATTGATAAATCTTGCCACAGGAAGGTAGATCAGGTGGGAGGACTAAGGCAGAGAAATCCAGAGAACAGTTTATCGTAGAATCCAGGTGGTCATTTCAGAAAGCTATATGAGACTCGCATAATCTGCCTGAAGGTCTCTTTGAAACAGAAGCAGCGGCATCTGGACAAAAGATCTGGAGGGGAAAAGGCAAAACAATCATACTGAGGGATGATGATGGGAGGAAGCAAGAAAAATATATGTGCCTAATGTCTGGAATGAAGTCCCTGTGAGAGGCGAGGAAGGGCAGTATCGCTATTTCCCGCTGCACGAAAGTTTACCATGGGTGTGGAGGGCATGTCTGAGAAAGTCCCTCAGAATTTAGGAAAAAGGAGACAAAGTGTTGAAAGGACGAGAGTAACGATGAGGGAGATTTCAGAGATGTTGGCCAGAAAATGTACAGCTGCCTGACACCAGTATGTTTGTGTGCTTATTGGTGTCCGAGTCTTCTGTGACCCCATGGACTGTGCCCGCCAGGCTCCTCTGTCCATGGGATTTCCCAGGCAAGAATACTGGAGTGGGCTGCCATTTCTTCCTCCAGGGGATCTTCCCAACAGAGGGGTTGAACCCTCGTCTCTTGCATCTCCTGTATTGGCGGGCAGATCCTTTGCTACTGTTCCACCTAGGATACTAGCATTGCTAAACTAAAGGGAGAGAAAGCCCGCAGGAGGCAGAAACAAGATACCCTCATTCAGGAAAGCACAAGGATAAGAGCCTCAAGTCCAAGTAGCCTAGTGAGAAGGACAAGCCTCCCAAGGTAAATACAAAACTGTAAATATTCAGAGGTGAAACAGTGGCGTTGTTTCATGTCAATAAAAATTAACCCAGTCTTCATCTTCTTTCCAGCTCATGAAATGACAGAAGATAATTTAATAGCAAGGGCTTCTCTTGTGGCCCAGTGGTAAAGAATCTGCCTGCCAGTGAAGGAGACAAAAAGAGACATGGGTTCAATCCCTGGGTCAAAAAGATCCCCTGGTGGAGGAAACGGCAACCCACTCCAATATTCTTGCCTGCAGAACTCCATGGACAGAGGAGCCTGGCAGACTACAGTCCATGGGGTTGCAAGAGTCAGACAGGACTGATCGACTGACCATGACCACAGCAGAGTTTCAAAAAGAAAAGGATGTGATCTTGGAATATTCCATATATGTTCCAGTGAACATTGATGTATGCAGTGAACAGGATGCTATCACTGGATGTGCCAAGGAGATAAAATATATTATTTGCAATCTCTCCTTGAAAAACTTCCTTAAGATGTGTTTGCAAACTGGGCAATAAAATACAGTTAAGAGCTTGTCAACCATATAGGACTCTCAGTGAGCAGTGATAGCAATTAAAGAAGAGATGAGCTTCAGTGTCACCATTGTGGTTATAAAATTGAATTAAAGTCAGATATTCATTCAGGAAACAAAATGCTTGTAATGTATAAAATAATAGTGTCATAGCCATGATCTGGATCCCAAAACTTCAGAGAATTATTTTATTCTTACGTGAGACAGTGTGTGGAAAAAAAATAAAGTGCTGAACTCCTTGCCTTACAGAGGATCTATGAATTTATCATTGTAATGTGTTTCTAGATTTTAGCTTTCTTTGTGTGTGTGTGTGTGTGTTTTAGTTGCTCAGTTTTGTCCAACTCTTTGCGACTGCACGAACTATAGCCTACCAGGCTTCTCTGTCCATGGGATTTGCCAGGCAAGAACACTAGAGTGGATTGCCATTTCCTTCTCCATTAGTTTTCTTTCGGTCTACCTATATTTTCTATCTTTCTAACACAAATAAGTATCGACTTGACTAGCAAAGAAACAGCAGAAGCTAAAGAAGATAACAAAAAATAAGAAGTAAACCACCCTGAGATGAATTTGACCAGAAATTTTGAATATCTACATAAGCTCTAGTCTCAGAAGAGCCCTCTCTGTCTTTTGTGTCTTTGGGAAAATGATACAGAGAGAGGCCAGGTTGGAGATGGCACCCTACTGAGGCTAATGTTACTGACAATCGCGAGATATTTTCTTGGGATGAAGGGGGAAGGAGGGGACGCAAGATAAGATCAAGCTTCTCCAGTCTTGCAAAGCTAAGGATGTTTCAACCTCCATATTCCAGGAATGTCCCATGGAATTCAGAATTCCCTTATAGTAGAAGAATGAAGATTTCACTATTTTCTTTTGAGGAGAGCAGTGAGTGTGTGACCTCAGAAATATTATTTTACCTCTCTTGGTCTTTGCTTCCTCATCTGGCAAGTGGGGGAAATATGTTTATCTCAAAGGTCAAGGATTCAACACATCAGGGGCATAAAGCATCTAATGTAGCAAGAGAAACTGTAGGTGCTTCATTTATGTTTCCCCTTATCTTCCCAGCACTGCAAAGTTGCTGTCAATCTAAACTTTGAGAGAAAGATGAAAGATGAACTGCCAGTGGGCTGGTGCTCTGGAGAGTTCCAACGTGTCTCTGGGAAGGTTAGGATGGGGCTACCAGGGAAATGGAGTTTAAGGTCAAGGTGGAGAGGCTAACCCTGATACCCACTGAAGTCAACAGTTTCTTTCTCTTGACACAACGACTCCAAAGTGCCTATGAAATCTGTTCTGAGATTTCAGAGGAATACTTCCCACGTGCACTTCTATTGAGGAAGGTACCAAATTCTTTGATTCAGTAACTCTCATTCTTAACTCTCTTTCTGTGGAAAAGTTGCTTGCAGTGATCCATCTTGAACATAGGATGCTGATAAACTTGGGCTGTTTATAGCCACCTCTTCTTCTGGTTGCAAAAGATGAACACTTCTTGGGATGGTGGTACTTCCCTAATTCAGGCTCTTGCAGCATAGAAAGGGAAACTCCTTTGATGAATCATTAACCAAGGCCAGGGCTTGGCCAACTCTGGTCTTTCAAAACCTCGTCTCTGGCATCGCATTCTCTAAGAAGTCTTCTTGAATCTTCTCTAAAGTTGAGTTATTAAAACCAACCCCACCTTGTTCTCTGCTCCCTTCTATATCCTCCTCTGCTTGGGAGAAGCTAGTCTGACAGTACATTCCCTCGGTTTCTGCCTGCAGGGGTTAAGGTTAGATTCTGCTAGGCAGAGGTGCCAGTTTGGCGTTTTGAAGGCCGAAGAGGAGAAGATTTTATTTTCTGTAGCAGCTGTTCTGTCTAGGAGTAGGTGTCAATACATGTGGGATGTTGCTCTGTTGAGAGTTTACCACTTCAGCACTACTTACTGCATTCTAGCCTTTGCAAATTTCCCTACAAACCTGACTCTAGCCCATCCCACCATTGTTCCAACTTTCAATTCCCAGTGTTAAGTCTCTTTCTACCTGAAATATCTGGCAAGCCTCCTGTCTTCCATTTCATACTTGGAAACACCCAGACCGAATTAAGCACTCTGTTCTTGGCAAGCTTTTAGCACCTTGGACTGTTACTGCCCAGATCAACAACTCGGAGGTTGAGTCCATTGACTGTGGAGTAAATTTTCAGTGTCTTCAGTTGCCGAGACCCGCCAAAGATTCTTTAAAAAAAACCTTAATTGGGAAAAGAACTTGTAAAAGAATAGATACATGTAAATGCATAACTGAATCACTGTATTGTATGCCTGAAACTAACACAACATTGTTAAACAACTATACTCCAAATTAGAAGTTTAAAATATATATATATTCATGATAAAGAAGACGTACCGATTTTTCCCTCTCTTTCTGTTGATCAAATAAAAATATTTTATTTTGATAAAAAACTGTGAGGGTGGGACTTCCCTGGCAGTCCAGTTAAGGTGAAGCCTGGTTAAGACTTGCTTCCACTGCAGGGGGCACAGATTTAACCCTGGTTGGGGAACTCAGATCCTGCATGCCACATGGCATAGCCAGCGAAATCTAAAGGAAAAACATGAGGGCAAATCAAGAGCCTCCACAGCTAATTCTGATATGAAGGTTTTCAGCAGTATTTGTAGCATTAACAGATAGTCTGAGTATTGAACGAGGACCTAAACCCATGAAATCAATAGCAGTAAATTTGCAGACTCTGATGAGTCATTTCAGTACCACCAGGTTAACCACTCAGATAGGCTACGACTCTTATAGCTATGGGCGCCTTAGAGTGTTGGCTTTTTTTTGATTAGGATACAACACATTTATCTACTAGTGGAAAACCAATAAGTTTCCCAACTGCCTACCACTAACCACATTTTTCTTGTTTTGCAGCACTTGACAGTGCTCACTAGCATAAAGAGAGGTGGGAAGAACTTGGTAAAAGATGACCCCCAGTCTGCTTTAGAATATAAGGTCCTACTTCTTTCAGCTGGTCTTGCCATTTTACACTGCTTCATCTTGGAGCACTGGGGCAGAAAATGACAGGTGTCAATCACCCTTAGACAAAATACCACATATATCTTAAAGTAGGAGCAGGCAAACTTTTCTGCCTATGAGTGAGTGAAGTCGCTCAGTCGTGTCTGACTCTTTGTGACCCCATGGACTGTAGCCTACCATGCTCCTTCATTCATGGGATTTTCCAGGCAAGAGAACTGAAGTGGGTTGCCATTTCCTTCTCTGGAGGATCTTCCCGACCCAGGGATGGAACCGGGGTCTCCCACATTGTAGGCAGACGCTTTACCGTCTGAGCCGGCAATGCATATTCTGCTCAAAATTACCTTTTTGACTCCTTACTCCAGCCATCCATGCTCTTCAATGGAGGAAGACCCCCTGTTTCTGATTATTCAGACTCCTTGTAAGCCCCTCACTCACACAGACTGAGTACCTGAGTATATGGGCCTAACTGAGGGATGTACAGTACTTGCCTGCTTGATATATACCAACACACTGATATATATGGGGCTTCCCAGTGGCTCAGTGGTAAAGAATCTGCCTGCCAATGCATGAGATGCAAGAGACATGGATATAATCCCTGGGTCAGAAAGATTTCCTGGAGAAGGAAATGGCAACCCACTCCAATATTCTTGCCTTGAGAATCCCACGGACAGAGGAGCCTGGTCGGCTACAGCCCATGTGGTCACAACTGAGTGACTGAACATACACACACACACACACACACACACACACACACACACACTCACACACACACACACACACACACACACACACAGGTAAATGTCCTTTCCCGTATATATTGTAATTGTTTTTTCTCTTTCTCCTTTTCTCTTTTTCTCCCCCCGCCCCATTTTAATCAGTTTTAGCTGTGTAGTTCATTAGTGTTAAGGATATTCACATTGCTGTGCAACTAATCTCCAGATCTCTTTTCATCTTGCAAGACTGAAACTCTACACTCATTAAACACTAACTCCCTCTGCCCCCCTCCTCCCAGGCTCTGGCACCTTCCACTCTACTTTCTGTTTCTGTGAATCTGTCTACTTTAGATAACTCTTTTAAATGGGATCATACAGTATTTGTCTTGTTGTGACTGGCTTATTTCACTTAGCATAATTTCTTCAGGGTTCATCCACATTGTAGCATGTATCAGGATTTCCTCCTTTCTTAAGGCTGAATAATATTCCATTGTATGTATGGACCATGTCAACCGCTGATTGACACTAGGGTTTCTTCTACCTTTTCGCTATTGCAAATAGTGCTATTATGAGATCTGTACATCTTTTTGAGGTCCTGCTTTCA
The DNA here is from genome assembly GCF_963930625.1 of Muntiacus reevesi. Lineage (NCBI taxonomy): Eukaryota > Metazoa > Chordata > Mammalia > Artiodactyla > Cervidae > Muntiacus > Muntiacus reevesi. The sequence goes on from NC_089260.1 coordinate 65,951,672, forward strand.
ATTCTTTTGGGTATATACTCAGAAGTGGAATTGATCACAACAACTTTCCAACGAACCACAACCTGTCACAGAAGTGTTTATTTCAATGATGTTCATATAAGATAAACCTTAGAATTGGTTGGCCCTTAGAAAGAAAACAGGACATCAAAAGTACAGGCAACAAAAATGAGGGAAAGCCATTTTTTGAACATCTAAAATAGAAAAGGTTGGCCTCTGATAGCCAGGTATATGGGATATGTTGTTCCACAATTCAGGTATGAGTAATGTCTACCTTTATAAGGTCAAAAATAGATTATCATTCAGGACCTTCATGAAGACAGACAGCATGTTGACAGAAATATTTTCATGATTTAAGACCAACACATCTGGTCTCCAGTGTAAGAAGGAATTATTTCAGCAACAACAAATAGCTTTCAATGTAAAGCTCAAAAATTTTATAATTATATTTTTATATTTCTGAGGAATCCTTATACTGTTTTTCACAACAGCTGAATCATGTGACATTCCCATCAACAGTTTTAATTTCTCTGCACTCCCAATTTCCTCACCAGCACTTTCTATCTTCTGGGGGGTGTGTGTGTGTGTGTGTTTTAAAAGCAGCCATCCTAATGGGTATGATGTGGCTTTTCATTTCTTATAATTAAAAAAATAAGAAATCACACAATCTGGGAACCTACATTTTTCCCTTTAATATCATGAACATACTTTAAAGTCAACAAATATTCATTTGCAATAGAATTTCCAATGTCTGCATAGCTTTCTGTTCCATCACTTGCTTTCTCTGCAGCCTTGGCCAGGTTACTCAACCTTTCCCTGCCTCCCTTGTAAACACCTTAAGAGGCCTTAGGAGAAAGTTGTGAGGATTAAAGGCAAAGAACCTAAAACGGCACACTCCTAGCACTTGATACATGTTAGCTATGATTATCAACGCTTTCATTATTGTTTGCCCACTGCATTGATGGATGTAAGTAATTGCTTATTGACTTTCAGATTAGTTCTGCATTTTTATTTATTTATTAATTTTTTTACTTACATGGACACAAGCTACATAGCTGCAGTAATTTCTTTAAAAAAAAAAAAAAAAAAAACCAACATTCAAACAGGTCCCCCTTTTCAGGAATCCGTTGACCAAAGGAGAAATTCCACCCCAGCTGAGACCTAGCCTCTATTCTTGGCTTCCTCAGAACAGCTTTCGGTCACGTAGAGCAGGCCTCCCCACCCCTTCCAGAAATACATTGCTCTGGCCTTGGTTTTTAAACCTCTCATAAGTCATTGCTGAGGTATCTCACCTGCAGATCTGTGGACCTGAAGCTTTTCTGGGGGCTTGGCACAGTGATGCATGGCTCGGAGAAAGTTTAATCAAATATTTACATGGAGGAATGTGGCACTTCCTACCCTGGCGCTCTGATTACCATCAGAGTCTTATCTTTCCCCATAAAAGGAAGTGTGGACATGTATTAAGTTGTCAACACTAGCAAAATACAAGGTCTAGCATAGAGGGCCTGCCTGGGAGACTTCTTGGAGTCCTAATAACATCTGAGAGTAAGAAGGAGATTCAGCTGGAAGAGGGAGGTTGCGGGGTTTCTGAGGCTGGGAAGTCTATGAGGTCAGGTCTACTTTGATGGATAGTGATCTGCCTTCTCATTAAACTCAGTTTGGGTTTTTTGTTTTTTTTTCCCCTGAATGTTTCAATTGGAGGATTATTGTGTTACAACATTGTGCTGGTTTTTGCCATGCAATAGCATGAATCAGCCCTAAGTAAAATATGTCTCCTTCCTCTTGAACCACCCTCCCATCCCCACCTCATCCCACCCCTCCAGGCGGTCACTGGGTTGAGCGCTGGTTGAGCTCCCTGTGTTATACGGCGACTTCCCATTAGCTGTCTGTTGTACAGATGGTAGTGTAAGTGTTTCAACGCTGCTCTCTCAATTCGGCTTACCCTGTCCTTCCTCCACTGTGTCCACGAGTCAGTTTTCTAGGTTTGCGTCTCTATTCATACCCTGTAAATAGGTTCATCAGTACCATTTTTCTAGATTCCATATATATGTGTTAATACAAGATATTTTCTCTTTCCAACTTACTTCGTTTTGTGTAACAGGCTCGTGGTTTATCCACCTCACTTGAACTGACACAAACTCATTACATTTTATGGCTGAAACTCAGGGATTTTTGAGTGGTCAGTAGACTGCATTGTTTTCATCAAAGGGAGGGAACTACTAATGACCAAGATGGACCTCCATCTCAAGCATCTCGGTGATAGAAACACACATCAGAGAGGCCTTCTCTGAAATGAAGCTGAGTGTTATGTGGGGAGAACTTGAGCTTAGAGGCAAGACAGAACTGAATTGAAATTCTGCCTCTGACACTAAAAACTTCTATTATTGAGCAGGTAACCAAACATCTCTGAGTCCCTGTCTTCTTGTCTGTAAGTTAAAGACAGCATGCTCTACCATACAGGTTTCACATAAAGATTAAATTAGATCACATGTCTAAAGTTCCAGCATGATGGTTTGCTACAGGAGATAAAGAATGGCCATACCAAACTGATAAATTCCCAGCTAAATGCAGAGGAAACGGATGGTTTTGAATTTGGGGAACACAGTAACATGGAGAAACTCCCGACTTTTATTGGCTTTTTTCTTAATATTAAAAATAGGACTTCTAGGAGCTGAAAGACTCCCAGTGGGAAAGTATTAATTTAGACCAACATCATCACACACAAGCCTCACTATGAAATACTTATCTTAGCCGGAACTTTATAACATCATCATGTTTCTTCTTCTGGGGTGTTAGCGTCATCCCAACACACTTGGAATAATTCATTCATCCATCCATTCATTCTACCAACAATTACTTAGGGTTTATTGCCTCCCCAAAGCTGCTTCAGGCACTGAAGATCCCAAGTTGGAGGAGATCCAGTCCTTGCCTTTGGACGACCCTAGCCTAGTGGAGGAAGAAAAACTCGAAATCAAACTTTTTGTGTTATACACTGACAATCTGAGCAACAGGCACAGTTGTAGAGGTATCAATGGGGGCAGCATACAGTGGAGGTTTAGAATTGGAAGGAAATGTAGAGGCTGACCGTCCAAACCCCACTGATGCGTGGAGTCTGCCGCAGTGATCTTCAGTCTCGGGGGTTCACAACCCACCTGCACTCTCAGCCCTGGGCAGCCTTTGGGCAGCTGTGAGAGTCTGAAAGTTTTTCCAAAAGCTGAATCAGTATTTGTCTCCTGGGAACCATCACACAGCTCCGTGGAATTAATCCCCTTCTTTTGCATGACAAGCCTTCAGATACTGGAAGTCAGCTCACAGGTGACAGGCCAGCAGAGATAATTTTAGGCTTGCATGGCTCAGGGGAATACGGGGCTATCCTGGGATGCATCTGACTTCAAGAAGGGACTCTGTCTGACATTGAGGACATGTTGAGACTGTCTTATTTTGGATTTATTTGGATTTTAATGACTAACCTTAATAATTTCACCAGAATTTAGAAAGTACTTTAGTATTCATTATTTTGCTATGTCCTCACATCTACCTGGTGATATGGTTCAGAATGACTTATTATTTCTATTTTGTTCATAAATAAAACAAGACTCTAAGAGGTGGCATGCACAAGGTCACACTGATAACGTCTGGTTGAGTTGGGACCCAAATCTTGAGATCCTGAGTGTAGAACAAATGCCACCCTAGTGTCTTCTTCCTTCAATGCTAGTTTTCCTGCATTCACTTAGTCCTGCCCACAGTCTACTAAAATATTGAACACATAGTATCACTCCCTTTGCAAAAATCCTCAGCAATTCCTCTTATATTCCAGGGTTAACCTCCAAGCCCTTAGAATGGCATTCAACGCTCTCAAAATTGTCTACTTGCTGAGAGTTTCAGGAATGGTGGGGTGGATGGATGAAATACCAGTAGATACACTATCACTACAGTGATAGTCCAAAGAGAAATAAGTACACAGGTTATTTTGAAAATATATAGTAGCAAGGTGAAGGTCATGGATGCTTCCGGGAGTTGGGGATGTCTGTGATGGACTTGAAATACACGCAACAGGTCAACAGAAGCCAAGAGGACCTGGCGGAGAGAAGCAGCTTGGCAGCTGTGTGCAGGATACCATACAGGTCTCAGAGAAGGATGAGGCTGTCTTGGAGATGGAACCAGTTCCCATTAGCTGTCACATTCAGGGAATTGGATTTTGTATTGCAAACCATGATGCACCAAATTGGATTAAAGCAGGCCATTTGCAGCTGCACTTGGGATTGGCATTTGAGGCCCAGTCCTTTGGTGGCCCTAGAGAGGAGGGTGGACTGGAGCTAGAAGTTGGGGTGGATGGGTGGGAGCCAGTCTGGCTAAAGATGAAGTAAGTGAATGGTCATCATGAATCAGGGAAGTGAAGATAAAGGACAGTAGAGGTCATCCTGGGAAGAGGAAGGATTTTCACATATTTTAGGAAAGAAAACCAAAAAAAATTGATGACTGGGTGCTTGTGGTGATTGATCAAGGAGAGGAAGTCTGGCTGCTCATACTTCTTGGGAACTCATAGGTTGGGAGGACGATAATGATCTTGTTGCCACACTTATCCTAGATTCAAGGAGGTGTTGCAGGAAGGATGTGTGTAGTTCCTATTAGTAGGTACATTGATTTCTTTGGGCTGATCTAAAAATAGAGAGCACCCCATCATGTTGGTGGGGTGACCCTGGTGGCTGGCTATTCCTTTACACCCATTTCCTCTCTTTCTTGGGGCCGTTGACAAGCTTGACTTCCTACAGTCCTTGCCATCCTCGGCCACAGTTTGTCCTTTCTGCCAACTTGATGCAGAAGAACATGACGGAGACCTGAGAGGGAATGAAACTCCCTCTCTGCTGTGCAGAGGAGAGCTGGCCATCAGCCAGGAACACCTGTTTTAGACATGAGTGAGCAAAAAAGTAAATTCCTATCATGTTTGAGCCATTGTGCATAACATTTCTTTGTTACACCAGTGAGCCCCTCCTAACCTAGGCATCTTTCCTGTTTCCTAAGTCACCTGAATAAGAAAGCTAAATAGTTAAGCTAAATAGTTTAGCACAAAACTATTCATGTCAGTCACTGCACTCAGTAGATTTATGTGCATTACCTTATTCAATCCTGTAAGTGTTCTGAGATGTTTAAACACTCTTGTTTTGCAGAAGAAAGGAAAACTCCCTGAAATGTATTGTTTGCTTAAGGTTATCCTGTTTCCTTAGAGTCATACACAAGACTGTGCACAGCAGACGTTTTTTCATGGTTTTTGAATTTTGTTTTCCATTTCAGCTCTATTGAGATGTAATTGACATGTAACATTGTGTACGTTTAAGGTGCCCAATGTGATGATTTACTGTGTGTGTATATTGTGAAACAATTGCTGCAATAAGGTTGATAACACCTCCATCACCTCTACAGCTACTTTTTTTCTGTATGGTAAGAACTTTCTAGGTTTGTGTGTGTGTGCTCAGTCACTCAGTGGTTTCCAACTCTTTGCAACCCCATGAACTGTAGCCTGCCAGGCTCCTCTGTCTATGGGATTTTTCAGGCAAGAATACTGGAGCAGATTGCCATTTCCTCTTCCAGGGGGTCTTCCCAACCCAGGGATCGAAACTGTGTCTCTTGTGTCTCCTGTGTTGGCAGGCAGATTCTTTACCACTGAGCCACCTGGGAAGCCCTTTCAAGATCTATTTTCTTCCAACTTCCAAGTAAACAACACAGCATTATTACTTACAGTCATCACACTGCATATACATCCTTAGAACTTATTCATCCTGTAACTGGAAATTTGTACCCTCTGTACACTTACAGTTCTTAGGAAATTCCCTGTCTGTGTCTCCAACCACACTTACAAAGCAAGATCATGATCCAGGAGAATAGAAAGTGAAGAGGAAGAAAAGGAGAAAAAACTTAATAGACTGAATCCTTCTTTTGTTTTCATATCCTTTCCTTCCACATTGGGTCTCTAGGATTTAGGCACCCTGGTCTTCCTTCAGTTCCTCAAACAACTCATGCTCCTTCTTGCCCCCACAGCTTTGCAAGTGCTGTTTCCTTTGCCTGGAGTATCACTACCCCCATGCAATTGGTTAACTTGTACTCATCCTTCTGCTTTCCCCTTCAACATCACTTTCTCAGGGAAGCCCTCCTTGACCCTGAGATTACTGTACATCCCTTGATAACGCTCTCATTGCATTCTAAGCTCCTGCAGGGCAGTCGTCAGAATTTTGATTACCTAATCTCTTTTAGGGACTTCCCAGGTGGTACCAGTGGTAAAGAACCTGCATGCCAATGTCAATGTAGGAAAAACAAGGGATGCAATCTCCATCCTTAGGTTGGGAAGAACCTCTGGAGAAGGAAATGGCAACCCACTCCTGTACTCTTGCCTAGGAAATCCCAGGGACAGAGAAGCCTGGCAGGCTACAGTTATGGGATCACAAAGAGTCAGACACAAATGAGCACGCATGCACCAGCATGCACCAACTTCTTTTAGAATTCAGTGTTTGCTAGTCCTTTCTTCCCAGGAGACTCTCAGCTCCATGAGGACAGAGATGGAGTCTGTTGGATTGGTTTCTCTATCCTCAGAATCTACTAGAAGGCCAGGCACATAGCTTTCACTCCATAAACATTGGATGAATGCGAAAAAGACATTTTTTTTTCGGAGTAGAATAATGAAAAAACAAACTTAAAGAAAAGATACTCTTCCAAATGGCTTTCTGGGAAACATACTACACATGTGAAATTCTGAAATGAATCAGGTTACTTGGTAACTTGAGACTGACTTAAATCTAAACCAAGTAAGGGACTGTTACATTCGACAAGTGAGGAGGCAGGGTGCATGAAAGTCTGACACAGATCCCTGGGTCATGAGTCGATGGTGGGGGCCTCTCCTGCTCTCAGCTGCCCCTGCTCACTTCTGGTACTTTGTGTTGGATGTTGACTTTGATGAGGGTTGAATGGCAGCAAGCCCTAGTCCCAAAGGAAAGGGAAAGAGCATCAAAGTTAAAACCCTGGCTTAGCCACTGTAGGTGCTCTAAGACCTTGGACCGCTCTGAGCCTCGATTCCCTAACTTGTAAAGTGGAGAGAATCTTATTTTTCTAGAGTCTACCTGTAGGAATCTTGCAAGGCTCAAATGTGCCATTGTGGATGGAGAGACCAACACTTAGTAGGTGCTCCAAAAATTTTAACTGACATCTAGCATTTTCCCAGTATTGGGGTTTCTTTCAGATGGCCAGGATGTGTTTCATATGAACCAATAAAGACGAGAATGACTTATCCTTTCACTGGTGGCTCAAAGGCTGATTTAATTCCTTTCCCAGTGACAGAGATCTAAAGACAATGATTTGATTCCCTGATCATGAACATGCCCCTTCTTCATAAAGTGTGAGAAGTTGAGCAAAGAGGAGTGCTCTGGTGGGGCCATGTTGCATGAAACCTCTCTTTGAAAGAGCTTGTGTGTGCCTATTCATCATTAGCAGACATGATGTGGCGAAGGAGTTTGTTTCTCCAGATTCAGACATTTCTGAGGACTTACTAAGTGCCAGGCACACCCTGTGAAGCACTTTTCACATGCTATTTTGTTCACTTCCTGCTTTATTTCTGTGATGAATTTATTTTCCCTATTTTCAGGGTAAGGAAATTCAGATTGAAATCAATGGTTTTGTCCTTGGTCACATATAGCAGAGTTCGTGTTTGGACCCTTGTGTGAAGCCAAATTGCATGCATTTCCAGATGTAGTTTATTCTCTTCTTAGTGGGCTTCCCAGGTGATCAGTAGTAAAGAAGCCACCTACCAGTGCAGGAGATGCAGGAGACAAGGGTTTGAGCCCTGGTTTGAGAAGATCCCCTATAGGAGGAAATGGCAACTCACTCCAGTACTCTTGCCTGGAAAATCCCATGGACAGAAGAACCTGACAGGCTACAGTCCATGAAGTTGCAAAGAATCAGACATGACAGCTTCTGAGCACGCATGCACACACTTCCTACTAAAGTGCATTCTGCGGAGAGTGAAGACCAAAAATACGAATAGGAAAACCTCGTCTAGCTTTGTTATTAATACTACTAACTATCAATAGCTCTTATTATCACCTGATAGCCTCGGAAACAAGTGGTTTCCTTTGGAATGAAAGAACTTTCCATTTTCTTTTATAGAAGCTCAGTGGTTCTGATTTCTGTTTGATGGGGCACAAAAGCCCCTGGGTAGAAGGCTGCTTAGTGGAGTGGAAAAGGGTCAGACTGGGGACTGTTTCCAGCCCTGATTCTCCTTTGCATGACTTTGGGAAATTCATTCACAGTCTTCAAGCCTCATTTTTCTTCTGTGTGAAATGAGGACAATTATGTTGCCTGCTCGCCTACGTTTATGGGTTTTGTGAGGCTCTATCAAGATAATTGTAACACAGTGTTATGCAAAAGACCTCATGTTATTGTTCTAAGGCAGAGTCATCACTTTGTTCTCACTTTCACTTTGCCTACAGAATCTCTTGGCATCCCACTCCAATGAGAATTTATGGCTCCCTGGATAAAACAGCAGCATCTCGCTCCCTGTGACTTAAATGCATCCTGACGTGTTTCAGTTTTTGCGTACAGGAACGGTTTCTAGTTGGAGGAGACACAATTCTATTTTGAGGTTGTGGCTCAAATCACCACTAAATGCAGATTCATTTGGTTCCATTGACGTAAAGTGAATCCTTCATTTGTGGACAGCTCTGCTGCCCAAACCCAACCTGTGACTGCAGCCAGTGGCCTTAACTGGCAAGTCTTGTCACTGTCAGAATCAAAGCCAAATACAGCAGGGACTAGTGATTTCACTGAGGTGGTCTTTCCTGAGACCACAGAAACCTGCTTTGGGGGTTTTAGTCACTATCAGAGACCCTTGATGGGATAACAGCCCCTGAGTTCATTTTTGTTCTGGTTCATTATCTGGATAAGCTCTGTACCCAACTCTCTTCTGCCTTATCTGAGGAGACAGAGCCAGCCATGAGTGAGTCATAGGATCTGGTCAATCACATTTCTACAATTTTATTAGAATGACGGGGTAGATTAGCTTTGTGAAACATGGAAAAGTATCTTGGGCATTCATCAGAGTCTCCCACAATTCCTAGAATTATTTTGCATTTTTTTCCCACAGTAGCCTCTGTGGAAAGAGAACAGGGAAGCCAGGAGACCTGAGTTACTGGGTCCTGATCCTGGTAACTCCAGGGGTAAACTTGAGTATAGTCAGAATGCTTTTGGTCTTGGCTGGTGATATGGACAAAGTTCCATAGAGCTTAGGGCTTGACAAGAGAGGCACAGAGAAAGTTACTCTAGGGAGACACTGGAGACTAGGATTTTAAATTATGAACTTGATTTTACCAGGCAGACAGAAGCAAGGGCAAGGGGTCTCCAGTCAGAGAAAGCTGACTGAATAGAGTGATGCAAAATGAAAGCTGGTGAAGGGTCTCAGGAATGGTACATTTTTTATTGTGGTGAGAAGGAAGATTGTGCTGCAGAACCTGGAGAGGTAGAGGGTAGAAGCTAGGTGATGAAAGATCTGGACAATGGGCATCTCCCAATGGCTGTTGAGCATGGGGAGGCAGGAAGGGAACATGATTACGATTTCTCTCATTAAGCAGTTGACAGCCACGATAAGACTGAAGGAATCACTTGTTGCTCACATTAGCCCCGCACAGTATGTGAACCACCATTGATCTCCCCATTTAGTAGATGAGAAAGCAGAGGCTTGGAGAGATTAAATGCTCAAGGACACACTGCTCAAAGAATACAGAAGATAAAAACAATATTTCAGCATCATGATTCATACTTAAGTCTGACAGGATTTCACTGAGTTCTTATAAATGTCAGAGATTAGATAGCATTTGCTCTGAGGCATTACCAGGGTTTAGACATTCATCCAAGATTCTAAAATGGAAAGAGGCCAACACTGCTTCAGTAAAATTCAGAGTCATTTGCAGAGAGATCATTGGGCCTCTCCCTTAATCATTTCTTACTCAGAACCAACGTATCATTCTTTTCATTGGCTCTAGGGGAGGATGGGACTTGTTTGAAGATGGTGGGGCAACTAAAATTTTTGTAGCATTTTCCACATCAGCTCTGATAAGGCAGAGGTCATTCACGGATGTTAATGCCACAGAGGAGGTCTGAAAGATTCTGGGAGAGTGAAAGGAATTTTAGTCTTTACAAATACAGTAGTTGTCTGCCCTTATCCACTGAAGGGATACATTACAGGACACTCAGTGGATGATTGAAACTATGGATAGTACCGAACCATGTACATACCATGGTTTTTTCTCTATATACATACCTATGATAAAGTTTAATTGATAAATTAGACACTGAAAGAGATGAACAACAATAACTAATCATAAAGTAGACTGTGACAAAAGTTATAATGTGACCTTTTTTTTTTTTTCTCTCTGTCAAAATATCTTGTAATGTACTCACCCTTCTTCTTGGGAAGTTGTGACACGAAAATGCCTATAATGAGAAGTGAATTGGTTGACGTAGGCTTTATGATACAGCATTAGGCTACTGACTTTCTGATGATGCTTCAGAAGGTGGGTCATCTGCTTCCAATGATCCTGGACCATTAAACTGTGATGATGCTGGTGACCAGATGCCAGGAGCAGATGATGGCGAGGGCTGGGGATCCCAGGCAGGAAGCAGTGGGATGAGATTAGATTTCATGAAGCTACTTAGAATGGCGCACAATTTAAAACTCATGAAATGTTTATTTCTGGAATTCTTTATTAACTATTTTTATATCAAGTTTGGCCATGGGTAACTGAAACGGAAAAAAGTAAAACCACAGATAAAGGGAACAACTCTATTTTCAGAGAGGGTGATACTTTTCCACAGACTTGCAGATAAACTCAAAAGAATCCACTTGGCTGGATCAAGTTTAACAAGGGTTACCATGTTGCATCTCAGAGCAGCAAAGAGTAAGACAGTGAAAGAATTGGAACTTATTCCCTGAGTAGCACTTCCAACGGTCATAAAAAGGAATTCTTGCTTTTGAGAATGTCACTGGGAGCTGGCCAATCAGGATTGAAGCACTCACTCTCCATTTACAAGTGTAAACTTCGGGAAATCGCTTACCTGCCATGAATCTCAGTATATACACCTTTAAGGTAAATCTAATATCCCCTTCCATATAGAGGTGTTGTGAGAATGCAGCTTACAGACATCTAGAGTGGGTTCAAAATATTTATAAAAATTATGTAAGTTTGGAATTAGCTTGTTTTCCTCAGGGGTTAGATGTTTTTACTGGTTTTTGTTCTCCATAAATTTTTATTTTAGTGATTCTGATTTTCTTTTTTCTCCTAAATTCCTCTCCAGTGGCTCATGACATGGCTGCAGGGAGACTTTCCCAACACCTAAAGAATTTCTTTATTCCTTTTCCCTATCTGGGATGTCTACTTACTATTTTGCCATCTCCTGGACCTACTGTGTCTGGGATCCAGGGTGAAGCCAAAGGCAGGTGTATCCTACGCTTCTAGATATAAAGTGCATTGTTGAGATTAGGAAGAAGATCACATTTGGGGGCTCCCCAAAGTTACTTTATCCCAAGATACAAATGCCATTCTAAAATGTATGAGAACAGAATTGATAGAAAACCAAACTAAAGCTAGCACTTAATTGGAAAGAGGTTTATTTTTAAAATTTTATATAGAATAAGCCATTGCACGTTTATAACAAAATCACTAAGAATTTATAGCAAAAAAATGAATCAAATTCTAAAACATTACAAGTTTCTTTTCAACGTGGGTTGATGCATTTTCACCATCCTTGGGTTTCCATGGGGGCAACTTAATATCTTCTGCTCTTGAAGTTAACATCTCCTCTCCTTTTCTTATCCACAGCCATGCTCTGGGTTGCTCAGAAAGTCCAAATTTCCTGCTGCCTCACTGACTAGAACAGACTGGAATGCAGCACAGCTGATGATAACCACAAGGGCAGGCAGCCCCAGGAGCTAATCCTTGCTCCACCACTTTCTGCTGAAAGATAAGGTCCAAGCTACTTAGCCTTTGTCATAGGTCACATTTCCTGGGAAAAAGAGACGGCGTCTCTGAGGATTGTGTGGAGGAAGCTAATCAGGGAGTGAATTCAGAGACAGCATCTGCGATGGGGAGGGAGGCAGGACTGGGCAGAGGGAGAAGCTGGACCGTGGTGCAGCTTCTATGGAGACCTCCAGCAACCCCACAGGGAGCTGGGATGGCCCTTCAGAATTGTTCTGGTTGCGGACAAATGGTTAGGTGCTTGTTCTTGTCATAGATGCAGGCTGCCTTCTGAGAAAGGGTCTGAGATGAAAGATCTTTCTGACTGACTCAGAGCAGCAGCCAGAGGTCCTGATAGTAGGCAGAAGGAATGCCTCCATCCTGAGGTGTACCTGGGCAGCCCACTGGACCTTTGCCTACATTCTCAGTATATCACAGAACCAAGGAAGTGTCCTTGGCCACTCCACTGAAACTGCAACCCCTTAATCTCATGTCCTCCTACCCCATCTGACTGATATTCATTGTATTTATCATGAACTGACATACTTTATAAGAATTTATCTGCTCAGTATTCTGTAACAACCTAAATGGGAAAAGACTTTGAAAAAGAACAGATACTTATATATGTATAACTGAATCCCTCTTCTCTGCACCAGGAACTAAGACAGAAATTGTTACTCAACTCTACTCCAATATACAATAAAAATTAAAAAAAGAATTTATTGTCTTTCTAGAACTTATCTAGAACAGTGGTCCCCAACTTTTTTGGCACTAGGGACTGGTTTTGTGGAAGACATTTTTTCCATGGACAGAGCGGGCAGAATGGTTTGGGGATGATTCAAGCACATAACATTTATTGTGCTCTTTATTTCTATGATTATTACATCAGCTCTACCTCAGATCATCAGGCATTAGCTCCCAGAGGTTGGGGTCTCCTGCTCTAGGACACACTCCAAGTTACTTGAGGGCAGAAATCTTGTTTTGCTCATGATTGTGTATCCAGTCCCTAAAACAGAGGTTGACATGGATTGAACTCTCAATAAATATTTTAACTGAGTGAAATAAATATAACACATGGTGAGTATTTACGGGAAGCATTCAAATTCTAAGCACTTGCAGTAGCAAACATAACTGTCACAATATCATGCAGGGGGCACTATTATTATCTCCATTTTAAAGATGAGTAAATTGAGGCACAGAATGTTTAATGACCTTACCAACCTCATGCAGCTTAGAAGTGTTGTATTCAGGATCAGAGCCAGGCAAGGGGATTCGTACAATAAGCCACCATCCCTTACTCCCTCTCCAGCTGGTCCTCCATCTGAGTCAGTTAGCCATACCCTTCCTCCTATCCCCTTTCTGTGTCCAGTAATCACATCGTTGCATGCTTCAGATACTTTGGTTGAATCTTTGTTGTTTTATAGCTTCAGACCAAAAGGTCAGAGCTCAACTGACTTCTTATTCCTGCTCTTTCTTCCCACTTTCTCAACACTAGTACCTTAGAACCTGATCAACTCACACATCTGTTTTTTTTTTTTTTTTGGTCTAATACCACCATTGACAGATGTAGGTGCAGAGGCTATAATGGTTTATGGTGCTTTTTTGCATTCATTATCTCACTTGATTAGCCCAATAGTTGTGGGATACTGGCTGTACAAGGATGGCCACCTGCAGTTTATAGAGTAAACAGAGGTTCAGAAAAATTAAGTGAAGTTATTTGGAAGCAGAATTTTTAGTTCTAAGTCACATGTTTGCTCTATTTTGCTCTTTCTTTTTTATTGTTGGTGCCTGGAAGGCAGAAATTAAGCCCAAAGCATTTTTGTCCTCCATATTCATTGAAAGTCGCTTGGAACATTGGTAAGCATTTATCATTGGCTTCTTCTTATTTGAAAAATGAGGAAACTGAGGCACGAAGAGGTTACATGATTTCACCAGGTTACATTGTAATGTCACGGAAGATGGAATGTTAATTTCAAAGTTCATATGCTTGTACTCCTTAGCACTCTCACTGCTTTTGTTCCGGGGTCTATTTCAAACCACCATCCGTCTTTCCCTGAGTAATGTAATAGGGTTCATGCGTACATTCTCAGTCACTCACTCCTGTCCAACTCTTTTGCAACCCCATGGACTGCAGCCCACCAGGCTCTTCCGCCCATGGAATTTTCCAGGCAAGAATACTGGAATGGGTTGCCATTTCCTCCTCCAGGGGATCTTCTTGACCTAGAGGTCGAGCATGCATCTCTTGCATTGGCAGGCAGATATCACTGAACTACCAGGGAAGCCCAATACGGTTCATAGTTAACATTAAAAAAGTAATGCTAAAAAAAAGAAAAAGTAATGCTAGTTACAAATAGAAAAGCCCAGTTTACTTTAAATGCACTCAGGATGCACTATTGGCCGCGAATCTGAGAAGGTATTTAAGGGGACAATGCTGGGAAAGCTTACTTATTATACAGAGCCCCCTTTATCCAGTTATATCAGAAGAAATCCATGGTGTCCTTCAGAGACCTAAGGAAAGCAGGAACATTTGTCCTCCCCTTTGCATAAAGACACTGGGGTCATCTTCCTGAGGCTGAGCTCCAAGTGACAGATTCCAGACAGGAGAAAAGGACCTTGAAGGGTCCTATTTTATACAGGCCACTGGAATGCTTTCTTTGGTTCTGAGCCTCATAAATGGACCCAGATATACAGAAATATATAGCTACCTCTTGAGAGAAATGAACTATAAAGAAATTTGAGAGACAAAGAATTGATGCTTTTGAACTGTGGTGTTGGAGAAGACTCTTGAGAGTCCCTTGGACTGCAGGAGATCAAAGCAGTCAATCCTAAAGGAAATCAGTCCTGAATATTCATTGGAAAGACTGATGCTGAAGCTGAAGCTCCAATACTTTGGCCACCTGAAGCAAAGAACTGACTCATTGGAAAATACCCTGATGCTGGGAAAGATTGAAGGCAGGAGGAAAAGGGGATGACAGAGGATGAGATGGTTGGATGGCATCACTGACTCGATGGACAAGAGTTTGAACAAGCTCCAGGAAATGATGATGGACAGGGAAGCCTGGAGTGCTGCAGTCCATGGGGTCGCAAAGAGTTGGACATGACTGAGTGCCTGAACTGAACTGAACTGAGAGAAATGATTAGGAGAATAAATGCTAAAACTCTGTCCTTATAGTGAAGAAACTCAGTTCAGTTCCCAGACTCTCAGAGATCCTCATGGCCCTGGTTTGAGAACCATCACTCCGGTCAGAGCGATGGCAGTTGTGGCAGTTTTAAGACCTGACTATGTCTACTTTCACATACTATCAAGAGGGAGAATCTAGTTCTCTCTTTGGCTTGAAATGGGGCAGGAATTTATGACTGCTTTGACAAATAAAATGTGGAAGAAGTGGCCCTAAGTCCTTTATAGGACTAGGTTAGAAACAGTCACGCAGCTTCAGCCTGGTTCTCTCTTAGGACATGAGCTTTTGGATGGTGACGCTGACCATGCTGTAGAGAACACATGGAGTGAGTGAAGTCTGAGGACTCTAGCTGATGCCACATAGAACTGAGATATTTGAGGCTTCTCTGTTGAGTTGGCCCAAATTATTTATTCATGAACTATGTAGATGGCTGTTTTATTTACATGTCACATTTAAGCAGTTTGCTTCCTAGGTGGCGCTAGTGGTAAAGAACCCGCCGGACAATGCAGGAGACAAAAGATGCAGGATCAATCCCTGGGTCACGAAGGTGTCCTAGAGTAGAAAATGGCAACCCACTTCAGTTTTCTTGCCTGGAGAATCCCATGGACAGAGAGCTTGACGGGCTACAGTCCATGAGGTCACCAAGAGTTGGACACAACTGAGGCAACTTAGCACATTGCAAGATAATAGATAATCTTAACAATAGCCAGTGCCACAGATGACATGCTGGAATGTGAGTTATCATTCACAGAATTGAATTGGTGTGAAGGTAGCATCTTATGTTTTGATTCAAACTACCATTTATACAATGCATTGAACATAGAATTATTTCACAAATGTTTGTTGAATGAACTGATGAACAAATGAGCAAAGAATCTTTGGGAGAGATCCTTCTCAGAAGAATCACACTTGGGGTTGTAACTGACCACATTTCTAATTGAAGTCACTCATAGGATGAGGTTGTTAAAAATCTGTGCAGTCTAAGTTAAAGGAATAAATGTTTTTCTTATCTCCTGTAATGATTTGATCATAAGGAAAGCTGACAGCTTTGGCGAGGCAATTTAAGGGGAATTGACAAGCTGAAGGGAGGCAAAGATCATGTTGATGCTTGAAAACCCATTTCAGGAAAAGGTGAGCAATATTTATTTAGTCTGAAGAATAGAGGGGAAACAGAGTTGTTTTAAATTCTTGAAGGAAGTGACAGATTTCTTTTCTGTTATCCAACAGCTGGATGAGAACAAACAGGCTAATGCTATAAAATACCAGCTGGTCAACTCTTTTAGTAAAGGAACTGATGTAAATACTTAAGGCTTTAAAGCCCTGTGGTCTCTGTTGCAAAAACCCAACCTGCCTTTGTGGAACAAAAAGCAGACAATATGTAGACAAATGAGTATAGCTGTATTCCAATAAAACTTTATTCACAAAAACAAGCTTTGATGGGGCCAGGTTTGACTCTTGCCAATAGTCTTTCAATTCTTGCTATAAAGAAATGGTCTTTTTTTTTTTTTTTTTCTAGGTAAGTCCAAGCCACCCAATACATAGAGCCATCATAGACTTCAGAACTAATTGTCTTAGAGAAGAGTGATGTTTCCTTAGTATGTTTAAAATAGGCTGGATGTACAGTTTGGACAAAAATACTCTTTCTTGATGGTATGTGCATATATATATATATATATATATATATATATATATATCTCAAAGGGCTTATATTGAGGGTATATAAAGAACTCTTACAACACAATAATAATAATAATAAAATGCCCTTTACTCTCCATGGGTAGAAGTTATGAACAGACACTTCACAAAAAGATATTATGATGGCAAATAAATATCAGAAAAGATACACTATCTAATTTGTCCTCAGAGAAATGCAAACTTAACCATATAAATCACCAATGTACTCATTAAAGTGGCTGAAATTAAAAAGACTGACAGTGTGTGTGAGCTTAGTCACTCAGTCGTGTCCAAATCTTTGCTATCCCATAGACTGTAGCCTGTCAGGCTCCTCTGTCCTTGGAATTTTCCAGACAAGAATATTGGAGTGGGTTGCCATTTCCTCCTCCAGGGGATCTTCCCAACCCAGGCATTGAAGCTGAGTCTCCTGCATTGCAGGCAGATTCTTTACTCTCTGAGCCCTATCAAGTGTAAATAAGAATGTGAGCAAGCAGAGCTCTTGGGCTTGTTGGTCAAAGTATGAAATGTTATTGTTGCTTTGAAGATGTTTTTGGCATTTCTTATTAAATCAAATGTTCACATGTCATCAACCAATAGATCCTATTCCTAGGTATTTATCCAAGAGAAATTAAAACATGTGTCCCCAAAACATTGTTGCTGTTCAGTCAGTAAGTCATGTCCAACTTTTTGTGACCCTGTGGACTGTAGCATGTCAGGCTTCCCTGTCCTTCAATATCTTTCAGAGTTTGTTCAGATTCAAGTCCAGTAAGTCAGTGATGCTATCTAACCATCTCATCCTCTGCTTCCTGCTTCTCCTGCCTTCAATCTTTCCCACAAAAAGACTTGTACACAAATGTTCAGAGCAGCTTTATGCATAATAGCCCTCCAATGGAGTAATCCAAATTCCTATTAACAAATGAATGGATGAAGAAATGGTAATATAGCCAAGCAATGGTGAATATTACTCACAATGAAAAGGACTAAACCATTGATATTCTCTACAGCATGAAAGAATCTCAAAATATGTTGAGGAATGGAATTCAGACACAAAATACTTAGAGCTCTAGACCAGGAAACAATTATTTATAATGACATCCCACGTTAGTGGAAGCAGATGAGTGGTTGCCTGGGGCTGGGGCTGGGACTGATGGACTTTAAATGGCTACAAGGGAACTTTCTAGTATCATGGACATGTTTTATAATGCAATTGTGGTGGTGCTTTCATGACTGAATAAATTTGCCGACGCTCACCAAACTGTGCCATGTTCTTAACAGGTTCTCAGTAGGGTCTGACTCTTTGCGGCCCCAAGGACTATAGTCTGCCAGGCTTCTCTGTTCATGAGATTTCCCTGGGAAGAATACTGGAGTGGGTTGCCATGTCCTTCTCCAAGGGATGTTCCCGACCCAGGGATCAAACCTGCATCTCTTGTGTTTCTTGCATTGGCAGGTGGATTCTTTACCCCCAGTGCCACCTGGGAAGTCCTATTATATGCGCAATTTTCCTCAATAAAATTAATTTTCAAAAAGTAGGGCAAATGGTCATCCTTCGGGGACCTAGTAATAATAATAATGATACTGAAAGTGAAAGTCTCTCAGTCATATCTGACTCTTTGCAACCACATGGACTATACAGTCCATGGAATTCTCCAAGCCAGAATACTGTAGTGGGTAGCCTTTCCTTCTCCAGGGGATCTTCCCAACCCAGGTCTCCCAAACCCACATCTCCTGCATTGCAGGTGGCTTCTTTACCATCTGAGCTACTAGGGAAGCCCAAGAATACTGGAGCGGATAGCCTATCTCTTCTCCAGTGGATTTTCCAGACCAGGAATCGAACTGGGATCTCCAGAATTGCAGGTGGATTCTTTACCAGCTGAGCTATCAGGGAAGCCCAACAAAGATATTAATAGCTAATATTTATTGAAAGTTCACACTGTACCCGATATTGTGCCAGGTGCTTTGATTATCTGTGCTAATTCTAGAACTATCTTATGAAGTAGCAGTAGTGTTGTCTCCATATTCCAGAAGGAAAACCCAAGCCTTAGGGTGATTTAATGACTTTCTCAAGGGTATGCACTAGCTATTTGCAGAGGTGGGGTCTTAAACCAGATCTTTCAGATCCTCAAATTTCAGCTTTATTTGTTAGAACATAGAACCATGTTCTAAAATAGTTTCTCCTAATTTGAAGTTCTAGGAATATAGGGAAAATCAGCTGAACTGATTTTGAGTTAGCAGATAAGAATCAGATATCTGTTGCCTCATCCGAGCATATGTCTGAGCTATTTGGAGAGTAGCACCACTGCTGACCATCTAGATTACTTGGAAAGATAATCTGGAACACCACTTGAAGCACGTGAATGTCAACTCTTGGGTTGAAAAATAAAATGTGGTTGTATTTAGTGTTAAGACTCATCTGGCCAAGATCTCATGGAGCATTTCTGAGGAGATCTGGTGCACTGTTGATATACTGGTTCCTATTTTTATCCAAAAATAATTTGGCTGGTTTTTTTTTTTTTCCTGCTAACAATTTCTGGACTTTTACATAGTGTGGAGTGTTTATTAGATTACAGTGCTTAAGTTCACAGTTGGTTAAGAAGACACGGTGATGAATCAAACCAATCAGGGTAAGAATTATGGCTCACAAGGCCTCTTCTCTTTGCTCTGGCACAGACTCTGGCAACTCACTCTCTGATCTCAGCTTCCTTATGTGAAAAATGAAGTAACGGACATTTAATTACTTTTCAAGCTTTCATAAGGATCTAATTTATGAATCTGTTAATAAACATACCATTTCCACAGGCTCATTGACAAAGATGGAACTGTGTTATTCAGATTTACTGTAGCATCAAATTACCTCCAATATCAGTGGCCTCAGTACGAATTTTATTTCTTGTGTTTGGGGCTATGGGTCAGGTTTGGTCTGTGGACTGGGTCTCGTCTGCATGTCGTTTCAGGAGCCCTCCATATGTCCCTCATTCCCAGACCCAGGCTGAAGCAGCAGTAGACACTTGGACATCCACTTCTCATTGTGAATACAGGAACGGGAGAGACAGATGGGAAATACACGAAGCTCTGACCTCCTATCACTTCCCACTTGTAGCTCATTGGGCAAAGCAAGTCATGCGGCCAAGCTCGGATCATGGAGGCTGGTCATCACTCCCTGATATGGTGTTGGGAGCATGAACGTCTCCTGACTAATAATGCAATCTGCAGTGAGTGAAACCACAGAGACTTTAAGAAAATTTTAGGTAGCTGGGTCTAAGAATCGAAGACTCTTCTCTCTCATTTACTCAGAGACTGATTTACTAACTTCCAGTTTCCTTATTTTCTCATCCTCTCCCTGGGCTCACTGGCTAGTAAGAGTAGACTTAAAGTCTCTTTTAGACTCGGAAGTCAAACTGTAGGTCTCTTGAGGGCTTTCGGCATTACTAGTCATTCACACAATTTAATGATTCAAATATTTTTAATAACACTGACTTGTAGCATTAGTAATCTATTGTGATCTTGATGGTGTTAGGAAAACATTTACACAGAGGATGTATTTTCTGAGGGGGGGTCAGTCCTATGATATATCTTGCTCCCATACCCACTGTGACATTCTTCTTGACCACATTGGTTCATGACTGTCAAAGAGGTAAAATGAGGAGTCTTGCACTGAATAAATTACTCCATCCTCACTGACCCTTTAGCTTTCCTCTATGTAGGAAGAACTCACAGGCTGGAGATGACTGAATCCTGCCTTGGGACAGTCAGTTATTTTGTCTGTTGTATTCGTTGAGTCAGGTTTCAGTCATCGCAGCATGAAAGCGTCCATAGACAATAAGTAACTGGGCAAATTTGACTGTGTTCCAAAAGCAATTTGTTTACAAAAACAGGTGGTTGGCCAGATGTGCCCCATGGGCTGTAGTTTACAGATCTCTGCTCTAAATGGCAGCTCCTTGGTAAAAACCGATCTTGTTCTGATGGGGACTGATGTTACAACAGAGGTTGCTGGATTTCCAACAAATCCCTCTTTTCTGGAAACTTGATGGTGTGTTTTTCTTGGAAAATCAAGTCTTTCATTTGGTCATGTAACCCCTTACTATGTGATGTGTGTGAGAGCGTGTGTGTGTACATTTAAAAAAATTTTTTCGGCTGCACTGAAATACAGTTGAAATATAACATTGCATAATTTTAAGGTGTTATGCAACTTAAGATATAATGGTTTGATGTATGTGTATATTACAAAGTGATTACTGAAATAAGTAAGTTAATACATTTTTCAAACAGAGAGTAGTAGGGTAGGGTAAAACTTTAAGTATAAGGATGCTTTGCATGAGCGGACTGAGGGAGAGAAAAGGTTTCTCCCACTATGTAGCTTTATCCCCACTGTCATTGATTGGAAAAATCTGTGAACTGAGATGTAATATGGTATGCTTACTTTTTCACAGAAAAATCACTTAAGCTAGAACCGGAGCCCAGATACCTTGTCTTTGTTTCAGAGTTTCTGTACCACCCATGGCTTCTCAAAAATAAATTATCCCTGGAGAACCAGAGTTTTGACTCAGTTGGATACCACTTGTTTTACTGTCCATCTTATATAGTTTCTTTAGAGTAATTTTTAAAAAGCTTAAATAGAAACATGATAGAAGAAAAATTGATCTTAGTACTTCAAATGGAAGATGAGTATCAATACTGACCCATACTTATTTAAAATACACTTCAAAACTTTACAGGAGAGGAATAGCATTGATCTAGGCACCACTTCGAATCACCTCCCGAGTGGGTCATATGTGAGCGCACGGAGCAGCCTTTCTGCAGACCTCGCCCGTCAGAAGCAGTCTGTGGAGAGACGCTGCAGGTTCCATGACTCACCTTCCTCCATCTCAGGTTAACTGACAAAGCTATGACCTCCAAAAATTGAATGCAAGTTACATACAAATGAACCAAGCCTTGACTCTGATGGAAAAAAAAAAAACAACAAAACAATCAACAACAAAAAAACAACCTTTATGAAGCATTTTCCCTTATTTCTTCTCTCCATAAATGTAAATGACACAAAAAAGCAGCCTTGAGGAAAGAAAAGGATCAATGCATCCTTTTATTCCCAACTCTGGTGTTTGCAGCGTATTTTGATCACCTGCAAGTGTGCAAGCCCCTCTAGTAAGTGACAAGTGCAGCAGGTCCTTTTCCTTGAGGATTATGTTTGAGGCTGGATTTGGGGGTTATAAACCAGCTGAACCCATGGTACTTGCTGACAGCAAACCACTAAGCTTTGAGTGACCAGCTTGCTGCTGAACTTCACACTGGCAGTAAGGGCACCTTTGCAGGTGGACAGCCTTTTAAAAAAATTTACTTTCTCTAACATTTCACTTGACATAGTAGTCTCTAAGATCACCCATGTTCAATGACAAATGTTCCTTCTTCTTATGGCTGAGTAGTATTCAGTGTATATATTATATATACACGGCTGCTGCTGCTAAATTGCTTCAGTCGTGTCCAACTCTGTACGACCCCATAGATGGCAGCCCACCAGGCTCCTCCGTCCCTGGGATTCTCCAGACAAGAACACTGGAGTAAGTTGCCATTTCCTTCTCCAATGCATGCATTCACTCTAAGTTGCTTCAGTTGTGTCCGACTCTGTGCGATCCCATGGACAGCAGCCCACCAGGCTCCTCTGTCCACAGGATTCTCTAGGCAAGAATACTGGAGTGGACTGCCATTTCCTTCTCCAATATATATACACTACATCTTCTTTATCCATTCGTATGTGAATGGACATATAGATTGCTTCCATATCTTGGCAATTATAAATAATACTGCTATGAACATTAGGGTGCACATATCTTTCTTTTCAATTAGTGCTTTTTTTCTGGATACAGAGGAATGGAATTTTACTGGGTAGTTCTACTTTCAGTTTTTTTTTTTTTTTTTTTTTTGAGAAACCGCCATAATGTTTTCCACAGTGGCAACACCAATTTATATATATCCCCACCAACAGTGTACAAGGCTTCCCTTTTCTCCACATGCTCATCAGTATTTGTTATCTGTGTTCATTTTGATCATAGCCATTCTTACAGGTGTGAGGTGACATCGCCTTGTGGCTGTGATTTGCATTTCCCTGATGATTAGCGATGTTGAGCATCTTCTCATGTACCCTTTGCAGACAAGATTTTTTTTAATTCTCATTTCACCAATGAGGGTCAAAGAACTTGAGCCATTTTCCTGGGGTCACACGTTTGGAAAGGAGAGGGAAGAGAGGAAAATGGTGAGAATGCAGGCGTGAAGGGCATGGTTTTCTTTTGCTCGATAGAGGCAAGTGGAGAGGGTCTAATAGAGGCAAGAGTGGCGGTAGCTGTTCAAACCCAGCCTCCTCTTGGGTCTTGTGTCAGAGAACTGGGAGGGTGTGTTTCTCAGCTGATGCCGATTTCTGTGTAACTGCTAGAGTGAGGGAGGGAAAAAGGAAGCCCGGTTTCTAATTTTGTCTTTGTGGCATTTTACTAAAAAGCCCCTCAAGGTGGCCGGAAGCTGGAAGCCCTCGAGGCTTGAAGCTCTGGAGTAGCATGCAAAGAAAGGCGCTGGGCTGGGGGTGGGGCGCCCGGAGCTGAGGCACCGCACGGCTTCTCATCTGGGTTTTGGCTCTCAGCAGCTATTAAGGTGTTTTCTCTCCTGCTCCTCATTTGCATCCTGTCATACCCATATGGCATGATTTTATTTATCTCTTGAAGGGGAATGACTGATGTAGAACGAGGGGAAGCCAGAAGCCTGGACTTTCTGAACCTTCCTTCTGTCCTTCCCATCCTCCTAGCCTCAATCTTTCCTTCCTCTCGTCTTTGCCTCCCTCCCTCCTGCCGTCTTGACTTCTGTAAGTGAGGACCTTGCATGAGTGACAGGATTCATTTTTTTCAGGTGAATGTTGCCAGGGGGCGTTTGTCTTGTAGAGAGGTTTATCCTGGCAACATTCACAGCCAGGGTGAGTTTAAGCTGTGACCTGCTGGCGTTTCTTCACCACGCAGGAGATTTGGAATTGGCATATATACACTGCTGATACTTTGTATAAAATAGATAACTAATACTACTCTAAAGCTCAGGGAACAATACTCAGTGCTCTGTGGTGACCTAAATGAGAAAGAAATACAAAAAAGAGAGGATATAGGTACATATAACTGATTTACTCTGCTGTACAGTAGAAGCTAACACAAATTGTACATAAACTCTACTCCGATAATTAATTTTAAAAATGCGTACTGAGGATGATTCTGCTCAGATAGATTAAGGGCTTACTTTACATGCTGGTTTGCTATTTTTCTGGGATTTACAAAGAGAAAGTGATAAAAGTGAAAGTGTTAGTCACTGGGTCGTGTCCTACTCTTTGCGACCCCTCGGACTGTATAGTCCACCACGCCCCTCTGTCCATGGAATTTTCCAGGCAAGAAGACTGGAGCGGGTTGCCGTTTCCTACTCCAGGGGATCTTTGCAACTCAGGGATTGACCCTGAGTCTCTTGGGTCTCCTGCATTGGCAGGAAGATTCTTTACCACTAGCGCCACCTGGGAAACTCTAACCTCTTTGATTTTGCCATTTTAGGTATAAATTTTGCAATCTACACAGTTTCTCGGAGCTCTTTAAGACAGTGTTTGCATCCTATGTTGGGGTTAAGATAACAAATGCTTCAATCTTCCTTTGTTCTTGAAAAGATAATGGGTAATTCACTTATTCATTTATTTATTCTTGCCTTGCTAGCCTATGGGGGTCAAATGCCTGAGAAGTATGAAGTATTAAACAACAACCCCCAAATCAAACAAATAAAAAAGACCTTTAGAAATATAGCTAAAGTAGGATTCGTTGTTCTTTTAAATACTTTAATTCTGTGTTTATCTATTTAGCAAGCACATATTTTAGGTGTGTGATATGCTGGGCACTGGGCTAGATGCCCAGAACCCAGAGTTGGAGATCTGTTCTCTACTTTGAATCTGTTCAGAGTTAGTTAATTTCACAACTTAGGGGCTACAGCTACACAAGAGCTTTGGAAAAGGGCCCAGGAGGATAAAGCTTTAGGAAATTTGGGGGTTCCATGAGATATATCATGCAAGGTTATATTTGCACGTGCATATTTTTGGGAAGAGGGGTTAATAACTTTAATGGGATTCAAGTATTCATGAATAAATTTAGAAGCGTGGCTCCTGTAATTGCAGCAAAACTTTTAGATGACCTACCCACTGAGTTCTACAAGTAAGATCTTTTCTTGCTCAGTGTTGCATTTGGAGCCTGGTCTACTGGCTTTTTTGGGCTTCCGTGGTGGCTCCAGTGGCAAAGAATCCTCTTGCCAATGCAGGAGAAGCAGGTTCGATCCTTGGATCACGAAGATACCCAGGAGAAGGAAATGGAAATCCTCTCCGTATTCCTGCTTGTGAAAGCCCACGCCCAGAGAAGCCTGGCGAGCTACAGTCCATGGGGTCACAAAGAGTCAAACATGACTTACCAACTTAAATAACCACTACGGGCCTGTAAGTCTATCTTCTGAGGGCAAACGTCAGAAGATAACTAGGTCAATATCTTTGTCTTTTTTGTCCTTTGGTGCAGGGCCTTGTATCATGATGCTTTTACGTTTTCTATAGTTCTTAGCTCGTATCTTATAGCAAACAGGAGAAATAAAAACTTCATTGATTAATTATGTTCCAACCTTGTTACTCAATTCTCTCAAGCCTTGCTTGCCCCTGATTCTGCTCCATCTCTGGCCTCTGTGAAGTAGCCTGCCTCTCCCAAGGCAGGATGAGAATAAAAAACATTCCTTAACTCGGGTGTGTGCACCACACAAGCTTACTCTCACCCCTAATGCTTTGTTCCTTGACTATCATGTGGAGAGAGGTGTTTAGACACCATATTAATAATAGCTCTTAGTATGTATGTGGCACATTCCATTTTCAAAGGCATTTATAAACATTGAAAGATGAAAGCATGCACCACCCATCTTGGGAAAAAGGGAATGTTAATCACCACCATGTCTGTTCCTTGGAGAGGGTCACAGAATCTAAGAGCTCGAAGGGATGTCAGAGGTCACTTTTCAACCTCTGGTCCCTAGAGGAATTCTCTTTCCTTGGAGCCCACAAAGGCTGGGGTATCACTCGGAATTTCTTCTTGAGTTCAAGCCAACTCTGCCCTCCTGTAGCTTTTCAATTATCTATCTATCTATTTTATTAATTCCTCAATAACCCAAGGTAGTTGACTTTTTAAAATTATTTTTTAATTGGCAGATAATTGCTTTATAATAATGTGTTGATTTCTGCCTGTGTGTGTGTGTGTGTGTGTGTGTGTGTGTATACATCAACATGAATCAGTCATAGGTATACACATGTCCCCTCCCTCTTGAATCTCTGTCCCACCTCCCACCACACCCCATTCCTCTGGTTTGTTGCAGAGCAAGGGATTGAGCTCATTGCATCCTAGACCTAGAGCAGATTCCCACTGGTCTCTGTTTGACACATGGTCATGTATATGTTTCAATGTTACTCTCTCAATTTGTCCCACCCTCTCCTTCCCCAGTGTGTCCACAAGCCTGTTCTCTATGCTGACCTGCTAGTAGGTTCATCAGTAGCATCTTTCCAGATTCCATATATATGAATTAATATACAATATTTGTTTTTCTCTTTCTGACTTATTTTACTCTTACAGGCTCTAGTTTCAGTCACCTCATTAGTATTGACTCAAACGTGTTCCTTTTTATGGCCGAGTAAACTTCCATTGTATATATGTACCACAGCTACTTTAGGAAGTTGATCTTATTGTTCCCATTTTATAAATGAGGAAGCAGAGTCTTTGAAGAGCTGAGTTCCCCACCATCTCACAGCTGGTGAGGGACAGAGCTGGGCTTTACACTCTCTCTGACTCTAACAACTCTATTCCTTTGAGTTGGTTTCTTATTTCTGAGCTTTGTAATTACTGCCAAAAAACACAAAGAATTTAAGAAATTAATCTCTGCAACTAGATCATGGGTAGCTGTATTATTCTATAGGAGTTCATTTTTCTTACCATAGATAACCAGTGAGTTTGCCCACTGGTAAGATAACCAGTAAGACTATCTATAGGAGAGATATTAGCAGCATCATAGCTGAACTTTGCATTCAGATTTAATACATTTTTTTGTGCAAATAATATTGAGGTATAATAACAGCGACCAGCTGTGTGGTTTTAGATTAGTCCATTTGCTGTCTCTGAGCCCACATTTGCACAGAGGGTAATGTTAACTGCTTATCTTTACAAGAGGACTGTTATGGACTTGTAATACGGAGCATAAGAGAAATATATGAAAAATAATAAAGTCACATAAATGTGGCAATGGCATCAACCACAGCAATGATAAGGAAAGCTTTGTTGTGTTGATTGCCATCCTGGCATTCTTCATACTTTGTCCTCATGAGAACCCTGTGGTCCATTATCTCTAGTTTGCAGATGAGGAAACTTTGAGATACTATCATTATTATCATCATTATATAATTACCAAACACATGCAAAAAAAATCCCGACTTTCACTCAGTTTTCTGAGAGATGGCAGAGTGAGAGAGTTGGGGATTCAGAGTTACCACTTCTCTGGCTAAGAAAACCAACCTTCCAATTAAGTCTAACTCAGCTTGTGCTGGGAAATTCTGTACAAAATTAGATTCACAAGGAACTCTTTCTTTTCTTTTTAACATTTTAATAGAAGTATGATTGCTTTGCAATACTGTGTTAGTTTCTGCTGTACAATGAAGCGAATCATCTATCTGTGTATATACACCCACTCCCTCCTGAGCCTTCCTCCCACCCACCCGCATCCCTCCCATCTAGGTCACAGAACACTGAGCTGAGTTCCCTGCGCCATGCAGCAGCTTCCTGCTAGCCACCTGTTTCATATACGGGATTGTATATATGTCAGTGCTACCCTCTCAGTTCCGTCCAGCCCTCCCTTCCCCTGGCATGTCCTCAAGTCTGTTCTCTGACTGCATCTCTAGCCCTACCCTGCAAATAGCTTCATCAATATCATTATATACATATATACACCCCCATCCCAACCCTCTAGGTCATGACAGAGGGCCAGGCTGGCCTCCCTGTGTTATATAGCAACTTCTCAACAGCTATACACTTTGCACATGGTAGCCTATACATGTCACTGCTTCTTCATCCATTTGTCCCACTCTTTCCTTCCCTCACTGTGTCCACAAGTCCATTCTCTATATCTGTGTCTCTCCGTCTTTTTTATTATTATTTTAAAGGAGTCTTGTAAAGTGGAACTTGCTCTTCTCATCAAACATTTTGCATAAACTGTGATCCAAGGAAATATTCAGATTCTTCTAGAATGGACCCTCTAGAGAAGCCTGGATTGAATTAAAGCAGCTGATTTTGAAGCCATGTGACCAGAATTTGGACAACTCTATTGTCTCATCCTCTGTTGCTGTGTTGAAGAAACTAAGATAATGACATTTTCCCAAGGCTGGGGCTGGGTGAGTCTTAATTTGTGAGTGCTTATAAGTGGCTTTGAAGCTGGTGGAGGTTACTTAAGTGCTAAATATTATTATTATTTATTGTGGTTTTAAGCGCTGTTTCCCCTTCCCATTGTCAGGCTACAAAACAATACGGGGCCGATAAAAGAGCCTCTGAAGTATCCAAATGTCAATAAATTAGGTAACTTTGGCCTGAGTTCTGTGATGGTATCTGAAAACCTAGCATGAGTTTTGCAGCATTTTTGTGTGGGTTGGTGGTTGCCTCATTTGCCTGTAAACTTGCCAGCAGCAGGCCCTGACATACGTTTGGCACACACAGGTGATGCAAGCACTCTTTGGACAGACCTGGGCTGCTGACATCATGCTTTGCTGAGTGCTCTTTGAGATGCAGATTAGGTCCTGGAGGGGCCCCTGGTCCTTTCATCATGATGCTTAATAGAAGAGAATTAGCATTCGTTGAGCCACACACCTCCTGTGTGCCAGACACTTTTATGAACGTGATCTCACTTATTCTCACAACAATCTAGTGGAGCAGGTCCGAATGGTTTCATTTTACAGATGAGGAAACGGAGGTTCATAGAAACTGAAATAATTTGCCCTTGATCATGTAACTAGTTAAAGAGGCTTAACTAGAATTGAAATTCAGGACTGTCTGGCTCCAAAAGCCATGCTCTTTTACTGAACTACAAGCAACAAGTTCTCCTTTACCCTCAACTGCCTGGTCAA
This sequence comes from Muntiacus reevesi, assembly GCF_963930625.1. Classification (NCBI taxonomy): domain Eukaryota; kingdom Metazoa; phylum Chordata; class Mammalia; order Artiodactyla; family Cervidae; genus Muntiacus; species Muntiacus reevesi. Next base: position 65,980,693 of record NC_089260.1, read on the forward strand.
GATTCCCCATTCCCTGCTAAAAGTCTCTCCAGTGTCTTTCCAATGCTTTCAATGGAATAAAAGCCACACTTCTAAAATGTGTGCTCAGTTGCTCAGTCGTGTCTGACTCTTTGTGTCCCTGTGGACTGTCGCCTGTCAGGCTCCTCTGTCCTTGGAGTTTTCCAGGCAAGAATACTGGAGTGGGTTGCCATTTCCTCCTCCAGGGGATCTTGCTGATCCAGAGATCGAACCCACTTCTCCTGTGTCTCCTACATTGGCAGGTGAGTTCTTTTACCACTGAGTCACCTAAGAAGTCCTATACTTCTACTACAACCCAGCGAAATCTGCCCCTGGCTTTCTCTCCAGCTTTCTTCAATCCCATGCTTCTTAGTTTCATTACTTAAACATGCTAAAACTTCCCATCTCTGTTTTTGCACATACTGCCTGCAAAAGTGTATCTTTCCCTTTTTCTCCAGCCAACTCTTCCTAAACCTTTACATGTTATTTTCCTGGGGATATTGTCTCTGAAAATACTGACCAACAGTTCTCCAAGCATTGTCCTTAGTCCAGAAAAGGGCAGCATCACCTAGGAACTTAGGAGAAATGCGGATTTCAGGGATCACCCCACACATCCTGAATCAAAAAGGCATGTCTGAAAACTACCAGGGTTTCACGACCTGGACACTACTGACATTGTAGGGTGTTTAGCAGCATGCTAGCTTTTGCCTATTCAAGGTCAATACTCTTGATCACGTCCTCACCTCCCTCCAAGTTGCAACAACCAAAAATGTCTTCAGATATTGTCTAATGTCCCCTTGGGGGAAGGGGGGGCAAAATTGCCCCTGATTGAAAAATCACTTACTTAGACTGAAGTATGCCTCACTGTGGGACACTCCTATGGCATGTTGAGGTTAATTAGTTAGTAACTTACTGGAATCATTTGTTTAAGGCATGTCTCTGCTGTCTTAAGCCGGGAGGTAACATGGGACAGTATACTCAGCTGGTTCTCAGGAAATACTATGAAGTGATGTGGTGAATTTGGACCATTACCTCCTCAAGCCCAACTCTTGAACTGAGGAGGAGACAGGACTTGGGGGCTAAAGTGGGATCACAGGCTAGTAGGATCCTTGAGATTCTTCACAATTTAAAGGTTAAGTCTCTTCCATTAGAACCCTGGAGCAAAGGGAATCTTTCACGCCCAGTTCAACAGGATCTAAGCACTGTTTTTTAAAATTTTAGTGGCAGAGCATCTGATCAAATGCAGGAGAAATAAAAAGCAGTCATTTTAGGATGATGCAGTTGGTCCTGACCAAGATAGGCTCAGATAGGCCGCTGTCACCGAAAGAGAAACAAAACCTCCCTCTGCCTGCAGGAGCACTAAGGAGCCTGACGGCCAGGAGACCTGACTCAGCGCGCCTTCTAGGAGCTGGCCTCTGTGTTGATGGTACAGTCACATCAAAGACGAGGGGCGAGGGAGGTTCTGGCACTCCCGCTGCCTTATACGTCGTCAGCCTGAGAAGTCATTTCTAGATCCAGGGTAAAGAACTGCAGCAGAACTGAATAGGATTCTTGCGTGAATTCCTTTTCTAAATGAATGCTCAGAGACTTCCCCAGTGGTCCAGCGGTTTAGACTTGCCTTTCAATGTAAGGGGTATGGGTTTGATCCCTGGTTGGGGAGCTAAGATTCTACATGTTTCGTGACCAAAAATCCGAAACATAAAAACAGAAGCAGTACTTCACTGGTGGTCTAGTGGTCAAGAATCTGCCTTGAAATGCAGGGGACACCCATTTGATCCCCGGTCTGGGAAAATCCCGCAGGCCACAGAGCAACTAAACCCATGTACCACAACTACTCAGGTCTGAGGGGCCCAGAGCCAGTTCTCTGCAACAAGAGAAGCCACTGCAACTAGAGAAACATCATGCTCAGCAACGAGGACCCAGCACAACTATGAAAAATAAAAATGTTTAAAAAATCTTAAAATAAAAAAAAATAGTAATAAATAAACAAAACCAGAAGCAATATTGTAACACATTTAGTGAAGACTTTAAAAAGGGCCCACACAAAAAAGCCATAGAAAGAATGTAAATAGATGCTCATTATCATCATCCTTGTTCCATATGAAGTGGTTGTGGACCTGGGACACTTGGTTAGCAACATAAATATCTGTCCTTCCGAGGGCTCACATTGCTTCTGGGAATGAAGCCCACCCAGCTGCATAGAAGATAATGCAGTCACCTGGCTCATATCAGGCTTCATGTAATCTACATGAGTGTTACAGTTAAGGTATGGGAAGGTGTAGATGGAAGAGGCAATTCTTTTCAAATTTATATATATATATATTTTTTTTTTTTCTCAAAGAAAACTTTAATTTTTTTATTGAAGACTTTTTTTTTTTTTTTTTTTTTTTTTTTAGCAATTCAGCCTTTATTAAGGTCAGGTCCAAGGTCATTTGGAGCTGGTGTACTTGGTCATGGATTTGGTGCCTTTGGACACAGCGTGCGCCAAAGGATTTGGTGCCTAGGCACCTCCCTAGGCAGCCACAGATGCACAGCTGTCTGGACCTCTCGGATGTCAGGATGGTTCAGCCCACGAGTTCATGATGCGCATGGCCTTGGAGGAGATGCCGATGACGAGATGCACCTGCTTCTGCACCCTGTAGATGTACACTGAATAGGCTTCTTTACACTGGCTGTGCCTTTTAGACTTCTTGTCCCCAGGACTCCAGCCCCTCTGGCCCCCCAGACTGCTGCGGCTGTCCAGGCTCGGCACTCAACCTCCTGCTCCTCCTTCTTGAAGAAATTTTGAAAAGAGGAAGGAAACTTGAAAAAAAGCAGGACTTTTTTCTCTTCAAAGTGTTAATTTCTGCTTCATTTTTTGTCACCAGACTCTACCAATAAGTTTCGTTCATACTTTTTCACTTGATGTTATCTTTTAAGCCTGTTTCCAAGCTTTGCAAAATTGCATCCACTTCAAAGTGACCCCAGTATTCAATTTCAATTCATTCCCAAATGTAAAGTCATCAAAACGCCCCAAACTTAGAAAGAGAAATACAATATTCTAGCCACTCAGAAAGCACATACCAAAGTGTTCATTTAAATCTAAAGACTGAGGTGACAGCTTGTTTGACACTAGATCTCTAAAAATTCAATAATTACGAGTTTACTGATCTGCAATGTGTAATAAGGGCTTCCCAGGTGGCTCAGTGGTAAAGAATCTGCCTGCAGTGCAGGTTGGAGAAGGGAATGGCAACCTATTCTAGTTTTCTTGCCTGGGGAGCACTATGGACAGAGGGGCTGGTGGGCTATAGTCCATGGGATCGCAAAAGAGTTGGACACAACTTAGCCACTAAACAGCAACAGCAAGTATGTAATAAACTGCATAAAACCAAAGCTACAGCTTAATTTCACACACCTTTATTATAGTCTATATGACAAACTGATTGAAACAATCCCATTGTTAGCATTTGCTGTCGTAACTATGCAATAAGCATCTTATATCTAAGAATTTTTGTTTCCCTGAAATTAAGAGCATTGCAGATTAGAAATTCAATGATTGATTCAAAAAATATGAGTGTATCTAACCTTGATACAATTTCCAAAGGAACTACCTTCCAAATTGTACTTCCATTTGTGATGTGTGAGTGCATTAATTTCATTTACTTTCATTAATATCAGGTGAACCTACACCTCGGTGTTTCCGTTTCTCGGATGACGGATCAGATTCAAGGGGACAAGTCAGTGTGAGTATTTGGTTTGATGTAGATACTTGTGAACAGGCACAACCTGTTCATCTTTCATCCTGCACACCTCCAACATCAAGGACATCAGTTCGCTTTGATTAGAGTTAAGGTGTTTTTCTGCCAGAGACTCTTCAGGCTTCCAGTCGTGAAATCTGTTTTAATAACTGGTGTCATGAATACTTTCCTTCCCATCCCACCCTTGAAATAAATTCAAATTCCCATAAGAACCAGATATCTTCTTGGAGGAGTTAAAGATAATTTGTCAGCATGTATGTTTCTTACAGAACCAAATTACCAAAGGGGGCTGTAACCTGGTTTCAAATACTTTTGGGTGTCTTTCCTCAGAGCTACTTTTCATCACTTCAATTAGAGCAGGGGAGACTGGCTTTCAAACCCAAGTGTCCTTATCCAGTCAGAAAACGGTGGAGAAAACACTCCTCCACAGGGGAATCGCTTCCGTCCCTCCCTTGTCTTTTCTCCTGCCTCCATCCTTCACTCCTCACTTCCTCCCTTTCTTCTTTTTTTCTCTCTGTCCCCTCTTTTCTCCTTCCTCCCTCCCTCACTCTTTCTTTCCCCTGGCTTCAGTTTAATCTCTGGTGAATTATACATACATAGGAATTCATTAGGATAATCAAAACTACAATATCACTGTTAAAAAACCATGGCTTATTAACTGGTTAGGGTAACCTCCCAATTAACTGGACTGAATAAGGAATGTAACTTGCGGTAAATTAAAGATTTTAACTAATTAGGGATATTTCGGGTTTTTTTCTCCTTCAACTCTTATTGAAACTCTTCTTTTGCCCTATGATATATCTTTGCTTTCATTTCTCAAGAGTTTTCCCATTATGGTGATATTTTCTTAGAGGAAAAAAACTTCTCAGATCTTTATTCTACACAGGGGTCTTGCATAGGACTGAAGATGTGTTATTAGACTAGGTCTCACTTCTGTAGCCTCAAGGGCATAGTCTGGAAACTGTTGTTACTGTACTGATTTTATTTCCCTATTGTCATGGAGACTGGCTAGCAACACAACACGTCTGTTTCTTCTACTTTCTGGACACACAGTCTACATCTCCCAGCTTCCCTTGTATTAAGTGTGGTCATGTGTCTGAACTCTAACCAATGGAGTGCGGTCAAAGTGAAATGTTTCACTTCCTGGTCCAGCACATAAGGATCTCTCATGGTCCCTTTCATGTTCTTTCCTGGTGACCTGCTTGGTGCAGACATAGACAAGCTGTTAACCTTCAACAGGGAGCCCCATGTTGATGATGACAGAGCAATGAGAAGGAGGAACCTATTTGCTAGAATCAGGACCATGACTATGGCTGATCAGTACCACCCATTTTGGCTTTGACATGTGTGAAAATTTCTACTGTTTGGGGCAATATAAAATTTTGAAATTTGTTTGTAAGAGTAGAACATTGCTTATAAGAGCTTTATAAGAGTATAATGATACTTTCAGTAATGTTATTATTAATAACAGTAAAGTCAAAACCCAAATTTCAATTAATTCATGTTTATAATGAGTTGATTCCCAGGGAATTAAAGTTTTCTGACAATCATTGTCTAGAGTTGTCTCCCAGATTGTAGAATCAGTCAGCGCCCATGCAGGGGAGGAGACTGAGGTTCAGCAGGTGGGATCAAGTGATTCCAAAATTCTTATGGCATTCCCCAAGCCTTTCCCACCAGAGAACTGATGCCTGGGAAAGAGAGGAATGAATATGATCTCCATTTTTGACCTTTATCTCTGTCAAAATATGAACTCTCAGTATCACATTTAAATTATTTAAACTGTTGTGTACAAAACATGTCTAAAGAACAGAAAAACTGATACTGGCTTTTAGATAATATCCATGAAGTACATTGAGATCCTGGCTAAAATGCAGTGTCCTGTGTCTGATTTTAAAAAAAAAGAATGTTCTGGAAGAAGGGACAGCCTTTAAGTAGAGAATTGCAATGTAAGAGGCTCAATTCCCCTTCTTCTCATGGACTGCACATTATGGTCTGTAGGTATATCTGCAATGTATGTATGAATCATCCCTTTGACATTTGGGGGTACAGTTTTGGGGTTTGGGTTAACAATAGAGTCAGCTACCAATTTCTGTCTTTTAATGTAGGGGTTTTGTTGGGGTGGGTAGAAGGCAAGGATCCAGAGATTTTAAAAAGACAAATAAACTTTGCTCTATTTCTCTGAACAAAAAAACTTGACAGAGCAAGGAATGACTTCCTAAATGCACAGAGGAGATTCTCCCACAAATTGTTGCTCAATGGCTCTGTTTTTTTTTTTTTAATCTGGGCTGATGAGGTGTTCTCTACCCTGGGTGAGTTACTTCTTTTGTCTTTGTGGCGTGATTCTCTCATGGCTCTGAAAACATTCATGCCTTTCATAAATACTATTGACTGAAGATTGTTTATAATGGAGCTCATAAATATACCTTTTTCTTTTTCTTCAGTCTTCTGGTTCTTCTTGATGTTTTTGATTTCCCATCATCCATCTGAGCCTCTACATTAAGATGAATTTACATACATATATACATATATATACACATATATTTCATAGATGTATTTCTTTATCAAAGGAGCCCTGAACTGGGTTAGGAGGCCTTGATTCAAATCCTTGTCACTAACTACACTTGTGATGGGTCTGAGTAATTCCCCATCTGCATGCTGAGAGTTGGGAAAGAGTGGGAGACTGTGATCTCCGTGAGGTGCCTGCACAGTGCCCAGGAAGTGGGGTTTCCATAGCATGTGTCCCAGGTGCAACATTCTGTGATCAAGGGATGTAACTTGTCACTTATTGCACCGTCCTTCCTAAATCTTTGTTATCCATTTCTTTCTCCTTCCTCTTGCTCTTGTTATCTTGGAGAGATCATTCGGTGGTGAAGTCAGGATGATGGATATGCCAGAGAACCTGAACTGTGAGCTCCTCAGGAAATGCCCAGATTGTGGACCATTCATTACATCGTTAGGCAACCATTGAGCATCTAAGATTTGCCTGGTACTATGCTAAGCTGTTGTTTTTGTTTAGTCATTAAGTAGTGTCCGACCCTTTTGTGACCCTGTGGACTATTGCCCACCAGGCTCCTCTGCCCATAGCACTGCATCCAGGCAGCAGGACTGGAGTGGGTTGTCCTGCCCTTCTCCAGGGGATTTTCCTGTACCAGGGATCAGACCCACGTCTCCTGCATTGGCAGGAGCCCCACTGCACTAAGTACAGTGCTTTTTCAATCTATTTTTTAACTGTGCCATTCCTAATTACACAAACAACACAGGGTCATCGAGTCTTTTCTGAAGGTACCAAAAAAGACACAATAAGAGGAAATCACTTGCAGTTTCACTTTCTAGAGTTTGCCACTATTGGTAGTTGTATGTGTATCTTTTCCAGGGTTTTTGCTATGTAAAAGCACACTTTACAAAAGGGAGAAAATATGAAGTTACATTGTACACCTTGTTTTATAATTTCTTAAAAAATCCGTTGACTTCATTTCACTTCCTCTTCGATTCTGGCTGTTGAATTGGAAGAAATGATCTTTTCTCTGTGTGATATAAATTCATTTCAGGATGTATGCAGCAGAAAGACACTGTAAGAGTCCACTCCAATGGACTGTACTTCCAATTCGGCGACAAGGAGATGAAGGCACAGATGATGCCCTAAAATGTCTTTATTGTGAATGATTTACTGGAAACACTGAGGTCAGGTCAAAATCTCACTGAGTGAGAAGAAAATTACAAGACTGAGCAGATTCAAGAGTGAAACTCATCTGTGTCAGTGTGTGCTGGCCCAAGTAGGACACGTATGCAAACATGCTACCCTTTTACTAAGAGATCATTGTTTCAGATGCAAAATAAACAGCTGAAGGATTTCTCAAAAGTTTTCCTTAAATGAGATAGGAAACAGCCTGCTCATACAAAATAGTCTAGCCCTAAATTAGCACATATTATTATTATCATTATCATTATTATTATTTGTAATTAATGTCCCAGGTGCCATGTGAATCATCTGATCATGATTTTATTTTAAAAGTTCTATATCATAGAAACTTTTGCTCCCATTTAGTGTTGAGGAAAGTCAAGCTCATAAAGATGAGAGGATTTCCACCCAAATCAAACAACTAGCTGGTAAATAACCAGTCCCTGGGGCAAGTTAAAGCTGCCTGGCTTTAAATCTGGAACTCTAAGACTACCACACGCTGCTGCCTCTCCCATGTGAAAAGGACACAAGCTATATTGAGGGAATAACTGAATCAACTTATCTTACAGATGGATCTTCATAAATGTTAATTGACTGGGAACCATGATTCTCTCACCAAATTTGATTCTCTACATCAAATGAGACAGTGAATTACATGTAATGAACTTGCTGGCCAAGCTACGTTTCCAAGTTTTTGAGAGTGGCCAAGGTCTCCTGGGGATAACCATGAGACTGAGGGGAAAAATGCCCTGGAGGCAATATACCCTCAGCACAGCACTTCCTCTTTGAGTTAATATCGTGGCATCAAGCCATGGAGTCCTCCACTCCTGTTATTGCTGCCCAGCACTCGGTTGAAACTAAGACACTAGGATTTGGTGCAAGCCCGCTGCTCGAGGCTTCTTGACTCTGCCTCTATCTCTGGACCCATATACTTAACTTGAAAATGAGACTTGGTTGGACGATGGCAGAATAGGGGTTTTCTAGGATTCTTTGCCTTCTTTTGACTCCTAATAGCGACAACAAAGAAGCAGAGATTGTCATCCTAAGTGAAGTAAGTCAGACAGAGAAAGACAAATAACATATGCTATTACTCATACGTGGAATCGAACTTAAAAAATGACATTTGGGTTGACCAAATAGTTCATTCGGGTTTTTCTGTAACATGTTACGAAAAAATCTGAACAAACTTTTTGACCAGCTCAATACAAACAAACTTATTTAGAAAGCAGAAAGAGACTTACAGATATTGCAAACAAGCTTACCCTTACCAGAGGGGAAATGCCAGGGGGAGGGATAACTCAGGAGCTTGGGGCTAACATGCACACACTGCTGTATGTAAGACAGATAACCAACGAGGACCTACTGTCAGCACAGGGAGCTCTGCTCAGTGTTCTGCGACAACCAATATGAGAAAAGAATCTGAGGAAGAATGAATGGATGTGGATGTATATAACTGGGTCGTTTTGCTGACCTGAAATCAGCACAAAGTAGGATATCAATTATACTCCAAAAAAAAAAAAAAAAGAGAGAGAGAGAATATGAGTAAAGATTTCAAAGAAACTAAGAGATTGCCGGTGATCTACCTTATAACAGTCAAACATGGTGATGTCTGGGTTGAGTAGGGGAAGGAATTCTATGTTTTGACCTTGAAAAGAGTAACAATTATACAAAAAGCAACTGCCAACATTCCAAAAGTCCCATTCCATGAGCTTTTCAATGAGTCACATTGAGAATAGGGTCATGGAAGGATCTTAGGAGAAAGGAGACATATCCCCCTGGAGATCAATTCAACTAACTCTGCAGAAGAATATAAAAGAGAAACCAAGCCAAAAAGCCATTTCTATCATCCACAAGCTTCCTGGTCAGCTAAGACAGAGGATGCATTTCTGTTTACTCAATAACTACCATAATGCCTTACTTATGGTTGCTGTTATACTCTAAAGGAATAAAAGGCTTCAGTGTGATGAATACGGTTGAAGGACCCATAAAGACACTTAAAACTTTGTGCTGTGCTTGAACCTCTGGCTTTAACTTGTCAGGTAAAGCTGTGAGGTTCGTTTGAGTCCCTTTCTAGGAATCATTGTTAAGGATATGAAATGTGAAGAGTGTGAGGTCATTTCTTAGTTCTAATAGCCAGAAGCTGTGCTTTTTTAAGAGGGTGTCTGAGGAAGCTAATCCAACCCCTAGTTATATCTGTAGGCTTTGTAGACAATAAACGCATGATAGTAGTTAACCCGCTTCCTAATCAGCAGGAGGATGAAGCCTGGTGATGCCAGCCTCTGCGTGACTCCATGATGTAACTGTCCTGAAGATTCTCAGGCTCTGGTGCAGGAAGCACGCAACCTAGGTCTACCAGGTCTGAGTCTCACTGAGCCCCTGAGATGACTGCCTCTGAGCCCAGGGATTCCTGGATCACATGGTCTTTACCACTATTGAGACTTTCTGGAAAACCTATGGGAGACAAGACACTTTCAGGTATTGGCCATTGTGATGATTCTAGAGAACTGGGCACATCTAGGAACATGAGGGCCTGCTTCTCCTCAATTTATTCTTTTTGTCCACAAACAGGTGGGAGGATACTCTACTCCAAGTTCATCTCTGGGTACCCTCCAGTCTGTATCCTGACCTCTCATGTTCATTCTTCTGATGGTGGCTTAACTGGTCATCTTCTCTGGGGATCAAAACTTTACAGTAACAATAACTGACTTTCCTTGACTATTTCCCAGGAGCTCTCTGAAAGTCTTTACATGCTTTATCACATTTAACTCTACAAGGAAGATTTTTTTTTTTCTTTAGGACAAACGAGACACAAGGAGCCTAAATAACTTGCCAAGGTCACGAAATTTGTGAGTCCTAGAGCTAAGATATGAACACAGATCAATCTGAATTCACAATCTTAACCTGTACTCTATGCTGAATAACTCTGATAGTGAATCTTCAGGAAGTTATTCAAGGATTTAAGGCTTCATCTGTGCACTCCCTTGGACACAAGGAGATCAAACAAGTCCATCCTAAAGGAAATCAGTCCTGAATATTCACTGGAAGGATTGATGCTGAAGCTGAAACTCCAGTACTTTAGCCACCTGATGGGAAGAACTGACTCATTGGAAAAGACCCTGATGCTGGGAAAGGTTAAAGGCAAGAGGAGAAGGGGACGACAGAGGATGAGATGGTAGGATGGCATCACCAAGTCTATGGACATGAGTTCAAGCAAGCGCTGGGAGTTGGTGATGGACAGGGAACCCTGGCATGCTGCAATTTATGGGGTCACAAATAGTCAGACATGACTGAGTGACTGAATTGAACTGTGCCTTCTCAACACCAATGGAGTCAGGGAACCTTGAACTCTAGGTTCTGTTTGTAATAAATTAATAAATATGTGATTTGGACATTTCCTTCCTTTCTTCCTCCCTCCCTTCCTCTCTCTCTTGCTTCCTTCCCCAAACCTTCCTGAAGTCCCAGAAGGATACAACTGAATAAAGGTTTAGAATCCACCTTGAAATTCATGCTAATCCCAACTTTATATATATTCAAGTGATTCATTTCTGGGCCCAAAAGTTTGAAGAGCATGGAATCTCTTGAATTCTCCTTTATTAATTCTCTCATTCTCCTTCACTATTTATTTATTTACTAATATTCATTGAACACTATCTATGGATCAGGTTCTATTCTGTCTTAATAAATAGGGAAGAGACATCTGAGATGTGTTCATTCCTGTGTGTGTTCACCATTATCATTATCAGCAGTAGCACCAATATCAACATCATCACCATGAGTTCTTCCTAATCTTATGCACAATCCTCCCTTGAGACTTTGCAAATGATTTTCATGTCGCTTTTCACATTCTGTGCTCCCAGCCCTCCTCAGGAGGCAGAGACCACTCACTCTGCCCTGAAGATAGGAGAACTAAGGCTTAGGGAAGGTAAGTAATTTACTCCAGGCTACATAATTCACCAGTAACAGATCTGAAACTATAACTCATCCAACTCCTCATCCAGGACCCTTCCCTCTGTATGCTTGGGAGGTCAGTGTTGCTGACATAAACTGAAAGGGGTAAACATGCTACACCACTAAGAAATGATAGAGTGCTGTGGTTGAGAGAAAACTTGTGTTCAAATCTCCATGCCTTCTCAGTTGTTTGACCTTGGACGGTGACCTCTCATCATCCCTGGGTCTTGGTTTTCTCATCTGTAACTTGGTAGTTATAATAATATGCACCTTATAGGATCCTGGAAGGGCTGAAGAAGGTTATATACGGAAAGTGGTTACACAAGTGTCTGTTACAGAATAGGCACTCAGCAAAAGTTAGCTAGGGTTGTTGTGGACACTGACAGTCTCTTTTGGACTTTGGGGTGTGGCAGAGAGGGCAGTGAAGGGAATAGGCATGGTGGTGTCCTCGAGTACCCCTCTGACTGAAGACTCCTTTGCTGGCCTCTCACCCTCTGGGCATGAACCCAGAGCTCTAAGGAAAGCCACGACTTGTTCTAGCCAAGGGGATTTAGCTGCCACTTGACCTTGTGTAATGGGACTTGACCCATGCCAGTTACAACTCCCTAGAGTCATGTACCATCGAGTCAGCCCTCCTAAAGATCTATTCTTTCCTGGGATTCAGCTGCCCAGGGAAATGGCCCCAAAGTAGTGTGTGTGTGTCTGTGTGCTGGGTGAAAATGTGTTGTACATGCAATTGCTCAAGGAGAAAGAGGAAAGAAGGCAGGGTGGGTGGATACCTTAGGACCACAGAATCTTGGCTTTGAAAATGAGCTAATTAATTAGCCCTCTCTCTTGAGAAAGTCTAACTCTTATGGTATTGACCTTTCTGGGACCTTAACAAGACATTGGACTAGATCAAGATTTGGGGTCATACAGATTAGGACCTTATATACAAGTAGAATTTAATTTGTAAAACTACCTTTTGGGGGGTCTGTTATTACTTCTGTTTTATAAATAAGGAATAAATACAGACACAAGCTCACAGTGGTCATCTTGAGATGGTTCAAATACAATTTCTCCTTCTCTCTCCCCAAGTTGATTATCCAATCACATGCCAAACTTACCATCTATAAGGTGAAAAAGTCAACATCTTCATGTCCAGCCTTGTCTTCTCCTTTGAACTGTAGATTCCTGCATCTAAATGCCTACTTGACACTAATAACATCTCTAACCTATTATGTCCAAACTGAATCCTTGAATTCCCTTCCCAGTGGCACCAGAACCGGCTGTTCACCCAACTTCCAATTTTGTTGATTGACACCAACACACCAGATCTTCAGGCCCAAACCTAGGGATCTTCCTGGATTTCACTAATTCCCTTATCCTCCCCACATCCACTCAGTCAATGATACCTCTTCCCTCTATCTTGAAAACATTTTTCAGATCTGTCTGCTTTGCTCTGAGTAGACCTAAACCATTCTTGTCCATGCCTTATCCTCTGTAATACCTTCCTGACTGGTTTCTCACCTTCCTCTGCACCCTATAATCCACTCTCTACACAGTTATCATGTGGATGCTTTTCTCAATAAAAATAAGCTCCTTCTCTGGCCTGCTTACTGTCCTCAAATAGCATCTATATCTCTGCAAGTATGATTCAAGCTCCTTGTACCACATTGACAAACTTCTTCCTGATCTGCTCCCTGGAGTTCATCTCCGACTATTCTCTCCCTACACACTGTGATCCAGCCAAACTGGCCTTCTCAGTGGTCCTCAAATACTCCAAACTTTCAGCAGTGGTAGCACTTTGCATAGCTCTTCCCTCCCCCTGGCTCTCTTTGGCTTCAGACCTTCACATTGAGGGTCCCGTCTCCCTATTTCTCCCCAGTTCAAATATCACTTTCTCCCAGCCTACCTTGACCACCCAACCTATTATATGTCTTCTACTCAAATAGCTTTCTTTCATGTCACTCTTGCTTGCCCAAGAGTGTGTCTCAATTTGGTATCATCTTAATCATTTGGTTTTAGAATTAACACCCATCTCTCTCCCAACTAGAATGTGAATTCCAGGGGAACAAGTGTTGTGTCTCTTCTGGTTCACTGCCATGCCTATGTTGCTGAGTGGGTGGTCTGATACAGAGTAAATGCTCAATAAATGTTTGTTGACTGAATGAGTGGCTGCCATTCTGAAAATTCTGTGATTGCTTCAGGTGAGTACTAATGGGGAGGGGGGTCAAATGTGTGTATCAGTGTGGCTGCAAATATTATCCCAAACCCAAAGCAGCATTTTAAAAATGTTCTACTCATTTGGGTGCATTTTGGAAGGAACCAAATAAAAACCAAAAGCTCTCTTGGTGTTCTGATTTTGGTATAGATGACATCTACACCTATACCTTGGTATAGATGACAAAACAAAATGCAACTTAAAAACAAGACATTCGAAAAAGAACCCAACAAGACATTCTAAACAAGTGTGTCTTGCTGTGTGGTTTTTCTTGGGTGGGGAACTCAGAGAAGGCAGGGCTGGGTCCCTCCTGACAGCTGGTCCAGCTCACACCTCCTATATCTCTATAGACCCACCTCCTTTCAGCCTCCTGCTCCAGCGCCCCATCTTCTCTGGGTGCCCTGGCTTGTCTTCTGCCCTCGTCCAAGTCTGAGCCATCTCCACTCGGGTGGTGCCTTCCCCTCATCCCAGTGGCCATGTGAGCAGAATGAATGGCTCTGGGAATTAATGTCATCTTGAGTCAGCAGTTTATCTTTGCTGAACCCCAGTGTTCTTGTGTATGGAGAGGGGCTGATATAATATCTATCCTACAGAACACTTGTGAGGAATAAATGATCTGGTCCTTGTGATGAGCTTGCTATATAGGGCTTTGGGCATGCGAACTGTCTCGTAAGACTTAACTACAGTGCTTCCTCTGCAATGACCCTAAAAGATGACATTTTCATAAATATTTTCGTTTTTGGAAATGCAACTTTTCGATTTGAAACTTAAATCATTTTCATTCTAAATCTCCAGCTGTCCAATATGGATATGTGTGAGTCCTTCTTCTGTACCAAGAAACGGGTTTCATGAGAACGGAACCATGTGGTACAGAAGTAAAGAACACTTTTCACCTTCCTTCTTAGAATGCTTCTAAGCCCAGACTAATAATAACTACTGGAATTTATAGAGTGCTTTATATTTTGCTGTTGCTACTACTGTTATTACTACCACTACTACTGCTAGTGCTCTTAGTACTACTATTAGTACTTCATTACCACTTTTGCTATTACTCTTGCTGCTTTTGCTACTACTACTATTACTAACACTAGCTACCATTTATTGAACATTTACTGTGTGACAGACAATATTTCTATACACTCTACGCTTGTTACCTCAATTTGACAAGCACAATAGCCGGTGAAGAAGGCAGTGTACACAGTGCTTAGAAATGCACATGGAAAAAAAAAAAAAAAGAAATGCCCATGGAAGTCAGACTTCCTGGCTTCAAATTCTTGGCTCCAATGATTACTAGCTGTGTTGTTTCCAAGAAAGTTACCTAACCACTCAGTCACTCAATTACCTTAAAATGAAGATTAATAATAGAATCAAATCAATGAGATAATGCAATGAAAAATTTTGATAATTTCTGAACAGGGTCTAGCATTTAATGAACGCCCAAGTTGCTGTTGATATTAAAATCCTTTTTCAGTGTATTTAGGGCATATTTACTGTCCCACTGTCCTATCCTCACCTCTCCCCCATGACACTGTATTGGGCAGGTCTGATGCATATCTTACAGGATTGTGATACTCTTCATCTCTGTGAATTCTCCTACCAGCTAGATACATCCTTAGAGCAGAGGAATAAGCCTTGTTCACTGTGTATCCACATCTCCTGGGACATCTTATTTTTAACAGACATTTGTTAAATGGATAAAGGATTGACATTTTGAGTGTGTATCATAACTCCAATCTTCTGCTAACTTGCCGTAATATTGAATGCACATAACAATCCCATAAGGTGGAAAACATTCCTTCCCCTATTCTTTCCTTTTTTCTTTCTTTTAGAATGACAAAGGTCTTTCCCCATTTTGTAGATGAGAAGACTGGGACCTGTGACTGAGTAACCTGGCCGAAGTCAACAGTTTCTATAGAGAAGACCTTGAATCTACAACTTTGGACTCTGCATTCCTTGATCCATATAGACTGAATATACTGGATAGACTTGATTGCAATTTGGGAAATTTAGTGAATATTCTTAAATGATGAGGCTTTACCTACGGATAGCATCTTGGCATCACTGAAAATAAAAAGAATATAGAATCCCTCTGAGGACCTCTGAGTATATCCATCAATTTGACTTAGTGAGTATGCTACTGACCTTGTCTATGTAATGAGAAAATACCCAAGTCTGTGTGTTTGGCCTCTTGGCTGCCAACTGAGCTGACTGCATGGCTGATCCACATCAATGTAGGGAAATTGCCTGTTAATCTTTTATTACCGTGTTCTTGTTCAAAGAACACTGTTTCCAATTTGCCTGTGGTGTATGGACTCAGTAATTGGAAGAGTATATTATATTATTTCTGGCTGGAAAGCAATCTCCAGGTTTAAATGTTTGAAAGATTAAATACACATACACACTTATATCTTCATTATTTACAATGGTGATAAAATAAACTTAGAAACCATATGTAGAAAATTCAGAAAAGTTTTAAAAAAAAGAATCACTCTTAATTCCGTGACTTCAGTGCTGTTACTCTTAGCATATTGATGATTTTTCTTCCACAAATCTTCCTTATTTTCACATTTTCATTATAACAGTATTTGTAAAACCTGTTTCCTTTCTTTCCCTTAGCATCTTAACAGAATAATTTTCCTTATTATTATAATACAGTAAAAGTGTTAATCACTCAGTCATGTCCAGTTCTTTGCAATCCTTGAACTGTAGCATGCCAGGCTCCTTGCAGGCAGATTCTTTATGCTCTGAGCCACCAGGGAAGCCCCTATAATACAGTGACCATAGCCATAATATTTAATTGTTACATACTATTTCCATGGACTATTGTTAATTTTCCACTCTTCAGTAAAAAATAGCTTATATTAGATCTAATTTCAATCTGCAGGGCCAATGGTGAAGAGATATGAAAAGACAGATTTTTCTTTGCCATTGGTCAGAGCTCATAATATTGCCCCCTTGTTAGGTTTGGGGTCTCATGGTCTTCACTCTTGGTGGATGAAAACAGCTATAAAGTCATAACATCTTCATGGAGGAACCTGAGAGATTTTCTGACAAAATTACCTTGTTTTGTAGATAAGGAGACCAGATCCAGTAACCTACATGATGGTGGACCCAGTTGAGAAGGTGTGCGTCATTTTTGGAGAAGCAAGGAGACCAGTGTAACCAGACTATAGTTGTCAAGGGAGACATACATTGCAAGGATATAAGGACAGATGGACAATGTCTGTGTGTGCTCATGTAGGGTCTCATGGTTACTAGTAAAGAGGTGAAAGTGAAAGTGTTAGTCACTCAGTTGTGTCCAGACTCTTGGCAACCCCATAGACTGTAGCCCATCAGGCTCCTCTGTCCGTGGAAATCCCCAGGCAAGAATACTGGAAAGTATAGTTGTTTCCTTCTCTGTAGGATCTTCCTGACCCACAGATGGAACCTGGGTTGCCTGCATTTCAAACTGATTCTTCACCATCTGAGCCACAAGAGAAGTGCCAGCGTTGCTAGTTGGGACTTGGGCTTTTACTCTGATGAGATGGAGGGCCATCAGTACCACTCAGGCTGTTGTGAGATTAGAATGTAGGGACCAGAGAGGGAGCAGGGAGATCATGGGAGGCAATGAAGAAATCTACACAAATCTAAGTGATGGTGGCTCAGGCCAAGGTGGTAGAAAGGTAGCTAAAAGTGCTCCTGCCCTACATCTGTTTTATAGGTTGAGATGAGAGTACAGTATTGGATAGTAGATAACAGTAAAGGTAGATGGATTGAATGTGCATGTGAGACAGTGAGCAGTCAAGGGTTGACTTCAAGGTCTTTGGGCTTTAGCAATGGAATACCTGTTGTTTCCACAAACAGGCTGAAAAACCTTGGGAAGAACAGATCAGGGATGCAAAGGGGAGGCAAGGAGAGGCCAAAATCAATACTTCTGATTGAATAATCATTGAATAATTATTGAATAATCATTCATTTGAGAATATGTTATGTTTGAGATGTCTATCAGACTTTTGAGGGGAAATGTCAAGGTAAAAGTTGAGGAGTAAGTCTAGTGTGCAGGAGAGAGGTATAGAGATATAAATTCAGAGGTTTTGAGCATTGAACTGTGTTAAAAGTCATGCAAATAGATGGGCGAGAGTCAATTAGAAAGAACCAAGTACTCCTCTTTGGAGATATGAGGAGGTGCCTGTAGAGGAGATTGAAAAATGGTATAATGTGATGTATTTAATGGCTGCGTGCCACCCCGCTGTATGGAGGAAATCTGATTTCCTTAGCCATTCTGTGGGGGGAAAGGCATGGAGTTGTTATATCTGTAAGCACTCTAAAATTTTTACTACCCACATTCTAACAGCTTTCTTATATTTTCCCTGGTCTTTCACACAGATGTCAGCTATATGATAGTACCTGGCAGCTTGATGCCCTAATCGAAGCCCTGGGAATACCTCATTAGACCTCTGACTAACTCTGTCTTTTGCAAAATGTATTATAATTAGCCTTGAACTGGGCTAAAGTTAACCTTTACTCTGTCTCTGAGGAGAGAGACATTCATTCAATTCACTCCAATCATCCTCATTCATTTTATAAATTAGCTGTAAGTCAGCTGTAAATTAGTTAATCTATACTGGGTAACGAATAGTATAAGCAGTATTGGCAATGAGCATAATCTATTTAAAGGAATGAACTGCTTACAAAGCTCTCATGCACTCACTGCTTACAATGATGGAGATTCTGGTCCATTGGTTTTAGCCATTGTCTCTCATGCAACTGACCTCATAATGGCTTGCAGAAGCCACAAGGCCAAAGAAGAGGTAAAAACAGAGGCTCTGAGATGATCCAGGCCCATATTAGGATCCTGAGTCCTAATATCCGGTGGTATGGCCTTGGGAAAAGTACCTTCTTATAATTGTTACAATGAGAATATAATACTGATAACTACTTTAGAGACTGTTCTTCTCTGGTGGCTCATAAGGTAAGGAATCTGCCTGCAATGCAGGAGACTTGGGTTCGATCCTTGGGACAGGAAGATCCCCTGGAGAAAGGAATGGCAACCCACTCCAGTATTCTTGCCTGGAGAATTTCACGGACAGAAGAACCTGGTGGGCTCCATAGTGTTGCAAAGAGTCAGACATGACTGAGTGACTAACACACACCTTAGAGACCTGTAGGAATTAAGTTAACCATGGCATATAAAAGACATGGCACAGAGTAAGTACTCAACAGAGATGAAGTCCTTAACTTTCCCTGTGAGTTTCATCGTCAAAGCCCAGCTATAATAGTATCTCCTCTATAAAAGGAAATTGGTTATTTGTAACCACAATAATGGCTTCACTCTGAAAGTTCATACGGCTTGCAAACTTTTGCTCCATTTTATGTTATTTCATGCTATCTTAAAATGAAGTTGGATATCTGAATGCCTCTCACCCAGAGAAGACCCTAGTTCTTTTTTATGAGTGTATTCTCTCCTACCCCCTAGAGTGGTATAGAACAGACTGTGTGCTCAGTATTCTAATCTATTATATATCTTATTCAGAGAATTTCAGGGTGAATCTGTTTAATTAGTAGTGAGGTGACTGAGGTCCCCATGTGAACTTGAAGGTGTTACAATGGCATTTTTGAAAATCCTTCAAATTCATGATCTGTTCATCCCTCTCTATTAGCCTGAGTTAAGGAGGTTAATTGGAGCATATTTAATGAGATTTTCTTTCTTTGATGGGTGTTCCTGTATCTCGGGTAATTAAAAAAACCCCACCATCTAAACTGAGAACAAACCATGATTGCTACTTAGAAAGAACAACACGATTTTAACTTTTCACTCATCTTGGACCCTTAATTTTTTTTCTTTTCCTTTCTTTGATTAAATGACTTTCCTATCCCACACCACCCCCCTCTCCTGCCACACATATATGCACTTGACAACAATGAATCACTTACTAGGCTTATTTGTTTAGTAACTGATAAACTATGAAGAAGGTGGCAGATGATTAAGCTCTAGTTTTTCAACCTTAAATGCTATTTCTTTATGAACTTTGGGGTCAGAAAAAAAAACTGCTTTGCAAAAGAAATATCTGTGATATAGTTTTAGTTAATATGATCGTGCTTATATGCATCTATTTGAACTAGAATGAGAGAATTCAAGTTCATGTGTGTTTACAGGGAGCTATTCTTATGTACTGTGCTAAGAGGTATGTAAAATAATTAAATAATCACTGATTGTGTATTTGAAATTCAAAGCTACCACTTGTTGAGATTTTTCCATGTGCCACATGTGGGAACGAATGAAATTTTCCAGAGGTAATTTTGAATCAAATATAAGAAACCTGAAATTCCAGGCCAAAGGATTTACATTTTATCTTCTCAAATAGACAGGGCTGATGAAAATATCACACTTTGCCAATAGGCATTGCAATGCAACACAGGAGCTATTTAATGCTGAGTTAGCTTCAATTTCTTTAAAATGACCTGAACTTCATTTGATTAAATTTTTGTGTTCTTAGCTTTGTAAAATAAACTTGCCTAAATTGTTGGATCTTTTTAAAATGGGATGGCTATACTACGGAGATACTGGGGACAAAACACTTTATTTTACTATGAAAACTCCAGGCACTGGGAGTCAGGATGTCTCTGTAGACAAGGTTTACATCTCTGTCAACCATTTGCCAAGTACACATATAAATTTAATTTGGGGAAGCAGTGAAAATGGAGACGTAAGTGTAGGGGAGAAGGTTCAGGGAAGGTGTTTTCCAGGAGACTTAATTTACCAGGCGCAATAAAAAGAAAGCGCCACCGTAAGATGCCAGAAATGACTATGTCATTAGCTACAAAGGACATTCAGCAGAAGCCCTGTGGGTTGTGTGTGAAGATGTCCGCCAGGGGCTTGGAAAGTCCAGATTCATCCTGAAAGAAGACATATTTGTCTAACTATTTGCTTGCTGAGTAAAAATGACCTCCGGAGAACTCTTTTTAGCTGTGTCTTGGGGAGGGCCAGTCCAACTGGCTTGATGGCCCAAAACATATGAGGTTAGCGGTAGGATTGATCTTCCCCAAATATCTTTTTTCTCTTTTTGCTCCATAATTCAGCCGTCTTCAGAGGTTCCCTAAGGTCCATAGTCAAATTCCTTGCAGTGTTACACCAGAGGCCAACATAATATGACCTTGGTCTATTTTTCACACCACCCCTATCTTTTCCCATCATAGCTACAACTAGGATTTTCATATATATCCACAAAACAGCATGTCATGTGCCTGCCTCCAGTTTTGCACCCCATAATCAACATACATGCTCTTGCTTCCATTTTCTTACTGCCTGATTAGGAAAGTTCATTCTTCAAGGCACAACTTAGGTCTCATCTTCAGAATGTCCTTTCTGAACTGCTGATCCTTCAGTGAACTCTCCTTCCCTTATAAGACTAGGTGTATTCAGGGTCCTTCTAGCTTTGAGACCCTAGTTTTATGGATTGTCATCTGTATCACTCCCTTGCTATTCATTTTTATCCTTCCAGACTATCATCCTACATGTATTTCTGTAGTATCAATTTTAGTCTTAGTTCATCTATATAACTAGGTCACAATCTTCTTTGTGGGCCAGACTCTGTGTTGACTTTATTAAAGTTACTCAACCTCTCTGTTCTTTAGGTTCCTCATCTTTATAATGGGGATAATAATAGAAACCACATTGTAGGGTTGTTATGAAGATTAAATAAGAAACATGAAATAGAAGAAGAGAGCCTTGACTAGGGAATATGCTTAATTCACTATTATTAGTCATTTGTGCATCTTTGCTTCTATGACCCCCAGGAAAGTAACATTATAAATGCTCAACTTCTATTTAGAGTAGAGTTTTCCCCTATGTCTACTTAACCCATGCAAATTCAATTATGCACTCTTTTGTATGTAATTATAATACTGTAAAATTATATTTCTGCACATATCTTGCATATATGCTGACTACTGTATATATCATATATTTATATATTTATTTTACTGTGGCAAGTTATATATAAAAGAAAATATATATTGCCCTTTCTGGGCAACTTAAGGGATTCTCAATGGTAATTTGAACTATATGTAACTTCTACATGTATGTGACTCAGCTCCTTTACAATGCATTGGGTGCTTTACACACATTATCTCATGTAATTTTTGTGCCCATTCATTATACAGAAGAAGAATTTAAGGCTCAAGGAGGTTAATTAACTTGCCCAAGGTCACACAGCTAGCAGAATCAAGATTTTAAAATCACAACAGTCTGAAACCCAAACCTTTGGCCATTCATTCCCATTTGTATTGACCTAGAGGCAATAGGCATGAGATGTGGTCAGTGGTCAACAGCAGGGATGGAAACTGGTCATCTCTGAAAATGTGGTCTTGTCTTTTGTCCTCATGGAAGCTTTGTCAGCGCTCCATGGCTGAGGGCATCTTCGGGAGGCTGGGGATAACTCTAGTCTGAACCTCTGGTTCTTTTAGGGACATCTTGTGTGTTCTGCATGTAAATGCAAGCTGTGGCTGGAAGCCAGACCTTGGTTTGGTACCCACTGGCTGATCTAGACGAGGCTCTGATGTCATCAGTCTGATGTCACTTAGTGTGTCTTTTATTATTACTCTCAAGGAGATATCTCCTGACAGCACCAGATGACGTTGCCAGGTGAAAGGTCACAAAGATTTCTTTTCAGGAATGTTTTCAGCCCAAATACAAGCTCTTGATTTGATTTGACTCGATAGAGTAATTAATTGAAAGAGAGTTGGCTCATAGCTCAGGACTCCCTCCAAACACATTATTATCCAAATAGAATAGTGACATGTTAGTTGCTGAATTCAACAAACATTCACTCTGCTGAGCTCCAGGCATAAACAGGTCCACAGGACATGGCTCTTGTATTCAAGGAGCTTCTAAACTATCTATATTTGGTAATAAACATTTCATATTTACTTTGTACCAAGACAGATGACTAGCTGCACTTCTGTCTTTTGCTCATTGTAAGTTCAGCTTGTCTATCCATGTTGGCTATGCTTGTCTTGGCTAGAAAGAAAGAATGATAAAAAAAACATGGGGTAGGACATTGCTCACAGAGTGAAGAGTTAAGAGACACAGCTCAGATTCTAGTTCTGCTTCCTATTTGCTGGGTGACCTGGGAAACATAATTAAATCTCTCTAAGATTTTCTATGTTTAATGCAGATAATCCCATTATTTCCCTCATGGCATTGGTGTATCCTATTTGGTAGTGTTCTTCAGAGTCCTCTCTAAGTTGTAAAACATTATTATATCATATGAGGTTAAATGTACTGTGTTCTACTGTAGTCTACAATCTGGAAATCTACAAATCCGTCTTTTGCTATCTCTAGTCTTTTTTAATTCACCAGACTATTAAATTAATGAGACTATCCCATCTCCTGGCTTTTAGGTAAATGAGAACTAATGGTCATATTTCCTGTCTTTGAAGAGCTGGCAATTAGTTAAGGCTATACTGATTATATTCCCTGGAAATGATCAGGCACCTAATATAATTATCCTTTCCAAAGAAAGGATTTGAAAAAGTTTAAGAAAGGATTTCAAGAGTACCTTTAGATAAAGAACAGCGAGCAGACATGATGGGATTTATATGAAAATTCCGTTGTTCATGGGTCTTATGATATGCCCTCTATGAAGTCTGTATTAATCCCAGCACATCTGGTCTTACCTCTATCTTCTGAAATCAGGTCTTGGAGGCTGACTGCTATGTAACAGCAGTCTTTTATTTTGGAATATTCAGGTGAAATCACTGTTGAGTCGGTGTGGGTAGTCAGGATTATTTTGACCTACTTCCAGGGAATAAGTTTAATATAAAGTCTATTTCTTCTTAGCAATGACTCTGTTATTCTGGATAAAAGGCATAATAGGATGAAGATGTCAAGAACCTAACTAAGAGAATATTAACCCAGAAGAGAAACATGGGTGGTAGAACAGCCTTTTTTAGCTGAATGAGATTTGGAGTCAGACATGGGTTTAACTTCTGGTTATCCTTCTTAGGAACTGTATGATCCTGAGCAATTATTTAACCTTTCTGAGTTTGATTTTCCTCATCCGAAGAATAAGATAAGAATACTGACTATCTCTTTGGGTTATTGTGAGGGATAAATGAGATAATGAATGTAGAACATTTGCTCAAAATATTGATGACTCTCACCATAATTATAATTATCATCACCAAGAACATCATCAATTTCCTTATCAGCATGATCTGCCTTGACTTCTCCACTTATTCCAGTGACTCAATTGAGGTCCATTTCAATTTTCCCATTTATTTTATTCTAGCCTGCCATCTCCTGCGTTAAATAATGGCTTATCTTTTCTTTAAAACAAAACTTTCATGTTTTCTAAAACTCATTTGCCCCAGTCATCTGAAAATAACTATTGAGGATAGGAACAAATTATACCTTTTGATCCTTGTAGAAAATGGCCAAAAAACCCACCTGAATTTTCGAAATCCCATCATTGGGGGATGAAATATGGTCTCAACAAGAACTGTAATACAGTCCTTCTTTGACTGGGATGTCTTCTGCTCCCCCTTACACTGGAATCCCAGGGTATCATTCATGCTCTGAGGAACTAGTCTTTTTGACCACTTTGTGCTAATTGCCATTTGCTGACCATCTTCCATGTGGTTGCAAAGAGTCGGACAGGACTGAGCAACTGAACTGAACTGAACTGACCATCTTCCATTCTCTCATTTACTCATTCACTTATTCAAAGTCAACAGTTACTTTTTCCATGTTAGGTAACAGACTAGGGGGTAGAAAGGAGACATGATGGCTGTCCTAGTGAAACAAACAGTCTAATGAGGAATGCTACAAACTTAGTGGACAATAACAATTCAGTGTGATAAAGGCTATAATGAAAGAAGCATGGGGAGTTGGGAAGCATAGATGCATAGTACCTGACCCTAACCTGACCTGTCTCTGTGGATTGGGGAAGGGATGCAGAAAGTTGATGTTGAAGCTGAGTCTGGTCAGTAATAGAGGGAGGTTGCAGGTGGTACAGTCAGAGGAACCAACATGAGGCTAAGGGAATAGTCCATCTTCCAGCTCTTCCCAAGCATCAACAATTGGTTGTTCTCAGTTGTCTAACCCCTTTTATTTTGCTTCCTATTTTCTTAAGAAATTGACCAGATACAGGAGACATGGGGCAGTGTGAATGACAGACACCAGCTAACCTTGGAATCCTTACTCTGTGGCCTTTGAATCAAACACAAGTGTTTTCAGGCAGAGATGACTATACGCTGTACTAAACCCAGGCAGGACCCTCTGTGACACGTAATTCTGTATCCCTTCCTGCTTCAAACTGAGACAGGTCTCTGTCTCTCTCTTTCTTGGCTTTTACAATGTACACAAGTTACACTTGGGACTGCAAATCAGAGAGACTAAATGAGATGTCTAGTATTATATAGCAAGTTGAGAGCAGGGACAGGAATTGGAGACAGACTCCAACTCCATAAGCATCATCCCTGCATAAAAATGAATTTTCAACCCTCCAAAAACTTGGTGCTGCTTTTCTCTCTACCTGGACTGTCCTTCTCTACATCCTACCAGGCTCATCACCAAGGCCACCTCCTCTAAAGACTTCCCACAATTCCTTCCTTTCCACTCCCTGTCCCACCTCTCCAATCTTACGAAGGATTCACCCCTTACTCCTCTGTGCTCTCTAGCTCTTGTTGAGACATCTCTTTATAATTTATCTCTCAGTGTTATACATGTGTTATATTGAAACCATGAAAGATTTGTAAAGACTGGAACTATCTCTTAGTCATCTTGATATCCTTGGCACATACTAGGTCCTCAATGAACCTTGCTGAATGACTCAGCAAACAAATCCAAGATACTCCTTTTCTTACTGGAGTCAAAGTGCCTTTTAGTTTAAAGCACCCCCACCCCCGCCCTTTTTTAAGCCCCAGAGAAGGTCAGATCCCTTCCAAGCCAGCCTTTATCTTGACACAGCTCATAGAGCTATGGAGTCATGTGGACCCAGCTGTTGGGCAATGTGCAAACAGAACACTCTTGTGACGGATGGGTGGGAGATTGCCATCAAGTCACCATCAAGTCCATTGACTTGATAAACCGGTATTTTTACAGAAGCAAATACAAACTGTGGTTACTCAAGCAGATAAAATGGGAATCTTTTCCCTATCTTAAATAGAACTTCCTGAGTGAATTCTTTTGGGGTGAGACTGATGTGGGGACCCTACTTGGAGGCCCTCAAAACAGACCAGAGCCTTCCCCTGACTCCACCACTTGTTCATGCCTGAGATGAGATTCCTTGCCCATTTCTTAGAATCTATGCACATACATCAAAAATGAAAAGATGCCAAGTTGTATCCAATGAAAATCTCCCTCCCATTTCTGTCCTGCACCCTGAATTTCCCACCAGAGAGCCAATTCCCTGGCTCTTATGTCTGTCTGCAGTATTGCAAGCATTTACATAGTCACATTTTTTCACGCAAAAGTAGCAAGAAATACATGATATACCAATGGCTTCCCAGGTGTCTCAGAGGTAAAGAATCTGCCTGTCAATTCAGGAGGCTCAGGAGATGCGGGTTCAATCCCTGGAAGTTCCCCTGAAGAAGGAAATGGCAACCCACTTCAGCATTCTTGCCTGGGAAATCCTATGGACAGAGGAGCCTGGTGGGATACAGTCCATGGGGTCGCAAAGAGTCAGACATAACTGAGCAAATGAGCGCACACACACACAGCATGACATATATGTGATTTGCACCTTCCTTTTGGTACTCAGTACTAGATTTTGAAGTTCAACCCCACACTAGCAGACATAGCCCTCTCTTTTTCTAAAGAGAGGGATAGAACTCATTTGCATGTATGACTTGGAGTTTATTCAAGAAGTCATCTGCTGATGAACATTTAAATTCTTTGCAACATGCAATGAATAACTGTGCCTAAGTCACTTCCCCAAAATTCATCCCAAATTTATTTAGGAAATATGATGGTGGTAGTATTGTAAGCTGGCTCAGAAGTACAAACTCCTGAAATTCCTGGAATGTTCCTGGCCAGCTCCGCTTCTCCCCTGGAAAAACTCTCACTCTCCTTTGAAGACCTGGTTCAAAGGTCACTTCCTGTCTTAAACCTTTCTAGGTTGGCATCAGACAAGCAAAGTTGCTCCTGCATCTTTTGGCTTTCTAGGCAGTAGTTCCCAGACTAGCTATGTAAGGATGGCCCCAAGGACTTGTAAAGACCAGACTGTGGGCTCTGCCCGGCTCCAGAGTTTCTCATTCACAAGGTCTGGGGTGGGATCTGAGGCCGTGCACATCTAACAAATTCCCAGATCATGTGCTTGCTGCGGGTCAGGACTTAGAGAACCACAGAGTCAATGATTTTCCTCTTTCTGGAACCACTTGCTTAGTGAATCTCCTTAGTGATAAGCCACCTCCCCACCCCGTACCCCAGACTAGGTTAGCTGCTCTTGACATACTCACTTATTTTTCTTCTTTAGGCTGAAAATTCCATAGGGGCAGAGACTGGCTACATGTTTACTCCATACTAGATCTGCATGACTTGACAGAACCCCCCAGAGATATAGTAAGTGGACAATACATGTGTGTTCAATAAATGAATGCTTTAAAATTATGATTGTGCCTCTTCCAGAGTACTAAATTTCTTAAGGCCAAGGCTTCTAGGTCTTAAAGATTTTGTCTCCATCTCCATTTTCACCGATTTGTCTCTTAGCTGATTTATTGCTTTATAAAAAGTCTTCCCACTTTTACCCTCATGCTTTTTTAATCCCTTCTCCCTAGGATGGACACACTGATATTCTAAAAATATTGATTGGAAAGCTTGGTAATGAAGCTTATTTTCAGTAGTAGCGAGCTGGTTAAATAAATTACTGTATATCTATGTCACTGCAAAAAGAATTTCCCAATTCTTTACTGTAGTTGCATATCTTCTCTTACCAACATCTTTCAATTAGTTAAATGCTTTGACAATGGAGGGTAGGGTAGTTTGGTATAACTAAATGATGTGTTTCAAATGTTTATTTCACAGATCACCTTTCCATCAGACTTTTATAGAATTACTAGTTTTCTATTGACACAAATTATGTCTGGATCTTCAGTGAAGTAATTGAGGATATCAAGGTGCTCATTAGTAGAGAGTTTCTTGTGGTTATTAATGAAGGGACTTCAGAGTCAGGTCAAGGAGGATCTTGATGGCCATGTCTATGAGCTTGAATTTTATTCTACAGACAATAGGAGATGTGGAACTGTGCAGAAGGGGAGTACAATGCTTGATTTCCATTTTAGAGATATACCTCTGGCTTTGATATGGAGCTTGGGTTTAAAGAAAGAAGGGAGAACAGTCAGGAAGTTCTCCCAATAGTCAGGTAAGCAATGATGAGGGTCTCAGCTCAAGGGTCATGGTAGCAGGGTTGGAGAGGTGGGGAGGATAGAGAGGCAAAATTGACAGGACTTGGCCTTTGCATATGGGGTTTATGTGTGTGTGTGTGTGCGTGCATGTGTGTACATGTATATGTGTGTGTAGGAGAGAAAGCATATGGGTACACATGTGTGTGCATGAATGAAGCATGTGTATGCCACACACATGTGCGCACATATGTGTAAGAGAGAAAGCATGTGTGTGGCTTGTGTGTGTATGTTTGGGTCATGTATGTGTGTGTATGTTATGGAGGTGACCCTTGTGAGAATCAGTTAGGATTAACAATAACTCCAAGTTCCTGGCCTGAGTAATTGAATAGTTAGCGATGTGGTACATCTAGTCTTGGGCTTCCCTGGGGGCTAAGAGGTAAATAGTTCACCTACCAATGCAGGAGATGAAGGTTCGATTCCTGGATTGGGAAGATCCCCTGGAGAAGTAAATGGCAACCCACTCCAGTACTCTTGCCTGGGAAATCCCATGGATACAGGAGCCAGGTGGGCTATAGTCCATGGGGTTGCAAAAGGGTCAGACATGACTTAGCAACTAAACAATAACAATGACAACATCTGGTCTTAGACTATGGAGGAAACAGCTTTTGGACAGATGAGTTCGGTTTGGACCATGTGAAGTTTGAAATACTTCAAAATCCTGCAAAGACTTGGATATTCCAGTCTGAGGTCCAGAAAAGAAGCCAGCACAGGATCAATATACAGGTTATTGGTATACTCAGATGTGTCATCCCAGAAGAATGTGGACTGAAGTCTGAAAGGTTTGGAGGTCACCAGTGTTTGGGAGTCAGGCAGACAGCATGGATTCTAGGAGGAGATGAATGAAAAAGAAAGGTGAAGCACTAGAGTGAAGACAAGAGGAGAATTCAAAAGTCAGTGAATGGTTGGACTAGAAGACTGCTGGTAATTGCTGAAGAGAAACTGCAGGGGTGTAGAGCAGAAATTCAAAAAGTGCAGAGAGGAAGGTGGAGCTAGGGTGGGAAGGGGGTCGATTCTATCAGTAATTCAGATGCAGGACAGAGAGCAAAGAGACTGCAAGTAGCTGTTTGCTCTCCATATTAACTGAACATTGCTCAGATTTTGTTTGCTATGAAAAATGAAAGAATTTTCTAAGTCCTCTTATAATACCACTTTATCACTTTACCACTGAAAAATCTTGAAAACATTAAAAAAACAACAAACCCAAAGCTTAAAAATAGGAGAAAAACAAAACAAAACACCCTACTCCGATGTGGTTCTTTGATTTTTTTTAATGACATTTTCCTCCAAATTGTGTGACAGTCCTTGCAGGGAGGCAGAATGAGTGATGACTGCAAACACTGTATTGCAGCATCTGCTAAAACCAGTTGGCAGTCAGACTCATCTCGCTACGTATTGGTGCTGAAAGTACTACATGGATTGCCTTCCCAACCTCACTGCAGCTGGGTGACCTCAGGCAAGTCATTTCACCTTTGCGGTTTCTCAGCAGTACCAGGTTCTTGAAAGGAACACATCGAACAAGGCTTTTTATACCTTGACAGCTGGCAAGGACTCCACTTTGTTCAGCTCCAGCTAAGTACAGTTTAAGAAGGGATAAAAACTTGGGACAGCCTCCCCTAACCACCTCTTTGTACTTAATGCAGCAAGATGCTCTTCTATGCTAGACACCTAACACACCAGTGGATCGCAAGTTGTGTGGTCAGGTGGCCAAAGTATTGGAACTTTGGCTTTAGCATTCATCTTTCCAATGAATAGTCAGGGTTGATTTCCTTTAGGATTGACTGGTTTGATCTCCTTGCAGTCCAAGGGACTCTCAAGAGTCTTCTCCAACACCACAGTTTCAAAGTATCAGTTCTTCAGTGCTCAGCCTCCTTTATTGTCCATTAGCTTTCTGAAAGTTTGCTAAGATCTTATTTCACAACTGATTGCTCCAAGGCCAAAATAAAAGGGCGTTCAGATTTTTGATGATGGCCACTCTGACTGGTGTGATGTAATGCATATATATGGAATCTAGAAAAATGATATTGCTGAACCTATTTTCAGGAAAGGAATGGAGATGCAGACGGAGAAAAAGGACTTGTGGAGCCAGGGAGGGGGGGAGGGAGAGAGTAGGGTGAATGGAGAAAGTAGCACCAACACATATACACTGACATGTGTAAAGTGGATGGCTGGTGAGAAGTGCTGTGTAAGATAGGGAGCCAGTCTGGCGCTTCTGTGTTAACCTAGAGGGCTGGGCTAGAGGAAGGGAGGGAGGCTCAAGAGGGAGGGCATATACTTATGATTGTGGCTAACTTGAGCTGTTGCATAGCGGAAACCAACACAGCATTGTAAAAATTTGAAAACAAAAAATTAAAAAAAAAACCCAAAACTACATGCAGAATATCTGTAGTTTAAAGCAAGAACATTTTAAAATGGCAGATTTCACAACTGGATTTTGTTATTAGCTCTTAGTTACTAACCACTGTAAAGCAGTGGTTCTTAATCTTTAGCATCATCAGAAACACCAGGAGGGCTTGTTAAAATCTGGAATGCTGGGCCTCAACACCAGAGTTTCTGATTCAGTGGTCCTAGGGTGGAGCTCAAAATTTGCATTTCCCACCAGTTCCTTGGTAAGTGGCACTGATGATGCTGGTCCCAGGACCACACTTTGGAAAAACACTGGTGTGGAGGACGGACCCCTGGCCCTCAGACCACAGGTGACTCAGTATTTCTGAGTCTCAATTTCCTCATTTGTGCAATGGGGAAATACAGACCCAACAAACCCAGTGCTCAGATTTAAAAAAGAAAGAAAGAAAGAAGAAGGGAAAAAGGAAACCAAAATGTTTTTTCTGGATTTGTTTCGTTGTTGCTACTGTTTGTTCATTTGTGGCATTTTCTTCCAAGCTGTGCTCAGCAGTGGGGGAGATGACCATTTTAAGCACAATTTCAAGCATCTTCTAAGTGATCTGGTAGTCACAATTCCTTAAATTTCTGTGCTGGAAGAAGTTCAGTGGTTTTCTTCCTCCATCCTCAATCTGTAGCCTTGTGACCTTGGGGAAGTCCTTCACTCTCTTGGAAACCTTTTCTGTTTGCATCTCATTGGGCAGAAATGGATCACGTTGGTACCCGTAGAACCATCTTCACTTAAGGTATCTGCCATTTTTTTCTTAAGTCTTCAAGAACGTGGAGGGCTGAGATGGCCTTTTATCAATTTGGGAGTATGGGGACAGTCAGTTCAGTCGCTCAGTCGTGTCTGATTCTTTGTGACCCCATGGACTGCAGCACACCAGGCCTCTCTGTCCATCAGCAATTCCTGGAGTTTATTCAAACTCCTGTCCATTGAGTTGGTGATGCCATTCAACCATCTCATCTGCTGTCATCCCCTTCTCCTCCCGCCCTCGATCTTTCAGATACATGGTAATATAAAGGTTAGAATCAGGTAGAACTAGGTTCAAATCTCTGCTATGCCACTTATTTGCTTGTGAACTTGGACAAGTGACTTGAACTTCTGGAGACCCAACATCTCATCCCGAAACTGGAAATAAGAGTACAATCAATCTTCCAGAAGTCTGTGGGAGTTAAAGGAAATAAGTGACATAGATGCTTGACAGGCTTTTGAATACATAGTAAAGAATCAATAAATGACAGATATTGTGTACATGGAAATTCCCAGAACAATGAGGCAGTTACACAATAATTCTGGACCCACACCCCTCACCCCCCACTCCCCAAACTGAATCCTAGCCAAACAGACAGAGTACTAAAGGAATAACCCAAACCACCAAGAAAAAGGACAAAAACAGAACAGCCCATCTTTTCCTAAGTAGGACCTTCTAAAGCTTCCCTGTGGGCAGCAAGGGGTGGGTACCAGGCTGCTGCAGGAAGATGAGCAGAAGCAGCTGGTGCCTCACGGGGAAGCACCGGCTGAAGCTCTCTGGTCCACCTGCAGCAGCAGTTTCTGCAGCATGTCCTTCACCAGATTCTAGAAGCAGAAGAAATTCAGAGAAGCCGAGGGAGGGGGTGGGGGGAGCAATGAGAGTGCTTAACAGACTTTGCAATTATCTCCCCGAGACTGTTTAGAATGTAATGTTCCTCTCCACCCCCTTTCCTTTTCACGCTGTAATTTTCTTCACAGAAAGAACACAATAGAGAACATATTCCAGACTTTCCAGAGCTTGCTACTAACCCCAGCAGCCAGACACAGGAACAGATAAGGGAGAGGGTGAAAAAAAATACAGGCATTTTTTCCCCCTGCGGAGATTTCACAGAGATGGGAAGCTAAGAAATCCAGTTAGGTTTGGACACTGCATTACACACCCACCTCATGGTTTCAGTATGATCTGTTCTTGACGCTCAGTACTCAGCAAGTTTCAATAGCTCTTTTCCTTGCCAGGAGGCTCAGGGCTGTCCCCTGGAATTTGCCTTCTACTTCCAGCCCCTGGAGATGACCAGGAGGCAGCCTGTGCTTGCTCCACCTGGATTCCTACATAAGTGTTTAATTGCCCACAATTTCTCTCCAGGAAGTGAGGAGAGACACAGTGCTTAGGGTCAGGGCATCAGCTGTCTTCATCAGCTGTCTTTGGAAGAGCTCAGGACTGAGGTGTCAGAGGGCATGAAGATGCAGGATTCTTTCTCAGGTTTCTGCTTCCCCCAACTTCCTATCCAGCCTCCCATCTTTTCTCCTTTGCCTCTTCCCTGCCACTTTCTGTCTATCCTTTCCCCAACCTTTCAGCCATAAGCTCAACGGAGCAGCCAGGCTGCGTTTTGACACATATCACCAAGTTGCCCTCTAGAAAGTTTGCATATTTCCTCCAGCAGAACATAAAGGAAAGAGAACATCTGATTTCTTATCTCTTTTCTTTTTACTCTTGTGGACCTGTCTGATGGAGTCATTTTCCCAGGATAGCTCTTAATGCTATTGTGTGCTCAGTCATGTCTGACTCTTTGTGACCCCAAGGACTGCAGCCCTCCAGACTCCTCTGTCCAGGGGGTTTTTTAGGCAAGAATACTGGAGCGGGTTGCCATTTCCTCCTCCTGGGGATCTTCCCTACCCAGGGATGGAACCGCGTCTCCTGTTTTAGAAGTTTAAAGCTGCCCTGCTAAACCTTTGCTCTTCAGAAGATTCCATCATCTCTGAGAGCAAAACACAGTGATCACAACTGAGGGCTTCCTGGTCCAGACAGGCCCCTGCTGCCCCACTAGCTGGTAGGTGATGCATGTGCATGTCCAGTCACGATGCACTTTGCCCAGATGACTTCAGAACAGCACATCCAAACCTGCCGGCTCAAGAGAAATAACAAATGTTTGTTGCTTACGCCATTGCCGTGAACTGACTATATACCATGTGTCAAAACCTGCTAAATGCAAAGAACACAATGAATACATAAGATCCCTGCCTTTGTATGGGTCACATGCATTCACAATGTGACTAAGATGGAAAAGTACTAAAATGTCAGTTTTACAAATGGGTAAAACAGCCATGATACGGTTTGCTTAAGTGGACAGTGTGATACTGTGGCTGCACTCAAAGAAGAATCCCAGAACTTGGCCATCCTTAATTTAAGCATTTTTTCACAAGAAAATTGATAATCAGAGGAAAAATGGAAATAACACTTCCTTTTCAATCCCCACTTCTTAAATCACTTAAAAAATATTTGCAGTTATTTTACAATGTGGAAAGTATTAAAAATTTTCCCTAGCTTAGCTTATGGTTTATTTGGAGAGATGGAGCAAAAAGTCCAGAATTTCAATAACAACCAAGAGTTTAAGGGTAATTTTCACCAAATTCCCTTGTGGCTCAGCTGGTAAAGAATCCACCTGCAATGAGGGAGACCTGGGTTCAATCCCTGGGTTGGGATGATCCCCTGGAGAAGGGAAAGGCTACCCACTCCAGTATTCTGGCCTGGAGAATTCCATGGACAGTCCATGGGGTCACAAAGAGTCAGATACGACTGAGTGACTTTCACTTACTTATTCCTTTTATGTGTTTCTTTTGAGTTTTGGGCTTGTTGGTTTTGTTTTAACTTTATTTGAGGGCAAAACCAGAGCATTTCATATCTATAATGGAGAGGAGGAAAGATGCTGACCAAACACTTGTCATGTTCCAGCACCAGCCATTGGCCAGCCCTATTCCTAATAACTGACCACAGGAGGCAGGTTTTGCTATTGATATGGAAGTTCAGAGAGGTTTAGTAACCTGCTAAAGATCACACAGTGAATATGTAGAATAGAGTTAATAGAGTTTTTCAATTTAAAACCTACTCTTCCCCCCACCTCCCAATGCTAACATTCTTCCTTTTAAATCACCTAGATCAGTCTCTTTCCCAATGACTCAGGAATCGTCTTGGTGATGATTTTGAAAAGCCCTCAATGAGGGGAGTGAGGAGGGGAGCTACAGTCTTCCAGAAGAAGACTCATGCATTTGTAGCTGGAGAACAGTTAGAGTCACAGAGTTTATGGAGTCCCGGTGGGATAGATTAGCACGCGGGGTAGGTAATGACAGGGTTCACCAACATTCCTAGATTGAAGAGTTTATGCATGCCTCCCTACTTTCTCCAGCTGTACTTGCCTCTGACTTAATTATATGCTCAGGGCACAGATGCTTCTAGAATTGCAGGCCATATCTCGCTTCCCAGGAAGGGTTATTGGTTAGATGACACTCAGCTCTTGGAATGCAGGGGGAAAATTGTTGTTGGCTGGTCTCTAAGTAGTGGATCTATATTTGAATCATTATAAGCCAAGATTCATTCACCTGAATCCTACCCTGCTTGAATCCCTAGACATTTGTAGCTTTGTAGAGCAGACACCCTCTCTGCACTCAGCTCTCGAGTTGGGAGCTGGCAATATGGATTATGAATTCCTTTTCTGTCTCTGACTTTGACTTGTGTAGGGAAGACCCCGAGAAATGTTGTGCATTCCTTTCTTATCTCTGACTTTGACTTGTGTAGGGAAGGCCCTGAGAAATTTTGGGGGGCAGAGCTGATGTTAGAAGGCAAGCGGAGGACTTGGAGTCAGAGCTGTGGGTTTGAAGCCTTGTCCTTGCATTGGTCCCTTTGCAATCTAATTATAGGATCTACTGCTCTGGTCCTAGGAGCTGGGGCAACCATAGGCTGTCTTCTCATCCCATAGTGATGAGAAGTAGGGCATGCAATCTTACTAGCTGGTTGCATCATTTTAGAAAATTAGTTGGCCTTTCTCACCCTCAATTTCCTTATTTGTAAATGGGAGCTAACAATAATGCCTTTCTCCAGAAGTTATGAGAATCTAACGAACTAGTGGCTATGAAAGCACTTTGTAAATTGTGAAGGGACCACTCTCCATATTTCCGCATGGGTGGGGCCTGTTTGGGTTACCAAGTGCTTTTACTTAAGTACTAAGTGCCTACTAACCACATGGCTGATGGCCAACGTGCTTGATGAAAGAATAAAAAAAGTTATGTTATTTAGCAAATCCTCTTCAGCTAGACAGGCTGCCCTGGTGACTCAATGGTAAAGAATGTGCCTGTCAATGCAGAAGACTCGGGTTCAATCCCTGGGGGAAGATTCCCTAGAGTAGGAAATGGCAACCCACTCCAGTATTCTTGCCTGGAAAATCTCATGGACTGAGGAGCCTGGCGGGCTCCAGTCCATGGGGTCCCAAAGAGTCAGACACGACTTAGCGACTAAATAACAACTTCAGCTAGATGCTCAAAATTCTACTTTTTCTTTCTATAACCTGATTTACAGTGTATCTCCGGAGAGGACCTGGCTTCCTTGACCATGAGAAACTCTCATTGAGAGGAGCACTGTGTCAGTTAACTATTGTTTTGACAAACCACCACAACATTCACACTAAAAAAAAAAAAATCCCAACCATTTATTATTAATGAGTCTATGGGTCAGCTGGATATTTCTGCAAATCTAGGCTGGGCTTGGCTGGGCTTATCTGTTCTCATGCATCAGATGCCAGCTGCTACGTCAGCTGGGGAGGGGCTGGTATAAGATGCCATCTGATGGGAAATCTCCAACTCTTCAACAGGCTGACCTGGGCTTCTGTTCATGGAGGTAGCATGTTTCCAAAAGACAGTGGAATTACTCAAGGCCTCTTGAAGTCTAGGCTCAGAACTGGTTCTCTTCCTCCACATTTTCTTTTTCAGAGCAAGGGTATAAGGCTAGCCTAAATTTTGGGCTTAGAAGTATAGACTTCACATTTCAAAATGCTATAGACACAGGGACGATAGAAATTAGAATGTGTTTGCAATCAGTATTTCACATAACCTTTGGGCTAAGCTAGGGAAGTTATGCTGTAAACCAAGAAAAAGAAAAATGTGGATTCTCTCCTCACTTATCTCTTTGCTATCAATGCTGCCCAAAGAAGGACTACTTTCACGATCTCTGTTGCCTAGACGATAAAGTTAGCTCCAGCCACACCTGCCTGCCTGCAAACCAATTTGGCAAATATTTTTCTAGTGCCTTCTGTCTCCCTGGGGCTGTAAAACTCAGAAGAAGCAGACACTCTAAGAATACAGTCCTTCTCTCCTTTACCCCATCCTAGAAGGAGGTACAGACTTATCTGACCTATAAGAAAGATTGATAAATGCCTCTACATAAT
Organism: Muntiacus reevesi; assembly: GCF_963930625.1. Classification (NCBI taxonomy): domain Eukaryota; kingdom Metazoa; phylum Chordata; class Mammalia; order Artiodactyla; family Cervidae; genus Muntiacus; species Muntiacus reevesi. Next base: position 66,017,207 of record NC_089260.1, read on the forward strand.
CTCATTGTAAATTACTCTCCATCTTGTCATCAAGGTTTCATTTTTTTTTCAAAGTTATCTTAATAGGGTTTCTTGTGTTGCCTACAAACTAATATTCCTATTTCTTCTTCTGGAATTCAAAGATTTCATGAATTGTCCCCAATCTCTCTTTCTAGGCACTTGCCCCATTATTTCTGGGAAAGAAAGCAACACCTCCATTATATCAGAATCTTCAGCATTTCATAGTTTCCTGACTATTTGTTTGCAGGTAACCTTGTCTCTGCCTGTATATGCCCATTCTCATCTCTTCCTGTTACAGTCCCAACCATGCTATTGAGATCCTGCTCAATTATCAACCTCCTCCACAGAGCCTTTCTTTCCTAACCTATTTAAAATCAATTTCTTATTTTTCTTTGTTCCCCTAATCATGTTTTTTTTTTCTTCCCCACTATAATATCCTATTCTTGGGTTTTATACTACCCTGGATCGCAGTTCCCTGAGGCTGGGCCTTAGTGCTCTCACCTGAGTGTCCTCCAGTTTACCTTCCTCTTGTGAGGTGCTGAGTCAATGCTATTGACCTGATTGAATCTCTTCCCACTTAGCTCCACCAGCTCTGCAGCCTCGCTTCACATCTCAGAGCTGGCGAGAGACGCGATCACTTTCCAGGACTCCGTTTAGCCAGCAGCATAAGCGGCACTTCAGTTGGGCCTACTCCTAGGCCACTGAATTGGCATGAGCTACAGGTCTAAAAAAAGTCCTGCCCTGTAACAGGGGGTCAGCTACTAATTGTAATTCCTCCTCTGGCTACTTTTCTGAGGCTCACATTGCTTGCTGACTTTATTTTTAGGTGTCTGGCAGTTTAAAAGAGGGCTGCAACTGTCTTTGGTTTATTATTATACTATGAATGGTCCTTGGAAACCCGGAACCCTGATGATGATAAGATGATTTGCTCTGATGAGGACTCTTTTTTAAGTTTAAAACCTCTTGTTTTAGATGAATGGCTTTTGGACATCAGTGTGAATCAGAACCACTGCGGTATTTGGAAGGCTGTGAATTCCTGGGTGTTATCTCCAATTTTTGCCTGAATTCTTAAGTCTGGGCTGGTCCTAGGATCATGTAATTTTCTCAGGCTCCGTAATGAATTCTGCTGCCAGCCAGTCTTAGTTTGAGAAAAACTATTGTAATACTATAAGCATCAGACAATGACAATGCTTCAGTACTGCAGCTGGGCAACTAAAGTGAAGCCAAAATTATCATCATGTCCCCGAGACCAGGGAGGTCTCCAGATATGTCTCCTCTCACCACGCCGCTCCTCTGCCCAAGGACTTGTGATGGCTCCATTTTCCCCTTCCTGGGTCTAGCCCAAACTCCTTCCCGTGCTGTTTCAGTCTCAGTTCAGCTGATCTCTGGGGGTCTTACCTTCTGGGGGGAAGTGCTATTTCATTTCCCTCCCTTTGTATTCTGCTTATTTTGGATTCTGTTTCTTCTTAGGAGTCACCAGATTTTTACTGAATGCCTTCAGTATATCAAACACTGTCCCACATATGGGGCTTACCTGGTGGCTGAGAGGGTAAAGAATCTGCCTGCAATGCGGGAAAGTAGGATTCAGATCAGTCTTCAGGGATAAAAGCAGTATCGTGCCTGTTGCTGTAAATGAGTTTCTTTGTCTTGCCCAAGGTCACACAGCTGGTAAGTGGACTTCAAACCCAGTGTGACTGAGCCAAGGGCCACGGTCCTCTTACATGACGCCATGCTACTTATATGAAAGAGAAAGTGAAGTCGCTCATTCGTGTCCGACTCTTTGCGACCCCGTGGACTGTAGCCTACCAGGCTCCTCTGTCCATGGAATTTCCCAGGCAAGAGTACTGGAGTGGGTTGCCATTTCCTTCTCCAGGGGAACTTCCTGACCCAGGGATCAAACCCGGGTCTCGAGTTGCCGGCCGACGCTTTAACCTATATGAAGCTTATATGAAGCCGATTTCAATTGTCTTCTTCCTTCACAGACTTACAGAATGAACTTATGGTTACCAGAAGAGAAGGGTAGGGGGAAGGGATAGGTAGGGAGGTTGGGATCAACATGAACACGCTGCTCTGTTTACAATAGATAATCCACAGTGTCCTACGTATAAGCGCAGAGAAGTCTGCTCAGTGTTAAGTGGCAACCTAGATGGGAGGGGAGATTGAGGAAGAAAGGATACATGTGTATGTGTATGGCTGAGTCACTTCACTGTGCTCCTGAAACTATCACAAAGTTGTTCACTGGCTGTACTCCAATATAAAATAAAAAGTTAAAAAAACTAGTTGCATTCTTCTTTTGAAGTTACAGACTGTAAACCCACAGGCTCCTCTGTCCATGGGATTTCCCAGGTAAGAATACTGGAGTGGGTAGCCATTTCCTTCTTCCAGGGATCTTCCCGATCCAGGGATTGAACCCAAATTTCCTGCATTGCAGGTGGATTCTTTACCACGGAGCCACCTGGGAAGCCCCATGAAACCCCAATTCTCTCATCTGTAAATTGGGTGTGCATACCTAGCTCAAAGGTCGCTATGAGGAGAAAGGGCTAGAGGTACCATGCACCGTGTCTGGCACAATCCAGATGATGAAGGGGTCCTACTGACTGGATACCATTTGCCTAGAAACAAACAACGAGTCTCTTCAGGCTGGGGACATGACAATTGTGTGGCTTTTGTGGAATAATGGGATGTACTGATCAGAATAAATTTTCTGGCATCATTGCGTGATTTGCCCTTTTTCTTGCAGGTCAGAGGTATTTTTCAAGGATAACCAATGTTAGGAATCATTCTTCTGACTGGAAGTTTTTAATCTCCTCTTCAAAGAGTAATCTCAGGGCAGCCACAGCCATGGAGACAGAATGTGGCAGGTGTAGCCATGCTCTGGATTAGAACTTATTTTCTGTGTTGGGGAGGAGAAAGGGTGTAGTCAGGAAAGATGAATGGACACAACTGTTTGGTCATGGTCTGCAGCGTCTTCTCCCCATGCTTTGATCAATCAGCCCCCTTGTATTGAAGACCCTTTGCTTCCATTTTTGAATGACTTGCAGCCTTTTTGTGTCACCTTGGAAGGACTTCTCATCACTTGGGTGACCCCAAACTGTGATGCAGCTTGCAGTAGGCCCACAACGAAGAGGAGATTTATTTGTTTCTTTGTTCTTTCTAGGTAGCTGGAAGCAAAGGGTGTTTGGAGTGTTTCCTAAGAAGAGCTCCCTGGCCTGCACTTGCCCAGTTTTTCTTGCTTTGTCAAGGGTGGACAAAGCTGTTACTTACTGTCTCCCATGAGGAAAGAATGAAGTATGATGAGAATGAAGGGGTGGGCTTTGAAGTCAAGTCAGTGCGGATTCAGATCCTGGCTCAGTGGCAAAGCTCTGTCTGCCTCAGTTTTCCCAAACTGTAAAATGAGGGCGATGGTGAGTGCCTCATAAGGGTGTGAGAAGGATTAAAAATAGTTACAGCAAACATCAGATGTGTAGCGAGACCACTGTACACAGCGTGCATGCATGCTAAGTCCCTTCGGTCATGTTAGACTGTAGCCTGGAGGCTCCTCTGTCCATGTGGATTCTTCAGGCAAGAATACTGGAGAGGATGGCTGTGCCCTCCTCCAGGAGATTTTCCTGACCCAGGGATTGAACCCACATCTCTTACGTCTCCAGCAATGGCAGGCAAGTTCTTTTATCACTAGTACCACCTGGGAAGCAGGAAAGAACAAAAACCAGATTCAGAATCTCAGCATTCACAGTAGTGGCTGGTTCCTCATTTCAGTTCAGTTGACATTTATTTTGTGTGAGCCTTATGTGTCTTAGGGTACTAGGTTAGCCTCTGAGGATATAAATATGATGGAGATCCGGTTCTCATGGTGAGCTCATGGTGAATCTATGACCAGTGTTTATCTAGTACCAGGGTGCCAGGAAGAAATCAGAGCCCAGGTGATTTAAAGGACTCACATGGGGTCAATAGCTGGTTGTATATATAAAATCAGCTATGATATGGTGTTATATCCCCAGCTTTGTCCACAGACCAGCAGTTCTTATTCTAAGAAAAGAGCAGGGACAATTACATCATTGTGAACATAAGCTACCCAGAGATCAGACCAGAGGAGATTATTGAATATAACTAACCAAATAAAAGCTAACCAGAGGATAAAATCTGATCACAGTGGAGGATGGAGTCATCGTTTGCCAAGATTGAGCTCCTCATCTGCTGGCCTGGGGAGGCCTTGGCTGACTGTTCTCTTCCAGGCCCATCAAACAGGTCACTCTGATGATCTAACAGATGAGCCTGTGGTGATGTCAGCCTCCCCCTGGGTACATGGGCCCATTATCACATGCACTTGACTTTCACTCCCTTATGCTGCAGCGTCACAGCTCAGGAGTGACTCAGCAAGGGTGTGACTTTGTTTCTACTTTAGAGGGGGATCTGGTTTTCTCTGGACAAATGTTCCCTTGTCCACTCAGGTGTATGAAGTCACACGTTTCAGCCATTTCTGGCCTGATTTAAGAGAATTAGGATGAGGATTGATCTTGGCATCTGTGGATTTCCGTTTTTTCCCTCTAAATCTCATTATGAACATGGTCACATGTACAAAAATGTTAAAAGCATTCATATACCAATCACCATGATTCTACCACAATGTTCTGATATTACTTACTTGAATGTTTACAAATTTTTCCAAGGTGAGGAAGGCTTCCATCCTATTCTGGGGATTTGCAAACAGGTTTAATGATTTTAAAGTAAAAGCTTTCTAGGCTGTGCCCTTCCATTTTGTAGGAAGAACATGTTAATAGGAGATATTGGTAGGAAAATACATTTGAAATAAGACTATGATTAATGCTTAATATTTCAAATGAGGTTGTCAAAATAACTTCGAAGTCAACATACTTTAAATTTAACATGTTACTGAGTGCTCTCTCTGTGCCAGGCACTGGGCCTGTTGACTGCATCATCAGCAGACTTGCCAACCTGAACTGTGCCCATAAATGATGCTGTGCAATTGTGTATCCTTCCTGGGTGCAACTTGAAGAGTTGACCTGTTTACTTCCTCTGTTCTCTCAGCTCAAGGCCTGAGTCATTTCATTAAATGAGTCTTCTGCCTTGGCCCTCTCCCAGCCAACAGCTGCAAGGTACCAGATTGGCATGAAGCAGGTGAGTAAAGTTAGCTTAAATTTAGCATCACAGAAATCTGTTCCTATGGGCTCCTAGGAACCACTCAGTGTCCTCAGGACAGGGTAGTCACCTACACAGCCACTAGTCCCAGGAGGGAGCCTTTCTTTCAGAGATTAACAAGGGCAGCGTGGTTTTTCTTTAGTCATCATACTCCCTTGTTTAGAAAATAACAATAATCAATGGGCAGAACCAGAGAACTGTGGTAACACAAGGAAATGAAACATGCACTTTCCATACATTTTCATAGAGTCCCAAGCCCACTCTGTAAGGAAAGAGCTCTTATTATTCCCATTTTGCTATGTGGTAGGTGACCTGTGCTGGTTTGTCTAGGAATTTCCCATGTTTCACACGGGAAGTTCCACACCTTCAAAATCTTTGTGTCTTGGACCAGCCAGGACATCTGGTCACCTGAGGTGGATCTGAGATTCTGCATCTACTGCAAGAAGTATCCTTATGAACTTTGTCTTCTCTTGCCTCTCCTTCATATTGTCTTCTGATCATTCAGCCACACTGTAATTTGGGGATGTTATACCCATTTTACTGATGGGAAATGGAAGCTTAGAGAGAATAGTGACTTGCCCAGGTCCAGTGACTAAGCAGTGACAGAAGCAGGCTTGGAATCCAGCTTTCTTGGACTCTGGGCACCTCTATACAAGTTCAGTTGAAAGGTAAAGAGTGGCAGGTGTGAAGAAGAGGCAGTGGCTTCTCTGGGGACTCTGTCATCTGCTCTCAAGTCTCCAATAATTCATCTACCTCAGTTCAACAAAGTCAAATCTGTTCCTTTTTACGGCTGAGTAATATGGCGCTGTTACATTGTTTTATATATATATATTATATATATATATATGTATATATACCACATATCATATATGTATATATGTATATATATATATATATATATGCTACTGCTACTGCTAAGTCACTTCAGTCGTGTCCGACTCTGTGCGACCCCATCCCTGGGATTCTCCAGGCAAGAACACTGGAGTGGGTTGCCATTTCCTTCTCCAATGGATAGAAGTGAAAAGTGAAAGTGAAGTTGTTCAGTCATGTCCGACTCTTTATGACCCCATGGACTGCAGCCCACCAGACTCCTCCATCCATGGGATTTTCCAGGCAAGAGTACTGGATTGGGATGCCATACATGTATATATACCACAACTTCTTTATCCATTCATCTGTCAATGGACATCTAGGTGGCTCCCATGCCCTGACTATTGTAAATTATACGGAGTGAAGTAAGTCAGAAAGGGAAAAGCAAATATTGCATATTAACACATATACATGGAATCTAGAAAAGTGGTACTGATGAACCTATCATCAGGACAGGAATGGAGACGCAGATGTAGAGAATGGACTTGAGGGCCCAGCCGTGGAAGGAGAAGGTGGGACCAATCGGGAGAGTAGCATGGAAATACACACACAGCCCCGTGTGAAGCAGGCAGCTGGTGGGAAGCTGCTGCGGAGCCCAGGAAGCTCAGCTCTGTGCTCTGTGATGACCTAGAGGGTGGGCTGGGGGCGGGCGTGGGAGGGAGGCTCAAGGGGGAGGGGATATATGTGTACTTATGACTGAGTCATGATATTGTATGGCAGAAAACAACACAAACCAACACAACATTGTAAAGCAATTATCCTCCAATTGAAAAAAAGGAAAGTGTCTCTAGCGAAATTTCATTTTCAGACATTTAACTCTTTATTCCAAAAGACATCATGGATTTCTGACCCTGGCATGTGGCAAAACAGCAGGGAAGGGATATGGTAGAGGATGCCAGTAAGGATAGCTGGAACCCAGGGGATGCTGTGTAGAACAAACAGTGGTCCCGCCATCATCATCAGGAGCCCAGCACACAGCCTAGACTTTGGTGTCAAGGCCTCGTGAGGGAGGGTCCGCTCAGAGAGGGCAGGAGACCCCGAGCGAGGAGGGGCCAGAGGGCAGGGCTGGACCTCTCTTCATGCAGCAGCCTACCTGTCTGAGGGAAGAGCCTTCCTTCGTGCGAGTCTGACTTGCCCTGGCAGCCTGGACCAGCTGGCAGGAGCTGTACACACGGGGAGAGTCCTCTGTCCTAAGAACGCCCTTCATAAACATGTCATCTTTTTCTTTTTCCTCCCAGTGATTTAAACACATCATATTTGAAATGGGTTGCTGATGCCCTGCATTTTATCCATCCTCTCATCCAACATTTACTGTAAGCCCATTGTGTACCAGAGACCTGTGTGAAGTACTGGGGAGGGAGGGATCAATAAAACATGGCTTTTCTCTTAAAAAGTGACGATTCATTGAGAAGACAGTGATGGAGGCAACTCATCGTACTGTGTGAAAGAGCAGAGGGCTTGGACTCTTCACATACCTGAGTTTCCATCCTGGATCTGTTACCCTGATGAAGCTACTTAAAACTTTCTCTGAGCCTCAGCCTTATCATCTGTAATATGGGGGTATTAATTACACAATTGCTGTGAGGATAACGTGTAAAGATACATGTTTAGTGTTAAGTCTGGTACCTGTTACATAGTGATTACTCAATTCATGAGATTTTTTTTTTCTAGTTTTACCACTCACCAGCTCTGCAAGCTAGTTTATTTTTCTGTGTGTCAGTTTCCATTCTGTAAAGTGGGTATCATAACAGTAGCTGTCTTTTAAGTGTGTTGTGATAATTAAATTGGATAATACATGCAAAGCACTTAGAACAATGCCTGGTGTATGATATAAATTGAATATACAATAGTGATTATTACTAATGCTAATAGTAACACATGCTACAACAGATGTGGACAGAAAGTAAGATATTTAGGAGAGAATTCTAGGAAAATGGGTCGGAATGCATTCCAAGGAAAGGGGCAGCTTATGTAAGATATGAGAGGTGTGAAGAAGCACATTCTAAAGAACTGGGTCAAACTGGGAGATTAGAGTCAGAGGGCAGTGGGCAGAGGGTGGATGGGCTCTAGAATGAGCCAGAATCCAGGTTCTGCCAGTTATTAGCTAGTGACTTCAAGCTTCAGTCTCCTCATCAGTCACAGATTGCTAATGGTTTCTGCTTTTTGATGTAAGTTTCAGGATGAAGAGACATAACTTCTGTAATTGCTTAGCCAGAGCCTGGCACTAGGGAGGCCCTTAATAAGAAGCAACTAATTATTACTCTTTTCACTAGAGAAGGTCACAAAGGGTGTAAGGGGAACAACAGACAGAGACCATGCTGTGGAGATAAATCATGATCAGATTGAAAAGAGCAGGTTATAACAATCTAAAAAATGGGGACATTTTCCCCCCAGGAAGTCTTGGGGAAGCACAATCTTCATGACTCGTGTTGGCGCTGCCTTTTTTTTTTTTAAATTACTGTTTTAAATTGAAATATAGCTGTCTTCCAATATTACACTGAGTGCTAAGTCACTTTAGTCATGTCCGACTCTTTGCGACCCTACGGACTGTAGTCCAGCAAGCTCCTCTGTCCATGGGATTCTCCAGGCAAGACTACTGGAGTGGATTGCCATGTCCTCTTCAGGAGATCTTCCCAACCCAGAGATTGAACCCGAGTCTGCTACAACTCCTGCACTGGCAGGCGGGTTCTTTACCACCAGCCCTACCTGGAAAGACCCCCGCAGTATTATATTCATTTCAGGTATACAATATAGTGACTTTTACAGGCGACACGCCATACTGATTTACTCCAGTATTATTGACTGTATTCCCTGAGCTGTACTTCACAGCCCTGTAACTTGTTTGTTTGACAACCTCGAGCTTGTACCTCCTGGACTCTTTCTAAATGCTCCTCTTCACCCCTGAGCCCAGCTTCTGAGCTCACATTCCCTCGGTTCCATCAGAGTCTAAATTTACCCTCATTGTAATTATTCACACTGTGTCCCATCAGCTTGTGAGCAGCAGAGCTGACGGCAGCCAAAACTGGGAGCAGGGAGGGAGAGAGGGAGGGGGGACAGAAAAGAAGAGAAAAAAAGAAAGAAAACTTCACGGAGTAGGGCTGTCCAGTGTCAACTGCAAGTTGTGGGCATGGACCAGTTCCCCCTGAAATAACTCCTAAGGACAGAGCTGGCTCATGTGTCTTCGAACATTAAAATTAGAGTGAACCAAGATTAAATGCTCCCGAGAAACTGACCAGCCTAACATTTTTCTCCTCCCTCTCTCTTTTTATAACCATGACCACAGTAGTAATTCAATTGGAAACATATCCCGTCCCTGATTGCTGCAACGCTGGCCCTAGATCATTCCCAGAGCTTGATATTTTTATTAAATGCACACTGCCGTTATTTTCTGCTGGGACTAAAAATACCTCTGACTGAGCAGCAAAGACTCAGTGGGGGCCTCCTCCCTGTTCTCTCCGAGGCCAGGAGGAAGGGAGGAAGAGTAGATTGATGGGCCTGTCAATTAATTTAGGCAGCAGCTCGTTTCCAAGGAAAACTGCCCCAGATACTAACAGAACTGTAAACATAAAGATGGGGTTTCAGGCTGACAGGATGAATAACGGGAACCTACATCCCTAGCCTCATTTAGACCAGTCTTTTCTCACTTCCGGCTACCCCACCACGCCACCGTTTCGGGACACTTGATGTAGCTTTGGCGCGTGCTGCCGCCGTGGCCGGAAAGCTGTGCTCCCCTTCCTCTTGTGCGTGTGTGATCATCTCTTAGTCCCAGCTCATCACCGTCACATTTTCTGAGCCCTGGTCCAATTGAGGTGCTCCTGCCTGATTCTCCTGCTCGTTTTGCTTACTCCTGCCAAAACTCACCTTCTGCATTATCATTGATGGGTTTATTATGTCTGTCTGCCTGTTAGACCTTTACCTTCTTGAGAAAGGGGTTGTGTCTTTTCTTAAAAAAAAAAAAAATTATTTATTTGCCTGCACTGGTTCTTAGTTGTGGCATGTGGAATCTTTAATTGCAACATGTGGGATCTAGTTCCTTGATGGAACTTGATCTGTTCTGGGAATGAACCTGGGACCCTGCCTTGGGAGCATGGAGTCTCAGCCACTGGACCACAAGGGAAATATCTTTCTGGCACAGAGCTGGGCCCCACAGGGCTGGGGGAGGGTGAGACAAGGGAGGCATCATGGACACAAAATTAAGGGAGTGTAGCTTGCAGGTGCTGACACTGAGCTTGAACGATTCAGAGTGAGTGTCCCTTTAAAGTTTGCACCCAAGGCTCCTAGCTTGTCTCATCCTAGTCCCTGCCCTGGGGCCAAAGTGGTCAAAAATGATTCTTGGGTGCAGCTTTTTCCCCTGGGAAGCTCTGTCCTGTCTATTGGCTTTTATGACAGCGCACCCTTCTGGTTTTTCTCCTCCCAGATCCTTCTCTGTTCCTCCTTGAATTCTTCCTCCATCTGTTCCTGAGACGTTGCTAATGAGATGCTGCTCCTCCAAGCTCTCACAATATTGTCAATGTACGGCCCATCTGCTCCTTCAATCACTCATTGATTTGCTCTGTCACTAGCTGCAGAGGCCTGACCTGGCTCCAGGGACTCTTTGTAGGTGTTTCTAATACGGCAGAGAGGAAGCAGAGAATGACTCTGCCTTCATGGAACTTACATTTTAATGGAGCGTGCAGAGATCAGAACAAAGCATGTATCATAAAATGTTAGTAGTTTTATTGTTCTATAATCTTTGAGAGTAAGGGCCTTGCTTTATTCAGTTCAGCTTCTCACAGTGTCTAGTAACCCATTAAGATGCTCAACACATGGATCAATCAATGAGCACTTGAATGAATGACTGATTGAATGGAGACCTAGTTTATTTTATTAAATCTTTTTCTTAAGTTTAAAAAAATTTATTTGGAGACCCAGTTAATTATTTATTTATTTTCTTAAACATTTTTTTTATTTGAAGGATGATTGATTTACAATGTTGTGTTAATTTCTGCTGTACAAGAAACTGAATCAGCTCTACACAGACACACACACACACACACACACATATCCCCTCCCTCTTGGATCTCCATCCCAAGTCCAACCCGTTTAGGTCATCGTGGAGCCCCGAGCTGAGCGCCCTGTGCTATAGAGAAGCTCCCCACTGGCTGTCTATTTCACACATGGTGGTGTATATATGTCAATGCTACTCTCTCAATTCATCCCACACTCTTCTTCCCCTGCTGCGTACACAAGCCTCTTCTCTACATGGAAATCCAATTTAAAAGGAAATCTACCCTGAATAAATGCAAATAGCTTCCCTAAATTCCTTGGGCAAATTTTAATTAATTAATTAGTTATTGATTACTAGCTATTTCATTAGTTCACTCATTCATTCAACAAATGTTTATTGAGTGCCTCCTCTGTGCCTGGATATGTTTGAAGCACCTTGAAAACACCTGTCATGGTACCCTGCACAGTTTTTCAATTATTTGTTTATTTGCCTGTCTCCAGCATTCCTCAAGGAATGCTCAAAGAGCTCAAGGAATTCTCAAAGGAATTCCTCAAAGAGCTTGCCTAATTCATCTCTGGATCCTTTGACTTAACACAGTATGTGGTACCTCGTTGGTGTTGAACAGAAGTTCCTTGAATGAGAAGTAAAAGTTTAATAATTTACAGAGGAAAGAAATAACTGCAGCATAACAAGGAGGGTGGGTGGCTTCTACTTCTCTGAAAATTCCTGGGTTGATGTTTTATTTATCTTGAAGTGGGCTTCCCATGTGGCGCTAGTGGTAAAGAACCCACCAACCAAGGCAGGAGACATCAGAGATGTGGGTTCGATCCCTAGGTTGGGAAGATTTCCTGAAGGAGATGATGGCAACCCACTCCAGTATTCTTGCCTGGAGAATCCCATGGACAGAGGAACATGGTGGGCTATAGTCCATAGTGTTGCAAAGAGTTGGACACGACTGAAGCAACTTAGCACATGTGCATAATAAAATGCAGCAAATACCTAGGTTTGGAAGGAATCTTCATCCTCTCACAACTTTCTACTTTCCTTCCCACAACTTTCTACTTTTGGTGACTTTAGAATATCATTTTTGTCCCCCAGAATTACAATGATTTTAGAGGACAACTTTGTAAAAGTCAGGGAGATTCTGAGCAACGCTCTTAATCTATAACACAGAGCTTGAAGTGCAACAGATCGCTGAGAACTTCTCTCTGCTATCACAGAAAGTAGTTTCCAAATGGACTGTTACAAACCCTTTGAGAAGATTCCAAACCTACCTCACTTTTGAGACTTAGGCCCCAGTCTTAGAGCTGTGCTTAACTCACAGTGTGACCTCAAATACACCACTTCTTTCTGAAGCTAGATTTCCTTTCTGGAAAAGGAGATTATGCTTTTTAGTTGCACAAATTCCCCTACAATTCTGATCCTTGAAGGAGTCCACATGTCTTCTCCTCCGCTCTGGGGGTTAGTTCAGGAGCATCCTTCTTTTGGCTTCTAATTGCTTAGGCAGGGGTCCCCAATCTCCAGGATCTAGTGCTTGATGATGTGAGATGGAGTTGATGTCATAACAGAAGAAATAAAGTGCACAATAAACACAATGTGCTTGAATCATGCCGAAACCATCCTCCCACCCCAATCTGTGGAAAAATTGTCTTCCATGAAACAAATCCCTGGGATAAAAAAGGTTGGGGACTGCTGGCTTAATGGAGACAAAAACTGATCTTCAGAGGAAGTATTCTTTGCTATCCCAAGATGGTCAGTTCCCAGACATTTACTGAGCATTTACTATTTATAAGATCTGCTAAATGTGGGTGGTATTGCAAAGACTGTATTTCTACCCCCAATAAAGCTGTTGTTGAACTGTTTCCCTCACTTAATGAATTTCCAGGAATATGTTATGATGTAGTTGACATCAAGCAGAGGTGAAAGAAAAGTCACAGCAGTGAGCTTTAACTAGGGAATCACAGTCTAACTGAGAATCAAACACTAGAGCAAGGGCTCAGTACACTATTTAGAGACACCATTACACAAAGGCTCTTTCTGAAGGGCATCCCAGATCCATTATTTAGGAATCAAGAGGAAGGAAATCCCTGAGAACCTAATTAATTGGGAGAAGGGTTTAGGAACAGGGTGGAACTTGGATTTGATTCTAAAGGATGGGGGCCAAATTTGGTGAGAAGAGAAAAACCTCTAAAGTGAGCAGGGACCCATTCTGTGCACTGGTTTATCTGTTCATTAAACCCATAATCAGAAGCACAGGCCTTCTGGGAGATCTTGGGTGGATCTGAGTCTGGGATCTGGGTCCAAGACTCAGGATTGGCTGGGGGCAGAACCAGACATCTCATTAGTATTGTGGTCATATGTGTGACATCCATCAAGGTCTTGTGTGGGCAGATACCTTAGACGAAATTCTTCTACCTTCTCTCTGCCTCCGAGTGAGCTTTACTGTAGTAGAGTCTCTTGTAGGAGGGGAAGAGAAACACCTCCTTTCTCTGCAAGATCAGGAAGAGACCCAACACTCACTGGCCTTTTCTACCTCACTCTTAGGCTTATTTCTGCTTTTTGAGTCTTGATACTCAAAGGATGTGAGAGATCCTGTGAGCAGGAGTCCTTTGCAATGAAAAGTGAATAAAACCTGTCTGCTCATTTGGAAGATAATTAACTGAGAGGTCTTGGAGGTAAGATACGTTGGTTTCTATTATTAGAGTCAGAAATTTGGCTTATAAAAAAATCCTTACTATAAGATAATGTATGTGTGTGTCTATGAGTATGGTTGTGGTTGAGGTGCTTATCTGCAAGTGCTCATATACATTTTCGTGGCTGTTAGTTATTTTCTATTAAAATTGATAGAAAGGGGAGTTATACAAAATGGTAAGCTCCTAATAAGTTGGAGTAATTAACAATTTTTGAAAATTCTGGCTGATTCACTTGTCTGTATACCTGAAACTAACAAAACATTATAAATCAACCATACTCCAATAAAAGTTTTAAAAAAATTGCTAATAAGATATGTATTTTTTAATTGTGGCAAAAGACACGTGACATAAAACACCATTTTAATTTCAATGATTTTTAAGTGTATAGTTCAATGGCATTAAGTATGTCCACGTGGTTGTACAACCATCTCTTAAACTTTTATTCATCTTCCCAAACTGAAACTCTACTGCTGAGCAATAACTCGCCATTCCTCTCTACCCACAATAGTCTGATAACTATTCTGTTTTCTGTCTATAAAACTGAATACTTCAGGTATCCCAGATAAGTGCATTCATATGAGTCACTAGCTTATTTCATTTGGCATAATACTCATAGTGTTCATCCATATTGTAGCATGTGTTAGAATTTCCTTCTTTTTTAAGGCTCAATAATATTCTGTGGTATGTATATGCTGCATTTTGTTTATCCATTTACCTGTTGAAGGACATTTGGCTTGCTTTTACCTTTTGGTTATTATAAATAATTCTGCTATGAACATGAGTATACAAGTATCTTCTTTGGGGTATACACCTAGGAGTGGAATTGCTGGATTCTATGGTAATTTTATTGAAGAATCACCATACCATTTTTTACAGCAACTGTACCATTTAACATTACTATCAGCAATGCACAACATTCTAATTTCTCTGCATCCTCTCCAATAGTTATTATTTTCTGTTTTTTTTTGTCCTTATTTTTGTTTTCTTTAATATCCATGCTAATGGGTATGAAATGATATCTCATTGTGGTTTTTGATTTCTATTTCTCTATAGATTAGTGATATAGAATATTGTTTCATGTGCTTCTTTTTTTCCTGTTTCTATTTTTGCCTTTGATTTAAAACTAAGCTCTTCTTTTGAACCACTAAACGAATTTGTTCTGAAAAGCAATTCATTTAAATTCAGCATTGTTCAGTGCAACTCTACAGGCATTTATGGTACACATACTCTGTGCAAGATTTGGTATCATGCTTTCTCTAGGACTCTGGGTTGCTCTTTGGGGACAATCATTTAATTAGGGGAGATCCATAGATACATAAAAGTAAGCCATGAGAATTGCTACAATGAAGATGGTCAAATTACGGTATAAGTGAAGCACAGATTATTGTTGGAATACATAGATCAACCCTTAGAAGACTCTTCGAATGATTGATTGATTCTTTCATTTATTCAGTAAATACTTACCAAATATCTGATTTGTTTCAGGGAATGTGCCAGATACAGGAAATGTAAAAAAGAAAAATCTCTAGTCTAATCCTGTGCCTTTATGATGATCAACTTTCTCCTTTATCGCCAAGTCATCACCAGAGAATTGAAGATCTCGACAAATGACCTTCCTGTTTTCTACCCTACTTTCGCTCTGTCCTAAGCCTTTCTACCATATTTCACATCACACTTCACTTCCTGCTTATTCTCTAATACTGTGGCTGAGGACATCTATCTTCATATTTTACCTCTGGGTTTACAGCACTGATTGTGTCTGCCTTGGTCTTCCTGTGGTGACCTTCCTTGTTTTTGATTTGCATTCAACCACTTAACCTATGGGCTTCCTAGGTGGCGCAGTGGTAAAAAATCTGCCTGCCAATGCAGGAGATGCGAGAGATATAGATTCGACCCCTGGGTTGGGAAGATCCCTTGGAGGAGGAAATGGCAACCCACTCCAGTATTCTTGCCTGGACAATTCTATGGACAGGGGAGTCTGCTGGGCTTCAGTCCCTGCAGTTGCAAAGAGTCGGACACAGTTGAGCGATTGAGAATGCATGCATTGTATCTGCTGTGGGTAAACACGTGGTCTGCTCCAGCGTCCGAGGGGTGGGGACTTCCCCAGAGCTGGAAGCCTCTTGTCCTCTAGGAAACATAATTTGACAATTCCTACCTCGAAGGGGATCACAGCTTGTTGTGAAAGTGATGTGTTAATGTATCAACACAGTGCAACATGCACGGTACTGGAATAGAAAGGTATTTGCAGAATAATTTGTGAACACAGAGGCCAGTTATGGAAGCTCTTACCAAAAGGACCTTTGAGCTGAGTTTTGCAGTAAGGGATGCACTTTGACCTAGCTGTAGCATTTAGTGTTTAGTATTTATTTATGTATTTAGTATGCAGCATTTAGTGCTAATGACAGGAACATTTATTAAAATGGTATAATAATTCCTAATTATTATAGGAAATTGCAAAGTCATACTTTCTGACCAGATGTACCTTCTCACCCAACCAAGACCAACTCATTGAGTGTTATTTTCAGTTAGTGTTTGATGACTTCTGCTAATAGGGATGAAGAGGTATGAGGCTGTGATCTATACTTAGATATGTGTTCTCCAGCTCGGGGCTGTCCTTTAACAGCAGAGCCTGGTGTATCAGTTGGGAGAGTACAGATGTCCAGATGAGATCCTCTGATGATGTGGCAAACAGCTTGGAAACTTTTGATACCAAAATATAAAAGTTATCTCTACTCTTTCCACACCGGTTCCGGTTGGTTGATTAGATGGTGCAGAGAAAGCATTGTGAGCCAAAAAGCACCACTTTAGATATTTGCATGTTGGTTGTTGTATAAGATTTCCTATATTTAATGCAAAAATTGAATGAAGCCGTCAGAATACGTATCTGAGTCATTTGAAAAGTGAATGCTATAGATTTGCCACATGTCAGGAAATACCTGCGCATCCTGTACCTTCAAGTGGATGCTTCAGTACTTGTTCTCATTTTAGTATCACTGCTTAGTTAGCATATTTTGGTGGGGGTGGAAAAAGCCATTTCATGGATGTGCGTGGGAACCATCCTGAATGTAAGAAAAACCTACATTTCAGATCCTGCTCCCTCACTGCCTGGTGATTAAGTGAACTTAGACAAGTCCCTAGATGGACATGGGGAATAAGTTGGCATTGCTGTTTTCTAACTTTGTCACCAGAAAATAGAAATTGAGTTAGGATAGCAAGAAACAGGCTGGGCACAAAAAGACCTTTGATGTCACTTAACATTCCATCCATGTAGTATATAATTAAGAGAACCCAAATGTAACAATTTTATTAATAGCAGTAACAAAGATATTAACTCAGATTTACAAGAGTCCCTCAAAACATATTCTGAAATCTCATGAGAAGACTAAATAATTAGCATCTTTAAAGTTGGTTCATTGGTTTATGATGCTCTTAACAAGGACCTATTGAGGGGATAAAATGTTAATTGTACTCTCAAGCCTAATGATAATAGATATTATGTTTTGACTACCTACTGAGGATTAGGTACTTTGTAAACAGTTGATATTCATCATCTAATTTAATACTTACCACCAACATTATGAGGTTGATACTATTCTTATCCCTATTTTGCAATGGAGGAAATTGAGGTTTGGCAGGGTTAAGTAACTTGCCCCAAATCTAATGACTGTTAAGCAGCAGAGACCTACCCTGTCTGATGTCACAGCTGCTGCTCTGGGACTGGCTACTCAATTCCTTGCCTGATCAGAATGTTGAACTACTGGTTTGCGCCGATGGTGTTCCCTAGAATTTCAGATTTGAGAAAGATCCTTTCTTTCAACATCTAAACAATGAATATTTCCCTCCTTGAAATCAATGAGGAAACATCTTTCTTCCAAGAAATAGACTTTATCTGTCACTCCTCAGGTCAAAGCTTCTCTCTGTGGTTTCCTTTAGCTTTAGGATAAAGTCCTAGCTCCATAATGAGAATTTAGTGACCTTCTAGGACTTTTCCCCATTTAACTGTCCAGTGTGAGTGCTGTATCCTAACCCAGACTCCCCGTTCAGGTCAAACAGGTCTAGTCATTGCCCTTGAATCACCTCCTTTCTCTTGCCACCCTACTTACTTAGGAGAGTTCCTGTCCATCCTCTCTGTATATTTAAAATATGTCCATTTGAGAGTGCTCATTTGCTAGGTCCCTCTCCGTTCCCAGTCCTTGGGTAGCCCAGTCTTGACATGTCAAGACATCCATTTCAAAGTTGTCTACATATTCACTCATTTATGCACTTATTTCCTCAGTATGTATTGAGCATCTGAGCTGGTGATGGACAGGGAGGCCTGGCGTGCTGCGATTCATGGGGTTGCAGAGTCGGACACGACTGAGTGACTGAACTGAACTGAACTGAACTGATGTGCTTTTATGTTATGAGTGGTCTCATAAACTAGATAACATTACTGTCATAGCTATTTTTTAAAATTATGATTAATTTTTGTAAATACACAGCAACTTTCCTGATAGTAGATCATATTTTCTCATCTTAAGTGACAAAGAGAAAAACAAATATTGTCTATTAACACCCTGGTGGCGACTGTGGTAAAGAACCTGCCTGCCAATGCCTGTAATGTAAGAGATGTGGGTTTGATCCCTGGGTCGGGAAGATCCCCTGGAGGAGGAAATGGCAACCCATTCCAGGATTCTTGCCTGAAGAATCCCATGGACAGAGGAGCCTGGTGGGCTACAGTCAATGGGGTTGCGAAGAGTCGGACACGACTGAAGTGACTTAGCACACACACAACACATATATCTGGAATCTACAGAAAGGCAGGATTGGAGACACAGATGTAGAGAACTGATTGGTGGATGCCGCAGGGGAAGGGGAGGTGGGAATGACTGAGGGGGTAACACTGACATTTGTGCACTGCCAGGCGTATAATAGATGGCTAGAGGGAAGCCCCTGTATGGCACAGGAAGCTCTGTGATGACTCAGGGGGGTGCGATGGGCAGGGAGCAAGGCTCACGAGAGAGGAGATATATGTATGTATATAAAAATTCACTTCATTATGCAGCAGAAACTACTGCAGCCCTGTAAGCAATTATGCTCCTCAAAAAGTAGAACTGGGCATTTGTCCCTTTAGCACTGCTAGAGGAATTGGTCAGCAAATGGTTTTTTAATGAATTTTGAAATCATATTGCCTTTCTACCTTATTCATTTGTAAATCACCTATAGGGCTTCAAAACATGCATAAATAATTGACAAGAAGTTTATGCCCACAAAAATATCAATGGTGGAGAAATTACCAGGGTTTAAAAAGGTGTGTTTTGGTTCATTATTTTCTGTATTATTTTCTTATAGAGAACCCAGAACTAGGTTATATGAATGTAACTGTGAGAAGCTGTTCCTGGTATCCTTTTCTTATCTAAAGTTGAAAAGAGTACAAGCTAGGAAGCTGGGTAAAGTCATTTATTTTTTTCTTCCACAAATAATGTGTAAGAGATTTCTGGGACAAAGGTCCAGGTGGATGTTTCATAACTTCAGAGGAAGAACTTCTTTGTGGGAGTTTCACCGTCGAAGTTAACTTGAAGTACTCTGGATTTAACTCAGTTGGTCATAGCGGTTTTTGCCTTGCATATGGGATTTATTTATTTTATCCAAAACGTGTTTATTGGGATGGTTTCCCTTTCTTCTTGATACCGGGTGCTTTTAGTGCTGCTTCCGTCTGAAAGAGCATCCTTCTGTAAGCCTTGCTTTTCCTCCTGTAAGCTGCCAGAGGACAGTAGGGCAGCCAACATACAAAACTACTGTTTGTGCATGGCTAAAGACGGTGGTGATTTTATAGCATCCTGGGCATTTTACATCCATGAAATAGGGATTGGGGCTCTTTTGTTTCCTCTTCTCCTCTTCTGGAGAGGGATGAAGAAGATCCTTTGCGAGAGGCATGTTCTCGTGAGGAGGTCGTCACTGCTGGAAAGGGTGCATATGGGATTTATAACAAAGACATTGATAGACAACATACGTTCTGGCAATGGTTTCACCCTTAAGGAAATGGTCCAGTTGGGGATGCCCTAAAACTTCATCTCCTGAGCATCATTTCTGGGAGATGTTAACAGAAGTACTGTACACACACACAGAGGGTGTTCCCTGGACAAGTATGTTGGGAAGTACATCTTTACTAAGCACTTAATAAAAATCATAGCCTTGGATATTTACTAAGCACAAAGGCATATGAAAGTCTATCTGGAGAGTCCATTTATAATGAAATCTAGCTGACTTTTTCCCTCCAAATTATTGGACAAACTACAATGTCACCTTCCACTCCCATCCTATTTAAATTTGGTTTCTCCCCAAAGCTTTACTTCTTCATCCATTCAGTTGGCAAATTTGCATTCCCTGACACTGTGCTAGACACAGAGGTGTGGGTCACAGCCTGTCCTCAGTAGCTCATGGTCTACTGGTGGATAGATAAATACTGATGGATACAGAAGATTGGGATGTAAGCTGTAAGGGAAGCACTCGCTGGGGGCTGTCAAGCAGACCAGGCAAGACCAGTGGTCCAGTAAAGAAGATCCAGGCAATGAGAAGTGTGTGAGGGCCATTGAATCAGGCTAAAGGTGAAGTTCGGCTTGATTAGGGTTTGCACAGGGCACTAGAGGGGAATGACATGAAAGAAGCAAGATATGGTATGAAAGAAGCATGAAGAACCTTACAGTGAATCCCCTATGCATGAAAGAGTTCCGTTCCAAGTGCTCACTTGTAAGTCCAATTTATTTGTAAGTCAAGGTTAGCCTAGGTACCCAACTAACACAATCAGAGGGCAAGTTGAAATGTAACTTAAAACTAACATTGGTGGAATGCACTTGTTTTTTAAATAAAAAGATTTTAATGGTAAAAAATAAAAGTAACCACTATGAAAATGGTGTTTTCATAGTTTCGGGGGTGGGGTGGATAAGAGTGGGCCTGGTCAGCAATGACTCTGGCCCTGATATCAATGATCAAGCAAATTACAGGTGCTCAATAAATATTTATCCAAAGAAGGCAGAAGGAAGGAAATTCACTTGATTTCGTGGAAGGGGACAAGGAAGCCTCTGCAAAGCCTCTCCAGGGAGCAACTAACTACACAGCCCAGTGCTCTCTCTTTTTTGCAGCTTCCCATCCAGGTGTCTTTGACTTCTTTAACTGTCTCCCTCCCAGACTCCAGGTCAACCCTCTTCAGGTTGCATCAGTGGAATGCCTGTTTGCATTTTTGGAAGTTCACAGCTTGAAGGTTCTTAAGTAGGGGACTTACTATATTTTTAAGAGATTTTTGCCTCTGGTTTTCTAGAACAGACTTGATGACTGGGTTTATTAATCTTCATTGGGCTCTTCATTTCTTTCCAGCAGCAGAGAAGGAAGGCTCACCGGGGTGACTCAGAATATGGGGAACCAGTTTCCAAAGCTGTAAGAGTTGGTCAGAACAGGAGGCAGCTCTTGAGGCCTCTGGAAACTCCCCTGAGAGTGATGAGTACTCTTGATAACACAAATTTTCCCCTCTGGCAATTGTTTGTGATATAGCACAGCCACTTATGCTTTTATTCCTCCACCGCTGCCCACTCCTTCAAATGTGGGCATTCAGCTCACCATGGCTCTGCTTAGAAATTCCTGTAGAAAACTATATCCATGTCATGAACTGTCATTATTGACAAATGGTGACATTGAATCCCAGATTCTTTCTAGTTCTCTAGATTCTGGCTGCATAACAATGTTTCTCCCAAGTAATTTTTAATTTTTGTCAGTTATGCATGTATGCATTTATTTGTAAGATGATAAGTAATTAGAAGAGAAATAAAATATTCATAAATAGTGTCATGTCTTATCAGGTCTTAGAACAGGGAACACCATAGTAAAATGATGTGGGGAAAAGAAAACTGTAGGTTATTTTTTCCTGTATCTGTTAATATAAAATGATGGGGTTGGACTAGTTGGTCTCTGAGGTCCCTTCTAGCGCTAATGTGATCTCTTAGATTCTATGCAGTGGTAGATGATTGTGGACAGTAGAGGTGGAGTATAATTGCCTCAATTGGATCTTTGTCTCTCACTGACTCTCTGGGAAATGGTGGGTGTGCATTTTGTTTGTTGTTAAGACTGGAAAATGTGAGCAATCATTATTGGCAACATCCACAGAATTTCCCCTGTGGTGTAAAATACAGATGAGACTTCTATCATATTATCTCTTGATAACAGAAATGTGTGATGGCTGAAATTCTCTAAGGGGTTCAGTGAGATTGTGCTTCTGGTCATCCTGGCTTGACTTGTCTATGGGATGCCCAGGCCTTGGGGGCTGGTTCCAATGATCAATTTATTCATCCATCTGACAAATCTTTATTGAACATCAGTCATGTGTTGAGCATGGTGTTACGAGCTGTGGACTCAAGGGTGAATAAGAGCTTACATCATAGGGGAGCATGTATTTGCATTCCGTTCAGCAGACATCTATTGGATGCTGAGAATGTGCTCTGCTTTTGACACACAGAGGCAAATAAGAATGAGAAAAATGGCAGTTCAGTGGTTAAGATTTCACCTTCCAATATTGCTTCTGTTTTATGTTTTTTTTTTTTTTTGGCCATGAGGCAGGTAGGATCTCAGCTCCCCAACTAGGGGAGCCTTGTAAAATTTTTGTGTAAATTACACTGCCTCCATCCAAGCCATGATCTTGCACCTTGCACGTGTTAGCCAATATTGTCTTTCCAAAGAAAAACCTGATTTGCTTTTTTTCCTTTTTTTAGTTGGAGTACACTTGGTTTATGCAGCTATGTCAGTTTCTACTGTACAGAAAAGTGAACCAACTATACATATATATGCATCCCTTCCTTTTTGTACTTCCTTCCTATTTAGGTCACCACAGAGCACGGAGTATAGTTCCCTGTGCTATACAGTAGGTTCTCACTAGTTATCTATTTTATACATAGTATCACTAGTGTATGTCTGTCAATCCCCTTCTCCCAGTTCATCCCACTCCACCATCTGCTTTTTTTACAACAAAGAATTAACTCTTCAAAGACAAGTCTCCTGCCTTTTTACTGTTGTGCTCCTGACATTCTACAAAGAGCCTCCAACAGGAAACTCTTACCAAATACAAACATAATTAAATTCGGCTCTCACCTCTCCATCTGTTGGAGTTTCTTCTTTTGCACACTTCTGCCTCGCCAGGCTTTCTCTAATCCTAAAATCCTCTATTCTACCTGGGTTCCCCTTCTCTTTCTCACCTCTCTAATTCAACAGCACTGTCTTTCTAAGAGAGCAGCTCTCTGCCTTTATCACAGTGTCTGGTCCAAAGCAGATATCTAAGGTAAATTCGATGAATAAAGGAATCCTTACATGATTATATGAGTAGAGTCACGAGTCCTTGTCAGAGGACATTTCCTGGAAAATGCAAGCATTTGCAGCCTATTTGTACCTCCCAACTGAATTTTATGTGGCAGGAAATGAACAGCTGATTTGGGTCAGAAGGGATTCGTAAAGTTAATCTGGTTCATTCCTCTGAGATGCTCTGGAAAGCCAGTGAATTTGGGCAACGGTTCACCTTCTACTGGACGCTGGCAATGCACAGTAGCATTCTAAACATAAAGAACTTGATAATAGAAAGAATGCTTCAGCTTTTACAGTTGCTTTAAGTTTTAAGTCTTTCCCAAGTTTTAAGTCATTTTTAAGTTTTAAGTCTTTCCCAAACCTTATATTTAAGTCTTTCCCAAACCTTTCTTCCTTCTAATATCTACTAACTTCATACTGATCCAATGTGTCAATCAATAGAGTTTGGAAAATGTCAGCCTAAGCAGGCCTTCACTATTTGTGCAATTCAACTTTTACAAAGTGAATAAAATTTATTTCAATGAATATTCTCCCTGCTGTCTGAACCAATGAGGTTCAGAGGAACCTTAAAATGACATTTTCTTTTTAACCCACCAGAGCAGAAGTAGGTTTTAACATCCCCCTTGTCAGAGTCAGTCTTGCCTTTCGTTAGAGGGGAGGATAAAAAAGGAGGTAATTACATAGTGATGGGAGAGCTATTCATTTTTCTCCCATTGAGCACCAATGTCAGTCTTCTCAAACAAAGGGGCTATTGAAACAGTGAATTATAAAGTTGATTTTTACCAACTTCTGGGCACCAGCTGGGATCAGTAGGAAAGGGTCTCTAGTACAGCGGAAGGTACTTATAGCCAGAGGTCTCTTATTGTTTCCTTCAAGCACTTCATGTAGTTATTCTGCATGCCATTTGTTCCTTCCATAAACATACCCTGCTTGCCTGTATCCAGGCTGTCAAAACCCATCTGTGGCCTCCTTGAGTGAGTGAAGATTGAACAAACTCAGGTGCCATTTTGCTCTCCACTGTTGGGACATTCATTATGTCCCGTGCACCAAGCTGTGTGCTTGCATTGTCTTGCAAAATCCTCACAGTTACCTTGGAGATGATTCTCATAATGATGTTACAACTCTGGAAACTGAGGCTAAGAGATGTGGTCACACGCGGCAGTTATTAGGGGTCAGTGTCAAAGTTCTAACCCGGGACATATCCTCTTTGTGGCTCATGGCTTTTGCGATTGGGCAGGGTGATGTCATGGGTAGAAAACGCAAGCGTTCAACTTGTGCTCAGGTTCAAGGGTAAGTTGGTCTGGAACAAACAGCCTCCAGCCCTTTGTGTGTGTTTTTGGGGAGCTATCACTCAGTTGCAGGAACTGCAGAGGAACTTTTCCATCCTATCTCATGCAAATTCCCTCATAGCTGCACTGGCTTTGTAAAGAATTATATTTCCTGCTGCAGTGATTAGATAGTCAGGCTCATTTAAGCCCTATCAGCCAGAACTTAGCCCTGTGTTTTGCTGGTAAATTTGTGAATAAGCTCTTCAAGCCAGCTTCTCCCCTCCCTTGTTTTTTTGCTGTGGGATAATAATTCAGGCTCTTTGTTTTCCATTTACTTCCATCGGCATTATTTCCTTTGAGATGTGCCTATTGTCTTGCTGGGAAAAAAGGTGGTTTCATCCCCATGAGTGAGTGGCAGAACTGAGGATCAGAGGCACCTAAGAGCGGGGTTGAAGGTCACACAGATTAGCACCCTATGAACCCTGCCATCCTAGTACTTGCCAAATAGTAAGGTATCCTTTTTTAGCTGTCTCTTTTCCCCATGGTTCTAAGAGTATCTTGCAGGCAGAAATGTCTTTCACTTGTGTTTTCCTGAGATATAACCAAGAGGACCAGTTCAGTTCAGTTGCTCAACATGTCCGACTCTTTGCAATCCTTGGACTGCAGCACGCCAGGCCTCCTTGTCCTTCAACAACTCCCAGGGTTTACTCAAACTCATGTCCATTGAGTCAGTGATGCCATCCAACCATTTCATCCTCTGTGAGTACGGATCATATCAATCTGTAATAAATTAGAGAAATGGATCTTTGAAAGGAATCATGACTCCTGAATTTTTATCTCTTCAGACTTATATATCTAAATGCCAGCCTGACATCGCCACATGGATGCTGCAGGCATCATAACAATAACGTGACCAAAGAAAAACTCTTGATTTTCCTTTACAAACCTGTTTTCCCCTGAACTTTGCCCACCAAATAACTTTATGCTTTTTCATGCCAGAACTCTGAGTTATCTTTGAGTTTTCCTTTTTTTTACAAATTTTTTTTTAAATGTAGACCATTTTTTTAAAAAAAGTCTTTACTGAATTTATTACAATATCACTTCTGCTTCGTGTTTTGGATTTTTGACCTCAGGGCATGTGGGATCTTGGCTCCTTGACCAGGGATTGAACCCACAGCCCCCTGCATTAGAAGGCGAAGTCCCAACCACTGGACCACTAGGAAAGTCTGAATTTTTTTCTTTCTTCCACCTTCCAGGTCCCATTGGCCACAAAGTCCCCTTGATTTTCTGTTAAAATACATCTAGAATTTTCTACTTTTAATTATTTCCTCCTTCCCACCTTAGTTTAGGCCACCATCTTCTCTTACCTGAATCACGGCAAATCTTTTTCTCTCTGGTCTCTCTTTTACTCTTGTCAGACTACGATGCATTCCCCATGAAGCACTCAGAGTGATCTTTTAAAAATCGTAAAAGAGAGAATTCTCTTGTGGCCCAGTGGTCAGAACTCTGTGATTCCAATGCATGGAGCACATGTTCCATCCCAGGCCAGGGAATTAAGATCCTGAATGTGGCATGGCATGGCCAGAGAAAAAAGCAAATAAGACTAAATCACTTTCTGCTTAAAGCTCTTTGCGAGTCTCCCTTATCACTGAAAAAAACAAAAAACAAAACTTTTCCCATGGCTTGTGAAACCCTCTGTGATCTGCCTCCTCCACCCTCTTCGACAGTGCTCTTTAGCACTCTCCAAACTCCAGCCATGCTAACCTTGATATGCCTTAAGCTTTCTAAGCTCACTGGCCTAAGGGCCTTTGCGTTGGCTATTCCCCTTGTCGGGAACATCTTATTCCATCATTTTGGTTATGTGACTGGTTTCTTTTCATGCAAATCTCAGCCTAAATGTGACCTTTTTAGAGAGGATAGTCTTCTTTTAATACCCATCAGTTTAAAGTAGTCAAATAACTTTTCAAAGGATCATAAGTCTCTCTTTAAACAACGCTTATCCTGAAATTCATCTTGTTTCTTTTGTCTATTTCTTCCTCCACCCGCTTTTAACTCCCTGTATTATGAGTTCCTGGGGAACAGGAACGCTCCTGTTTTGTCATTGCTGTTTCTTTGTGTAGTGCCTGGGCTACAGTTGAGCCCCATGAAAATTTATGCCTCGGGTCTCAGAGGTGTCACTTTACACTCAATAGTGATTATTGCTATTTCCAGCAGGGTAGATGGTCAAGGACTAGAAGGAAGTTGTCTAAATTAATTTTTGAACAGCCTGGGATGAGATCCATTATTATCCTTTATTTTTTCATAGACAGCAACTGACACTCAGGCTTCCCAGGTGGTGCCGTGGTGAAGAACCTGCCTATTATTGCAGGAGACGAAAGAGACTCAGGTTCAATTCCTGGGTCAGGAGGATCCCCTGGAGAAGGAAATGGCTCCCCACTCCAGTATTCTTGCCTGGGAAATCCCATAGACAGAGGAGCTTGGTGGGCTACTGTCCATGGGGTTGCAAAGAGTCGGACACGACTGGGCAAGTGAGAACACACGCACTCATGCTACCGACACGCAGGGTGATTAGGCAACTTGTTTAAGATCAACAGGCACAAGGACCAGTTAGACTCGGAAGGTGAGAGAAAGAAGAGAATCAAGAATAATTCAGGTAACTTCCTTGGGGGTCCAGTGGTTAAAACTCTGTGCTCCCAAAGCAGGGGCCCAGGTTTGATCCTGGTCGGGGGACTAGATCCCACAAGCCACAACTAAAAGTTCAAATGCCGCAACTAAAGACCCAGTGCAGCCAAATAAGTAAATAAAAATAAGCTTTTTTTTTTTAAATTAAAAATAATCAATCAGATTTCGGTGTAAGAAACCATGATATTGTTTCCTGAGATGGGAATCCAGGAGGAAGCAAGTTTTCAAGAGTAAATCAAGATTTATCTTTTGGTCATATTATTTTTTGCGATGTTCAAAGACCCCCACTTCATCCTAGTGAGAAGGTTGTGATCTGAGCTCATGTCTTTGAACTCCAAACATCATGCTGCCTTTCTCAACAGGGTTTTGAACTTTCACAGTATCCTTCCTTTTCTGCAACTAGAGTGCTCCATCTAAGTAATTTTCCATACATATTTAGAGAGCTGGTCGGCCACGCATTTCTGCAGTCTGTAGATAAGAAAGATAATATTCCAACTGGGAAGTGTAAGTGATACCCCTTAAAAGGGAGCCAAGGAGGCAGATTGCTTTGTGCACTCATGGCTGATAAATGGGGCCTTTGAAGGCTGGGGAAGAAGTGAATTTCATGGTCCGAATGGGGAAGACGGACTACACAGGAAGGGTAACTTTCCCCTGAGCCCGGGGCTCTGATAATGATGTCACCCTCGAATGCAGACAGGGTTTTACAGTTTCCAAAGCATTTCACATAGCTTAGTGTATGTGAACCTCACAACAACAGGCAAGATGGGATGTTTTATTCCTGAGAAGCAAAATAGCAAACTGAGGATCAAGAGAATTCAGTGGTAGTACAAGATGACAGAGTTAAAAATGGGATGGGACCATCCTTTAACGCCAGTCTTCCAGCTAAGCCCCAGCCTCTACATGCTGCTTCCCCCACAAAAACCCTGTGGTTTCTCTTCTTGGTGCCCCTGCAGGGGACCGCTTCCCTCTGTCCCTCTACATATCTCTGTATTCTGCCCACCTCAGTTCTGGAGTTCACTTTCTTGCCAGGTCGGCAAACCTGCATTTATAACTCCTCAGGGTCTCTGTTGAGGACTTAGCTATTAGTCAGCTTTGTGCATGCGTGTTAAGTCTCTTCAGTCGTATCCGACTCTTTACGACCCCACGGACTGTAGCCCCCAGGCTCCTTCCTCTGTCCATGGGGTTCTCCAGGTAAGAACACTGGAGTGGGTTGTCATGTTCTCTTCCAGGAGATCTTCCCGACCCAGGGATCAAACCCATATCTCTTATGTCTCTTGCACTGGCAGGTGGATTCTTTACCTCTAGTGTCACCTGGGAAACCCATCAGTCATCTTCAGGAAAGTGTTACCGAGACATGAAATCACTAGGAGTGGTCAGGGAGATGTGAGTTAGTTGGTTGGACAACGAATAACTCTGTTTCTCCTGCTCTAAATCAATGGTTCTCAAACTTCACTCAGCATAAGAATCATGTGGAGATTGTTAAAACCAGGCTTACTGGGTCCCACCGATGCTGGTAGAGTAGGTCTTGGGGGAGCACCTGAGAATTTGCACATAATACTCTTGCTCCAGGACTGCCCAGGTGACCCAGCGGTAAAGAAACTGCCTGCCAGGGCTGGAGACCTGGATTCAATCCCTGGGTTGGGAAGATCCCCTGGAGGAGGAAATGGCAACCCACTCCAGGATTCTTGCCTGGAGAATCCCGTGGACAGAGGAGCCTGGCGGGCTACGGTCCATAGCGTGGCAAAGAGTCAGACATGCCTGAAGTGACCGAGGACACATGCATGCACAACCTCTCTGGAGGAGCAATCGGCAATTCCAGTTAAACTCTAAACAGTGTTTGCTGTGGGTTTGATGTATATGGCCTTTATCATGTTGAGTAGATTCCCTCTATGCCCACTTTCTGGAGAGTTTTTATCAGATACACACTACTATGTATGAAATAGATTATTAACAACCTGCTGTAAAGCACAAGGAACTCAACTCAATACTCTGTAATGACCTCTAAGAGAAAAGGCTCTTCTACAAAAGGAGTGGATATATGCATATGTATAACTGATTCACTTTTTTGCACACATGCAACTAACACAACATTATAAAGCAACTATATTCCAAAACATTGCTTTTAAAAAGTCTAAAATGTATGCTTTGACCAAGAGTTACACTTCTGGGACCTTTTTCTTAAAGATGTAATTGTGAAGATGATCAAAATATTCAGGCCCTATGTGCCTGGCATTGCAGGAACTCTAAATCTCTGTAAAACGAGCTGTTGAATGGAAGGATGCTCATTGCTAAAGTGTTCATAATAGGGAAAAATTGGATGCGGGTCTAAATGTACAAATGTTAAAAGGGATTGATGGAATTTGATTGGAAGCCAGGCAAGATTAAAGTGTTAGAAAGGATGACATGACAAAATAGCAATATGAGAAACCATCGGTATGACTTTGCTTCATTATATATTTTCAAAGGCAGTAACAGTGTGGGGATATCAGTTAAATCTTGTTTGTAATGACTAGTGTTTTCTATGTTTGGTTTGTGATAAGCATATGTTATTTGTGTTATTAAACAAAACCTTAAATTATATCAGCATAAAAGGCTAACTCTTTAGCTCAGAGCCCAACTCTGTGATTCAGGGCCTTCTTTTGGAACTACCACCTTGGAGGAGGCAAGAGATTTTAGGTACGGAGGGAGGAATGTCTTCTGCCTTTGAGGAGACTTTTGCAATCCCCAGTTAATGGAAACCAGATGTGTTTGGACCCCGGCTTTCCAGCTGGGTTACTCTTTATCTTGGAGCGTTGCTTTAACTCCAGTGCAAGCGGTCCTTCCTGTGCGGCTGATGTGCAAGGCTGGTTTTTAGTGGAGGTGAGCACCTTGCGGCTGTAAACATTAACCTGATTGGGCATCGTTTCGAAGTCAGCTTGGGCAAATTGTGTACATCTCCTTTGAAACTTTTAAATTAGTTGGTCAATATTAACCAGCAAGGATTTGTTTGATCAACATTTCAAGGGAGGTTATTGATTACTCTTTGATGATTTAAAAAATAGCAAAGACATTGGTATTTGCTTTTTCCTTGAAAAAAAAAAAAAGTCACCACAAATAATCTCTATAGGAGACATGACACTATAAGCCTGAAACTTTATGCATCTGGACTGTAAAAATGAATAATGCTACTTCTGGTTGACTGAACTGTGGGATAATATCTCTTTATTTTGCAAGGATTTTCCTGGAGTAAGTAATTGATTTTATAATCATTAAAAATGGGATAAAATATGAACTTGTTAAGAAAGAAAATGTTATTAGGGAAAAGAAGAAATTAGGTAAGTAGAAAATTGAGAATCTAGAAATGGCATGTATATAGAGCCTGATGGTCATTGTGTGATGATTGATAAACTGCCTCAAGGATTTGCCTTAGTTTCTAAATCTATGCATTGTGTGGATTTTGAAGTGAGATTTTCAAGTTAGGGTTTTTTTTTTTTTTTATCAGTTATATAACTTGGAGAAAATCCTCAATATTTTTAGACTGCAGTTACCTTATTGCTAACAAGAACCCAGAGCTTCATATTATATAGGCCCCTGGTCAGTAAAAGTTTGCTTATGATAATGGTGCTGATATTTACATGAAATCTGGACAAACCTTTTCCCTATCACATAGATTCACTACATAAACCAGAGAATTGAAAATGCATTTATAAATATTATTTGCATTATGAACAGTAATAAAATATCAATCAATTGGGAAGTAGTTAAAAAGAAAAAAAAAAAAAAAAAAACCCTTTAGTTCCACCATTTCATCCCTGAAAGATATTAGTATATTTTATAAACAAAGGATTGTAAGGTTAGAAAAGTTAAAAACTCTCATTCCAGGTTGGAGATTGGATGAGAAGACTTTTTGTTTCCCTTCAACTCTGGAATCCCTTGATTTCAAGGGGCTAGAAAATTCAGCTTGGAGATATCCTGTTTTCCTGGTATTTTTGAGGTTTAACTCTGAAAAAACTAATGAAACATTGTTACCACAAAAACTTGGCCTTGATTTTTATTAGAATTGGTTGAAGTTGCAGCTTTATCTATCCAACATTTAACAAATATTTCATTATATTAAATATTTATATGCATTTGGAACTAAGTACTGGGGATACAGTTGTGAACAACAATAACAAAAAATATATAATCTCTGCTTTTGTGGGCATTGTAATCTGATTCAGGAAAACAGACTTCAAATAAGGAATCATATACATAAAAACACAGAGTTCCAAACTGTAAGAGAGAATCATAAGGAAACACAGAGCCTTCTCAGAGACAGCATAACTTGGGGGCTATTTAATCAAGGAGTCAGAGAAAGGCTTTTGAGTGATGTTCGTGATGGAGGATAGGTAGATAGTAACAAGCCTGTAGGATGGAATTAGCTTAGAGTGACTGCATTAATTTACAATCTCACCAATAGTGTACAATGTTTCTCTTTTCTCCACATCTTAGCCTACATTTGTTGTCTGTATCCTTTACGATTATAGCCATTCTGACAGCTGTTGGGTGGTATCTCATAGTGGATTTGGTTTGCATTTCTCTAACTATTAGTGACGTTGAGCATCTTTTTCATGTGGTGTGTTCCCTTTGGAAAAATGTCTATTCAGGTCTTCTGTCCATTTTTTAATCAGATTGGAGTGAAGTTAGTTTAGAGGAATAGGTGAAGATGGGAATTAAGATCCTGAAGTGAGAAATAACTTGGTGTGTTTGAGGATATGGAAGCAGAGTGGTGTGGTTAGGGCCTGGAAGTTGGCAGGACATGCCCTGGCAAGGGGCCCTTGCTGGGTATGGTAAGTTATAGTAGGTTCCCTACATATGAATGAGTTCCATTCCAAGAGCAAGTTCATAAGC
This sequence comes from Muntiacus reevesi, assembly GCF_963930625.1. Classification (NCBI taxonomy): domain Eukaryota; kingdom Metazoa; phylum Chordata; class Mammalia; order Artiodactyla; family Cervidae; genus Muntiacus; species Muntiacus reevesi. Next base: position 66,049,054 of record NC_089260.1, read on the forward strand.
CCAGTTCATAAATCCCACAAAGTTAGCTTAGCCTGGGTACCCAGCTAACACAATGGGCTATACAGTACTGTACTATAATAGGTCTATCATACTTTTCACACAAATAATGCAAACATAAATAGAAAGACAAAAAACAAAGAAAACATGTTTAATCTTACAGTACAGTACCTTCTAAAGTACAGTAGGACAGTACGGCAGCTGGCATACAGGCGTTGGCATGCTTGTTTGCATCTTTGAAAGTTTGAAACTTGAAGGTTTGTATGTAGGGGACTTACTGTATTTGGATAATATCTGAAATGCAAAAGTGGGCATTGAAGTGTTTTTAGTGAATAATCGGCCTTATCAACTAACACATTCAGAGAAGAGAATCTCTGCTGCTATATGGAGATTGGATCAAAGAAAGTGAAAGGACAAGGATAGATGCAGAAAGAACAGTGAGAAGGCTCCCAGGTGGTCCAGAAAAAATGATGACATCTTGACTTAAGGTAGGGTCATTGAAGAGTTGAAAAGTGGGAGATTCGAGTATTTTGGAATTCAACTTGATAAGAATTTATGAGAAACTTAGCCTGAAGGTTAGGGAGAAGGAGAATGTTTCTCATACCTCTGGTTTAAGAAACTTGCTGGATGGCAGTTCTTGTCACTGAGAGAGGAGGACAAAGGGGAGGTTTGGGGGTTCGATGAAGCTTTCAGTTTGGAACAGGTTGAGTATGAGAAAGTGTGATATGTCTAAGTGGAGATGTTCAGTAGCAGTTGAATATACAAATCTGGCAATTGCATGTATATCTCATTTCTTCTGAGAACCAATGAGATTCTCTAATGCTTTAGTAATTTATACTGAGCTACATCTAATAGGCATCTGTGAGGCAATACTTGGTGGCTCAGATGGTAAAGAATCTGCCTGCCATGCAATCCCTGGGCTGGGAAGACCCTCTAGAGAAGGGAATGGCTACCCATGCCAGTATTCTTGGGCTTCCCTGGTGGCTCAGACGGTAAAGAATCCATTCACGGGGTTGCAAAGTGTTGGATACAACTGAGTGACTAACACTTTTTTTACTTTCATGAGGTAATACAAGGCAATTTCCAAATATTATCTTATCTTGGACTGATAGGCAGTGAAATGTTCTCTAATTTCAGTTGAGCAAACTGGGACCCAAAGACGTTAAACATCTGAGATAATGCACATATTTTGGAATTAAGTAAAGTCTGCTAATAACAGATGAAACAAAGATTCAAACCCGGGTCTTGTTCTAGTCCGGATCTATATCTTCTTATGCCATTTCTGCTGTGAACTTCCTTCCCTTCCTTCCTTTTTTCCTTCTTCCTTCCTTGTTTCCCTCCCTCTTATATATCTATCATCCATCTATCTCTATCATCATCTTTATTATCATCTATCATCTCACTTTATACAATTTCTCTTTCTGGGTTTTTTTAAAGGCTATCTATCTATCTGTCCATCCATTTCCCCAGGAATAACTATATCTCTTCCAATATGAAGGGACTTTAGATGTCATTAATCTGTATGGGTAAGGATATTGAGGCCCAGAGGAGAGAAACCTTTAGCTCAGTGGCACTGGTTAATATCCCACTTCTGCTCATAGCATCCCTCCCTCCCACTTATCCAATATTTTTCATCACTGTGGCTCCTTAGGGAGAAGAAGTTAAGCCCCAAGAACACTGCCAGGCCTTGCTAGGTAGAGTTTGCGTCTATTTCCAGCATATCCTTCCCATGGTGTTTAAAAGCATAAAAAAAAAAAAAAAAAAAAAAAAAGCATGGGGCTCTCCCTTGCAGTCCTGCAGGCTGAAAGTATCAGCAGGTGGCCTCTTTCAAGGAATCTACAGTCAGTCCGCTAACACGCAGCTTGTCTCCCCTGCTGCTGCGACAAGACAGAGAATGAGTTTATAACCGGGACAAGATGGTGATCAAAGGAAAACTTAGAGTAAGAGTTCCAGAAAATCTCTCGTCTGATTGATTTATAGGTAGAGAAAGTGGAAACTGTCAGCCTCAAGCCTGCATGCAAATTTGGCAATCTGCCAGGAGTTAACCCTTTGGGAGCTGCTAGACAACAGGGTTTCAGAACAGGAGAGGAGCATCAGAAGAGAGGTACCAGAAGGATGCTCTTCCCACCAGCCCTGCTCATTCCTGACTCATCTCTGCTTTGAATTCTCTCCAAAACTCAATGGCATGAAATGAAGAATTTAAAAAAAAAGGACAGAAAGAAAGAAAGGGAAAAAGGGTAAATCCACTTTTCATTTTTACACTGACTACATTTAACCCAGGAGTCAAATAGATACTAAGGAGCTCAATGGTTAAGTCTCTTGGCTGATTACTATAGCACATATCTATCAAGTGCCTGCCAAGTACTAGGCATCACCAGGGCACTAGGGAATCAACTGTGAAAAAGACCATTTTCTCTGTGCTGTAGCTCTGAGCTCCATGGTTCATCCTATTTATACTCCCACTCTCCTTCACATCAGACCCCAGACTAATCTCCTGGTCAAAGGTCTTGGCCTGTGCTCTGGCCTTTGTTGAGAAGGTCCTACTGTGCCCTGATCTGCCAGTGAAACATCTGTTTACCCTTCTCATCTTATCTCCAGTAATGACTGCCCAGGCTTCTTATCAGGGGCAAAGCCTGATGTTACGGAAAACATTTGAAGACATCCCCTTAGAAACTTGACTTCAAATTAAAGCTGCCACATTCCACCCAGCAGACTAGATTTGAAGAGATAAAAGATATAACTACCCCCCCCCCAAAGAGATGACAATCAATTGGAATGGAGGTAATTGAAATTGAAACTGGCACTGTATCACAATAGGTGCAGTGATGGTGTGCAGTGATGATGTGCAGTGATGCAGGTGAGCCTGCATATTGGGAGAACACAAAGGAGAGATCATTAGTCCAGACTAGGCTTACTGGGGAGGTCAAAGGAGGCTTCCTGGAGGAGGTATCATACAAGTGAGTGGTACAGAATGGGTAGAATTTAGCAAGCAAAAATGATGGGAAAAGAGCAGGTGCAAATACAAGGGGTCTGGAGAGATTGCAGCCTGTTCAGGCAACTGCTGCTAGTCCAGCCTGCCTGGGGAGTAGGACACGCATTGAGAAAAGTGCTGAGAACCAGGAAAGGAGAAGGGGATGCTGGTGCTGGTGGAGTGTAGATCGTAGAAGTTCTGATGTCTTACTTGGAGTTTGGGTTGATCCTAAAGGCTTGTGACAACATCTCTTTTTTCTCCTCTCTTCTCTCTCTTATTTTTTAAATGGGAAGATAATTGCTTTACAATGATAAATGCTTTATAATACCATATATCCCCTCCCTCTTGAGCCTCTCTCAGTTATAGTGAAGTGGATGAAGCTAGAGCCTGTTATATAGAGTGAAGTAAGTCAGAAAGAGAAAAAAATATTGTATATTAGCTCATATAAATGGAACCTAGAAAAATAGTACTGATGAATCTATTTACAGAGAAGAAATGCAGACGCAGACATAGAAAACAGTCTGATGAACACAGTGGGAGAAGGGTAGGCTGGGATGAATTGAGAGAGTACCACTGACATGTATTCGCTATCATGTGCAAAATAGGCAGCTGGCAGGAAGCTGCTGTGTAGCCTGGTGCTCTGTGACATCCCCCTTTCCTTTTGATGAGTAAAAGTATTGGGTTTTGCCATAAGATACTATGGAAAAATCCAAGAGAACTCTTTGGCCACCCCAATGTTAACAAACTAATGCCCCAACATCTCAGGATGCCAAAACTTGATCTAAGGTTCATAGTTCTTTTTCTCATGTCTTCACAAAACCACAAAACCACAAAACCACAGAGGTGAGCAACATTCACATGAAAAGGACCCCCTTTCCTACCCTCCTGTGACCTCCTGTCCCCTACCTGTCCAGTCCTAGGGAGAAGCTGCAACTCACAGACATGCAGCTGTCCTGGGCTATAAACGCGACACCGCCCCCGACCCCCATCCCGAACCCCTGTTATTAGTGTAGCTCTGAGCATGCCGAGTAAATACCCTCCTCTTAGGAGTTGCATGAGAAACAGCCCAGAAAAAATAATAAGTTCAGTTCAGTTCAATCTCTCAGTTGTGTCCAACTCTTTGCGACCCCATGAATCGCGGCATGCCAGGCCTCCCTGTCCATCACCAACTCCTGGAGTTTACTCAAACTCATGTTGAACAAGTCGGTGATGCCATCTAGCCATCTCATCCTCTGTTGTCCCCTCTCCTCCTGCTCCCAATCCCTCCCAGGATCAGAATCTTTTCCAACGAGTCAACTCTTCACATGAGGTGGCCAAAGTATTGGAGTTTCAGCTTCAACATCAGTCCTTCCAATGAACACCCAGGACTTATCTCTTTTAGGATGGACTGGTTGAATCTGTTTGCAGTACAAGGGACTCTCAAGAGTCTTCTCCAACACCACAGTTCAAAAGCATCAATTTTTCGGCGCTCAACTTTCTTCAAGTCCAACTCTCACATCCATACATGACCACTGAAAAAATCATAGCCTTGACTAGACAGACCTTTGTTGGCAAAGCAATATCTCTGCTTTTTAATATGCTGTCTAGGTTAGTCATAACTTTCCTTCTAAGGAGTAAGCGTATTTTAATTTCATGGCTGCAATCACCATCTGCAGTGATTTTGGATGCTGTGAAAGTACTGCACTCAATATGCCAGCAAATTTGGGAAACTCAGCAGTGACCACAGGACTGGAAAAGGTCAGTTTTCATTCCAATCCCAAAGAATGTTCAAACTAGCGGACAATTGCACTCGTCTCACAAGCTAGTAAAGAAAAATCATATTAAGATCTAAAAGATGCAATTTAGGTTTCCTGTGGTTGTGGAGATGCTAGTGATGTGGTGATTACTGATGTTGGGCAAGTACAGTGCAGCAGGGGACCCTGTAATTGGAGATCCCAGGCTGTGGGCAGTAGAGAAAGGTGAACACCTGGCAAAAGGCCTGCGTGCACTGCTAGACTGGGCTTGGGGGTCACTGGTGCATGGCACCCGTTCTAGGGGCCATGTATTTCAGGGGTAGAAGGGGCTAACGAGAGTGGTGAGTCCAGAGAGTTTCGTCTTGTGGTTATGTTCAGCATATTCAGAGCTGTCTAATGTCTGACCCTGAAAAATAAGGAACCTACCTTTGAGGATCAGTGGAACCATTAAGAAAAATCCTGTGGCCACTCTCTCAACTATCAACAGCTAGGAAAGTCTAGAAGAGTTGTTGCCAGAGATGAGTCTGGCACTAAGTATGTGAATACAAGAAAATCACTCATCTCTCTCAGCCTCATTTTTCTCATATGTCAAATGGGAGCAATCATCTTTATTGACAGGGTTGTCAAAAAGTTTAAATGAGAAACTAGGCATAGAAGTCTCCAATTAAAGACTAAAATGAATGCTATGAAGACAAAAAGGTGCTGCTAATTCTGAGCAGGCAGATGTTAACGTGATGGGGAGTCACCAGAGATTGTGGTGGAGAAAGTGGGTTTGACATAGTGAATGTAGAGGATTTTTGCTGATATTTAAGTTTTTGTCATACCATTGCAACAGTAATGCATGCTCATTGTGAAACATATGTGGCAAAACTATAAAAAAGAAAATTGAACTAATTTCTAGTCTTATCACTTAGAACCAATGCTTGTTAACATTTCTGGGAAATCATTTTCACATATGCCTTAGTTTGGTGAAATAGAAGAGAAAGAAAATTCCGATCACTTAATATTATTTGAACACAGAGGCTTAGCTTGAACAAGGAGAACATTTGGGTCAGGGGTGGAAAAAAATGAAGCAGATGATAAAGTTGGAGATGAATCAGATGGATCTGTATGCAAGGGCACCGACAGCTTTCCCTTCCTACATTTTTTTTTAAAGGAAAGTCATAAAACCTTAACCTTCTGTCTCTTCTTCCAGCTCTCTCACATCCTGATCTTTTTTTTTTTTTTTTTAATCTTTATCAGTTCTCTCAAACAAATTGACAAGATTTGCTATGGGAAAGGCAGACTCCCTCTAGTCAAGGGAACAGAGAGTTTGAGAGCACTTTGGTCCTCAGTGGAATTGTTGTGCCTGAGTGAATCGTCCTCTCCTGCAAAATAAATTGGGAGTCTGTGCTGGGTTATTGTATAGGTTGCCCGCTGGGTTATTAATGATTGGAACACTTTGCAACCTTCAGGCTCTGAACCCTGCTGCACACGTGAGCATCTTCTTAGAGTGATTTTTCTGGCTCCTGGCTATCTGAAAGTGGGGTATTCTCCTCCCACCTTATGCATCTTTTACAGTACATTTAGATACATTTCAAAAAGTGAGATGAGATGGTGAGCAGGAGAGAAAGGGGTGTGTATGTGTGTGTGAGTGCTTGTGACAGAGAGAAAGAAACCCAGAAAGAAAGCCAAAGATGTGGCATAGAGAATGGATGGGGAAAAAGTCAGAGAAGAGGGAGAGAAAGATGATGGGAGACAGTAAAGGATGCTTGAGTGACAGAGTGAGTGCAGGGGAGTCAGAGGCAGTCTAGTTAATGATTAATACAGGATCTGAATGAAATATTCATGAAAAGAAATTGGAGCTATAGACAAATCCAAATGCCACTTCCCCAATCCCCACCTCTCCATTTCTACTCAAAGCTGAATTCCTTGGAGATTCATGCCCTCTATTGTCATTACATGGGAACAATTGATGGATGTAACCTTGAGAGGAAAAGCTTGTTCCTTTGATGGTATTTGGCTCCATTAAAAGCATGTTGACTAATTAGCTCTGAGCTTCTGCGAGAGTGGGGCACTTTAGGGAATGTTCCTGCCACCTTGGCTTCTCCCTTCCTCTGAGCTCTATCTGGGGTCAGAGGCTCCATGTTCTTTGACTCAGGATCTTCCTTTCCTGCAGGTGACAATGAAAACATCCTGTGACATGCCTACAGGGCCCAGTGGTGGCTAAGTAACAGAAACTCAATACATCCAGGTGTACTGCCACTTGCCCTCTGACCCCTAATGGCTCAGGTGGTAAAGAATTCGCCTGCAATTCAGGAGACCTGGGTTCGATCCCTGGGTCAGGAAGATCCCCTAGAGAAGGGAATGGCCACCCACTCCAGAATTCTTGCCTGGAGAATCCCATAGACAGCCTGGTGGGCTATCGTCCGTGGGGTCTCAAAGAGTCGCAAATCAGCAGCGGATGAAGCTCATGCCACCCCTAGATCTTGTTCCCTGGGGAGTGATGCCAAAGTTAGTGATTGGGAATTAGGGTCCTCTACTGCCTTGAGCCCTGCCCCTGTAGTGTGGGAGAGGTTCACCCTTGGGGAAGTTGTGTAGGTGCTCTACTTTTCACACTCCCCCATACCCCTACGTCAACCACCCTGAAAAAGGTTTTTTTTGTTTTTTTTTTTTTAATACTGAAGTTATGTATGAGGTAAACTGTTGTTTTTGCATAGTTTTTAAAGTACAATATCATCCCAGCTCCTGAGGAACTGGGAGGTCAATCTTCTTACCCTAAGGATAATGAGAGCTCTCAATCTCCCATTATAATGATGTCTTAAATGATGTCTTACCTTCTGACTTTCTTTAAGTGGTCTTTGAATCTCACTTACTTCATTTAAAATAAAGATGATAATATTTATTTCCTTAGGGTCATCTGAGGACCAGAGGAGGGCTTTCGAAAATGTTAAATCTATCCAGATGCTAAATATTGTTGCGACAGTGTGCATTCAATCTTGTCTTAGTCTGGAAGCTCCGGGAAGAGAGGAGACACCTCCATCTTTTCACTGTTGCATACCCAGTGCCTGTGCAAAATGCCAGGTACACGGTGGGTGCTCAGTTAATGTTTTCTGAACAAATGACAGACCACAGATCTTCAGGTGTTAATCTTTACTGCCTTATATCTATTTTCATCCCTTAAAAAAAACTAGACTTTGCAGCTGCTGACATCCTTTCTCCAGTCCCCTCAACCCACCACCCCCGTCCCCAACCTAGGCTCTGGGGGAGAGTTGATGAATAATTCAGCATTTCAGATGATCACTTGGACCAGCCAACACTGGACCACAGGACTTGCAAGCAGCAAATACAAAGAGACTGGACCACCATAGGTGGAATTAACACGGTGAAACAGCTGTGCTGCCTTCAGGACTGCAAGGTTTCTGTCTAACTCTATGGAAAGGGAATTCATCTGAATCCCATGAGCAAGCTTCTGGAGAACTCTATACACTATAGAAGAATCAATACCGTCTGAAGTGCAACCTCTTTACAGACTGACACTGTTGAGAAAATGTTCTCCACAGGCTTCGAGGACAGAGGTGTCCAGGTGTTGGACAAGTGACCAACCCAAGCACTGATGTGTGTTGCTCAGGGCCCTTATCTGTGATTGTGTTAACACGTGCTGGTTAACTTAACTGTGGATGTGTCAGTCACATTGCTCTTCCATTTTCATTGCACTGTAAAAGTGATGGGTAAAAGCGAATCAGTGTGATACTCGGTCATAAGCCACGAAGCATCGTGCCTCCAACCCCTTCTCCAACCTTCTCCAACCCCTTGCAAACCAGAACAGAATTTTCATCTTGGAGACAAGTCAGGTCCTCAGAATTCCCTAAGTGTGAGTTTGTTCTATACTAAAGCAATCATATGGGCTTCCCAGGTGGCTCAGTGGGTAGACAATCTGCCTACAATGCAGGAGATCCAGTCCTTAGGTCAGGAAGATCCCCTGGAGGAGGGAACAGCAACCCACTCCAGGATTCTTGCCTAGAGAATCCCCATGGACAGAGAAGCTTGGTGGACTACAGTCCATGGGGTCCCAAAGAGTTGGACATGACTGAAGCAACTGAGCATGCATGCAAAGCAATAATACACTGAAGCACTCACTACTGATAGGAATTAAAGACAATAACATGCATGGGCTTTGTGACAGCTTAAAAACTTTTGCCCTTGCGTCTGAGTCTGTGGTGGGAGGAGCCAAGGCCTACTATCTATATAGATTGTGCAAGTTTACTGTCATTGTCTTGACCTTTCAAAGTGCATTCTCCAGCCAATCAGGAAGGCACCAACCACATAAAATCTGGGTGAAACAGATACATGGCCACTCATTTCTTTCCTAAACAGTTTATGGCCAGTCATTTCTTTCCTAACCAGGGTTTTTTTTTTTTTTTTTTTCCTCTTAAGAAATAACTATTGACAAGCATGGGAAAACATTCAGTGATCATCAATATTTTCATCAAAGATCCATCCTATAGATAACTTTTTAACACTTATTTCACATTGGGAATAGTACTAAGTGCTTTATTGGATTAACTCATTTAATCCACAAAACATAAATGAAAAGCATGGGAATCAAGAACGTGGAAAGCCTTTAAGACAGTTTTTTTTTTTTTATAAGAGTGTAAATTACAATATAATATACCCCAAAATTGACCTTATTGACTATGCTGTTTAGGTCCTCTATGTTCTAACTGTGTCATCACCTCTTTGTCTCCTACTAGGAATGACATCTCAGCATCTTCCTTTTCTTTTTTTTAAAATTAATTTGTTTATTTTAACTGGAGGCTAATTATAAAATTATAGTGGTTTTTGCCATACATTGACATGAATCAGCCATGGGTGTACATGTGTTCCCCATCCTGAACCCCCCTCTCACCTCTCTCCCCATCTCATCCCTCGGGGTCACCCCAGTGCACCAGCCCTGAGCGCCCCGTAAGACAAACTTTTTACTCATTCCGTATCAGGGAAGCCAGCCTTAGGGAAACCTGTAAATATTCCCTGTGACTAAGAATCTCCTCCTGATTTCCACTTTCAAACCTCTGGTTCATCAAACACTCCTTCCTCTACTGAAGTCACCCTCATTTCTCCTAAAATAGGATTTCCTCGCCTCTTTTATGACCCCAAACCACCTGGCTGTAATGTTCTCCGCACTGATCCTCTTCTGCCAGGCACCGTTGTTTCCTGAGGGTATGTGATATGCTCTGAGCATCTGGGAATTTGGAGTCAAAAGACACCAGTCTGACTTTTCCCAGACTCACTGGGTAAGTGGTGCCTGTGTGTGGTCAGTCGTGTTCAACTCTTTGGGACCCCATGGACTTTACCCTGCCAGGCGCCTCTGTCTGTGGGATTTTTCCTGAAGAAACAGTGAAGTGGGTTTTCATTTCCTCTTCCAGGGGAACTTCCCGACCCGAGGACTGAACCTACATCTCCTGTGTCTCCTGCAAAGCAGGCGGATTTTTTACCTCTGAGCCACGGGGGAAACCTAAGTGGTACTGTCAGCAGCATTATCGTCCTCAGCCATCTTATGAGACCTAATCAGGAAACATACAGACAGCATTTTGTTACTGGAAAGAAGGTTCACAAAGTTTGTTACTTTTGTGTGGAAACAAGTGGTGAGCTGAGATCAGCTTTATGACACTTTGAACACTGCCTGGAAATTGGCAGTCTGGTCTGATATTTTAAAATTAAGTTTTAGTGAGTATAGTTGCTTTACAGTGTTGTGTTAATTTCTGCTGTATAGCAAAATGAATTGGCTATATGTAGACATATATCCCCTCTTTTTTGAATTTCGTTTCCATTTAAGTCAGCACTGAACACTGAGTTCCCTGAACTATACAGTGGGTTCTCATTAGTTATCTATTTTATACATAGTATCCATAGTGTATTCTGCCTGGAAAAAAATCCCATGGACAGAGAAGCCTGGCAAACTACAGTCCCATGAGCTCTCAGAGTCGAACATGACTGAGCCAGTAGGCACGGGTGCATCAGTAATGTCTAGGTGTCAATCCCAATCTCCCAATTCATTCCACCCCACCTCCCAGTCTTGCCTGATTTGAATTGAAGGTATCTTTTCAGGAGATGACTAAATGTCTTCTTAGAGGCCAAATAGCTCTGAAGAATTCCAACACTGTCCCCAAGACTCAGAAGTAGGCTAGTTAAACCCTCAGTTGGTGCTGGGTTTTTTGAGATCAGTGAGGTACCAGGAATCTTTTTGATGGCTGAGAGGAGATGACTGATGGAGATGCTTTTGTCAGCAAAGAAGAAACTACTCTTTTTTTTTTTTAAAAAAAGAATCTTTATTAATGCAATGAAATCCTTGATCATGAGGTCAAAAGGCTCAAAATGAGGGGTTAGAGTGGTATGCTCTATACAGGACAGATGGACAACTCTTCGCCAAGTTCAGTTCCCAACCATGCAGGCATGCTTGGTTGTTCCACACTTCTGGAAGGAAGACTGCATTTGCAAGGTGACGGAACAATTTCCATGGTAACAGACTGTCTGGTGTCAGAACAGAAATGAAAGCTTCACATGCCAGCTCTGTGTTTATGTGATGCTTATCAAGCTGCCTCCTGCAACCCTGAGAGGGCTTGATCTCTCAGCAGACAAGGATGCCAGTGCAGAAATTGTGCCGTTCTATCAGTATTTTCATATCTCAAGGCTGAGTGTGCTATTTTTGTCTTGTAAAGTTTTTGGTCATCTGAGTGGCGCTGTCAGGATCCTTGTAAACAGATCTTCCGGGACCTACAGGGGTGAAGAGGAGGGAGGCAGCGAGGGCTTGGATCTTCTGGGAACGCGGCATCATCACCTACCTGTCCCCTTGCTGCAGAAGAAGGGGAATAAGAAAGTGCAGTCAGAGGACCTGGGTGGACCCTTGACTCCAGGTGGCTGGCCAGGTATTGTGGGCCTGAGCAGAGGGGCTGGGCTGACCTGCTTGGCCCCCTGCTCCCTGTCGCTATAAGCATTTTCCTGCAGTTGCTGACCCCTGCTCTCACCCTTGGGTCCTAACCTTTGATACTTCCAAGGCTTTCTCACCATGACCTGTGCAGGCGAGACCTCAAATGAAATGACCTTGCTCTCGGTTCCTTTCCTGACCTCAGGCTTCTCCACAAACCACAAAGCCCCATCGTGTTGCTTCTTAGGACTTAGCCCTTTCTGACTCATTCCTGCCTGTGCCAACCATAGGCCAAGTGCATCAGGAGATGCCTGATCACACCTGCCTGGCTCAGAGGCTGGATGCTGCGTGATGTCTCCCAAAGGGCAGGACTTTCTATCACTGTCAGTCAGCAAGAGGCCCACAGGAGGCATGCACATGAGCATTTTCAAAAGGGTGTTTGTTGTTGTTTAGTTGCTAAATCGTTTGACTCTTTCGCGACCCCATGGACTATAGCCCACCAGGCTCCTCTGCCCACGAGATTTCCCAGGCAAGAGTACTGGAGTGGGTTGCCATTTCCTTCTCTAGGGGATCTTCCCGACCCAGGGATCGAACCCAGGTCTCTTGCGCTGGCAGGTGGATTCTTTACCACTGAATGACCTGGGAAGCCCAAAACAGAGTTGGTCTCGATTAAAATGTTCTCAATTTGCCTATGGTCATGGCTGCATGTTCTGTGAACACATTGAAAAAATTTTGGTTTCCTTTTTTTTTTTTAATCATTGGAGTTAGCAAAATTGAATTTTGCTCATTTTTTTATTGAATGACGTATTCTTTAAATTTTACATTTTGCAAAATTCAAAAGTTTCACACATATAATTTCATAAAATCCTGTTATAACCCCCCTTTTGCCATCTCAATATCATCAATTCTCCCCAATTCCCTCTCCCCACTGGTGACCACTAGTTTGTTTTCTATATCTGTGACTCTGCTTCTTGCTGGAATAAAAAAACACTTTGCTGTACCCTTTACACAGGTGGATTGTATGATACATAAATTAAATCTCAATAAAACTCCTTAAAAATGAGTTAATAGGAGGATTACAATGACATAAAACTAGTGAGATCAACATCTTACAGGTATTTAGTTCAAAACTCAGTGGATTTAGAGAAAAATACTGTCTACATCATAGAACAGGTGGTATGTGGATATGGTCCTGGAAGTTTAGGAAAAACTGGTAGGGTGGAAAAAGCCTGGCTGTTTCCTCCCTTCCCCCCACCCCAACCATAAATCATTTCTGAACTCTTTCTGGCTGGATTATATGCCATTTCTAAGACTCCATATACTGTGGACCTATCCTTAATAAATCGGTCATCACACACTGTGGTTACTGTTTTCTCCCTCCTAAAATCTTTTGCATCAAGCACTGATCCTCGACACTTTGTACCACGTTTGGTAGGCAACTTGAGGACTAAGAGTCAGGCTTTCTCAATCTCGATACTGTTGACACTTTAGATTGGACAGTTCGTCAGTGCAGGAACCCTCCTGTGCGTTGCCGTATGCTTGACAGCGCCCCTGGTCTCTGCTTACTAACAGATGCCAATAGTACACACATCAGACGTGACAGTATGAACTATCTCTGTGCTAAATTGCTTCAGTCGTGTCCGACTCTTTGTGACTCTATGGACAGTAGCCCACCAGGCTCCTAGGTTCATCTCCAGACCCTAACAAATATTCTCTGTTGGGGGGAAAAATCCCTTAGTACTGTCCTGAGTCAGTTCTTGTTGAATATTCAGTTGATATTTGTGGTCACTTTGGATGAGCCAAGTGCCATTCTAGGCAGTGGGGACACAGCCTGAATGAGGTGAACAAAGTTCCTACTCTCAAGAAGTTTATACTCAGTAGAGGGAAACAGGCAGAAACTAAGTGAGCAAATTAACAAACACTCTGATTCAGATGGTGGTAAGCACTAAGGGGAAAATTAAATAGGGTGATGGGATTGAAAGTGGTGGATGGTCAAAGATAGGCTTTCTGGAGAGGTGACATGGGAGTGAGACATGAGGGTCTAGAGGGGCCAGCCATAGGGAGGGAAGGGCCTGGCACGGAGACCATTGGAGGGGGGAAGATGTGGGAAGTCTTGAGGGAAGGAATAAGCTTGGAGTGTTCGGGGAGCAGGAAGGAGGCTGGAGAGACCCAGACTAGTAAGAGAGGTGGGAAGTGAACCTGGGTCATGTTAGGCTTGCAGAGTTCAAGGCAAGGCACTTGGATTTTGCTCCACATGCAGTGAGAAGCCATTGCTATGTGTCAGCATGGAGTAATTTGTGTTTTTGTTACTCAATCTCGCTGCTGCATGCAAACGGTCTACAGAGGTGCCCAGGTGGGAAAAATAAAGTCCACGAGACAGCAGCTGTCATCCAGGAAAGCATTCCTGAAGCCTGGACTAGGAGGGTGGTGATGGAAGTGAAGGAAATGAAGGTGAATGATCCTAATCGAGGGAGGGTAGCAATAGCAATGAAAAGATGAATGAATGAATGCCTTGAGAGGACACGTGAGCAAGGCAAAAAGAGAGATGGAACTTCTCTCTGAAATGGGGTGTCCACAGAGTTTAAGGAGAGGAGAAACATGACTGGCTAATCCAATCAGACTACATACTCATGAGATTTTCCAGCCCATGGTTCAAGTTGGTTTCTATTTTGGAAAGACCATTGTTTTCTTCCTATAAAGGGGGTTAATAGACTGTAACACCAGCTTAATTATACCTGTTTCCTTGACCGCTTCTTTAGTTTAATATTTACTCAGCTTAGCATTTATCATTATCTCAGTGTAGGGTGAGGCCACTAAAAAAAAAAACAAACCCCTGAATGTAAGCTTTCAATAGTTTAAACCTTGCATTAAAAGCAGGCCAGTCTTTCATCACGTATTTTGGGGACAGGAAATAAAATCCCTGATTATTGCTTTGATTCAATTTTTGTGAAATTCATAGTATTAGTAACAACAATGTGATAGGTACAAATACTGTTATTGAGCACCCACTAAGTAGCAGGTTTTTTATGTTATTTTAGGTTTAACTCCCCCTAAAACCCTATAGATATGTGTGCCTTTCCTCATCTAATAGATGAAGGAAACGTGGCCCCAGCCATTTTAAGTACCACATCCAAGATCACACAGATGGTGTGTTATTAATAGTTTCCTAGGTTGGCTGTGATCAATTATCATAAACTGAATGACTTAAGACAATATAAATTTATTCTGTCATCACAGTTCTGGAGGCCAGAAACCCAAAGTCAAGGAGTCAGGTGGGTCACTTGATCCTGAAGGCTCTAGGGGAGAATTAGTCCTTGGCTCTTCCAGCTTCTGGATGCTTAAGGTGTCCTTGGCTTGTTGTTATTCAGTCGTTAAGTATGTCCAACTCTTTGTGACCCTATGGGCTGCAGCACACCAGGCTTCCTTGTCCTTCACTATCTCCTAAAGTTTGCTCAAACTCATGTCCATTGAGTCAGTGATGCCATCCAACCATCTCCTCCCAGTCATCTCATGTCACCCCCTTCTTCTCTTGCTTTCAATCTTTCCCAGCATTAGGGTCTTTTCCAATGAATCAGCTCTTGGCATCAGGTGGCCCAAGTATTGAAGCTTCAGCTCCAGCATCAGTCCTTCCAGTGAATATTCAGGATTGATTTCCTTACGATTGAGTTGTTTGATCTCTTTGCTGTTCAGAGGATTCCAACATCACAGTTTGGAAGCACCAATTCTTCAGCACTCAGCCTTCTTTATGATCCAACTTTCTCATCCATACATGACTACTGGAAAAACCACAGCTTTGACTATATGGACCTTTGTGAGCAAAGTGATGTCTCTACTTTTTAATATGTTTTCTAGGTTTGTCATAGCTTATCTAGTGATTGCAAAACTCTACCTTTCTCTTCTTTTTCTCCCAAGTCTTCTCTGTGTATCTCTTATGAGGACACTTGTCACTGGATAGAAGACCCATCCATATAGCCCACAATGGTCTCATCTTGATATTCTTCGTAAGCACATCTGCAAAGGCCCTTTTTGCAGATAGGTTCACATTAGTGGATTTCAAAGGTTAAAATAGGAACATATTTTTGGGGGGAGTGGTAGGTACCATTTAACCCCTGACAGCTGGTTATTTTTAAGTGTCAGGGCCTTTGCCCTATGGTATAGAGCCTTGTTCATACTAAGTTTTTATCATAAAAAAGTAGATATGTCTTTATAGCCTCAAAAATTCTTGCAGCCTGTTTTGAGTGACTCTGGACTAAGAGTCAGAGAATTTTTTCATCTAAAATGAATTTAGTAGCATAACACAGCAACATAAAAGCTAGAATTAAAGGTTTCACAAAGGCAGAAGTCTTCAAAATGATGGCGAGTATTTTAAGAACATTATCTTATGAAAAGATGCTGGTCCTACTAATTCTAATTATAAAAGAGGGTAAATAATCTCAAAATATATCTTGGGAGTTTTCAGTGCAATAAAAAAATAAGCTACAGCAACTAAATGGCAACTGATATCTATATGGATAGATGATACAGACTTTTTCTTTCCTTCCCCCCATCATGTTAATTAAAAATTGTACCATTAGAAAGTTAGGCCAAATTTGTTTGTTTTTTTCCCCATTTATTTTTATTAGTTGGAGGCTAATTACTTTACAATATTGTAGTGGTTTTTGTCATACATTGACATGAATCAGCCATGGATTTACATATAGGCCAAGTTTTTAATTTCCCTCATTCTTGGTAAATCTTCAGTCTAAAGAAAACCCACAGCAACTGGGTCTATGCATCAGAGTGAAGCAGAGAGCAAACGAGTCACTTTCTAACATGACAGGGTATCTGAGCAAGCCAAATGTTCTTGGTTGAGGAGAATTCCAGCCAGCTGACTGCACAGCGCTGGCTGGATCAATTTGTCTGTAGTTTGAATGGTGATCTTTAAGGCAGTTGATTAGTTGGCCATTAGTTGCTTGCCCTGCAAGGCTTCTCTCTCTTTCTCAGGAATGTGAATGGCTCTGTCTTGGATGATGGATGGGCCTGGAATCTCCAGGCAATGGAGACCATCCTCCTCCCCTCCATGGCAAGAATCTTGACATCCCCAGCTCCCAGCTAATGCTTAAATGAGAATGGAAGGGGAGGCACTGAGCCCAGCGAAGAGAAACCTGAACTCTTGACTTCAGCAGCCTCCAAACTCAATGGCCTCAATTGGATCCTGGTGGGAAAAAAACATACAGACACATACATACAAACACACCCATCAATATGTATGTTTGTAAGAGGATATTTGGACTGTGTAAAAAAAATTAGGAAGAAATATGATACCTTGACCATATTGTTTGCTCAGTTTTATAGACTACTTTTAAAAATATAAAATTATAGCATCTTTTTAAAAATGTTGCTGTATGACCCTAAGACATTATTTAAATTGCTCTCCACAATTCTTCAGAGGAGTTATGCTGCAGTTTAACCTACCTCAGCATAACAGGTTGGTTATGTGGACTGTTTGCTCTCCTCTGCTCTGTTTAGTAAGAGCAAAGAACATCTGGCTAGAGCATCTTTGTTCCTGAAGCCTTAAAAATATATTTATCTATCTATCGATCGGGAATGAAGAAGCTGCCTGCAGTAAACAAAGGATGCTGTGGCCATCAAGTCATCAACCACTGCAGCCACCCCCCACTGTGCATGGTGAGGCAATTTGGGATACAGAAGAGCAGGAAGGCCCTAGATAGTGAAGGTGCATATCAAAGGAATAATTTCAATAAGCCCAAACTCTTGCATTTCCCACCCCCCACACCCCCCCCACCCTGCATAGATAAGCAGCAAATTCATTAACTAGAGACATCTGCTTTTCTTGAACTAACATGAATCTTTTGATGTTCCACCTACTGTTTCTCTTTTCTTTTTTCTGATTTGCAAAACCTTTTATATATCCTGGCTCTCCCCCTTACTTCTTTGGAGCAGACTCTCAGAGTTATCTGAGAAGTTGCCTTCTGGGCTTAAGTCCTCAGCAAATCTACCAAACAAAACAAAATTCTCTCTTTTTTTTTTTCTTTTTCATTTATTTTTATTAGTTAAAGGTTAATTACTTTACAATATTGTAGTGGTTTTTGCCATACATTGACATGAATCAGCCATGGATTTACATGTGTTCTCCATCCTGAACCCCCTCCCACCTCCCTCCCCATCCCATCCCTCTGGGTCATCCCAGTGCACCAGCTCCGAGCACTTGTCTCATGCATCCAACCTGGACTGGCGATCTGTTTCACACTTGATAATATACATGTTTTGATGATGTTCTCTCCGATCATCCCACCCTCGCTTTTAGGCTGTGCATTTTATTTCGGTGGACACTATCTTCTATCCATCCATCTATCCATTAGCTATCTATTCACCCATCGATCCATTATCTATTTATCCATCATCTATCCATCCATCTATTCATCTATCTCTCTAGCCATCATTTAACCATATATTCTTAATCTATCCATCCATTTATCCATTGTCTATTTATTATCTATCTACCCGTCTCTCTGTCTATCTACTTCCCTATCTCTGTATCTACCTGTTTATGTATGTATCATGTATCTATTTTTCTGGAGTAGATTTCCAGCTCAAAGGGAGAAAAACAACCTTTTAGGACCAATTGCATAGAGCTGAAGTCTCCATCCTTCTCTGTCTCTCTCCCTTCTTTTCCTCATCTCTTCTTTCTCTTCCTATTTCCCTTCTTCTTTCCTTTATTCCCCACTTTACAAATTACTAAGACAATTATCTCTTCCCAGTAATCCTGGAGCATTGGCTGTTAGGAACTTCCAAGGGATGAATATAAAAGTCATGAGAAGGAATGCATTTTTGTGTGTTAATACTCAAGGACTTATGCATATAAATGATGCCAAGAGTCCTAAAGTTGGAACTAGCTTTGTGCTATCTTTTCTTGAAAAATTGATGGGCAGACATAAGGCTGACAACATTCTGATTTGGCATTTAGAAAATACACAAATATATTAAACCACCCAAACCAACAGCATATTCTGTCACCACGAATTCTTAAAAGACACTGACACCCTACCTCAAATGTCAATATATTTAACTTCAAGAAAAATTAACTTCATTGAACTTATTTTTCTCATTTTGTTGCAGATGAGGGAGTGCTTAAGCATGAACTAGCATTTAAAAGTCATTAGTTCTGCCTGAAATGCAAGAGACACAGGAGACACGGGTTCGATCCCAGGGTTGGGAGGATCCCCTGGAGGAAGGCATGACAACCCTCCACCATTATTGGACAATACTCCAGTATTCTTGCCTAGAGAATCCCCACAAACAGAGAACTATAGTCTATGGGGTCACAAAGAGTCAGAATTGACCTGACAACTGAACAAGAACTGGATTCAAGGAACGGCTTTGAGCCCTGCCTGCTCCTTAGCCCTCATCTTTAATCCTTCTAATAAATTTCTCTTTTGGCTTAGATTACCCAGAGTCTATCTCTGTTGCTTGTAATTGGGTGGCAGAGACTGGAGATGTAGAAACCTACGCTCTTAAACCTCTGTTCTTATCCCAATTCTGCTATTTACCAAGTATGTGGTATTATAAGACAAGTTGCCTAATCTCACTGAGAAAGTTTTATTACCTATGAAATGGGGCTAATAGAAGTGTTGAAAAAGTAAACCACTTCATATAATTCACTTAGCAGAGTGCTTTTTAAATTAAGTCCTTAATAAATATTAGCTGCTCTGATGTGCCTTAGCAAGCTAAAGAGAGGCATGTTCGCCCCCATCTCAATCCAGGACCAGACAGCTTGAGCAATATTAAATATAGACAGATATTAGAAAAGAAAATCACAAGAATGAAATTTTACAAAGTCAGAACTAAGGTAAACTGAAGACATACAAAGCAGTAGAATATGGAGGATTTGGGGGCTAGAAATTTTGCAGATTTCAGAGCATTAAGAACTCACGAAATCATATGATCCAGTGTCTTGATTTTCAGGTATTTAAAAGTTTCAATTCCCACTTTACAGCAGATGTAACTGTTGATCTTTTGTTCAGTGAGTATTTGTTGTGAGTTTGACACTGTACTAGGTTCTTGGGACAAAGAGGAAAAAGACATGGCCAGGAGTGGGGTCCAGTTTGGATCCAGAAACACAAGAAGTCATGGATACAGCAAGCATATCTGAATAATGGCACGAATCCTGAGGAGAAAATCAGAAAATCTGACCAGTACTAATGACCCATGCTACTTAGGGTCACACTAAGCCACAGGAACAAGCAAAATCTCTAACATTTCAGTGGTTTAGCGTGAAGTTAGCTTTTTGCTCCCAGAACTCTACTGTATGGATATTCTTGGTTTACAAGGAATGTTTTCCACTTGATGATTCAGCAATGTAGGTTTTTCCCATCTTGTGGAATTAGCACCCTCAAGGGCCTCAGCATCCTCTGGGTCTAGTCAGGAAATGGGGGAAGGGAGGTAGGAGAAAGCACAGCTGCTTCTTAACCTGAGATGGTTAAGGTGCCGAGAAGTCTGGGAGTGACATTTCCAGCTTCTCCACTGATGTGATCACATGGTCTCATCTGGATGCAGAGGCCACAAGACACTTGCTGCCCGCTCCCAGCAGCTCTGCTGTGTGAAGGGAGCAGAACCATTGCTGAAGGTCCAGCCGCCTCTGCCCCTCTGAAGACAAAGCTCTCTGGGCGGCAGTTCTTTAATATTAGAATGATGGCTTTGCACTGCCATGCCTAAAGCAGGTAGTTAGTGGGAAGTTGCTATATAGCACAGGGAGCTCAGCTCTGTGCCCTGCGATGACCCAGAGCAGTGGGAGGGAGGCCCAAGAGGGAGCAGATATCTGCGTGCATATATGCTTGCATATGTATGCATCTGCCTCATGGTGCAGCAGAGATTAACACAACATTGTAAAGCAACTGTTGCTGCTCAGTCACCAAGTTGTGTCTGACTCTCTGTGACTCCATGGACTGCAGCACATCGGGCTCCTCTATCCTTCCCTATCTCCCGGAGTTTGCTCAAGTTCATGTCCATTCAATCAGTGATGCCATCTAACCGTCTCATCTTCTGCTGCCCTCTTCTCCTTTTACCTTCAATCTTTCTCAGCATAAGGGTCTCAAAAATAAATAAAATGACAGTTTTGACCTCAAGACGACACATTCTGTGGTTCTAAAAGTTTATGAACACTGAGAGATGCTTGGGTTTTATTTGACACACCAAATTTAAGACTCCATTTATCCATCAACAGACACAGATGCACAGATAGTAGAAAACAGAGGGAGTATTGAATCATTCTATTAACATTATACTAGTTTGGTAATTCTTTATAGCCTTATCTAGAAATAGTCTACATACCTTAATTTAACACCACTGTACCTTGAAAGGTAAATGTTTTGTGTTTACATATATTTGTGTGTATAAAAGTTTTTCTTATCTAAGGAAATTCTGGTTTTATTCTTCTTGAGGAGCAAAAGAATCTGATATTTTAGCTATTATTTATTTATTTTTAGTAGTGAGGTTTGCTCAAGTGATACTTATTTATTTTTATTAAAAAATTTTTTTTAGTCGTACCACATGGCATGTGGGGTCTAAGTTCCCTGAACTCATGTCCCCTGCAAAGGAAGTGTGGAGTTTTAACCACTGGACCGCCAGGGAAGTCCCATGGCTATTATTGAAACTGCAAGCTTTGAATCTGAGGTCAAGTTTTCCTTTCTTCCCCTTCTGCTCATTCTCTTTTTCGCCCTCTTGTTTCTCCTCTTCTCATTTTTCATCTTCTTGAGCAGCTGCAGAGACACCTAAAATGAACTGACTCCATGAAGATTAGTTCACACAACGTAAATCAGGAGATAGGAATTTTAGTGTGACTCTATGAGTATGCAAATTAGACTACGCTTCATATCAGACCAAAGAGCTGCCAAGAAAATTAAAGGGAAATGAAATCTTACTTCCAAATTTTCCCTACATTTGTTGTGAATGGGAATTGACCATTTTGATTTTTTAACAGTGTTTGTGTGCTAAATGGACTTGACCTCTGTATCCTGCCAATATTTTTCAACCACAGTCTGTATAAACATTGCATTTGTCCCATGTGTTAATTCAAATCAAACTTGAACACAAAATTGTGATGGCAAGCAGTCATTTTCTCCTTTGTCAGCTGTTTCAATCAATCATTGACCCAAAGGGTGGAAACAGAGCTGACACTACTACCTCTGAGAGCCTATCTATCTATTCGCTAGGATTGTTTTAAATAATGATGTATCACGACCCTGTAAAAATCTGCAAATCAATATCTTTTCCCTCCTATGGCCAGTGCCATGTAGACACTCCGCAGACACTTAAGTTGGCAGCTAAGCAGTAATGTGTCAGTTCTCTTTCCAGGGGTGGAGACAGAGATGCAAAAATGATGCATTCAGTAGTCAAAAGTAAGCTCCAAGATCACACTGCTTAGAACTTACAAAACCAGGATTTCGCACTGAGACAACAATGATGATGGGGAGGTGACCTTTGAGAGACAGAAGGGCAGAAAGTGCTTGTCTTTAAAGCAGAACTCTTCTGTTGGAATCACAGAACATGAACATCTCATCTTGAGAGGGCTTCTAAATCAATTTCGTCTATTGCTTAGCTCATAGATGAAGTGGCTGAGGTGCCTCAAGAGGCAGGTCACCCAGCTAGATACTAGGATTCAGATCTCCTGGTCCCCAAGGCAATGCATGCACCATTATTCCAGAATCAATTCATGACACTGGAGGTAAGAGGTTCTTTCAAATCCAGGGTTTCTTTCAACTTTTTTTTTAAAAGTTAATTAATTATTTATCTATTTCTGGCTGTGCTAGGTCTTGTTGCTATGTGAGGGCTTTCTTGTCGCGGTGAGCTGGGCCTACTCGTTTGTTGAGGTGAGCCTGCTTCTCACTGCGGTGGCTTCTTTAGTTGCAGAGCATAGGCTCTTGAGCACAGGCTCAGTAGCTGTGGTCCACGGGCTTAGTTGCTTTATGGCATGTAGAATCTTCCCGGGGCAAGAATGGAACCTATGTCCCCTGCATTAGCAGGAGGATTCTTAACCACTAATCCAGGCCGATTATAAGGGAAGTCCCTAAACTCTAGGTTTTATTAGCTAGCTCTTTGCTTCCTTTCAGATTATGACAGTGAGGGCTTTGGTTTAAAACTGTTTTTATCCTTGCTCAGATCTGGGTTTCCTCCCTGAGGTAGAATTGTCTGCTATTTCAGTTCTTACTGGGTACTTGTTGGTCTCACATCCTGGACCTGGAGTAGGAGGCAGGGTTTGAACATGAATGTCACAGAGCTGGCTCTGTTGCTTACTAGATATTTGGTCATGGGAGAATCGTTTAATTTCTCTTTCTCCTTTCTTTCTCTCACCTCTTAAGTGGGGGCCACTGTGAATACTTATCTGGTAGTGTTGTTGCAATAATACTGGTTATATGTGGAAATGAGTTAAAGCCCTGAGTATAAGGTAATATACTTATTATATTACATATAATAATATTATTATTACTTATTATATTATATTATTATATGTAATATACTATTATATGTTAAGGTGATACCCTTATTTAGGGAGGTTATAATCTAATGGAGTGAGCTGGCGTTATTTTTATAACTAAGGTACAAGTGTTATGTTAGAAGGAGACCAGGGTTCTGGAAGGCTATACAGGATGGACACTCCAATCTGGCTAATGGAATTGGGGACTCCAAGGAAAATGGCTCCTCTGGACCAAGTCCCAGGGAGGGCATGTTGGAGACGGGAAGACCTGCAGGGGAGAAGAGCTGGGCTCTTCCTGGGTATATGTAGCTCCATGCGTTCCTTTATCAGCAGAGAGATGGGTGGGGAAAGGGGCAGGAGTTTGATGAACCGGCAGAAACATGGAGGTCAGATCACGTGGAGGCTTGTGAGTCATGCTGAGGAGTTCAGACTTGGTCGTCAAACCAAGACAGTCCAATTGTTTGCAAAATCATTCAAGCCACCTGTTGTGTGATGGGAAGAATAGGACTGAAGAAACTCAAAATTTGCCTGTGATACAGAGGAGTTTTGTTCCATGAATCCAGAAGCATTACTAAAGTTTTAAATTATGCAATGAATATTTAAAACATTAACAATTGGTTTGAACATGAAATGCAAAAGTAGATCTCACATTTTATACAATTGCTTGCCTTCAAAACTTAATTTTTTTACCTTATTTAAAGTGACATTTGGTAAGAAGAAGCAATTTATTTTAAAATGCACAAGAAGGACTTACTGGTGGTGATTTCGAGGGACTGAGTAGGAAATTCATCAGGAGACTGTGAGGGTGACTAACAGGAGTTTGCAAGGTTTTGTCAAACATTTGTCAGATGAGACCTGAGGATGAGACTATTTTTCCCTCTTCACAAAGGAACACAAGGCAAGCTCATCTCTATTACTGCTCTCTGGTTTCATGGACTTCTCAGGCTTTGGAACTCTGGAAGGGGTTTTGGTGACAATTTTCATAATTTCCATACTTTTTAAAGCTTTCTCCATATCTTTCAATAAGCCTCATTTTTCAATACAGTCCCAGATGGCCTATTTCTAGAATATCCTATATGTTCTTTAATTTGGTACTGTCTCTTCACAATTGAACATCAAGATGACCGGCTTCAGTCCACTGGGGACTCTGATATAACCAAAGATTCGCTTGTTTCAGCACACTGAGTGGTTTTTATCTTTGTCTCAATCGTTTAACTGCTAGTGTCAGTGCTTATGTTTTTCCACTTCCCACTTGTCTTTATAAAACACTAGGGCAAAGTGCAGGAGAACACTGAAATGATTGCACAAACACGGCTACAAAGGCCAGTGATGCTGCAGAATATATCTGGATTCTGATTATGAGATGGCTTTAACAAAGTCCACAAGAAAAGGAAACATGTGGAAATCAAGAATTGCTGTCATGAAATTATTCGGTCAACACAGTGTCTTAGGGTGACTTTTCCAGAAGCAGAATCTAGCATAAGGATTTGCATGAAACTCACTCATTTAGGAAGAGTTCCCATTAAAACCTGCAGGAGATTGAGGAAATGAAACAGGAAAAGGAAGCAAGCCAATCAAGGGTCTACAGTTACTTTGAACACAATAAGAAAATAAGCTAGGAAGGTCCTGTGGAGGAGAACTTGGCTCACTCCTGTAGGTGAGAACCGCGGGCAGTGTAGGTCAGAGCCCAGAGTTGTCCTGGCCTAGGGGTAAAGAGGTTGGAGTCTTTACACCCACTACCCCACTTCCTCCTTGATGGCTCAGCCGTAAAGAATTGCCAGCAATGCAGGAGTCGTGAGGTCGATCACTCAGTTGGGAAGATCTCCTGGAGGAGGAAATGGCAACCTACTCCAGTATTCTTGCCTGGAGAATCCCATGGACAGTGTAGCCTGACGGGCTACAAAGTCCATGGGGTCACAAAGTGTCGGACGCGACTGAAATGACTGAGCACGCACGCACGCACCCCATTTCCTGATGAGTGGCCTGGGCTATGCACATTCCCAGTCTTCAGTTCTCTGTGCTTCGTTGCAGGTAAATCCACCTGGCCTTCATCAGCCATGGGGGCAGCCCTCCAAAAGGAGAAGCAAGGGCTGGTTGTTGAGAGTGAGAGTCCACTGGGCAGAAGTGTGCACAAAAATGGTAAAGGAAGTTTAAGGGAAAGTGGACGAATCCCTCTGCCAGGCACTCTGCAGTGGAGAATGGGATAAATATTCTGCCTTCTCTCACGGACCTTACACTTGGGTAGGAGGAAAATAGGCAATAACAAACCAGTTGCAAATTATATGCATGCATTGAAAAGCCAAGCAAGGGACTGGTATGGAGACTCAGAAATCTACTGTATGTAGATGATCAGGAAAGGGTTTTCTCTGGTGGTGACTTTTAAGCCATGGCCTAAAGGATGACAAGGAGTAAACCAGTGGATAAGGCAGGAGGGGAAAATTCCCATGTACAGGGCTCAAAAAGTCCTGTGGTGGGAATGACAAAGTGTGTGCAATGAACCGAGAGAAGACCAGAGAAGCCGGAGCCCAGAGCCTGAAGGGTGATGGTAGCCCCGTTATCCTTTGCTGCCTAACATACCACCTACCGACCTAGTGGTTCAAGACGTGTCTTGGCACTCTAGTCATGCTGGTGCCTGTCTGGTCAAGGAGGGCCTCGATCTGGCAGATGCTACTGGTTCTTGATGGACCGTGTCTCTAATAGGTTAGTTTGGACTTCTTTATGTGGACGGAGCATTTGAGACTATGAAGTAGAAGCTGTAATGTCCCGTGAGGCCCTGCTTCAGAAGACATACAGTATCACTTCCACCAACTGCAACAGGTCAAAGGTAGCCATAGACCAGTCCAGAATCAAAAGATCAGGAAAATGACTTCACTTCTTGGTGGGGGAGGCACTGCAAAGTATTTGTGACCTTTCAAAAATTTACCGCATGAGGAGGATATGACTCGAGATATGCCAGAGGTCATGTGAAGCAGGTCATTGTGGGCCATGGTAAGGTGCATAGATAGTGGATATGTGAGTGTCCAGGATCCATTCTTGATCAAGATCTAAATTAATATGTAAATATATTAAAGGTGTTAAGATGTCTGAATATCAAGTTATTCCTTTATCTCTTAGCATGTGGTTTGTGTCTGTGGGCACATGAAGTCCCTAATAGAGAACCCACAGAATTAAGCAGAATTACCCACCTGGTCAGACAAAGCTCTTCAACTATTAGATGGATGGTCTTGAGCAAATTGCTTAATCTCCCTGTTAAGGAGAATATAAGAAACAATGCTCTCCAAGTGTACAGTCCAGTCTGTGGCATGGAATCGGTGTTCTATAAAGTTTGCAACTGTTATTAATAAAAGCAGGTAACTCTAGGTCAGTGATCTGCACAGAGTTCATGGAGCGTAGTATGCCTGCTGTTTTTTTCTTCCCTTATCTTCTTTTTTGAAAAGCCACTATTCCTCCTTTTATCATAATTTTTTCCTTACCTTTTCTCCAACATTTTTGGCATTTGCTCTCAAAATGTCTCAAGCGTAAGAATGAAAGAGATTTCAGCAGAGAAACATTTGTAGATCTTAAGTGGTGGTGGTGGTGGTTTAGTCACTAAGTTGTGTCCGACTCTTTGCAATCCCATGGGCTGTAGCCCACCAGGTTCCTCTGTCCGTAGGATTTCCCAGGCAAGAATACCGGAGTGAGTCATCATTTCCTTCTCCAGGGGATCTTCCTGACCCAGGGATTGAACCTCTGTCTATTGTGTCTCCTGCACTGGCAGTTGGATTCTTTACCACTGTGCCATCTAGTAAGCCCCCTAAACAAGTAATCCTTTGGTTTATTATCTTAGTGAAGATGACAGTGAATTTTAAAATAATCAACAAATCTTATTCTTTTATTCCATTATGAAGACAAAAACCATGAGAAGTGGTTCTTGGCATCTAGTGTAACTGTTTCTCAGAAGACAGACAATGAAATATTTCCTCTTAGGAAGATTCCACGAAAACACACAAATGTATCTGATACAGTCTCTCAGACCTGAACTTCCAGACAACTAATTGTTTCTGCCTTTAATACTTTGTACTGCAGGGAATCCATAAATTCCATAATTTGCTATATGTCATTGCTCATACAAAAATGATGGTCGTTATCTCAGACATATTTAGGGACCTGGCTGATACTAAGTATTTAAAACGCTACTGGAGATTTAAATCTAGGCAAGAGACTTTCACCAAGCTCCCATAGATATCCAATTTGCTGCTCCCCTTCCAGAGGGAGACAACCAGATATGGAAAAAGTATTACATGGTTGGATGAAAAGGAAACAGAATAACAGAAATAGCTTCCACCCCTAAAGAACAATGACATATGAAACAGCTAAAGGGAATAAGGAAAGGAAGTTTCTCAATTAAAAAAGGAGAATGAGAAAGAACGCACACAAAAAAAGGTGGGTGAAGGACCTAGGCACTGAGACACTCTATGTCCATTGAGAGACAATGAACACTCTTGGAAATCAACTTCCTGTGGGTGCTTGCTGCATTTACATCTCCTGCTTAATTTCCTCCCACTGTTTCCTGCAGAAATAACAGTCTATCTCAGAATATTCTTGCATAGTGTCCAGAATATGTTTACATCGCTTTATCTGATTTTCATAGTTTCGTGAGACCTGTAAGATAGGGCTGGCAGATGATAGTCCTGCCTCAAAACAAGCTAATACAAAGGGGTCCTCACACTCTATAGCTTTATGGAAATTTTTTCTATTTCGTCTCAGCTTATAAGAGCAGGGAATAATTAAGAGAGAGAAAAGAGTTGAGGCACACACACACAAAAGACACAGGCTTGGGCTCTGAACCAGATCTCCCATTACTGGTCTGGACAGCTCTAGAAAGACCCTTGGGAAGAACTGAATCCAAATTTTTCACTTGTCACAAGCAGAAACTGAAGCCCAAAGGCAGGGAAGTTATTGCCTCCATTCTCTGTAACAGCTGAAAAAGCTCATTTTAGAACATGGAATTTCTAGAACTTGGCCAAGAGTTTTTCCTGATTCACAAACCAATTTTCAAAGCACACGGTGAGATTTCTATACAAGAAAATGTGAAGAAACTAAAAAGGGAGCTAAACTAGTAAATTTTCACAAAGCCAAGGCCATCACTCTGTCTCAATGCATTTTAATGATGCATTGATTAATGCACAGCAATTTTTCTCAGTTGCTGAAATCCGTCTCTGTTTAAAAAAAAACAAACACACAAAACAGTGAATCAATAAGTGTTTGTATATTCTGACTTCCACCTTCCTTTGTCCTTCCTTTGTGCCCTAAACCTCTTATTTTCCTTCTCACTCTCTTTATCCGGGTATTTTCTCAAATCTCCTGCCCAGTTTCATCTCTGCCAGGAGTTCTGGTGGAAATGAGACAGGCCTGAAGCCAGAGGGGGTTGGGTTTAAACACCTCACTGGTCTCTTGCCGGGTGTGTCAAGTGACAAATCACTCATCTTTGACATGCTGGTTTTTCTAGAAGTACCATTCTTCCCTTAGTAAGCACCATCCCCTTTTTGGCTTGAGTTGATATATACTCACTGACCCACTCTTCATCGACTATTTTTGAGTCTTTGCCTTGTTTCAGTGTTTGCAGGACATGAGCAGGTCACCTCCAAGGTCTTGGGGAGGCAGTCAGAGCAGAGATGGCTCTGCAATTTACAAGCTGCGCAAAATAGAACACTTTTTGCAATTCTAATTGAGCCTCATGCATTCCCTCGTTCATTAAGCACTTGTAATGTGGCAGGTAGAGGAAATACCCCCGCAAACAAGATAGTAGGAAGACAGACAACAGCCAGTCTAGGAAACTCTCAGATTGTGATGAGTGGTGTGCAGTTATGATGGGGGTGGGTCCTCCTGTTATGCTCTCACTGGGTCTTTTTGTTTTGATTTTTTGTTTGCTTTGCTTTTGTTTACTTGGATCTACTTTAGGTCTTTTTTTTTTTTTTTTAAACCTGTTTTTATTGGAGTATAGTTGATTTACAATGTGGTGTTAATTTCAAGTGTACTGCAAAGTGAATCAATTTTACATATATCCACTGTTTTTTAAGATTTCTTTCCCATATAGATCATTACAGAATACTAAGTAGAGTTCCCTGTGCTATACAGTAAGTCCTTATTAGTTATTTATTTTATATATAGTATTGTGTTTTATGTCAATCCCAATCAGGTCTTGTACATTTCTTTAAAATTTTCCCTGCTACCCTGTAATAGTTTGCATATTAGAATATCCATTAAAAGTCCTCCATTAGAATCCAAGTTTATGAAGTAATGCGACCTTATCATCTTACTTCTAAATTACCAGTCCTACTTGGGTCAGCTCAGTAAAAGTTTGTTTAAGTTTTCAATACTAACTTTATCCTTTCCTTCATTTTATTTTTTCTCTACTCTGACTTCCTTTCTTCCTGAGTTCATAACATATTTTTACAAAATGCACATGTTTTTATAAACTACCAAAAATATTTTCAGAATGACATGTCTTTGTATAAGTCACTAGCAAATAGATAAATAGACATATAAAGTGCCTGAAGAGTGTGGAATGGGTAAGTGAGAAAATTAAGAAGTATGTAAGCCTAGGTTAAACAGCATTTCAACTTTCTTGCTGCTAACACTAATTTAGGACTTCTGATGGAAAACAGTAAAATAGTGAAGTGAAGACTTATCAGACAGACTTGAGTTTGAACACAAACTTTCCAACTTCTAAGAGTTCTGTGACTTTGGAAAGCAGCTTACCTTTGCTGACCCTCAGTGTTCTCATCTGAAAAATCAGGTTGATGATATTCGCTTCATCAGGCTTCTGAAAGGATTAGAGAGTATTATGTACAAAGAATTCTGCATGCAATTGTGAAAGCTCACCTCTTCAAATCCTACTTGGCACCAGTGCTTTATGTTTGTTAAAGACAGAGGCACAAACTGACTGATCAATCTACCAGATGGTTAAAATCAACCTTATGTTCTTAATCACAACTCTAGACATTTAGGACCACAAAGTAGGCACTCAATAAAAGGTAGCCACTGTAGGTATTGTTTATTACCTCTTTTTGTATTATCTCTTTGGCAATATTTAACATCCTACAGAAAAGCATTTTACGAGATGAGAAAGCACAGACCTACACTACTGATATAAGGCAAGATGACCTCAAACTAGGATGAACACACAAGCTTGCTTTCCAGGAACTGTCCCAGGTTACTCTAACTGTCATTGGGTAAGAGTGCCCCACCCTCCTTTTTACAAAAATGTCCTGATTTACACAGTGACCCAATAAAGCTGATTCATATCCAATGGCAAGGGTGCCTAAGGAGGAGGAAACAGGAAGAAAGAAAGAGAAACACAAAGCAATCTCACTCCGTAAACATGTCTTCGGCTCACGCACCCATCCTCAAAAGAGTCTCTGATTTATGGGCCCTGATTCGTAGCAACTGGAAGCGTGTAAGATTTGTCACCTTGGATTTTGAAGGTCTAATTATTTACACTTTAAAACCATGTCTTCACCTCCCAGAAATGATGGAGGGGTGGTATGTGAAGTCTCATGTTAATGGGAAGGCTGCAAAAATCAATGGCAAGATTGGGGATGGAGCCATTTAATCTAATTTCTGCAGCTAGACGTGCCAGCCCATTTGTCTTTCTCGAGAGTATGCACACAGCTCTATTAGGTACTGGGCATGCCATAATTCTACTGTAATTGCAATAGCATTATAAATTATTGTCATAATGCCATGGGGTAAGTGTGCCAGAGTTTGGTTCATGGCTCTGTATGTTCTCTCTGTGTGGCCATTTATTTTTTGGAGATGGTATACATGGCTGTGGGCATAAATATGCCCATACCCTCACGTCATATGATTAGCCTGCTGTCTGCTTCTCAGTTTTGAGATCTGCTTTGTGAGATCCTACAGTGAAGTGAGAGGATGGAGTTGTGTGTTCTACTTAACATTACTATCACTGCTACCTATGTGACCTTGTAAAGGTCATATTCCCTTCCTCACTTTCATGGTATATCCAGTAAGTGCATTGAATTGGATCATGGATTTCTAAATTTCAGTCATTTTGCTACCTCCTTATTTTGGGACCCTTTCTGCAAATTACATGCACTATTAATCTTTTTTCATTTTAATTGTCTATGTTCCATGCAAAATCCTTGTAATCACAGAGTTATGCAAATAGTGTGCACAAGGATATATATATATATAGAAAGTGGTTTTCTCCAGGTTTGAGAGTTTATGTCATAGATGGAGACAGAAAACACAAATGCCCTCTGTGTTATTAGACGCACTTGAAGTCTGTCCTTTGGGCTTCCAAAACTTGCATCCTAGCTCATTGTCATTGCTATAAAATGTGGTGCCTGCCTCAGCAGACATATAGCTGGTGCCAAGAAAGTATGTATGATAACCTTCTCCTTATGTCTACTACCCACACTGATATGTTCCTGCTTTAGAAGCCCCTGGGGTGAGCCCAACATCACCACACCTCCCCAGTTTCTTTCACAGTCTATTGCTAAGTCTTGAGATTAAAGGCATTCTTGGGACTCAACTTCCATACCTTTTGAAATTGAATTTGGAGGCAAAATGGTCTGACCTGCCTCTTGAGAAATCTGTATGCAGTTCAGGAAGCAACAGTTAGAACTGGACATGGAACAACAGACTGGTTCCAAATAGGAAAAGGAGTACATCAAGGCTGTATATTGTCACCCTACTTATTTAACTTACATGCAGAGTACATCATGAGAAACGCTGGGCTGGATGAAGAACAAGCTGGAATCAAGATTGCCAGAAGAAACATCAATAACCTCACATACGCAGATGACATCACCCTTATGGCAGAAACTAAAGAAGAACTAAAGAACTTCTTGATGAAAGTGCAAGAGGAGAGTGAAAAAGTTGGCTTAAAACTCAACATTCCGAAAACTAAGATCATGGCATCTGGTCCCATCACTTCATGGCAAATAAATGGGGAAACAGTGGCTGACTTTATTTTTTGGGGCTCCAAAATCACAGCAGATGGTAACTGTAGCCATGAAATTAAAAGATGCTTACTCCTTGGAAGGAAAGTTATGACCAACCTAGATAGCATATTAAAAAGCAGAGATATTACTTTGTCAACAAAGGTCCATCTAATCAAGGCTATGGTTCTTCCAGTAGTCATGTATGGATGTGAAATTTGGACTATAAAGAAAGCTGAGTGCCAAAGAATTGATGCTTTTAAACTGTGATGTTGGAGAAGACTCATGAGAGTCCCTTGGGCTGCAAGGAGATCCAACCAGTCCATCCTATAGGAGATCAGTCCTGAGTGTTCATTGGAAGGACTGATGTTGAAGCTGAATCTCCAATACTTTGGCCACCAGATGCGAACAACTGACTTATTAGAAAAGACCCTGATGCTGGGAAAGATTGAAAGCAGGAGGAGAAGGGGACGACAGAGGATGAGATGGCTGGATGGCATCACCAACTCAATGCAGATGAGTTTGAGTATACTCTGGGAGTTGGTGATGGACAGGGAGGCCTGGAATGCTGTGGTCCATGGGGTCACGAAAAGTCGGACATGACTGAGCGACTGAACTGAACTGAACTGGTCTTGTCCATCTGTCCTTCAGGCAGATCCCCATTGTACAATCTCTTCCCAATTCTCTACTCTTCTTTTCTGGTACTTCAGAGACAATTCTAGAGATTTACAATTATGCTGGCAACAAATCAGGCTTCTCTGGTAGCAGAGCAGTAAAGAATCTACCTGCAATGCAAGAGACAAAGGAGGTGCTGTTTCAATTTCTGGGTTGGGAAGCTCTCCTGGAGGAGGAAATGGCAACCCACTCCAGCATTCCTGCCTGGAAAAATCCCATGGCTAGAGGAGCTTGGTGGGCTACAGTCCATGGGATCACAAAGAGTCAGACATGACTGAGCAACTGAGCACACAAGTAGCTAACTTAGCACCCAGAGTGATCATTTGAAATTAAATAGAGGGGGCCTCCTGGCAGTCCAGTGATTAAAACTTTGCCTTCCAATGCAGAGGGTGCAGGTTTGGTTCGATCCTTAGTCGGGAAGCCAAGATCCCACATGCCTTGTAGCCAAAAATCCAAAACACTAAAACAGAAGCAGTATTCTAACAAATTCAGTGAAGATTTGTAAAATGGTCCATGTTAAAAAAAAAAAATCTTTAAAAAATAAATTAATTAAAGTAAATAGAAATCAGATCTTTTCATGTCTGTGCTTAAAACTCTTCAACATTTTTTCCTGTCACTCAGAGAAAAAGATATAATCCTTAAAATTATATTCAAATCCATGTACACGTTGGCCCCAGCTAAAATCTCCATTTGTACTTCCTCCTGTTTACCTCTGTCCTCAGGCAATCTGGCCATGCTGGGCGCCACACAGTTTTTAAAAAGCTAAGACATTTCTGCCTTGGGGTATTTAATGCTTCCCCTTTCTTCTCTCCGGGATATTTGTCTGTCATCCTCCTTCTAGAGTCAGACAGAACTGAAGCAAATTAGCACACAGGCACGTATGCACACATGCACACACTCCCTCACCTATAGGTCTCTGTCCGAGTGTCCCCTTAGCTATGAAGCCTTCCCTGACTACCCTATCTAAGGCAGCAACTTCTCTTTCCCTTGGCCTGCTCTATCTCCCTTACTGTGTTTTATTTTTCTCCATCTTTTATCTTTTGATGTATAATATGTTTTTTTGGTCTATTGTCCATCTCTCCTCTTTAGAATGAAAGTTCACAAAGACAGAGGTTTCTATCTGCTTTGCTTATTGTTGCATACTCAGTACTAGACTGGTGACTGACACAGAATGGCATTCAGTACAAGTTTGCTGAACACATCTGAATCCATAAATTGTTGAAGCAAGCCTATTACTTTTCCTTCCTATTATGTTTCTATCTTGTTCTTTTTTTTTTCTGCTTAAAAAATTCACATGTAATAATTCATGTCATCCAGAAATTATAATAAATAAAATGCTATATAGTGTGTAGCATTAAAGATATTACTTGTATTTTTTTTTTTTACTTGTATTTTTAAAAACATGGTTTCTTGAAAGAAAACTGAAAAAATGCTGACTATTCCATCATGTTCATGTGGGAAAATTTTATCCTTGTTTTTGACTCTGTTGATTCTCATTAGAATTCTCTAGAAAGCAGATTAAGTAGATTTCCTAGTTTTTTTAAAATGCTCTAAGCTTTCTGAATTGAAGTGTTTGGGACTTCCGTTCTAGCAGTGAAGATACATGTTTGCTGAGTCAATCACCTCTCATTCAGACTCCTATAAAAGAGTTGCCTAGGGATAGAAGTGAGTGGGCTTGAAAAGAAAATTTACATCTGAAAGGAATGCATTCTGCTATTGGGAGAAATACTGGAGTTCACTAATACTCTTGCTTTAGAGAGGGTCAAGTTTATTTTCGGTCACATAATATAACACCCAAGCCAGAAAGAACCACAGATGCATTTTGCCTCATACATCACTTGAAAGATGTATAAGGTTAAGTTTAGAGTCTGGAACTGACTTCCTCCAGGACTTCAAGACCAAGAGTGTTGACCCAAAAAGTTTAATGTAAAAGTAAGTTGGAGGGTACTGGAAAAGTAACATTCTAGAACACTATTCAGACTATGCAGACCAGTGGGCAGGATAACTGTTGTATATACATATGATTGTTATAAGATTGTGGTCATAGCCATGATACACTTTCTTTGTCTTATTCTCGTTAAAGACTAAAATAGTAATCTAACAATTCTATACAGCAGAAGCCATACATGTTACTCTTGCTCTACTATTCTTAAACATATGCTGTAGTTGTTAATCTCTCAAATCTTTCTTCCCAAGGGGCCTCCCCAGAGGACCATGGATTTGTGTCTGAACTTGGAGGGTAGGTGAAACTCCTTAAGCTTTGGTGCACTGTGTGAGCCAAGCCATGTCTCCAGCCCAATTAACTGAAGAACATATAATTGGAGCAGCTGAAAGCTCATATGATTATAAAAAAATATATAATTATATAATATATAAATAAATAAGGTGGCCCTTGATTTTTTATTTTCTGTTTTCTCTTGTGCATCTATCTCTCTCAAGACTCCATAAGAAGGTAACATGGAAACATACATTACCATATGTATAACAGATAGCCAACAGGAATTTGCCGTATGACTCAGGGAACTCAAATGGGAGCTTGGTAACAGCCCAGAGGGGTGGGATGGGGAGGGAGGTGGGAGGGATGTTCAAGTGGGAGGGGACACATGTAAACCTATGGATGATTCATGTTGATGTTTGGTAGAAACCAATGCAATACTGTAAAGCATTTATCCTTCAATTAAAAATAAATAAATTTTTTAAAAAAGACCTCATAAGAAGGGGTGATAAAGCCTTGCCAGGGTGTGGGTTTTCATGGGGCCTATAAATACCCTCTATATGTGTCCCCAGACTCACCATAATCCCAAACAGAAACTGTCAGTACACTTCAGCTATCTGTCCAATTGAGTAGTGGCTATCTCACTGCCTGTGTGTACAAGTACAGCTTAGCAGCGTATGAGAAGAAATTCTCTCCAAGTTTAAAGGCAGCCACGTATTTAATTAAGCAAAATCATATGTTTATCATTTCCCAATATTTCTAAAGTATTGGTTCAATCTGTGCTGCAGATGCTTTTTAAGATATGTTGTAAGCTGGCCAGGGTGACTTTGGGAATGCTTAGATTATGACTACATTAGCAGTGCAAGCAAATAGGCCACAGTGCGAACCAGCAAAGCTGCAGGCCTGCTGAGTCCATAATGGATCCTCTCTTTGATAAGCAAACTGGCACCTGCTCCTCTCTGAACATCATTAGAGCAGATTACCTTTCCCTTCTCTGTGCATCGGAGAGACTGGGGTTTTCTTCCGTTCTTTGAAAAATTAAATTAATTAATTTACGGCTGCACTAGGTCTTCGTTGCTGTACAGGCTTTCTTTAGTTACAGCAAAGCAGGCGGGGGCTGCTCTCCAGTCGGAATGCACAGGCTTCTCATCGCGGTGGCTTCTCTTGTTGCATAGCACAGGCTCGAGAGCACAGGCTCAGTAACTACGGGCTTAGCCGCCATTGCAGCAGGTGAAATCTTCCTGCACCAGGGATCAAACTCATGTCCCCTGAACTGGCAGGCAGATTCTTAACCCCTGGACCACCAGGGAAGTCTCTGAGGTTTTCTGCTTTAAGGAAGAAAAAAAATTATTTTTGGATCCAATCTTTTCAAGAAAAGATTGGAAAGAAAGACCTAGGCAAGGGGAAGTACAGACAGAGGAGCACAAGTAGGTAGAAGGATGGCTCTGTGTGACCGGAAGTTCTGAGAAAGGACAGGAAATAGGTGAAGAAAAGAAAGGCAGGGGAAGAGCAGAAGAGGAAGTCAGGGTTGGATTTGGAAAGGTGTAATCTGCCCCGTTAGGGGTCCTGGACACTATTCTATGAACAATGGAGACACATTACATTACCTAATGCATGGAAAAATATGGCCAAGTTTATATTTTAGAGAACTTACTCTGGCTGCAATTTTGAGAGTGGATTTAAAGGAGGCAAGAATGGACACAGGGCTAACTTTGAAGCTATGGAGGTGAATGGGGATGACTGTGTAATGAGGGTAGCATGGCAGACATGGAGTTGGTCACTGTCATATATTAGGTGACTCAGTTCTCATTGCAACCCAGAGGTAGAGAATATCATGTCCCCTGTTTTATGGATGAAGACTTGGCGGTCACACAGAGAGTAAGAGGCAGACTTACTGGAGTAAGAGGATTCCAACATGGGGGTCTAACTCTGGAGGTGAAATGTATTCTGGAGCACAAAACATGGAGTGCCTGAAATAAGCCAGACCTTGTAGATCACAGATCACTAGGTCAGGAAAGCACCTGTTCACTGGATGGTTCTATTTCATCTATTGACTCTTCCCAACTTTATTAGCTTGAGCATTTCATTTATTTTTAACACAGATATTGTAGAGGTAAGTGAGATAATTTACCTGATGCTAAATTTTTTCTCATCCATTCTGAGGAAATTTCTTATGCAGTTATAAAGGAGAAGGAGAAAATTTAATCCAGAATTTATAAAGATTTTCAAGTGAAAGCGGTTAGACTAATGGAAAGTATTGTCCCAGAAACACTCAGAAATCCTTGAAGGTGAATGTAAGTCAAGTAAATTACACTTAATGGTAGGGCAGATATTCCATGAATAAATGTAATTTGATCTGTTTTTCATTTCCATGAAAAAAAATTAGTGCCCTGTGTTAGATCTATTAGCTAAAAATAAGTCTCCTACATGTTAGGTTCAGAAAGAGTCATATTTTAGATTCTAAAATTGGAATACCACTTATATATCCAGTTTTCATAGAAAATGGATTATTTTTAACCTTTCAGTAACTCTAAGTTTTTTCTTATGATGAAAATAAGGAATGGATTAATTTCCGCAAACATCTTAAAATAAATTTAGTAGAGTTTTTCCCCACCTTCTCTCCTTCCCTCCCTTCTCCTGTCTCACCTTCCATCCTTCTGCCCTCTTTTTTATTCTATTTTTGGCTGCACCACATGACTTGTGGGATCTCAGTTCCCCGACCAGGGATTGAACCCCGGTGAAAGCAGTGAAAGCACTGAGTCCTAACCACTAGACCACCAGGGAACTCCCACCGTTTTCTCATTTTAATTAAGCATTAACCAAAAGCAGGGAAATCCATTTGAAGGAAAAAAGTGAGCTCTTCTCTCTTCCTCCTTATGCTGTAAAACCTGCACATCGTTGACAGAATGTTGATTTAGAATTACACTAATTGACAGTGAAAGACTTCATATAATCCTGTTTATATGACCTCCAATAATGTTGAAAGATCAAATAAAAGACCTACCCTGGCAATTTTCAGAAGCCGTCACAGACTATAACAGAAATGATTTAGATGGATGAACTTCCAGTTTCCACAAAATGTGAATTTACATTTTACATAAAACCTACTTCATCAGTCACCAGGCTTACTGCAAAAGGTAGACTTTCATGGGGGCCAAGTGCCCACTTTTCTTTATAGGCACATCCAAAAAATCCTTATTCACTGTTTCTAATAAGCTGCAAACGCTAGTCACTTCTCCAGAAGAATTATCACGAGGCCTTTGTGTCCTTTATTCAGTAGGGACACTGGTTTTCACTATCAATGGTAAGACCCATCAGTAACACAACTGGCAATAGTTCCTGATGTGAGCAAGGGTCATCATAACCTTTTAACAGGTAGATACTGAAAGAAAGGGCCAGATCTTTAAAGACTGGTCTAAAAAAATATACATAACAAAATCTGAGACCATTCATGCTTTCCTAAAGGCATATGTTTTTTTCTACTTTGTTATAAAATAGTGATTCACACAATTGCTTATGTAAATTTCAACATACTATATCTTTTATATAACCTTCAATATTTTTCTTTCCTATTCTTAGAATAAGAACATGAGAACCCAGAGTGACCTTACTTAAGAAGCACCCTTTCCATCAGTGACTGGGGCTCTGGTCCACTGGGACAAATGGAGCTGAGAATGAATGGCAAGACATGCACACTTGAGACAGAGAAGAATGGAGCCTGCTGATGTGGGTAACAGAGGGACACTGTTTCAGACCAAGTAGCCAGAGACTTGAACAAAGCTAGGGTGTGAGCCATGCAGATGTCTGGAGCCAGGGTATTCTTGGCAGAAAGAATGGAATGTGTAAGCCACCGGAGGTGGGAGTGGATGTGGCTGTGATAATAGTTATTCATAATCTTATAGGACAC
This sequence comes from Muntiacus reevesi, assembly GCF_963930625.1. Classification (NCBI taxonomy): domain Eukaryota; kingdom Metazoa; phylum Chordata; class Mammalia; order Artiodactyla; family Cervidae; genus Muntiacus; species Muntiacus reevesi. Next base: position 66,087,874 of record NC_089260.1, read on the forward strand.
CATGTGTGATAGTATCTAGAACACTCTCTGGAACTTACTAATCATTTAAAGAATGCTTTTAAAGAATGATAACTCCCCTCAATTGATGACTTGACAAATTCAAATGCTATCTATAGAGGGATTATATGGAGCACAGTTGAATTCCTCAGTGATTGACAAGTCAAAGGCTTTAGAACCTGATGGTGTCTCTCAGCAGAGTTGGTCTTCATAGTATTGTTGAAATAAGCTTGTGTAGATTCTAAAGTTAAATATGCCATATAAAACAGCTATTATTTAATGAGACTTTACTGGTCAGAGTAAATAACAAGTAACTGCTGTAACAAATAATACTGTAAAATATGATTTAACCCCAAAATGTTTTGTTCTCACTCACAAAACTCAACATGGATATGCTTGATCAGGTAACTTTCCTCCACACAATGATTCAAGAATCCAGCTTCTGCTATTTTGGGATGCTGCTATCTTCAATAAAGTCAGTGTGGAAAGATGGCAGGAGCAAAGTGGTGCCTGTGGATATCTAGGAACAGACATATCACTTCTGTATACTTTCATCATGGCCAGAACTCATCACAAGGCCCCACCCAGCTGCCAAAGTCTGGAAAAACCATTTACCTCAATATCCAAACAGAAAAAAAAAAAAAAAATCTGTGAGCACAAGGCACAGACGGTATAGCCATTGTCTCATTTCTCATATTGAGGAGGCAGGTGATATTGTTCCCATTGGTTTCCTGGGAAGAAACCTGTAAAAGGTCACAGATTTGGTGGGTGTCACAGAAAGATTCCACCTTAGGTCTGCATGGAGAGCCGACGTCTTCATGACTACTTTACAGTGTTTCCTGAACAACAAACAGGAGATGGTGTCGGAAAGAGGCCGGACTGAGCGGAGCTTGGTTTCCTGGGGCACCTTTTTGCTGGGCCCTTAACAGCTCAGCAGCTTTGGGAAGACACTCCCTGCCTTGGCATGCCAACTTCCTCATAAGAAGCGGTGCTATTTGATCATAACTGCCCCGCAACTGGACTCTCCCCTTCTCCTTCTCTTCTCTTCTTCTTCTCTTGTTCCCCTAAGTCTTCAGTCTATTTGCTTCCCATATAGAAGTCAGAATGGTCTTTTAAAACACATGTCAAGTAGAGACACAGGCGTGGACACGGGTTGGGGGGGGTGGGATGAACGGGGAGAGCAGCAGTGACATATAAACGTGTCAATATGTCAAACGGAGAGCTAGTGGGAAGCTGCTGCCTGGCACAGGGAGCTCGGCTTGGTGGTCTGCGGTCACCTAGAGGGGAAAGAGGTGGCAGGACGGCTCAAGACGGAGGGGATATACGGATACATAGAGCTGATTCACGTTGTTACACAGCAAAAAAAAAAAAAAAAAAAAATCCTCTAGCTCAAAAATTCATTTCGCTTTCTGGCTTTTACATTTTCTCTAAGTATGTCAGTTGGAGAACTTCTTCTGCATCCCTTGTAATGGTCCTTACCAGGACTAGAGGCTACTGGGGAACAGTTCTACTAGAGTTATATCCGTATGGAATACTCAGCTCCTTCTCATTCCCTTTATTTCTGTTCCTCTTAAAGAACGGCTAACATCTGTTAGCAGACCCCTCTGTCAGACAGCAGCTGATTCCTGTTGGTTTAGGAACGAGTCCAGCGTGGCTTGTGTTCAACCACCCTGTTCTCTTTCCCGGAGCACCCTGAGAATGGAAACTGCCAGATCGCTTTCACCCTAAACTCGGCATGAAATGCACCCACCCGTCCGGGCTTCAGAGCCGGCCAGCTCATAAACCAGGAGACTGCGGGGAAAAGCGGCTCCTTGCGCTGCTCCGGAACTCCTCCGCCGCCGCGCGTCCGGACTCCGTCCTCCTGGCTGCTCCGGGGATGCTGAGGTTTTACGGATTTAAAGTCAAGACTCCAACTCTGGCCCTCAGCCAGCTTCCTAGCGGGCGGGGCGGGGGGCGGTGAAAGCCCCCATTAGAATTCCCTCCGCCCTTCTCTTCACCTTTTCTTCTCTGTCTGGTTGGAGCAGAACCTGCTTTCCCTTTGTTTTTCTTTGCCGGAAACAGGAGGCTGTTTCTTATTCACAGGAATGAACAGTGGCAAGTAAAAGATGTCAAACTTGATACCATGTTACTAGGACAAGATGGTGATCTTGCAAGCCTCTGACATGGGAAAGCTTGGCCTGAGATGAATGAGGAATTTCTAGAATGTGGTTGATGAACGTTTTTCAGAATAAGTCGGGTGCTGTAGGTGTTAGGGGGGAGGAAGAGATGTTAATCACAAGCGGCTGGTAAAGCACTGGCTGGCCACAAGTTTTCTGGAAGCCCCAGGGTAATCTAACCCATTCCTTCACTCACTCTTTTATATTGAGTGCCTCTGCCCAGAACAGGGGTTGTCCCAGGTGTTGCAGCGGTAAAGCACCCACCTGCCAATGCAGGAGACGCGAGAGATGTGGGTTCGGTCCTTGGGTCAGGAAGATCCCCTGGAGTAGGAAATGGCAACCCAGTCTAGTATTCTTGTCTGGAAGATTCCATGGACAGAGGAGCCTGGCGGGCTATAGTCCATGGGGTTGCAACGAGTCGGTCACAACTGAATGACTATGCACATACACACCCATAGGCGACCCTGAGTTTGGTCATGGAGCAATAACCCCTGTAACCGGACTGTCTACTGCTACTCTTGTTCCCCTAGATCTTCAATCTATTTACTTCCTGTGTAGAAGTCGGAATGGGCTTTTAAAAAGCATAAGTCAAGTAGAGACACAGGACGTGTGGACCTGGATGGAGGATGGGAGGGTGGGATGAACTGGGAAAGCAGGGTTGCCATAGACACACAACCTGGTGTGAAATAGCCAGTGGGAGCTGCTGAGTAGCACGGGGGCTCAGCTTGGTGATCTGTGATGACCTGGGGGCTTGAGGAGGGGACAGTGGTGGCAGGGGTGCTCTAGAGGGAGGGGTGGATATGTCCATAGGGCTGATTCACAGCGTTGTACAGAAGAAAATAACACAGTGCTATAAAGCAATTATACTCCAATAATAAAATAAAAAGATAAGTAGATAAATAATAAAGAACACAAGTCAAATAATGTCACTCTCTCATTGTTATTGTTTAGTCGCTAAGTCGTGTCCGACTCTTTTGCAACCCCACGGACTATAGCCTGCCTGGCTCCACTGTCCACTGGATTTCCCAGGCAAGAATATTGGAATGGGCTGCCATCCCCTTCTCCAGGGGATCTTCCCAACCCAGGGATCAAACCTGCATCCCCTGCATCGGTAGGTGGATTCTTTGCTGCTGAGCCACCAGGGAAGCCCCACTCCTTCATCAAATACATTTTAATACCTTCCCACTGCATTTAGAATATCCAGAACTCTTTTCTGTGGCCTGCAAGGCAGAGCCTGGTCTGGCCTGGCCTTGTGTCTACTCTGTATTTAGTCTTGCTTCTGTCTGCCTGTTTCTTACCACTTCTCATCATCACACTGGCCTCCTAGCTCCCTACACGTACTGAACTCTTTCCACAGCTTTCATTAGGGCTCCTATGGGCTTGTCCTTGACCTGGCTCATAGTGGACCTGAATCTTTCTTTTCCTTTAGACCACAGCATAAATTTGACTTCCTCTAACAGCTCTTTTCTGATCGCCCAAGCTTAGAGGTTGCCTTTTCCCTCTATTCTCTTCTGTATCATCCATTTATCTTCCTGCCAAGAAGTTATCACAATCTATAATATTTTGCTTGCTTATGTGTTTGCTTTCTCATTCATTGACTGTCTCCCCTACTTGAATGAGAGCTGTTTTTCTTTTTCACCAGAAAACAGAGACATAAAAATGATTTCACTAAAGCCCAGTCTCTAGGACTGTCAATTAAGTGGGGAAGAACGATGTTCCAAGGCATACCCCAGGTATGCAGCGATAATGACCATATCAGAGGGAGGCAGGGGGCAAGGGGACTAATCCTTAATCTTCTCAGGCTAGGTGGTCAGGGGAAGCTTCATCAGTAAGGTGAATTCTGAGCTGGGCTTTGAACTTGACCTTGATGTGATTTGTGGATAGGGCTTATGGAACAGAGTCTTCAGTGTGTTGAGTGATGCAAGGATCTCTGGGCAGTTGAAGCACAGTGCCTACGAGCTGCAGGAGGGAGAGAGAAACTGGTAAGCAGCTGTGCCAGCTCTGGGAGACTTTGTGATGACGGAGTGTGGAGAGCGTGTCAGTCACCACAAGCACCTTGAATCCAGTGAAAAATTACATTCCTCCCTCTGCCGGCAGTTTGCAAGACAGTGACGTTTCTGTTGAGAACTGTCTCCTTGGTGTGCTTTTGAAGGGGAAGAATCCATTAACTACACTTAATTTCTTGCCCTTATTATGGCCCCCAATTATATGCTTCACACGACTTCAAGCCTATCTGTGTCTGGTTTGGAAATCTTGGAGCCACTTAGAAGAAGAGAATGAGACAGATATGACAGGATTATTTTCCTTTTCATTAATGTCATTCAAATATAGCTTTGGGAGAAGGATCAAGCTATCGTTACTGTATAAAGAAGGGCTGTTTAAAGTGACAGGATGGAGGCCTGTGTCTTTAGGAAGGCGCTCACCTGCTGTCCCTAAACAGTCTTGAATGCATTGCAAATACAAAGGCTTCTGTAAAGAGCAGTGTGGCTGGGCTCGCTGCTGTAGGATTTGCTTTTTCTTCACTTGCTTTCCTCCCTTCAGGAGGACAGGGTGGCAATAGAAAGTCCTGGTGTGTACCAAAGTGGGAAACTGGAAGGTCAAAAGAGAGTTCACACATCTTTATTTGGTGGTGTTCTCTATTAGCGCTAATTGGTATAATTCTGCTTTTTTATTAAAGTCATTTAGTCAAATCAGTTTGTTTTCACAGTGGTGAGTTAGAGAGAATGAGGAAGTCCAGCATGAAGGTTAGGCGGGTGAATTTGGGTCAGACAGACCTGGGTTTGCCTCTCGGTTCTGTCCCACTTCCAGATGATATGATCTCGGTCACATTGTATAACCTCTCTGATCTCTGTTCTTTCCCCTGTAAAACAGAAATAATAATTCCTATCACATAAGATTGCTTAAAATGCTAAAGAGATGATGCTGGCAAGATGCCAATTATTGTGTCTGGAATGTACTGCACATCAGCCTAGGCTAGTGCATTATCTTATTATTATTATTATTTACTCCTACTGTCACTAGAGCAATTTCTGCATGTTTGCTAGGCTATACATGGTAAGCAGGCAGAATTCATGTCTAATTCCTTTTTATCTCCCGTAGCAGCACAATGACTAGCACATAAATAGACCTTGATAAATATTTATGAAATGGTTTTTAATTATTAATATATGAAATTGATTTACTAATAGTTTCTTAATGATTTTAATTCTCATTAAATTATTTGTTCAAGAAACATTTGACTAAATTCTTTTTTTCCCTCTTGGACTCTTTCCCATGGGTTTTAGCCAACCTCCACGAGGCAAGAGGCAGGGTAGCACTATTTTGATAGGGTTTAGAAGAGGGGTTTTGAAGTCAGGCAGAACTGGATTAGACCACCTGCTATGTGGCCTCCTGGACTCAGGCTTTTCCTCTACAAAGTGGGGCTAGAGTCCGTGGTGTTGCAAAAGAGTTGGACACAATTTAGCGACTAAACAACAACAGTATTTATAGTAATAATGCTCATGACAATACATACTTTGTAGATTTGTGATGCTAAGCCCTTAATCTATATTATTTCATTGATTCTCACAGACACCTAGGGAGGGATGTATTGTCATCATCTGTTCAGTGGTCTCCTATGGGGAAACAGAGGATCCAACCAGGGGAGATGAGTGAGGAGCCTGGTTTGTAGAAGAGGCCGATGACACAGCAGCCCATCTTTCTCTCCCTTCCTTCATGTCACGAGGCACTGAGTGCAGAGACATTCCAGCCACACAGCTTCGGAGGGTGGGACTGAGCGTCCCAGTTCATCTAGGTGGTTCCTGGCCTGTGCCATTCCCACTGGGCCTTAGAGCTTCCATCAGAAGTGCTTGGAAGATGTTTTTGCATTTATATGAACCCCTCCCTCACTCTCTAAGCTGTCTTCACCTAGCTGTTTTGGGGCCAGGCAGAATGAGTCAGCCAGTCACAAGCCTGCTCTCAAGACCAGCTTGCAGGTGACCGAGACAAATGCCACACTCGACCCGGACATAAAGACTTGCCTGGATTGGCAGCCCTTATGCTCACGTCCCTGGAAGCACCCTGCCATCGTCCTCATAAAAGAGCCAGCACTGTCTGCCCACCAGCTTCCTAGTGAGTAGTAGCTTGCTATCGAATCCGTTTGAGGTCTTCTTGAAGCTACCTTGTCTCTTTTAAAATAGCTGATGTTTGAGCCTTGCTGAGAGGGCCAGAGCTGAGTCATCTTCGGCATAAGTTACTTTTGCGTCTGCTGCCAATTGCCAGATGGGTACTCTCTGCTTTTCTGATGCAAGGGACAGCAAGCTTCCATCTCTGAGTCAATGTCACCCCGCTGGCTGGCTCTGTCCGCACAGTTCAATAAAATAATTTAGCCTGGATAGAGGGAGTGAGCATGAGAGAGAGAGAGAGGGAGGGAGGGAGAGAGTTGGAGCTGGTGAGAGGGAGGGAGAGAGGGAGGAAGACATTCCTTAGACTCTAGGATGAAACCTGAGTCCTCCAGTTCACATACCTGGCATGATCAGGCAGAATGAAGACATCTCGTTTCGAATCACCCCTACCCCCTGCTCTCCACCCTTGCTGTCGCTACTCAGAATCTGGGAATCATGCCTCAAGGAAGAGTTTTGACTCCCTGCCCTAAGCCTTTCTTTCTGTAGCATCATGACTAATAACTCGCAAGGTTGTCTGGGGACTAACCTACCTAATATGAAGGAGCCACTGCCCCTGTCTCTGACTGCCACCCTCAGACTGTGTCAGGACCCAGCATGGCCCACTTTCATAGGCCAGTAGACTTCCTAGAACGTTTCATTCTAATAATGTGATTAATTGTGCCTATTGTTTAACATTTGTCACCCTTACCAGAACAGGACACAGGTAGGTGTGTGGGTAACGTCAGCCTTGTTCACCACTCCATGTTGGCTGTCTAGTCAAGTGTCTGGCAGCAAGGGTAGGTACTAAATTAATGGCTGTTGAATGATTACACTGAAAATTGTTTGAACATATTCCTAATGGGTTTCCATCAGTCCCTTGTATTTGGTTATATCCCCTCCCCAAACCATGCAGCTCAGAGGTGATGGGGTAATCTTTGTAAAGTACAAATCCTACTTTTCATGCCTTTCCTTAAAGTCCTACTCCTTTACAGACAAAGAATATTCCAGCTCCCCATTTTCAACCCCTGGTCTTTCCTCTTCGTAATTCAAGCTCTCATCATCCCAGAGTTTTGGGGTGGCTCCAAGACATGGCATTATTTAGAGCATCTCCATCTTTTCACATGAGATTCCTTCTGCTTGGGACTTCCCTGGTGGTCCAGTGGCTAAGACTACCAATGCAGGGGGCCTGGGTTTGATCCTTGGTCAGGGACCCAGATCACACATACTGCAAATAAGAGTTTGCATACCTCAACTAAAGGTCCCATGTGCTGCAATGAAGAACCAGTGCAGCCACATAAATAAATAAATATTTTTAAAAAAAGATTCCTTCTGCCTGAAATATCCTCTCTAGTTTGGAAGTCTTCATGCTTATTCTTTTCTTTTGGCCATGCAGCAGGTGTAATCTTAGTTCCCTGACCAGGGATCGAACCCATGGCTGCTGCATTGGAAGCATGGAGCCTTAACCACTGGACCACCAGGAAAATCCCACACTTGGGCTTCTTGGAAAACTTCTGCCTCTTTGCCTCCACTTGAAGCCATCCCTGAGCAGTCACTCAGGCCTCCAAGTAGGATCATGGCTCCCCTCTTTGTGTCCCCAGCTCTGTTCTACCTTCATTTGTTAATTTCCAGTTGCATAATCACCTCCTAAAAGATAGTAAGTTTGGGGGAAGGGATGGCGGGGTGGGTGAGAATGAGACAGTGGGAGGGGAGGGGAGGCAGAGGTCATAATGAGTGAGAGGACTGAAAAGAAGAGGGCTGCAAGGACAAGCCTGCACCAGAAACGGTGCGTCTCTAGCCCAGGGTGGATGCAGTGTGCGCTGGATCTGTCAGGCATCTGCAGCAGCTGCAGCTGAGGAGTGTTCTGAAATAGACTGCACACCAGGTGAGCGTGTGTGTGCCCGTGCTCCAGTGCAAGGCCTGGCACGCAGCCCAGAGGCGGGCGCCGATCCAGATCAGGCTTGAATTCCCCCATCAGCAAACAGCGGGGCAGGGAACAGAGGTGCCAGCTAATTTTGAGTGAGTCAATGCCTTCTCTGCTGGAGATGTCCTAAAACAGGTCAAGGATCACGCTAGGACCCCGGACTGCCTCAGCTGGTCCTCAGTGGAGGCAGGCGATTGGGGTTTTGCCACTGACTTTGGAGAACTGGTTAATTGGCCCATGATATTGAGCTGGTTTGAGACGTTTTGAAATAGAAAGTGGAAATTAATGTAATGGTAGAAAGGACCTAGGCCTTACAGTCAGACAGATCTAGATAATCCTCCCAAGTGACCATAGATAATCATTTAACTCTCTGGGCCTCAGTTTATCCTTCAATAGAGTGGAAATAGTTCTAGTATCTGCCTTATGCCCTGCTGGGGATTAGATGTGATACTATACTGTATCCCTCGGGGACTCCCCAGGAGGTGCTGATGGTAAAGAACTCACCTGTCAATGCAGGAAACGTGAAAGATGCAGGTTTGATCCCGGGATCTGGAAAGATCTCCTGGAGGTGGGCACGGCAACCCACTCCAATATTCTTGCCTGGAAAATTCCATGGACAGAGGAGCCTGGTGGGCTACAGTCCATAGGGGTGGCAAAGAGTCGGACACGACTGAAACGATTTAGCACATACACTATACGGTATCCCAGTGTTTAGTGCTTAAGTGTTTCTTAACTAGGGGCAATTTTGTCCTCATGGGGACATATGGCAATGTGTTGAGACATTTTCGATAGTTACAACTGGGTAGTGTGCTATTGCCATCTACTCGGAAGAGACTAAAGATGCTGCTAAACGTTCTGTAATTCATGAGACAGCACCTCCCTCCCCCACCGAAAACAAAGAATCATCCCGTCCAAAACGCGAATAGTGCTGAGGTAGAGAAAATCTGCCTTAGAGTAAGCTTGGCCATCTGGAGGCAGTAAAAATGCTAACTATTAAAATATAATCATTATCTCTTTCCACTTATATTTACTGAATATATATTTAGAAAATCTGTAAGAAGCTATGGCAAATTAAAAACGGCTATAATTTCTTTGGTGCTTCTTCCTTTAAGAAGTGGGGTCTCTGTTACATCACTTTGAACCTAAGAAGACTCTTCAATTGTTTTGAACAACAAAATACGGTATAAATGAACATCTGCCAGTTTATGAAACTAGTAGCTTCTGCTCCCTGCCTCTTAGAACATCCTCTTTGAGAATCCTGAAATACCATGTGGGAAGACTGGCTTCTTGAGAATATCATGCTGGAACACCCAAGGCAAGTGACCTGGTGGACAGTCCCAGTGAAGTCCAGCCTTCCAGCCACTCCTGCCAAGGAATAGCCATGTGAGCAAATGCTCTCGAACAGTCCAGAGCAGTCCATCCACTAGGGAAATATCACTGACAAAGTGACATAGTCATCACACTGAGAATTACTTAGTTGAGTCCTGGATTTCTGGATTTCTGCTCCACAAAACTATGTGATATAATAAAATTTACTGTCTTTAGCTATGTCCTGGGGTAATTTGTTTTGCACTGATACATGATCAAAAAGAAGGATTCAGTTCAGTTCAGTTCAGTTCAGTTCAGTCACTCAGTTGTGTCTGACTCTTTGCGACCCCATGGACTGCAGCACGCCAGGCCCCCCTGTCCATCACCAGCTCCCGGACTTTACTCAAACTCACGTCCATTGAGTCAGTGACGCCATCCAACCATCTCATCCTCCATCATCCCCTTTTCCTCCCACCCTCAATCTTTCCCAGCATCAGCATCTTTTCCAGTGAGTCAACTCTTTGCATCAGGCGGCCAAAGTATTGGAGTTTCAGCTTTAGCATCAGTCCTTCCAATGAACACCCAGGACTGATCTCATTTAGGATGGACTGGTTGGATCTCCTTGCAGTCCAAGAGACTCTCAAGAGTCTTCTCCAACACCACAGTTCAAAAGCATCAATTCTTCACTGCTCAGCTTTCTTTATAGCCCAACTCTCACATCTGTACATGACCACTGGAAAAACCATGGCCTTGACTAGACAGACCTTTGTTGGCAAAGTAATGTCTCTGCTTTTTAACATGCTGTCTAGGTTGGTCATAGCTTTTCTTCCAAGGAGAAAGAAGGATTAGATCTCCTCAGTTGACAATATCTTGATAAGTAAAGACCCCATCAACAGAAAAGAGAAAAATGCAAGACAAAATATTTGTAAGTATGATCACTAGAGGAAGCCACTGCAGTGGCCTTGAAGATTACTGCATTTAAATAACAAAGATCAAAAGTCTTACAACCTGAGTGATTTGGGGCCAGTTTCTTAAGCTCTTAGGGCATAAAGGTTTTTAACTGTATATGTCAATAATAATAATACCTACCACATGGAGTTATTCTGAATATTTAATAAGAAAAAATACATGAAAATGCCTAATGCAGTCATTGGCACAAAACAAGCCTTTGTTAACCTTTGTTGAATTTTAGTACTTTTAGGGGTTTGGAGAAAAAAAGATTAGTAAAAGCTTGTGTTATAGAGGCTAATTCCTGAGAGTCATAAATCTTGAAGAAAGTCATAAATTGTTATAATTCTGAAGTTCTTCCTGAAGTATAATAGGCAACATTTGGATTTTCCATTGGTTTAGGGTGGGAATGGAAATAGTTTTCTGGGGAGAGAGCTCAGGTGATTATTCTAAAAGCCCATTTGAGTTGGGTTAGAAGCCGTCTGAGAAAGAACTCCTTTAATATACATGTTGAACTTTACTCACAGAGAAGAATGAAGAAGGAGTAGTTAGGAGAGACAATAGAAACTAAATTTCAAAGATAAACTGTGGGTCTCCTGAGGAAAGTCTCTTATATGTATTATCAAAAAACAACTTACACAACTTGAAAGTTGCACATTAAGCTTTATTTGGGGTAAAATGAGGACTGCAGCCCAGGAGAAAATGTTTTTGATAGCTCTGAGAAACTGCTCCGAGTAGGCGAGAGGAGGAGTTAGGATATATAGGAGTCTTGCAACAAAGAACAGGTAGGTGGGAACATCAAAAGATTACTGCTAATTAAAGAAACCAGATATGACAAGTGGAGGAATTTAGTGTTTTTTATGTATGGGAAGATGCAAGAGTCTGGGCTCACTGAAATCATTCCTTTGATATGCACTTCAACTGTGTGGGGCCAGTACCCTGTGTTTTCAGATCCTGAGTCTCCTTCCGGCTCACGGTGGGGAGTGGCTGCAGTCCTGGACTGCTGTGTGGTAGGTGTTCTTTCTTCCTTGAGTGTCCTCAGGGCCCTCCAGCTCACCGTCAGTGAGTGGCTGCAGTGACTGCAACGTACTGTGCTTACCCGTTTGGCAGGAAATGTTCCATTTCTCAGAATCAAGGTCTAGGAAGATAGATTTAGTAACTCAACCCAAGGTTTGGAGGGGACTAGATCACAATGCTGGCTTTAGTGCCATGGCTGTTATGTTTAAGCAACTGCGGGGCAAGGCACTTGCATCTGGAGAGAAAATAAAGTGATTGCCACTCACCCTTAGAATCTGAACAGTGATGCTGTGGAATCCGCTTTGAGAAGAGGAGTGAATGAGTGAGAAGCATTTTCTCATCGAGAGAAGAAAAGTGACTCTGGAGCAGGGGATGTATGGTCCAAGAGGAATACCAAATACAGCCTCCCCTGAAGTATGAGGCCCATGGCAGCATGGAAGTCAACCTCAGGGACTCAGAGGGAGCCAAAAGACCAAGGAGAGAGACCTCCAAGAGTAAAATAAGGTCATGAACTTAGAAAAGGGGAAGTAACTAAGTTAGCAAAATATGGGTCTAAATTTGAGTCCATGGGTTAATGAAGCATGGAGACATTTGGTTGACAAAGACATAATAAAACACTAACCCTGAATTGTGAATTTCTTAACCTTGCAAAATGTTTATTTTTCTGATCCAAATCTGTCCAAAGGAGTGATTTGAAAAAGCTTCCTTTCAGAGAGCTCATGATCTTTCCACTCCCTGTATAATTCCCGCTGCATGTCTGGTATATTTTGTTTCTCTAAGGGTAATAGTTGGTCTGTAAAATTGGGCAGACTATGGCTCCGTGGCTCCAAGAGTAATAATTGGTCTGTGAAATTGAGGGATAGCTCATGAAATGGTCACAGAACAAGGCATGACTGCTGTAGGGAGAAAGACAGAATGTACCGCAGGTGGTCACTGGTAAAGAGCCCACCTGCCAATGCAGGAGATGTAGGTTCGATTCCTGGGTTGGGAAGACCCCCTGGAGAAGGAAATGGCAATCCTCTCCAGTATACCTGCTTGGGAAATCCTATGGACAAAGGAGCCTGGTGGGCTACAGTCCATGGGGTCACAAAGAGCAGGACACAGCTTAGTAAGTGAGCATCCATACAATCAAAACAGAGCTAGATGAAAGGAAGGCTTTGCCTCTGGTGGATTACTCATCCTGACTCCTGCATCCATCCACAGGGAGCACTAGGCCAGGCTGAGTCCAATTCAACTCCATCTCTGGGGCCTGTCTATGCTATAAATTCTTTCCCAACTCCCTACCCTGCATATAGTCCTCATCTTCATGGTACCACAAAGTTCCTCATAGTTGTTCCTATCATGTCTATTCTCCTTGTGGAATAAGAAAAAGTGTCCTTTGGGGATAAAACCTAGGATTTGTAATGAACTTTCTTAGTACTATGACTTAAGAACTCCATGACTTGGGGACAGCTGTAAAACTTTCCGAACCTTGCTTCTTTCATCTGTAAAATGCTAATAATAAACAAACATTTTCCAAAGGCATGTGGAGGAGATGGATATTAAAATGCTCTGTAATATTATTTGGATGTTATTTGACTGATTCCTTCATTTTCTACTCTTCAGTCCAAACTGGAATGGTCTTGTTTAGAACCAAACAACCATAAGCAGTCAGACTGCCCAGTATGCTTGAGTTTATACCGTTCCAAAGAGGTCTTCTTAGGGCTGAAAATCTCTTATATTCAGTTGTCTTAGGGAAGAGAAACCCCAAGATACTGAGGAACATAAACAAGAAAGATGAATATGAGCTACAGTGTTTGGACTTGTGTGGTCTTTCTCCATACCTACCAGGGACTACCAAAGGGGAAAAAAAAAAAAAAAAGAGTGCATGAAGCTGTTTATTTCTTTCCAGACTGTTCACCATCATTATCTGATCTGAGCTTTAGCATAACTCTGTGAAGTAGGAACAGCAGACATTATTATTGTTACCCTTGGTTTACAAGCCAGGGCACTAAACCTTAGAGAAGTTCTGTGTTTAATGATTGCTTGATATACAGACTTTGGGTCATGAGGACAGTCGCTAGAATGTGGTTGATCTGTCTTTTGTCTCTTGAGTTTTACTGTATTGGATCACATATGGAGTTAGAGGGAGGTGTTAATATTTTCCAAAATAACAAATATGCTCTATAGAAGAAACACTGTTTTCCATTTAATACTTACAACAGCCCTTCTAAGAAGTGGTTACCATCTCCATTTTATTTATGAAGCAAATGAGGCTGAGCAAGGCTAGATGACTGTACTGGGTTATATAGCAAGTAAGTGGTGAATCCAGGATTTGAACTCAGCTCCTCTATCTCAAAACCCTGTGCTCCTTTCTTCCCAGTGGGCCTCCTCTGTGTATGGTATTTCATGTCAAAAGAGTACTACTGTATATCTAAAATGACCTTCTGAAAATATTTCTTTTTACTAAAATGACAAGGTTTTTTCTCAGCAGAAAGAGATTTCACTTAATGGCAAGTCACACAGCCACTGACATTTCTCTTTGCTCTGTTAACTTAGTTGTTAAAAAAAACAAAAAAAGGTTACAATCAGCGATTTTGCCACAAGAGTGGGACTGACACCCTTAGCCAGCTGTGACCGAATGATCCATTATTCATGAAGCACAGAGGCTCCGTGACTGCTCGCCACCTTGCTTGTCTGTGATGGACTCTCATTTGCTCCGGTACCTTTGGTATATTTTCTGATTGTGACCACACAGAGCAAGCCCATTGGATCTCTTATACCCAGCAACCTCCCTATGCTAAATATTCAGAAGGACAACTTTCTCTATTTCAATGTTATAGAAAGCATCTTTTTGTTGCTGTTACAAGTTAGAAACATTTCTCACTGTATCCAAAATGGGAATCGTCTGCAGTATGGCTTTAAGCCACATGGAAGCAAGTAATAGTCAAAAAGAAGTCTTTCCAAGGGGACAAGGGGAGTGTTTTAAATTCCAACAGCTGTGGCCGAGGTGACTGATCACAGCACAACTGTAGGGACCATGAAGAGATGGTCTTCTCAGAAGAGGAGGAAAATATCCTCATAACGTGAAGTATGGAAGTTGTTCTTTTTCTGTCCAAAGCAATGGAGATTTACAAAATCTTTTGTAGTGAGTGCGTGCATGCCAAGTTGCTTCAGTTGTGTCCAACTCTTTGTAACCCTCTGGACTGTAGCCCTCCAGGCTCCTCTGTCCATAGGATTCTCCAGGCAAGAACTGGAGTGGGTTGCCATGCCATCCTCCAGGGGATCTTCCCGACCCAGGGATTGAACCCGAGTCTCTTACGTCTCCTGCTTTTGCAGGTGGGTTCTTTCCCACTAGCACCACCTGGGAAGAACTGGGCGTTGCTTATTCATTTAAAGATGGTTCCTGCTGGGAAGACCCAGAGGAATCGGGTGGAGAGGGAGGTGGGATGGGGGACTGGGATGGGGAATACGTGTAACTCTATGGCTGATTCATATCAATGTATGACAAAACCCACTGAAAAATAAAAAATTTTAAAAAAAAAGGATTATAGGCAAAAAAAAAAAAAAGATGGTTCCTTTAGTTATCAATTTATGGGCTTCCCTGGTGGTTGAGGAAGATCGCCTGGAGAAGGTAAGGGCTACCCACTCTAGTATTCTGGCCTGGAGAATTCCATGGACTGTATAGTCCAGGGGATTGCAAAGAGTCGGACACGACTGAGCAACTTTCACTTTCACTGGTGGCTGAGATGGTAAAGAGTCTGCCTGCAGTGCAGGAGATCCAGGTTCATTCCTTGGGTCAGGAAGATCCCCTGGAGAAGGGAATGTCAACCCACTCTAGTATTCTTGTTTGAAGAATTCCATGGACAGGGGAGCCTGGTGGGCTACAGTCCATGGAGTTGCAGAGTTGGACACAAATGAGCAACTAACACTTATTTACTCATTTGAAGATAGTTCCTTTAGTTCTAAATTTATGCCAGATTCACAGATTTCCAAACTAGCAAACAAAACCAAAAATCCATGTCCTTGCTGCATGCAAAATCCAGGTGTATAGTTGAGTACATATAAGCACTTGGGTTTCAGTTTCCATGTAACCTTATATAATTTTACACATATATGTAAATGCAGATATGTATATATAATGTATATGTATGTATAAAAATTATATAATTATGTGTGGAGGGAGAGAGGGGGTGGTGATAGCTCTCAATGAACCCTTTGTTTTGCTTTTTAAATCCTGAGTTAGAGAATCCACTAAGATAACAATGAGAGGAGCAATCTGAATTGAAGTGATTCAACTGTCCCATCCATTCACCTTCTTGGTGACTAGAATGGATCAGTGGTAGTCTCTCCCCAAGGACAATTCTTATTTGGATACGGCATCCCTTACATGGTTGCTCGAGATAGCAAGGTCAACAGCCCGTCTCAGGCTGCTTGGTTCAGCTAGTTAAAGATTAATGTTGAGGCTGGATTGCAAGTTTCGGGGCCTGGGCAAGTCTGCAGCCCTATCACTTGTTTGATAAGAACAGCAGAGTTCAGGGTAAGGGAATGTGAGCAGATCTCAACCATAATCGATTTTTGGTCATAAAAGACAATGTAGCACCGCAGCACGGAATGTTCCAAAGTTCTGGAATCAGGAAATGTGGGTTCAAACCTGGTTCAGCTACCTCTTTGTTTAACAATCTTTAGTGACTTAATTAATCTCTCTGAGCCCAGTATTCTAATTAATGATGAGTGAATTACAATGTTCCGTTCTCTCACGGCAATGGAGAGTATATTAGCTTGTATGAACAAAGCACATTATATAATATTTCACCCATAGGAAGCAGTTAATGAATTATACCTTCATTTGTCTGTCTCTTATTCATCATCTATCCATTCACTTATCAATATCTCTAACTCAGAGTTATGTGTGGCTGATTAGAGTCAATCTGCTGTGCTTTCCAGATGATGATTTTGGAACAATGAATAAAGAAATCATTACCTGACACACTAATACTATAATAATCATCGATCTGTAAAGTTTGACAATGGTAAGTACAAATAGATAATGACAGGATAAATTACACTTATTTTGGAGGATTTATTTGCTTAACATTTTAAAATTAAACATAGAATTTCTGTAACACATATTATTATTAAACACACCATATATTCTAAACTCAGAAAATTAGTGGAATTTTATGAATTACTGGAACTCACGAAAGCATTTATACAAATTGTGCGCACCTTCTAAATTCAGTATATGTTTAAAAATCTGCTTAAAATTACCAAAAGTTTGCTTACTTATGAATAACTTTTTATTGATTGCTCAAGAGTTTGATCATTAGATTTATTAAACGTTGCCTTGGAAAAGAAAAACATTGTTCATTGCAATGACAATAAAATATATCAAAAGTATAGAAGGTGGACTAAATTATTATTATCTGCTATTGAGGTCATTCAGAATGCTATAGACAATTGGTTGCTATTGATTTTCATTGATCAGCCTTATTTCTGGACTCCTGTTGTACTCTTGATCTATATTCCACAGTATATCCATCTCTCACATTCACATTGTCACATGTTCTTCTCAAGTTAAACTTTTTAATTGTTTCATATCTGTACATTCACTTTATTTAGCAACCTATTAAATGCCTACTGTGTGGGTTCATTCATTCATTCATTCATTCAACTCCTTTGAGGAGCTGAATATATTACAGACATTAAATTAGCCTCTGGGGACATAATGTAAACTAAGACATAATCTTCATCAAAAAGCAGCTTATGACACAATGTGAATGGGTGCAAGGCTGTATGACTATACTATATACAATATACTACGGTTGACATAGACACGAACTCTGGGTCATGGATCATTTAGGAGAGTCAGTTAACCCACAGTTAACCTGGAATCTGGGATGGCTTCTTGGAGGAAGTGACACCTAAGCTGACCATTTTAAAATAAAATAGATTAACACTAGATGAAATCGAGAATTAACATTCGAGACAGAGGAAATAGCTTGTGCAAATACCCTGGAGCAGAAGAAACAACAGCAGATTGAGAAATAGAAGGTAGGTGTATTAGACATTGAAGCTGGATAAATTAGAAAAATATTTCTCTTGAATAGTGTTTCATCTGCAGTAAAGGAGAAAAATTTATCAGAAGGAAGTGTGTTAAGTTATCGTATTAACATGTGCCAAGCCTTAAGGGAGTGAAGGAAGGTGTGCGTCAGTCTACCTGGCAATATCAGGGAAGGCATTACAGAGGGGGTGACTTCGTTCCCACGCTTGCTCATAAGCTCCTTGAAGTCAGAAGCCAAGTCTTCTAAAAAAAAAAAAAATGATGCTTTATTCATTTTGCCCAGCACAGTAACATGTGCCTCATAAGTACTGGATAGATCCCCGGCTCAATGTTATTTATTACAATGAACAGTGAGTGACTGGAGCAAAGGCTAGTGAGAGAATGTGGCATGATAGTGATAGGCCGGGTCACTACAGGGATAGGACTGTATTATTTTTCTGTGGCTCCTGCCAGGGGCTGCATAGTTTCAATTAATTCACTTTTGCATTTGTTCACTGACCGGCTATGTGTTGGGCATTGGTTCAACACTGGTGAGTGCAAAGATTAATTGCTCATGGCCTTGGCCTTGACGAAGTTGAACGTGGAGCTGGGAGACAATTATTAGATCAATGAGATGAGAGAAATGCTCTGACATAGTACAAAGGACTGAAAATCATATAAACAGAAGTGATGATCTTTGTGGGTTTGGGTGATGAAATATGACTAGGACTTGTCCTTGGCTTCTCCCTCTTCTCTTTCTAGGGCCTTCCCCTTAGTAGTTCATCCAAGGCTGTGTCTTCTCCTAACCTCTATGTGTCTAATTCCCAAATCTATTTCCGCAAATACGGCTTCTTTCCAAAGCTTTATCCGTAGATATCTAATTCTTGTGACATCGCCACCTAATGTTCTGCTGACACCTCTAACTGAATTTCTTCAATGCTGAGCTCATCTTTTTCCTACAAATCCTGTTCATCATCCCACTTCTTATTTTAGACCTAGTGATACAGACTCTAAGGCTCACCACGAACTTTGATTCACTTCTTTCCTTTCCCCACCCTTGAATCCAATTCTTTTTGGTGGTTAGTCCTTCCTCTGTGATACCGCTCATGCCATCTTCTGTCATTCTTATTGTTACCCTAATTCAGGTCCACATTTCTTCTCTCATGGAAGCAACAGACCTTTAGCCATAAAGAAAATATCATGAATATTTATAAAGGAAAAGCAGACCGCCAAGATTTACCCCTTTTTTTAAAAAAATTATTCATTTATTTATTGATTGATTGATTGGACTGCTTTTGGTCTTAGTTGCGGCTCCCAGAATCTTCCTTGCATCATGTTGTGTCTTTCATTGTGGTGCACCGGCCCTTTAATTGTGGCAAGTGGGCTTAATTGCTCTGCAGGGTGTGGGATCTTAGTTCCTTGGTCAGGGATGGAACCTGAATCCCCTGCATTGTAAGGCAAATTCCCACTGGACCACCAGGGAAGTCCCCAGGGTTTACCTCTTGATGGAGACTTTCCAGAGGAGAAGGGAGATTCTGGACTAATGTTTCCCAGCTTTGGTTGTATTGGAATTACTGGAGAGCTTTAGAAAATGCTGAATCCTAGCTTCTGCCCTCAAGAGACTCTAGCCTAATTAATCTGAGGACTTTAAAAAGCTCTGTAGCTGAAATTCTAATGTGAAGTTAAGGTTGAAAAACCACCAAACTAGACCAAGAGAATTCAACTCTCTGTTCTTTGATTGGCACATCCTTCAGCACCACTCTCACTGTAAGAGTGGGTGAAAGTTGCACATTAATGCACGATGGAGATTTTCAAAGGCTTTAAAAATTACTAAACAGAAGGGAAATAAATGTAAAACCTGTTTCTGATGCTATGATAGTCAGCTTTCTCTAGTCTGACAGATGAATATGTCAATACTGCACAATAGTCACAGCATCTGTATAAAAAACTATATAAACATAGAGACATAGAAATATCCCTCTCTCATACTTGTTCTCTTTTCCTCCAATTTCTCTCCACTCAATCAATCTCAAGCATTACTGTCAAATTAATATTCCTGATAAAGGTTTTGAACTTATCAATCCCTTTCTCAAAATCTTTCAGTAATTCCTTACTACTTGTAGAAAACTTATATAAATAGAAAGCTCCTTCCCAATTTGGCCAACAATTGACCATTCCGATTTATGTATTATAATTGTCTTTCATGCATTCTTGCCTTCTGGACCTTGCTTTTATTGTTCTGTATCATTTGTTCCTCCCAGTTGCACGTATATGGAGTCTCTTCATCCTTAAATATTATACTCACATGCTGCCTCCTCCACAAAGCTTTTCATGATCATTTTGGCAGGAAGTCATTTTTCCATCCTCTTAAATAGCATAGTCCTTTTGTTGTCTATAAAACTAATTTATTAACAGTGAGAAACTTTTCACATTAAAAAAATGCTTGGTTCATAAAAATATTTCAACCATTCAACATGCAACAGCAACCTGCTGTATGGGCTTCCTACTAGGAATATACATAGACCATGCAAGACGTGGTCTCTGCCCACAATGAGGCTGAACTGTGTGCAAGACTTTAATTAAGCAAGTGACATTATTATTTGTGATTGTGTCTGGGAATTTGAGGGGAAAATGCAAATGAGTGTCAGATTGTAAACTTTCACACTCTGATAAGAAAGTGAATTATCTTTTTAAATGAAACCAATAGTTGAGCCAATGATAATTAGGTGCTAATTCTAAGAAGTTGGTCCTAGAAGTAAGTGAAATTATGGAGAAGATCTTGATTTTGATGAAACAACCTTGGAGGAGATGGACAACAAAGTAGGCTTAAAGGAGGCTCTGGGATGCAGGGAAATCTGACAAAGTTAGCCTTGGTTATACCGGGGCTTCTTGCACTGCTCATGCTCCTCACTGACTGATGTGTGAAGATTCCAACTGACTTTTGGGGTCTTGCTAAGGATAAGTGCTATTGGTGCAGACCCACCAGCAACTGAGCCCCAAAGAATTGATGCTTTTGAACTGCGGTGTTGGAGAAGACTCTTGAGAGTCCCTTGGACTGCAAGGAGATCCAACCAGTCAATCCTTAAGGAAATCCGTCTTGAGTATTCACTGAAAGGACTGATACTGAAGCTGAAACTTCAATACTCTGACCACCTGATGCGAAGAACTGACTCACTAGAAAAGACCTTGATGCTGGGAAAGATTGAAGGCAGGAGGAGAAGGGGATGACAGAGGATGAGATGGTTGGATGGCATCACTGACTCAATGGACGTGAGTTTGAGCCAGCTCCAGGAGTTGGTGATGGACAAGGAAGCTTGGCATGATGCAGTCCATGGGGATGCAAAGAGTAGGACGTGACTGAGCCTCTGAACTGAACTGAACACCAGCAGCAGGTTGTACCCTGAGCAGGATCACTAACATTTGTCACCAGCTCCATCCATGGTGTAGAGGATGGAGACAATGAGGGTCTCACAGAAAAGAAATGGGAGACTGAGGCAGGGAGGAAGTGGTAGCACTACTAATTCATGTATTGTCCACTAAAACAAGTAGCAAATTGTACTCTTTTACTTCTAAGAGCTTACTCAGCCTCATCATAATGAGCCTTACAGCAGGGTCTAGAGAACTATTATCCTTTTAAATCATCCATCTACTTTCAGGGAGCCCCAAGAACTTTCACAGAGCCTTTATCTCTTTCTACGTTTGTTATATTAACTTAGATAATGTTTTTATCACCCCTACTAGACTAGGAGTCTCTTAGAGGAAGATCCAATTATCTTGATACTCCCTCATGCCTTCTGCTATTTTTAGTACTGAATAAGTGTGTGGCAGCCACTGATTCAGTTAACAAATGAATGAACCATGAATGTCTTAGTGGGTGAAGTCTGTGGTCACAAACTGAGTGGCTTCAACAAGAGAATTTTATCATCTCACAGTTTTGAAGGCTTGAAGTCAAAAGTCACAGTGTCAATAGTGTTGGTTCTTTTTGAGGATCTGTTCCAGGCCTCTCTCTTTGTAGATGGCCATCTTCTTTCTGTGTCTCTTTGTATCATCATCCTTCTATGCATGTTTCTGTGTCCAAATTTCTCTTTTTTTATATGGACACCAATCACACTAACCCATCCTAGTGGCCACACTTTAAATTGTTTATCTTTATAAAGACCTTATAACCAAATAAGGTTCTGAGATACTAAGGACTAGGAATTCAACCTATGAATTTTTGAGTGTACACCATGCAGTCCATACAAAGAATCAGGTCTCTCAAACTCCTTGTTCTTCTTTCTTTTTCTACTTCCTCCATTTTCCAGGAATAGTCTAGAGCAATAATGTCCAATAAAACTTCCTGTGATGAAGAAAATGTTCCCTATCTGAGCTTTTCATCATGACTGCCTCTCACCAACATGGCCGTTGAGCACTTGGAATGTGGTTACTGTGGCTGAGGAGTTGAATTTTGAACTTTGTTTGGTTTAAATTCATTTTTAAGCAAAAGTGATCATACTTTATAGTCCACATTTTACAAAAGAATACTTCTAATACAAAAGCATACTATAATTGATCTATTCGGGAGAATTAATTGACACTATACGATGGGTTTGGTTATGGTCTACATGTCTAATGCGCCCAGGTGAAGTTATCTTCCCTCTGTAATTCTGCGACTCTGTTTGACCTCACATGGAGACGACATCAAAACATGTACATTTGTGGCCCTTGGGAATATAAGGCTGGGCCTTGTGGTCCATCTGACTTCTCCTGTTCATAGATCCTGGTTTGGACTTACATACTAGTCTCACTTCTTTGGTGATGATGGCATCTGATTCCTTCTCGAAATGCTTTATCACTAAACTTCAGTTGACTTACATTAATTTAAATTTAAACAGCCACATGTGGCTAGCAGCAATCACACTGAAGAGCAAAGTTCTATACATTGGAAAGTGGGAACAATTACTCCTCAAAAGTGAAAAAATGTCACTTCTGTGATTTGAGGTAGATAAGGCTTATGTGAGTTCATGTTTGCAAGGCTTTTAATATCAGAGATGAATATTAGGAATATGTACTCCTCATAATGATAAGAACAAGACAAGGCAGAAAATGGAGGTTGCCTCCAAGGGCCAAGTGGTAACTGGTAGATGCCAGCACAGTAGAAGTGGAATGCTGACTCTTCTGAGTAGCAGCATTTACACTCTAGTCTAATCAAATGTTAGCATGAGAGAAGGTAATCCCAGTGCTATTGGACTGACTGATTTTCTATGAAAACCTGGACATCTAAGTCTTCATGTGGGACTTTCTGTTTTTTTACATGTTGGAGACTGATTTTACCATTTCTCTCTGGCTAAAGAATCTTGTTGGCCAGATGGAACCTTGAGTAGTCCAGTTTGTGATCTCTGTTTTGAAACAAAAATTTTGCAGAGACTTTCCTACAAGATCTTTCCTTATTAACATCATAGAACTTTGGGGAAATATCAAGTGTTAAAGAACATTCCTGTAGAATAAGTTCTCTTTACACATTCAAATTTAGAGAGAATATGGATGATGGTCATTTTAAAATGAACGCATTGTGAATTTCAGGATCGGCTTGCTTCCAGAAGCTTCCAAAACTTACACTGGGTTGTGATATTCCTGGAACTGACAAATGTGTTTCCGTCTTTGTTTTTCTCATCAATTCAATCGTAAGACAAAAAAGAGGATCTGACAGAAGGAAGATTGGCAATTGCCAGCTCCAGAGATGCTCAGATCTCTCTTGGACATATAGGGACTCTTTAGAAAGACATAGGGTGATAACTATAGTAATTTCTTTGTCTCCTACAGACATTTGATTTTACTGAAATTTTTTTTGCTCATAAAATTAGTCCTTTCAACCAGTTAGCATTTACTGAGCACCTGCCTCATGCCAGGTCATGGGCAAGATGCTGCACATAGTGTACCAGTCAGGTCAGACATAGGTTCTGCCCACATCAAGGCTGAAAATTGAGCTGGGAAACTGGACTTTTACTAATCTTTTTCAGTGCATTCATTCCAATGATAAGATGTGCTATTAAATGAAAATCTCTAGGAAATCTTGCAACAAGGCATCCTATGATTGTCTAGGGGAGTGTGTGGGATTGCGGGTTAGCTCTGCCAAGAGGGAGGTGGGACCAGGACAAGGCATGTGAAGTCTTGGGGAACAAGATGAGCTTGACACTGTCCAGGAGCTGAAGGCAGGCCATTGTGACTGTAAGATGGTTGAAGGCAAGGTGGTGAGAAAGCAAAATGAAGGTAGTCAGGTTGTGTGGGAATTTGTAGCTTATGTTCAAAGACAGTGGTCTAAGATGCCCTTTATGGCAAGAACAATAGGTCCAAGGAAGTTGGTCCTATAGAGGCTGTGAGGGAAGAACTGGGCTTCTGCAACTATGCTACCTGTGAATCAGAGCTAGTCCTCACTGAAGTTTAACCTCAGCGCAAAGCACACAACCCCAGTGCAAAACTTCCCTGTGCTGCGGAAGTTTAACTCACACGGTGCTGATTCTCACTGGAGGAATTTCTGCCCCCACAGGATATCTGGCAATGTCTGCAGACATATTTATTGCTAGGATTTGTAGAGGAAGTGCTCCTGGCGTCTAGGGGGGAAAGGCAAGGGATGCTACTGAACATCCTGTAATGCACTCATGGGGCAGCCCCCACAAGGGATTATCAGCTCCAAAACATCAATTACACCAAGGGTTTGAAATTCACGTTCAAGTGCACATCAAGGGCAGTAGTAATTAATGGAATTAGGAACCTGGACAGAAGCAACAGCAGGTAGAGATGTCGAGAAGCAGGGGAACACTTTCAGCTTCATGACTAAATTAGCAAATGTGAAATTGTTTAAAGATACAGAAACTATGTTTTGTCTATTTGCTTCTTTCTTTTCAGTTTAACAGCTGCCAGTAGCATCTCTCAAAATATCTGGCCTCAGCCAATCAGCCTTATTTGCCTTAATAATCCTGACTGTAATTCTGTCTGCTCGGCATTGAAATAACTATTTAGAATATTGATTGAATACATAAATGAGCATTGACTTATTTCCAGAGAATGAAATTTTGTTTAATTATGATAACTATTGAGCTATTCATTTGTGCAAAGCACATTCTACACTTTGATCTAATCCTTTTAAAAGCCCTGCAAGGGAATTATTAACTATAATTGACAGAGGAAGGAACAGAGGCTGGGGGGTGTTGAGACCCCTGCCGAAGGTCAAACAACAAGTAAGTCTGTTTGATACCACTGCCTGTCCTTTTTCATCACTTTGAAAGTGATTTTGCATTGAGAATAGAATGTGAGCCAAATTTTATTTGCTGCATGCACCAGTGGGGATCAAGCACAATTACATACATGAAAATGCTGAAAATAGTGCCCCAACATATAAGGCTTTTATTTTGATGCATATAAATCAAGTTCAAGGTAGACAGAGTGACTGCAAAGCTATCTATCAGAGGTTCAGACTCCTCTGTCTTACCTAGACTTCCTTAACACCTATTTGCATCTCAAGGCTACCTCATGGCCCACCATGTCACTGGGTCTCTAACCATCGAGCTGCTCAGAAAGAATGGGATGGGATAAGCAAGAGCAATAAGCCTCATCTCCTACTTGATTCAGCTCATGTTTCAGTAACTCCACCGGAATATCCATCTAAATGCTTTGCCTTACTAATCATTGGCCATTCCTCTGCAAGAGAGCCTAGGAGATGTAACTTTGGGGCTGAGAGTATTACTGTTATCAACGAAGAGAGAAGAATGCATACCATATGAAGCCAGCAGCCCTCTCTGCCAGACCACAGTAGCAACTATTACACTTAAAGAACAGCTTGGCGGTTTCTCATGTGGTTGAGAAATCCCAATAGAAAAAGCAGTGTGACAATTCAGTTACTGCCGGTTGATTGTGTTTGAATCCATGAAGCCCTTTAGGACTCCACTCTGCTCTAATGAGCCACTTGGCTTCTGGCTGTCCTCTATCTCTTCTCCCCAAAATTCGACCTGCCCTCCTTCTATGTCTCTCCAGTCTGACACCTCTTTCCATCTTTTCTTTCTCCATCTTTTTTATCTTCTGCTTCTGGTCTCCTGCTTTTGTCTCTTTTCCACACGTGGAGATTCTAAAAACAAGAAAGAGGGAACTGAACCCTGCAGAACATTCTGTAACCCAATGTTTTTATGTGAAATTATATTCATTATAAAACACTGCAAGCAGGAGAGACAGATGTTTTACTTCATGAAAGAAAAGGGGTTCAACCTGAAATGAACACAACATTGTAAATCAGCTATACTCCAATAAAAGTTAATTTCAGAAAAAGAACCAGGATATGATTTAACATGTTACCTTTTCCATGTAATCATGAAACCATCTGTCCAAATGGAACTTCAGTTGGAGATCCTGCTGATTATTTCAGGACACATAGCATGGGTGAGAGCTAAACCTTCATTTTGTTAAGTCACTGAGATTTGGGCCTTCTTTGTTACTGAAGCATATTCTAGCCCAATCAGTAATAAAAGAGTTGATTTTATACAAATGCACACACAAACACACACATAAAGGAGGCTCAACTGGATTGCTCCAAAGATTTTTTTTTTTTTTTTTTTGTCTTAGATAGGCTGTGCAAGGTCAAGCACTGAATCTCATGGAAGAAAGGAACTTCTATGATCTAAAACATTGCTCAAGGGACTAGACTAGGTTAGCATAGATATATTGGTCTGCCCTCTGCATAGGAAAGTAGAAGTTGTTTACCACACACAGCCTGGGTCCTATGAAGAATGGATGAGATAATGCAAGAATCAAAGCTAGATTAAGCTATGATTGATGATAATTGAAGTTTAATATATGGAAAAACTACCAGCCTGTACCTAAGTGTTCACGTTTCTATAAATCTTGCTCTAAGTTGTGATGTATCATCTATATATTCCAGTAGTGAACAAATAATTTATATCACTCCTTTAATACAAAGATATATTTTGTAGGAGTGCAATCAGAGAGTTTGTTTGTGTACTCATCTCCATCACTTTTTCCTGTTTGGTCTCACCTTTGAGCCAAGAAAGTTTGATTGAAAACACATCTCATCTGCTGGCAGTTTTTCAACTTGCATCTTGGGAAAACACAATATGTTTCTTCCTGAGAGATCATGTAAACCTAAAACCTAGTAACCATTATAGCCAGATGAGCTAGAGAAAACAGGGTGTTAGAGCAGTGCCACTCAAAGAATAGCATGTGGACTGACCCATGCTGATGAGAAAAGTACAGCATCTCTGCCCAAGGCAGGGAGAGCAGTGTGTACAAAGGTCCTGTGGCAGGAGGGAAGCCGATGTGGCTCAGATGCTGTGGGAGAGGGGAGTATCTTGCAAACCTAAGCTTTCTGCAATATACATGCTACTTCAAATTTTAGTCTGGCTATCACTTAATTTTTTTTTTCCTTCTCCATAAACCAAGAATCCTAAAGGAAATCAACCCTGAATATTCATTGGAAGGACTCATGCTAGAGCTAAAGCTCCAATACTTTGGCCACCTGATGCAAACAGTGCAAACAGCCGACTCATTGGGAAAGACCCTGACACTGGGAAATATTGA
Organism: Muntiacus reevesi; assembly: GCF_963930625.1. Lineage (NCBI taxonomy): Eukaryota > Metazoa > Chordata > Mammalia > Artiodactyla > Cervidae > Muntiacus > Muntiacus reevesi. The sequence goes on from NC_089260.1 coordinate 66,114,949, forward strand.
TGGCAGGAGGAGAAGAGGGTGACAGAGGATGAAATGGTTGGATGGCATCATTGACTCAATGGACATGAGTGTGAGCAAACTCCAGGAGATAGCGAAGGACAAGGAAGCCTGGTGTGCTGCAGTCCATGGGGTCACAAAGAGTTGGACCCAACTTAGCAACTGAATAACAATAAAAATAAACTGAGAAGTCCAAATAATTGCATTCGTACCTTTTACCGTATTCAGGGAACCCTGTATTGTAATGGCTTGTTTTCACAAATGGTGGCCCTTACTTCTGGGAGCTCCCCTTTCCCCAATCCATGGCTCCAATCATAGTGATGAATTTTAATACCTCACTCTTGATCGCTGGACTAAGCTTATCCATCCAGCAAAGAACCATATCCTCTGCTACATTCTTGCTTTGCTTTGGCTGTGCAACATTCTTGGGCAATTTTCTCTAATACTAATTAAAACGCTGACTATTTACCTAGTCTCCCACCTTCTGTATTACCAAATGCTATAAATAGAACACTGTTAGCTGAAAGACTTCATCTCTTTGCTGGAAGCACATCTCACCTCAGCTGCTTCTCCAACTCATAAATTTGTTTAAAGTTAAGGGAGCTTTCTGGCCTTCTCTATTTCCTTCCAATCATCACTTCTTTGTTCAGACCTTTCCCCGATTTATAGCATGTTCTCATTGTGGCTGAGAAGGTAAAAGCATCTGCCTACAATGAGGGAGACCCAGGTTAGAGCCCTGGGTCAGGAAGTTTCCCTGGAGAAGGCAATGGCAACCCACTCCAGTACTTCTGCCTGGAAAATCCCATGGACAGAGGAGCCTGGTGGGCTATGGCTCATGTACATGAACACTGGTCCATGGGGTCCCAAAGAGTCAGACACGGCTGAGCTCACTTCAGTTCACTTTTTCTCATAAAAATGGTGCAGTGTAAAGGGAGTAGACTTTGGGGCCAGATCAACTAGGGTTCAGATCCAGCTCTGATATTTGCCACCATAGGAAAGCAAATCTCCCTCTCTGAGCTTCAGCACCCGGGCTAGCATAGAGTTGTGACCATTAATTGAGTCATATTTAAAGAACCTATTTCTCACTGAATGATTCTTTTTTATCTATCCAGCCTGTGTTCTAAAGCCTATTTGATTATGAAAAAAACAACTCAGATAGAAAAGACACTTCATGAAACATGTACATTACCATATGTTAAATAGATGACCAGTGAAATTCAATGCATGAAGCAAGGCACCCAAAGCTGGTGCTCTGGGACAACCCAGAGAGATAGGTGGGGAGGCAGGTGGGAGGGAGGGTTCAGGATCGGGGGAACACATATATACCTGTGGCTGATTCATGTTGATGTGTGGCAAAAATCATCACAGTGTTGTAATTATCATTCAATTAAAATAAATTAATTAACTGAGAAAGAAAAGACACTGCAACCTCATCTCAGACAAATGAGTAGAAACCTACATGGTCAGTTACAATCTTAGTCCTTCTCACTGAAGAATCTGACACAGACAGATTGTGTTGTGTTTTTTATTAATATTTTATTGAGCCAACCTACTGTTATAGAAGTCAATCTCTCTCCATGAACTTCTCTTTAACTTTTTTATTAGCTTATTAACAGAATTGGGGAGATGAATATCATTTAATGGGACATTTCTCCCTCCCTCTGAAAAACATGACATTTATAAATTAAAGAAGTCATACATTTGCATCCAGCCAAGGGGCTGGCTCTGATGAGATGGTTTGTAATCCTGAATTCTGGACTTGTGTGAAGTCTGAGAAGTAAGGGAGAGGGAAAGATTAACTAGAGATGGGGCAAGGAGTCAGACAAGTAGGGGTCTGTGTATGAGAAAGCAAAGGCAAAGCTGGCCCTAAAATAGATGAACTAAACACAATGTGATAATGAGAGCCTGTGTCATGGGGAAGGAGGGCTGGGAGATGGGACAGACAGTGACAGCCAAGTTTCTCTGCACCTGGGGGCTTCCAGTCTGAGGCGGGATGGAGGGTTTCTCATGAGCTGGAAAGAATAAAGTGCCTCCTGAATTTCTGTCACTGTGTGAGGGTACAGAGCTTCCAAAGGTATAGTCCTTGACCTAGAAGAACCAATGATCTATTGAAAGAGAAGGACTTTCAGTACAGTATTATCAGAACAATGTGATAAAATGCCATGATGGAAATATGTCATTCAAACACTAATGATGAAGACGTGAACTCTTTCTGGGAAGGTTAGGAATGACATATCAGAAAAAGAGCCAGGCTTGGGTCAGTTCCCTGAAAGCAGAGTCTGAGATAGGGATTTATTTAGGGTGTACTCTTAGGGGAACCAGGTAATAAGAGAAGCGGGATAGGACAGAGGAAGGACCTATGCAAAGATGTCTTTTCATAATGCCCCACAGAGGTGGTCCTACCTAATGCAAGGGATCTGAGGTTTTATTTCCCTTCATCACTCAAATCATTTGCTCTGGGTGGGTGGGTGTCTGTGTGCCACATCTCCAGGAAAGCCAAGGGCAATCTTTCTGGAGAAGGAAGCTATAACTTTAGCAGCCAGTGCCTGCAGCCTGTGACGGATGAGTTCACCCAGTGCTGTACATGGACACTGGGCAGGGTGCTCACAGAGTCTGCTAGGGTGGCATTTGAGGGCACTTCTTCACTGTGATGGGTTGGAGGATGCTCCAGCATCCTATGGAGAAGCAAAAGTACATGCAAAGTTCCAAAAGATTTGTAGAATCATTCTCTCATAGAAGGGCCAGCAGTCAGGTGTGGGTGAGATGGGAGGATGGGAAAAGTGATCAGAGACGAGCCTGAGAGAATGGTGAATAGCATGGGTTTGGGAGTGAAACAAGTCAGGGGTTGAATTCTGACTGTTGCTTATTGACTGTGTAGCCTTAAGCAAGATACATTACTTTTCCTAGCCTCAGTGTCCTCATCTGACAAAGGGCATGATAAGGTTACTTATCAGGATTGTCGTAAGAAGGAAATGAGATAATGCAACTAAACCATCGTGCACAGGACCTATGATGTATTAACTTTCAATAAACGGCAGTTATCCTAATTATTATAAAGTTTGAAATAGTGACTGATTTTGAAGATCTTGAATTATATTCAAAGGAGTTTGGATTTTGTCTAGAAATGATAATCATGATGATGATGGTGGTGATGATCATAATGGCAATGTGCTGTATGCTGTGCTTAGTCATTCAGTCATGTCTGACTCTTTGTGACCCCATGGACTGTGGCTTTCCAGGCTCCTCTATCTTTGGGATTCCCCAGGCAAGAATACTAGATTGGGTTGCCACGCCCTCCTCCAGAGGATCTTCCCAACCCAAGGATTGAACCCAGGTCTCCCGCACGCAGGCAGATTCTTTACTGTCCAGGCCACAGGGAATAATGGCAATAGTAGCAACAATAGTGGCAGCAGCAGCAAAATCTAAGAGGTAAAGTGGAGAACCAGTGGATGTCTCTAAAAAAGTAGGGAATTTGCAGGTCTGTGCTTGAAGAAGATATTTCAGTTAGCCCTGTAGAGAATGGATTGATAGGAAGAGGCTCTCCCAATAGTCTATGCAAGAGAGAATGAGGGCTTGAATTTGGTCAAAAGTGGAGATAGGGTCCCTTTCCTTGGTCCCAAGAAAGGACCAAGCCACGACAAGAGTGAAGCCAATGGAATCCCGTAGCAACAGGGCTCAAATTGCTTGCTTGGGGCTCAACCACCATTCAAATGAGCCCCTTCACTACACGCGGTACAAACCCAGCAGCATCTCACTCTGGAAAAGGCCTTTTATTAATGGAAAATTGGTTTTGTGAGATGCAGGTGGCCCCTGGTAAGGATGATTTCAATGAGGTCCCTGAGTCTTCTCTGTCACTTTTACTGAGTTTCTGTGTACTCAGATTCATTAATAAAGAGACAAAGGAGGAACCTGGGCATATTTTACTCTAGTCATTATCTGGAAGAGTTTTTCGATGAAACTCATTGAGCATGATGAAATCACTGTTTCTGCTGAAAGCTCATCTCTATACAGATTGACCTTGGTTATAATCCTTGATGAAAATTGGGGAAATGTGCTTTCTTAAGTTGGTCTCATAAGAGCCCTCTATGGAGGAAATCAGTAGACATATCTCAGTAGATAAATGCAAATAAAAGTCTCCTACTCAACTTCATTGAATTTCCACATTATCTTCAGAAATAAGATCATTAGAGGAGAACTTCCTATCTCTAGATTATACTGTTAGGTTTGATGGAGTGTCATATTTCTTCTAGCCCTCGCATTCTAATCCTTTGACTTTTCCAAATTATAATAAGAGAATAATGCTAACATTTACTGAATGATTACCTTGTGGTAGGCACTGTGTTAACCACTTTACTTAGATTTCATGCAGTTGCTACTATTGCAATTTCCATCTTACAGATGGGAAAACTGAGGATTGATGAAGTCAAACAGAAAGTGGGGAAGGGCAGTGATTGAGAGGAAGAGTCCAATATACCTGGTTTCAATTTCTGTGAATTCTGATTTCTGTCCTTTGCCTCTTTTTTTCACTTATTTTTAATACTACTGTTCTTTTGACATCCAAAACAAATCCCCCATCTGGTCATTTAACAGACAACCATTAGAATCCCTATATGTTTTCTAGCCTCTCTGGTTGTCAGTGGACTATCACATTGCATGCTCTTTCCATGGACCTAATGTACATGAGTTCACATTGTCCTGTGCTATTTTCTGCTTGTTTAATGGGTGGTATCCATCACCTCCCAATCACACTTTGGGAGAAATGCCATACCCTGGTATGCCCATCATAAATTTTTAGCTCATGTTGATCACTTCTTGTTGGAACTGAACCACTAAATATCTGTCTCTTTTCCATGCTACAGCATTTGTTAATATATATCATTTTCCTGCTTCATACTTGAAATTATATTTACTCAGCCAGATTGTAGGCTTCCTGAGGGCCAGAGACAATATTTCTTTGTTCCTCCCTCCACCTTCCCTACAGCACCTTCTCCATAATATAAGGCACAGAGAAGCACAGTAATTACAGATTTATGAGAGATTCTTTCCTGGTATAGAAATAAGATGGTGAAGAGAGAGAGAAACAATTTCCTGGAAAAGAAGATAACCTATTTCCTGTGCCAAGTAGTTTTCTTGCTAATAGTATTCCACTCTCAAAGCTCCCTATTCAAGGATGGAGAACCTACTACAACCATCTGCATAAATAATATATGCTAAAACGCTTCTTTGTGCCACAAATATTGACCTTGTTTAATAATTGATGACGAACTCCGGTACTAGCCTGGAACCATGCTGACACAGTTTTGTGTCCTTGCCACGGCTTATATTTATAGCTTTTGTTTTCTTAAGCCTGAAATTTGCTTAAATTTCTTTGTGGAAGGGCATTTTTCCCCTGGGGATCTAATATGATACTAGAAACTGAATTCTATAAGGCAAGTACAGTGGAGTTGAAAGGGAGGCATCTCCATCACTGTAAAGAAAGTCAAGTTTCTTTCCTTTAAATGATATTCCTACATCCCTTCTTTGTCATAATCTTTCAAAACTTTACTTTTGTCAAATAATAATACAAAACATGGGACTTCTTTGGTGGTCCAGTGGTTAAGACTCCACGCTCCACCACAGGGGTTATGAGTTCGGCACTTGGATGGGGAGCTACAAAATCAACCAACCTACCAAACAAACAAAATCTATTTAAGTTACTAAGTGCCAGATTCCCTTGTAAGCACTTAACTTGTATTGTCTGATTTAATCCTCAAAATTAAAGGGGAAAATTGTGATTATTTATATCCTACAGAGGAGAAAACTGGAATTTGGGAGGTTAAGTAATGTTCTAAACACACAGAGGAAGTGACAGGGTTATGATTCCAACATCAACAGCCTGAATGAAAACCTTATGTTCTAAAACAGTATGACAAACTGACTTCCTGCTTACACATCCTCATAGTGGAAAATGGCTGAGTTTGCTTTCTAATCATCAGTTCTTATGGGAACAGCTCTTCGTTTTCCCTTAGAAACCATCACTGCTAAGCTTTTTGTTCACACTTGGTTCATAGAAACTAATTTAAGATGAGACTTTCACACAAGACCAGTATGAAATTGATTGCAAAAACGATCTCCATTTCTCACCTTCCCTGTATCCATGCCCTTTGCAATGTGACTTTAAATCTCTTCCTGGGGACTTCCCAGATGGTCCAGTGGTAAAGAATCCACCTTCCAATGTGGGGCACACAGGTTCAATTCCTGGTTAGGGAACTAAGATTCCACATGCCTCAGGGCAACTATGCCCGTGCACCACAACTAGAGAGAAGCCCACACGTGCTGCAATTAGAGAAAGCCCATGTGCTGCAATGAAGAGATTGTATGCTGCATGAAGACCAAGCACAGCTGAAAACCAACCAACCAACCAAACAAACAAAAAACCCAAAAACTCTTTCCAGTGAGTTCCTCCCAATTCTCTCAATATGAACTGGCCTTGTGACTTTGTATGACCAATAGATTGTGGCAGAAGTAATGTTACACTAATTCTAAGTCTCAACCTCAAGTTGATTTGTGAATTTCCATCCTCTCTCTTAGACCCATGCAACTGCCATTAGAAAAAGTTTTGGAAGATGAGGGACATATGGAGGGAAGCCTGGTTGTTCTAACTAATGTCACTCTAGAGCGGCCGGTCTGCTATTGCCCAAACAAGACCGAGAGCCCAGACAAGATCAGCAGCTAGCTGTCCCCTTCCTGACTTCAGATGCGCCAGTGAGCCCAACCGAGACGATCAGAACAACTAATTTCAACTGTAGACTCATAAGCAACAACAGATTATCATTGTTCTGAATGATGAGTTTTAGGGTGATTGGTTACAAAGCAATAGATAGCTAGCCTAACTGACTAGCAGAAATCTTTTGAAATTTTTTTCTGTAGCTATTAGAAAATAGCTTGATTTTTTAATATTGCTAAGCTATTAGGATTTAAGATGAAATTATTTGTGGTCATTTCTACCACCAACAGAAAGATGACTTAAAAATGCCAACATAAAGAAACAGATATAAAAGATTAAAGAAAAATATTTCTGATAATATTTTTTGATCACCTGGATGGGCCAACGCCTGAAGCCAGTGCTAGAATTTTCTTGGAAGATGAAGCAATAAATTTCCTTTCTGGCTTAAAACACTTTGGTTTGGCTGTCTGGCCCTTATTAACTAAAGAATTCTGCTTAATATGATGACTATGGACTCTACAAAAGCCTTTAATGAACATCATCAAATTCTTTACCTTTCTCTGTGCTTTTTCTCATACATGTCCTCATCCTGGAATGTCCTCTGCTCATATTTTTATCTTTTGAAGTCCAATCCTTGCTTCAAAATCTCATGAAAGTGAAAGGTGGAAGATTTATATGATCTGAAAAGAAACTAGAGTATATGGAAAATATTTGCAAGTCATATATTTGATAAGGGGTTAACATTCAATATACACAAAGAATTCATACAACTTGATAGTAACCCATCTGCCCCAGTCAATCTATCTGATTAAAAAATGGGCAAACTGAATAGACATTTTTCCAAAGACATGCAAATGGCTGATAGATACACAGAAGGTACTCATTATCGTGAATCATCATGAAAATGCAAATCAAAACCACAATGAGATATCACCTCACAGGTGTTAGAATGACTGTCTTCAAAAAGACAAAAGATAGTAAGTGTTGGCAAGGACACAGGGAAAAAGGAACCACTATGCACTCTTGGTGGGAATGTAAATTGGCACAGCTATGATAAAAAACAGTATGGAAGTTCCACAGAAACTTAAAAATAGAACAGCCATGTGATCCAGTAGCTCCACTACTAGGTATATACCAAAAAGTATTGAAAACTGGATATTGAAGTGTTATCTGCACTAGCATGTTAATTGCATCATTATCCATGATAGCCAAGATATGGAAACAACACAAGTGCCCATGAATGAATGAATGAATGAATGAAGATGTTTTATATATACACACACACATGTGTGAATACTATTCAACCAGGAGATCAAACCAATCCATCCTAGAGGAAATCAGTCCTGAATATTCATTGGAAGGACTGATGCTGAAGCTGAAGTTCCAATACTTTGGCCACCTGATACAAAGAATGGACTCATTGGAAAAGATGCTGAAGTTGAGAAAGACTAAAGGCAGGAGGAGATGGGGATGACAGAGGATGAGATGGTTGGATGGTATCACTGATTCAATGGACATGAGTTTGAGCAAGTTCCAGGAGATGGCGATGGACAGGGAAGCTTGGTGTGCTGCAGTCCACGGGGTCACAAAGAGTTGGATATGACTGAGAGACTGAACTGAACTGAACTGAACTATTAAACCAATAGAAAGAAAGAGACCTTGCTATTTGCAACAATATGGATGGAACTTGAGGGCCAGGGAAATAGGAAGAATTTGGTAAAACAGTACAAACTTTCAATTACAAGATGGCTAACGCCTGAGAGTCCAATGTATAATGCAATGACTATTGCTGATAATACTATATTGTATAACTGAAATTGCTAAGAGTAAAACCTAAGTGTTCTCAGCAAGAATATAAAAAGATAAATATGTAAGCTGATGGATATGATAATTAACTAGATGGGAGAAATCCTTTCACATGTGTAAATATATATGAAATAATCATGATATATGTTTCAAATATATTATAATTTTATCTTTCAATTATATCTCAATGAGATTGAAAACATTTTATAAAAGTACAGTTAAAGAGTCAAAATGAGGTTAATTAGCAGGGATGAGAATGAAAGATACTAAGGATGAAATAGGAGGAATATTACACTTTGGAGAAGGTATGAGCTGAGGTCAGAATCATTCATTCATTCACTGAATAGATAGTTGTTGAGTAACTCCATGTACATAGGGTCATGCTAGGTTTTGGGAATATAGAGAAAGCAGATAATTTTTCCTGCCCACAGAAAATTTATTTTTTAGAGAAGATAGATACACACAAGAAGTGCACAATTTCAGAGAAAGATAAATGCTTAACTTCAATACAGCTAGGCAGTAGAAAGGTGGTGATTCATGTGGAATTGGAGCAAAGGAGTGGTCCTGAAGGCCTCTCTAAGCAACGATATTGACCAGGAGCCTAGAGGATGAGAAGCAGCTAGCTTGAAATCATCTGAAGGAGAAGCATTTCAGGCAGAGATAAGCTCAGTACAAAGGTTTGAGAGAAGCCTCAGATCTTGTGTTTTGAGGACAAGGGGAAAAGAACAACAAAAAATTCTTGTTTTGAGGTAAGTGTGGGAAGGCTTAGCAAGAGGTGAAGTTGGAAGATTTGGCCAGAGTCTTTAGGTCATGGTTAATAAGGAGTTTGGATTTTATTCTGAGTGTAAAGGTAAGCTGATGAGGGCTTTTCATAGGAGAATGGCAGAATCAATGTTACAGTTTTCAACTATAATGCTGTGTGAAGAGTGGACTATACGATTAAAAGTGATGACACAAATTACTATTAAAAGGTTCTGTGGCAGTTCAAGCGTGAGATGATGGTGGAAGCTTAGGCTACAGAGGAGGCCATGGAGTTGAAGAAAATTAGAAAGACGGGACCAAGAATCATCCACATGGCATTATTATGCACACACACCACACACAGAAATGCACAGATGCAACTAAATATCACAGACCAACCGCAAGAGCTCAGTCACTGAGCACCCTACTCTTTGTGACACTTTGGACTGTAGCCCACCTGGCTCCTCTGCCCTTAGAGGAGCTACAGTTTTTCCAGGCAAAAATACTGGAGCAGGTTGCCATTTCCTACTCCAGGGGATCTTCCCATCCCAGGGATCAAACCTGCATTTCCTGCATCCCCTGCATTGCAGGTGGACTCTTTACTGCTGAGTCATCAGGGAAGTCCAATAGCACAGATGATCAGACTGAATTTAAAGTTAAATAAAATCACCCGAGGTTTTTTTTTTTTTAAAGAGTGTTTTATACCTCTTTTATACTTTTGCATCTCAAGAAAAAATAAATCTATGATAGTCAAGATACATTCAGACTCACATATACATATATATTAACTTTATAAACTTAGAGTCATCATGTGCAGTACTAAGTTTATCTGCTTTTTCACTTGACATTAAATTTATTCATTCAGGAAATAGTATTGAATGTTATCTGCCAAGTAATTTTCTAAGAATTGGGAGCTAATACAAAGTACAAAATAGACAAAAATATTATGGCCCTCATGAAGCATACATCCCAACTTGATGAAGCAAAAATAAACATAATTAGTGGGACATGTAGACTTCAGGTAGGTCATGGAGGCTCAGGGGAAATACAGGAAACTGTTTAGAGGACTGACATTTTAGAGATGAAAGCCACAACATACTTCTATTATCTTAAACAATTAACCAAACATTTTAATGACTCCTCAATATTCATTATGTTAACTAAACTTTAAAACCCCTATTTTTAATGACAGTATATATTCCTGTATTTAATATTCCTATTGAATCTGGACATTTTGATTGCTCTTACTTTTCTCTATTATATAGAGCTATTTCTAATTCCCTGCAGACGCCTAGGTTTCTTGTATTTCCTTCAGTGTGAGCTTACTTAAGGCTCTTGAAACCTGTACCTTCCACAAAGGAGTTATATTTTGTCTTCCAAACATCAGTATTACAGAATGCCTTACTGTTGAACACTTACTCATATTCATGAGACACAGAGGCAATAAAACATTATCAACTCTAAAAGGCCTTACTACACATTTATTTTTGAACTAGGAGAATTTATGAGATCCACTGAGCCCATTATCAGCGTTTAAAAGATGGGAATTGAGAAACAGAGGAAAGAAGTGACTTGGCTAGATCATTAGCGATTTAATAACAAAATTTGTACTATATTCTAGATTATTTAATTCTCATCCTTAGGCTTCTTTCACTCCTTGACTCAATCATCCTTATCAAGTGGACAAACCTTAAAGTGTTCAAGGGAATTTCCTGTATGAACAACAATATTCATTTTTATATGGCATCTCAAGGGCTATGTGCTATGGTGCTCTTTACCCTTTTCTGTGGAAATCTTACTTATGTTTGAAAGATCCAGGCAGCTACCCACGGTTCAGCACCAAGGAGAGCTCCAGCAAGCCTGTGGCCCTTGAAGTCCTACATATTTTGAAGCTTATATCATGAATAATTTAGTATTGTCTGCTTTGTGAAAGAACTTCCTAAGCTTTAAGAGAGCTGGTGTATTAACATTAGTCCTGATCCCTTAGAATAGAATAATAGATCTCTCCACAGAGACTACTAGCTCTTCACCCACATCAGATGGGCTATAGAACTGGATCCTAGCTAATGGAATATGGGCAGAAATGATGTGTTCTAACTTCAGGTCTGGGCATAAAACCTCCCATGCAAATTCTTCTAAGCTGTTTTCCACCAAGATGATAACATGGAACAAACTTAGAAGTCATGTGTTGAACATGACAAAGCCATTACAAACCTGGGTTTTAAGTGGGGGCCAACTGGGGAAGAACAATTGCTAACTTGGAGACCTGACTCTGAGCATGAGAAAGAAATAAGCATCTTGTTCTCTTAGCCACTGAATTCTTTATTTAAGGGGGGAGGGATGATCAAGCTATTTTATTGGGTTGAAATAAAATGGGAGAGGATCGAAAGGTTGAGAGGACAAAGAGATCCAACATTCTTCTCCGGGGGGGGGGGGGGCGGCGCATGGGGGGGGATCTTGACAGCGTCACAGTTGCTGAAAAGTCACTGAATTCTTTGAGTTCTTTTTGTCACAGTAGTTTACAATAAAATACCTTATCTTGCCCTAATATAGTTCTTTTATTAACATAAAATCTTTCTGCTCTGTTTGAAATCTCTGCTCCCTCCCAAAATTTCTATTCAGAACTGATTGTGTATTTCACAGATCTCCTTTCCTTACACACCTGCTTTTCTTCATGCACATTTATAAAATAGTAAAGCCACCTAATTTGAATTTTTTCATCTCATTTCCTCAAATGCTCATCATCATACGCATCTTGAAATTTCTTACCTTTACCTTCTTTCTTCTGCCTGAAGAGATATCCTTATACCTATGCTTTCAATTCCATCTCTTCTCATCACCTCAAGAAAAGTTGATATAACATTTATCAGCTCTTTTCCTTAGAGCACCAATTTCTCATTCTATGTTGCAACCAACATTCAATGCTATCACAATGGTGTGCTTTTCATTGTCAAATCAACCCCCTTACCTCTCCTTTTATTTCTTTCTCTTTTTACTATTGTCTTTATTTCCATCCTGTCTTCATTCACTACCAAATTACAAGAAAAGTCATTCCACATCTTTTGCATTGACTTTCAATTCAACCTCGTCCTTTCCCTTGAGACTTGACATGCTCCATGTTTTTTGAGGTTGGAATTGCTCTAGCAATCATTTTGTCAGTGGTTTCTTCATTTTAATTCCTTGACTTTTCCCTACAATTTAACCTTGTCCATCATTTTTTCTTCTCCTTCTTTTGTCTTTAACCTTATGGGATACTGCAGCTTTTCTATGTGCTTCTGTCATATTAAAAAGCAGAGACATTACTTTGCCAACAAAGGTCCATCTAGTCAAGGCTATAGTTTTTCCAATAGTCATGTATGGATGTGAGAGTTGGACTATAAAAAAAGCTGAGTGCCGAAGAATTGATGCTTTTGAACTATGGTGTTGGAGAAGACTCTTGAGAGTCCCTTGAACTGCAAGGTGATCCAACCAGTCCATCCTAAAGGAGATCAGTCCTGGGTGTTCATTGGAAGGATTGATGTTGGAGCTGAAACTCCAATAAATACTCTGATCACCTGATGCAAAGACCTGACTCATTTGAAAAGACCCTGATGCTGGGAAAGATTAAAGGCAGGAGGAGAAGGGGATGACAGAGGATGAGATGGTTGGATGGCACCACCGACTCAATGGACATGAGTTTGGGTAAACTCCAGGAGCTGGTGATGGATAGGGAGGCCTGGCATGCTGCAGTTCATGAGGTCACAAAGAGTCAGACATGCCTGAGTAATTGAACTGATACTGATTCCTCTTAGTTGGTTCTTCTCCTTCTGGCTTTATACTAAATGCATATTTTTTCTTAGCCCCTGACTTCAGCATCCATGAGCTGTTTTCTCTTTCCAACACTATTTCCGTGAGGCCTTCATCATACTAAAGTAATTGCTGGGTTTCAAATTTACATGATATCTATGACATTGCTCTTGCTATTTCCTCTTGCCTTCATTTTCTTAATATTTACTGTAATTATATTCCTTCTTCTAGTTGCTGATCAAACATTTTATCCACTATGAAGCTTTCTCTGAATCTCTTGGATGAAAATTGTATTGCAGTCTAAAGTCATTTTGTACTTTACTTATACCTCCACCATGAAATATTTCATTTTACTGCCCTGGAATATTTTTGAATAGAGCTAGACAGAAGAGTTGGCCCTCATCAAATAACTTCTTCCTGAGAAGAAGAAGAAGAATTAAAGAGAGATCGAAAGGTTCTTCTTTGTACAATTGCAACCAAATAGCACTTGCACTGTCTGTGACCATCAAGACCCTAAGTCTAAATAGCAGTTAACCTCCATGAAACCTCATGCATCAAGCTCTGGGTGTCTTCTGTGCCATTTTCTCCTTTTCAGAGGATGATGAATCAGACTCGTCATGGTATTCAATTAATTCTACACAGCTGACTCCTGAGGGAGTTTGTACCCAATGTCCTCTAACTGATGATCAATCATGCTCTTGTGGTTGGTACCCAAGGCAGCAGGCAGCAGGCCTGTGACACGCTCCAGGTTGTTGAACAGAACATGTCCCCATCCAAGCAGGAAAGGTTCTGGTGACCTTTGATGGCATTTGAGAGAAGTCATTTGCTCTGGCTTTTCTGAGGCCATATTGATCTCTGCCCAGGATTCAATTTTAGACAAACAGTCGACATAATTTATGTAAACTGGGCAGGTAATTAAACTCTCCTCCCAGGCAAAAAAAGGTCAGAGAAGAATATTTAAAGTTTTATTTCTAAGTAGAAGCAGCTAGCTAAGAAAAAAAGAGAAAGAAATCTCACTGGGACTGTCATGTTGCCAACTGTTACCCTGTAAATTATATGACCCAGATTATCTTCCTAAGAATAGGTCTGAGTTCTTTTTGCTGAAGGAGCAATAAAAGACAAAAATACTTATCAAGTACAAAGTTTGCATATTCAAAGCAACTGAGGGGTAGGAGGCTTAATGCTAGATCGTGATGACACCTTTCAATAATTTTTTCAGAGTGCTTTCTAAACAATATCAGATTTAAATAAAAGTTGCAAGTACAATATAAAGAATTTCCCTTTTCTCCCCCTGAACCATTTCAGAGTAATTTACAACAGGAAGTTGCATCACCCTCAAATCATTTAAGGTTCATTTTCTGTAAATAAGAACATTCTTCTCTATGATCACAAAACAACTATCAAAGTCAGAAGGTAACATGGATACATTACTACTGTCTAATCCTCAGCCCCAATTAAGGTTTTCCAGGTATTCTACAATAGTTGTTTTTATTGGAACAATTTCTCAGTCTTCCTTGGACTTTAATGATTTTGATATTTTTGAACAGTTTCTGGCCAGTTATTCTGTAGACTGTTCCCTTGATGTAGGCGGGTCTCCTGTTAATCAGTAGACATATGATGCGCATCTTCAGTAGGAACACCACTGAAGTGGTGCTGTGTCCTTTTTGCTGTTTCTGTCAGGTTACACATCATTTCCTCTTGTCCCATTACTGGTGATATTAGCATGAACCACTTGATTAAGTGAACTCTACCGGGCTTCTCCACTGTAAAGTTATTCCTTTTTCTTTTGTAGTTATAAAAATGTTTTGAAGGGAGATGTTACATATGGAACTATGTAAATATCCCATTATTCATCAACCTTTCAATTTATTCATTGATATATTTATATCAATGTAGACACTTGGATTCTTCTTTTATTCAATAAGTCATAGCCCATTACTCTTATTATTTTTTGATGTTCTAATTGTCTGTAATTTGACGAATGGGAGCTCTTCTAGGTTGACATGTGTGTCCTCTTGACATGTCCCCATCCATCTTTGAGCACTTTTTTACACTGGCCAAAAAAGGTGCCCCAGGCTCATTTTTTTTTATTGTCCCTGTATCAGCCTTAGATTCAGTTATTTCTCCAAGTAACTCTGACTCCTTTAATTGGAAAACAGTACTTTTTAGAAACCAAGAGCTGACTGCCATATGTGATCATTGCTATCAGAATGACTCAGCACTTTGGTCCTTTTTGTGGACAGAGCATGAGAATATATGCATATACTTTAGATATACATATATACACATTTGCATGATCCTCTTTGCTGTGCCTATATATCTATATATTAAATATATATGTAACATCTATATATTAAAAACCATGAGATTTTACTGGCACTTCTAATTCCAATTTGACACTACAAGGTTCATTCTGGTTTTCTCTCTTTTTATATTTAAAACTCAGCTCACGAGAATCTTGACGCCATTATCCTTAATGCGCTTACTTACTTGATTATTCTCTCTGTATGATAACAGCTCCTTACCACAAAGGTCGCCCTTTGCCTTTGCAGAGATCACCTGTGCACCCTGCTTGGGCTCTCATGCTCTCTGTCACTGTCTAGCCCTGATTCCTCCTGGGCACCCTCCTCACCTGCCCAGGTTGTAACATAATTCTGCTGCCATTGCTAGTTCTCTGCCCACTGCAGAGATGCCTTCCTCTCCTCATCTGAGCTTCAACCTCTCAGGTTGGGCTGCTGCCACTGTTATTCCACTACATGGATGCCTTCTTTGCCCTGCCCAGACTCTGGTGCCCTGCATTGGGCTAATCCTTTCCCTCATGTAGAAACCCTTCCCTGCCCACTCAGGCTCTGATATTGTGCTGGGATGCCCTCTACATCAGGTTTCCTAAGTCTTTCTGAACTCTGACATCCCACACCTGACTGCCAATATGGTCATCCCCAACGTGTAGGTGCCTCTTACCTTGTTCAGGCTGCAGTAACCCTGCAGGTTAACACTCCCACATAAATGCCTTCCAGAGGCCAGTCAGACTCTGACATCCATGGCAGGCTGCCCTTCCCCTGGGGCGCTCCCCAACATCTGATTGGGCTCTAATCCTCTGGGCTGGGCAGCCCTGCTGGGCAGGTCCCCTCCTTAATCTGCTCAGACTCCAAAGCTGGGGCTGTGTGACTATGATCTGCCTCTTCCACCCACAGACACCTATCTTACTCAATGTCCCCCTGAATCGCTTCTGCATTGAATTATTTGGGAAGGAAGGTCTTCCCAAGTGGTTCATTGGGTCAAAAATCTTCCTGAATTGCAAGAGATGAAGGAGACCCAGTTTCGATCCTTGGGTCAGGAAGATCCCCTGGAGGAGGGCAGGGCAACCCTCTCCAGTATTCTTGCCTGGAGAATCCCATGGTCAGAGGAGACGGGCGGGCTACAATCCATGACGTCACAAAGAGTTGGACGGGACTGAAGGGACTGAGCACACACTCACGCATTTGGGAAGGAAACATATAGAGAAAACTATTTTTTATTGATTATTTTTAAACTTTGACTTTGAAAATGAATGTGACTTTTTTTTTTTTTTTTTTTAGTTAAAAAGTTCTGGCATATTTGTCAGAACACGGTCCTTAATTTTCCAAAATGATTCTAACCTCTTTGTTATCTCATGGTCTAAAAAAAGCATCTGATTTTTATAATCTTCCTAAATAGGTGTGATCTTCTGGCATTATAATATTAACACCTGTAAAAGAAGTGTTCCCAGAAGAAAACAGATGGCATGTGGAAATTAGGATGATTTAAGTAGAGTCTAATAAAGGAACTACTTATAGAGTTGTAGGTGAAGCAAAAAATCCACAAGGAATCATGCTGGATCTTGGAGGTAGTAACTATAGACACAATCAGCATTTCTGGGCCTTGTGTCTTTGGATTCTTGCTTAGAATCCTGAGATTTGCACCAGTCCTGGCATGGGTGGACTGTTCCTAGCTCTCTTCTTAGAGCACCAGCAAGCTGGTGGTTTCATCCATTCTAAATTTTTCCAGTTACTTTCTGTACTTGGGAAGACTTCTGTTTTCCTTTTAGAGTGTGGCTTCCCCCACTCTTATACTTTGTTCTCCCCTTTCTATAGTTTCCTTACTGTCCCTCCCCCAAGTTCCAGTTCCTTACATATTAAAAACATAAATAAGGGAAAGAGAAAAAAAAAAGCAACCATGGGAGTTCTGAGACATCCTTTTCTCTTTCTAGAATCAGTTTAGGTTTCACGGTTATTATCTCCCTGTACTCAAGCAAGCAACACTCTGTTTTGAAACTCAGAGCTTGATAGTGATGTCTTCCTTCTGAGCACCATTAGGTAGAGAAAGCCACATAACCATCAGGAACAACCAGGGGTCCTTCAGTCAGTTCAGTCGCTCAGTCATGTCCAACTCTTTGTGACCCCATGGACTGCAGCACGCCAGGCCTCCCTATCCATCACCAACTCCTGGAGCCTACTCAAACTCATGTTCATTGAGTCAGTGATGCCATCCAACCATCTAATCCTATTTCATCCCCTTCTCCTCCTGCCTTCAATCTTTCCCAGCATCAGGGTCTTTTCAAATGAGTCAGTTCTTCACATCAGGTGACCAAAGAATTGGAGTTTCAGCTACAGCATCAATCCTTCCAGTGAATATTCAAGAGTGATTTCCTCTAGGATGGACTGGTTGGATTTCCTTGCAATCGAAGGGACCCTCAAGAGACTTCTCCAACACTGTAGTTCAAAAGCATCAATTCTTCAGCACTCAGCTCTTTTTATAGTCCAACTCTCACATCCATACATGACTACTAGAAAAACCATAGCTTTGACTAGACAGACCTTTGTTGGCAAAGTAATGTCTCTGCTTTTTAATATGCTGTTTAGGTTGGGCATAACTTCTCTTCCAAGGAGTAAGCGGTCCTTAGAAATGAGCAAATTCTTGTTTAATTCATCATATAGAGTCTTCCACTATATGTACAGGCTATGAAATGGGTATTATTATCTCTATTTTACAGGTGAGGAATCTGTAGCTCCAAAAACTATGTAGTTTTCCTGAAGACACAGCCTGTCATGACAGGTTCAGGATTCAAACCTAGTTTTAACTATAAATACATTCCTTTCCCACCATTGTCTACTGTTACTCCATCACTCTCAACTATATATAATAATCTATAATTTATTTACACAATGAACACTCTCATGATTGTTAACACAGGTCTCAGAATAATAGCTTGTTGTGAAAACTAGGATCCTTTTGTGCCTGGTGGCTCAGAGGGTAAAGCATCTGCCTACAATGAGAGAGACCCGGGTTCGATCCCTGGGTTGGGAAGATCCCCTGGAGAAGGAAATGGAAATGCACTCCAGAACTGTTGCCTGGAAAATCCCATGGACTGAGAAGCCTGGTAGGCTACACTCCATTGGGTCTCAAAGAGTTGGACACGACTGAGAGACTGCATTTCACTTCACATAAAGAAATGACATTTTGTTGTCATAGCTGTTTTTGTTGGGGGGAGGGGAGCATCTTAAATTTCAGCTGTTTAAAATATAGAGTGGTTGAAGTTGCCTGAACTGTCTGTGAGTTATTGGTAGATTTGGAGTCAATTTCCAAAAACTGTGAGGCATAACCATCCATATGCTAACTCAGCAATCACTAGAGAGAAGACGGTGCTATAGCAAGTCTTTGAAGATTGGTGCTCACCATTGGGATGTAGGGCTCAGCTAACTATTTAACCAAGAACTTACTGTTCATTCATAGGGAGTAAGGTCAGATGACATATTCCAGCTATAGAACTCTTGGACTGGCCAAAACATTTGAGCAAGACTGTGCTCTTCTGGGGCACAAGGAGGTACACATTTTTGCCCAATTGTGGCTGATGAAGGAATGCCCTTGTTCTAATGAGTAGTCTTTGTCTCTGTTGGTTGAAACTTTGTCAGATCTGCATTGCAGACTGAGGCTCTCCCTGCCCAGTCCTACTCCCTCCTCTTTCTGTCACTCACTGGCTCATCCTGCACCACCCACCCTTTAAGGCTCTTGCACTTGTAACTCTGTCTCAGCATCTCATTCCTGGAAGCCTCATTTGATGCAGAACTTCTAAACAGAGTGTTTAATCTTTTGGCTCCAGGGTTTACCAGTAGTGACACAAACAAAAGTCAAACTCAAAACTATTGGGCTCAACTTATCACATTGCCTGATGATATCTGAGGAAGCAAGAAATGTTATCAAATGGTTGAGGGTCAGGAATTTATAGATCTCAGCAAAACTGGGTTGGAAGCAATGGGGTGTGCTGACATTAAGAGTGGGTGAGAGGTTTAGTCAAAGTAGTCAGTCTAGGCTGGAAACTATGACACAACCTGAAGGAAAGTTAAGGCAGGCCAAACCTGCTTATTTCCTGTGCAGCCAAATCATTCCCATCTCCATGACCCCATCTTTTTCTATTCATATGTCTATTGTAACACTTGCCAGATATTAGTTAAGAAAACACATCTTTCTTTAATATAATCTTGTGCATGCTAGAGCAGCAAGCACCATGCCTTGGGGCCCTCTGGAGCTTACTAGGGCACAAAATGGGGCCAGTGCTTCCTAGGTGCTCAGAGAATGTTTACTGAATAGATTTATGAACAAGATATATGAAAGTCCCTGATATATCAGTTTCTAATTATGTGTTCTAGTTACATCAAGTTATTTCTTTAGATTTCACAGATGTTATTCACAATGAATTGACATTAAGGTCCTTCCAGAGAGAAGAGTCAGCCTTCTCTGTTTTAGCTGGAGATGGAGTCTACTGGCAAACCCACTATGGAACAGTGGAGTCACCATGGAAGAGAGGCTGGCTTGTCCAATGGGAAGTTAGTCGGGATGGCTTTGCCACCAAGAGAGTCAGCAACAGCCATATCATATTTGTATTACTCAGATCTGTAACACTGTGACTTTTGCCTCCAAGAACCATCCTTTCTTCACTAACCATCCCATTGACCACTTTTTCTGTCCATCTGAACTTGAAGAAAATGTGCTTCAAGACACAGATGTATAGAACAGACTTTTGGACTCTGTGGGAGAAGGCGAGGGTGGGATGATCTGAGAGAGTAGCATTGAAACCTATATATTATCAAGGGTGAAACATATCGTCAGTCCAGGTTGAATGCATGAGACAAATGCTCAGGGCTGGTGCACTGGGAAGACCCAAAGGGATGGGATGGGGAGGGAGGTGGGAGGGGGAATCAGGATGAGGAACACATGTAAATACATGGCTGATTCATGTCAATGTATGGCAAAAACCACTGCAACATTGTAAAGTTATTAGCCTCCAACAAATAAAAATAAATTAAAAAAAAGAAAATGTGCTTCAGATATTTGGTCATGTCATGCCTTTTTGAATGTTCAGTCCTAAATCTACACAAATGCATAATATTCTGTTCTGTAAAGCCTTTATTAGCAGAACATAATTATTGAATATTATTCCATTCTCAACACTAGTACTATTAAATGATTTGAATGTATTTAATTTGCTTTTGCTTCCTTTATCTTAAGTCTATTTGTTTGTAACATCATTTTCTTGGGTCTATAGTATGATTTTAGAAATAAAAATGATAACACATTCATGTGTGCTAACTTGCCTTAGTCATGTCTGATTCTGTGCGATACCATGGACTGTAGCCCGTCAGGTTCCTTTGTCCACGGGATTCTCCAGGCAAGAATACTGGAGTGAGTTGCCATGCACTTCTCCAGGGCATTCATGTGTAGAAGACTCCACATTTTACAAAGAACTACCGCATGTATTAGCTCCTGGGGGTAAGGACAGTTGTAGCACAAATCCATGTGCATTAAGAGATTTGAATGAGTTCATTACCAAAGTACTTTGGTCTGTTTAAGCTTGGGTAATTACAATATACTTTGATCACAGTGATTATGAGGCCTTCTTGAACATTTTCAATATGCTAAGAGATGTGAAAAATGTGTTCCAATGAAGCAGATTCCTGAAAATGATTTTTTTTTCTATAGCAGTATAGTGTATACTCCACCTGTCTAGTCATTCTTGGAGGGTGGAGGTCATAGGGCACTGTTGTCCTGGCAGACTGTGGGCTGAGAGCTCTAGGCAGATGCCATGCAGCATCCTTATCTTGAAACCAGAGGGCCACTATTAAGTGCATTCAAGGGAAATGCCAGACAAGCTATAAGACAAATACTTCACACTTTGTTGGCCAAGTCAATTGGAAATACTAGAACAATGATTGCTAAACCAAAATCACGTGAAGCAGAGGCCAGGCTGAGAGGAATTTGGAGGTTGAGAGTCTGGGAGCAATTTCATTGTGAGAATGCATGACAGCATTTGATCTGGTATTGGGTCCCTCTCCTTTGGACTCTCCAGGAACATTGAAAGCTACTGTCCTCAGTTCGGCTTCACATTAGAAATGCATGAGTTACTTTGGCAAGTGTATAGTTGCCTGGCTCCACCTCCTAAGACTCCAGCTCTTTTGGTTTAGAGTTGGCCTAGGCATGTGCATCTCTTTTCTTAAGCTATAACTTTATTTGGAGCAGAGTTTTCCTTAAGCAATGCTTTTAAACACCTTAGGACAACTTATTCCAAAAAGGAACATTTTATCTCAGAAGGGGCTTGAGTAAGTGGTTTTTTATTCTCCTATCTTCCCATCATTGTGAATATTTGCTTTATAATTAAGTATATTCTTAGTTATGCCTTGTAATCGAATCAGGCGATGAAATTGCTGTCAGTACTGAAATATGATAGACCAGAAGTAGGTAGATGTATTTTTGGAAGTTCTTCAGAAGACTTGATCAGTTGAGAACCAGTGATCCCAAAGAAATAACATTTAACTTACAGAACTTATTAATTTTGACTGCTGTTTCATAAACACACAGGTATTTTTGATGACTTTTTTGTGAAAGCTTGGTAATGAATAAAGTCAGTCTCCCCTGCTGAATTGATACACACAAGGTCAGTGCAATGGCAGTGAAGAATTCTTGCTTTGGTCCATCTACTATTAGTGATATGTGGTATGATGTGTTCTTAGGGTGTGAACCCTTCAAGGCAAGAAAGTGTTTTGGGCAAGATCTGAGTAGGGAAGAGATGATGCACTCAAATTGGGTACTGCAAAGAAAGTTTAAGTACATTTCCAAATGTGTCATTGGGGAGTTTGGAAGCCCTAAGGAATAATTACCATCAAGGCAGAATTTAGCACTCTTGGACCTAAAGTGGAAAGAGAAGGGACAGTTCCTGGAAACAGGTCAGGAGAGGGCTGTGACTCTATTGAAGGAGGCACTTAGCCCTCATCCCCCTCTAAGAGATGGAGCCAAGGAAATAAATTATCTGACCACATTCTTTCCTTCTCTCCAATTGACCACTGATGCTTCCCAATCAAAATCAAGCCCAACCATAATCTAGAAGGCAAGAAAACCTATTGACTTGGTTCACATAGTTTTAACACATAGGACACAGTAGGAAGAATGGGGAGAAGGAGGAAGCATGAATCTAGAAGGTAAGTGAATGAAAGCCATACAGGGACCAAAAGCATTTCATCTATGTGATCATCCCCCACAATACCTACATGGTTTGGCATATATAATATTCTAATAAACTATAGAGTTACTATGGTCCATGACCAATGAGGTTACAAGAGAAAGAGAAGTAGCATTTATTAGATATGTTCCACATATTGAGTATACTATTTCATTTTGTTGAGTATCCTAAGAACTTGGTAAGATGAGTTATCATCACTGCCATTTTATCGGTGAGAAAGAGCAAGTCAGAGAGGCTGAGTGGCTTAATGAGGAGCATGTGACCAGGACGTGGTAGAGTAGGAATGAGAGTCTGTAGAGTAGCCCATTCCTGGCTGACTTTATATCCAAATCTCTTTCATTAAAATCATGCCGCCCTTTACTCCAAGCAGAAATACCAATCATTGCTACAGAAAATTTTGTGCAATCTCCCTGTGACGAGGTAGATGTAAAGATTGATTCAATTCCCTTTGTCCTAACAAAGCCTGTCCAGAGTTCCAGAAGTTCAGGGCTTGTTCCTGCCGTCACAGAGTTAGCAATCTCATATATACTGTAACCACCTGTGGCAAGGTCAGTGTCCAAGTGGCCCAAGTTTTAAAATAAAAGCCATCACTTGTCTATCATTCACACATTCATTCATCTTTTTTTTTCCATTGTTTTTATTCACTCAATAGTTCTTGTCAATGTTCTAGGCCTGGACAACAATACTGTAAATAATTTAGAGTCTATGGTCATATAAAACTTACATCATAGTGGGAGCAGACAAACCGATGAGCAGCTAAATAAACAAGAAAAGTGAGTAGTGATATGTATTCATATATGCAGAGAATTAAAGTAGGTGATGTGATAGTGATGGGTGGCTAGGTCAGTTTGCATGATTAGGAAAGGCTATTTTGAGGGATTTGCATCTAAGCTTATATCTGCATGGTCAAGAGGATTTCCCACAGAGGAAACAGTTAGTGGAGAGGGTCTAAGGCAGGAATCCCAGGAAATGAAAGACAACTGAGAACGCTAAAGCGTGGTGAGTTAGGAGAAGAGTTGTGAGAGATGACATTGGAGAAGTGTACCAAGGCTAGAGGACACAGGATTTAGTAACCTATCTGAGGACAATGGGGAGCCATTGGAAGGCTTAGAGCAAGGCAGTCAGGAGATCTCATGCACAATTAAAAGCATTACTCTAACTAGAGTCCGAAGAAGAGATTATAGAGGGAAGGAGTGGAATTGGTAAAATGACTATCACAGGGATACAGAGAAATGTTGAAGGGTTGGAACAAGGTGATGAGTGAAAGTAGATAGTCAATGGGACTTGCTGATATATCAGATGTGAGCGATGTAGGAAACAGTTACTAAGAATAATCTCACTGAGATGAGAAAGAGTAGGGAGAGAGTAGATGGGGACAAGTGAATGGGGACAGAAATCTGGAATTTTGTTTTGACACTGTTAATTTTTAAATACTTGTTAGAAGCCTAAGTGGAGGTGAGATTGGTAGTTAGATGCAGATATCTGGAAGGTCAGGACTGAAGACACTCTTGGACTTACTGGTATACAGACCATAGGAAAGCGGGACTTGATGAAATTACTTAGAAAGCGGTTACAAAGAAGAGGCAGAGTCTTGGCCAGAACCTCCAGGCATTCCAACATTTTGAAGGCAAGTAGAAGATGAGCCAGCAGAGAATGAAAAGGAGTCACTTTTATAAAATATGTGAAGATCTTGGCATTGCAGAACAGAGAGACTTTTAAAAATGCGAAAAGAATTCATCATTGAAATCAAATTCACAAGCTTGGAGATACCTTTGTCCACCCAGCACTACGTTGTGAGCTATAAGGGTGAATATAAATCCTTTTTCATGTTCATAGCAGTATCTTATATTTGTAAGTGCATGGTTGTTTACAGGACATTTTAGAATATATCAGTTTCTTTGAGCAGTGCCCAGTGTGTGGGAGTTAGGTGCCATTATCCTTTATTTCACATTTTAGAGAGGTTACATGACTCTCCTAACTTCTCACTAAAGACGAGAAGGGCAGCAAAAATTTGTGTAAAGCATCTGATACCAGTATCCTCCCACCCCACAGTCCTTTCCATCAATGCAAATTCTTTGATTTTCCTCTGAACCAGCTTCACGGTTGAGAGTATAGGTGAACTGCACTACATGTGGCATTGCTTTCTAGCTCTCTCTCTCTCTCCCAAAGAAAGTGGACACCTGGGACCTGACTTTCTCAGGCTCAATTAGGTATACTGCTTCCCATATAGGCTAGCATTTTACTGCATCGCAGAAGACAACAATGAACGATAACTTTGAGACACAGAGGTTTTATTTCAAAGTCTGGCCCTGTCATTTATTAGATGTATGATAAGTCACTTAACTTCTCTAAAACTCTCTTTTCTCCTGGGCAAAATGAAGACAGTGTCAATTTGTAATGGATATTTATTGATATTGCTGCCTTTTATCCATTTTTTCTCCCTATTCCACTGTTATAGCAACAGTTTCACAATTTCTTTTTTTTTTTTTTTTTTATAGTACCATCCCACCCCACCCTTGGTTCTTGGGCTTTGAATGAATTTATCTCAATCATTTCTCTCCAGAGTGCAAACAGGTGACATAGGTTAAGGTTAAGTCAAACAAAGCAATCTAGAGTATACATACCAGAAGGCTTTGATAATTGGCTTAGGGTGGGTCACATGATCTAAGCCTGACCAATCAGAACCAAGAAAATTTTATTCTGATTTTTCTTTTCTAAGCTGATGGAAGAAATAGATTCTGTCTCTTCTGCTGGATTGGGTGCTATACTTGTGAGTTTGAGCTAAGAGCTAATGGTCACCACAAGCACTTTGAGAAAACAAGTTTATCTAGAAGATGCAGATGGAGAAAATGATTCCAAGGATATCATTTGAGGCATTGGTTGAATCATGCCTGAGTTTCCTGGATTCTACCCTGAATTTGCAGACAAGTTAATACATCTTCTTTCTTGTTTGAGCAGGTCTGAACTAGGTTTTCTGTCGCTTGTACGCATGAGTTTAAATTGATAAAATTATCTTTAAAGGGTTGTAGTGAGGATAAAATGAATAATTATGAAAAGCACTAATCCAGAGGAGAGTCTCAATAAATAGAAGCAATCATTGTGATTTCATCTTTAGGTTTTTTTTCTAAATGCAACACTCTTTCCATAATAATGATTGGAGTAGTCTCAAAAATTGAAAGCTATACAGGGATCCGAGCAGAACCAGGTGCTGCAGGTGTGTGTGTATTTTCAAAAGATCAAAACATCAAGCAAGAATGCCAGTTACTTTGATGCAGACTGAATATTCATCATCAGAAGTACATATGTAGAAATCATACACATGTGTAAATGTATAAGACTCTGTAAACATTCCTCCTCATAGTGGGTGCCTATGTAAGTCTACAGTAAAAAAAGAAAAGAACAAAACTTGGCATATCCTATCAGATGAAGTCAATGGAGTGTTCAAAGTAGATTATGTTAATTCCAAGAGTAATTTTTAATATTTGTAATGTAGTATATTACTTGATAAGATTGTGAAAACTTCTGACAGCTTATTAGCCAGTGCCATTAAAACCAAATGTCAACTTTATCAACTGCTGTCAGTGAAATTAACAATGAAACTGTCTCTAAGGGATGGAGGCTCAGATTGTGCTGGATAATGGTGTGAGTAATCACTTGGATTATATAACACCTTTTTTTCTGAAGGGTTTAAAATTTTTACATATATTTATTCTCACAATATCCCTAAATAGAAAAAAGGGACCAACTTTATTGCCTCTACGTGTTTTGTGGTCACTTTACAGCTTTGAGTTTGTGGAGCTATGCTCAAAATAGTATTTACGTCTCTTCCTTGCAGTTAGGATATAGTACCGTTGGGTGTGGAGAGATGCCTACATAGAAGAGACTAACACTAGAAAAAAGAGAATGGAGTTACTTTCCATTTTATTAAATTGAAACATTCAGTTCAGTTCAGCTGCTCAGTTGTGTCCAACTCTTTGCAAACTTATGGACCGCAGCATGCCAGGCCTCCCTGTCCAACACCAACTTCCAGAGTTTACTCAAACTCATGTCTATTGAGTTGGTGATGCCATCCAAGCATCTCATCCTCTGTTGTCCCCTTCTCCTCCTGCTTTCAATCTTTCCCAGCATCAGGGTCTTTTCCAATGAGTCCTTGTCTCTTATATGAGACAAATTGAATGGGCTTTGAACATTTGCTAACCAAAAATATTTTATACATGTGGTGCCTGCTAAACCATACATGTCATGGATTACTAATTAATCTAAAGTTGCTTTTCTTTTGGGTGGATATGTAGTCAGGATGGGCTAGGGTTTGCTGTGGTAACAAATACTGCTGTAGTCATACTAGTTTAAAGCTATAATTTGCTTTTGTTTTTCCAGCTTGAATGCAAATCTATAGTGGGTGGGCTAGAGGCTCTTTGCCTTCTCAGTAAGGGTCTCATCTGTCCAAAAGACCACACATAGCAAATATTGACGAGGATATGGAGAAAAACACTGCTGGTGAGATGGTCCACTGGTAACCATAATGGAAGACAATATGGAGGTCCCTCAAGAAACTAAAAATTACCATAAGACCCAGCAATTCCACTCCTGGGTATGTATAGCCATGTGATTACTTTTAAAACAATGGCATGTGAACAGAAATGGTGTACGCTATTACGAAACAAATCATAAAACTTCCTGACTAACCCCCATTCTATAGTAATGGTAATGGTGGAAGTCACATATTGAAAACAGTAGAGTCATAAGTTACGAGGAGCTAGGATCACGGAATCATTGTTTAAAGAGAGTCATCCAGAAGGGTCAGAGATCTCCATAGACACATACTGTAAGAAATAAGCGTATGTGCTAAGTCACTGTGCTGTGCTAAGTCACTCAGTCATGTCCAGCTCTTTGCGACCTCATGGACTCTAGCCCACCGGGCTCCTCTGTCCATGGAACTTTCCAGGCAAGAATACTGGAGTGGGTTGCCATTTCCTCCTCCCCGGGATCTTAAGTCACTGAGTTGTATTTATTTTTTCAATTTTTGTTGCATCATAGGTGATTTATAGTGTTGTGTTAGCTTTTGCTGTATAGCAAAGTGAATCAGTAATACATATCCACGTATCCACTCTTTTTTAGGTTCTTTTCCCATATAGGTCATTATGGAGTATTGAATAGAGTTCCCTGTGCTATACAGTAGGTTTTTATTTGTTATGTATTTTATATATAATAGTGTGTACATGTCAATTCAAACCTCTCAATTTATCCTTCCCTCCTCTCCCCATCTCCCATGGTAGCCATAAGTCATTTGTGTTCTTTTGTATAGCTGGTGTGGATTTTTCCTCTAATATATCAGAATGTATAGAGACAACCTCAACCATTTCATAGCAATTGCTGCCTTGGGTTGCAATGACATAGGAGTTCCCTGGTGGCTCAGCAGTAAAGAATCTGCCTGAAATGCAGGAGGTGCAGGAGTCATGGGTTCAATTCCTGAATTGGGAAGATCCCCTGGAGAAGGCATCCCCACTCCAGTATTCTGGCTTGGAGAATTCCATGGACAGAGGAGCCTGGTGGGCTCCAGTCCATGGGGTCGCAAAGAGTCAGACATGACTGAGCACACACAGACATAGAACATGAACATGACTCGATTGAGTCCACCCAGTTCATCCGGGATAGTCTCTCCATCTCAGGGTTCTGGTAATTAGGTATTGTTGGGGGAGGAAGGATATTTTCCTGTCTACTACAGAGCCTAAAGACAGTGTCTCTAATGAACTTGTGCATGCAATCAAAATCACCCTGCAAAGCACTTAATAAGTAAGAGATTAGACCATTTTAGAAACGGGTATATTAACTTTCATTGGATCCTGCCCACCCAATTTTCACTCCAGTGTTGCCTCAGAATCATTTTATTCAACTGGGTGTTGGGCAAAGCCATTGGTGGGTACTAGGGGCCATCATGTTAGAAAAAGTATGTAGTCATTTAGTTGCTAAGTCATGTCGAACACTTTGGTGACCCCATAGACTTTAGCCCAACCCATAGACTGTAGGTGACCCCATAGACTGTAGCCCACCCCATAGACTGTAGCCTACCAGCCTCCTCTGTCTGTGGGATTCTCCAGGCAAGAATACTGGAGTGGGTAGCCATTCCTTTCTCCAGGGGATCTTCCGAACCCAGGGATCAAACCAGCATCTCCTTCATTGGCAGATGGATTCTTTACCAATGAGCCATCTGGGAAGCTCTTGAAAAAGTATGTATACATATAAAATATCACACACAGTGTAGAGATGTCCCTAGAGAAATCCAGACGAATGATACTTGCAAACTGAGCTCACCAAAGGAGCAACCATACATAGCATGCATGTGCAACTACAGAGCATGAACAGAAAATATAGGGGCAATGAGACAGACTTAAATTTGGGGCATCTTTAATTAGACTTAATCTTGTTCAATGATAATTTTTGTGTGTAGGTCTCTTCTGAGCTGGAGACTTTATTCTAAGAAAAATACACATATGTACATAATTTAATACCTTATTTATCATTCTAGGAGAATTATAAATTTTGAAGTCCACACATGGATTCCCATGAGTTAAGAACTTTTGACCTAGTCTACCTTAACTCTGAGGATAGGATTTTGCTTGATGATTCTATGTGGCAATCCCTAAAAATAATTTTCTAAGACTCCAAGATTTATGAGTATTAAATTCTGAGAACATAGGAGTGTTACATGAAAATTCAACCAGAAATACAATCCAAATACCTTTTCACTTGGATCATGCTTTGGAGACAATTCTAATAAAGTCTCCTTTGATGTCCCCATGGATGACATTTTGACAAGTCTTGCCCAGGATGACCTTATTGGCAGATGAACTGTGGAATGAGTTGAATGGCTATCCTTGAAGAATATTAATAATGGCTCTATGTCACAGGGGAGCATTGTCTCAAGTGGAGAATGCGGACTAAACAGTATTTAATAGCTTTATCTGTTATTTAGGAGATACACAGAAGGGAAGTATAGGAAATATAAAGATTCTACTATTAAAAATGTCCTTAACAAATTAAAATTTTGGAAGAAACCAAAGATGTGATTTCAAAACTAAAGTACAACATTTATAGTGATGCCATAAATTACATTAATGGAAATACACTGAGTAGATGACCATCTTGCACATCTTCTCATCGCTTCTAAGGGTACTGTTGGCAACTCTGCCTAAGAGACCTCAATGAATTTGAGCAAGTGCAAGTGTGAGCATCCAGTACGGTGGGTGGTGTGCGGCAAGAGTAGAATTGATCTGGAAATTACAAAGACTAGCCTTAGGAAATGAAGGACTTTTTCCAAGAGTAAAGGAGACCATGGAGAAAGAGAAATCTGCTTTCAAATACTTTCAAAGAATCTATGTTCTGAGTGGCTCCTGGTGGTAAAGTTCCAGCTTGTACATGGAAGTCATAAAGAGGTACTTTTCATCTGTTCTGAGTGAATAAAAGTCTACGCTCAGTTCCTCATCACGTAATGACTTGTCTGAGTGCCTGTTGGGTTCTTATTATGGTTTTGCTTGTAATTACAGGGTTATCATTGGCCAAGTTTGCTAAAGAAATAGTGTTAACATTCTGTGGGTGGTTAGACTGAGGATCCCAAAGATTCTTAGGATCTTACAATTATAATACTTTGTATCTGTGATTTACTGTAAGCCTTAAAATGATAGTCAACTAAGAAGAACTCTGATTTAATGGTTAGCATCAGTATTAAAATGCTAAGTAAACAATGATTCACACATTTCAGTAATTATTGTTCTGTGGTCTTGATATAGAGCATATTAGATTTATTTAGAACCAGGTGTTTGATAAGTATTTCTAATTAAATAACTATTATTTGTTGAGTGCCTATATATTCCAGATGTTTATGAAACACCTATGAAGTAGATGTGGCATTATTTCCAATGTGTAAGATTTAAATAAAAGGGTCAATGATGTAGAGTGTGTACATGGCAGGGCTAAGATTCAAAGTCCAGGTGCTAAACCAGTCTGCCATTTTGACATCTCCTAATTTGGAAAGAACTCAAATTTCCTGAGGCTATAACATGTTGGGTTTAGAATACATAGCCTTCAGGAGTGGTTTATTTCAGTCCATTTACTGTGGGTCATTTTCTCTGCTTGAACCCTTTAAACACTAATAGGACCCATACAAATGTCTGAACTTGACAAACATTTGAAAAGCAAACATCAATGAAAAACATATAAAAGCCTTTAGTGGGCTCTCAGGAGTTTTCCTAAATGAATCAGAGGAAGCTGAGAGGGGAACATCAAGCTGACCATTAGCACACATTTGAAGAGTCACAGATGTGATGCTTTTTAAAGCAGATTTGCATTTGTGAAAGGTCACTCTCCACTGAGTATTTGCACTTACATCTAAGACATAAGAAGGCCACTTTACCTCGTTCCTCCAATTTGTCTGTTCCGTGATCAATATCAGAGTCTAGACTAGCACGACTACAGAATCTTACTGCTGCTTAATTTCCCAGAAGATCAACTGGGCTTCCTGAGCGATCTCGGGTGGACAGCACAGAGAAGTGCATTGGAGAGGCAGATGTCCTTACATTCCACTAAGATGCACAATTAACAGAGCTGAATGCTTCCTGTTCTTCATCCACCACTCTGCGGAGATGGTCCAGCAAAATGTTTATGTATGAAATAAAGAAAATGCTACAGGACTGAGTCACAGCGCCCTGCTTTTGAAGAAAAGTCAACGATGTATGTGGCATTTCACACTCTGTCTAGCAATGACCTGAAAATATGCAGCTCTTGATAGGCTCTTCTCTCCCCTGGTAGAGCCTCTTGCCTTCCACCAGAAGACTGCTTAGTTTCAGGCTCAAGCACTGATGGCATGATCGACTCAATGGACATGAGTCTGAGCAAATTCTGGGATGTAGTGAAGGACAGGGAAGCCTGGAATGCTGCAGTCCATGGGATCGCAAAGAGTCAGACACGATTGAATGACTAAACAACAGCAATAACAAGCACTGAAGTTATCTTTATTCAAAGACATTAAAACAGGTACACAGGAGTCCCCCTTGGGAGGCAGCCTTTAATTCCTCTTCCTCATAGTCCTGTCCAACCTAAGGTCGTCAGTCCCAGGGACTAGGCATCTGCCTTGACTAAGATCATGTTCTAATTTATACATATAAGTTTATGGTACTTAACCTTTCTTCCTTTCCCCGTATCTGCATCCTGTGCCTTGGAAGACTAGATCCTTGGGAGCCCAAGTCTAACTACATGTGGTTATTTCTTCCATCCAGCAAAAATGTACTGACTACTTACTCTGTGCTGGAAAACACAGTGATGAACAAGATAGAGACATTTTCTGCTCTCATGCAGCTTCCAGTCTAGGAAAAGGAGCTGACCAAAAATGTAAATTAAATGTGTGTGCTCAGTTGCTCAGTCATGTCTGACTCTTTGCGACCCCATGGACAGAAGCCCACGAGGGTCCTCTGTCCATGGAATTTTCCAGACAAGAACACTGGAGTGGGTTGCCATTTCCTCCTCCAGGGGATCTTCCCAACCCAGGGATCAAAACTGTGTCTCTTGAGTCTCCTGCATTGGCAGGCAGATTCTTTACCAAAAATGCAAATTAAATAAATAAGAAAAATCAGATGCTAAGAGGAGGCCACAGCTGAGCAAATACTCAATGATCTAAGGGAACAAGAGTACAGACATGTGGTAGAAGCTATTCAAGGTGGAGGGCAGTGACAACAAAGTGAATTAAGAAGCCTATGCTTGGTGTGTGTGAGAAAAGTTATAAGGGTCATGTGACATTAAAAGGGACAGAGTGGGAGTGAATGTGGCCCTGGCTTCTGTGCCTTGGTAAGTTTCACAGAGTCCGTTCACTTTTAGCAGTGGCACTGACTCCCTATTGCTGTGCATCTCTGAGTTGCCTCACTGTCCCATGTTTCGCTTCTCTGCTTTCTCATCATCCATGTATCTAATACCAAGTGCTAGATTCTCTTTATTGAAATATCTAAAGTGCTTCCTGTTTCCTGGCTAGACACTGCCAGACTCATATGTTAAGTACTTAACATAAATTACCCTGCCCAATCCTCAGCCTGAGCAGTGGATGAGATGGGTGGGTAGGAACTTTCATAATTATTACTATTTTTCAGTTGAGAACATTCCATTGAAAGAATGTGTATAATTCAGCAAACGATTAGTAAATGGTGGAATCAAAGTTTGTTGTTATTCAGTCACTAAGTCATGTCTGACTTTTTGTGACCCCATGAATTGTAGCATGGCAGGCTCCTCTCTCCTCCACTATCTCCTAGAGTTTGCTCAAATTCATGTCCATTGAGTCAGTGATGCTATCTAACCACTTCATCCTCTGCTGGCTCCTACTTCTTGTAGTTTCAATATTTCCCATTATCGGGGTCTTTTTCCAACTTCAATCTCAGCAATTCATCTCCAGAAACCATACCATCTGACTTTTGTGCCTATTGTCTCCTTTGAACAAATATCTGGGTTCTGCATTTCTCCTATGCGTTTGACATACAGTTTGTGTTTCTGAAGTTTGCACTGTTACTTTTATTCTAGCTTCTAAAAATAACTTAGATTATAAGATTACCCTCTTCTAGGTCTGGTATCTAATGGATATTTTCCCTCTTCCCATTCCTGACAGACTGTTCTCAGCATGACATCCATTTTCTAAAGGCTGAGTTGATCAAAACTCTCATAGTCTTGTTCAAGGTTATGTAACTAAGAAACAGGAAAGGTCACTTTCAAATCCAGGTTAATTTGAGTTTCAATCCAGCTCTCTCATTTCAAATAGTGTTGCCAAGAGTAATTTCTTTGCCTTTGTTAGTATGAAATGGAAATATATCATTGGTTGCTGAGAAGAGTGAGTTAACTTCTGCTAACTATAACAGTTCCTTGTACATAGATGGTACTTGACCGTTAGCTATAATAAATCAAAGTATACCAGATTTACCTGTTTCTTCAGTTGCTTATTTGACATCCTCATTTGGTCTCCTATCTTAAATTCAATTTGTTATCTCTCATATCTGTATTTCATTCATTGTTTTATATCTCAATAAGCTATCCATTCAACAATCCAAGGTGACCCAATTCTCTCCCTAAATTCCCCTACCTAATCAGTCATGAAGCGCATATGTGAACATTCAGGGTTAAAAATTCATCCAAATTGCCCCAGAATTGTCCCAGTTTCAACACTGAAAGTCTGTTCTAGGAAAACTTGGAAATTTTATCATTCTATGTCTCTTTCTTAAACATTTCCCAAATAATTTTATTTCTCCCTACTCCTAATCTAATCTGTCATTTTTGTTCTCACCTGGATTACCTCAATAGCTTTCCAACTGTTCTGAAAACTTCCCGTTTTACAATGGCCAGAACAATTCTTTAAAAGACCAAAATCTGATCTTATCATGCGCTTAAGATATTTCAGTGGCTTCCTATTTCTCATGGGATAAAGCCCCAGGCCTTTAATTGGTCTGTATTTCCCTGAGTGATCTGTCTCCTGTTTTACCATCAAAACTCATACCTCACAACAATCATGTGTTCTTGTCTTTGCCGTATCTACTGGACTCCAGACACCCTGCAAGTCACTTAGTAGATATGCTGGCAGGACTGTTGTTTATTGTTAGCCAGTTGTATATTACTCAACCCCAGGAGCACTCTACATCTTGTAGCCCTAGTTGAATTGTGTGTTTTTTATGACAATTTTTTCAGTAGACAAGAAACAGACTACTTTAAGGAAGGAGTCATCTATCTGTAAGGATAGGTTAAGTTAGGCTGCAGAACACAATGCCTAAATTTCAATGGTTTCATCAAAAACTTATTTCTTGCTCACATACAACTACTTCAAATCCACGGTGACTGTCTTCAGTAGCAATCCTTCATTCTTTGTGGTCCTGTGATGTTTTGACTTTTGCTGCTGCCATTTCAGTATGAATACTTTGGCTACCTGATGCAAAGAGCTGACTCATTTGAAAAGACCCTGATACTAGGAAATATTGAAGGCAGGAGGAGAAGGGGATGACAGAGGATGAGATGATTGGATGGCAACACCAACTCCAGGGACATGAGTTTGAGTAAACTCCAGGAGTTGGTGATGGACAGGGAAGCCTGGTGTGCTGCAGTCCATGGGGTCACAAAGAGTTGGACATGACTGAGTGACTGAACTGAACTGATTTCAGTATGAAGCTCCCTCCACAGTTGCTGAGTCAGAGGGAAAATATACTGGAGGATCTTAGATTAAACTTTACTTAGGGTTGTCTGGAAAGGACACATAGCACTTCTCTCAGAACCATAAACTAGAGTCATCACATAGGCCGGAGTTGTAAAAGGAGTTGAGGGGAAAATGTCATCTTTCCAAGAGGGGGAAACTGAATATGACTTAGCATTAAGTATTTCTACCATGAAAATTTCAGCCTAATTTGTACAAATTTTCCCTTAAGGTTAGTGGGATATACTTCTGGACACTTAAGTCATTGCTTTGTCTGTGCAATCATTTTCTTGGGTTTGGGGAGGGCACCTGGTACTTTAAACCTGGAACAGGCACGTGGGGATGTGGCTTCCTAGGCAACAGGTAGCCAGCATGATACCAAGTTGGAGGAAGTGCTAAACAGGACAAGCGCTTCACCAGATAGTGACTGGCTAGAGGGAATCTTGAAGGAGAGTGGTCTAGAGCTTTTATGGTATGATATAGCTTAACTTGGTCAAAAGTTCTTTGGACTTGATATTGCTTGCACTTGATCAAGAGTTCAAGTCCACTGACTGATTGTGGGATTTCAGTTGTTTAATATCCCTGAATTTGTTTTTATATCTGTCAAAAGGGATTATAATTGCCCTGTCTTCCTTCATAGGCTCATTTGAAGAATCACATGAGATGAAGTATTTTTTGTAAAGAGTGCACTCTTGGTTGTACTAGGTTGAATGGATGTGGAAGCACAATGGAAACTCTAAAGTACTCTATAAAAATATAACATAGCATTATTACTGCAATAATTATCAGGGACAATTAAAGTGAACCTAGAGTAGGAGGATCATGGTGATCTCTTTTGAGTATTCACCTGAGTGTATCTCCCTTAATTTGTATTCCTAGAGGGAAGAATGTGAAGACATATTGACTTCATTCCATATTTACATATTATTGATTGCCACTAGTGTGCATTGAGTGAAAATCTTTATGAAAAAAGTGGTGCTGCTGCAGCAAACTATACTGTGGCAGCTTTATTCACTCTTCTCTGAGGATTGCAGCCCTTTAACCTTGAGATAAGAAAAAAAAAGTAAATATTTCAAGTAAATAGCCTAAGATTGCCATATTAAAACCAAAAAACTGCAATACATGGATATTTAGTTCTGATACACTGAATCCAATTGTAAAAAGACATCTTCTAGATAGTTAGAGAAATTTGAATATGGACACTGTGTAAGATGAAATTAAGTGACTGCTGTTAGTTTTATTAGATGTATTACTATCACGGTATTAGGGAAACCATACAAACAAAACATGACCTTATCATTCAGAAATTCATACCGAAGCATTTACACATGAAATGACATGGCATCTGGGATTTGCTTTAAACCAATCTAGTAAGCAAATAAATAAACAAAATTAGAAAAGGCACTCATAGATGAGAGGTGATACTGGCAAAGCCATGATTATTGTTGAAAGTGAGGGCCTTGATAGGAAGGGGTTCATTTGCATATATTTATGTTAGAAAATTTCTGTAATAAAAGAACTTCAAAAAATTCCACATAGAAGAATGAAGTAATCTTGGGGGGTGTGGAGGAGCTTCTAGAATGCTTTTATGAACAATGAGTACTTTTGGAAACA
This sequence comes from Muntiacus reevesi, assembly GCF_963930625.1. Classification (NCBI taxonomy): domain Eukaryota; kingdom Metazoa; phylum Chordata; class Mammalia; order Artiodactyla; family Cervidae; genus Muntiacus; species Muntiacus reevesi. Next base: position 66,151,333 of record NC_089260.1, read on the forward strand.
TCACAAGCAACTCATGCCAAGAAGAGGATTATTGTACTTCACTCTGGAACCTATCCCTTTTCTAAGGGTGACTAAGAGATAAATCCCAAAGTGTGCTCATAACAGAATAGTACAGTCAGTTCTCTTCAAAGAAGGGGGAAAACTGATGAGAAACTGACAACTGGTCTTCAATCACCAAAAATAATTTGAAAGTCAAGTTTTTCTCAGGTCAGTCCTCTTTGTTTTCTATGTGGGCCCCCACCAATGACTGTTGAATATTCTAACATCTTGTAGACCTATTTATCTAAATATGTGTAAGTGTGTTTATATGTATGCTCAATTCCTTTGTTTTCTCAATTCCATGCAGCAAATCATTGATGCAAAGCCATGGAAACAGCTAAAGTTTCCGGAAATGTGAACAGAGCTGGAAAGGATATTAGTGATGATTAACTGACTTTCATTTATTGGGTTGTTCACACATTAACAAAATTTGAGTGCCCACATGTGCCAGGCACTATGCTAGGCATTAGGACTCAAGTGGTGACTCGCTTATGGAAGTTGCAGTTTAATGACCCAGGGACTCCACATCTTATTATTAATGAGGGCGTAGGGGAGCCTGGTTGGCTACAGACCATGGGATCGCAAAGAGTCCGACATGACTGAGCGACTAACGCACACGGAAAACTGAAGAAGGTAAAGTATGACCATGCACGTGTATGAAGTCACACACTAGGCAAAACAGACAGTCATACAACATCCATAAAAACCAGGAGATTTAGCTTCATCTCTGATAACCGGCTTGCCCTGTTTTCACTCTCACCAATCATGGCACACATATTACAGCTAGACAAAATCATTCTTCTACCCCCTAAACATGTCACCTCATTGAATGCCTCTGGCTCTATGTCCCGGCCTGATCTGGCTTCCCTCCTCTGTCCTCGAGAGGACTGACTCCTCATCATTCTTCAGAACCTAGAGCGCACGTTACCTAGAGTGCACCCTTACTGTGATATTCCTCTTTTTGTCACCCAGAAGAATTACATCCTCTCTCATGTCTTTTCTCACAGTCCTCTGTGCAGACATGTGTTGTAGCACTTAAGACCTGTATTGTCATTTTTGTTTGTTTATACATCCAGTCTTCATGCTGAACTTTGAAACTCTCGAGATAGTTTATACATGCATCCCTGTAACATCAATGCCTAGGACCATGCCTGAATCATAGTAGGTGATCAATAGAATATATTAAACAAGTGAAAGTGTTAGTCATTCAGTCCTATCTGACTCTTTGCGACCCCATGGACTATAAGCTGCCAGGCTCCTCTGTCCATGGGATTCTCCAGGCAAGAATACTGGAGTGGGTTGCCATGCCCTTCTCCAGGGGATCTTCCCCACCCAGGGATCAAACCCAGATCTTCTGCACTGCAGACAGATCCTTTACCATCTGAGCCACCAGGTAAACCATGATGAATAGATATATCAATGAATCACATACATGAGCTTTTGATATAAAGGTTTAGTTCCCTAAGACCAGTATACAACAATTCTTTCAATCAAAGTCATAGGATTTTGAAGTTGGAAGAAATCTTAGAGATTATCTATTCTAAACCCATACTTTAGCTTTCAAGTATACATTATGATGAACTGGACTTTCCTGGTTGGCATAGAATGAATTGCCTTGCTATGCTTTGATTACTGTAATGATTCTGTGTTAACAGATTCAGAAAGAAAATAGAAGAGCCAGGACACATGAGAGAGAGGAGCAGGGAGAAGCCAAGGCAAAGTTAAACATTTACAAAGGGGCTTATCTGCCTCCGGAAAATGGTCACATACTGTCCTAATGACCTCCTTGTTTAATGGTGTGGGCCCCTCCCTCGCCTCCTGATTCCCTCACCCTGCTCTAGTCTTTCAGTTTTCCCATGACACTTATTAACTTTTAACATGCAATATCACTTATTTATTGAGCATGCACAATTGTTTAATATCTTCTGGTTCCTGATTTGGTGCTCCTTTCAAAGTATTCATTTATGCCTCTCAGGTTTATTACTTTCACAGCAAACATTGAGGTTTGGAGGCCACAGGGCAGAGAGCAGTAGGCATCAAACCATCTCTGGTGAAGGACTTGTTTTTGAATTTCCAGTCATTCATGGATCTATGTGTGGTCCTATTGCACATGACCAGCATGCAGCCCACGTCACATGTACTTTATCATGTGAGTTCGACAACCCCAGAACTGTTCTTACCCTGTTCACTCAGATGCATCTGCTGATCATGCTTTTGGCAAAGGGCTATAACACTGCCTAGTGTTCACTCACAATTTTTGTACTCACCTCGTCACACTTGGGGCTTCCCGGGTGCCTCATGTGGTAGAGAATCTGCCTGCAACGCAGGAGACCTGAGTTTGCTCCCTGGGTTGGGAGGATCCTCTGGAGGAGGGCATGGCAACCCACTCCAGTGTCCTTGCCTGGAGAATCCCCATGGACAGAGGAGTCGGTCAGGCTACAGTTCGTGGGGTCACAGAGAGTCGGAAACGACCGGGTGACTAGGCACAGCAGCACACAGCATCACACGCTGGTCCTGGATTGGGACCCGTCCGCAGACCACCTTTTTGGCTTGAGGGTCCTCTGACCTGGGTTTGAATTCTAGCTCCACCCTTCCCCAGTGAGCCTTCCTGGTCTCAATTTCCTCTTCTGCAAAATGAGGATAATTATAGTGGCCCCCATAAAGGGTTGTGTAAGTGACATAAGTTTATGCACGTGAATGGCTGAGAACAGGGCCTGGCACAGAGTCAGTTCTCAATAAATGTCAGCTCTTATTGTTACCACTTGACCTTTTCTCAATCAGGAATACTCCCTTTGTCTCATGGTTACTGCATTTCACAGCCACGAGTGCCCTGAGGGTTCAGGAGAAGGTGGCTGTGGAGGCTTGGGGAGGATAGCAGCAGGAGAGCTGTCTAGAAATGGAGATAATTCCCCTTTCCTTCCTCTTTGCTTCTCAGCAGCAGAGGGGCTCATTCTGTACCTCTAGCAGGGGAAGGAGAGAGAACTCATTGTCCTGGATTTGAAACGCCAAAGATGAGAAGAGATGTTTTTCTTGGCCTGGAGTTGCCTGGTGAGTCTCTCCATTCTGCCAGGAAGCATTCACTTCTGGGTAGAGCTCAGCTTGTCCCAGAAGAGGTGAGCATGTGAGTAACATGAACCCTTGCGTCACTCTCTGAAGAGTTCAGACCCCAACTTTCATCCTAATTTCATGGGCACTGCCTGGATTCCGTCAGCACCTCTTTGGGGAAATACTTTTTTGGATAGTTAGTGATGTCCTGAGATGCCGTTGCTCAGTCATGTCTGACTCTTTGTGACTCCATGGACTTTAGCCCACCAAGCTCCTCTGTCTATGGGATTTCCAGGCAAGAATACTGGACTGAGTTGCAATTTCCTTCTCCAGGGGAATCTTCTTGACCCAGAGACCAAACCCCTGTCTCCTGTGTTGGCAGGCAGATCTTTACCACCCAGACACTGGGGAAGCCAGTGTCCTGAGAGCCGTGATGCAAATGTCCTAGAATATGACTTCTCCATCCTAGATGAGCATTTATTTGTTGAAAGGATTTGTGTATATAAGCGTAAGTCACTTCCTAAAGATGTTGAGTAAACACAGCACTTTGACATATTGACACTTAAAACAGATAAAAGAGAACAGTCAAGTAATAAACAAGGAAGAAATCTGTTTACTAAGCTGGTTCACTTAATTTAACCAATACTTCAGGGATGGCATGACTAAACTTTTATGAGTATACATACTTAGCATTGAGTCGGCTAAAAAGTTCATTTAGGTTTTCTGTACCAGCTTATGTAGAAAGCCAAATGAACCTTTGGCCAACCCAGCACCACAAACTTTTGCATAGCACCTCCTATAAGCTAAAGGTTTATATGTTTTTTTTTTTCTTTTAAGGTTTTTATGTTTTAATTAATTTAATCCCTTAAAGTCAGATACCAAGATTGTCTCTATTTAGAGATCAAGAAACTAAGATGCAAACAGGTGAAGTGATTCCCCCAAGGTTACAATGTAGCAAGTGGCAGAGTTGGGATTTGAAATCAATCTGGAGTTAACACCCGGGTTCTTAACTGCCATGACATCATGCAGAATGGTTAGATCTCCATTTATGGTCAAATATATAAAAAGTTTGACTGTTTAAGCATCAGGTGGAGCATTTGGTCGGTGTGATGTGTGGCTCTAGAAGAGTTACTTTCTGTCTCTGAACCTTAGTTTGCCAATCTTGTGAATGGAAGGATTTGATAAAACACTTCTTGAGGGCTCTTTCAGTCACAGCATCGGAGGATTTTCTGCCTCTAATAGTGTTTCCTTCTCAGCAGTTGTTTTGTCTCCCCATCTCTCCTTTACTTAGCACCTCCTACCTTTCCTGATTGCTGTCATTTATTGCCTGACTTCTATTGCAGCAGGCTGAAAGGAACATTCTATGTTGTTTCTGAATAAAGGTTAACAACTCCACCAGGCACAATCCTGGGAGAGATCCGAAAGTGTAAGGATTCCCACATGGGGCAAAATTAAGGGTCACCTATCTCTTCATTATGTCAAAACCTCCCTTTTGCCCACCCGCAATACAGACGTCATAGAAAAGTCCAGGATCAGAGAACAAAGGAAAGATCCCCTAAAAAGTCCCTAAATTATAAAGTGAAGTCGCTCAGTCGTGTCCGACTCTTTGCAACCCCATGGACTGTAGCCTACCAGGCTCCTCCTTCCATGGGAATTTTCCAGGCAAGAGTACTGGAATGGGTTGCCATTAGGAGCCTCCAAAAACCTGAGACTGTATATATATATATATATATATATTTTTTTTTTTTTTAATTCACTGATACATCCTCAAGGCACAGCATAGCACCTGCTACACATTTAACACCCAATAAATATTTGTAGTATTAAGAAGACTAGGTTCACCCCTGTCCTATGCATAATTCCACATTTACAATCACTGTCAATATCTGTAGATCTATGTAGAGTTTAAAAGTCCCTGCAAATTCATTCTCTCATATATTTACAATTATCTCACTTAATTCTGCCTTGTCTCTAGTGCACCAAGAAAAATTCAGTTCACTTCCTAGTTTTTAAGAGGACTTCCCCTTGCAACAGTGGAAACCTCTTTTCTCTAAAGTAGGTCAGGATTCAATTCAAGAAACTTTCTTCTGAGCCTCATGGGTTTTAGGCACTCAACCTGGGCGCTAAAAAGCCAAAGAAAGCACAAACAGCCAACAACATAGCAGGCAGCAGTGATTTGAATGGCAGGGAAAGGAAGATCCTACAAGAATGTCCTTCTTTTTCTTAGTCAATGAAACATTCAGAGCACTTGTAGAAAAAGACGTGACTCACATGGAGACTGACCACATTGTTGAATGAAATCCTGAAGATATTCAGTCTTGGTATTCATGGCTGGGGAGAAGAAACTTTGGATGATTTCTACGGCACACATAAGAAATAAGCAGTTTGATTTATTCAGGAGCATATTAGCTGTGTCTTCCCTTTCACTAACAACTGGCTGACAGCAGACAATAGTAGATGCTGAGGTGTGCAAAGATTTCTATGTAACTATTTTATGTAATTATTCATGAGGGCTTATTAAAAACTTTGCTTTAGAGTAACTTGCCTGCCCTGAAGTATGTAAAGTTCTGGCTTATTAGATATATGAGTTAAATGATCTCTAAGAATTGTAAACTCCTCTTTTTAAATCAGAGATTTGAGTTGAAGATTGCAGTAGGCATCTGTGGGCTTAATTCAGTCTGAGCCTTTTTGGAAAATGGAGAGTGGATATAGTGGTATTACGAGGTGACATCAAGTAATAAATGTAGACCCTGGAAAGCTTGGGGTGGGGATTTTTTTTTAAAGGATCATCTCAGTTCTCCCTGACTAATCAAGTTGATGCTTGGCACAATGGAGGTACCTGATAAATGTCAGTTAAACAAATGAATGGACAGCGAGATGTAAAATCCAGGAATGACGGTGGAGACTGGGTTAGTAACTGGACTCTGAAAACAAGGATCTGACTCAGACCTCCCTGCAGATGTCCGAAGACCTGGCTCTGTGATTTGAATCCATAGCACTACCTTCCAGTAGGGTGTCTGCTGCAAGAACATATTTTATTGAAACCTGTTTCATTCAAGTTTCATTTTTTAGTTTGGGTTTCCCATTTAGCAGGAAGCAGCTACCTTTAGGGGCATACTTTGTAAACTCTCTTGAGTCATAAACACCTGAAGAGAAATAGAACTAAAGACTGGCAGGGGCTTCCCAGGTAGCTCAGAGGTAAAGAATCCATCTGTAAATCAGGAGACGTGGGTTCAATCCCTGGGTCAGCCAGATCTCCTGGAGGAAGAAATGGTAACCTACTCCAGTATTCTTGCCTGGGAAATCGCATGGACAGAGGAGCCTGATGGGCTACAGTCTAGGAGGTCTCAAAGAATTGGGCATGAGTAAACAACAACAACAGCTGGATCATCGAAAAAGCAAGAGAGTTCCAGAAAAACATCTATTTTTGCTTTATTGACTATGCCAAAGCCTTTGACTGTGTGGATCACAATAAACTGTGGAAAATTCTGAAACAAATGGGAATACCAGACCACCTGACCCACCTCTTGAGGAACCTATTTGCAGGTCAGGAAGCAACAGTTAGAACTGGACATGGAACAACAGACTGGTTCCAAATAGGAAAAGGAGTGCGTCAAGGCCTGTATATTGTCACCCTGCTTATTTAACTTATATGCAGAGTACATCATGAGAAATGCTGGACTGGAAGAAGCACAAGCTGGAATCAAGATTGCCAGGAGAAATATCAATAACCTCAGATATGTAGATGACACCACCCTTATGGCAGAAAGTGAAGAAGAACTAAAGAGCCTCTTGATGAAAGTGAAAGAGGAGAGTGAAAAAGTTGGCTTAAAGCTCAACATTCAGAAAACTAAGATCATGGCATCTGGTCCCATCATCTCATGGGAAATAGATTGGGAAACAGTGGAAGCAGTGTCAGACTTTATTTTTGGGGCTCCAAAATCACTGGAGATGGTGATTGCAGCCATGAAATTAAAAGATGCTTACCTCCAACTAATAAAAAAATTAAAAAAAAAAGATGTTTACTCCTTGGAAGGAAAGTTATGACCAACCTAGACAGCATATTAAAAAGCAGAGACATTACTTTGCCAACAAAGGTCCGTCCAGTCAAAGCTATGGTTTTTCCAGTGGTCATGGATGGATGTGAGATTTGAACTATGAAGAAAGCTGAACACCGAAGAATTGATGCTTTTGAAATGTGGTGTTGGAGAAGACTCTTCAGAGTGCCTTGGACTGCAAGGAGATTCAACCAGTTCATCCTAAATGGGATCAGTCTTGGGTGTTCATTGGAAGGACTGATGCTGAAGCTGAAACTCCAATACTTTGGCCACCTCATGCGAAGAGTTGACTCATTGGAAAAGACCCTGATGCTGGGAGGGATTGGGGGCGGGAGGAGAAGGGGATGACAGAGGATGAGATGGCTGGATGGCATCACTGACTCAATGGACATGAGTTTGAGTAAACTCTGGGAGTTGGTGATGAACAGGGAGGCCTGGCATGCTGCGATTCATGGGGTCACAGAGTCAGACACAACTGAGCGACTGAACTGAACTGAACTGAAACAACAGCAACAAAACAACTGGAGTCTGGTTTTGATTAATGTAGGGACAGAGATATGAGACCTGTAACCACCTGGGAAGGAGTGTGGGTAAGGGGAAGCCTCCAAAGGGGTAAGACGCTTCCCTCCAGTCCATGACTGGTGCAAAAACTCCTTCCTGGTAATTTTGCTGAGGACCGTCCTTGACACCGCCTGTGTCTTAAATTACCCTCAAATTGAAGGGAGATAGCAAATCTCAAGTGTGATTAAGAACCTTTTAAAAGGGCAAAGTTCAGAGGAAACAAAAACGGTCTGCACAAAACCATAAACAGTTATGGTCCTTCGGCCTTTTTAACTCAAGATTGTTAATCAGCTCCTTGCCCGAGGATGGAAGGTGTGATATTTGTGCACGTGCTAATCAGACTGTGCCAAACGTTAGGCTCACATGAGACTTACCCTCTGCAAAGTAAACACAGGCCGTTATTGGTTATCACGCCAACTGCAAAGAATTCTAAGTCAGGTACTGTTGATCCCGGTGTACTCAGTCACTCAGTCGTGTCCGATTGTGACCCCATGGACTGTAGCCCGCCAGACTCCTCTGTCCTTGGAATTCTCCAGGCAAGAATACGGGGATGGGTTGCCATGTCCTTCTCCAGGGGATCTTCCCAACCCAGGGATCGAACCTAGGTCTCCCATATTACAGGCAGATTCTTTACCATCTGAGCCACTAGGGAAGCCCTGTAAAAGAGATTAAAACCTGAAGAAGTTAGGGTGCATGTGCTTTTCCTTGGGGCACTTCTGTCTGTCTCTACAGTTTCATATTTCATAGCATCATAAAGTGAAATATGCAATGACTCACGTGAACACAGCTGTCACTGACGTTGCCAGTAATAACAGTTCCTGAGAGGCTGAAGGTGAGAAGTAGGCACAGTATTGGCATTGTAAGAGGAACAGGGATTACGGGACCAGACAGGTCTATTTCTGCAAATGTTATTACAGTGTTACTATCCCTTTTCCACTCTGGTTCCCATCCAGTGCCATGATCTTTGTATATTTTGCATCTCTTTTGTTAGGTGTAAACAAACTTAGGATTGTTATGTCTTCTTGTTGAACTGAACCTTGATCATTATAAAATCTTCCTAAAAAAAAAAAACTCTAATGATAATTTGTACTTTAAAATACATTCTGTTTCTGTCTGAAATGATTGTGACCACATTAGCTTTCTTTCTTTCTTGTGGTGTAACTTTCTCTGTCTTTTTACTTCCAACTTCTAGCTTCCTTTTAATTTTAAGTGTGTTTCATAAACAACATATCACTGGATTTTTTTTTTTTGTCTTAAATCTAGGCTGACAGTTTTGTCACCTAGTTATTGGTAGAATGAATCACCAATTTATATTGAATACTAATTACTAATAAAATTGGGCTTATGTTAGTGTGTGCTCAGTCGCGTCCAACTCTTTGCGACCCCACGGACAGAAGCCCATGAGGCTCTTCTGCCTGTGGAATTTTCTAGGCAAGAATACTGGAGTGGGTTGCCATTTCCTCCTCCAGGGTAACTTCCTGACCCAGGGATTGAACCTGTGTCTCTTGCATCTCCTGCATTGGCAGGCAGGTTCTTTACCACTGTGCCATCTGCGAAGCCCATTTTGGCTTACATTTATACCTTACTCCTTGTTTTCTACTTGCCCTATGCCCTATTTCTTTGCCCTTTATTTCTCCCTCTTTTTTTTTTTTTTGAATGAACTGAGTATTTTTTTAAAAATTACTCCATTTTGTCGCCACTTTCTTTTGGAAGAATTACTGCTATCCCTCAAAAGTTTATCTCTTTAACTTCATGCTCCAGACAACATTAAAATGTGGCAAATGCCTTGGGAGGAAAAAGGAAATTTCATGCTGCCTTTTCAGGCCACACTCAGCTGCCATGCCTCCCTAGCACCTGGCTCTAGTTTCTAGGGCTCTTCCAGGTTCCAGTATGCTTTACCTGTCCCTGCAGCAGTCAAGCCCCTGCAGCTGCCTCTTTTCCTTGCTGGGGGCTGCTGGCTTAGGCCAAGTCCAGTCCTCAGTCTGTGTCCAGAATTGGCCAACACCCTAAAGGGAAGAAAAAGTAGCCACCTCAGCTTTCCTAAGAAAGACTCTTCTCTACAGTTCTAGCTCATCCAGCCCTCCATGTTTCCCCAGATTGCCAATGTAACTAAAGTTATGATTTTGTGGGGGGAGGGGTGCAGGATAATTTATCCTTTGGATTTTTCTAGCCATTTTAGTAAAACAATGGCCTATGACTACCTCCCCAGAAACTGAAGTTACCGTCATCATTGAAATCACACATGTGAAATGCAGAGACACACATCGGAGGTAAAGTGAGCAAGGCCGGAGTCAGAGTGCTTGGTTTGAATTGCTGTTCTGCCAGGCAGCCTTTGTTGGGCTTTGGACACAGGATTTCACCACTGCACTTCTATTTCTTCTCTTGTAAATTGGGAATATTGATGGAACTCATAGGTCACCGTGAGGATCTGATAATATGTATGTGTGTGTGTATACTCAGTCTTGTCCAATTCAGTCATGCAATTCCATGGACTAAGCCCACTAGGCTCCTCTTTCCATGGAATTATAACCAGCCAAGAATACGGGAACGGATTGCCATTTCCTACTACAGGAGATCTTCGCTATCTAGGGATTAAACCCATGTCTCTTGCATCTCCTGTCTTGGCAGGTGGATTCTTTACCACTGCACCACCTGGGAAATCCTCTGATAATGTAATGACTGTTAAATATTTCACATGAAGACTTGTATATAGTAAATAATCAAACTGTTAGCTATTATTCAATATTACTGATCATATTAGTTAGGAATCCAAAAATCACTGGTTTTGAATCAGATACCACTTAGGAACAGTGCTACTTTGAATGACTTGCTTAATCTCTTTATGGATTCATCCTCTCATTGTGAAGCATTGGATTTGTAATTATATCTCATAAGGGCTTAATTTCTAATTTTATAAAGCCTCAGCTTTGAATCATAGGGATGTGAGCTGGGGACATCATGATCTATAAAGCAGGGTTATTCATGACCAAGACTCATGTCATGGGTTTGAAGCTGAGCTAAGGTCTTAGAGAGAATTCTAACTATTGAAGGAATATCACAGTGGGTATTGTTCTCATTCTCATGACATGAAAATAGATTTCTAACAACAGTGTTCCAGGTCAAGTTGCATATTCTAGTTCAACTTTATGTGACGTTGAATGTAGATGTCCAAGTTTTAAACAAGCATCAGAAAATTGTATATTATTTTAATAATATCATCTTTTTAATACTATCATCTATCAATGCATATTGAAATTTTTTTGTGTTTTCATATATTTGTGTTAGCTAACCAACTTGAGAAATATGTCTTTGATTCTGAGATTATGGCTTTTATTTTTTTTTATTAAAGTGATTCTTGTTTTGTAAAATGATGCCAAATAGTAAAAATAGTTCTGAGTATTTTAAGTGATTTTATTTTGTTAAAATAAAATCCTGGAAAGTATAGAATAGTCTCTTAATTAAAAAAGCAAGCAAGCAAAGTTTTTGCTCATCCATGAAAGCAGAAAGTCTGAGAAGAACTCACTTGGGTATACCATAATTCAGATTCCCCTCAAACTTCGTTTTTCTGCTTTCAGCTTCAGATATGTTGTAACACTTGCCAATATCTACAAATTGTGGATTTCAATTCTTCAAGTACACTTTGGTGGCTCAGATGGTAAAGGGTCTGTCTGCAATGCAGACCATGGTTCAATCCCTGGGTCAGAAAGATCCCCTGGAGATGGGAATGGCATCCCATTCCAGCATTCTTGCCAGGAGCCTGGGGCTACACAGTCCATGGGGTCGCAAAGAGTCAAACACCACCGAGTGACTAACACACTCACCCTTACCAAGCTTCACATTGTTGACATTTTAATTCCCTTTGTTACAAAAGGAAGAAACTGAGGCATGGAGAGTTTGGGTGAGGTGTGTGGAATCTCATGATCAATGTTGAAATCTGGGTAAAAAGAAAACCCTGAACTCCCAATTCTATGAATGCCTAATCTCTTCCAGGCAAGTGGAAACGACGTCTGTCTCCTTTCCGGTCTCCAGTCAGGGGAAACATAGGAGAAGGTAATGAGTCTCTTCCTCTACCCTGTGCATTACTCACCCACCCCAGAAGCTGTATCACAGAATTGCCCTGTTCCTTGCTGACTTCTGAATCCAAACCAACTCCTACTCCATCTCTTGGCCCGCGGGAGACTGCCTGCTCTCCTGCGTCTCTGGAGGCCGCCAATCAAAGATGTGGATTCCAGCACATAGCTTGTACCCGTGTTTCCAAGAGGTGCACAGAAGACATTTTGTCAGGCTTGCCCTACACCTCAATGCCCTTCTATTTTTTTTCTGTCATCAGCACAGACTGTTCATCTGGTTTGTGCATACTTTGTGGTTTTATCCTCCTGTAGAACTTGGAGCCATGGTAATAAAGTCCGTTTTCAAGGAAGCAGTGGATTGAATGTGACTCTTTCAATGAAGCTCAGAATCACAGCACTCACTTGTCTCTCGATGTTGACAGTCACATTTTTCTGAAAGGACTCTGGCTTGCCTATGTTGTATTTATGTGGGCCTCACACGATGACATGGTTTTGATCATTGGAAGTCAACTACCACATACGAGGTCCTAGAAGCTTCCCTTCTTAGCACTGTATGAACTTAGCATTGTTGATTTTTAAACGGGAATGTCAACATGTGTTTGGTTCAATTCCTTGTCACTGGGCTATTATTAACCCTACTTGGTTGATGAGCCAACTGAGGTTAACCAAGATTAAAATTCCCCCAAATAAGTGACAGGGGAAAAGGAAGTGAAGCTCCCTTGTTTTTAAATTCTTTAAGTAACGAACCCTTTTCTCAAAGGAAATGTGATGGGGAAATCTAACTTTTAAACCCATTAAAGCAATTGGCATGCTATTCTTTCAGAAGTTCTACTTGTTTGTGATTATTTTACTATCAATAAATGAAACAATCTTGAGGCAGTTCTGATGAAATAACTAAGCAAATTTGCCAGCCTGAAGTGATCATTTGCTTCAGACTGGTGTCAGCCCTCCATTTACTTTTGTTTTTTGTTTTTGCTTGGGTTTTGTAGTCTCAGGTAAGCCTCCACTCACGTGTGAACAGAGGTGTAAAAGCAGTAGTAAGAGAACCAGACTCCTGGACATTCTCCGGTTAAACTGACTAAGCAGCTGTGAGGAGCATTGAGTCTTTTCTACTCAAGTTGAATCACTAGCCATATCTACCTACTGTCCATATTCCTTATTATAAACACAAATGTCAGAGGATGCAACACCTACAAGTGCTAAAATAAAAAAGGTGATGCTCTGGTGTTCTGTGTAACTTTTTATGGGACCACCTACACCACACTGTGTTGAAAGTCTGCTCTGAGTACAGAGAGCCATGCCGAACAGTTAACTGAACACCGTGTATGTGTGCTCATTTGCACCGTTTTTCTGCAAACAGATGTGTACAGGGCTGAATTCCAAGAAGAAGGAATTCCAAGTTAGAAAATAAAAAAAAAAACTTCCTAAATGATGATAAAATTCCATGAAGTTTAGCTGTACATGCAGAAACGGGATAAGAATCTCTAAGTTTTACACAAAAACTAGTTAACTTAGCCTAAGAGATCATATTAGAGGGTCTCTGAGGTCTTAAAATGTAACATGTTTGAGTGTGCATCCTGTGATAGTTTTTCTTTTTTTTTTTTTAATAGTGTATATTGGGTTGGCCAAAGAGTTTGTTTGGGTTTTTCTGTTACACTTCATGGAGAAACCCAAACAAACTCTTTGGCCAACCTGATATACTATGGATATTTGAGTTGAAAATTGTGAAACTTCTAAAACACCCTGGAGAATTCTTTCCTGTGGTGTGTACCTCTCTAGATTCTGGCTCTTGTCTGCTGCCCCATCTACACCTTCTATAATAATCCCATCTCTGTACCTTTCCCAAAGTCCTTTCCCATTGAAAGGTCTTTGTATTAGCTGTTGCTTTCTCTACACTCCTTCATCTGTGACTACTTCCCTCTTAATCTAAGATCTCCACTCAAAGATCATATCTGTAGAGGGAGAAGACCTCCACCAAAGGGATTATCTTTTCTAAAGCACCCTCCTTTCTTCAGCCACATCCTATCACATCACCTGTTAGACCCTAAGACATATCACAAGGCTTTACTTTTTACTTTTTTGTTCCCTGCCTTCCTCAACTAGGAAGAACACGCTGCAACGACAGAGACTCTACGACCTGAATATATCTGGATAATCATGGTTTATACATACCTGTTGATCTGACTCTTATTATTGTCTAAAATATGTCATTCTGGACAATAAATTACATGGTCTCTTAAGTCAGGTCTATCTATTCTAAAGTCTCACCCCCTAGTCCTAATTTTGCACACGGGACAAGATAAATGTTTAGTGGGGTTTTGCTGATAGTCACATGTCCTGGATTGGAAATCATGAGTCCAGTCCCAGGTCCACTCAGGTAGTGATCCTAATACCCCTAGTGATCAGAAAAGCAGGTTTTAGCAGGCCACATCCTCAAATAGTTTCCATGATCTTGCTTTCTACCATATCAGGTAGATAACAGAGTACTTCTAGGCAAAGTAGTTCTATTTCTAGAGGTTTACATATAACTTCAAAGTTAATTAACACTTTGAAGCATCCATGCCACAGGAGCAGTTTAACTTACTGTAAGGAAGGATTCTCAGGGTGAGGGCGACCACACGAGGCAGTGAGGACCTGCTGCTCAGTGAGCTGCCCAGGGATGTGTATTCCCATGGAAGAAATGCCAGGCTGCGTGTTCTAATCTTGGACTGTCAAGTAAGAACTGTGACACTATCTCCCTGAGACCAAGACTTCTCATGTGACACATTATTGTATACAAAGTAAATAACTAGCAAGGACCTACTGTATAGCATGGGGTACTCTACTCAATACTCTGTAATAGCCTATTTGGGACAATAATCTAAAGAAGAATGCATACTAAGACATTTCAGTTGTACCCAACTCTTTGCAACCCTATGGAGTATAGCCCATCAGGGTCCTCTTTCCATAGGATTCTCCAGGCAATAATACTTGAGTGGGTTGTCATTTCCTTCTCCAGGGAATCTTCCCAACCTAGGAATTGAACTCACTTTCCTTGCATCTCCTGCATTGGCAGGCAGGTTCTTTACTACTAATGTTGCCTGGGAAGCCCAAAGAAGAATAGATATATGTATACACATAACTGATTCACTCTACTGTACACCTGTACATTATAAATCAACTGCAATAAAACATTTTTTAAAAAATGATAAAAAAAAGACTTCTCAAGTATAAAATGTAGAATATGATTTTGGTTCTTCCTATCAGATTTTCCTATTTTCTCTGTCTCTTTTAAGTTTGCTGTTAATTAAAGGAGTTGATACATTATTTTATTGTAAAGTGCAGGCGACAAAACTATTTGTTGGCATATGAATAAGAAGGCAGTCCAGCATAAAATAATTCATCCCAAATGGTTGTCTGGATTTCCGTTCCAAGTGAACTGTTCAGGAGTTCTTTAGACAGAGACAAGTCTGTTCCTGTCTCATATGTCTCAATTTTGGACTTTGTAAAATGGTTGTGATGAGTTGTTTTGCTTCTGTTCCAAGATCAAAAGAGGATTCCATTTGAGAGTGCCACTTGTGATTGAGAAAGTACTATAGAGATATGAAAGTCTTGAGGTGTTGCACAAAATCTAAGTGGGGGCTCTTGCATGTCTAGATGGAAGCGAGAAACATTCAGGGGTGAATGAATTTCCCTTCCTCCAAGGTGACGAAATTGAAGGCACAGTTGTTCCTATAGATGTAAGAACCTTGAAAGATGAGAGTGTAAGAATGAGCCTAGGTGTCCATGATGGGGATAAAAGCAGAGTGGAAAGGAAAATGGTATTTTTTAGCACTTATTTGGTGCAAGGTTGTCTTTCATAGGTGATCTCATTTATCTTAAATTTCATACAGAGCCAATGAAGGAGACACTATAATATTATTCTTATACTACAAGTGTAGAAACTAAGGCTCAAAGAGCTTAAATAACTCACCCTGGATACTGTAGGTCATGGGCAGCTGGCTGGAATCCCAAAAAGGAGAGAGAAGTAAAAACTGGAAGTATGTGAATACTTCATAAGACCAAGCCTTGAGTGTTGGTCTGCCCCTCCTCCAATTTAGTGATATAAACAGTAGCCAGCTCTCCCTTTTCTTACTCCTCGACATCATGGTTTTCTCACCCTCACCTCTCATGGGACCACTCAACTTCAGTTCTACTTATAAGGACAGCAAGAGAAGTACAAGGAATTATGTCCATTCATCTGTATCCTCGTCTCGTGTGCCATCTACAAAGCTTGTTTGCTTGTTTAGTGATGAAAGTAACCTTAAACCTAGTCCCAGCCAGCATTTTCAGAAATCCTGGGACTCAACCCAGACCTCTGTGGTTTTGCTTAGGCATAAGGGCACACAGGTTGTAAGTGGCAGAACCAGAATTTTAACTCCCTTCTCTCTAACCCATGCTCTAACTGTTCCACCATTCAGCTCCCTTGGTTATACACAAGAGGATAAACTGTACTTCATAGAAGATTCTTTTTCTGAACCATAAAATGATAGTTATGGGGAATTTAAATTCTTTAAAACTCATTCAGACCCATAGGAGTTCACATTATATTAATTGATAATGTATTTGCTTATCGGCTTCCAAAGAAATGAGTCTAAATTAAGTACAAATGATGACTGTTCTATAAATATTGTCTTTTTTTGTTGTTGGCAAAGGAGATGGAATTGATGACTACCTAGTTCTTTTATCATCAAGGTCTATTATTTTTTTCATGATGACCTCAGAGTAGCCAGGGCATTTATGATCTTATTCATATGGGCTCCCTGCCCAGAAGCACAAGGGAATGAATCTTTCCCTAAAATGAACAATTATGATGACTCTCAAGCACCAACTGCCCCCTAAAACAATTTAAATATTTTATTGCTATTAATAAATATATCTTTTATGTACATCTATGTTTCATTTATTCTCTGCTTATAAAGAGCTTCACAAAGAGTTTCTTCCCATAGCATCTCCAAGAGTGAAAAAAAAAAAACTGTTCTCAAAGTGTTGCTTCTGGAGTGATCACTGTGGTGTGGTGGGAAGCACAAGCATTTGAGGATGTAATAGACTCAGGGCTAAAGGTCACACTTTAAGTTCCAACAAATTGTGTGTCCATGGGCGTACAGCTTGATCTTTCAGAACTTTGGTGGCCTCATCTATAAAATGCATATCATTGTGCCCACCTCTTTGGGTGTAGGAAGCTGTATGATGCTGTCTGGGTTTTGTGATGGACATCCCTCATTGCTCGTTGGTAAAGAATCCACCTGCAGTGCAGGAGACCCCAGTTCGATTCCTGAGTTGGGAAGATTTGCTGAAGAAGGGATAGGTTACCCACTCCAGTATTCTTGGGCTTCCCTTGTGGCTCAGCTGGTAAAGAATCTACCTGCAATGCGGGAGACCTGGGCTCGATCTCTGGGTTGGGAAGAGCCCCTAGAGAAGGGAAAGGCTATCCACTCCAGTATTATGGCTTAGAGAATTCCATGGACTCTATAGTCCATGGGGCCACAAAGAGTCAGACAGGACTGAGCGACTTTCACTTTCACTTTCTTTGTGTGATGGTTCAGTAAATCTTATTTCCATTCCCTTACACCGTCACAGGCTCCTGACTGATCTGATATGGCACATTTTCCTATATTGTTAGTCATCACCATGATTAAGTCAAATATTTATGTTATTTAGCTAAATGAAATTGATTTTAATCAATTTTAAAGAAAATTTTATTTGTATTGTACAATAATACATCTTCATTTATAAGCATGTCCAACCTGCAGGGGCTTGTATATGGTGAAAAGTAAGACCCTTCCCATCTACCCTGAATACTTATATGTCACTTCTTACAAGTGTAACAATTTTAACGCAAAAATTTCAAGAAAATTACAACATTTATAGATGTATAAATATGGGTATAATATTATTTTAAAATCACTATGGCTTCTCTCCATTTTTTCACTTAATTTATCTGAGTTATTTATTAGTATCAATTTACTTCATTCTGTTTAATAAACTCATAATATGCCATAAGGTAATCATACAGAATAATATTTTTAAACATAAATTAGCAGCAATATTTAATATTTATTTTTGAGGCAAGCATGCTGGTTTTGGAAACAAATTTTGGTTCAAATTCTGGATCTGCCTCCAGCACAGTAAACTTGGACTTTCTAAGCTTCTATGTTCCCATCAGAACAAGACTAACTGGCTCAAAGTATCATAAGGATTACATAGATAATGCCAAAGATGACCTAGTATACCACCAACTTACATAACTTGCATAAGTTTCCAGTGTATGTTAATTGTAACCTCGTAACTTCTAATTGAAGGGCATTCCTTGTGAGTTGATGACTTTGAGAAACGACTGCTAACGGGACTCTATGCAGGATGTTGTAGTTATCACTGTTGATGTTTTTTGACGACCAACAGGCGGAGGCTGGGTAAGTAAACCACAGGTCTTGACCGCTCTAAAGAAATCTGCTGACGACAACATTTTGAAGTCATCTCTCACGCTGTATCTTTCATTGCATGCAATTAACTTGCTCCCTCCCTAAGGATGAAAGGGGGAGTGTATCTTTTCACATAACTTGGACTTTACAGAGACTGAGAAATATTGTAGTAGAGATATGGGTTTGATTATGGTGGTGGTGGAGAAAGAAGAAATCTTAGTAGGAGAAGGTAATATTTACTGAAAACTTACTCTGTGTTTGGGACTTTACTTAAATAATCTGATTTAAGATCCACACTATGAGGTAGGTGGTATAATTTTCAGCACACTACCTAAATTTGGGGTGTATGTTTCCAGTGTGTAAGACAGTGATCTTTGCAGGAAGATCTCAGAGCTTAGGTGTAAGGTTTTATTGAGGTCATATGTGCAAAGGGTTTAGCATGAGATTCAGTGTATGGAGAGCATCTAAAGAGCAAGCTGAGAGTTAGCGGGGTTTTGAGGCACCCTCAAGGGAACCTGTGGTGTAGACACAGCAGTCGAATTTACTGCTGCTTCTCTATGCTTGTCATGAAAATGAGTCGAATGACTCACTGCATTTATAGAGAAAAGAAATTCAATTTAGGAAAGCAGAGTGATCCAAGTGTATCTGATATTAGGACATTGCAATATCCTTCCAAGTTCTCTGTTTGGGGATCTTCTCCACTACCATCAGCAATGCAGTTCCTGGGTTTTGAATCAGATGCATGCTCCCACTTTCCACTTTTACGCAGAGGATTGGGAGGCTGGGGAATGTAGGAATCTGGGGCCAAATTTCCAGTGTTCACCCTGTGTTCCTTTGGACTAGTTACCATCATGCCTCAATTCCCTCATCTATAAAATTAAGAGTTCATTTTTGTAACCCCTTATTTCCCTATCAGGTTTACTCAGCTTTGTCTGTTTCTTACCTCTTATCCAGTGAGAGTGGTTGTTGTTATTTAGTTGCTAAGTCTTGTCTGACTCTTTTGCAACCCCATGGACTGTAGCCCACTAGGCTACTTTGTCCATGGGATTTCCCAGGCAAGAATACTGGAGTGGGTTGCCATTTCCTTCTCCAAGTGGTCTTCCTGACCCAGGGATTCTGCATTGGCAGGCAGATTCCTTACCACTGAGCCACCAGGGAAGCCCATTCAGTGAGAGCTAAAAACCTATAAACCCATCCCACTGCTCATTTGCCGGTGATCTTCAGTAGTCATTGAGATGATTTGTGTGTTCAGGTTAATCTGAGCAAAGAGATAATAGGAGTTAGTTGAAATTCCTTCTCTGATCCTTTGACTCAGGACCTAATGAAGGGGCCAAGCCCTCTTGTAATGAGTTGTCTCTGAGCAGTCTGTCCCAGTGACATCAACCTCACTTTTTTTTGGATGCTGTGATGAGCCATCTTTAAATGGCTCACACCTGTTGTTACTATATGTGTAGTTAAGGCTCAGATGCTTTGACATCAAAACAAGAATGGTTGCTGGGAGACAAAACAAAGATGTAGAGTTCATGGACACTTGTGTCAATAGTACAGAATGCTCAGCAGCATGTCAACTCAAATAGTCGATAGGCATGTTGGGGAAACAAAAGAAATACAGATGTTAAGTGCATCTAATAGAGAGTTTCAGACTCCTACAGTCAGAGGAGGTTGAAATAATGTTCAGCCACTTTGGCTGCCATATGCACTGAGCTGCTTTTACCTTATTCTAGTACAGATGTGTCAAACTCCTGCTGTAATATCCCCTGAGATTGAAACCTCACTTCCTCACAAGAATCTCCTAAAGTCTAGACAATTCTATGATCTTGTAGCCCTATACCAAACTGAAGTCTTTATGACCTTCAAACAACAATCTCAGTTGTATCTCCATTGGTGCAGAGCCTACACCCAGTCATTCTTCCACATGGCAGCGCTCAATTCTCCCCAACTGTTTTCTTTCCCCTAAGACATTTCCCCCTGATCTAAACACATCCTTCTACTATTTCTCAAAGGATATGATCTCAAATCTTGTCCTAGTTATGACAGAGACTATGGTTGATTAGGAAGGTTAAATCCTACACACTTATTAATTCAACCGGTGATTAAACATAAATATCTTATGGGCCTGCTGAAAGCAAGGCATTCTGAATGATGTAGATATGAATCATATCTGATCCCTTTCTTCAAGTTGTCTCAACTTTGTCAGTTTTTGCTTGCTGTGAGACTTTAGATGAGTTGTTTAACCTTTCTGAATCTGTTTTATCACCACTAGAATGTGGATCAATTGAACAGCTTCACAGGATTGATGTGAGAATCAAACACAAACATTTTTGTGACACTCTGAGCAAACTGTGATGCACCATAAGGACATAAGGTATCCTGGTTAGAGAAGAGAGGAAGATCGCAAACTAACTAACTATCCATTGTAGATAGAAAAGGATCCATATCACAGAAGAATACTAAGCGTGCACTAAGATTGAAAGACTGAATGTTAAGTGCAGTCTTTTTTTGGTATTGTTAAATACCAGAAAAAGGAGAAGTTCCTAAGCACAAGTCCAAATTAGGAATTGTTATGTGAACTTCCAAACAGACAAAATTAACCCACAACAGAGATAGTGATGACTCTAAGGGAAAAAGGCAGAAACTTTTACTGTACAAAAATCCAAGTGAGAAATGACTGCATTCAAAATTCTTTCCATGAGGCAAATGAAAGAAAAATACTTTTGGAAGTTGGCCTAAAAATGCACAAGTGTGTATCTGTCTCTGTCTACATGCACTTAGACATGTGCATTTTCAGTGTCATTCATGTTACATGTTCCTTGCTTCCCATGACATAACAGCCAATGGCATGGCAAGCGCTCCACAGACTATATGGGGCAACTGGTGGTCTCCTCATTGGAATGCCCTTGACTGCAATGAAATCCTAGTCAGGGGGCTTCTGATTGAATTTGTATCCATGACAGAGGCCAGAATTTTCTCCAGGGAGATGGAAAGTTATAGGCAGATGATTAGATCACATGCTTTCTAAAATGGAACACATTTGACAGTACAAAAAAAATGACTTTAATAATTGTTCCAGGACAAGAAATGAGATATAGGGTCAGTATAGACCAGGTTTCTCTTTCATCTCTGCCCCCAATTAGCTGTATCACTTTGGGCAAATCATGAAACTTCCCTAAGACTCTATTTATGAAACAGAGTCAGTAATACCCATTTCAAAGTTGCATAGAGAGGATTGGAAAACAGACTGTGTATAGAAGTACCCAGTTCAGTCATGACATCTTGAAGCTTGTGAGATGCGTTGGGGTTCTTTTGGTCCTTGGTTACGTTGGTCTTTTCTCACCTCTCTGCCTTCTCCTCCTTCCTTCCTTCCACCCTGCCCTTCTCAAGTCTTCAGGTAGCAAAGCTAAGGACAAGAACTGGCACACCCATCTATGCAGAATCCATCAAGGCTATTGTTATGATGAATATGATCTACAGGTTCAGGTGCAGGCTGAGGAGAGAAAAGAAGAGAGATTTTGAAATGTTTACTTGATATCTGCACCACATGGCTTGCAGGGTCTTAGTTCCCCTACCAGGGATGGATCCTGAGCCCCCAGCATTGGAAGCATAGAGTCCTAACCACTGGACTGCCAGGGAATTCCCAAGAAGGGAGATTTTGTAAGAAGGAGGTCAGCTATAGGTCAGGACATTTGATTCATGGGAAAGTGGACATCTGTATGACATAGATAAAGAAAAAGAAGAAGGAGCATATAAACATCGAAAGTTGGAATTTATTCAACCATCCATCCAATCATTCAAAAATATTGAGTGCTTCTTGAGTCTCTGACCCTGTGCTACGCATGGCAGATATGGTGGGAACATAAGACAGATTCTACACTCATGAAATTAGTAATCTAAACTTTCGAGAATACTGAGAAACCCAAAACTATTCTATTAATCTCAACAAGGAAGAAAACAGTGATATTTTAGCAAGTATACTTAAAGTATTTCCTTATTGCCAAATTTTTGCATTTACTGGCAAAATCATAGATGCACATGTACACCGGAGACTGATACTGTGTGCTCAGTCATGCCTGACTCTGACCTCATGGACTGTAGCCCGCCAGGGTCCTCTGTCCACAGAATTTCCAATGCAAGAATACTGGAGTGAGCTGCCATTTCCTCCTCCAGGGGATCTTCCCAATCCAGGGATCAAATCTGCATCTCCTGCATTGGCAGGTGGATTCTTTACCACTGAGCCACCTGGGAATCCCCTTCTCATGTTGCAAATCAATTATACTTTAATAAAAATATTACAGATACATATGTATCAGCATTTCACTCTGTTCTCTGGGATAGAGATTCCATAACAAAAAGTTGTTATTGTTAATTGTCATCAGCGAAAATCACAATCTCTAATCCAGGAGTTGGCAAATACAGTGTTTTTGTAAATAAACTTTTATTGGAACACAGCCACAGCATCTTGTGTATGAATGATCTGTGGCTGCTTTTTGCAACTGAATTGAATTGGGACAGAGGTCCTCAAACTCATAGGCATCTGGCTGTCTAAGAGAAAGTTTCCTGACCCCTACTCAAATGATGATCCAAAAAACACATTTGGATACTAAAAGCTCTGAGAAGTGTTGTAGTCGAGAATAACCCAGAACTTCTGGGCTGGGCAGTTCCTAAAATGATCATCAATGATTCCCATTCCTTGGTGTCCCAGTCCTTTTAGAATCTTCTCCCTTTGAGTTTAAGCTGGATTTTGATTTGCTTTTAATGATAATATGCTTTTGCTGATGAGATATCACTTTTGAGATTAGGTTATAAAAGAAAACATGATTCTGTCTCTGGTTCTCTCTTGCTCTAGGATCACTGGCTGCCATGTCAAATACACTTGGGAAGTCTCTGGTGAAGCCATGTGGTGAGGATCTGAGACCTACAAACAACTACATAAGATCACTTGGAAATATACCTTCTGAGGCTGCCGACAGCCACATGAGTGAACTGGGAAACAAATTTGTTCTCTGTCTCATTTGAGCCTCGAGGTGATTGTAGCCATGACTGATTATCCCATGGCTTCTTCATGGAAAACTGAGCCAGAGGCATCCTGCTAAGCAGACACCAGATTCCTGACCCCCTGAGACAGTGACGCAATAAGCTTCTGTGGTCTTAAGTTGATAAGCACTGGAGTAGTCTGTTATACAGTAAAAGATGATACAACTTCTTAAAGTATTTGGCTATTGAAAACACTCTATTTCCTCTCTTTCCAGTTCCTTCCCATGAATCATTCATTGTCTTCTCTCAGGACGTAAACCATTCAGAGAATGTCATTTGGGAATGATAATATAAGATATTAAATAATGGGATCTTCCAAATATCCTGAACTAAATACAAATAAAGATAAATTTTGTCTCCATCCTAGACTTGGATTAAAACCTCAAAGGGTTTGGTTTTCCTGTCTTTTATTTGATATGGTACTAACATGTAATCTTTACAAAAAGGATGATTATTCAGATCAAGTTTCCCATACCACCATAAAAAAGAAATACGGTTATGGAAAATCATCAGAAATAACAACAGCTTCAGAAAAGAGTTTACCATTTGTTGCCCTCTAAACTGTGTTTTTCTTGTTCTATAAAAGATAGAGATGCTGTGCTATAGAGACACATGTTGCTAAGCACCGATATCTTCCTTGCGTCCTCACCTGCAGATGTAGAACTGAGCATCAGTATTGTTTATGAGCTCCAGGGAAATGTCTTGGTTGTCCTGGAACCGGCTTTGCCTTCTGATTTAGCCCTCAACTGACTCATTGTTTCATGACGTCAGTTTTGCTGACTCATTAAACATGTGGGTTAGTGATGTATTTTTCCCTCATAAATGACCATAAAACCTTTTCAATTGGTCTGGATCAACAACAGAAGAGACAAGAGCTCAGAATAAATGATTCTGGAGAGCTTAGATACTCAATTTATCTTTCATTGCCAGTTGCAGTTGAGCAAAATGCTCATCAATTCAATAATGTCTCTATAATCAGCTTGTTTTTAGTATCTATTTTGAGGCTTCCCTTGTGGCTCAGCTGGTAAAGAATCTACCTGCAATGCGGGAGACGTGGGTTTGATCCTTGGGTTGGGAAGATGCCCTGGAGGAGGGAAAGGCTACCCACTCCAGTATTCCGGCCTGGAGAATCCCATGGACTACATAGTCTGTGGCTCGCAAAGAGTCAGACACGACTGAGTGACCTTCACCTTCACTTTCACTAATGTCTGTTTTGTGCTCAGGGCTGAGACTGCACAAGAGCTTGCTTTTCTCTCAGTGAAGAGTTTAAGCCCTTTCCTAAGTGGACCCCATGGTGACTCAAAAGAATGTGCACTTGGGAATTAGATAAGAAGGAGTTTGAATTCTAACTTCACCACTAGCTGGTTGTTTGAGCCTGGGCAAGATGCTCTGTTTCCCCATCTTTCAAGGTGTAAAACCATGATTTTGAAAATTATGAAATATAGGTGAAGTATAACCAAACATAAAAATTTGGTTAGCTTTTTCTATAAAAGACCTTTTGCTGTCCCCCTGAAACTATCACAACATCATTAATTGACTATACTCCTATATAAAATGAAAGTTGGTTGTTTTTTAAATAGGCAAATTCATAGACACAGAAAGTAGATCAGGAGTTGTCAGGACTTGCTTGGTGGGGGGAGCAGGGAGAAGGTGATTGCTAATGGGTATGGGGTTCTTTTTGAAAGACCCAAATTTTCTAAAGTTATAATAGATAGTGGTAATGATTTCACAGTTCTGTAAAATACTAAAAAACCATTGAATTGTATACTTTAAACGGGTGTATTTGATATGTGAATTCTATCTCAATACACGAATTATAAATGAAAAAACAAAGGCCAAATGTAAATATATCACATTTTGTGGTCTTTACCTCTCTGTTACAAGTACTCTCTTTGGCAACTGTAGATGAAAGCATCCATGCACCCTGAAAAATGATCATTCTTTTCCTTACTTTAGTCTCTTAGTGAGACTGAGGTTTCACAGAAAAGCACTGTGAGGTCCTTTTTCTACACTGCACCCCGGATGAGCTGAGCTACTGTTCCACTTGTGTGCCAGGACTACTTACTTAGCTCGTCATCTTTTGAATCCTTGTTGTGTGGCTGCTTTTTACCTCTAATTTACATGTGCTCTCTTTGACACGAAGGTTAGAAAACTTCAGCATTTTCCCTAAATGACTAAGGCTCTCAGCAGTTAATAAAAATCCTAACTCCAAGGATCTTTTTTTCTTTTTTAACTCTAAGGATCTTAACTAGTTGAGAGATTACTGGGAAGCAATATAGATCTCAAGCAGGGGTCAGTTAACTAAGGCTCTTGGACCAAATCTGGTCCATTGCCAGTCTCTGGAAGTGAAATTTTATTGGAATGCAGCTGTTTGTTTATGTATTGTCTGCAACCACTTTCCTGATACAATGGAGTGGAGTATTTGTGACAGAGACCATATGGCCCACCAAACCCGAAGTATTTACTCTCTGGCCCTGTATAGAAAATATTTGATAAGCCCTAATCTAAAGAGTTGATCTCTAGAGGCAACTTTAGGGGCTAGACTCCTGAAGGGTTGAACTGATAAATATTACTGTGGAAGTAAATTAGACTTGAGAAAACAATCAACATCAGAATGTGGGAAAAAACATCCTGAAAGGTCTAGAACTAAGATGCATTTCAATGAGATTAGCAAAGGTAGCTGGGAGAAAATAGGCATGGATTCAGGTATTTGGGGTCAAAAGACATAGATTCCTTTCACAGCTCCATCACTTTCAAGCCAATGACCTTGAACAAAATGCGTTGCTCTTAAAGAACTGGTTCCCAAACCTGTAGAATAAGGATGGTGGTTAGTCCTTTGTCAGAGAATTTTTGTAAGAGTCAGTGAGATAGAGTACTCTATAAACTTTAAGGCTTTATAGAAATGTCATTGTTACATAGTTCTGACTCACAATAGGCATTGGAAATATGTTTGCTGAGTGAATTAAATTAATTCCTTACTTGAATAGAAGTACATCTCTAAGGTTTTTGGCAAATTTCTACAATTCTACATCACATTATATGTTATTTTAACAGTCAAGTATGGGATAAATTCATCCTTGCCCAATATATTCCAATTACATTTTCTTTTAAACTCAAACGATAATTTAAAGTTTAAGGTGAACTTCCAACATGGACACTTTCAAATCCTTGTAGACGATGTTCCATGTTTAAAATGATAAAAGCCATGAAATGCCATTGGATCCCCTCCATACTAATCAATGGCAAGATCAAGCATTCTTGACTCTTCTTTAGGGACTCTTCCATCACTGAGCCTGGAATGACCAGCCTGTCTCTGAACCACTGGAACCATATTGCATAAAAACCTTTTCCATTGTTCCTTCAGCCTAGGGTCGTTGATACCTTGGCAGTTTAGGTAAGTCTCTTTGTGTTCCCACCCCACGAGTCTTCAGGCCTTGTCTCAGATTCACCATGCCCATTGGTTTGTAGGCATCTACAAATGATATCTTTGGGAAGGTGCAGGAAGAATTCATCCACTGTTACAACCAGGATGAGAGGGGAGGAAGAGTGAGGCAGTTAAGAAGATGATAGAGAAAGAGGTCTTCCTTGAGGGGGGAAAAGGGGTGAATTTAAATGAAAAGTTATTATTCTGGGAAGATGCTGGCAGGATTCCCAGATTCCCCTTTGTGTGAATGGCATTCGGTTCAATTAGGTTTCCAGGCTGGGACACGCTCCAGCTGTGACTGGTGCTGCCATGTCAGTGATTTACTCTCTGCCACTTTTAATCCACACATTTTCAGGACTGGTGACAACACATCCTGGCACCTAATTTGCAGTGACTGGTGTCATTCTGACATCAAAATGTCAAAAAGTAGCAAGTGCCTATAGGGAAAATTCCTTGTGAGTGTGGGCCACAGAGGGAGTTTGGGTGCCCAGGGAAAGAACCTTAGGAAGATCTAAGTCCTGTGCCCAGATTCCAAAGCAAGCTCATTGTCTCCTCTTTGCTTCACATACATTTATTTCAGATACTGTGTATAGACAAATATTCTCACCACTTTACAGATGAAGAAACTGAGCTGAGATGAAGGACTCGTGTACAGTTATTCAGGTAGCAGATATTACCTGTGTAGAGAACACAGGTGAGTTTGTCCATACTCTTTCCATTTTAAAGGGCTGTCCTTATAAGCCCTGGCTGGACGTTTTAGTGCCAGGCATGTCTATTGCTTCCTTCTCTTCCTATTCCCTCCCTCCCTCCCTTTCTCCTTCCTTTCCTTCTTTCCTTTTTAGAGCTTAGAATTGGAGTTCAGTCAAACAATCAGTCCATGCCAACAAAGTAACTTTCTCTTCCTGATGTCAGAATTGGGAGTGGTTGTGAATAAAAGCATGGTGGTCCCCGCACCACCAAACCCAGTGCCAAGCCAACTCCTACAGTGTTCCTCATCTAACTGACATATGTGAGTTAATTTCTGAAGGAGAATGATTAACTTTTTCTGTAAAGGTTAGACAGTCCACGTATTAGACTTACTGGTCACTTGGGCTCTGTCCCACCTTTGCAGTTCTAGTGTAAAAACAGGCATGAACTGTCTGTAAACAGATAAGCAGGGCTGTGTTCCAATATAAAATCTTATTTATGAATATAAGCAGCAGACCAGCTTTGGGCCACAGTCTGCTGACCTGTGTACAAGACTGCCTTCAGATTTAAGGGGCTGAGCTGGGATTTCTCTGCAGTCTGTGTCAGACAAGATGAAAACAAGGAGACTGCCTGTGGAAAATGTCTGATTGGCAGAAAGTGCCTCCAGAGAGCTCCAGCTTCCCTGATTTTTGTATGATGAGGTGAAAGAGGGTGATCACTGGTGACCAGAACAGCCAAACCCAAGACCAACTGCTCCCGTGAGGCTAAATATGAGAGGGCAATTGATGGACCTCAAGTCTCAAGGCCAGGACTGGGGTTGAACCTGAATATTTCTAGAGACACTGAAGAGAAGATAAAATAAGGAAGAGGTGGTGGAGGGATTTAGGGACCTGTATAGGGACAGAAGTCAAGCATTTCAAGCATCTGCTCTGATGTCAAACTGACTTTGAAAGATGGCAGGTACTTCTTTTGTCCTGTGTTCTAAGCAGCCAGGGCACACTCCATTTATCCAACCATCCACTCCCTCACTGATTCGTTCATTGCACATTTGCACTAATCACATTAATTACTTACTACATGTCAAAGACTTGCATGCAGGTCTCCGCCCTTGAGAAGCTTAGAATCTAACGGCATGGGCCTGACAAGTGACTAACAAGTGCAGTGACATCTTGTGGATGTCAGGATAGAAGTTTATATAAGGTACACAAAAGAGGCTCAGATACGTGAGTGTGTATCAGTCTCAGGTCAGAACACCGGCATACCTCCTTTTATTGAGCTTCGCAGATATTGCATTTTTTACACACAGAAGGTTTGTGGCAACCCTGCATCCAGAATATCTGTCGGTACAGTTTTCTCACCAGCATTTGCTCACTCCATGTCTCTGTATCACATTTTGGTATTTATCACAATATATCAAACTTTTCCTTATTATTATATTTGTTATCATGAACTGTGATCATTGATCTTTGATTTTACTTTGGCAGAAAGATTATGACCTGCTGAAAGTTCAAATGATGGTTAGCAAATTTTAGCAATGAATGATCTTCTATTTAAGGTATGTACATTGTTCTTTTAGACATAATGCTACTGCACACTCAATAGACTATGTACTAAGTTGCTACATTCAAGTCCATCTCTTTGCAACACTATGGACTGTAGCCTGCAAGTTTCCTTTGTCTATGGGATTCTCCAGGCAAGAATACTGGAGTTGGTTGCCATTTCCTTCTCCAGAGGATCTTCCAGACCCAGGGACTGAACCTGTGTCTCCTGCATCTCCTGCATTAGCAGGTAGATTCCTTACCACTGAACCACCAGGGAAACCCAATTTGTCATGAGGAACCAATAAAAAAAAAAATTCTCTTTAGGGCTTTGCTAGGTATAGTTTAGTAAGTATCAACACATTTTTATTATCAATGTTAATAATTATCTAGACAGCGAGTGTTTATACAGGGCTTTAGCATCTGAAGAATACTTTTATATATCATTTTTTTTTTTCTGGTCCTATAGCAATCTTATGAAACTGGAAGAAGATGGAGGGACAAAGATGTTAAATGACTTAGTCAAGTTCTCATAGTTTATTAGTAGCTGGAGCTGAATCTCAAAGCTGGTTCCCCAATTTCAAATTCTGGTTTAAAATTCTTTAGAATCTACCATGCCACTTTTAGCTCTATTAGTTCCCTCTGTTGCAGCTATTAAATGAGCATCATGAAAAAATATTTTTTAAGTTAACACAGAAGGGCAGGGAAGATAGAGCCCTGGGAGCTCAAAGTTGGGAGGGAAATTGATTGCTGAGGATTTGCTCTATCAACTTCTGCCCTCCAAATGGGCAGGGGGTATTTGTGGTCATAAATGTAAGCTAATCCTCTCTTAGTCTCTGGGAAGTTATAAAAAGAAGACCTCAAGTGGTAGGGAGATTTTGATATCTCTTAAGAAGAGAGAATGGATCCAGTGATTTCATTATTTGGGGCTGGAGATGAATGTTAGAATTATTCAGAAAGAATGTCACATAAGGATTTCTGTGTTTACTCAGTCTTGCATTCTGTATAAGGATCAGGAAAAGAAAGGGGGGGGGGTGGAGTGGATATAAACCAAAGGATTTTCAAACTTCCTTACAGTCCAACAAGTATTTTTTCATTGGTTATCTCATTGAGGCCTCCGAAATTTTTGAAAGTATCATGATTGTTTTCAAGTAGTATTATCACCACTTTCATAGAGTAGATGGGAAAACAGGCTTAGTGAAATGAAAAGCCATGTTCATACCCACTTAGCAAGTGACAGAGTTGAGAGCTGCCTCATTCTTAGTTGTATGTGAGGCCCAGCCTTTTCCTGGCTTATTGCTGTCTCTTCTGAAAAGCTTATTTGTATTTTGTCCAGATGGAAGGAGATCTCTATCTTTTTTGGCCACCAGCCATTTTCATTGCTAGAGGACAGGGCAGCAAATTAGTTCACCAATGTCACGCACAATCTGTCTCATTGAGTAGCCTGGGTGTTCCCTGGTGCCTGACACATACACAGAGGAGATGCTGACACACACACACACAGATGCTCGATACATGTTTGTCATGAAAAAGTGAGGAACTGATTAATGGATGGAAGCCATGGATGTGTCATTGACTCAGATCACAATACCTCACGGACTATGGACATGACTTTTATTCTCCCCGGGGACCATTTTTCAAATCCTTGACTGTCAGAGCTGGAAGAGGTTTGAGGTCATTCTAATCCAGCCTCCTGATGTTGTAGACAAGGAACAATGAAGCCACATTGGAGAACTGTCTAGCTTAAGGTTCAGCTCGGCAGCCTTAAAGCATCGCTTTGTAACTATGCTGTGCTATGCCCAGTCTCTCAGTAATATCCAACTCTCTGCAACCCTATAGACTCTAGCCCTCCAGGTTCCTCTGTCTATGGGATTCTCCAGGCAAGAATACTAGAGTGGATTGGCATTTTCTCCTCCAGGGGATCTTCCTGACCCTGGGATGAAACTGGCATCTACAGTGTCTCCTGCTTTGGCAGGCAGATTCTTTGCCCCTTGTAGCTATGCACAAAGGTACAAATTAGCCACGAGGCTGGCCAGTTCAGTGGGAAACTGCATAGTGCTGAGATACACATTAGGTCTAATAATGCATGGAATGCTGGAATAAATGAACAAATCCGTTTTCATTCCTGGCAAATGATCCTAAATACACACCTTACAGAGAATGAGTCATCCTGTTCTTATCTCCAGGACAGAGAGAAGATGTGTCTGGGCGTCCACTCCAGAAAGAGAGAGTCTCAGAGCCCGTTCATGTTTGACTTTTAAGGACTCATCTACTTCTGGGTCCAGAATACCCTGGCTGTCAAGTACAAATCCCCTCTGCCTTTCCAGAACCGTCTCATTTAGCTAGATGTTAAAAACTTCCTGTCTCTTTATTCAGAGAAATCAAGGTTGACTCTACTGTTTTCTCCTGCTTTTTGGTCTCTGATGAATTCTTGAAGACCAGCTTCCCCTCCAAGCAAATTATCTGCTTTCTTATAGATAAATGCAACCACAATGGCCATTCACGTTTCTGAGGAACTTATCTGGAAACAAGGCATCTTTGTGTAAGGCTAAGTAAATAAAGAAAACCCCTGTTTTCTGATTTTTTTCTCCCTGGGCCTTGTAATGTCACTGGAATAAAATTTAGTTTCCACAATTCTGAAACTACAATAAGAGCAATTAACAGAAATATGGGTCCAGGTTAAGCCAGAGACTTCCTTCTCTGAAGGCTATTGAGAAACCTACCTGAGCAAGTGAAATTCATTTGTATGTCCTTTCAAATTGAAGACGCTGGAAATCAAGCAATCAAACTTTTGTAAATAACAGGTGAGTTGTGTCCACATTGTATGACTGAACAGGAAGAACACTGGCTCAGAGTTTGGCAGTGCGGGTTCTGCTCTATCACCATCATTTCCTATTTATGTGACTTTGGGAAGGCAGGTCCCTTATAGTCTCCACAAGACTCAGTTTCCTTATTTGTAAAATCAAGAGCTTCCCAGGTGGCGCTAGTGATAAAGAAGCTGTTTGCTAATGCAGGAGACTTAAGAGATGGGGGTTCCATCCCTGGGTAAGGAAGATTCCCTGGAGAAGGGCACTGCAACCCACTCCAGTATTCTTGCCTGGAGAATCCCACATACAGAGGAGCCTGGTGGGCTATAGTCCATAGGGTTGCAAAGGGTCTGACTGGGCTGAAGCAACTTAGAATATACTCAGAGGTTACCTGGGAAAAGAACTAACACAGTCTGAGGCACCTAGTTGGCTAATGGCTTGATTTCAACCAGTGTGTGGAACTTTTAGAAACTAAATTTCAATGGAATGAACCTTGGGCAAGAATGACATTGGGCAAGTAACTATTCCTCTGGACCTCAGTTCCCACTCTGTGTTCTGAGTGTAGCTAGGTTGATCTCTGAGAGGCTATCAAATAGTAATAATTATATGCAAATTACTTTTAAAGTGCTTTGTATATGTATGTATGTAAATGTGATATCCATAGAAGAAGAGTCTGGCAGGCTTTAGTCCACAGGGTCACAAAGAGTCAGAGACAACTGAGTGACTCAGCATAGCGCACGCACAGACACACACACACACACAGGAGTTAAATAGTATCATCACTTAAAAGAGGAAGGTGGCAAGGTTGGGAGAGGGTAAATCCAAGGCCACAATACTGAGAATAGGAATTGCAAGATCCTGAAGACTATCAAGACCCTACATGGATCTGCCATATGACAGTGTCATCTCAGAGGTGGTGCCACAATGAAATATATAAGTATGATGGGGGCAATATTAAGGCACTTTGATTTCCATGCCTCTCAACGATTCCAACACTGTCTTCTTAGGTCAAGCCTCCCTGAACCTAGACAAAATTAGACAAAAATTAAATAACCTATAATCTTTTCCTCCTTATTAATTTAGACTGATAACTAACAAACTGACAATGAGCTCTGCTAGGGTGGATGATGTCTCTCCCATTTGAATTCTGAGCTCCCACTGGACACATGGATTTTTGAATTGAGCTTGCCTTCGACTTTATCTATCTCTGTTTCCTGCTCATCTTTGCAGCATTTTTTATTGACTTTCAGTTCAGTTGTTCAGTCACTCAGTCGTATCCGACTCTTTGCGACCCGATGGACTGCATGCAGCATGCCAGGCCTCTCTGTCCATCACCAACTCTTGGAGTTTACTCAAACTCATGTCCTTTGAGTCAGTGATGCCATCTAACCATCTCATCCCTTGTTGTCCCCTTCTCCTCCTGCCCTCAATCTTTCCCAGCATCAGAGTCTTTTCCAATGACTCAGTTCTTTACATTAGGTGGCCAAAGTTTTGGAGTTTCAGCTTCAACATTAGTCCTTCCAATGAACACCCAGGACTGACCTCCTTTAAGATGGACTGACTGGATCTCCTTGCAGTCCAAGGGACTCTCAAGAGTCTTCTCCAACACCACAGTTCAAAAGCATCAAATTTTTGGCACTCAGCTTTCTTCACAGTCCAATTCTCACATCCATACATGACCACTGGAAAAACCATAGCCTTGACTAGATGGACCTTTGTTGGCAAAGTAATGTCTCTGCTTTTTAATATGCTGTCTAGGTTGGTCACAACTTTCCTTCCAAAGAGTAAACGTCTTTTAATTTCATGGCTGCAATCACCATCTGCCGTGATTTTGGAGACCAAAAAAATAAAGTCGGACACTGTTTCCACAGTTTCCCCATCTGTTTCCCATGAAGTGATGGGACCAGATCCATGATCTTAGTTTTCTGAATGTTGAGCTTTAAGCCAACTTTTTCACTCTTCTCTTTCACTTTCATCAAGAGGCTTTTTAGTTCTTCTTCACTTTCTGCCATAAGGGTGGTGTCATCTGCATATCTGAGGTTATTGATATTTCTCCCAGCAATCTTGATTCTAGCTTGTGCTTCCTCCAGCCCAGTGTTTCTCATGATATACTCTGCATACAAGTTAAATAATCAGGGTGACAATATACAGCTTTGACATATTCCTTTTCCTTTTTGGAACCAGTCTGTTGGTCCATGTCCAGTTCTAACTGTTGCTTCCTGACCCGCATATAGGTTTCTCAAGAGGCAGGTCAGGTGGTCTGGTATTTCCATCTCCTTTGGAATTTTCCACAGTTTATTGTGATCCACAGAGTTGAAGGCTTTGGCATAGTCAATAAAGAAGAAATAAATGTTTTTCTGGAACTCTCTGGCTTTTTCAATGATCCAGTGGATGTTGGCAATTTGATCTCTGGTTCCTCTGCCTTTTCTAAAACCAGCTTGAACATTCGGAATTTCACAGCTCACGTATTGCTGAAGAGGTGGCTGCGGCGGCCCACAGGCGCGGTGGAGAGGAGCTACCCCACGCCCCAGGTCAAGATGCCTAGCCTGTGGAATTTGCATTCCTTATCCCTAAGTATTGAGTTGGCCAAAATGTTTGTTCAGGTTTTCCCTAAAGTGGTATAGTAAAACACAAACCAACTTTTTGTCCAACCCAATACAGCGTCGGGATTGAGTTGAATTGTAGGACAACCGTTTAGTGTTGCCATTTTTCTTAGATGTTTGGGGACCCTTCCCCACTGAAACTGGGTGCAGCACTCTTCTCTCCCTAGCCACATGCAGGAATAGCAAAAACCTATCAACTGAGATGCCACCCAAAGCGTGAGAAGGCCCTGGGGGAAAGGAAGAAGACTCATCAGGAGGAAAAAATGTATGGGCTAATATTTTATTCATTTCTCCACAGTGAAAACTCTCAGTGGGCTATTCCATGTTACAGCAAGACAGACTTGGCCCTGAGATGTCTGTCACAAGAAAAAAAGAGGTGTCTTCAGTCTTGTCAAAATTGGGCTTGGCCAATGAAGTCTGTGCATCTGGTGACCATGAGAGAGATGTGTGGACAAAATCTAATTGTATCTTACTGAGGAGTTAGCCAAAGACACTAGCTCCTGCTCCTGTAGGCATGCTCAGTCATGTCTGACTCTTTGAGACCCCGTGGACTGTAGCCCGCCAGGCTCCTCTGTCCATGGAGTTTTCCAGGCAAGAATGCTGGAGTGGGTTGCCATTTCCTTCTCCAGGGGATCTCTCTTGACCCAGCGATGGAACCTGCATCTCCTGCAGTAGGAGAATTCTATACCACTGAGCCACCTGGGAAGTCCCTAAATGAAAAAATGGAAGAGAATGCTTATTGAGTATCTACCTTGCTCCTGGTCAAGAAGACTTTAACCTACAAACCTGCAAACCCAGATTCTCCACTCTCCAGTTATATAACTTAGCAATTTATTTAATCTTCCAGTACATTATAAAGTTTTTATGAGCATTAAACCAGATCAATTAAATAAAGTTCTTAGAACACTCCCTAGCATGTGGTAGCACTTGATAAGTTTTATCTCTTATTATGTTGGGGTTTTTCACAATGTTTGTGTGGGGTGGGAGTGGGGCAGAGAGGAAGGGATATTTTCAGTCACCTAGGTGACCAGGGGTATTACTGATATTCAGAGTTCAGCTTTCATAGATACTTACTATTTTACAATGTATGCAACAGACTCACACAAAAGAGGGTTTTCCCCACCCCAAATGTCAATAGAAACCACAGAGCTAGGACCTATAACGTGAGTTGCATAAGTTTTAATCATTACCAAATACAATAAGGTCAGTTATGATTACCCCTAATTCACAGATGAGATACCTAAGATTTTCAATCACTTGCTCAAGGTCAAAAAGCTATTAATTATGGCTTGCTTTTGAACATACACATTTCTGTCTCTAAAATTAATAGGCTTTTTGCTATACACTGCTTTCTCAATTTGGGGGATCCAGATATTGGAGTTCAAGTCCTTTAGAAAAATGGAAAATTGGGAGTGAGTCCAAATTTCTATCATAAGTTGAGTAGAAATATCCTAATTGGGTGGAAAAAATAGCTAATTTACAGGACAGGTTGTTGAAGTTCAGCAGCTTCAGCTATGTGAGAAGCTGCTCATTAGCTAGGAGGGAACTTGTGTTACTAATAACCAGTCTCTTCTGTATCAGGAGTCTCTACTATCACAGATGGTGTGATCACACCGTGGAGATGCCGTGAACATCCACAGTGGCCACCAAAAAACACGAGCTTCCCACATAGATGTTTTGAGCTGATTTGTGGAGAAAACTGGTAATTAAATGAAGGATCAAACACACCAACATGTTACGATTTAGGGCATTAGATGGAAGCACCTCTGTGAAATATATTTTTTTCTTCAACTCAAAAAAAAAAAAAATCAGAAACATAGCCTCCATAGGCTTCCTGCATCTACTCCCCAATGTCTATAATAATCCCGTGGACAGGGTGCAATGCATTACTACCCAGCACCTGATTTCATCTGTGTCTATATTCACTTATTCATTTAACAGTTATTTGTTGACTCCATTCAAGGACAAGCCATTGTGCCAAGAACTGTGGATACAAAAATGAATGTAGCATATTATTGCCTTCAAGTTTATGATTTAATGAGGGGGTGTTAAAAAATGATTGCTATCCCTTGTGCGAAGAATGATACTAGAAGGATTTACCTTTGCAAAGGTAGCACAAAAGGCAGAAAGGCTAAAGGCTCATATGGAGAATCCAATCAGGCTTCCTTTATTTCGCTATTGGTTTAGGCATTCATCAAGGGTACCAAAGGAAAGGACTCTCCAGGAAGAGAGGTGAGCAGATGTACCACAGTAAGAAGTGAAGGTAAGAAGCTCAGCTCCAAGAAGTTTGGTGAGGTGTGCACAAAGGTAGGAGGGGAAAAAGTGGACATAGAAGGCTGGAGAGCAGGCAGGGGCAAGATCAGGAAGGGAGCTTGATGAAAAAAGTTGCCTTTTATTTGACAGCTAATAGTGAACCAGTAGCAGTGTAGGGATGTAATAAATAAAAACTGAAAGTGGATGCCTCTTAGTATTTGATACAGAAGAAAAAAAAAAAGGTATTGAGATGTGCCTTTTATCCCATGATGTCCCTGTTAATATTTAATGAGATACCAAGTCTATGCCTTTGTCTTTTAGGGCTGTATCTCACATTTCTTTCTTAGGATCCACTCTGTATGTGTGTATTAACTCCTCAGTCATATCTGACTCTTTGTGACCCCATGGACTCTCTCCCACCAAGCTCCTCTCTCCTTGGAATTCTCCAGGTAAGAATACTGGAATGGGTTGCCATTTTCTTCTGTAAGGGATCTTCCTGACCCAGGGATTGAACCCTGGTCTCTGGCATTGCAGGCAGATTCTTTACCACCTGAGCCACCAGAGAAGCCCAAATGTGAGTAAAAACACCATAGTTGCAAATTAAATATAATGGGAGTCTGAATTAGGGGACCACTCTTAGTATTTGATACAGAAAAAAAAGTACTGACATCTGCCTTTTATCTCATGATGTCCCTGTTAATATCCAAAGAGACACCAAATCTGTGCCTCTGTCCTTTAGGGCTGTATCTCACATTGCTTTCTTAGAATCCATTCTCTGGTCCCCTGATTCAGACTCCAGTTATATTTAATTTACAACTATGTCGTTACTCACAATTACTGTCTCCTTCCTTTCAGCCATTGTGCTCTTTACAGAGTCCTTTAAAATCAGAAAAATCAGGGAATATGTGCTAAATACAAGATAAGAGCTCAATAAACACTTCTTGAGAGATTGCTTCCTGTTGATCTGTTGTTTAGCCACTAGTCAGTCAGCTCAGTTCAGTCGCTCAGTAGTGTCTGACTCTTTGTGACCCCATGAATCGCAGCATGCCAGGCCTCCCTGTCTATCACCAACTCCTGGAGTTTACTCAAACTCACGTCCATCGAGTCGGTGATGCCATCCAGGCATCTCATCCTCTGTCATCCCCTTCTCCTCCTGCCCCCAATCCCTCCCAGCATCAGGGTCTTTTCCAATGAGTCAACTCTTCGCATGAGGTGGCCAAAGTGTTGGAGTTTCAGCTTCAGCATCAGTCCTTCCAATGAACACCCAGGACTGATCTCATTTAGGATGGACTGGTTGGATCTCCTTGCAGTCCAAGTGACTCTCAAGAGTCTTCTCCAACACCACAGTTCAAAAGCATCAAATTTTTGGCACTCAGCTTTCTTCACAGTCCAATTCTCACATCCATACATGACCACTGGAAAAACAGCCTTGACCAGATGGACCTTTGTTGGCAAAGTAATGTCTCTGCTTTTTAATATGCTGTCTAGGTTGGTCATAACTTTCCTTCCAAGGAGTAAGTGTCTTTTAATTTCATGGCTGCAGTCACCATCTGCAGTGATTTTGGAGCCCCCAAAAATAAAGTCGGACACTGCTTCCACAGTTTCCCCATGTATTTCTCATGAAGTGATGGGACCAGATGCCATGACCTTAGTTTTCTGAATGTTGAGCTTTAAGCCAACTTCTTCACTCTCCTCTTTCACTTTCATCAAGAGGCTTTTCAATTCCTCCTCACTTTCTGCCATTAGGGTGGAGTCATCTGCATATCTGAGGTTATTGATATTTCTCCCAGCAATCTTGATTCCAGCTTGTGTTTCTTCCAGCCCAGAGTTTCTCATGATGTACTCTGCATATAAGTTAAATAAGCAGGGTGAGAATATACAACCTTGACATACTCCTTTTCCTATTTGGAACCATCTGTTGCTCCATGTCCAGTTCTAACTGCTGCTTACTGACTTGCATACAGGTTTCTCAAGAGGCAGGTCAGGTGGTCTGGTATTCCCATCTCTTTCAGAATTTTCCACAGTTTATTGTGATCCATACAGTCAAAGGCTTTGGCATAGTCAATAAAGAAGAAATAAATGTTTTTCTGGAACTCTCTTGCTTTTTCGATGATCCAGCGGATGTTGGCAATTTGATCTCTGGTTCCTCTTCCTTTTCTAAAGTCAGCTTGAACATCTGGAAGTTCACGGTCCACGTATTGCTGAAGCCTGGCTTGGAGAATTTTGAGCATTACTTTACTAGCAGTTGAGATGAGTGCAATTGTGTGGTAGTTTGAGCATTCTTTGGCATTGCCTTTCTTTGGGATTGGAATGAAAACTGACCTTTTCCAGTCCTGGGGCCACTGCTGAGTTTTCCAAATTTGCTGGCATATTGAGTGCAGCACTTTCACAGCGTCACCTTTCAGGATTTGGAATAGCTCAACTGGAATTCCATCACCTGCACTAGTTTTGTTCATAGTGATGCTTTCTAAGGCCCACTTGACTTCACATTCCAGGATGTCTGGCTCTAGGTGAGTGATCACACCATCATGATTATCTGGGTTGTAAAGATCTTTTTTGTACAGTTCTTCTGTGTATTCTTGCCACCTCTTCTTAATATCTCCTGCTTCTGTTAGGTCCCTACCATTTTTGTTCTTTATTGAGCCCATCTTTGCATGAAATGTTCCCTTGGTATCTCTAATTTTCTTGAAGAGATCTCTAGTCTTTCCCATTCTGTTGTTTTCCTCTATTTCTTTGCATTGATCGCCGAACAGAGGCTGTGCTTTGCTGGAGCAGCCGTAAAGAGATACCCCACGTCCAAAGTAAGAGAAACCCAAGTAAGACGGTAGGTGTTGCGAGAGGGCATCAGAGGGCAGACACACTGAAACCATAATCACCGAAAACTGGCTAATCTGATCACAGGACCACAGCCTTGTCTAACTCAATGAAACTAAGCCATGCCGTGTGGGGCCACCCAAGATGGTCGGGTCATGGTGGAGAGGTCTGACAGAATGTGATCCACTGGAGAAGGGAATGGTAAATTACTTCAGTATTCTTGCCTTGAGAACCCCATGAACAGTATGAAAAGGCAAAATGATAGGATACTGAAAGAGGAACTTCCCAGGTCAGTAGGTGCCCAATATGCTACTGGAGATCATTGGAGAAATAACTCCAGAAAGAATGAAGGAATGGAGCCAAAGCAAAAACAATACCCAGTTGTGGATGTGACTGGTGATAGAAGCAAGACCTTTTAGAACTAATACCCAAAGAAGATGTCCTTTTCATTATAGGGGACTGGAATGCAAAAGTAGGAAGTCAAGAAACACCTGGAGTAACATGAAAATTTGGCCTTGGAGTATGGAGTGAAGCAGGGCAAAGGCTAATAGAGTTTTGCCAAGAGAACGCACTGCTCATAGCAAACACCCTCTTCCAACAACACAAGAGAAGACTCTACACATGGACATCACCAGATGGTCAACACTGAAATCAGATTGATTATATCCATTGCAGCCAAAGCTGGAGAAGCTCTATACAGTCAGCAAAAATAAGACCGGGAGCTGACTGTGGCTCAGATCATGAACTCCTTATTGCCAAATTCAGACTTAAATTGAAGAAAGTAGGAAAAACCACTACTTTCTTAGACCATTCAGGTATGACCTAAATCAAATCCCTTATGACTATACAGTGGAAGTGAGAAATAGATTTAAGGGACTAGATCTGATAGACAGAGTGCCTGATGAACTATGGACGGAGGTTCGTGACATTGTACAGGAGACAGGGATCAGGACCATCCCCATGGAAAAGAAATGCAAAAAGGCAAAATGGTTGTCTGGGGAGGCCTTACAAATAGCTGTGAAAAGAAGAGAAGTGAAAAGCAAAGGAGAAAAGGAAAGATATTCCCATTTGAATGCAGAGTTCCAAAGAATAGCCAGGAGAGATAAGAAAGCCTTCCTCAGTGATCAAGTTGCTAAGTCATGTGCAACTCTTCTGTGACCCCATAGACTGTAACCCAACAGGCTCCTCTGTCCATGGGATTTCCCAGGCAAGAATACTCGCGTGCATGCCATTTCCTTCTTCAGGGGATCGTCTTGACCCAGAGATCAAACTCCCATCTCCTGCATTGCCTGTATCTCTTGCATTGCAAGTGAATTCTTTATCACTGAGTCACCTGGGAAGCCTGAGAGACTGCCAATAAATGGTAATTAGAAGTCACATAGGATTTTATTACTTACATAGTATTTTTTCATACCTTTTACATGTTGTAGATATCCTATGTTGTGTTCATCAAGGGCCAAAGATTGTGATAAAGACAACAAGCAGATATGGTGAGGGTACAAAGTCAAGAGTTTAAATCCCAGACAGCAGTGCCAGGAGGTGAGAAGGTGAACATGGGTATGGATGTGGGTTACGGTATTGGGATTTCATAAAACTTTTGAAATGGAAGAATATTGTTACAGATTGAATGGTGTCTTGTTAAAATTTATAGGTTAAAGTCCTAACCCCTAGTACCTCAGAATGTTATCTTGATTGGAAATAGGGTCATTGCAGATATTAAATGCAATTAGTTAAGCTAAGGTCATATTGGAATAGGATGGGCCCTTAATGATGGTGTCTTTAAAGGGGAAATCTGGAGAGAGACACGCATAGAGGAAAAACAGTGAGAGGAAATTCAGGGAGAAGATGTTGCCGAGTCCAAGCTCACTCTGACCACCTCACATCATGCCAATAAATCTGAAAGATGAAGTGCTGATGCAAGGATTACGACTTTATTCAGAAATTTGGCTGGCCAAGAAGATGGCAGATTAAGGTCTCAAAATAACCATCTCATTTGTGTCTGGATGCCAGGGTCTTTTATGGAACAGAGATGGGAGGTTGGGGGGGGGGGGCGCGGAAATGAGGAAATAAAGTAAAAAGACCATTAATCTTGTAAATATCTCCTAGAATGGCAAGCCACAGGGAGAGGATGTATTAATTTCCTCCTTCCTGTAGCCACCCACAGGTAGACATGGTCCTGAATGAAGGCACTTTGATTTAATATTCAGGCAGAGGGTCTGAATTTCCCGAAGCAGTCCATTATATATAAAGGAGCATCTCTTTGTGAGCAATAGCAGTCAGGAGCAAAGGAGTCAGAGCTGGTTCTTCCCTGCAACAAAGACAGATGTCTATAAGCCAAGGAGCAAACCCTGGAGCAGATCCTTCACTCACAGCTCTCGGAAGGAGTCAATCTTGCCAACTCTTGGATTTTGAACCTCGTGCCTACAGAACTGTTAGACAATGCATTTCCTGTTGTTTAAGTCATTCAGCTTGTAATACTTTGTTATGGTAGCCCTAGGAGACCAATACGAATGTCGAGGAGTTACGACACTGGGCTTTGGATGATTGATCTCTGTGACTGCCTCTAGTGGATACTATTGGTATTTCACTTTTATTCCCTTGAGTGGGTGAAAGCAGCTCAGTTATGTCTGATTCTTTGCAACCCCCTGGACTGTAGC
This sequence comes from Muntiacus reevesi, assembly GCF_963930625.1. Lineage (NCBI taxonomy): Eukaryota > Metazoa > Chordata > Mammalia > Artiodactyla > Cervidae > Muntiacus > Muntiacus reevesi. Next base: position 66,193,360 of record NC_089260.1, read on the forward strand.
CTGCCAGGATCTTCCGTCCATGGGATTCTGCAGGTGAGAATACTGGCGTGAGTAACCATTCCCTTCTTCAGGGGATCTTCCTGACCCAGGAATCAAATCCAGGTCTCCTGCATTTCAGGCAGAGTCTTTACCATCTGAGCCACCAGAGAAGCCCTATTCCCTTAGAAGACTTTTATCATTTCCTCAAGCTCTGCCCCACTCCCTCCCACTTCACTGGGCCTTATCTACTTTCTGGAAAATAGCCCTTAGCCTATAGGAACAGTTTTGCCCTCACCTGCAGACTGTGGGAGTTTAGAACCACCCTCCTTATACCCAGTGGCCCTAGACCAATAACTGAAGGGTGAGGGTGTAGAGACATCCAGCTTTCTGGACTCTGAGGTGGAATCTCTATTCCAGAGGTCCCTAGCAGGATGAGGACGAAGCTCCCTTTCACAGAGTTTCATCTGAGGTCACCCTCTTGGCCTGCAACCTCCATTTTTTAAAACCAGATTCTCCTGGAAATACTGCTTTCCTAAATCGTGGCATCTGAAGCCTCATTTCAGAATCTGCTTCTGAGGACCCCAGCCTAAGATAATGTTGACTCTCCACTCAGAACCCAAAAGACTAGAGTTAGAGAATAGGTAGTAAAACTATGATTTCCATATGAGCAAGCAAAGTGACTCTTCCCAGGTGGCTCAGATAGTAAAGAATCCACCTGCAATGCAGGAGCCCTGGGTTCTATCCCTGTGCTGAGAAGATCCCCTGGAGAAGAGAATGACAACCCACTCCAGTATTCTTGCCTGGAGAACTCCATGGACAGAGGAGCCTGGCAGGCTACAGTCCATGGGGTCTCAAAGAGTCAGACACGACTGAGAGAATTTCACTTTCACTTTCAAAGGAAGTTAGGTTGGTAAATGCCAGCCAAGGTGATAGCTGAAAGGCAGAATGGAAAGATATCATGTTCCTTAGAAGACAGGGTTTGCATGAGGATGAAAAAAATAACACGTGGAGGTGACAAAAGTAACCTAGGAGACTGTCAACACAACTGCTATATCTTTGGTACAGAGGAAGTCATGTCACTAGGAATAACATGAGTGGGACTTCCCTGGTGGTCCAGTCATTAAGACTGCATGATTCCACTGCTTGGGACACTGGTTTGATCTTTGGTTTGGGAACTAAGGTTCCACATCCCACTCAGTGGGGCCAAAAAAAAAAAAAAAAAAAAGAATAACATAAGCATACTTGTACTATTAAGCAGATAGCATACTTGTACTATTAAGCAGATAGCTTAATAGTTCACACACCTTGATTCTTAACATATTGCTTTAATCTCATTGTACTCCAAGAGTTAAGGCAACCTGTGTAGCTTGCAGCGAGGAAGTGACTTTTTCACCTGCAGAATTTAGCTCCGTGTTACTTAAATGCTTTGGAATTTAAGGTGATGTTTTTCTCTTTCTTTAAAATGTCTGAGTGCTGTGTTGATAAATGTCACAGACAATAACAAATGTGATGGAATGTGCTAAGGATAATGGGAGTGACTTTCTCGTTCACCTGAACCATGACTTGCCTGTGTTTAACAAGAATAATGAATGTAATTTAATACAGCACCTTTGTAGGAAAGGAACTAAACCACTTTTCACAGAGAATATTAAAATGCTGAATTATGCAATAAAGACATAGATTTAAGTAGATAATAATAAATCACAGTTACAAAACCACACAATGTAGCAGAGGGTACATTTATTTAAACATGCATTATATTGTTATTAGGTAGAAGTATGAACATAGAGAAGTCCATATGGAATAAAGAAAACAAAGGTCACAGAAAGATTAAACAGCTATTTTAATGAACAGAACCACCACCAGATATAACACGGGAGCCAGACACAGATGGAAGATAATTGGATCCACCGTGGTTGAGCTGGGTGGCTTTAAACAAGTCAATTAACCTATTTGGGCTTTAATCTCCCTACATGTGTAAAATGAGCTAATATTACCTGGTTTGTAGGGTTTTGTGGGGAACTAATGAGATAATACATATTTTAGCAGGTGTTCAATAAAAGATAACATTTTAAAATATTACCCTTATTTTCAATAAGATGTAATAACTACAGCCACCTTCTACTACCTCATAAGGTCCTACTACACACTTCAACATACATCAGTGACATGTCAGTCTATAAATCCTTAACAATCCCATCGCTCTCTATTCCATGGAATACAATCATAAATCATGTACAGCACTCAAAGAAAAAGATGGAATTCATCTAGTTCAACCACCTTACTTAATACATAAAGAAATTGAGGCTCAATGAGGTGAAATCTGCTCGTAATCACACCCAATTATAGCTACTATTTTGTTCCATGGACTCTGTCCAATTGGATTCTTATGAGAAGTTTATGAAGGAGATGATCTTAGTTTTCCTGAGGAAAGTGAGGCCCAGAAAGAGGAAATCCTTTGCCTAAAATTATATAGCTGTCTGGTGGCACAGCTGGATTTTCAGTCAACTGACGGTTTAGCAGATGTCTTCAGAGTCTCTACCTCCCATCCCATCTTCCCACCTCCATATTGCTATTGAATTTCCATAGGGCCAGGAAGCAGCTTGAGTCTTACTTTATTGGTGTTAATAGCTATGTTAGCAGGTTGCAGGTAACTACTGTCATTTCTCCTTCCCAAGAGATCTTCTGTGTCCCAATGGGAAAACCAAAAAAATACTACATATTGTTTATTTTTTAAACATCAAACAAAAGGTGAGACTTAAAATGAGTTTTCAGGTAATCCATATTTTTTGACAGAGAAGTGTTTGCTGGTCCACTAGCCATAGGACACAGATTCACAAAAAATCATTACTCTGTTGACTTTTTATGTCATTATGGCTACAGAGGTGGGTTTTTTTTTGTTGTTTGTTTGTTTTTTTTTTTTTTGCTAAGCAGTTTTAAATTTAGAACAAAGAAAATCAGCTACTTTGTTTTTATTTTATTGAAGTATAGTTGATTTACAATATTGTATTGATTTCAGGTGTACTATTAATACAAAGTGATTTCACTATATATATACATTGGGTTGTCCCAAAATGTTTGTTCAGGTTGAACCTGAACAAGCTTTTGGGACAACCCAATGTATGTGTATATACCTATATAATCTTTTTTTCCAACTCTTTTCCACTCTAGGTTATTGCAAGATATTGAATACAGTTCCCTGTGCTCTTCAGTAAATCCCAGTTTTTCAAATATCAGTTACTTTGAAATGATGGCTAAGGAAGTAATGGTTAAGAACCAGAAGTTTCACATCGGGCCATCAATATGACTTTCTGAGCCTACAGGATCCTTGGCAGCAACTTCTTGTAATAAATCAACGTGTCAAAAGAAACAATGACCCTTCCCATGAAACAGGAATAAAACCACTGAACTCTCTAAGTGGACTTGGAACAGAAGTCTCCAAGACAACCTCAATACATCTCCCTCCTTTCCCACTCACTGAGGACAAGTACATGGGGTGATGGAATTCCTTCAACCTAATCAAGAGGTTCACCAATCCAGAACGACACTAGGGGACTCAGATAAGAGAGTGAATTAATTGCCCATTGTAAACAGCAGTTTCCTTTGGCCAAGCCACCAACCATTAGTTATTCTCTATGTGAGTAACATGAAGCGTTTTCACTTGGACTGGAAGCTAGGAAGCAAATAAAAACACAATAGTTCATTTTAGCTTCCTGACAACAATTGAGGTAGGATGATTTGTCACCAGAAATTGAAGGGGAACCAGATCAATGGTGGGATATTTTCAATATCATAGATCTTGAGAGATGAAAGGCAATTTATATGTCATCCTGTCCAAACTCCTTGTTTCACCCAGGAGAAAACATGGACCCAAGAGGCAAGGCAACTCGTTCAAGGGCACACAGCTAGTAATGTGGTAGAATGGGATCTAGTTGCTAGCCTCCTGGTTCTTGACTTTGCTTTTTCCATAATATAGTATGGTCGCTCTAATTAGGAGCTAGGGTCTGGCATTCAATCTGCTATAATGTGTATAATGAGCACTTACTGTGTTCTTAACTATGTCTCCAGGACCAACTCTAGGAAATTAAAATGAATGAGGTAAATGATAAAAGAGCCACTTATTAATGTATATCACCTCATTTAATTCTCACAGTGGCACTGAGTCCCTGTCACCAGTGAGGAAACCAAAACTTGCTTATGACTACACAGTTAATTGATAGCAAAGCTGTGATTCAAACTGAAGCTGTTTGACTCAGTATTCTAGGCTTATGGCCCTATATCATTTTGCCTTTCACAGTCCAGTTGTTTTCCTCTTCAACTTGTAAAACTCCTGACATATCCACAGGGCCTTTTTCTAATCCAGTTGTCGGGGATGAACCATGAGTTGGGAAGGTACAGAGCCCCCAACCTCAAGGAGCTGACATTCTAGGGGCCATAGACCAAAGATCATAAATAGATACATACATGATGTGCTCTATTGGGATAAGGGGTTAGGAAGAAAATTAAGCAGTGGAAAGAAGAATCTGGCCAGAAGGGTGCTCTTTTAGATGGGGTAGTCAGGGAGGGTCCCTCTGAGAAAAGAACTTCTGAACAGAGGGTGAAAATGACAAAGATCAAGGAGAGACACGGCATTCACCATTATGTCACTATTCCTGGGATTAAATACCTACTGGACTACATGGCCTGAGAGGTTCACTCAAATTCTCTGAACCTCCTCTCTAAAATGAGACTAATAATACTACTCCCTTCTAAGGTCGTGTGAAAATTAAATGAAAGCAATGTCTGACACACACACAAAAAATCATCTCTCTCTCCCTGTCTCTAAATGATATGCTCATCATCCTTTAACTTCAAGTCATTGCACTAGATGCTGTTTTCACATTAAAAAAAAAAAGACTTTATTTTTACATTTTTATCACTTCAATAAAATATTATGGAGAAGGCCTATTAAATAAAACAGATAAAAGAGAAGTTGTTCTGGTTGACCTAGGGGAGCAGCAGGCAGGCACAATCTGCTCAGCTCCACCTTTCTGTAACCCACCCCATGTGGTCCCGAGAAGGCTCTAGGCTTCAGAGAAAGCACTTAATCACATTCCCATCTGACAGAACTCCTAACAAAATGACTGATGCGAAATAGGGGCTGAACATGTAATTGTTAAAATAGTGTTGAAAACTGCAAAGTCTAGCCTCTTGGTTCTTTGATTTTTTTGAGTCAAGAGATTACTAGGCCATACCGCATAGAGCCATCCTCCTTGAGGTGGGTGCTGGGGGGGTTGTTTATTTAGCTCAGGCTTAGTCACAAGTTCAGAACATTCTGTGGGTTTTACTGGAACTCGGTATCATGGCTCATCCAGGCTCAGATCCCTCTGGCTAAGGCTGCCAGCAATCTCCCCTGGGGGAATGACTAGGGTTCCCAGGCTCCACAAGAGCCAATGGGCTTCCTGCTTCTCCGTCAGCCTAAGGGACAGCCCCTGTGTGTCCTAGTCCCCAGGAGCTGACAAGGGCCTTGGCCTGTGTGGCCAGTGCCCCATGAGGGAGGCCTCCCTGTGCTGAGGAGCCTGGGCAGCCTGCTGCTTTAGATTTCTAGAAATATCTCCATCACCTGGAGGCCAACTTCTGTTTTTATTCCTTTGGTGTGTTCCACTTGTATGCTGCTGTGAACCTGGGTGTGGTTAGCCCAAATATGGGTCTGTTGTTGAAGCTTTGTTGGTCTCTTGGCTGTTTACTTCACTTCACTTCACCACAGCACTTACCAAACCCTCTTTTCTTCAGTTCCTGAACCTCACTTTCTTCAGGGAAAGACTACTGTTTGTTGCAGACCCTCCTAGTTGCCAGTCAGAGGACAGTCACATCCAACTACAGAAATGCATTTAATCCTTTCAACAGTCCTCTGAGGAAGAACTTGTCCCCTCTCTTTAAAAGAGGAAGATGAGTCCCAAAGACATTAAATATGTCCCTCATACTCATGCAGTGAGTGAAAAAGACAGAGTCATTTCCAGCCAAAGTCAGGCAGGCTCAGAAGGCTGTGCTCTAGTAAGAGAATCCATCTAATTATAAAGAAAGGCTGGTGCACAGTTTAATCTTCTATGAAATAGTCACATTTTTAAAAACCTAAAGTGGACTTATCCAGATGAATTTTTAGGTGGAATAATTTCAGTGACAGTATGTACATATGTGTGTGTTTATATGCATCTATGTGGGGCAGAGAAGAAGGCAAACAGAATATGGGGGAAATTAAATTAATCTTTAGAAGGATAGCAGTTAAGAACATGGGTAAAGTAAGATGGGCTTGGGGTGTCAACCATGATAGTTAGTAGTGGTATAGCTTTGGGCAAAAAAAATTATCTTTATGAGCCTCAGTTTCTTTAAAAGAAACTGAAATTCTTTGCATTCTAGAGGGCATGATGTAAGGATTGAATAAGATGTTTATAAATTATTTAGCACATGCTTGGAATAAGAAAAGTCTTCAATAAAAGTTAACTTCTAATATGCTTTATGTAAATACATCTCATTTTAATCCTGTGAGCCTCCTATGAAGTAGTTAGTATTAGCCCATTTTATGTGTAAGCAGACTGAGTCTAGGAGAATTTGAATTCAATTGACCATGGTACCAGAGCTAATAAATGACAGAGTTGGGAATTAAACCTAGGCTGATATAGCTACAAAATCTGTTTATTTCAATTAAATCACTGTGCCTTCTATGTTGAGTGGAATTCTGCTTTCTAGTGACTTGGAAACAGCACATTAGAGATTTCAAAGACATGAGATAATACTGCAAAACTCACTTGTAGTACTGCACAAATTAGGCGAGATAATAAAAATACAGCGCCTTGCATACTGGCGTATGGTATAGTACTCACTTGTGTCAAGTTTCCACTAGTATTTCCATTGCCAGCACAGACCCTGGTACAGAGCAGGTGTTCAGTAAGTGATGGCTCAATAGCTGAAGGCATACACTTTGAGTTTTGGAAGCATCACAGATAAAGCCTACCTCTACTCAAGCACCATACAGATAAGAGAGGGCATTCATCATGTCTTTTTCCCAAGACGCCCGTGCCCTCACCATCCTTCTGGTCATTTCTCATGCCTTTGGACAGAGGTCCATGGAAAGACCGCCAAGGTCACTGTGGGAAAAACCCAAAGGAGAAAGTCACAGGCTTGACTCCCCCCACCCCCTGGTCACCCTGCCTCATTTCCGTTTCCCAAACAAGACACACTTTTATGAGACATTATTCTGATTTTCCCCTCCACTCTCAAGAAGAGAAAACTTTAAAGCCTAGTTGAGGAATGTAGCCTGGGTGAGGCCCACTGGGTGGAAATATTTGATGAGCTTGTAACACGTAGATTAGAGCCTGAGCACCACGCATTTGCAATGGGATGTGGTTTTTTAGATCTCTCCAGAAGAGCTGCCTCACTCAAATCTTTGTTCTTAATATGGTATTAACCTGCTTTTACTCTTCAACTTTAGCTCTCCACCTGTTAACCCCAATTTCTCTTTCTCTTCTAATATTAGAAAATATGACATTGTGATAATGTGCAAGTGGCACATTATATGCTGGTAAAAAAATTCCTAAAAGAGATGGGGAGTTTTACCCCTGCAGTTTTAGTTCACCTGACAAGTGGAAGGAGGGCAGAGAGCTGTTACTCTGCATCAGTGTGGAGGGAAGCCAGGGAATGCTACCTGATTCCCAAGGACAGCAGCCTGACCTGGATATTCTCTGGGGCAGTGGTCCCCAACCTTCAGGCCATGGATCAATACCAGTCCATGGCCTGTTAGGAACCAGGCCACACAGCAGGAGATGAGTGGCAGGCAAGTGAGTGAAGTTTCAACTGTATTTACAGCTATTCCCCATCGCTCATATACCCCTGCTCCATAGAAAAATTTTCTTCCACGAAACTGGTCCTTGGTGCCAAAAATGTTGGAGACTGCTATTATAGGACCTGGATACCAGAGGAGGCCCACATGCTTTTGGTTACAGAATATAATCCATTGTTTACATACTGAGAAAACTCTGCTTTCTGGAATTGGGGATACACAACCCTCAATGTGTAAATTGCTAAGGTTTTTTCATTTACTCATATACTCATTTTGCAAATTTCCTGATGATACTAGTTGGTATTTATTGAAGCTATTTTCCTTCTGCTTTTGTTTATTGTTTGTTATACATCAGACATTGTACTGATTTTTTAATGAGTTGTTTTACTTCATCTGCATGATATTTCTGAAAGATGAGATTGGTATCACCAGTTTTAGACGAGAAAATTGGAGCTCAGAATATTTATTACTTTCTAGTACTCTTAATTGTGGGGTTATTGGAACTTACCAATACTCATGTTTATTACCAAATTAATAAAAGCTAAAATCCAAGCCCATAAGGAATTCACCCTATGTCTCCTAGGTGGCATAGTTAGTTAACTAGCTAGCTAGATTAAAATAAGAGATGTACTTTGAGATTTAACTTTTAATAACATGAAAATCAAAGTAAAGCAGTATAACCTTACATAAAGTATATATAAGTAAGTTTCTTAAAATGTGCATAGACAAAAGCTCAAAACAAAGATAAATCTTTAAACACTGTAAGTTAAGAAGAAACTCAAATATGTCACAGTGGGAAATATCTGAGTGACATTACGGCAACTTGTGTGTGGATAATGGATGCAGAATAGACTTTTACAGTTGATGGTCAAGGTTTGAATGTTCCCTATGTGATTAGGAAGATCAAAGCTTGAGCCCGAGTACAGAGTGGAGATGAAATGTATGCCTTGCAAATACAGGATCCTGTAAGGGTTTCCACTTATATTAACAGGGGCCTGAGTGGATAAGAAATGTCTCCCATGAGCAATTAGAACTTAAGCCTCTACCACTTGAGGCTATGGGATCTGAGCTTACAGGTCCTCTCTGGCATAGGTTTCCTAGAGTAACTGACACAAAAATTAATTTTAGATCCACAAACTGGATGTCATTCTGAAAGATGTATAAAGCACCCATGACTTGCACTTGTGTGATTCCAGCTGAGGCCAGGAATAGACTCATTCATAAATGGAGACTAGTCCTTGAAAAATTATCAGTGAATGGACCAGTCAGTATAAAGTACTAAAAAAAGTGATCATCCAAATTGCAATAAATAAGTACATAATAAATAAGTACATAAAATAAGTACATAAATAAAGTCATACCATCCACAAAAACAAATGCCAGGTGAATTAAGGACCTAAGGGTGAACAACAAAACTTTAAAACTGTCAAAGAAAATAAAAGAGGTTTTTACTTTTACTGCACTGGGTAGAAAAGGATTTTTTTTTTTAGTAAGCCACAAAAAGACCAAACCAAAAAGGAAAGGATTGATTAACATTGAATACCTTGAAATTCAAAGCATCTACACAACAAATGGACCAATAGCCAAGTGGAGTGGCACAGACAAGTAAAAATTATTAGCAAAACATGTTATTGACAAAAAGTTGGTATGAAAAATAAATCAGAGAGGAAACCTAGTCATAGAACAGATGTTAAAAAATAAATAAACTGGCAACTTATGACAAAGGAGGCAAGAATGGCCCATCAACAATAATATTCCATTTTACATTATTTTAGCATTAATAAATAAGTTTAAAAAAATACCAAGCATTGGTGAGGATATATAGAAATGGCAACTTTGTTTTCTGCTGGCTGGAGTTAGATTAGAATCCAATTTGTTCAGCAATTTGGCAATAACCAAAAATCTGTAGAGGGCACACAATGCCTATCATGTCTCTCCTCCCTCAGGCAGATCATATATTTTAGGAGAATTGACCTTGCTCCTGGGCCTAGAGGCAGGGCATAAGGCTCAATACTAAGTTCAATATACAGGAATCAGTTCAGTTCAATTCAGTCACTCAGTTGTGTCCTACTCTTTGAGACCACATGGACTGCACTAACTTCAGAGCTTGCTCAAACTCATGTCCATTGCATCAGTGATTCCATCCAACCATCTCATCCTCTGTCATCCCCTTCTCCTCCTGCCTTCAATCTTTCCCAGCATCAGGGTCTTTTCCAATGAGTCGGTTCTTCACATCAGGTGGTCAAAGTATTGGAGTTTCAGCATCAGTCTTTCCAATGAATATTCAGGATGGTTTCCTTTCAGATGGACTGGCTGGATCTCCTTGCAGTCCAAGGGACTCTCAAGAGCCATCTCCAATGCTATAGTTCAAAAGTATCAATTGTTCGGCATTGAATTTCTGAGTTGGATCCATTCAATCCAACTCTCACACCCATACATGACTACTGGAAAAACCATAGCTTTGACTAGACAGACCTTTGTTGGTAAAGTAATGTCTCTGCTTTTTAATACACATTCTAGGTTGGTCATAGCTTTTCTTCCAAGGAGCAAGCATCTTTTAATTTCGTGGCTTGCAGTCACCATCTGCTGTGATTTTGGAGCCCAGAAAAATAAAGTCTCTCACTGTTTCCATTATTTCCCCATCTATTTGCCATAAAGTGATGGGACCAGATGCTATGATCTTAGATTTCTGAACGTTGAGCTTTAAGCCAACTTTTTCACTCTCCTCTTTCACTTTCATCAAGAGTCTCTTTAGTTCTTCCTTGCTTTCTGCCATAAGGGTGATGTCATATGAGTATCTGAGGTTATTGACATTTCTCCCAGCAATCTTGACTCCAGCTTGTGCTTCATCCAGCCCAAGATTTTGCATAAGGTACTCTTCATGTAAGTTAAATAATCAGGGTGACAATATACAGCCTTGACGTACTCCTTTCCTGATTTGGAGCCAGCCTGTTGTTCCATGTCCAGTTTTAACTGTTACTTCTTGACCTGCATATGGATTTCTCAGGAGACAGATCAGGTGGTCTGGTAATCCCATCTCTTTCAGAATTTTCCACAGTTTATTGTGACCCACACAGTCAAAGGCTTTGGTGTAGCCAATAAAGCAAAAGTAGAAATTTTTTTGGAACTCTCTTGCTTTTTTGATGGCCCAACAGTTCCTCTGCCTTTTCTAAATCCAACTGGAACATCTGGAAGTTCACGGTTCATGTGCTGTTGTTGTGTACAGAAATACATGATGGAAATTCTTCCACCTGGCCATGGAGCAGCTAGAAGAGTTAAGGGGATCCCATTTGACCAAAGTCAGGACTTATATTCAATGCACACCTCCTTATTCTTTGTGAACTAGTTAGTGTGAATCCCATTGGCAATCATTTTGGAGCCCTGAGGGGAGGAACTTGCAATAAGGGTGCCAATGCTGAGTGACGGGCAGAGAAATGGAAAGAAAGAACTTCTTGGTCTTATTACTATACATGTGTGTGTGTGTGTGTGTGTGTGTGTGTGTGTGTGTGTGTGTGTGTGTCCGTGCACATGTGTGCTCAGTTGCTCAGTTGTTTCCGACTCTTCATGACCCCATGGATAGAAGCCCATGAGTCTCCTCTATCCATGGAATTTTCCAAGCAAGAATACTGGGGTGGGTTTCCATTTTCTCTTCCGAGAGCTTCCCCTAAAATTATTAATAGTTGTTCTTGGACCTTTCAGTCTTGTGGACCAACAAAACTGTCCTTTGCTAATTGTCATTTTGAGTTTTTATTTATCCTTGTAACCACAACCAACCGCACCCTAAAATGAGTAGGATTTAATTAGACACAAGGAGCAGAGGTCATTAACCCAGAGCTATGGGATAAGAATATTGTGTTAATGCATGTATTTTCTCTTCTTTGAGTGTGTTCTCCCATACCACCCTGTTCCAAGCTTACCCATTTTCACAGTTAATTGTAACTGCTTCTTTCCTACTTAAAGCAGAGATGTCGTATCTATCACGGCCACCATTGTATACACAGGGCCCAGTTCAGTGCCAAGCCTGTAGCAGGTACTTCATGAAAATTTGTCTAATCAATGTTGAATGGAAAGCATATAGCAGAGCTGGTAGGTAGGATCAAAGGCTAGTGTGGGATGATTTGAGAGAATAGCATTGAAACATGTATATGTGTATATGCATATGTGAAATAGATCACCAGTCCAGGTTCAATGCATGAGACAGGGTGCTCAGGGCTGGTGCCCTGGGATGACCCTGAGGGATGGGATGGGGAGGGAGGTGGGAGGGGGGTTCAGGATGGGAAACACATGTACACCCATGACTGATTCATGTCAATGTATGGCAAAAATCACTACAATACTGTAAATAATTAGCCTCCAATTAAAATAAAACAAACAAACAAAAACCCAATAGTTCACACAATCCACTTAGAGCAGAATTTGCTATGCATCATAGTCAGCCCTTGGACCAAGAGGCAGATTGTGAGGAATGGCCATGCATAGTACTTAGAGGAAAGATACAACAGAAGAACATCAAAGGAGAAATGAATTTGCAAATTCACTCGTGCATTCATTTATTAAGAAAAAATGGGAATTAGGACACAAATAGGTTGACTCACTTACTGTGGGCCAGAAATTATCCTAAAGACTTAATTTTTACTTTATTTCATCCTCCTGACATCCCTCCACATGGACAATTGATGGAAACGACTACCTAGTACATGCCTAATTTATTCAGCAATACTAGTTGGATAAATGAATACAACCAAGCCCTGTGTTCTTCTCTTCTGTCATGTTACTTTCCATGAAGATTGATTGGATGCCACTCATGAGACAGCAAAGCCAAAAGCAACTACTGGAGCAATGAGAATAATTCTGGCAGATGATGCTCCATTGATCTGGAACACCTTTTTTCAAACCTTGATGTGCAGGACCTTTTAAAAGCCCCACCAAACAAAGTTTACTCCTAACAAAGTTTAAATCATGGAAAGAATGATAATCCAATCTATGTGGACACAAAGAGACTTCTGTCTTGGTTAGTACAAAAGTAAAGTTTTTGCAAGATCATAATAGCGACAAGGTGAAGACAGATAATGGACCCAATGAGAATACAGACTATTTATTTATTTGTTCAGGCACTAAGTTGTGTCCAACTCCTTGTGACCCCATCAACTGCTTCATGACAGGCTCTTCTGCCCTTCACTATCTTCTGGAGTTTGCTCAGATTCATGTCCATTGAGTTAGTGATGCTATCTAACCATCTTATCCTCTGCCACACTCTTTTCCTTACAGCTAAGGAAGGAGGCTGTTTTCCTAATTAAATGCTTGAGAATCTGTTCTGTGGCATGAATGAGCAAGGAACAAATATAGCTTTAGGAGTATCTTACAGAATGAAGTAAGTCAGAAAGAGAAAAGCAAATATCAGATATTAATGCATATATGTGAAATCTAGGAAAATAGTATAGATGACGTTATTTCAAAGCAGAGATAGAGACACAGATGTAGAGAACAAATGTATGGATACCAAGGAGGGAACAGGTGGGGTGGGAGGATTTGGGAGATTGGGGTTGACACATATACACTATTGATACTATGTATAAAACAGATAGGGCTTCCTGAGGCTTTCCTGCTGGCACAGTGGTAAAGAGTCCACCTGCCAATGCAGGAGATTTGGGTTTGATCCCTGCATAGGGAGGATCGACATAGGAAATGGTAACCCACTTCAGCACCCTTTTGGGCTTCCTTGGTGCCTCAAAGTGTGAAGAATCAGCCTGCAATGCAGGAGAGCTGGGTTTGATTCCTGGGTTGGGAAGAACCCTTGGAGAAGGGAATGGCTTCCTACTCTGGTATTCTTTTCCTGGAGAATTCCATGAGCAGAGGAGCCTGGCGGGCTATAGTCCATGGGTCACAGAGTCAGACATGATTGAGCGACTAACAGACACACATAAAATAGACAACTGAAGGGAAAATATACTGTATATGTATAGCACAGGGAACTCTACTTAATGCTCTGCAGCGACCTAAATGGGAAAGAAGTCCAAAAGGGAGAAGACAGACTATGTATACATACGGCTAATTCATGTTGCTGTGCAGTAGACAGTGACACAGCATTGTAAAACAACAATATTTCAATTAAAAAAATTTTTTTTAAAAAGAGACTATGGAAGGATTGTACTAGACTTAATGACATTGCCACAGGCAGTAGAACTTAATGGATAAGAGTGTGGATGGTAGAGTTAAAATTCTAGGTTACTATCCCATCTCCTCCATTCAGAGGAACTATGCAAATTTTGCAGAAGATGACACAGAGTTTGGAATCGGAGTCATTGTTGTAAGTAGTCTTTTCAACAACAAGAGAAGCATAGGCATGTGGACTGAGATTTGGGAGGAAGAGAAAAAGGGCCAGTGTGGAGAGCAAATGGGCTAAAGGAAAGAACGGTGGAAGAGAACAAAGGAAAGGAATGTATCTGAGAATAGAGGGTAGATGGTGTTTCTACCACAGGGAGCCAAAGGAATCCAGTGTCACTGAGAGGTCTGAGGAATTGAGGCTTGAGGCAAGATCTGGGGTGAGTTTCACAAAGGCAGTTTAGGTGCTATTTTGGGAACAGAGATTCAACTATAGATGGTTGCAGCAGGAAACACTTTCAGGAGAAATTTAGATGACCTGATAGCTAATAATGCCATGCAGCTAAGAGCATCCTCAGGATAAGAGGCAGTGTGGCTCCAGTCCTACATCCAGATCTGCTCTGTGACTGGGGAAAAGGGTTACTTTTCTTCCTCAGCACACGTGCAGCCTCCTTGCAGTTAGGTGTAGCTAAGTGACTGAGTTATCGCCTCTGGGATGTGAGTTGAGTGATAAGCACCCATCATGAGTTTCCATGGATCATCCTCCTGCTCACTGTCAATTTCGAGCTTCACAAGAGGAATCCAAGCACATAGAGGAAGATGTACTTGTTGGAGGAATGTGCCTCGGTCTCCAAATGACTACATGGAGGAATATACTGTCCACTCCCCACGACCGTCACTGGACTATGATATGAGTGAGAAATACAATGTTATTGTATTATGCCACTGTTATTTTAAAGTTCTTTGTGACAGTGGTTAATCTATCCTGCAATTAGAATAATTACCCTGAACCTCTGCTTCTTCATTTATAAAATATGGCTTCCCAGGTAGCTCAGTGGTAAAGAATCTACCTGCCAATGCAGGAGATGCGGGTTCGATCCCTATGTCAGGAAGATCCCCTGGAGTAGGAAACAGCACCCCACTCCAGTATTCTTACCTGGGAAATCCCATGAACAGAGGAGTCTGGTGGGCTATAGTCCATGGAGTCGCAAGAATTTGATAACACTTTGCAACTAAATAACAACATCTAATAGCTACTTACCCAACTTACCCAGTTTTCCTTTTTCCTTGCTAATGGGATCCTAATGATGATGGATTAATTATCATTCTTTTGCTTTAATGAAGTCTGAGTCCCTCTTCAGCCCTAATCATGAGATGGTGTCTGAGGGTGTGTGTGTGTGTGTGTGTGTGTGTGTGCGCACATGTGCATGTGTTGGCCAATTTAAACCAGGTGTGGTATTCTGTCTCTTGCTTGTGAATGACTCAGTAATGGGTATAGATCACTGAAATGTGGAGGAAAGTTTCCTGGAAATTTTTCTCATTCTTAAATAAGAACTCAAAAAGCAACATTTATTCCCCTTTTCTACTTTTGCACATTGTTACCTGAGGATGTGTTGCTTGGAAGTACAACAGTCACCTATACTCATTAAGAGAAAACTGCAACAGCTGACAGGCTGAATATGGCAGAATCTCAAGGTTGTGGGGCCAATTCTGGAAGCATCCGACTGCCAGAAGTGCTTTAGAGGGGATAATGATATTTTCTCTTATTTTTTTTTTATTTTCTCTTATTTTTATCTTTCTTTGTTGGTTCTTTGCTACTTACGTCAGAAATATCCTGGTCAGATATTTTGGTTAGGACTAAATCAGCGAAGACATAAGAATTGCAGGCCAAGCACTAGGTGATCAAGAGCGTCATCGTAGTAATAACCACCATCACCATCATCATAGAATCATGGATTTCCTGAGCCCAGCCCAGTCTTCCTACGTCACTGTCACCCTGATCTCAACAGGAAAGTAAAATTTCCTTTCAGACTGTGACACAATGTATTCCAAGGGATGGAATAATAGCCCTAGAAGGGCCACCAGAGTCTTGCCTCTTTTGGAAATTGAGGCAGAGATTTGACGATTGATGGCATTGGGATATACCTTTTAGATAATGAGATATTTGTAGGGTAAGTGAAACCTTTGGATAACAGGTGTCCTATACAAATACGGGTATTACTAGCTGGATAATATTTAACAAACACTCCCTTCTTATCACAAGTAATTCAAGGCAATAGCATAGGCTATTACAGTTCCTGGCAAGCAGCAGGTGGGGAAAGTGTGGAATCCTTACTTTATTTCTAGTAATTGATGAATAGGGATAAATGCAGAGCCTCTCACCATCCTGTTTCCTGCCTTCACCCAGCTTGCTCAGAAAGACAAATGCTGCTCTAAGAAAGATAACGCCAATATAAAGACTGTATTCATCCTTCTAGAACACAATAAAGAAAATCAAATCAGATATATGTGATGAAGAACTAGATGAAATGAGAGGCTCTTTGCTTGCACAAGAATGATGATGATAATAGTAATAACAGTGTCATGAAGAAGACTAGGTAGAAGAAGAACAAAATCTTTTTTCTGATTTCCTCTTTATGTGTACCTTTCATATGTAAACTTATCACTCTCATTTTAAAGTATATACCTTGTTTATTTATTTATGCCATGCTGTGTAGCTTGTGAGGTCTTAGTTCCCCAACCAGGGATTAAACTTGTACCCACTTCAGTGGAAACTCGGAGCCCTAACCACTGGACCACCAGGAAATTTTCTGTGACTCTTTAAGTTTGATGCTCTAACAAACCAGTGAAATTGTCTCCATTATTCATATTATCAGATGAGGAAAATGATGCAGTGAATTTGACTAATGTATCTGGGATCACAACAAAAAATTACAGGTAAAGATCTTAAAATCAGGTCCCTGAGTCCAAACACCATGTTACTTTTGCTTAACTACATCTCCTTTCATTTCTTTCTCTCAAGCATGAAACTCTTGGGTCGTCAAACCTGAAGACTCAGAAATGACAGTCCTCCTACCCTTAGACACATAGGAAGTTTCATCCATGAAGAGCAATGCTGTGTAGGGTCCCAGAAGACCTGACTCAGAGTTCTGACTAAAATAATATAAATGCTTTGTGATCTGGGAAAAACATCTCTCTCAGATCTCTTGCTTTAGTTTTAAAAGCAAAGACCCCTTACTAGATTGTGTCTCAGGTTTATTATAGTGTAACAATTCTTTTCTGTTTCACTTTATACCAATTGACTTCTATTAAAAGAAAACAAATTTAACATGGAATAAACACTCCTGCTCATTTGTGCTATTTATGCTCATCCTACATAGATGTTTTCTTAATGTGCATAAAGAAAAGTCCTTGTGAATGTCACTTTTCATAAATATGCTACAAGTTCTAATTGCACAGAACTGAACATTTTAGTCATAAGGACTTCTCTGGGTCACAAAGCTAACATTATATAAAAATTGGCCAACAAACACTCTCATAAATCAAATTCAATCCAGAACCAAGTTGTTGGATTATTGAGTGCACATCTCACTCTGTTCCAAACTCTCTTGGCTGGATCACTTTTCTGGAAGATGAAACTGTGAGGATTATTCCTCTTGCCACAGACTAGATATCTAGTTAGACTTCTGACATTGCTCCTTAAGATGAACTAGATTTCCTTCTGGCTGTGTGACCCCTGCTTCTCTTGTTCCAGAGATATTTAGCGCCAAACACTCAAGGTCAATACAGAACTTCTTTCTTCTCCTTAAATGGCATTTTTTTTTTTCTGGCATCTGGACAGCATCCATTCATGTTACAAACCACACCTACTTTGTAGGCACATGTGTTTCTCATTTATTCTTCAGAACAATCATGTCATGCAGGGAAATGATAGTCCCATTTCATAGAAAGGGAAATTGACTCAGAGTGATTTGATCCCATGTCAAAGCTGATGGTACTCCTGAGAGCTTAAACTAATCTAGCTTCTCTGTCTTCCTTCTCTAGCCCATCTCTACAAATTGTCCCAATGAACATTATCCTTGATGACAATGTGATTTCTATGAAACTTTGGATACACTCACTTCTTTTCATGATCTTTTAGTTTTCTCTGCCTCAATTTTCCCATCCTTTAAAAAGACAAAAAATAATAAAGTTGAGTTACCTATGTTTGATCTGTTGAAGTAGTTTGAATTCTTCTGAGTCAGGATGAAGGCAAATTGCCTTGTTATTTCACTAATTAATGGTATCTGCTTGGAAATGCAACTATTAGTACACAATAAATGATAAGGCCTATAATTATGGATGACAGTAATTGCTTTTTATTTTATTTTGCTCTTACCTTCATCCAAGTTTATCTCCCTGAGTTATAGCTACCTCTGTAGGGGTTAGCAAAACATATTTTTTAAAAAAGTCTAAACAATAGGTTCTTTTCCCAAGGGTTTGGAAATTGATGAATCATCTTACTCTGCTTGCAGCCTTCAAGCTGTGTGTTTTGACACATGGGCGGAAGAGTGGGCTCTTTGAAATTCGAGCTGATCATGTCACCTGCCTGGCGCATGACCTGTTCCACTCGCCACCTGACCCCCTGTGCCCAACGTCACCTGGAGCCTGAAATCTGGAAGCGGAAAGTCCTTGACTGGAGTCAGTGGAGAGAAAATCATCACCTGCTTGGGCAAAAACATGCCTGGTGGCTGCGTCACTGTTTGTTAAGTGGGATCAGCTAATAGTTGCACAGCGGGCCTTCAAAGCCCTAGGCTGGGGCTGGTGAAGTTTCTGTAAATGACTCCCTGTGCGGAGGCCTTGGACTTTGAATTTCAGGCACCCTAGCACGTTTTGAGCTTGCCGACAAGTTCTCTGGCGCGCTCTGTTTGATTAAACTATAGCAGGAAAGAACTGACTTCACTTCCACCACCCCTCACCTGGATCTAGCCACGCTCCTGCTCCAGGGCTTTGCACGTACGGTTCCCTCTGCCTGGACACCCTTCTCCTGGACACCCTTCCTTCTGCATCCCAGCAATCTGCTCCTGTGTTTCATTTAGTCCATCGTCGCTGCGTTGTGCTTAGTCGTGTCTGACTCTCTGCAACCTGATGGACTGTAGCCCGCCAGGCTCCTCTGTCCATGGGATATCTCAGGCAAGGATACTGGAATGGGTTGCCATTCCCTTCTCCAGGGGATCTAGGATGGAACCCGTATTTCCTGCATTGGCAGGCAGATTCCTTACCACTGAGCCACCTGGGAAGCCCAACTATCTCCTTTCAAATCACCTCTTTAGAGACTTTCCAACTGCTCTCTTTGTCTTTAGCCTGCTTTGTACTTCTTCATAGTACAATATCTTATTGATATTTTACATAGTTATTTGATTAGTCATCTGTGGTTTGTCTTCTGCAGAAGCCACAACTCTTTATCCATTGCTCTGTCCCCAGGGTCTAAAGTAGCACCGATTTGTAGGAGACCTTCAAGAAATATTTCCTGAATAATGAATGAGTGAAGAAAATATCTTCCCTCACTTTGCAAGTGGAAACACTGAAAAATAGAGGGAATAAACTAGTCAAGTTTGACAGCCGCTTAGTGGCAGAGAGCATTAACGCTTTGATTTCCTGGCTCAAACAATCCTGCTTTTTTTTTCTTCCATTTAACATTGTTCTCCAAATATTTGGCAACTAAGACATCCTTGACTCACCATGTGTTTGGCAATCTTTAACCATTTTATGTCTGCAGTGATAACTAGAACTTCATGAAGGATGCTGCTGCTGCTGCTAAGTCGCTTCAGTCATGTCCGACTTTGTGCCACCCCATAGACGGCAGTCCACCAGGCTCCCCCGTCCCTGGGATTCTCCAGGCAAGAACACCGGAGTGGGTTGCCATTTCCTTCTCCAATGCATGAAAGTGAAAAGTGAAAGTGAAGTCCTCAGTCATGTCCAACTCTTTGCGACCCCATGAACTGCAGCCTACCAGGCTCCTCCGTCCATGAGATTTTCTAGGCAAGAGTACTGGAGTGGGGTGCCATTGCCTTCTCCGTCATGAAGGATAAGAGCTTATTAACTTCATTCTTGAATTTGTCTGTTTTTTAACTTTTCAGAGACAAAGCTGACTGAAAGTTGCTTAAGCTACTTGCTAAATTTTAAAACACTTTAATATAAATGATTATGAGCATTTATTATGCCAATGTGGATATACATAAAGTGCAAAATAATAAACTTTATAATCCCATAAGTCATCTTTTAGGTATAGATCATATATATTCAATAACTAGAATCATGCTTTTGGAAAGTCTTCTAATTTGCGTTTTTACATGTTATATCTTAGGCACATTCTGATTCACAAAATCTAACACTGGCTTAGGGACTGCATGTTTTCCAATATTTGAGTATGCCACAATTTTACTTAACCTTTTTCCTTTTAATCTATTATTAGGATTATTTCCATTTTTCAGTTATTGGATTTGTAAGTCTTAGTTTGTTATTTAGTGCTTTTGTCAATTACTTTTTAGCATTTCTATTCTTGTCAAAACTATGCAGTGAATAAACTGTCCAAGTCCTTACTAAAAATGCTGCAAATAACCTAAAATCCTGGGTTGCAGGCTCAAAGCTCACCTTCAAATCAATGCACACTGATGACCTCATTCACTTGCGCTTCCGGTCTTTGATGTGCAAAGTGGAAACCTGGGGTCGGTGGTGCTGGACACATTGGCCAATCTAAGAGCAAACAGAGGCTTGGAGCCTGTGTTTATGTTTCTGTCCTACTTGTGCAACTCTGGCCCTTGTAGCAAAGGGGACAGAAAGCCAGACTCTGTACCTTAACAACCTGTAACAAGCTGTACTGGGTTCGCGTCAGCATGACTCAGCCTCGGAGTGAAACTCCATAGCTCTGCAAAGCTTTGTCTTGGTCCTACCTCCCATGGCAGGGGGGACGGGAAGGGCCTCACAGGGTCTCTCCCTCTGAGCAAACAGCCTGTGTTCAGTGTGTGGCCAAACCTTTTGGGAGATTCTAGCCGTAATTCTAGTTGGGAGTGGCCTTGCTGCATGGCTCCCCGGCTTGGAAAGCTGCAGTCAACGCCGCCTCTCCTTGTAGCCTTGCCTCTGTGACAATGTGCCTCTAGGTGCTGTCTTCTCTGTGCCAGCGTGAAGCATGCTATGCCAGGTGTTTTCAACAGGCTGTCTTTTCTAACCCTCAAATAAGTCCTGAGGTCAAGTACCACCAGTGGTTTTCCAGATAAAGACACAAGTTCAGAGAGGTTAAGAGAGCTGCCCAAAGTCACCCAGAACTGAGATTTATAACTGAACTACTTGACATGCAAGTTCATGCATTACGCACACCTCTGGTTTTTCAGCATAAAGGTCTTTCTTTATACTCAATGAGCATTGACATTGTACCAGAGTCTCTGCTATTTTTCACTGAGAGAGCTGAATAAATGAGCTTTAGTGTCTTAAAATGGAAAAAAATAAACACAAAGGACAAGATTTGGGGCTATTTAAGCCTCTATCCTTAGGACCTAGAATACTACATTCAGCACAGGAACTACATCATAGAAACTCAATATATCTGTAGAAGAAAAGAATGAAGGAAGGATGGGTGATACGTTGCAAAGTCCTGAAAACCTGGTCTGAAGATTTTACTTTGTATTTGTCGTGCAGCCTTTGAGACCTGTGAGCCTGTCTCCTTATTTGTCAAAGTGGGGTAATTATCCTTGCCTGATTCCACTCAATATTAAAGTGGATCGAGTGGATCAGAGGATCAACTATAGATATCAGAGCTACCAAAAAATGCAAACATCATTTTCCAAAGTATCAAGGACTATGATTCTGCAATCCCACTTCCGGGCATGTATTTGGAAATAGCCGTGATTCGAAAAGATATGTGTACCCCAGTGTTCACGGCACCATGAGTGATATCCAAGACATGGAAGCAACCTAAATGTCCTTCAACAGAAGAATGGATAAAGAAGATGTGATGTATTTATAGAGTGGACTATCACTCAGCCATAAAAAAGGATGCCATTTGCAGCAACATGGATGAACCTAGAGATCATCATGCTAAGTGAAATAAGTCAGAGACAAATACTGTATGATTTAGTAATACTAAAATACTTACATGTGGAATCAAAAAGTGATGCAATTGAACTTACGCAAAATAGAAATAGACTCAAGGCCACAGAAAACAAACTTACAGTTACCAAACGGGAAAGCAGGGGATAAATTAGAAGTTTGGGATTAACAGATACACACTATGAAATAGATAAACAAGGACCTACTGTATAGCATGGCAAACTATAGTCAATATTTTGTAATGATGTATAAGAGAAAAGAATCTGTGAAACAGAGATATATATGTATGTATGTATTGATATAACTGAATCACTTTGCTATATACCTGAAACTAACACATTGTAAATCAACTATATGCCAATAAAAATAAATTTAAGAAAAAGCCAAAGTATCAGGAGCTATAATAGTTGTTGGTGAGCTCACCTACCAATATTTGTCATGTGCCACATGTCGGGTATTGGATTAGGAGATTTACAATCACTACCTATGCATGTGTCCTTTCCATAGTAACACTGGATTGATGTAAACACTTAGCTGACACACCTGAGATGGCGCAGTGAGCCAGGGCGAATACAGGGTGAATACAGGGGTCAGACCCCCCAGCTGCCAGATGCTGATGTCCCAGCACTCGTGGCTGCTCAGTCATTGACCCTGGCGTCTTCATGATCAAGTCATCCCACCAGAAACATTTCTCTAGGAAGAGGAATTAAGCAGTGATTCTGATATCTTCCCACTGAGTTAGAATCCGCCACAAGAAGTCAATTTACTTGCCAGAAGTCAACCCCGGGATGCACAGCTGTGCAAACCTAGAAGCCCTAATTACCCTCAGATCTTCATCTTCCAAATCCTTTCTGTTCAGCATCCAAGGCCATCTTGCTTCAGCTCTGTCTGCTCTGCCCATGCCTCTTCATATTTGCTGGGGAGTAGGTATGGAGGGAAGAAGTTATGCATGTTGTGTGTGAAATTCAACTGAGGTGCCCAGGGCATTTGGGGAGAGGGATGGAACCCTGAGATTTTTGCACAGAAGCAACTTCCTGCCTCAGCTCTTTGCAGACACACCTCCTTTCTTCTTAAAGCCTTGCAGCTCTTTCTTGCATCTCTGCTCTTGTGTCTCTGTGCTTCACCGTGCTCTCTCTGTTTGGAATGGTCTTTGTTGGATACAGTTGAGCCTCTGTACCTTCCCTGTGGCCTTCATAATACAAGGGAAAGTCTCGGCACTCCCGGATTTCATCTCATGCTCTCAAAAACCCTCACTCCAGCTTGCTTCTTCGTGCTCAAGCTTCTTGATGGTCCTTGAATTCTCCATGGCTTTTTGCAGATCCCTCTGTGCCTCCTGTCATCTGGGTATGGACTCCACTTTACTCCCCACTCGCTCATTTTTCTTAGTCATCTGCTGTCTCTTCAGGGTCTAGCTCAGGCAACAGATTTTTGTTTAGGGTATTCCAGGTGGTGTTACCTTCTTCCTCTTCTGTCCTCTTGTGGTACGAGGTACCTAAGTCAATTCTGACACATCTCCTGTTGCTACTTCTATATGTCCCTGACTTTCCTGCTGGGCCATGAGCTGCTGGACAGAAATGATGTCACACTCATTTTTACCAGCACAATGCTTGGTACATAGCAGGTGCTCAGTATACACCTGACAAGTTTAATTGAATCAAAGCCTCAAGCATGAGGAGTAACTGATCAAAATTGCAGAAAACTTTGGGAAGAATTTGAGTAGTCCAAAGAAATGATCAATATTAAAGAGTCAAGAATAATATGGGGCTTCCCTTGTAACTCAGTTGGTAAAGAATCTGCCTGCAATGCAGGAGAACCCAGTTCAATTCCTGGGTTGGGAAGATCCCCCAGAGAAGGTCAAGGCTACCCACTCCAGTATTCTGGTCTGGAGAATTCCATGGCCTGTATCGCCCATGGGATCACAAAGAGTCAGACACAACTGAGCTACTTTCACTTTCAAAGAATAATGTTTTAAAATTAGCAGTTTTTATTTAAAAGATAAAGTTCTGGGTATTAAAATACCCAAAACAAAACAAACAACCCGAAAAGTGCAAATGAAGTTTTATTTCTAGGCTCCCTCTAGGACTTTCCAAGAAGCCAGGTTCTATTTATGTATTTAATTAACCTCTATCCCCAGTGGTTTCTTTTGATGACTTTCTGTTTGAGGAGCTTATAACACTGAACAGCCCTGAAATTGTGACTGATGTTGGCTTTGCTAGATTGATTTCCGGGTTCTGCTGGATTAGCAGTAAGATTGTAATTTTTGTTAGTTTTCCTGCCATCACCTCCTCCATTCCTCTGCTTCTGGGTCCAGCCACCTTCTTGGCTCCTTGTACCAGCACCAAAAGAGAAGAAGAGGGAAGAGGAAATGGAAAAGAAGAAAAAAGAGAAGGCAGATGAGTTGTGATACTTCTGAATTACCTTTAAAATTCACTACAACCTGTTTTTTCGTTGTTCGTATCAGTTGTTGGTTTGACCTCATAATAGGTAACATAAATGGGGTAAGGGTACCTCCCATCCCAAACCTCATACATGTGGAGATTTTGGAGGGATGAGAGCTGAAAAGCTTAAAGGATGAGAGCTAAAAGCTTACACCCTTCCCCCAACCTCTCCACATCTCCCTATAATAGAGGTATATGAATGTATATATATATCACATTTACTTTATCCTTCCATCCATTGATGACACTTGGGTTGTTTTCATATCTTAGCTATTGTGAGTAATACTGCAATGAGCATGGAAATGCAGTTATCTCTACACGAACCTATTTTTATTTCCTTAACAAATCTTCAAGGTGATTCTGATGGTCAGACTAGCATTGTCAATAGAAATATAATATGGTTCACATGTAGATTCTTAATAGTTATGTTTTAAAAAGTAAAAACAAAACAAGTGAAATCTGTTTTCACAGTACACTATTTAACCCGTCTATCCAAAACATTATCATTTCAACATATAATTAATACAAATAATTACTAATGAAGATTTTTTTACATTGCATATTCAGTCTTTGAAATATGACATGCTTACAGCACAACTCAATTCAGATGTTCAACCTTAAAGTGAAATCAAAACAGTAATGTTTTGCATAGTGGCAAAAGTATTTTACACTGCCTTAGTTTTTTACACTCAAATGAGTTAAAATAAATAAATTTTAGTTTATCAGTTGCACTAGCCACATTGCATGCAAGTATCCAATGGTCACAAATGGCTCATACCTACCACACTGGGCAATGCAGGTACAGACATTCGTTGCCCATAAGTTCCAAACTCATTAGTTTTTGGGAATTCTAAAAACTGGTTGTCCAGTGGTTAGGACTCAGCATTTTCACTGCTGGGGCCCAGGTTCCATTCGTGATTGGGAACTAAAATCCCACAAACTGCTGTCAAAAAAAAAGAAAATAGAGGCTCCTTAGATTTTTACTTTTGATTGCTTCCCAGGTGATTAAGCCAGAAATTATAATGAGGTTTTGCCCTTTCAACCCCAGACATTTACCTGGCACACTCTCATAATTCTGCAAAACCCAGATCATTGATGTTCTATCTTCTTGACCACCTTCCAGAATCTCCACCCTCCTCTCCATAATAGTCATCAATTCTCTGTTTGGGGCTACTTCTCAACCTGATTTACATGGCAATGATTACAATAGATACTAATATTTGTCTATTAGTTATGAGTCCTATTGAAGCTGCAAGGGCTGAACCACATTCATCTTTGCACATTAGGTGCTCAGTAATTTTGTATCAAATTGAATGAAATCAGTTATTTTTCAGTGTTCTGAAAGATATCTTCAAACAATGTTCTTAGATAGAATGGCCTTGTGTTGCCTTCACACTTGTATTCTGACCCCATTAGAGATTTCATTCATTCATTTTATTTATTTAACAAGACATGTGCCAAGTGCTAAGCTAATATGCCGTATCAGTATGGGTGGGCTAGGTTATAACACATGTAACCAAAAACCAAAATGAATTAAACTGATGAGAATTATTTTTTGCACACTGTGTAGATCCACTGTGGCTTTACTGGGACCCTGATCTATGTTATGCTCCCACCTGGGCCGAGGCTAGTGAAGCTATTCTCTGGAGCATTGTCAACACTGGCAAAAGGAAGAAAACAGCAAGATGGGCATGGCCTATGTCACATGAAATGGTACATGTCATCTCCATTTACCTGTCATCGACTACAGCAAGTCACATAGCCTTGCCTAACTTACAGAGGGCAGGAAGTGCAACACTAGCTATCTTGTGCCTGGGAGGCAGAGAGTCTTAATATTAATCAGTAGCTTTAATACCTCCTATAATGAACACTGAAGAAGCTGAAGTTGAACGATTCTATGAAGACCTACAAGACCTTTTAGAACTAACACCCAAAATAGGATGTCCTTTTCATTATAGGGGACTGGAATGCAAAAGTAGGAAGTCAAGAAACACCTGGAGTAACAGGGGAATTTGGCCTTGGAGTAAGGAATGAAGCAGGGCAAAGGCTAATAGAGTTTTGCCAAGAGAACGCACTGCTCATAGAAAACACCCTCTTCCAACAACACAAGAGAAGACTCTACACATGGACATCACCAGATGGTCAACACCAAAATCAGATTGATTATATTCTTTGCAGCCAAAGCTGGAGAAGCTCTATACAGTCAAAACAAAGCGGGAGCTGACTGTGGCTCAGATCATGAATTCCTTATTGCCAAATTCAGACTTAAATTGAAGAAAGTAGGTATAATCACTAGACCATTCAGGTATGACCTAAATCAAATCCCTTATGACTATACAGTGGAAGTGAGGAATAGATTTAAGGGACTAGATCTGATAGACAGAGAGCCTGATGAACTATGGACGGAGGTTCGTGACATTGTACAGGAGACAGGGATCAAGATCATCCCCATGGAAAAGAAAAGCAAAAAGGCAAAATGGTTGTCTGAGGAAGCCTTACAAATAGCTGTGAAATGAAGAGAAATGAAAAAGTTAGGAAAAAAGGAAAGATGTTCCCATTTGAATGCAGAGTTCCAAAGAATAGCCAGGAGAGATAAGAAAGCCATCCTCAGCAATCAATGCAAAGAAATAGAGGAACACAACAGAATGGGAAAGACTAGAGATCTCTTCAAGAAAATTAGAGATACCAAGGGAATATTTCACGCAAAGATGGGTTCGATAAAAGACAGAAATGGAATGGAGCTAACAGAAACAGAAGATATTAAGAAGAGGTGGCAAGAATACACAGAAGAACTGTACAAAAAAGATCCTCACAACCCAGATAATCGCAATGGTGTGATCACTCACCTACAGCCAGACATCCTGGAATGTGAAGTCAAGTGGGCCTTAGAAAGCATCACTACAAAGTTAGTGGATGTGATGGAATTCCAGTTGAGCTATTTCAAATCCTGAAAGATGATGCTATGAAAGTGCTGCACTCAATATGCCAGCAAATTTGGAAAATTCAGCAGTGGCCACAGGACTGGAAAAGGTCAGTTTTCATTCCAATCCCTAAGAAAGGCAATACCAAAAGATGCTCAAACTACCGCACAATTGCACTCATCTCACACACTAGTAAGGTAATGCTCAAAATTCTCCAAGCCAGGCTTCAGCAATACGTGAACCGAGAACTTCCAGATGTTCAAGCTGGTTTTAGAAAGGGCAGAGGGACCAGAGATCAAATTGCCAATATCCGCTGGATCATCGAAAAAGCAAGAGAGTTCCAGAAAAACATCTATTTTTGCTTTATTGACTATGCCAAAGCCTTCGACTGTGTGGATCACAATAAACTGTGGAAAATTCCAAAGGAGATGGGAATACCAGACCACCTGACCTGTCTCTTGAGAAACCTATATGCAGGTCAGGAAGCAACAGTTAGAACTGGACATGGAACAACAGGCTGGTTCCAAATAGGAAAAGGAGAACGTTAAGGCTGTATATTGTCACCCTGCTTATTTAATTTATATGCAGAGTACATCATGAGAAACGCTGGGCTGGAAGAAGCACAAGCTGGAATCAAGATTGCCGGGAGAAATATCAATAACCTCAGATATGCAGATGACACCACCCTAATGGCAGAAAGTGAAGAAGAACTAAAAAGCCTCTTGATGAAAGTGAAAGAGGAGAGTGAAAAAGTTGGCTTAAAGCTTAACATTTGGGAAACTAAGATCATGGTATCTGGTCCCATCACCTCATGGGAAATAGATGGGGAGACAGTGGAAACAGTGTCAGACTTTATTTTTGGGGGCTCCAAAATCACTGCAGATGGTGACTGCAGCCATGAAATTAAAAGACGCTTACTCCTTGGAAGGAAAGTTATGACCAACCTAGATAGTGTATTTAAAGCAGAAACATTACTTTGCCAACAAAGGTCTGTCTGGTCAAGGCTGTGTTTTTTCCAGTGGTCATGTATGGATGTGAGAGTTGGACTGTGAAGAGAGCTGAGCACCAAAATATTGATGCTTTTGAACTGTGGTGTTGGAGAGGACTCTTGAGAGTCCCTTGGATTGCAAGGATATCCAACCAGTCCATCCTGATGGAGATAAGTCCTGGGTGTTCATTGGAAGGACTGATGTTGAAGCTGAAACTCCAATACTTTGGCCACCCCATGCGAAGAGTTGACTCGTTGGAAAAGACCCTGATGCTGGGAGGGATTGGGGGCAGGAGGAGAAGGGGATGACAGAGGATGAGATGCCTGGATGGCATCACCGACTTGATGGGCATGAGTTTGAGCAAACTCCGGGAGTTTGTGATGGACAGGGAGGCCTAGCATGCTGCGATTCATGGGGTCGCAAAGAGTCGGACATGACTGAGTGAGTGAACTGACTTACTGAGTAATAATGAGCAGACATAGAAAATTCCCATCTTCATGGATTACACTGTCTGGTGGGAGAGCCATTAATCAATGTGCCGTGCTAATACATATAGAGTGATGATCATCAGAAGTGTTGCAAAGCAGATGTATATATTACCCTTGAGAACATAGAATAACTGATCTGGGAACTGAGAGATGACAGGCGTTGACTAGGTGGGAAAAGGTTAAAAGGTTAAAAGAAGTGGTAGATATTGCAGGAAGTGTAAGCTATGACTTTCTTATAATTCAATGGAAAATGCTTACAGTGTTTTACGCTTGAAATGGTGGCATTGTTTTTCGAAATTGAGAGTTGTTTCAGTAAAGTGTAGGGATGGAAGGAATTGGTTGAGCACTGAATCAAGAAGATAGATGTGAGCTGGAAAGAAAAGGTAAGGCTAGGAAGAAGATAGCAGTGGCCTCTTGTGGAAGACTTTCTTTAGATGTGGTCTGTGGCTGGAAGAAAATGTAAATTTTAAATGATGAAGAGACAAAAGGGTCTTTCCACAGGGGTCTTAGTTTATTCAGCAATAGTGTTCAAGGAAGGAAGTAACATGTCCAAGGTGTTTATGTACATCTTTTATATCCCACTTAGTCCTTGCAAGACAGAGAGGCTCAGGGAATTTATTTATGCAAGCTCCAGGACAGTCCATGGTAGAGTTGAGATTCTAGCATGAAGCCCTTTAGTGAGTACCATCTTGAATCCTGGATTTAAAAAAAAAAGAAGTGAAGTTGTTGAAATAGTCTTTGAAGTATATTTAAGTCTTTTTTTAAAAAAAATAGATACTTCCCAGAGATAAGTCTGGAGGTAGAAATTACATCAATTCTTTTCCTTATTTCTATAATTCACTAAATCTCTATCACTCTTCTTTCATTGTGTTGACTTTTTCCCAATGAAATTTCAAGAGGTTTTTTTCTCTCAATGGGCCTATTAACGTCCACAGTGCTTGCTTATGCATTATCAAAATGAAGAACCTGGCCCACATTTTGCATTTTTATACTTCCATCCTCTTGTCTTTTACTTCTTACTTTAATTAATTTCTAAAGTGATTACCAGAAAGTGCCTTCCCACCATATCATTTTCTTACTACCATTCAGATTTTAGAAGCTGATTCATTAGCTGGTACCACCCAATTAGCCAAAGGCTAGAACACGACTTCTGCTCCAGTAAGTGAATTGGTGTAGGAAGACTTGTGGTTAGCTTTGTCTGTCTCCATTGCTAGTCAGTGTCAAAGCAGTTTCATGTGTCTAACTAAGCAAAAAGATAACAAATGAAATTTTGGAGAAATTTTCTTCTTTTCTTGGCACTTGCGATGGCATTTAATTCACTGGTTATCCTTCAGTGAACGATTAAGAACAATGATTAATTTCCTAGAGAATATGTTAAAATTTAAATACAGTTTTTAAACTAAGTTGTTCTGTATTCGATATGAACTAAAAGACGTTTCCAGTAGTTTCCTTAGCAACATTAATAGGCATACCCAGCTTCCTTTAACAGCCATTCTGTATGATAAAACTAGTACATATACTTGTCTGTACAGTGTGAGAGTTAAACTACAGGCTTCAGAATTGCATTGTCTTGATTTAAATCCTCACTGTAGTACTTAATAATTATTTTAAAATTAACCAAAGCTCTCTGAGCCTCAGTTTTCTCATCTGTAAGATGAAGATTATGATCATCCATACCTTATCGAGTTCTGTAATATTTAAATGAAAGAGGTACATAAAGTTTCCCTAGTAATGCTAACTATTGTTGCTGCTTACATCACATAAGCACACATGTGTGCACACACACACAAATAAGCAAGAACAAAGGAATATGGATCTGGAGGCTATTTTCTGAGTCAATGCACTATCTAGGACACATGCAGGAAAGTGGAAGTCAGCTTAGTAAAAGCTCCTGTGTTTCCGTGATTGATGGTTTGATGAAGACCTATTGTGTGACAACCTATGGTCTTACTGCTGAATACATCGTAACTCGTACCCTCAAGGAGTTTAAATTCTAGTAGAAAAGACAAGCTATGACACTGCAGCAAGAAGAAGGAGGAGAAGTGAAAGATGAGGATGGGGATATGAAGGGAGAAAAGGGATAAAAAGATGGGAAGGTAGTTGAGGAAAGGAAGGAGGAGGAAAAGAATCAGCTCGAGGGTTTCCTTTGTTTTAGGAGAAAACACATTTATCTGAAAATTTGTGATTCTAGACTAAAAACTTGACCTGAGTTGAATGGAATAAGCTATGATTTTAAAACTTTTACCTGAGCCCCACATAATAGCAAAACCAGCAAAAGCATGCCAGTTTCACTCACAGGGACAATCCTCTTTGAGTGAACTTTATGGTAAAGCAGAGTCAATAGAACATAACTGGAGTAGAGTGGTGGAGACTGTGCTAGAACTTTATATATTTTTAAAAAAGTGATATAGTCAAATTAAAAGCAACAATAAAACTTCTACCTGTTCATTATGTCAATAAAAACAAAAACGCAAGCAACAGCCTATGTTTATCGAGCTTTTGCTAGGTACCAGGCACTGTGATAAAATCTTTCTATATAGTATCTTGTTTAGATTTTATGACAACTGAGAGATAGGACCCAGTTTGCTCCTTTTACAAATGAGAACACTGAGATTTAAATATATTAAGCATCTTTGTGAAGGAAAGCAGTTTGGTGAGGACAGCAAATATCCAAGATCATAGGTTGGCTGGGAATTGAGAATCCAAAGGAATGGGTGTTTAGGGTGAGCTGGGACAAATAGAAGCTATACCCTCCCTTGACCTTCTCCATATCCTTGAACATTTGGGAAGGCTTGAAATTTCTCTAGAACTTGGAACAGTTATTTTTGGCATTTTAGGTCTGTGTTAATGGAGTCATCCAGGTTGTGCAAACCATTATAACACAGAGCAGCATATGTCATGACAGTGATGGGTCCAGGGACCTGGGGAGACACAAGTGAGGGGGACTCAGCCCAGTCTGAACAGTGGGAGAAGATATCCTTGGAGAAAATGGCCTTGGATAAGATTTAAAGGAGGAGTGGGAAAGAGAATTAGTGGGTGGCAGGGAGGAGATCACAGGTTGAGGGAACAATGTAAGCAAAGCCAGGATGTGAAAAGCAGTTTGGTGTGCAGGGAACCATAATTAGGCAGGTAAATGAATACAATTAAATTAATTGTTTAAAGCTGTACTACAGTGAACCTTGGGATGTTTGCATCTTTTTGAATTGTGGTTTTTTCTGGGTATATGCCCAGGGATGGGATATAGAGACTGTCATACAGAATGAAGTAAGTCAGGAAGAGAAAATATATATATATATATATATTAATGTATATTTGTGGAATCCAGAAAAAATGAACTTATTTGTAAAGCCGAACTAGAGACACAGATGTAGAGAACAACATATGGATACCAAGAGGAAATAGGGTGGAATGGAATGGGAGATCAGAATTGACATATATACACTGCTATGTGTAAAATAGACAACTAATGAGAACTGACTGTATAGCACAGAGGGAATTCAAAATAGAGGGGATATACGTTATGTGTGTAGCCAAAGCAGAAAATGATGCAATGTTGTAAAGCAAATATGCTCCAAAATAATTTTTTTTTAGGCTATGTTATACATCCATCCAGTCCCTCCTAAAGGAGATCAGTCCTGGGTGTTCATTGGAAGGACTGATGTTGAAGCTGAAACTCCAATACTTTGGCCACCTCATGCGAAGAGTTGACTCATTGGAAAAGACCCTGATGCTGGGAGGGATTGGGGGCAAGAGGAGAAGGGGACAACAGAGGATGAGATGGCTGGATGACATCACCAACTTGGTACACATGAATTTGGGCAGACTCTGGAAGTTGGTGATGGACAGGGGGGCCTGGTGTGCTGTGATTCATGGGGTCGCAAAGAGTCGCACATGACTGAACTGAACTGAATACATCCATGGGGAAACCAGAAAGCTCCACTAATATTCTAATTACCTGTGCTTTTCTAGAGAATTCAGACAACTGAATTATCCACTTTCCTAAGTCTCAGCAAATGTGGGTTAGGGGGAGAAGGTGAGATGAGAGACAGGTCCTCCCAAAAGCAGTGGAAAGAAGGTCATAACAATAAAGTCACACATAAAAATTTTAAACAATAGCTGACTGCAGCCATATAGTAGGCTTCCCAGGTAGCTCAAATTAAAGAATCCGCCTGCAATGTGGGAGACCCAGGTTCGATCCCTGGGTTGGGAAGATCCCCTGGAGAAAGGCATGGCAACCCACCCCAGTATTCTTGCCTGGAGAATTCCATGGACAGAGGCGCCTGGCAGGTTACAGTCCATAGAATCGCAAAGCCGTGTAGTACCTGGACAGACTCACAAACTTCAACAGAATCACAACTTCAATTCATTGTATCATAATAGCATGCTCTAACCCTGTGTTATGGACTGAATGTTTAGGAAGAGATTAGATTAAGAAAACAGGGTCCTCCATGATGGGATTGTTGTCCTTCAAGAAGAGGAAGAGAAGTGAATCTTCCTGTAAAGATTCAGCAGGAAAGCAGCTGTCTGCAAATCAGCAAGAGGTCTCTCCCTTGCCCTGATCTTGGACTTCCCAACCACCAGAATCATGAGAAATAAATGCCTGCTATTTGAGCAATTCAGTTAGTGATATTTTGTTATAGCATCCAGAGCTGCCTAAGACACTTAATCCCTCATCCAGTGCAAGGATGGTTTCTGAAATATGCCTGGAGCATAGTGGGTCATTTGCATCTGGACATATAGTAATGATGTGTAACATCACTTCAGCGTGTCTGGGAACTGAGGAAGAAGAGGATAAAGTACCTCTCAGGTTGTAGATTTGGGAGAAGATGGAAGGTATGTCTGTAAATGGAATGTTGCCTTAGATTAGGGAGAACTACTGGTTTAAGTTTAGATACCTACAGTATAAACAAAGGGAGATATCCAGCAGGCATTGGAATATCTGAAGCCCAGAAAAGGGTCCGGGACAGCAATTTAGACTTGGGATATTAGTGGCTGAGTAAGTCATTAGAACAATGAGAGTCGAGAAGTTTGCCTAAGAGACCATGATTATCCACTGAGAAGAGGTAAGACTCCCAAAGAAGACAACATCAGAAAGTTGAGAAAACCCACCAGGACAAAGAAACTGTGTCTCAGCATTCAGCCCTTCCCTGTGATACTCTGAAGCTTCTGTAGGTGTATCTTCAATGCTGGTGTCCTGAAATAGCTAGAAATTTTAGCTATCCAGAACAGAGCTAAACTTTCACCTATCTTTTTAAATTTTTTAAAAAATTTAATCATTGCTGATTTACATTATTTTATTAGTTACAAGTATAGAACAGAGTGATGAAATAGTTTTAAAGATCATGCCATTAAATATTTTTATAAAATATTGTCACTATTCCCTGTGCTGCTCTTTACAATAGATAGGACATGGAAGCAACCTAGATATCCATCGGCAGGTGAATGGATATGAAAGTTGTGGTACATATACACAATGGAATATTATTCAGCTATAAAAAAAGAACACATTTGAGTCTTAATGCATATATATGGAATTTAGAAAGATGGTAATGACAATCCTATATGCAAGGCAACAAAAGAGACACACATGTAAAGAACATGATTTTTGGAGTATGTGGGAAAAGCCGAGGGTGGGATGATTTGACAGAATAGCTTTGAAACATGTATATCACCATATGCAAAATAGATGACCACAGAACGTCTGATGCATGAAGCAGGGCACTCAAAATCGGTGCTTTTGGACAACCCAAAGGGATGGGGTGGGGAGGGAGATGGGAAGGGGTTTCAGAATGGGTGGACACACGTGTACCCATGGGTGATTCATGTTGATGTATGGCAAAAACCACCACAATATTGTAAAGTAATTATCCTCCAATTAAAATAAATTAATTAATTAAAAAATATTCCCTGTGCTGCACAATATATACTTGTAGCTTATTATTTCAAACTTAGTATTCTTTAACCTCTTTTTTTGATTGGATATGTGAGAATGTGCTGACATCTTTTTCTCCTGTCTTATTTAGCTATAGTTTTATTTAGCTTATTTATCTACAGTTCTACAAATGTAGCTTGTGTCTATATTAATGTTTTGTTAGCCATATTCCCACCGTTGGCTTCTTTTCAATTTTTAGTCAAACTAAAGCTTCTGTATTATGTTCTCATCAACTGTTATAAAGCCAAGCTTCTGTAATTTATGCAGTTGGTTTTTGACCTTAAATATGTCTCGTCTACCTTAATTTTTTTATCCTTTGTTCCTTGGTTACCTTAGCAATCAAGAAAACAATGAGAATATGTTTCATTATTTCAATGAAAAAAGTCAGGTAAATGATTACTAAAAAATTATTATCAGAAATGTTTCAATTAAAAACTGTGGTTTATTGGGTCAGACTTCAAATACCTGAGTGGTCATAAAATATCATTCTTTTAAAAATTAATTCTAGAAATATGTTCTAAAAGTCTGCTATTTACCATGCACTGAACTAAAGACTAGGTGTTCAGGAATGTAAATAGTCCAGTCTTTACCCTCATGATTCTAAGTGAGGAAAAGAATCAGGAAGCAAATAAATAGAAATATAAAATCATTATGTACCATGAAGGTAAAATACAGGCTCCCATGAGAAAGAATAACAGAGACATCTATGTTAAATGCTGAGTCAGGGCAGTCTTTTGGAAGAAGTGGCCTCAAGCTAAATTTGAAAGTGTGAGCAGGTCTCAGTGAAGAGAAGAAGTGGATGGTGAAAGGCTATAAGACAGACTGGGGCAAAGAAAAGATCCTAAGGAGCTTCCCTGGTTGCTCAGCTGGTAAAGAATCTGCCTGCAATGCGGGAGACCCTGGTTTGGTCCCTGGGTTGGGAAGATCCACTGAGAAAGGGAACAACAACCCACTTCAGTATTCTTGCCTGGAAAATCCTGTAGACAGAGGAGCCTGGCAGGCTACAGTCCATGGGGTCACAAAGAGTCAGACATGACTGAATGACTTCACTTTACAAAGGACCCAAAAGAAGGTTGAAGTGATTGAATGGCAGCATGGAGGTGACCTCTGATGGCACTGCTAAATGAGGAAGAAGACAGGTCAACCTAGCCTGGTATACTATGATAAAGATTTGAGTGTGTGTGTGTGTGTGTGTGTGTGCGCGCCAAATACAATGGAAAGCTATTGAAAGATTTTCAGCAAGAAAGCACATTTTTATTTGAGAAAGATGATTCCAGGAAACTAGTTAGAAGGTCACTGCTAAAATTCAGGTGAACAATGTTGGCAACTTGCACCAGGATGTCAGCAGTCAAGATGGGGAGATTCACGGTGGGCTTAGGAAAGATGTGTGGAAGAAGGTATAATACATGATGGCCAGATTTTTGGCCAGCTTAGCTGGGTGAATGCAGGTTAACATTTACTAACATAAGAAGAACAAGAGTAGTAACAGATTTACAAGGGCAAGTCAAGATTTCCAACATGGACATATTTAGTCTAAGAATCTGTTGGTTGTTATGGAAGATAAGAAATCGCACTTCTAGCAAGAGATATAAATTTGAGAGGCTTCGATATGAAGACGAAATTTAAAGCCAATAGATAAAGTTGTGTAGGAGAGAGTGTAAATCAAGAACTGGCTTGAGATCAATGCCTTAGAAGCTCCAACCTTGAGAAATTGTGTAAAAGGACTTATTTGGCCAAAGCAATTGAGAAGAAAGAAAGAAAAAAGAGAAGGAATTCCTGTACTGTAATTTCTTGGAACACAAGAGAAATGAGTGTCAATAAGGAGAATGTGATTAAATGTTACTGAAAAGTCAAGAAATTTTTTGTGTTTAGTGCTTCTATCATAGATATAAGGTCCTTGTGGATATACATGACTTCGTTTACTTTTGGACCCCTAAACATTTAGTTTTCACAGAGCAGAGTCATAATATATTTTTGTAAAATCAATGAATGAATAAGGTAGCAAAATTATATTGCTTGTCACAATTTGCACAATATTTTAATGCATAATTAAAACTATTACAGTCACACAGTAAGGTAGTTTATATCAGCTCCACTTTCCAAAAGAAGAATTGACCTCCTGGAGAAGTTCAGTTTCTTGACAAAACTCAAATGTCTAGGGGCAAAATATGGACAGGACAATTGTATTGTTCACTCAGAATGATGGCTCAGTGATGTCATGCAACTAGGTATTAACACAGATGAACATGTGTCATATTAAGACAAATTAAGATGCACATCTTAGAATGTATTTGCATATGGTTCTGTGTGTATAGATGTGTGTCTGTATTTCCCAAAATGTGAAATACAATCGAAGACAAAAACCTTGAGGTTGGCCGTCAGCTCACAGAAACAGTGGCCACATTCCCTAGTCTGAAGAGGGGAATGTGATTCTAAATAGAGCATGTTGGTTGTTGCAGGTACAGATAGACGGGAAGTGGCTACAAGTATGAGATACCAAGAATTCTAGCCACATTCACTCCTGGCAAACAAGTGCAGCTGCAGCGTCATCTTCAGAGACTGAGCACAATGACCTAGAGTGAAGGAATTAGTCATTCTTCACCTTCTTTGTCTCACATTGTCATTTTGCTGTAACAACGGTTAACGGATGGAAGGATCTTCCCTCCCCCATCACCTCCAGTTCCCATCACACCTGAAAATCCACATAAACCCCAAAATGTGGGATGAGGGATATACAAGACATCTAGGATTTGGGGGGCTTTGCTTTAGCTCAATGGATTTTATCATGATTTCAACTTTAGAAAC
Source organism: Muntiacus reevesi (assembly GCF_963930625.1). NCBI lineage: Eukaryota > Metazoa > Chordata > Mammalia > Artiodactyla > Cervidae > Muntiacus > Muntiacus reevesi. Next base: position 66,230,915 of record NC_089260.1, read on the forward strand.
TGTATCTTCTGTCATCTCCCTTCTTTTATTCCTTCCCAGCTGATCTGGGAGTAAATGAACCAGGAAGAATTCCTTCTTAATACACATATTTTTAAAGAGAAGATCCTCATGATCTTTTGGTTCCATGAGGACAGGGGCTTATTATTTCACAGCATTTTGATTCTTGTAAATTTCTGGGAGAGAATCACAAAATGGAACATAAGAAGTCCCTTTGTGGTTCTTGGAGCCAATGACCTTAGAAGATGAGTCTGTAGCTTACTACACTGTTGCTGTTTAGTCACTAAGTCATATCTGACTCTTTGCAACTCCATGGACTGTAGCCTACCAGGCTCCTCGGTCCATGGGATTTTCTAGGCAAGAATGCTAGAGTGGGTTGTCATTTCCTTCTCCAGCTGATTTTTACAACCCAGGGATCAAACCCACATCTCCTGTATTGGCAGGCAGATTCTTTACCTCTGAACCACCAGGGAAGCCAGCTCACTACATTAGGTACTTCTAAATTCATGATTTTAGGAAAAGGATCCTAGGAATGCTTTGAGATTAGCAGCAGGGCTTGAAGCTATACTCTCTGGGCGCTTAATGTCTTCCTGGTGTGAGCCATGTTTTCCCAGATATACGTTTAATGACTTGAACAGCAGTTCAAGTGATGACCCCGAAGAAGTCTGCTGTTCTTTGAGATATTACGAAAGCTCAGAGAGTAGCATGCAATGCTAGTCTCAGAAAGTTGCTATACAGTATTTCCCAGCATGTGTTGAGTCCTGTGAGTGGCTCCTTATTGAAAGGGTGATACTGGTAAAATGTTTGGGTCATAATTCAACCGTAAGCTTTTCTTAGCTAATACAATATTTCATTCTTGGTACTAAGAAAATTTCATGTTTAGGAAACCAATTAACTTTGTTTTATCCTATGCTTTCCAAATTTCTTTAACTATAGGACATTTGGGTTGTTTTTGGCTTCTGTCTACAATAGGAGTGTATTTTATCGAACAGAGATTTGGCAAAGTCCAACTAAAACCAAGCTTGGAAAGACTTGGGGTCAAATCTTGGCTCTGTCATTTCCTAGGTTACCGCTCCTGCCACTTAGAGTGGAATGAACTTGGACAAGTCATTTTAATTTCTGAAACTCATGAGAATAGTAAAATTTGCCTCAGCAATCATTGCAAGGATTAAATGAGGCAACAGCGCAAAGTAGAAATCACAGTGTTTTGCACATAATAAAAGCCTAGGAACATTAACTAAATCTGAATCAGAATCATGGCACAGAGGGAGTCAAAATAAAATGAAAGTCACTTTCCATCACAGTGAAGACTCCTGTGGCAGACTTTGCAAAGCATACAATAGCACACACACCAAGATGGCACACCACTGCTTACTGTTTAATTCTCTGTAGCAGGTGTGTACGGAAGAAATGCTTTTAAGTAATTTGGTAAAATGTCCTTGGATGCTTTCAGCTTTATTTTAAAGCCAGATTAGTAAGTGGACTGAAAACCAGACCTTTGCTTTGAACTTCCTTCAGGAAAAGCATCGTAGAACTGGAATGCTAGAAAAGCTATTTAAATACTGCCCTGAGAGATGCAAATTATTTTCTGAATGCTGAATAGAAACATCACGACACTCTATCACAGCATTAATGTCCAGTCTGGTCATGATGCTGAACATTTATTTTACATTGTGCAATTGAAAAAAAAAAAAAAAAAGAAAACATTTTGTTAAGGAAGCTCTTGTGGCCTAACAAGTTCAAGTTTAAAAGGAAGTTTGACTTCCGGCTCTCTTTCACTTTTAAAATAAGTGAATGCATTATTTTTTACAGCCAGCAAGGAGTTGACTGTATCCATTGACTTCTGAACAGAATTTCCTTACACTAGGGATATCCAAGTCAACCCTGTATTTGTAAAATTAGCATACACTGACCAGACTTTCGACCAGAATGGAAATCCCTAACAGATCTTTCAACTGCACAGTACAATTCTGTCTGTGAAAAAAGTGAAGAAGCAGCTTTCTGGGAAGGGTTATCTTGTCCTAGCCTGAAACTAGAACACATTAGTCACCACCATAACTTATTAAAATCTAGCAAAACAGTGGGTAAAGTAAAAATCTCTCGTCGGTATGCTTAATTTGACTAGAAATTGTCAGTTAGCCTCCTAACAGTCTGAATCAGGAAGAGAAGAAGCTAGATCCAGTGGGTGAGAAATGTACTCAGTAACAACTTACACCTCCAGGCATTTCCAATAAAAAGGGGGTGATATTTTCTCCAGACACGTCTGGAGTCTGGAGGTGATGACTCAGATTCACAAACTCTCTCAGACACTTAATTTTCAGCCCATGAATGTGACATGTGAGATTCTGTGTCATTCCAATCAACAAAGAGCCACGTTAGATGTGTGAAATGTACCTGAGCCTGAAGTTGCACCAAGTTTGAAAGATGGCTTCCTCCAATGATTAAGGTTGAAGCACTTTGTAATGACAATCCGTCCAGTCTATGCAAAAGTCTAAGGATGTAAAATAGGGACTGGTGAACTTATTTTAGGGTAAATGGTCTTCACCTAAAATATCACTGGAAAATGTTGCTGCTCAAGTCCCCAATTTAGACAAATTATGAAGTATGACAGCAGAGTCTGAGGAAGGGAAAAGAAGATGAGGAGGAGATTGCTGTTTACTTAGCACTCTCTCTGTTCCCTAGAGGCACTGTGTTAGTTAACGTGCATACATGTTTTCGTTAGTCTTTTTTACAACAGTCTGAGGTAGGCACCCATGTTGCCTTTCTAAAAAGGCAAAGAGAGAATAGACACCTTGCTCAAGGTCACACAGGGAAAAAATCAAATTCAGGTCTTCTGATTATAAAACTAGGCCTTTTTTCCTTCTCTGCTCAATTATCTCTAGGACGTGTTTTATAAATCAGCAGTTTGGGTGTTATTCAGTAGGATAGTATTCTTGTTAATTTTCTCAAGTTCTTTTAACATGTAGATCTTTGTTCCTCTAAGTTAAAATTAAACTAGCTAATGTTATTGAATGACAGAAGCCGAGCCAGGAACTTTATTTGTAAAATCTTCTTTGACCACTGTAAAAAGGCTACAAGTACTAGCTCTCATTTTACAGATGAGAAAGCAAAACACTTTCAGTACACTTAGCCCAGCGTCACTCAGTTTGGAAGTGGAAAGACCAGTTTTGAACGTAGGTAGTTTGCTTTCAGATGTGTTTCCTCAGCTACTTTCTTAGATTAAATATACATACATGCACTGTGCATTTGCTTTATAAAACTGGGATGGTTTGGTTTAAATCTCTTCAGAAATACAATGATCTGCAGAACCAACCAGTAAGGAGCCTCGTCCTTTGCCCACACGCATGCTTTGGTTACCTACTTCCTATGGGATGAGGTTTGTTTGATCCTGGGAAGGTCTTTGCTTTCCCGTTGAGCATCTCATTTTGGTTGATGGACTATCATTAAGATGATAAAACCTACCAGTCAAAACTAGTGGCCTGCAATTGATGTATTTATACTGGTAGATAAATTATCAAAAAATTTTGAGAGTTGCTTGCCATAAAAGTAGGAGACCAGTGGATTGCTGTGGATGGCTAGGATAAATATTTTATAGCTGGATTCAATGGGTGGAAACGTACTCAGTAATATGAATGTGCCTCATGAATACTAGACCCTAACACAGGTGTGATTACCTATAGTAACAATGAAGAGTGTGCCTATTTAGGACTTTGTTTACAACAGAAAGCTTTATCAACGTAACATGAAGTATGTAAGCTTCAGATTCAATTTAAAAGAAAAAAATCTCTCGTTACACTTTTTGTATTTATCATCATTCTTACATGCCAATTCGTACATGGCATTCTTACATGTCAATAATAGTTAAAATATTATTATAATCTTCTTGACATACGTTAACTCAATTCTTTTGGAGACATCATGTAGATTTGAATTGTCCCTAGGATTTGTATAAGATCAAGGGAGGCCTACTACTCTTTCTTCTTTTTTTAAAAGAAATTTTGGGGGGATAGCTTATTCAGCTAATTTATTTATTTAAAGTTTTGACTGTGCCTTCTTTGGTTGCAGTGTACAGATTCAGTAGTCCCAGCACATGGGTGCTCTAGTTGTGGGGCATGAGGTTAGTTGACCATCTCTTCCCCCTGCTCTTCCCTCCTGCAACAAGTTTGGTTTCTAAGTCTGTGAGTCTCTTTCTGTTTTGTAAGTAAGTTTGTTGGTTTTTTTTTTTGTTTGTTTTTTTTTTTTTTTTAGATTCTACATATAAGGGATATCATATGATATTTCTCTTTTTCTGTCTGACTTACTTCATGCAGTCTGACAATCTCTAAGACCATCCATGTTGCTTCAAGTGGCATTATTTCATTCTTTTTAATGGCTGAGTAATGTTCCTTTGTGTAAATGTATCACATCTTCTCTATTCTTCTGTTGATGTACATTTTAAGCCAATGTATTTAATAAGACATTAAATATGGTTGGCTATAAGCTTGTTCAGACATTCTCAAATGTGAACCCTTGCAAACATAACTGAACAGAGAGTAGACAAGATACTTTTGCTAATGTAAGCAGCCTCTGTCCCAAGTTGAAACTTCATGTAGTGGTCCTCTGTTTCCTCAACGTCCTCCCCACATTTTCAGTGCTGAGATGCACTGCGCTTCATTCGAAGCTCAGATTCGTGTTTCTGGTCCTCCTCAGATCACTAACACAAAGAGCTTGCAAGTGAACAGGGTGAAGAACCAATCTTTACATTGCGTTATAAACATAGTACAGTGTGTGGGGGAGTTTTGTTCCTTAAATGTAGCAGTTTATTTTGGTGAAATTATTATCATTTTCAATCTCTTTCATTGTGTTCCAAAGTCTGAGCAATTCTTTTAATTAACATAATTATTTTTTGTTTTTCAGTTACATATATGTGTTTCATGAGTCACATGGACATTTTCTCTGTACTGATCCAAACCCCAAGTAGACGTGAATGACTGTGCAGTGAATTCCAATCTACTTTCCTGCATGCAGCATTAGTCACTGTGTGGGAACAACTTACTGGTTCAACCTAACAGAACACAAAGATTCTCAGAAAAATGAAAGCCATAGATTAGAACAGAACTGTGCAGTTCACATTTCAGCATTTTTTCCAAGACCTCATATTTTCAACTCTTGTCCAGGGGTTTTAAGAATTCAGAAAAAAAAAAAAAAAATCAGTCTTTCTCTACTGAAATCATGTGGGGAAATAGTTGTAAATGACATCAGAAATTCTAGGCTCATTTCCCCCAGTTACTGACTGAGTAGACATGGAGAGGTCACATAATCGCTCTGAATCTTCACTACCTAACTAATCAAGTAGGAGGACCAATCCTTTCTTTGTCTTCATTGTCTCACAAGATTGTCCCTGAGACCAACTAAAATAGCTCAGCACATTGGAAAGCATAAACAAAATATGAGCAATTCTTATTATACTTTCTCTTCTTGCTAATTTGTCAAAAAAGATAAACTCAACCATGACCTCAAATAGCCAAAAGGTAGTTGGGTTGGCATAAAGTTTGCCATGTACAGCTGTGCAGTCTGTACACTGTAAAACTCGGGCTGTCAGGATGGGATACAATGTAACCTGAGGTCTGCTGACAGACCCATGTAACCTGGCATGCACCTGCTTTATTATTTATTTTTGCCAATTAACACAGAAGGACTATTCGTGTTAGCAAATATTACAAGAGAAATTGGGGCTCTGTGGAATCAGTCTTGAATACTAAATAAATTTATAGTTAATATATTAAATAAATTATCATTCAATGGCATACATCTCAAAAGAAGAAGTTTACAATCAGGTAACCTGGATTCTAGCCCTGGATTTGCTGGAAATCAACAATTTTAAGCAATTTCACTGAATACTTGGAGCTTCTCACTGCTCATTTTGGAATAAATTGGTTATCTTCCATGTAACATCAATGGTTAACTAAGTGCAAATATATTTCTGTAGTACTCTGAAAATGTAGACATGTTCATCATTCCAGAGACAGTCTGACTGAATCTTATCCAATTATTTGTCTTATTTTTAAAAATCCTGATTAATTGGTTCCTGAGAACAATAAACTCAATATTTAAAATACAGAAAACTTAGGCAGTCAGCCACCACCCAGGCAAAACAGACCCGATGTTCTTTACCCATGGCAAAAAACCCACACCCACTCTCTATCTCCTTTCTCCATCATGTTTGGTCTCCAAATTCCCTTACTCATCTCACTCAAAAATCGCTTGCTGGCCATTATGTAAAAGATAATTGATTTAATTACTTTAGGCTAAACCAACAAGGGCAAACATCACATGATGGGATTCACCACTAGCATCTCCAAGGTCTTAGGTTCCAAGGCAGCCAGTTTAAACAGCAGGTTCACAGAATCATGAAGAATGTTGGGGGAAGGGGACTTATGGAGCATCAAGTTCAGCTTCTTTCTTTTGTAGAGAAGACGTGGAGGCTCTCTACAGAGCAGGCGCGGGCCCGAATCTTGTGTCATGAGTGGTGGCATCTGACTCAGAAACCAGGGCATCTGACATCGGGCAGATTACTTTTCTGATGACGCCATGGTTTGATTGCGCCAGCTACATCTCCTGACATTCTCCCTCTTGCTCATTAAACTCATGGCCCTCCCAGGACTGTGTCTGGTGTCTTTGAGCAGCTTGGGAACAGGCAAGCCTTCCTCTGGGAGACCACGCACCAGGGCACATGGATTTGTGCACAAACCATGAACAGGTTTGCCAGAATTTCCTCACTTACACTGAACTTGTTTCCACCTCAGGGCCCTTACTGTATTTACTTATGTTGCTGCATCGGGTCTTAGCGGTCACACGTGGGCTCTCTAGTTATGGCATGTGGATTTAGCTGCTCCAGAGCATGTGGGATCTAAGTTCCTCAACCAGGAATCGAACCTGTGGCCCCTGCATTGCAAAGTGGATTCTTAGCTACTGGACCACCAGGGAAGACCCAGCTCAGACCCCTTAAACTGGCTGTTTCTTCTCCATGGATGCCCCTTCTCCCTGTAGATTCCCGCAGAAGTCTCCTTCTCATCCTTCAAATTGTTCCTTAAATGACAGTTCTTATGAGAAGGCACTATCTCCTACTCCATCTGAAATCCTTGACCCTGTCATTATTCTCTGTACTATGTACTTTAATTTTTTCATAACCTTTATCAGTCTTCAATATTATATTTGCATTACTTATTTTTAGACTTGATAATTATCTCTTTTTCTCCTCTTGAATGTGAGTTCAAATTTTTTTTTTCTTGTGTTTACTACCTCATCCCCAGGCACAAAGTAGGTGCTCAACATATTTTTGTTTTGTTTTGTGTTATTTTTCAAGTGGACTATTTTTAAATCTTTATTGAATTTTGTTACAATATTACTTCTGGCATTTTTTTTTTTTTAATGTTTCAGTGTTTTGGCTGTGAGGCATATGGGATCTTAGCTCTCCCACCAGGGATGGAACCCATACCCCCTTACTTTGGAAGGTGAAGTCTTAACCACTGGACCTCCAGGGAAGTCCCAACACATACTATTGAATGAACCTATGAATAATTGAGTTTATGAATGAACTAGTCTTCTTAGATTCCAGAGGGTTTTTCTCTTTACTCTCTTTTAGTAATGAAGCTTGTTGATTTGGGTGGTTCTAAGAAATTAGATTAGTATAATTCAGCCTTAGTTTAACACTCTTTAAATGTCAAGTCCCTCTTTTTCTCTCAGCACTGAGTCATTCTTACTCTTTTTTTGTCTCGTTTTACAGAGAAGTACAGTGTAAGAAGAAGTACACTCCCACAAATTCTTTCTTGAAAGAATCTATTTCTTTAACAATAGATTCAGAGGTCAACATGCTGTTTTTGCTTTATATTTGCTTTGAAAAAAAACTCAAAGAAACCTCACACCTTGTCTTTATTAAGTTACTAGTTGTTAATATTTGGTTCCTATTTCTCTGCTGACCAAGATGCTCTGAAGCCAGAACTGTGCTTTTTCATGTTCATGGAGGTCTCAGCAAATGGTGTCATGCTAATTATGTTGTCTATTCAAAGCCCAATATAATGATGGATTGTGGGCTAAGGGTACTAGTGGAAAACTACTAGAAGGGCTTCTTACCTGTTATGACATTTTTATTTAGCTCAGTCTTTATTTTCCAATCTAGTTGTTTTAGAGTAACTTCGTTTAAAGGGTTATTATTCATAGTAAGAACATTTTTTTTTCCTGTGGCAGAGAGAAGAATGTAAGATTACAGTTGATGCAAGGGCAAGTTTAGAAGCAATTCAAGCCAGACTTTGGCTTCTGTGCAGAGCCAAATCCATCAAACCGAGGAGATGAGACAGAAAAGTACACCCTTTAATTAGCTCCTACCCGCAGAGTGGTTTTTGACAGGGAAGGAAATACTTGGGTTCTCCATACAAGTGTCTTCTTGTCTCTTAGGGACTTCCTGTAACCTTGAGGGAGGTTCTATTTGTTTGCAGATTAGGGTTTTTTTTGTTTTAAGTCTCTCTCTCTACACACACACACACACACACACACACACACACACACATATCAAATTTACTTAGCCATTCACAAAGTTGATCTGTAAAGTTCTCAAAGGGCAAAAATAGTCACAGTTTATACAGAGCCTAGAGTAGTTTCTGCTACATAATAGCGCTTTTGAATCAATCAATCAATGAGCAAATAAGGTAAATCAGTGAATTCGTTCTTCATATCTGATTATTTATAATGAGGAATTAACATAGAAATAACGTGTATGTAGTTAATTTGGCCACATCCCAGCCTCTTGTCTCAGTCTGGGGGAACTTCAGAACTCTTTGCAGAATCAGTTGAAGGCTCCGTTGTGACTACACACATTTCTTCTGTCGAGCCCCACTCCATCCAATCTCTTCCTTCCAGGTGCGGTTCCCATATGTACCTCCCAATAAACCTCCTGTTTGCAAATCTCTGCTACTGACTCTGTCTCCAGGAAACCCAACCTGAAATCCTAACATAGAGAAAAAATGTCATAGTTGGTCATCAGTGGATGTTCATTTCTTTTCCTTTTTTCTTCACAGTCTGTGCCACCATTTAATTGTTTTGTTGCCACAAAATTAATGATAAGCACATTCTTATAGTATGAATGCAAACTGCAAATGCCCCCATGTGTCCTTTCTGTAGTATCCAGAGGGATAATACAGGTAAAGGCCAAAATGTTGAAATACCAGCCCATCTCATGTGGACTCTGCAAATGAAATCTCAAAGTTCAACTTCGGTAAGGTTTGCTCCCAGTAAGTTTGAGTTCCTCCCTTTATTAAAAGTAAAGAAAAGCCAAAAAATTAGACCAGACTATTTTTATCTATTGAAAAGAATTTTCTTGCTCCCTTTTCTGGGCACAGAACAGCTTTCATTAACAAAGAAACTAGGTTAGTTACCTTCTTCTATAGTAGTTATACAGGTTTTCCTACAAATAATTTGGTTTTCTTTTTACATGCATTCTCAAGCCTGGCTTTAAGGAAAAGCCCCTTGGACCTAAGCTGGAGTCCTATCATCCATTTCTGTCTTCCCGCTTCTGATTGTCCTTTGATATAAGACTCCAGTGTCTCAGGTAAGACTCTAATGCCTCATTTTCCTTTCATGTAATGTGGAGGTAGATACTCTCTCGTAATAGAATATTTTTTTTAATGTGGTATAGAGACAGACTCACTTAAATGCACATTTCATTTTGAAAGGACTCAATGTTAGGAGAAGGGTAAGAGCAGTTGGATCTGCATTTATGCAGCATCTTTCATGTGCTGTTAGTTGCTCAGGCGTGTCTGACTCGGCGGCCCCATGGACTGCAGCTCCTCTGTCCAAGGGATTCTGCAGGCAATAGTACTGGAGTGGGTAGTCATTCCCTTTTCCAGGGGATCTTCCCAACCCAGGGATCCAAACCGAGTCTCCTACATTGGCAGGCGGATTCTGTACCATCTGAGCTACCAGGGTTTCTTTTGTGTAACATTATTGCAGCAATAGTCAACAAATACATGTTTCTAGTACATGAAAGAAACATGTATGGAGCCATCTTTCCTGTGCTAGAACCATATATTTGTTGACTATTGCTGCAATAATGTTACACAAAAGAAAACCGACCCAAACAAAAGGCATATGAACAATAAGCATTTGTTTTCACAGTTGGTCATGGGATTTGACTACCATTTGGCTGATGGAGGTTGGGCTTGGCAGAGTGATTCTGCTTTAAGCTGTTGGACCTTCTGGTCTTAGCTCTGAGAGGTGAATTCAGTTCATGTCTGCTCTTTGTAAGTTTGTTCTGGAGCCTGAGATAAAAGGGCCACGCTTTCTGAAGGAACCCACTCCTAACAGGAAAATACAACCCCTATACTCTAATTCTGTAGTGCCATCTGCTATTCTCTATCATCATCTATAATTACATAACAGTTGCCTATTGACCTGAACTTTTGGGTTACAACAGGTCTTAGTCATTTCTAGATCTTGTAAATTGGCACCTAAGAAATGCTTAATAAATGTTTTTGATGCATAAGTGAATAATATCTGCATAAATCTATACCAATTCATTCTAGAATACAAGCTTGTGCTAAATGATGAATGGTTTAGTTACAATCTGTAATTAGGACAAGCTTGACCTGTTTGGGCACTTGCTGAGTCCTTTGAAGTTGACATTATGGAACACAAGTGACAGATGACCTTTTCATGTCAGTGTTAGTACCTGACACTGGGTGGAATGGACAGTTGATCTGACCCCGTATGTTTTGTATTCATTCTTGAGAACACTAGTGAGTAATTGAGAGATTTCAGCAAATGTTCACACACAGTTCTGAGTTCTTAAAAATATTGCTGTTGGAATTATTTGGAGAAAATTATTTATTATCTATAAAGTATTAAACAAGAACTATTCCAATAACTCAGACTTCCCTGGTGGTTCAGTGGTAAAGAATCTGCCTGGCAATGCAGGAGTCACAGGAGATGCAAATTTGATCCCTAATGATCAGGATCATTATGTCCTGAGTCAAAGGATCAGAGAAGAAATTTCAACTAATTCCCAATATTATCTTTGCTTAGGTTAAACCTGAACACACAAATCATCTCAATGACTACTGAAGATCACTGGCAAATGAGCAGTGGGAGAAGATGGGTTTATAGGTTTTTAGCTCTCACTGGATGGGTTTCCCTGGTGTCTCAGTGGTAAAGTATCTGCCTGCCAATGAAGGAGATTCAGGTTCAATCCCCGAGTCAGGAAGATTCCCCTGGAGAAGGATATGGCAACCCACTCCAGTATTCTTGCCTGGGAAATCCCAGGAACAGAGGAGCCTGGTGGGCTACAGTCCATGGGGCTGCAAAAGGGTCAGACACAACTAAGTGACTAAATAACAGCAACGAATTCCAGTAACTCACTTATTACCTCCTGAAGAGCAATTCAAAAATAATTCCATCAAGGCAAATAGAAGGCATTCATAGAGAGTATTCACATCAGAGTTCCAAGAGTCAGCTTTCCGAAGCTCAGCTTCAATGGGAGGTGTTTAGTAATGGACACAGGAGCTGTGAAGACTCAGGTTTGACTCCCTCCTTCAACTTTTAGCAGTGAATGATGCTGGGTATGTCATTAACTTCTTTAAGTCTCAATTTTCTCCTTTTCCAAAGGGATATAAGCAAATCTACATGTAGCTTAATAGTGAAGATTAGACGGGACAAGGTGTGTGTAGTAGCTGGTGATCAGTTCTGTTTTTTTTTTTTTTTTTTGATGCCAAGCCCTTTTTACATTTTGAAAGTAGCTTTTTTTGTGATATTCATGGACCTTCCAGTCATTTCATTTAACTTTTGTTTTTCCATTATCTTGGTTTGCTATGCATGTGTGCTAAGTCACTTCAATCGAGTCTGATTCTTTGAAACCCTAGGGACTGTAGCCCACCAGGCTCCTCTGTCCATGGGAATCTCCAGGCAAGAATACTGGAGTGGGTTGCCATGCCCTCCTCCAGGGAATATTCCCAACGCAGGGATTGAATCCATGTCTCCTGCACTGAAGGCGGGTTCTTTCCCACTAGTGCTACCTGAGAAGCCCTGGTTTGCTATAGAAGGATAAAATTATTTTAATATTTATTTTTCTAAAATCTATTATCAGTATGATGTGGGTGAAGTGAAGTGAAGACCCTCAGTCGTGTCCGACTCTTTGCGACCTCATGGACTGTAGTCCACCAGGCTCCTCGGTCCGTGGGACTTTCCAGGCAAGAATACTGGAGTGGGCTGCCATTTCCTTCTCCAGGGGATCTTCCCGACCCAGAATGTGTAAATGCCATTAAATTGTTTATTAGGTAATCTGCATTCTGATTCATTTATGAGCAATTTCTGTTGCTCATTTAGCTGTTCTGAGCCTCAGTTTCCTCATTTGAAACTATTTTTTTAGAGTTTATTGAAGATGTAAGAGTCTATGAAAGCTTCATCTCCCTGTCTATCTACTTATCACTATCTGTTTTCTTATTTACACATGCATCCATCCATAAGTCCATAAAAAACACTTTTCATGAAAGAAAAAGAAAAAGATTGCTGTTATTGTTGTTTTTGTCTGACTCTCTGTGACCCATAGATTGTAGACCACCAGGCTCTTCTGTCCATGGGATTTCCCAGGCAAGAATACTGAAGTGGGTTGCCATTTTCTTCTCCAGAAGATCTTCCCCACCCAGGGGTCGAACCCATGTCTCCTGCCTTGGCAGGCAGATTCTTTACCACTAAGCCACCAGGGACACCTATGAAAAAGAATGTGTGTATGTATCACTGAGTTACTTTGCTGTGTAGCAGAAGTTAACACGTGATAAATCAAATATACATGAGTGAAATTAAACAAAACAAAGCACTCTTCATCCCATTCACAAAATGACATTTTTGTAATAAACGAATATTCATATTAACTTGAGGATACAGGTAAACAACTAAAATGAACCAAAACTTGCTGAAACTGATGCAGTGAGGATAAATATTATTATTGTGGATGAGAAATATCTACACAGTATTATATAGTAAAGTTTATCATTTAACCAAATAGAATTGAATTGGTGGCAAAAGCATACAAAACATGCATTGAGCTAACCCAAAACATGGACATTCAAGTTAAGTGAGCATGCATAGCATTACTAGTACTTAGTCACAGGTCGGATTCTTCGCAGCCTGGGTTGTCACCCACCAGGCTCCTCCGTCTATGGGGATTCTCCAGGCAAGAACACTGGAGTGGGTTGCCTTGCCCATACTAGGGGGTTATGATTAATATCTATACCTTGATCAGTCAGAAAAGGAATATTTTAAATAACAAGCTCTTCTAACATATTCAAATATGATTTACTTTTATGAAAATCTAATTTATAGAGAATATTATTTTTGAGAACACATATACACCATGTAACAAGCCAAGAAGGTTTTTTTTCTTTCTTTTTTTTTTTTGCTGTTTCCACTAAATACGAGCTTCTATTTGGTTTTAAACTTTAATATTAGGTCTTAGTTAATCCTTTTCTGAATTCAGCCTCTAAGAAGACAGATGTTTTCCCCAGTTCCCTCTTCCATATCCACCATTCCTGCCACTGTCTTACTCTAAACCCTTAGGAATTCTGTCTCTCGGTGGTTATAACAGCCTCTTAGCTGATCTCCCTGCATTCAGAGTCATCCTTTTTCAATTCATTTCATTGGCCAATCAAGTGATCTTTAAATATATAAAGCTGATTCCTAAAATCCACCTGATGATTTTGCATTTCTCTTAGGCTAAAGAACACACCCCTTAGCAGAACACACATCACAATCCCACCACCTACCCCAAGATGGTGGTGAACTGTTCTTCATGCTCTTCCCTGAGGTTTCTTATGCCTCTATGCCCGTTCCATAGATCTTTGCCCGGGAGGAAACAGCTTTTTCCAATCAACACATCTGAATCCATTTAAATCTCTGATCAAATACCTCCTCCTTCAGGAAGCCACCTCTGACCTCAACATGCATCTACTCTCCCCTCAACAAGTGTACTATAATACTTCTCTTTCTTGCTTGAAAGGTAATCTTGCTTACTTTTCTTGGTGCCTAACCCACTATGTTGTTGTTTAGTCTCTAAGTCGTGTACCAGTCTTTTGCGACCCCATGGACTGTAGCCCTCTGGACTCCTCTGTACATGGGATTTCCCAGGCAAGGATACTGGAATGGTTTGCTGTTTCCTTCTTCAGGGGATCTTCCTGACCCAGGGATGGAACCTGCAACTCCTTCATTAGCAAGTGAATTCTTTACCATTGAGCCACCAGGGAAGCCCTAACCCATTATAATTATCTGGGAAAAAAAATTGTTTTCATTTCCCCCAGTACCCTGTGACCAGTTGAGTGAAAAGATCCATGAGTCTAACATAGTGCCTGGCGTGTGTTAGGATTTAGTAAACATTTGTAAAATGAGCAAAGTGAACGAACTTTAATTTAAAGCAGCTGCAAATTGGTGGTCACACCCCAAATTTCAAACGAGGAAGAAAATTACCATACAAGATGATTTGTCTGAGTGCTTTGTTTCCTTGTCATAGTATGTCAGGGATCAAAGGATAGCGTTTTTTCCTCTTCAAGTGGAGAATAGCTTTGTTTTCACTGCCTTTTCGTCCCTCCTATTAAAGGGAGCTTTCATCATAGACTTTAATATGACTTGATTGTCTCTGTATTCATATCCCTTGATACCCTGCTTTTCACTGTAAGTCAGCAAGATCAAAATCTTCTCCTAATTATCTTCACTACCTGCTGAAGTATCTGCTGCTGGGAATGTGTCAGTTGCTCCAACAATTATGCTGGTGGTAACGGCACATGTTCCCATGAGGCAGGGCGGTGATGCCTGGACTTCAAAGGACCTACGCCAAGTGGTGATGTATATTGTACTTCAATTAAAGTATAATTAAGGTGGCATGCTATATTCAGACTTCTGCTTGTGTCAAAGATAATCCATTTCAGTAGTTCATACTGCCATCTTTATGGCAGCTACAGAGTTACACAGTGGATGGCAGAGCACTGCTCTCTAACTCCTCCAGTGCCCAGGCATGGGAAGATGACCCTGGA
The DNA here is from genome assembly GCF_963930625.1 of Muntiacus reevesi. Taxonomy (NCBI): domain Eukaryota; kingdom Metazoa; phylum Chordata; class Mammalia; order Artiodactyla; family Cervidae; genus Muntiacus; species Muntiacus reevesi. Next base: position 66,245,959 of record NC_089260.1, read on the forward strand.
TAGTCAGTGGGATCAGGTTTATTTCAGCATCCAGATAACGAGCTGAAGCTTTGAGCCATACCTGAAGGTAGTCTGATATACAATATTTCACCAGCTCCTGGTGGCAGATGTTATTATTCTCATTTTTTCAGACGGGTTACCTAAAGCTCAGAGACGTGCTATACCATGTCCAAAGTCATGAGATCTGTCATTCATTAAGTCCATAACCTTGAGAAAGTTTCATAACCTCTGAGAATCAGTAGTTTCAGTTGAAAAGAAATCTATGGCTTTGTTACTGGTTTGCAGGTAATTTGCTATGAAACATGCATATGCCTGGGCTTCCCAGGTGGCGCAGGTGGGAAAGAACCTGCTTGCCAATGCAAGAGATATAAGACACATGGGTTCCATCCCTGGGTCAGGTAGATCCCCTGGATGAGGAAAAGGCCACTCACTCCAGCATTCTTGCCTGGAGAATCCCATGGACAGAGGAGCCTGGTGGGCTATAGTCCATGGGGTCACAGAGTCAGACACAACTGAAGTGACTTAGTGTGCATGCATGCATATACACAGCTGTTTGTGTATATATTTTCATCTGTCTGTCCTCCATCCATCTCACTGTTGTTTAGTCACCCCATTGTATCTGACTCACCATCATCTATCTCAAGTAGTGACCAATGGAATAGATACTCCTTAACTTTTAAAAAATCATTGCCTTTTTGTTTGTTTTCAAAGACCTCAGAAGCAGGTGAATCATCCAGTCTCCCAGTTTTCTCATGCCTAGTGGTACACAGAATGTCATGAACTCTCTATCACTCTATCAAGGAGCAAGTGGAAAAACACTAATATTTGGTCAGTCTCTAAGTTGACTGAAAAAATCTATGTAAAGACTCAATTCTTCTCATACAAGTCATAGTTGAGACAGTAACCCAGAGGACTATAGATTTGGGGGAGGGTGTTTAGATGAGGTCCTTGGCACTATTTGGGCAGCAGATTTTCTGGTCTCCCACTGGTTGCTTGGTGAAAGACACCGAGGTGGTTTGTTGCAGTTAAGAACATAGAATCAGGAGTTAGAAAAGTGGAGATATACTTTTAGGCTCTGTGGGCTAAGAGTTGTATAAATATAGCTCTTGCTCTTGCTCTTTAGTTGCTAAGTCACCTCTCTGACTCTTTGCAACCACATGGATTGTAGCCCACCAGGCTCCTCTGTCCCTGGGATTTCCCAGGCAAGTATACTGGAGTGGGTTACCATTTCCTCCTCCAGGGAATCTTCCCGACCCAGGGATCGAACCCACATCCACTGCTTGGTAGGTGAATTCTTTACCACTGAGCCAAGTAAGCAAGCTACAAAACTTATCTAAGTCTCAGTTTTGTCATCTATAAAAAGAGATTGAAAACAGCACTTGCCTCACAGGGCTGTTGAAAAGTTTAAATAAGATAATGCATATTAAACTCTTGGCATTATGTTTGCCAGATTCTCAGAATACAATAGATAAACATTATTTTTACTCTTAAATACTTGTGTGTAACTACCAAGAACGTTCTCTTACATAACCACAGTAATTGATGTTATGTCATTTAACACTGATATCACGTTACTATCTATGCCCTATATTCAAGTGTTATCAACTGGCCCAGTAATGTTCTTTTTTTAAAGAAAAACTTTTTGTTTTATATTGGGATCTAGCTGATTGATGTATATGTATAGCTGAGTCCCTTTGCTGTTCACTTGAAACCATTACTATTATTACTATTACTACTTCTACTGCTCTTCCTCTGTCTCCTTGTAATCTCATTTCTTGTCACACACACACACTCTAGTCCAACCTCAAAATCACCTTAGATTTTAAAATATTCTTGAAGATACAATCACTATCACACAGTGATACAAGTGAGAGAAAATACAGACTTAAGCAAATTACCTCTGGAATGCATTTCAACCTGTATCTTTGCATTTCAATCAGATTCACATCTCAAAGGCCTGAGCCTTGTCTGACAATTCTCCTGGCAATAGTACAATGGTAGCAGAGTCCCTGAGCCATCTTAAAAGCCAGGTTTTCTAGTTCTCATAATTCATTGGATTTCAGAGTGTGCCGAACATTATCAGTGAGCTGTATCAAACCTTCAGAACCATCCAGTCATGGGTTGGATGGGACAGTGCTCCGAATATGGCTCTATCATTTCCTGTCTCAGAGCTAATCAGTGATACCAGAGTGGTTCCTGTTGCAGGGTTCCGGTGTAACAGAGTAGAATCCTGCCCATGTTTCAACTTGCAAGATAAGATTTAGTGGGGTATAAACTTGCTTAAATCTTGACATACAGGTTTAAACACAGGGGGCAGAAGACCAATTAAGAAAGATAAAAGGGGAAACAAGGAGGAAGTGAGAGAGGAGAAAGAGCATGAGATGGTCGTCGTGCAAATACTTGGTATTGCAAGACTATTTTCTAAATATTTGCTATCTGCTAAGAACTTTTGTTTTCTCCTGATAGCTACTATACCCTTTCAGCAAAGGATATTTTTTTTAAAAAATTCCAAACACTCAATGAATTCTCATAAATGGTATTAAAATAGAGAGAAAAAGATTCTCACTTTTTAAAGAATTATAGTAGGCAGTTAGAAATTTGAATGGTTGGCAATTTTTCAAATATCCAAATTTACAGTAAAACACCCAGTTTTCTGGAAATAAGTGATTCTGTGGGGCCAAAACTAGCTAATAGCTTTGTATTCATTTATTTTTTTCAAATGCTAAAGTTATGTTTTATTATTAGATGTACTTTCCCCTCTAATATATCTTGCACAGTTCCTGGCCTTGTGAAACTATGAAGTAGACTCCATCGAGTAAATTGAATCTTGTCTTCATGTACAAACGTGCTTGTTAACACCATCAATTACACCATATACTGACTTCAGGGTCAGCCTGGGTAGTTAATTGCCCTATACTGGCTGGCCTCAGGCTGCTGTATGTTAGGAATTCTTATGTTTGTTTTTTATGCATTTCTTTCCCCTTTCTCTCTGTAGTTACACATTGTTTTGGAAATTGCATCTGCCCCGAAAAGAGCATTCTACTATATTCTGTCTGCTGTGTCAAAGAAAGAGTTTAAAAAAAAAATCATCAAATCTTTCTTTACTTTCAAAAAATGAAGTAAATGTCTACTCCATGCCACATATGTGCTAAGGGTTGAGGCTACAGACATGCTAAACCCAAATAGCTCATAGATTAGTGAAGATAACAGGCATTTATAAACTTAACCATATGGCAAGAAAAGCAAAGTATTCTGACAGGGATCCTAAACTCAGATGCCAGCAGACGCTGACCAGATAAGATGAATTAGGCATATCGGAAAATTGGAGGGAACAATCCAATGGGAGAGTCTATAGCCATTTTAGCTGATACTTAGCTCTAATCCATTTTTGTCACACCAAAATGCAGAACAAGAGGTGGAGAAAGGGGTGGTGCTAAGTACAGACTTAGCACCATCTGACATACAATATAACTTATTCATTTGTGTGTCTGTTTCTTTTCTCCTTCCTCCAGGGTGAGAACTTGAGACACTCAACACATATGTATTGACTACATCTTAAAAATCTCAAAGAAAGATAATAGCACTTCATATATAATATGGATGTAAAAATGTATTTTATGCTGAGTGTGTGTTAGACCTTGCTTCCTTCCCTCCTTTTTCTCTTTATTATTTTACAAATGAGTATCAAGACAATGAATATCAGTGCCTATTATGCACCAGACCCTGTTTTAGGTGCAGAGAGTATAGCAGGTGTCTAGTAGGAGTATAAATCCCTCTTCTTATGATGTTTACATTCTAGTTGGAAGATGTGGACAATAAACAAATAAGTACATTTATAATGAGTATATACTTATACAATGAGTTTATAATTGTTCAATATACATTTATGTATATGCTTATTTGTTTACTGTCTTCATCATCCCAACTAGAATAAAAGCATTCTGTACACACACACACACACACACACACACACACACACACACACACACACACATATACACACATGTGTGTATGTGAGGATATACACAAATACGTATAGCCTCACAAAGCATAGATATATGAATATATATACATATATGTAAGGACTTGTATATATGAAGGGGCTTCCCAGGTAGCTCTGTGATAAAGAATCTTCCTGCCAAGCAGGAGACACAAGTTCGATTCCTGGGCCAGGAAGATCTCCTGCAGAAGAAAATGGCAACCCACTCCAGTATTCTTGACTGAGAAGTCCCGTGGACAGATAAATCTGGTAGACTACAGTCCATGGGGTCACAAAGAGTCATATACAAATGAGCAACTGAGCACACACACATGCATACACAGATATACAGAATAGTAATTGCTCTGGTTAAAAGTAGAGAAAGATAGAATACACCAGGACAGCTGTGGGAGATTTTATTCTTTTTCTTTTTTTTTCCATTTTCTTTTTTTTTTTTTTAATATTATTTTATTAGTTGGAGGCCAATCACTTCACAACATTTCAGTGGGTTTTGTCGTACATTGACATGAATCAGCCATATAGTTACACGTATTCCCCATCCCGATCCCCCCTCCCACCTCCCTCTCCACCCGACTCCTCTGGGTCTTCCCAGTGCACCAGGCCCGAGCACTTGACTCATGCATCCCACCTGGGCTGGTGGTCTATTTCACCATAGATAATATACATGCTGTTCTTTCAAAACTTCCCACCCTCACGTTCTCCCCCAGAGTTCAAAAGTCTGTTCTGTACTTCTGTGTCTCTTTTTCTATTTTGCATATAGGGTTATCGCTACCATCTATCTAAATTCCGTATATATGTGTTAGTATACTGTAATGTTCTTTATCTTTCTGGCTTACTTCACTCTGTATAATGGGCTCCAGTTTCATCCATCTCATTAGAACTGAAAAAGCCCAGGACCAGATGGCTTCACAGCTGAATTCTACCAAAAATTTAGAGAAGAGCTAACACCTATCTTACTCAAACTCTTCCAGAAAATTGCAGAAGAAGGTAAACTTCCAAACTCATTCTATGAGGCCACCATCACCCTAATTCCAAAACCAGACAAAGATGCCACAAAAAAAGAAAACTACAGGCCAATATCACTGATGAACATAGATGCAAAAATCCTTAACAAAATTCTAGCAAACAGAATCCAACAACATACTAAAAAAATCATACACCATGACCAAGTGGGCTTTATCCCAGGAATGCAAGGATTCTTTAATATCTGCAAATCAATCAACGTAATACACCACATTAACAAATTGGAAGATAAAAACCATATGATTATCTCAATAGATGCAGAGAAAGCCTTTGACAAAATTCAACACTCATTTATGATTAAAACTCTCCAGAAAGCAGGAATAGAAGGAACATACCTCAACATAATAAAAGCTATATATGACAAACCCACAGCAAGCATCACCCTCAATGGTGAAAAATTGAAAGCATTTCCTCTGAAATCAGGAATAAGACAAGGATGCCCACTCTCACCACTACTATTCAACATAGTGTTGGAAGTTTTGGCCACAGAAATCAGAGCAGAAAAAGATATAAAAGGAATCCAGATAGGAAAAGAAGAAGTGAAACTCTCGCTGTTTGCAGATGACATGATCCTCTACATAGAAAACCCTAAAGACTCTTCCAGAAAATTACTAGAGCTAATTAATGAATATAGTAAAGTTGCAGGATATAAAATTAACACACAGAAATCCCTTGCATTCCTATACACTAACAATGAAAAAACAGAAAGAGAAATTAAGGAAACAATACCATTCACCATTGCAACAAAAAGAATAAAATACTTAGGAGTATATCTACCTAAAGAAACAAAAGACCTATACATAGAAAACTATAAAACACTGATGAAAGAAATCAAAGAGGACACATACAGATGGAGAAACATACCGTGTTCATGGATTGGAAGAATCAATATTGTCAAAATGGCTATTCTACCCAAAGCAATCTATAGATTCAATGCAATCCCTATCAAGCTACCAATGGTATTTTTCACAGAACTAGAACAAATAATTTCACAATTTGTATGGAAATACAAAAAACCTCGAATAGCCAAAGTAATCTTGAGAAAGAAGAATGGAACTGGAGGAATCAACCTGCCTGACTTCAGACTCTACTACAAAGCCACAGTCATCAAGACAGTATGGTACTGGCACAAAGACAGAAATATAGATCAATGGAACAGAATAGAAAGCCCAGAGATAAATCCACGAACCTATGGACACCTCATCTTTGACAAAGGAGGCAAGGATATACAATGGAAAAAAGACAATCTCTTTAACAAGTGGTGCTGGGAAAACTGGTCAACCACTTGTAAAAGAATGAAACTAGAACACTTCCTAACACCATACACAAAAATAAACTCAAAATGGATTAAAGATCTAAATGTAAGACCAGAAACTATAAAACTCCTAGAGGAGAACATAGGCAAAACACTCTCCGACATAAATCACAGCAAGATCTTCTATGACCCACCTCCCAGAATATTGGAAATAAAAGCAAAAATAAACAAATGGGACCTAATGAAAATTAAAAGCTTTTGCACAACAAAGGAAACTATAAGTAAGGTGAAAAGACAGCCCTCAGATTGGGAGAAAATAATAACAAATGAGGAAACAGACAAAGGATTAATCTCAAAAATATACAAGCAACTCCTGAAGCTCAATTCCAGAAAAATAAACGACCCAATCAAAAAATGGGTCAAAGAACTAAACAGACATTTCTCCAAAGAAGACATACAGATGGCTAACAAACACGTGAAAAGATGCTCAACATCACTCATCATCAGAGAAATGCAAATCAAAACCACAATGAGGTACCATTACACGCCAGTCAGGATGGCTGCTATCCAAAAGTCTACAAGCAATAAATGCTGGAGAGGGTGTGGAGAAAAGGGAACCCTCTTACACTGTTGGTGGGAATGCAAACTAGTACAGCCACTATGGAAAACAGTGTGGAGATTTCTTAAAAAACTGGAAATAGAACTGCCATATGACCCAGCAATCCCACTTCTGGGCATACACACTGAGGAATCCAGATCTGAAAGAGACACGTGCACCCCAATGTTCATCGCAGCACTGTTTTTTTTTTTTAATTTTTATTTTTCAGTGGGTTTTGTCATACATTGATATGAATCAGCCATAGAGTTACACGAATTCCCCATCCCGATCCCCCATCCCACCTCCCTCTCCACCCGATTCCTCTGGATCTTCCCAGCCCAACAGGCCCGAGCACTTGACTCATGCCTCCCACCTGGGCTGGTGGTCTGTTTCACCACAGATAATATACATGCTGTTCTTTCGAAACATCCCACCCTCACCTTCTCCCACAGAGTTCAAAAGTCTGTTCTGTACTTCTGCATCTCTTCTTCTGCCCTGCATATAGGGCCATCGTTACCATCTTTCTAAATTCCGTATATATGTGTTAGTATACTGTAATGTTCTTTATCTTTCTGGCTCACCTCACTCTGTATAATGGGCTCCAGTTTCATCCATCTCATTAGAACTGATTCAAATGAATTCTTTTTAACGGCTGAGTAATATTCCATGGTGTATATGTACCACAGCTTCCTTATCCATTCATCTGCTGATGGGCATCTAGGTTGCTTCCATGTCCTGGCTATTATAAACAGTGCTGCGATGAACATTGGGGTGCACGTGTCTCTTTCAGATCTGGATTTCTCAGTGTGTATGCCCAGGAGTGGTATTGCTGGGTCATATGGCAGTTCTATTTCCAGTTTTTTAAGAAATCTCCACACTGTTTTCCATAATGGCTGTACTAGTTTGCATTCCCACCAACAGTGTAAGAGGGTTCCCTTTTCTCCACACCCTCTCCAGCATTTATTGCTTGTAGACTTTTGGATAGCAGCCATCCTGACTGGCGTGTAATGGTACCTCATTGTGGTTTTGATTTGCATTTCTCTGATAATGAGTGATGTGGAGCATCTTTTTTTTTTCTTAAAGACAGAAAGTCAGAGAGAGTCTCAATGAGAATCCACAGTATGAAGGGCATATGTAATTTTAAGGACATCTGATAATAAGATATACCTTTAGCACTTGGAAAGCTGAATACAAAGTTATTAGCTATGTTTGGCCCCACAGAATCACTTTTGAAGTGAGATGATTTAAAAATAGTGTGTATTTCTCATAAGCCATTTCAGTGGCCCAGAATACAGATATGGAATTGGAGGAGTATGGTTTAATGAAGTTTTAGGGTTTCACTAGGTGAGTATGAGAAGAGAAAGGTAAAGGATTTGAGATGTACATGAGAGTATGATCTCAATGATAGACCTTGGAATCTAAGCTTACTGTTTCCTTACACTGAATCTGGGGAGATGGGCAGATAAACAGATATGTTTCTTGCTTTAAAAGAAAGAACCTATAGTCCAGTGAAATTTCCCAAATTTCAGTCAGTCAAATGTCCCCTTGTGTTTTTTTATATCTTTGTGCTCCCTACATTACTTAATGTTTTCTTTAATTATATATACTTTTATAACTTAATGAACTTTCTTTGAAAAGCAATATTTGTGTCTCAGTGGAAAACTCAGTTTCGTTTGCCATAAATAGAAGGTAATTGTTAAACCAAATGCAATGAAAACAGTCACATGATTGAATTTTCAAACCAATAACTTTGTATGCTGAAGTCTCCAAGCATACATTTGCTTGTCTCTTTGATAAATGATGGAGATTACAAAGTATAAGATTTGCTATAGGCATACTAGCACTAATTTCTTCTTAGGGTCATCAGAAGTATTGAAGATAATGAAAAGGGGAATCCTCCCACTCATCCTTTATATAGTGCATTGTGAAGCACAACGCAAAGGCAATTGTCATCCTCTAATAATGCACACTCTATGTTTAATGAAACACATATCCAGTCAGAAGACAGTCATGCCAACAAGCTAGTACAATATGTAGGTCAAGGGGTGAGTGACAGACCTGGCTAGGGCAATTAAATTAGTTTGTCATATATTAAAAATTAAAGTTTTGAAACCAATAGGTGGCTTTAGTATGAGTGCTCACAGACTTATGTCATAGTTGAGTTAGAAGCTAAAGTTGCAAGAGGCAAGCTCTATAAAACTGAACTTTCAAAAAGCTAAGATCATAGCATCTGGTCCCATCACTTCACTGGTCGCATGGGTGCGCCAATACTTGGGCCACCTGATGGGAAAATCCGACTCATTTGAAAAGACCCTGATGCTGGGAAAGACTGAGGGTAAGAGAAGGGGGCAGCAGAGGATCAGCTGGTTAGATAAGCATCACTGACTCAATGGACATGAATCTGAGCAAACTCTGGGAGATAGTGAAGGACAGGAGAGCCAGCATGCTGCAGTCCATGGGGTCACGATAATCTGACACGATTTAGCGACTGAACAACAGAAAGCTCTATAGCAAGTGAGTTATAGGATGATGGACTATTCAGTCTGTTTGGCTACAGATAGTCATGGAAGGCTCCACCACCAAGTTGGGTTTAGTATCTCTCTTACACTAAGGTTTGTTTGGGGCATCTACTTTATCTATTCGATTTATTATGATTTTCAATCCTAAAGAAGAGGTAGTGAGATCAGCTAAGAATGAGTAATCCAAGTTGGAACCCGTAATGTCTAAACTAAGTCAAGATAAGTTGAAATTAAAGGATATTTGACTCTAGAATCTATAGAGATTAGTGATAGATGAATTGGGAACAGTACTTTAAAGAGGGAAGATACTAAGATGACAGGGTGGTTCTGAGACATTTAGGAGTAGATAGAATGTACAGCATGGTTTAAGAAACTGTTATGTTATCCAACTCTGTAAACTGTTTTAACTGGAAAAAGGCTTTCCTGGCTAGTTTCTACCTTTTCCTTTATTCCAGGCAGGCGGAGTTACCGAATATTTAAGTTCCTTATTTATGAGTTAAGTATTAAAATATAAATGAAATTGCTTTTTATAAGAAGGTTCGATTTGCAATAAAGAACTAGTTTGAAATTTGGCATGAGAAGGTCCCACTTGGTTGTAAGCCCCATGAAGGCAGGAATAATGTCTATTGCTAAATAAGTAGTGGAAAAAAGTCCCAAATCTTGCTATGTTGTATTTTTACTCTTTGAATCCTGTCACACAACTGTATTTGTGTATTCCATTAGAAAATATTTATTGAGAACTACTTTCTACCAGGCATCCTTCTAGGCCCTGGAATATACTTAACAATCAAACTGAAATACTCTTTTCATAGATCTAGAAAATGATAGCTTAATCAAATAACCACATAAATACATGTAAAATTGCAACTGTCATTGCATGTTACTAAAAGAGCTCTGAGCTGTTGTGAGAACATGAATGCATTCATTCATTCATTCAACAATTAATTCCTGAGTCCTTTTTTCAATCGCATCTTAAGGATGGAGGCAGAATGATCTATGAAGAGGAAGTTACCTAAATTGGAACCCAGAATATCTAAACTAAGTGAGCAAAAGTCAGGATGGAGAGGAAGAGTTGGGATTAAAAATAAATGTAAAATTGCAACTGTAATTGCTTGCTACTCAGAGGGCTCTGAGCCATCAGGGGAACATGAATGCATTCATTTAATTATTTTGGTTGATTCCTATGATGTACTGAGAACTCTTTTAGGGATACAGCAGTGAGAAAATCAGGCAAAGCTTTCTGCCATCATGGAGATGACATTCTAAAGGAAAGTGATAAATAATAAACAAGATAATTAACTGGCAATTAATTAATTGGTAAGCAAGAAAAGGGACAAGAGTGTAAAGAAGACCATGGTTTTGGATAATACAGAACTTTTTTTTTTTTTCTCCAGAACAAAAATGGAAATAAAAGAGTTGAAAACTCTCTCTCCTTGGACTGATTTTTAAAAGGTTTTGCAGTGGAAATTCTTATGGGTATAGAAATATCCTATCCCCTAGGCCTGGAAGAGAAGGAATGAGTGTGAAGGGGACTATTAAATAAGGACATAAAAGATAAGAGCTCTTCTGCCTCCTCTGTCTCAAAAATGAGCTGAATGTATAGAACCAAGGTTGGTGTGATGATGAGATGAGATCACCTAAGTGAAAGCTTCTAAACTCCTGCTGAGAGCTCCGGAAATGTTGGTTCCTGAGGGGCTAAGTCTAATTGTTCCTCGTGTTCAGATGAGGTCCTGATATCTCATTCACCTGTGTGTACATTTTTTCCTACATTACTCTACCTAACCTTTAAAATAAATGTCAATCTGTCCCACCCCCTCTGAAAGTGATAAGTAGTATTTGCTTGCAACTAACACATTTGACACTTAGGCTTACTCCTTTTTGTTCACCTCTTAGCTCCGTGGTCCTGAAGAAGCCAGGATGCGATAGAGTCTTGTTTTGTTTGTTCGAGGCGCAGCTTGAGAGGTGTAGAAAAGTAACACCACTGGCATTTGGTGGCAGTTCCAGTGAAGAAGGGAAAACACCCTGGACACATTTCCCTGTTGTGGGTTCCCGAGGTATCCTCAGCAGGGAGGAGAGGATAAGATAGCATATTGCCTTCCTCAATGACCTTGGTAAAATGCATAACCTTCTTAGATCTCAGTTCTCTCATCTATAGCACAAAGTGAGTGCTAACATTCTCTGACCCCTTGGAAGAATTAGGAGGGGGAAATAAGTTAATGTTTGGAAAGGCCTGGGTGACCCTGTGAGCCAAGACATTATCAAAGCACAAAGTAAATTACAGGCAGTGTTTGCGATCCCATTAGCAACTCAAATAGTGCAAGGGGCTCCTCCTGTCAGATCCTTGGAAGTCAAGCTTGTAATACACACTTGGTTGTGTGTGTGTGTGTGTGTGTGTGTGTTTTCAGAATAAAAATGGAAATGAAGGAGTTGAAAACCCCCTCTCCTTGGACTGATTTTTAGAAGGTTTTGCAGTGGAAATTCTTATGTGTACAGAAAGGTCCTGTCTCCTAGGTTCATTCTGTCCCAATCCTTTCATCAAGTCCGAGGAGCTAGGAAATAAGAAAAGATTTGGAGTTTGGACCCTAAATCCAAGGTTTCAAGACTTGTGATGCTTTAGCCAACTTGCTTAGCATCCCTGACACTGTTTCTGGACATGTTAAATGAGAATCACCACCATCATCATCCCTTCTTGGTTATGATGTCTCTTCAATCAAATAGATATGGGTAAGCTAGCTTTCCACAGTCTCTTTTATATAATATGAAGATTACAGATAGTAATAATCCATAGAAGTTTGAAGAAGATTTACAGAGATAGTATTAAGAGTGCTTAACATTGTAAAAGGTCTATAGTCTATATATATATTAGCTATTTAATTATAGACTGTTACCTCTTACTATATTAAGCACTGAATGCTATCTCTGTAAATCCTATTCAAAACTCTATGAATTATTATTATCCCTAATCTTCACATTAAATGAATGAGGCTGTGGAAGGCTAACTTACCCATAGTTACAAAACCCAAAGGCAGGAAGGTTAGACTTTGCTGCAGATCTATATGGTTTCTGGCAGGAAAGCTGAACCTTAGCTTACTCTGTTGTTTTCATCTCTTTATTCACTCAGCTAGGCACAGAATAAGTCAGAGCTCCTTAGTGCTAGGCACCTGAGAAGCAAAATTGCTTTGTTATTTTCAAAACATTATTCAAATGATGGTTTTTGGATCAACAGTCATATTTCCATAGACCAAATGCGCTCATCAGCCCCTTGTGCAAGACAGTAAACAGACATCTAACACCTCTGCCTATTTATCACTGGGAATTTATAATAATAAACCCTTTCTGTTATTCAGTTGCCAAGTCATGTCTGATTCTTTGTGACCCCATGAACTGCCAGGGTCCTCTGTCTTTTACTATCTCCCAGAGTTTGCTCAAATTCATATCTATTGAGTTGGTGACACTATCTAACCATCTTATCCTCTGACACCCCCTTCTCCTTTTGCCTTCAGTCTTTCCCAGCATCAGAGCCTTTTCCAGTGAGTCAGTTCTTTGCATCAGGTGGCCAAAGTATTGAAGTTTCAGTTTCAGCATCAGTCCCTCCAAAGAATATTGATTTCTTTTAGGGTTGACTGGTTTGATCTCTCAGAAGCCTAAGGGACTCTTAAGAATCTTCTCCAACACCACAAAAGAGTGAGGGTTAGTGTGTGGCTGTTTGGAGCCAATACTTGGATATTCCAAAGGTTTATTCAGGCTCTGTTTAACTTTTAGCCTAAGATGTTAAACCAAATTACAACTACCATAATCTTCAATTTATCCCTCAGTATAATTTCACACTAATAAAGGATAGAGATTTGGAGGTTGTAAGATGAGAAAGGAAGTGCAGTAAAAGCCAGTGGAAGTATAAAACATTGAGGCCCCAGAGGCCACTTTTGGCAGTTTCTTCTAGATACAAACCCTCATGTAGCATAGAAGTGTATCTCATACCCTGGGCTATACAACAATGTTTGGAAAATTATTTGGAATGGAGATCTAGAATGCACCCTTTCCCAGTTTCTTAAAAGGAAAGACCAAAGTTGACTTTGTGTTTATGAGAGCTATTGAGACCAGTATTTGCAACCAGTATTTCAAAGTATTGATTAATTACCTTTTTCTCAACTTTAATAGGACAAATTGTTGAATCCTCACTAACCCTTATTAATATTGCCTCTTAAAATTATTATTTTTATTGTGATGGAAAGGGACAAGACAAGTAGAGTTAAGAAGTGAAAGATCTAAACACCCTGGTCATTAGAACTAGTACCTCCTTTGGAAATGATGTTGGTCTTGCAATTTCAAGGCGTCTTCTACAATGTGCCTGGGATAAAGCTGTGCCTTTAAGCTGTGCCTGGGATAAAGAAAGTAGATTCAAACCCATTGAAAATGTTACAGTTTGCTGCAGAAACATCTCAAGTGTGTGAAGTTGGTTATCACAGGATTGAAAGACAAACAGAAAAGTTCTTTTTTTTTTCATTTTAAGGGGGAATAAAATGCCATTTTAAAATGGGCTCTCAAAAGGGAACCCTCTTACACTGTTGGTGGGAATGCAAACTAGTACACTATGGAGAACAGTGTGGAGATTTCTTAAAAAACTGGAAATAGAACTGCCATATGACCCAGCAATACCACTCCTGGGCATACACACTGAGGAATCCAGATCTGAAAGAGACACGTGCACCCCAATGTTCATCGCAGCACTGTTTATAATAGCCAGGACATGGAAGCAGCCTAGATGCCCATCAGCAGACGAATGGATAAGGAAGCTGTGGTACATATACACCATGGAATATTACTCAGCCGTTAAAAAGAATTCATTTGAATCAGTTCTAATGAGATGGATGAAACTGGAGCCCATTATACAGAGTGAAGTAAGCCAGAAAGATAAAGAACATTACAGCATACTAACACATATATATGGAATTTAGAAAGATGGTAACGATAACCCTATATGCAAAACAGAAAAAGAGACACAGAAGTACAGAACAGACTTCTGAACTCTGTGGGAGAAGGTGAGGGTGGGATGTTTTGAAAGAACAGCATGTATATTATCTATGATGAAACAGATCACCAGCCCGGGTGGGATGCATGAGACAAGTGCTCGAGCCTGGTGCACTGGGAAGACCCAGAGGAATCGGGTGGAGAGGGAGATGGGAGGGGGGAACGGGATGGGGATTCGTGTAACTCTATGGCTGATTCATGTCAATGTATGACAAAACCCACTGAAATGTTGTGAAGTAATTAGCCTCCAACTAATAAAAAAAAATTAAAAAAATAAAATAAAATGGGCTCTCAGTCTCCAAACTTAGATCTTTCATGTCCAACTTCCACAAAGTGGTGTTTTTTTGAGCAGTAAGCTCATATAAATTCAGCAATATTCATTCTCTACAAGAGAGAAAATAAAGAGTTCAGGTTATTTCTCCTACCACTCCACTAAATGTAGCAGTGTACTAGAATAATCCTCTAGATTGCTGTATACGATGCAAAGTACAGAAAGAAGGACATGTCCTTTGCTAGGAAAAAAAAAAAAAAAAGAACTACTGATACTGTGTCTATTGTCCTTGAGTGAAAAATATTAATCTTCAAAATGGCCTTTAGCCTTTCTAATCTATTTTCATGGTAATTTTGATTGTACATTAAAGAAAAAAAAATCTTACATACTCACATTAGAACTTCTTCAGAAAGATGTATTCTGACCCTACAAAATTATATTCTAAAGGTCAAGTTGGACCATAACTCTCCATAGTCAATGATTCTGTATTTGTTCATTTCACAAATATTTAATAGGCACCTACCACTCTGGTACAGGTGCTAGAAAAAAAGCAGTAAATAAAGGAAGAGAAATCTGTCTCTTGTTGAACTTTTATCTCAGTTGAGGAAGGCAGAAGATAAACTCACCTTGTACTTAACCAAGGTGAGTCCACATAGTAGGAAGCACTAAGGAGAAAATAAAACAGTGGTGAGAATACAGGTGAATCGATTTCAGATCGAACTAGCAGAGGTGTTGGTTCTGAGAAGGTGATATCTGAACAGAGATTTAATTGATAGTTGGTGGGAAGGAGCCAGCTACATGAATGCCAGGGAAGAGGGGACTAGAGCTATGAATTCTTCTAAAGGCTCTGAGGCAGGAAGAAGCTTGGCATGCTTGAAGAACAGACGGAAGATCAGCAGCATTGGAGATTCAGAAGAATTAGCTATTGGTAAACGCTTTTTCTGCATACAAAACATTACTTGATCTGATACTACCTAATTTTCCAACCTCACCTCTCAACATTGCTCTACTCAGCTCTCTGGTTTTACTGGGCTGCTTGGAGAGTTTGGTGTGCACATACCAGGCTGTTCACATCTCCCTTTATTAGTACATGTTGTTCTCCCTGCCTTAAAGTGCTTCTCAACTTTGTCATTTGGTAAACCTTACTCATCTTTCAAGATCAATCTTCCATCCCATCCCTGTGGAGTCACAGAGAAGGAATGATTAACTGCCTGGATTATACAGGCCTCTATAGATATCAAAGTATTCTGTCACTTCTTTTAGAGCCCATATTCTAATGCAGTACCCATCTCTTCTGCTCAACTTTGACCTGTCATCAAATTCAGTATAACATTTTAGACTGCAGACTCCGGAAAAATATGCACCTTTCCTGTGTCTAGTGCAGAATTAAAGCATGTGTGCTCAATCACTAAGTCATGGCTAATTCTTTGCTACTCCGTGGACTGTAGCCCACTAGGTTTCTCTGTTTATGGGATTCTCCAGGTAAGAATATTGGAGTGGGTTGCCATTTCCTCCTCCAGGGAATCTTTCTGACCCAGGGATCAAGCCCACATCTCCTGCATTGGCAGGCAGATTCTTTACCCAATGAGCCACCTGGGAAGCTGCAGAAATAGAGATTGGCACACAAATGAATCAATCATTTCTCCTTCCTTCTTTCCTTTCAATTCATTTTAACTAATGTGTTTTAAATAATTTTTACTAATTTATTCATTTGATACCTCCTTTTCCCACTTCCCTTGCAGCCATGTTATTATAAAATCACATTGAATCTACCTGACAACACACGCATCATCTATCCACCTTTACAAACCCTCACTGTACATCCTCTTCCTTCAAGAGAGATGACCCTGACAGTCTGGTCTCCTCACTCCTTTTTGTGCATCAAGAAATTTCTCACCAGGCCTTAACCTTGTTCCCTCTTCAGGCCTCTCACAGAGACTGTCCTAGACCACCCTGTCATGTGCAACATACTTTCCCATACTCTTTATTACATTACCATTTACCATACATCACCAAGATATATCAAAATACTGGATTATCTGTCTATGTATTAGCTTATCATCCACCCTCCGTCATTTTGCTATAAGGTCGCTGACCTTGTATATTTTACTCACAACTGTGTCCCAGGACCCAGCATATGTGGCACATGTACAGCTTTAACAAGTGAGTGAACGAATGAACCTATACACAAGCAGCTGTAATGTGCCAGGCTCTGCATTAGATAATAGAATACAAAGAAGTTAATTCATTGGCTTTGACATAGATGCCTTCTTTCCTTCTTTGTAAGTCCAGTTTTTCTTTCTTCTGTTCTCATACATTTTTGGAGAGAATATTTGTTTAGTGCAGTGAGTTGGAACCTTGCGATAAAGTCCCAGAGCAGAGGTCATGGCTCTCATCTGGAGGAGAACCAGTTATCTGTGCCCTTAAAGGGGTCCCTAACCTTGAGAACTTACTTTGCAGTCATTTGAGCTTGATAATTAGGTGATGTGAATGGGTTAGGAGCTTCCCAGGAGTCGCTAGTGGTAAATAACCTGCCTGCCAATGCAGGAGATGTAAGAGACGCAGGTTTGATCCCTAGGTTGGGAAGACCCCCAGAGGAGGAAATGGCAACCCACTCCAGTATTCTTGCCTGGAGAATCCCATGGACAGAGGAGCCTGGTGGGCTACAGGCCAGAGGGTCGCAAAGAGGCAGACACGATTGGAGCAACTTAGAACAGCAGAGCTCTCTGCGTTAGATCAAATAAATTCCTCTATTAGCACTCATCACAAATACTGTGGTTAATAGTTTAAATATCTACCTTTCTTACCAGATTCTGAGATACTCAGTAGCAAGCAGTGCATCTTACTTATTTTTTCATTCTCTTCATCTAGTACCACCATAGAAGTGCTCATTTTTCCCTAAAACAACTATCACAGTAATTAAGGCACCTATTTAATCATTTTTCAGAGCATATAGGAAGCTTTAGAGATTGTGTTGCCTACCTTCTAATATTTCAGGTGAGAAAATGATGGGAAAGATTATGTTCAAATTATATAGCACACACAAAAATATGATTTGGGTCCATGATGCCAAGGCTTAACTGCTTCTTTGTTCCAAAGTCACGTATTTATCTGAGAGAAAAAGCAACATTCTTGGGAATCATGCTGGGCTGATGAAATCTCTACTTTGATATGGCAAGGCAGCAAACAAGTGATTTAGGAATGAGTGCTGAGTTGGCATCGAGAGCTGATATTTCATCTACAGAAGACTCAAGGCATATGCCACTTTGACAGCAAGGAAATTCTGAATACTCTGAGGCTGTCACTGGCAAGAAGGAGCTGAGAGCTGTCACTGAATTAATATATCAGGTGATGCTGGAGAAAAACACTCCCTTCTGGAGGATGGTCTACTTGCAGTGACAGCAAAGAATTAGACCTAGCCTTCGAGGTGATGTATGTTTACTGGAACATTCAATTAACCAGAACATTGCTATTTTGGAGAATTTTGAGAAAATCCTTGTTTAATTGCCTTGAGTTTTTCAAGCTATTTGAGGAGCAAAGATAAAAAGAGAGCATAAGCAGTCAGGAGCCTAACATTCACTGAAAACCTCTGTTGGGGAGTACTGACTTCCAACAGAGCCTGATCATCATGGTGGTCTTAACTGTTTATGTGACCTCTTGGGTAATCAATTCCTCATCCAAATTTTTAATATCAATTCCCTGAGTAGTCTTACTGCATTCAATAGTGTTTTGTTAGATTCCATTGATATCTCAACAGTCCATACTCTAGACTTTTTATCATCCGAGCTGAGAACATATTCCTAGGTCCTTTATGAAGTCTTTTTGATAATTTAACTACAGTTTGCACACAAAGGTTATAGAGCAGGGCTGTAGAGACCTCTTATCTGGTCTGAGCAACCCTGCCTTCTCAAAAACTGTTGTATTAGCTCAAACAATGTTCATACCTTATACAAAATGTAAAAATAAATTTAAAAGCCACTTTATTCTCCATGGGACTTCCTTGGTGATCCAGTGAGTATGACTCTGTGCTTCCAATGCAGGGGGTACAGGTTCAATCCCTAGTTGAGAAAGTTTTAAATGCCGTGTGGTAAGACCAAGTAAATAAATAATAAAATAAGACAGCTCTACAAATAAAGTATATTAAAATTAGGATGATCACTGGGTCTATGGGAAAATAAAGGAAGTGAAGCTGGAGCATGTGTTACATTTGCTAGATGGACTGTAAGACCAGTCATGCCTTCCTTAGACCATCGGGTCATATTATGTGGAAGGCACGTTGGAGTGAAGTAACCATTTTAGAGGGAGTTTAATGGAGAAGAGTCCAGCTAGAGACACTTAGAAAGGCTTAAGTAGAAACATCGGAGGTTGGGTTGACCCAGTCCCCTTCTGGTCAACTTTTCTAACATCCTGATCTTTGTGAGTCATCCCTTCTCTTCACCATTTAGTGACATGCTGGATAGATTTATTTTTTAAGAGTAAAAACAACTCAGGAAGATGAATATGTATAGCTGAACTAAAAAAATTAATCAGCCTTAAGTAGAACAATCACTTATGGACATCTCATTCATTAGAAAACCACTAATTTGACATCTGTACTCACTTAGACTTTTATATAATCACTCTCTGTAAAGACAGCCTTCAAAACATATACACTGTAACTGCAGATGTAAGAAAATGTTTAACCTCCATAAGAAAATTCACGGTATTCAGTTAATGATTTAGTGGCAGAGTAAGAACTAGATTCTAGACCTCCCATTTCCCAATCTAGTATTTTTTTCTCCTAGGTGATAATTTAAAATGTTCCAGAAAACAAATAAAAAACTCATGCATTTCTGTGTAATTGTTGCATGTGGGCTATTTGTATACAGAGGAAATAAAACAAAAGTTATTATTTTTATACAATTTCTATTTCACAAGTACTTCCCTAAATACTTCATATACACAAAGTCATTTAGTCGTGCAAGCAGCTTTATAAGGTGTGAACTACTGATAGGCCTTTTTAAAGATGAACAAACTGAAGCCCAGATAAGTTAAGACTCTTAGCTAAGGTCGTACATCTCCTAAACAGTCAGGCCTGGGCTACAAATCCTGGACATTGACCTCCAAAGCACTGCACTATACTGCCATTTTTATGTTCTTCTGGCTGTTGAGCATCGAACTTGGAAACTTAACAAATAGTCCCTGACTAATGATGTGCTATAAGGAATCACCTTGGCCTGTTTAGGGGCACTAAGATTTCAAGGTCTCTAGAATTTGGAAGAAAGAAGGCAGGTTGAGAATACTGGAGTTCCTGAAGGTATTGCAAAGGTGGAAAGTCATCATAGTTACAAAGTGGAATCTATTCCAGAGTGCCCCTGCAAAGTTGCAAAGGTATAAACTGGGTCCTGGGTTGATACTGAACCAAGGGGTAGAGGATGAAATTGGTGCTGTAAGACTTTAGGAAGACAGACTATTTGAGTGGGTAGACTAACAGTGGAAACAGTGACAGAATTTATTTTCTTGGGCTCCAAAACCACTGCAGATGGTGACTGCAGCCATGAAATTAAAAGACACTTGCTCATTGGAAGAAAAGCTATGACCCCCAACCTAGACAGCATATTAAAAAGCAAAGACGTCACTTTGCCAACAAAGGTCCGTCTAGCCAAAGCTATGGTTTTTCCAGTAGTCATATATGGATATGAGAGGTGGATATGAAGAAAGCTGAGTGCCAAAGAATTGATGCTTTTGAACTGTGATGTTGAAGAAGATTTTTGAGAGTCCCTTGGACAACAAGAAGATCCAACCAGTCCATCCTAAAGGAAATCAATCCTAAATATTCATTGGAAGGACTGATGCTGAAGCTGAAACTCCAATACTTTGGCCACCTGATGCGAAGAACTGACTCATTGGAAAAGACCCTGATGCTGGGAGGGATTGGGGGCAGGAGGAGAAGGGGATGACAGAGGATGAGATGGCTGGATGGCATCACCAACTCAATGGACATGAGTTTGAGCAAGCTCTGGGAGTTGGTGATGGAAGCCTGGCATGGGGTCACAAGGAGTAGGACATGACTGAGAGACTGAATCGAACTGAAGCCTGCAATAGAATGGATATTGTAGGTTCACTATGATGGAGAAAGAGAATTGAGAGAAGTAAGAAAACTTGTAAATATGCAAATGAGGTAGAATGATTTCTTGGGACAAGAAGGCTAGATCACTCTAGACTTTGAGGTCATGGGCAAATATTTCAGAGGAAGTGGATTTCCGCTAAAGCATATGTCAATATTCTACACATATCACTGAAGGGGCCTTGGTGTAGGAGCCAAGCCTAACTTTGAGAGGTGAATGGAAATTCAAAAAGCTTGGATAGGCTAATTCTCTGGCTCTCCTTCAAAACTACATTTGTTACATATTTTTTCAAAGTTCATTTGGAGAGATTTAACCTCAATCTCATGTAGCCACTTGAAAACACAAACATCTTGTCCTTCACCAAATCCATACTTATTATAGAGCAGTTCAGTTCAGTTCAGTCGCTCAGTCATGTCTGACTCTTTGCAATCCCGTGAATCGCAGTACGCCAGGCCTCCCTGTCTGTCACCAACTTCCGGAGTTTACTCAAACTCATGTCCATCGAGTCCATCCACCCATCTCATCCTCTATCGTCCCCTTCTCCTCCTGCCCCCAATCCCTCCCAGCATCAGAGTCTTTTCCAATGAGTCAACTCTTCACATGACATGGCCAAAGTATTGGAGTTTCAGCTTCAGCACCAGTCCTTCCAATGAACACTCAGGACTGATCTCCTTTAGGATGGACTGGTTGGATCTCCTTGCAGTCCAACGGACTCTCAAGAGTCTTCTCCAACACCACAGTTCAAAATCATCAATTCTTCAGCACTCAGCTTTCTTCACAGTCCAACTCTCACATCAATACACGACCACTGGAAAAACCATAACCTTGACTAGACGGACCTTTGTTGGCAAAGTAATATCTCTGCTTTTTAATATGCTATCTAGGTTGGTCATAACTTTCCTTCCAAGGAGTAAGTGTCTTTTAATTTCATGGCTGCAGTCACCATCTGCAGTGATTTTGGAGCCCCCCCAAAATAAAGTCTGACACTGTTGCCACTGTCTCCCCATCTATTTACCATGAAGTGATGGGACCAGATGCCATGATCTTAGTTTTCTGAATGTTGAGCTTTAAGCCAACTTCTTCACTCTCCTCTTTCACTTTCATCAAGAGGCTTTTTAGTTCCTCTTCACTTTCTGCCATAGGGGTAGTATCATCTGCATATCTGAGGTTATTGATATTTCTCCTGACAATCTTGATTCCAGCTTGTGCTTCCTCCAGCCCAGCATTTCTCATGATATATTCTGCATATAAGTTAAATAAGCAGGGTGACAATATATAGCCTTGATGCACTCCTTTTCCTCTTTGAAATCAGTCTGCTGTTCCATGTCCAGTTCTAACTGTTGCTTCCTGACCTGCATATAGGTTTCTCAAAAGGCAGGTCAGGTGGTCTGGTATGCCCATGTCTTTCAGAATTTTCCACAGTTTATTGTGATCCACACAGTAAAAGGCTTTGGCATAGTCAATAAAGCAGAAATAGATGTTTTTCTGGAACTCTCTTGCTATTTTGATGATCCAGCAGATGTTGGCAATTTGATCTCTGGTTCCTCTGCCTTTTTTAAAACCAGCTTGCAGTTTAGATACCATCTTTTGTGATTTGAACATCTTGTAAAGTGAGGTCCTCATTTTATACCCCATAAAGTTTATTTTATAGTGTCTTATAAAGTGAATTCCTCCTCTTACACACCATAAAACTTACCAAGTTTTTGTTTTGTTTTTTCTCAGTCTTGTATAGTAGTCTCAGAAGATAGTTATAATGAATACAATTATATTTGGTGACATTTCCAATGAGGTTGGAATTCCCAGCAAGAGCTTAGTTCAGTTCCGTCGCTCAGTGGTGTCCAACTGTTTGTGACCCCATGGACAGCACACGAGTCTTCCCTGTCCATCACTAACTCCCGGGCTTGCTCAAACTCATGTCCATCATGTCAGTGATGCCATCCAAACATCTCATCCTCTGTCATCCCCTTCTCCTTCTGCCTTCAATCTTTCCCAGCATCAGGATCTTTTCCAATGAGTTAGTCTGCATCAAAAGGCCAAAATATTGGAGTTTCAGCTTCAGCATCACTCCTTCCAATGAATATTCAGGGCCGATTTCCTTTAGGATGGACTAGTTTGATCTCCTTGCTGTCAAAGGGACTCTCAAGAGTCTTCTCCAACACTACAGTTCAAAAGCATCAGTTCTTCAGTGCTCAGCTTTCTTTATAGTCCATCCAGACATGACCACTGGGAAAACCATAGCTTTGACTATATGGACCTTGGTTGGCAACGTAATGTCTCTGCTTTTTAATATGCTTTTTAGTTTGGTCATAACTTTTCTTCCAAGGAGCAAGCATCTTTTAATTTCCTAGCTGCAGTCACCATCTGCAGTGATTTTTGGAGCCCCAAAAGATAAAGTCAGTCACTGTTTCTATTGCTTCCCCCTCTATTTGCCATGAAGTGATGGGACCAGGTGCCATACTAGCTAATACAAGTGCATAGCTAGTATTCTGCTAAATAGAACTCTTAAAACTTCTGAGTTCTGGATATGTCCAGTAGAATCCATGTAATCTGGGCAATTTGTTTCCTGAGCACAGACCTGCTACCTTCTCCATAGAGTAAGGTTACTAAAATAAGCCAGACACATAATGTATGACAGTTTCTATGAACTATCCAGAAAGGCCAATTCATATAGATAGAAAGTAGATTCTTGCAAGAATCTGTAGGGAGAGGGGAATGAAAAGTAGCTGTAATGGGTACAGAGTTGCTTTTTAGGGTAATAATAATGTTATATGAATATACTAAAAAGAAAGGGATTATACACATTAAAAGTGTAAATGTTACAGTATGTGAATTATATTTGTATTAAAAAAGGAGATATAAAGGCTCTTTCTAGTGCTGACATTTTCCAAATTTTCACAAATGAGGTGTCCTTTTTTTTTCTTTTCTTAAATTTATATTTTTAATTGGAGTATAATTGCTTTACAATGTTATGTTAGTTTCTTCTGTACAAGAATGTGAATCAGCTATATGTTTATATATATCCCTTCCCTCTTGAACCTCCTTCTTACCCCACTCAATTCCACCTCTCTAAATGAAGTGTCTTTTTTTTTTTTTTTTTAATAGAACTCAACCTGGAATAGAGTACAAAGTCAAAAAAAAAAAAAAAAAATTGATGATACAATCTTCTCTTTGCTCCTGGGCTTCAGACTACAATTTTTGAAGCGCCATTCAATTGCTGGCTTCCTAGCAGTGAGAACTTGATAGTTCTTGGCAAATTTGCCAGATGGGCAAGTTCAAGAAGAAAAGAGATTCACCTGAATTGGGGCCTTAAGAAATGAAAGACAAATATATTTATCTCAATGGGCTTCAGTCCCATTTCAGAGATCAATTTGAACTTGAATTCTAGTGATCTGGCTAACATACAAATAGCACACATTATATGCAGATTTCCCAAGCACATGAACACAATCACATTCACAGTTGGAAGAAAGTGAAACAAAATCTTTATATAACTGTAGGATCACTCACTAAGCTAAAAATACCCTCTTTTTCAAGACACATCTTTTTTCCAATGGTTGGAAAATAATTTTGTGCTATACCTTCTGTGGCACTAATGGTCAATTGTAAAATTATAGCATAAAATTTTAGTCTACTCTTTCTCCCCACTTTGAGCAATTGATTCTTAAAAGCCTGTCTCCTGTTTCCTGGATTTTGAACAAAAGTGATAATTTTGAACACCTGTTTTTGTTTTAAAATTTGTAACATTTGGGAATACATGTGATGACACAGGATGCCTAACTGTGCAGTTCTTATTCCACTTGTGTCTTAAGGGTATCGCCACTTAGCTGGAGCTTGGGAAGCTTTTATTTGTTGTTTCTGATCACCACCCATAACTGGGAAGTACTGCAGTTCAAGGAAGAGGCAGAGTTTGCCCCTTAGTGCTCTGCAAGTTGCTTCAGTCGAGTCTGACTCTTTGTGACCCTTTGAGCTGTAGCCCTCCAGGCTCCTGGGTCCACGGGATTCTCCAGGCAAGAATACTGGAGTGGGTTGCCATTTCCTCCTCCAGGGGATTTTCCCAACCTGGGGATTGAACCCTTGTCTCTTGCATCTCCTGCATTGGCGGCAGGATCTTTACCACTATCCCCACCTGGGAAGTCCTTGCCCCTTAGAGCACTCACCAAAGCCTCCACCGATAAAAAAGATGCAGCACTGAGAGAAGAAGACAGCAAGATGAATGTCAGGCTTTTTTCTTTTTAACACTTCGCAGACCCATTTGATTTTATCTTACTTCTTTTGTTGGAGGCAATCAAAACAGCTTTACAGCCAATAAAGTTGTTTTCCATGCTGTTTTTTAAAGGAATGCTTGGTATATATGAGGTTTTGGAAATGTATATATACTTGGAAAAGAGTATTTTCCTTGTCTAAGAAAAAAAGAAAACAAAAAAAAACCCGTGAGCCTAGAAGCCTGTGAGAGTGTAGGGTAGGAGTAGTGGCAGATAGCTGAGGGCTGGTGACAGATTTGAGGTGAATAATATTCCTTAGTGTATTAAAGACCCTGAGAAGCCTGCATTCAACTATCAATACAGTCACATGAAAGTACATTTCAGTGGTCATCAAGAGATCCTGTTCGGGAATGTACAGATTAAAAATGTTGACTCTTTGGTTTCACTGGTAGCTTAGTGGTAAAGAATATGCTTGCCAATGTAGGTGACACAGGTTGGAACCCTGGTCTGGGAAGATCCCACTGAAGCCCACATGCCCTGGAGTTTGTGCTTCACAAGAGAAGCCGCCACAATGAGAAGCCCAAGCCCACAACTAGAGAACAGCCTGAGCAACAAGGAAGACCCAGCACAGCCAAAAATAAACAGACAAAATTATATCTAAAAAAATTAACTCTTACCCTGGCATTTAATGCCTTAAAAGATGTTAAAACTCAGGTTTCTTACCTTAACACACACTTATATTTAAGAATCATTTTCAGACACTATATTGACTTTCTCATTTTCAATCGGGTTGCTTGAACCAGGATTGATCATTGCCTCCAGTCACTTCATCCTGAAGAGTTTTTCAGCTGAAGAGTTTTTCTGAGACTTTGCATTTCAAAGTATTTAAAAATCTTCTATATTAGTTTTGGGAGTCTAGGATCTTAACTTTTTCAACTCTAAATTTCTGGATTTTTCTCTATTCCCTATTGTTTCTTCCTGCAAAGTGTTTAATTCTCCTGTGAGTTCGTATCTTAGAATATCTTGCCAAAGGCGGCCATTGGTAGCCGATACATACTCCTAAGGTTCTACTTTCCAAGCTTCTGTGTTAGAGCTGAGGGTTGACTAAACATGTGCTCTGTACTTCAAATGTGCGTGTGTGTGCACGCACTCATGGTTGTGTTCGACTCTCTGCGACCTCATGCACTATAGCCTGCCAGGCTCCTCTATTCATGGAATTTCCCAGGCAAGAGGGTTGCCATTTCCTTCCTCAAGTAAACACAGGAAAGAATTAACCAAACTCTTTGCAATTTGGACTGCGTCATCTAAAGTGCTATCCCTCCAGCCTTCTGTGTCAGCTTCCTTGATGCCTGTGTCTTGTGCTTGTGCGTGCATGCTAAGTCACCTTCAGTCGTATCTGACTCTTTGCAACCCTATGGAATGTAGCCTGCCAGGCTCCTATGTCCGTGGGATCCTCCAGGCAAGAATACTAGAGTCGGTTGCCATGCCTTCCTCCAGGGCATCTTTCCAACCCAGGGTTCCAACCCGCATCTTTTACATCTCCTGCATTGGTAGGTGGGTTCTTTATGACTAGAGCCACCTGGGAAGCCCCATCTTGTGTTAACTAATGCCAATTGTTTTTAAACTTTATGTTAAGGCAGCCCCTGACCTGAAAGTACTGACTTTTGTGTGAAATTACATAACCAACAATCCTAAAATTGCAGTGACTTTGCTTGCAAACATGTTGAATTCTTGCTCAGACCAGTGCATGCTGCAGATTGGGTGGCTTTTCCTAGGTTTTCCTCAAAGAGAAGGATCCACGATTCCTT
This sequence comes from Muntiacus reevesi, assembly GCF_963930625.1. Classification (NCBI taxonomy): domain Eukaryota; kingdom Metazoa; phylum Chordata; class Mammalia; order Artiodactyla; family Cervidae; genus Muntiacus; species Muntiacus reevesi. Next base: position 66,272,770 of record NC_089260.1, read on the forward strand.
CACGTGACCCTCATCTCTGAGTCCTTTTATTTTGTCATGTGGGCAAGTAGAAAGCATGAGTTGATTATCTTGAGAAAATTTTAAGAACTAGGTTTGGAAGTAGTGTGTATGTCTTCTGTCAGGTCTCTTTGACCCAAAGTAGTCATAGGACCAAAAAGGATTCTAGTAAACATACTTATCCTCTATCCTTGGGAAATGGGAGAGAGATTGGGTAGCATTATATTACTTGCTTTCATGCTCCCAAATCTTTGTATTTCTAACCTAAGTTTTTCTCTGAATTAAAAATAGATACAAAAGAATAGCTAAGGTGGCTCCATGGTAAACAATCTGCCTGCAATGCAGGAAACACAGGTTCAATCCCCAGATTGGGAAGATCCCCTGGAGGAGGGCATGGCAAACCACTCCAACATTCTTGCCTGGAAAATCCCATTGACAGAGGAGCCTAGCAGGCTATAGTCCACAGGGTCACAAAGAGTTGAACACGACTGAAGTGACTGGGCAAGCACCCATGCACATGAAATGTCAGTTTACTAGGTGCTCTCACATGCATTACATTATTTGATTCTCAAAGCATCCTTATAAGAAATGCTTTTTGATCCCTCTTTGGAAGAAGATAGTGGTAAAGTTCACAGATATAATTTTTTTTAACATTTATTATCAAGCTTCTACTATATGTTTTCAAATTGTAGTGCTAGAGAAGACTCTTGACAGTCCTCTGGACTGTGAGGAGATCAAACCAGTCAATATTAAAAGAAATCAACTCTGAATATTCACTGGAATGACTGATGCTAAAGTTGAAGTTCCAATACTTTGGTCACCAGTTACAAAAAGCTGACTCACTGGAAAAGACCCTGATGATGATAAAGATTGAAGGCAACAGGAGAAGGGGGTGACAGAGGATGAGATGGTTAGATAGCATCACTGACTCAATGGACTTGAATTTGAGCAAACTCCGGGAAATAGTGAAGGACAGAGGAGTCCATGCTGCAGTCCACGGGGTCATCAAGAGGTGGAGATGACTTAGCGAATGAACAACAACAACTGTACACTAAATACTCTGCTGAGTATTAGTGACAAAAATTTGACCTGGAAACAATCTCTCATCTATTGCTTAAGTTCTAATGTAAGAAATAGATACTGACTGATTAATAACATCAGTAAATGTGCATTTACAAATGAGATCAGTGCTCTGTAGGAAACATGCATGGTTATGCAATAAAATATATTTTAAAAAAACATAGCCTACAAAGTTTCTTTTTGGAGCAATGAAAATATTAAAAATTAGATTATGGTAATGGTTGCACAACTCTGTAAATATGCTCAAAACCATTAAGTTGTACACTTTAAATGAGTAAATCTTATAGTATGTGAATTATATCTCACAAAGTTGTCAAAAAAGGAAATATATACTGGAAAAAAAAATACCTGACCAATTTACCCATGTTATATGAGTCATATGGACTGTAAACACTTCAGACAATCAAAAGAGTGAAAAAGTACTTAGGTTTTACAATCAGGTCTTCAGGTAATTTCTCTAGGCCTCTTTTTCTTTGATAAATCAGGAAATGTAAAGAAATGTTACTTAAAAGGAAAATCCATGCCAACTCATTGACTTTTTATCTTTAAATTTTGCCCTGTTCTTGGGGAAAATTATGTTAATGAAACAATCGAAGCCACATTTTCCCTTGATGACTTCTTCTGAAACAGAATTATAGCATACTGTCTGTTGTTTCTCAGTGCTACAATAGACGTTTGAAAGAAAAAGCTAAACAAAGCACACAAAAACGCAGTCTAAACTGAGGGGTCCAAGGAGAGCATCCCAGGAGAACTCAAACCCTGATGTCTGAGCATGGATTGGAGTTAATAAGGGAAGAAGGAAGGAAGAACATCCTGGGAAAAGGTGCTGTGTGGATGCAAAGGCTCATTTAAGGTATCAAGAGGTGGCTTATTCATCAGGAGAACAAAGCATAAGCAGATATCAGGCTGGAGGGCCCAGGGAGGCTTAGGTTGTGTCAAGTTCAGACTTTTTATTTCCCTGTCCCCTAAACAACGGGAAGTTACTGAATACTTCTGAAGAGGAGAGAAAAGGTTAATTTATTTTGCATTGATTTTTAAATTTTAAAAATTAATTAATTTTTTAGTTAATTGGAGGGTAATTGCTTTACAACATTGTGTTGGTTTCTGCTGTACAACAATGCAAATCAGTCGTAACTGTGCGTGTGCGTGTATATGTGTATAATCTCCCCTCCTCTTGGAGCCTCCCTACCACCCCACCTTCCACCCCTCTAGGTTGTCAGCGGGTCAGGTTGGGCTCCCTGTGTTATACGGCAGCTTCCCACTAGCAATCTATTTGACACATGGGAATGTATACAAAGAAAGGCAATCCCAAAGAGTGCTCAAACCACTGCACAATTGCACTCATCTCACACACTAGCAAAGGAATGCTCAGAATTCTCCAAGCCAGGCTTCAGCAATATGTGAACCGTCAACTTCCATACATTCAAGCTGGTTTTAGAAAAGGCAGAGGAACCAGAGATCAAATTGTCAACATCCGCTGGATCATCAAAAAAGCAAGAGAGTTCCAGAAAAACATCTATTTCTGCTATATTGCCAATGCCAAAGCCTTTGACTGTGTGGATCACAATAAACTGTGAAAAATTCTGAAAGCGATGGGAATACCAGACCACCTGACCTGCCTCTTGAGAAACCTATATGCAGGTCAGGAAGCAACAGTTAGAACTGGACATGGAACAACAGACTGGTTCCAAATAGGAAAAGGAATACGTCAAGGCTGTATATTGTTACCCTGCTTATTTAACTTATATGCAGAGTACATCATGAGAAACGCTGGGCTGGAGGAAGCACAAGCTGGAATCAAGATTGCCAGGAGAAATATCAATAACCTCAGATAACCGTAGACGACACCACCCTTATGGCAGAAAGTGAAGAGGAACTAAAAAGCCTCTTGGTGAAAGTGAAAGAAGAGAATGAAAAAGTTGGCTTAAAGCTCAACATTCAGAAAACTAAGATCATGGCATCTGGTCTCATCACTTAAATAGATGGGGAAACAGTGGAAGCAGTGTCAAACTATTTTTTCTGGGCTCCAAAATCACTGGAGATGGTGATTGCAGCCATGAAATTAAAAGACACTTACTCCTTGGAAGGAAAGTTATGACCAATCTAGACAGCATATTAAAAAAGCAGAGACATTACTTTTTCAACAAAGGTCCGTCTAGTGAAGGTTATGGTTTTTCCAGTGGTCATGTATGGATGTGAGAGTTGGACTGTGAAGAAAGCTGAGTGCCAAAAGATTGATGCTTTTGAACTGTGGTGTTGGAGAAGACACTTGAGAGTCCCTTGGACTTCAAGGAGATCCAACCAGTCCATCCTAAAGGAGTTCTGTCCTGGGTGTTCATTGAAAGGACTGATGCTGAAGCTGAAACTCCGATACTTTGGCCACCTCATGCGAAGAGCTGACTCATTGGAAAAGACCCTGATGCTGGGAGGGATTGGGGGCAGGAGGAGAAGGGGACGACAGAGGATGAGATGGCTGGATGGCATCACTGACTCGATGGACATGAGTTTGAGCAAACTCCAGGAGTTGGTGATGGACAGGGACACCTGGCGTGCTGCGATTCATGGAGTCGCAAAGAGTCGGACATGACTGAGCTGAACTGAACTGAATGCATATAGAGAAAATTTTAATTTTAGGAAGAACACTTTTTTTTTTTCTATAGCAATCATCTCTATAAATTTCTTACCTAATTTCAGCTAGAAGTAGTTGAGTTGGGCTCTGGAACACAAGTCATCAGACTATGGAGTCTACCAGATAGAACAAATTGCAGCTGGTACAGGTTTGTACTTATGGAGGCCTTGGTCAGACCTGACCTACCAGGAAGCTAAGTATTCCTGGTACTGCAAGAAATATATTCAAAAGTATATAATCATTAAATTTCTTTTTTTAATTAATGTAATTTAAAAATTTGAAGCATAATTTACAATTCTGTGTTAGTTTCAGGTGTACATCATGGTGAGTCAGTTATATGTGCATACAGTTATTCTTTGGTAGATTCTTTTCTCATATAGGTTATCACAGAGTATTGAGTAGAGATTCCCGTGTTATACAGTAGGTCCTTGTCTATTATGTTTTACATATACAATAGCATATATAAAAGTGTGTGTTCATCCCAAGCTCCCGATATATCCCTCCTCCAGTATGTTTCCTCTTGGTATCTCTAAGTTTGTCTTCAATATCTGTAAGTCTGTTTCTGTTTTGTGAATAAGTGCATTTGTAACATTTATTAAAAATTAGATTCCATGTATTAGTGTTATTATATGATATTTGTCTTCCTCTGTTTGATTTACTTCACTTAGTATGATCATCTCTAGGTCCATCCAAGCTGCTGCAAATTGCATTATTTCATTCTCTTTTATGGCTGAGTAATATTCCACTGTATATATGTGCCACATCTTCTTTATCCATTTCTCTGTCAATGGGCTTTTAGTTTGCTTCCACATTAAAATTTCTTGATTATGCCAACAGCATGGATCTTTGAGACTTGAGGTTGCTTCCATAGAGAGGTAGGGAGCAGAAGGTTCTGGAGTATACTGATTATTGATTCATCATCTAGTATGGAATGCTCAATCATGAACCCAGAGCACATTTCTGAGGAAGCAGGGTGGTGTTGACAGCTGCGTATCTACCTTCTGGTGTCTTCATTTCCTCTATATACTTTTCATTGCTTGCTGGCCACTTCAGTATTACACTGAAGCAAAGGTAGTTTCCAAAGCTACATCTCTGTTCTAGCCACTACTGATAGGTGACCTCTTCAAGGTGGCGTGACTGCATTTGTCATTTTCAACTGGCATCAATTCTGACTACTTAGGGCCCACACTATAGCATTCTACTTTCACCCCTTGTCTTGGCAGGTTTTCAACCTGGAAATAACCTTTGTGAATTAGCCTAGCTCAGCCTGACTGTGATAGGCTGTGATATCTATGTTGGAGCATAGATACATAATTTGGTAAAAGATTCTGCTTTCTTTCCAGCCAAAAACCCAAGTGTGGACTGGCAGAGACCTCTGCCATGGTAGGTATGATGAGTAGAACAATTTGAGATGCATGCAGAGGGAACAATGGAAATCATGTATTAGTCAAAAGCCTTGCAGCACTTCTCTGAATTAAGATCTTATAGTTAAGCATACAGTAGAGGGGATTTCCCACTTCTAACCCAGCAATCCTGGGAAATTCTCTAAAGCTGCTTGGTCACTTCAGTTGTTCTTTGTGAGTGAAGTCTATAAACATGGGAACCATTTGTCCTTCACATGCAGTCCAATGAAGAAGACAATTTGCCTTCTACCTATAAAGATCCCATGATAGATACTGAGGTTGGAGCAATGTGTATGTGATCATATTGAATTTTAATAACAAAGTCATGTGAATATATGTTTGTCCTCATTTTGCAAATAGAAACTTGAGTGTGGGGTGGTTAATTATTACAGTAAAGATTATGTAAGTGGAAAGTGGCAGAATGTGGTTTCAAAGCCAGATCTTTCCTAATATCGTAGGACATGCTCCTAACTTATTCAACACTGACTCTTAAATATATTTTGATAAATGAAGAACCCTGAAGCACAAGTTGTATATGTCTTGCCAAGATTGTAGTTCTGATTAGATACATAGCTGGGCTTCAGTTAATATCTGTTGGGCTGTCTCTTCTTGAAGAAGCCCTTTCAAGTATTTTAGGAACAAGAGAAAGAAACTCAAGGTGAAGGTGACTGTCTGTCACATCCAAACTGTTGAAATTTAAGCACAAAAGAACAGGGCTCATTTGTAAGCAAACATATCAGAACTTACCGATATCAGTGGGAACCAAGTCCTCGCCAGATTAATTCTCTTGGAAATATGCCCACTTATCCCAGCAGTGCTGAGTGGCAACAGAGAATAAGCATGAACTTGAAATCACAGGACCTGTGTCAAACCCCAAGTTCACCACTTTCCAACTGCTTGAACCCGGGATAAACATCCTTCTCTCTGAATCTGGATCTAGAGAAACATGTGGTTGCATACTCACGCTGTCCTTTATACTACTGCTTCCGATCATTTTCTTCCCTCCCTCTCACAGTCTTTCTCTCTCTTCCCTTCCCGTCCTTCCTTTACTTTTCTTTCAACCATGAGTATTCAAAGCCCTTTCCAGCCACATCTTCCCTGGTATGTTTTATCATGACAATACTGTTTCCTAACAGGATGGTGGTTCTCATCTCTGTGCCTCCTTTATCTCTTCTGGCTGGAATAGCTTTCATTTCTTATTGTCTTCATGAGATTTTACTTGTCCTTGAAGATCCAACAGAAGTATCACATTTTCATTGCCATCATCCCTATTTCCCTCTTTACTCTTCTCCAAATAGAACTGCTTTCTTCTCTCTGGTCAAAGATTCCATCTTCAAATATTGAGTATTTAACATCTCATCATGTCTGGCTCATTAACAGGGCAGAACTGTTGTCAGATATCTTATAAGAAGGATTGAGATATCTTATGGAAGATAATGCAGCATAGTAAAAAGGCCAGAGAAAGAAGTCTGTTTTAGCCTTTAGAAGCAAGGAAAACAGTGTGGTGTCTACCAGTAGGATCGATCCTGTCCTCTTCCCACACCCCTGTTCCACTCATTCTTTGGTTCTAGGATTGGATTTAATCAAAGGTAGATTTCATCTTATTTGCAGTATAATACTGACTGGTTGTATTTGGCTGGGATAATGGGTTAAATGGAGTTTTGCATCTGTAGCCAAGTTTAGTGATTGATTAATGATGTCTCATGATTGATTAATGATATCTGCCAGAATCTTAGAAAATTAAAATGGCCACACACGTATGCACATTTACCTTCTCTGGACTAGACAGTTCTGAGTCCATATCTAGTGCTGAAAGTTTATAAATAAGAATTAATCAAATCTGACCTCTATTTAATGCTTCACGAATTATTCTGATGTCTACATTATGAAGATCAGTGCCAGTGAAGTGTTAACAAAGATTTCAGCGTTCTGGACTGTTGTATAAACTAGTTGTGTCTGTTCTTGTTCTTAGACTGCCTCATACTTAGCACTTCACAGAACAGGCTTATTAACTAAAGTTATCTAATAGTATTATTTTCTGCTATGCATGATGAAATCCTATCTGTTTCATTTTGGTTTAATCTGAGAGACACTAGCTTCTCTTTGGTATGAAGACTCCTAAGGACAGACTGATGAATAACACTGCTGACTTTACTAATGTGTTCCCCAGCATTTACAGTAAAACTGATGTGAAAACAAATGAATAAAATACAAGGTGAGGTGTACAATCACAGAAGTTTCCACCCCTGCTTTTCAAGCTTTTCCACCAACATTGAAGAGAAAGATTGCCTATATCAAAGAATCTGAAGCCAGCATCCACAATAGGAAGTCATAAGTGTAAATGGTTTCTAAGGATTCTCTATTGATATAATTTAAAAAAATTTTTAAATCCTATACAACAGCATATCTTTTTGTTATAATTGATAGTGTTTTTCTCTTAAGGTCTTTACATATAATTTGTGAACACACACAAAAAATGTGCCAGGTATCCTCCATGGATTTCGGGGACTTTAATATATTTGTACGGACAAATATATCAACACATATATGTATGTTATAGAAAAACACACATAGATAGAAAAGCGCTATAGATGAGCGTATTCACAAGGCAAGAATAGAGATGCAGACATAGAGACTGGACACGTGGACATGAAGAGGGTGGATAGAGGGAAGCCGCTGTGTGGCACAGAGCTCAGCTCAGGGCCCTGTGATGACCGAGAGGGGTGGGGTAGGGGCAGTAAGGAGGTGCAAGAGGGAGGGAGATATATATATATATGATATATACATGTATCAGCCGTATATAATAATAGATATTCTACATCACAAACTAACACAACATTGTGAGGCAACAGTACCCCAATTCAAAAAAAAAAAAAGAAGCAAGGATGGTTCCAGCAGAGAAAGATTATAAAGAATACAGGAAGAAGCTATTCATCTTGTTTTGCAAAGGATAATAAGGAAAAGCTTCATCAGTGAGGTCAAACCTGAGTGGGGAGCAGGAAAGGTAATTCATTCAGAAAAACAGTTTGTGTAAAGAAACAGAGATTTTAAGTGACACAGCTTGCCCAGGAAACTGAGACTAGTGTTATGCTATTGCATATGAAATTTCCAGATTGGGCAAAGTGTGAATAAGTCTAGAGAGAGAGGGAGGAGCCAGAATGTACAATAAGCAATTCTGTTAGGAACATTCCATTTTTCTAAATATGCATTTTTCATTAAATTTATAATTGCTCTTTTCCTTCTTGCTTAACTTCCTACTCACAGACCAAAAGCCAGATCAGGTGAAAGCATTTTTTCCTTATTTCATTCATAAACCGTACTTCAACGTCAAATCATCCATGGCAAACCTCTGTTTGGCCTTGGCTGCCTATCAAAGTCCTGCTCTCATGGGTGATCAATGGTCCTTTCAGCCCTGGAACTGAGCCAACAGGAAACAGCCCACTGATGAAAGAGTGGGGCAGCAATAGAGTGAGACCAAAACGTTCTGACCAGAGAGCAGGCTGAGCATTTCTTTTTAATAAAAAGCTTTCCGCTGGTGTAGGGGCTGTTCATGACACGACCTGCAAACGGGCAGCAATGTCCTCAGAAAGTCATTAATAGCCACCACCTTATGTGTTCGACCTCCAGATCCTTTTGAAGAAATATTTACAGTAGAAACTTAGATGTTGCTGCAGAAAACCAGCTTATTTTGAGGGTCTGCAGAACCAGAAACCTTTGAAGATGACCTTCCAGCGTCCTTTGGCAGCTTGCCAAAAAGGTACCCTCCTTATGTACTGGTCCTGGTTCTCACCAGAAAGAACTGGACGAGATCTTCACATGCACAGGATCAGAAGCAGTGATATTTATTTTCCTGAGAAGCAAAGGGACTTTAATATTTGTAATGTGCACTATCTTTGAAGTCCTCTGTGAATTTTTCTCAGTTGGAATAATGGACTGTATTTCCAAATTCTTTTGGGTTATGCTTGTATCTTATGCAATCTTGAGATTATTTAGTCAAGGTGGTGCTGGGAATAATGGAAATTGTTAGTAAGAGGATTTCCGCAGTTTTGATACGGTAAACTACATAATATTAGCAAGAGCTACTCAGTTACCACACCTTGACCTCCAACTTCCAGCCTCCAGAACTGTAAGTAAATAAATTTATGTTATTTAAATCACTCAGACTGTGGTAGTTTGGTATGACAGCCCTAATATACTAATACAGCTCTCCTTTACTAATCTTAAAATATGTAATTAATTGCCAAATTGTGTCATTTCTACTCCTTAAAAACTTCATGAATTCACCTACTTCTTTTGGTCCATAAGGTTGTGGTCATTTCCAAGATCATTACATGTTTTTTCTTACCTGGACAAGAGAGAGAGTCTCTCATTAGGTCAGGAAGCTTTCCATCTCATGTACCTACAATTAATTTTTTCTAGTAATAATAATATTATTTAAAATCCAGCAACGAAAACTTACAGGATCTAAAAAGTTTCCTTAGAATGAGATCTTACCTGAATGTTCAGATCCTGATCTGAACATAGCTTTTGCCTCCATCTCCCTCTCTGATTTTGTTTCTCTCCAAAGGCCCCCCTGCTCTCTGTGCTGTATCTTCAGGATTCTTTTTTTCAGGCCCTCTAAGGGCCATATTCTTTCACTCTTAGGCCTCCATTGCAAGACAGCCAGATTTGATTACTGGGTCGGCAACCCACTCCAGTATTCTTGTCTGGAAAATCCCATGAACAGAGGAACCTAGTGGGCAATGGTCCATGGGGTCACAAGAGTTGAACATGACTTAGCAAATAAACCACCCATCAAACTTTGGTCCATTTTCTCTGTCATTACAATTTCTCTACCCCTGAACCCCACAACGAGGCTAGTCTACTGTATGACCTACTTCCAGGACATCTTTTGTCTCCCCTATAATAATATGCATGATATATTGTTGTAATCTAGTTTCAGTGATGTTAACCTTAGCCTGGCTGAGATCCCAGAAGACAAGGAAGTTATCTGTCTTACTCACAGTTGCATATTCATTACTTATAGTACAGTGCTTAGAGCATAGAACATATTTAAAAAGTATAACTGAATGCTGTTGATTGAATCATTTAACTTAGATTTTAAACCTCACTAACTGGACCTCTCCTCTATACATGGTCTTTGTCTTTGTTTCAGTAGCACAAAAATTAAAGCCAGATCTAAAAAAAAAAGTTAATAGAAATAGAGAGAAATAGATAATTTATCAGTTCACTTCAGTCGCTCAGTCATGTCTGACCCTTTGTGACCCCATGGACTGCAGCACACCACGCTTCCATGTCCATCACCAACTCCTGGAGCTCATGTCCATCACATCAGTGATGCCATCCAACCATCTCATCCCCTTTCATCCTCTTCTCCTGCCACCTTCAATCTTTCCCAGCACCAGGGTCATTTCCAATGAGTCAGTTCTCCGCATCAGATGGCAAAAGTATTGGAGTTTCAGCTTCAGCATCAGTCCTTCCAAAGAATATTCAGGACTGATTTCCTTTAGGATGGACTGGATGGATCTTGGAGTCCAAGGGACCCTCAAGAGTCTTCTCCACAGTTCAAAAGCATTGATTCTTTGGCACTCAGCTTTCTTTAAAGTCCAACTCTCACATCCATACATGACCACCGGAAAAACCATAGCTTTGATCAGATGGACCTTACTTGGCAAAGTAATGTCTCTGCTTTTTAATATGCTGTCTAGATTGGTCATAGCTTTTCTTCCAAGAAGCAAGCATCTTTTAATTTCATAGCCGCAGTCACCATCTGCAGTGATTTTGAAGTCTAAGTAAATAAAGCCTGTCACTGTTTCCATTGTTTTCCTGTGTATTTGCCATGAAGTGATGGGGTTGAAAGCCATGATCTTAGTTTTTTGAATGTTGAGCTTTAAGCTAGCTTTTTCACATTCCTCTTTAGTTTCATCAAGAGGCTCTTTAGTTCCTCTTTGCTTTCTGTCATAAGAGTGGTGTTATATGCATATCTGAGGTTATTGATATTTCTCCCTGTAATTTGTGCTTCATCCAGCCTGTCATTTCAATACATAGACACAGATATATATATTTACATACACTCACAAATTTAACTTGAGAATCAACACAAATTCAGTTAAATCCACTCTATCTACCATTTGGGTGCTATGAAACCATCAACAACTATTCAAATGATGAACCTGAGCAAATATAAAGAGATTCCCTGTAGCCTATTCTAGTCCCAAATAGAGGTTTGGTCAAAGGAAAGGTGGCCAAAAGGTGAAGCCTGTGAAAAAGAAAGAATACTATGGCCTGAGGATTTCCTGGGAAAGTGAGGTAAACCGCAAGAGTCCAAAGGAGTCTGTGTTCTCTTTATGATGAAGTGGCCTGAAGAACATTTCCCTTGGCCCAAGGAGTAATAATCCATGATTTTGTTTTCAACAATACATCATATTGTGATTGTTTATAATTCTGCCTTTCAGGGTCTAGAACTTTTCTCCCTGTGCCTTTAGATCAAAATTACAATAACTCATTCAGTTGTTCAAATAAGCAAAAATTCTGATGCTCTATTTTTGTGTCAGGAACTCTACAAAGAATAGAGCAATAAATGAAAGAGACATGATCCTTGAGCTCTGGGGACTTTACTGTTTATAAAGCATTTTATAAAGGTATTGTTTTACGTATTCTCCAAACTACCCCAGTAAGCAGATGTTGAAAGTGAAGCTAAGACAATTCAAGTGAATTGCTCAGGATCATAAAGATATGCAATGAACGGAGCTAGCATCTACATGAAGTTCTTCTGACCCAAAGTTCATGTTCTTTCCACTGCCCTCTGCTTCTGCATAAGTGAATTTCATCCTTCCCGAGATTACAGTGATTTCCACCTGTGCTGAAAACCAGAGGGGAGGAGTGATCTGGTGAAAGATGCTAGAGCATGAATTTAAGTGTGGCATTCTGAAGAATCAGAACCAGATCAGGCTCTCTCTTACCAGTCCAGAAAAAGCTCTAATTTGCAATTCCTGGAAACAAGAAAAATTTTTGGTAGTTAAGTTGGAACAAAGAGACTAGCTCTGTCTAGTGGGGCTGAAAGGGAGAGTGACAAAAAAAAATATCCTACTGTAGCAGTGTCCTGAAGAAGAACCTTTAGTGGAGAAAGAACTTGCTTTGTAAACAAAATAACCAGAGCATCAGCTACTATCACAAAAGAAAATTGACAGGGGTTATTACTAAAATCTGTAAAGAACTTTTGAAAATATACATCTATTAATAACTGAGTATAGGATCCACATCCTTAAAATATTCTATTCAAATATTCATGCCAGGTTGGGCTTAGCAAAGTGAGGTTGTGACTATGGTGAAAATATTTCCAATTTTCTAAAACTTGCTTATTTAAAATATACATTTACTGTATAATTCCATCAGGTATAGAATCAAAGCATTTAATATTTGGAAGTACTCTTGTTACACAGAATAGGGAAACACAAACTTTTGTGAAGGAAATAGCAAGTAAGTACTTGCACCAATAGGATACTCGTTTTGTGAGAACACAAAATATTTTTTAATTAAGCTTTAATTTTGAGATCATTGTAGATTTACATGCAGCTGGAAGAAACAGACCCACAAATATAGAAAACAAACTAAATGTCTAACTGTTAGTCACTCAGTCATGTCTGACTCTTTGCTACCCCATGGACTGTTGTAGCCTGCCAGGCTCCTCTGTCTATGGAATTCTCTAGGCAAGAACACTGGAGTGGGTAGTCATTCCCTTCTCCAGGGGATCTTCCCAACCCAGGGATTGAACCAATGGTTACCAAAGGGAGGAGAGAGAGGAGGAGGGGCAAATTAGGGGTATGGGATTAAGAAATACAAACTACTATGTATAGAATACATAAGCATTAAGGATGTGTTGTATAGCACAGGGAATTATAGACACTATCTTATAATAACTTTTGAGTAGAATCTGTTCACTGTGCTATACACTTAAAACTAATATAATATCATCTATGCTTAAATAAAAATAGATAAATCAAAGGGATCTCATGTAGCAGTTACCCAGTTACCGCAATGTAATCACTTGCAAAACTTTAGAAAAATATCAAAAATATGGTATTGACATTGATACAAATATAAAACATTTTCATCATCACAGGGATCCTTCATGACTCCTTTTTATAGTCACATTGATTTCTTTCCAACTTTCACCCAGTCCTTAATTTGTGGCAACCACTAATCTGTTTCCCACTTCTGTAATTTTGGAACACCAAGGCTCAGCTAAATTTTCCTGCTTGAAAACACTTCACACATGTCACAAATCTTTGCTGGGAGAATTAAATACCTCCCCATGCAATGTCTCTAGCAGGGGATACTTGCAAATTTTTGTCTGGTTTCCCCCGGGGTTTGTCCAAGTACTTTTTCCCTTTTCTGATTTTTATCTACATCCTTTTGCTGTAATACACTGTAACAGTGAGTACAACAGTTTTCTTGGATTCTTTGAGTTCAGTGATAATCAGTCATGAGGATGGTGTTGGGAACCTTAACATAGTAATATTTTTATTTCATTAAAGTCAGTGTATTCTGTTTATAATAGCCAGGACATGGAAGCAACCTAGATGCCCATCAGCAGACAAATGGATAAGGAAGGCTATGGTAAATATACACCATGGAATATTACTCAGCCATTAAAAAGAATTCATTTGAATCAGTTCTAGTGAGGTGGATGAAACTGGAGCCCATTATACAGAGTGAAGTAAGTCAGAAAGATAAAGACCATTACAGTATACTAACACATATATATGGAATTTAGAAAGATGGTAATGATAATCCTATATGCAAAACATAAAAAGAGACACAGATGTACAGAACAGACTTTTGGACTCTGTGGGAGAAGGCGAGGATGGGATGTTTCAAGAGAACAGCATCAAAACATGTATGTTATCAAGGGTGAAACAGATCACCAGCCCAGGTTGGATGCATGAGACAAGTGCTCGGGCCTGGTGCACTGGGAAGACCCAGAGGAGTCGGGTGGAGAGGGAGGTGGGAGGGGGGATCGGGATGGGGAATACGTGTAACTCTATGGCTGATTCGTGTCAATGTATGAAAAAAACCACTACAATACTGTGAAGTAATTAGCCTCCAACTAATAAAAATAAATGAAAATAAATAAATAATGTCAGTGTATTTTAAAAATTTCCCCAGAGACTTCCTATTTGATTCATGGATTATTTAAAAGTATGTAGTTGCATTTACAAGTACCTGGAGATTTTTCTATTATCACTGTTATGAATTTTAACTTCATCCCACTGTGGTCTGAGAACAATTATTTTCAATTTTTGAAGTCTGTTGAGTTTTGTTTTTTTTTCCAAACTGTCCCAGGGTATGATCTATCAAGGTATGTTTTCCATAGATATTTGAAAATAATGCATATTTTACTTTTGTTGGATGGCATGTTCTATAAATGTAGACTAGATCTCAGTGCTTGGTGGTGTTCTGAGTTCTTCTATAATCGTATCGATTATTGGCCCAATTGTCTTAGCAAGTGGCGAAGGAGAGGGTGTTGAAGTTATCAAATATAACTATGCGTTTGTCTATTTGTCTTTTGAGTTCTATCAGTTTTTGCTTAGTATGTTTTGTACTCTGTTTTCTGATTCATGCACATTTAAGAATACTGTAACTTCTTGGTGGAGTAACTTTTATCATAACATAATGTCTCTCTCTGTCTCATAATTTTCTTTGCTCTGATTATACTTTATCTAATATTTATATTTTTGTTTTCTTTTAATTAGTTTGCATGGTATGTTTATTTCCATCTATTTACTTTCAACCTCCCTGAAAATTATGCTTGAAATGAGTTTATTATAGATAGTATACAGTTGGATCATGTTTTTAATCATCTTGTCATCTTTATCTTTTGATTGATATATTTAAATCACTTACATTTAATGTAGCTATTGATTTGTTAGGGCTCAAGTTATCCATCTTACTCTTTCTTTTGGCTCTTTTTCACTTATCTGTTTTCTTTCTCTTGCCCTTTTGTGGGTTGCTTGAGTATATTTTAGAATTTCATTAAGATTTCTTTATAGTGGTTTGACTGTATCTCTTTGGATAGCTACTTTTAGTGGCTGCTCTAGTTATTACACAACTTAACACATACACATATCATTACTTAGATTTCCTGGTGTTACTAGTTCATCTGAAGTGGAGCTATCCTACCCTTTTTAATAAACTTTATCTTCCCCTGTTTATAATATAATTGTCTTAATATTTCCTCTACATACATTTAGAACCACCTCAACTGTACTGCAGTTTTTGCTTGCACCATCAAACCCCAATTGGTTCCCTAGCCGATCTGTCTTCTCTTCATCTTTTCAAGTAGACTAAGTTTTGTTTTTCTATGTAATATGCAAGGGGGTGGGGGGGGGCGCGGTTTGTTGTTGTTGTACTTAACAGGAGGAATATATAAGATATACAACTACTCCACCTTCCCAGAAGTGGTTTCACACCATTTATTTTTATGACAAAGAGGTTATAAATGGTTTTTTTTTTTCTTGCTTGTTTAGTTATCTTCTTTTTCCTTACCTTTCCTTCCATTTTTTCTTCCTCCCCTTTCTCCTCTCTTCTTCTCTTGTTCTTCCCTTTTCTGTATCCCCTGTGCTAGTCATTCTTTATTTTTGCATTATATATTTGTTCTCTATATCAAGCTCAAATTTCCTTTTAATACTCATTTTGTAACCAGTTAATCAAATATCTAAGCAGACACCTTGGTGGTATTCTAGCTCTTTCTTCTTCTTTGCCTCAATATGCACAAACCTGAGTTGCTGCTTGGGGAGCCACAACCAAATTTTTTTTTTTCCCCACAAGCCTCTGTTGGTGCATATTCCCTTCTTTGAGATGTAGTCAGAACATCTCAGGTGTCTTCTCCAAAGTATTTTGCAGAAGCCCTCAGCAAGATAATCTTTTCTGACATGGTAGAAAAAAAATGGGTTTTGGATTTATATTGTGCTGGGTTTGAATTCTGGATCTACGATTTTTTTTGTTTGTTTGTTTTTATTTCTGTGATTGTGGGCAAGTTATCTAACTTCTTTGGTTAGATTTCTTCTCAGTAAACTGGGTATTTAGTGAGATAATGATTGCAAATTATAAAACACAACTCCTGTTACATAGTAAGTGTTCAATAAATTTTAGTTAAGTCTAAAGTTATTCATTCTCAGTGTTCTTCAGCCCCCAAAGATCACTTTACCAACTTTGGCTATCAACTTTATTTCTCAAGGTCAATATATATCTATCACTACCTTTGTTGTTGTTATCTTGTTTTTTGGACAGATTGTCTGTGTGTGGGATGAAGAAGTTTTTGAGCTAATTAGGATTTATTGACCATCATTATAATCACTATGATTATCTTCATCCAACTCATGCTCCCATCTTATGACAAACAAGTTCCTCCACAAATATTTGCTTGATTAATAAAGGGGTACTTCTTAAGCACATACTCTTAACCTCTCATTTATGGTACCATGACTATCATCAGATCCAGTGTTAAATATAGCATTTTTTTAATCATGGTGACTTTGCTCTTCATTTGCATATGACAGAAAGACTGCTCAAAGAAAATCTAGATAATTGTTGATTTGGGACAAAATCACTTTGACTTTTATCTCTTCATGAGAAAAAAAGCTTAACTAGGGATTATTTCAGAAAATTAGCTCCTGTGGTTGTTTATGTGTAATACCAGTTCATTCTGGATTTGATGAGTTCCATGCAAGAAAAAATACAAAGCTCACCTTACATTTGAAAATACATGGAAGGAAGTTTTCATTGTATTTGAAATCTAGTCACAGATGATGAAAGCAAAGTTCATTTTAGTTAGAAAATGAATTTCCAACTATCTTCCCCAATATTTTTCACAAATTACTTTTTATATTTGTATTTTAACTTATAGCTTTATACCATGATATTATTTTAATAAAAATGCAAGATGTTTCAGATAAACATAAGCATAAAACAGAAGCATCCCCGTCCCACCCCCCAAATTTTTTCCTGTTATGTGTACTGTCTCTTTGTCCTGCAAGCTTCTTTTTTTTCCTATTTCTTTTGGTCTTTATAATCAAATTGTACATTATTTTTCAATTTACTAGTAATCCTTGACTGTCTATCGATAATTGGAATAGGTGTTATAAGGCTTATGAGAAGTTCTGTGTTGGTTTTGTCAACTGGTGAGTTTTGAATAAGATGGCATGATGGGAATCAAATTATTTCATTGATGTTTACCCAAATTTGGTTTGCCTGGTGTCTCGGGAGCTAAAGAATCTGCCTGCAATGCAGGAGACCTGGGTTTGGTTCCTGCCTCAAGAAGATCCACTGGAGAAGGAAATGGCAACCCACTCCAGTATTCTTGCCTCGAGAATTACAAGGACAGAGGATTCTGGCGGGTTACAGTCCATGGGGTCGCAAAGAGTCAGACACAACTGAGCAAGGAACGCTTACCCAAATAGATGTAGTTGTAAGCTTAGGGGCTATTTGTTCCTCCAGACAACATTCTACTAACCTCCTGTTTGAGAAAGGCAGGGCTGAGAGTGTGGAGAACTGGGGAACAGTAGTGGTAGCAAATTCCACCCAGGTTCTTGGAATCTAGCAAAGAAGGGGTGCTAAAAGTGTCTTCATTCTGGTTTTTTTGTTCTTGACCTTCCTAATTGTCTCTATGGGTGTGATATTCTTGAGTCTGAGGCCTCCCTGGCTCAGGGAGGACTTATCCTTGGATGGCTCTTCTACTAGGCTGAAGTAGAAATTTTCCCTGAAATTGGAAGTAAAGATACTATTATATTGGTGTCTAATAGCCCTGGTTCAGTCTGTCAGTGAACCCTGTCTGAGACCTCTTACTTATTCTAATATTTAATGGCACAGGGTACTGCTAATTTTTGAAACATTCTACATTCCATACCATAACTTACCTTGGTAAGTACACTTCAGTGTCTTTTCTCTTTATAGGTACTTACTGTTCAATTTCTCTGCTTTGTGGTTTTCTTCATCTATTTTCATTCTATCTCAAATTCATTGGCAGTTCATTTTTTTGAAGTTCTCTTCTCTTCCATTTTCTTTGTCTTTAGGGTTTTTAGCTTTGTTTCAAAAAACAGCAGATAATGATACACATTTATTCATCTATGTAGAACTTTAAATCTTTCTAAGTTGTTAAAAGAGAACTGTTTTTAATAACTCTAAGATTACCAGGGTAGAGATTGGGTTAAAAGGAATACACATGCATGCTCTCTGCAGAAACTTGGCAAAGGTCAATGATATTTTGAGAAATTTTTCACTCTAAGTTGACTATTGAAAATGTCTGGGTTAGAACAATTTTTAGTGTGATATCTTATCCCTTTAATTGACCTAGAAACCTAAAAATAGAATTCAACTCAAAATAATGTCAAAAATTCTGCCACCTACCAGATATTTATGTCAGAATTTTAATGTCATGGCTGGTATCATCCTCTCTTTTACCCCATCCGAACACCAAGCGAGGCTGATTTTTCTTATATCTTGAATCTGTCTGCTTCTTACTTCCACATGCACAACCAAGAGTGAAGTCCAAATCACCACTGTTTTCATTTATATCTGTGTCACAGCCATGTCATCGAATGGTTTTTCCATTTCACACCCATTTTTCACTTGTTAGTCAGAGCTATTTAAATCATTAATACACACATCTTTTAATCTTAGAAACAAACATTCCTGGCTGCCATTTCTCTGAGTACAAAGACCAAAACCCTTACCATGGCCCACAGGGTCCTATGTAGTCTGAAGTCCATCTGACCCCTCTGGCTTTGCTGAATTTCTTTTTAGTTCCTGCTCTATTATAACCCTTTCCTCAGCTCAGAACCTTTACTCAGTTATTTCGCCTGGAACCACTGAATTCTCAGAAACTCTATCCTTTGCATACTGGGCATTTAGGGTCATTACTTGGTAGAGTAAAATGTCAGGTGCAGGGGAAACCCTGAAACATTTGCAAAAACTGCTCAAACTTCATCTCTATCTTTTCAAACTATGCGCTCCTGAGTCATGCATGAGCTCGTAGGGGGTCATTTATTTGCTTTTAATGGGTAGTTAAATAATGGATATAAAATATTTATCACAGTACCATGTAAATAATGTTTATTCTATACATATTAGTTCCCTTCTTCTTTTTTCCTTCTGTTGATGTATTGATAACTGTTGAAGGTGCAAAGTTTTGAGCAAGTTTTAGGTACAGTAAGAAGCAGCATGTTAATACAAATAGACAGGCAATACCTCTCAACATTAAAATTTTAAAAAATCAATTTCAATAAAAGCAATGAATTCTAAAATAAATTACAGAAATAACTATTTTTGACATTCTTTTAAGAATTGTCCTTGTTTCTCCCCCTCTGTGTAGATTCCTAATCAAGTATGCATCTTTAAGATTTTTGAAGGAAAATTTTCCTAAATGTGAGGTATTCCATTTAGAAGGTAAGCAGAAAATATTAATGATAATGACAGTTCTAGTATTGACTTTTACAGTTATAGCCACATTTCTTTTCTTTTTTATTTTATTTTATTTTACTATTTTTACATGAGTAAACCAGCATTTTATTTTTTTTTTTTTTCACAATAGCAGCTAGATTTTTTTTTTTTTCCCAGTGGGTTTTGTCATACATTGATATGAATCAGCCATAGAGTTACACGTATTCCCCATCCCGATCCCCCTCCCACCTCCCTCTCCACCCGATCCCTCTGGGTCTTCCCAGCCCACCAGGCCCGAGCACTTGTCTCATGCATCCAACCTGGGCTGGTGATCTGTTTCACCATAGATAACATACATGCTGTTCTTTCAAAACAGCCACCTTTCTTTTCAAAGCACCACTCAGTCTTTCTGTAAAGGCAAGGGAAAAATTAGTGAAAATTTCTCAAGCATGATTGGCTGCACATTCATATCATGGAGAATAATGCCTACGTGTGGATTCCTCACAGGTGGAGGGCCCATTATTTCACAGAAGCCTTTGTTTTATTCATGTATCATGAGTCTGGCTCAGGCAGATGTCTGCTCACTGAGAAATTTCCTTAGGCAACCCCAGTGCCTAAGGTAACTGATCAAACAGTACTCTCTATAATTCTTGGCCAAAATATAATTCTTGTCAAAATTTTTCACTTCTCTAAATTGCATTATATCACATTCCCAAACTGCAAGTGTTGACTAAGGTTTCTGTCTTTTCTTCTGCCTTCCTTTCAAAGGTGTCATGGTACCACCTATTCCTCCAACTGCTGAGTATGGTGGGCCATCAATAACAAACAAAAAAATAGACCTGGATCAATTTCTTTAGATTTACTTCTCCCATTTCTAGCCTCTATAACAATCTTTACTTGACCATACAATCCAAGTCCCCAAACTCTGATCCTAGAATTTTATTTTAGCTCTATTCCAAAAATACCTATGATGCAAAGGTAGTGCACTGGTAAAGAATCTGCCTGTCAACGCAGGAGATGCAAGAGGCATGGGTTTGATCCCTGGGTTGGGAAGAGTCTCTGGAGAAGGAAATGGCAACCCACTCTGGTATTCTTGACCAGGAAATCCCGTGGACAGAGGAAACTGGTGGACTACAGTCCATGGAGCCACAGTCAGATATGACTGAGTACACACGCACACACACACACACACATTTACTGCACACATCTTATTACTCTTGTTTTTTCCAAACCCCCACTTGGTTTGCTATCCATTCTCAGAGCATCAGTCTGTAGTTTTTTGCAAACTATAAAATGACAGAGGTGCATAATTCAGATTGAACTGGTTTCAGTGGAAACCATGTAGAAACTATATTCTTTGTTAGTAAAGGGATGTTTGCTTTGTTAATTTTCTATTTGAAATAAAATATACTGTTTTAATAATAATTATATTACATAAATTTTTATTTAAATGTGAATTTAAGATTTTCAATACTATTCATCCCCAGGAAGAGGATGGAATTTCCCAGAAAAAGGTTAAGAATTTTGTTCCATTAGTATCTTGGATGATTTCCCATTGTCACCATCGGTATGCAGAAAACATTAAGTAATTTTCATTGGGTCTTTCAGTTCAGGGCAATGAAGGCATCTGCAGTGAAAGAATAGGTTTCAGACATCTTCCAAATTTAAATTGTGCTTCATTGTGGATTTTTAAATTATCTAGTGTTTTTCTTTTTTCACCATTGACACTTTAAGTATTCAATAGCCCCCATTACCCTGAAGGTGGTAGGTGAGTGTAAAGACAGCACAGAGATAAAACATATATGAGGTCCTCAGGGTCCAACGGAAGGGTCACATAGCCAACCTCCTCCTTCAGCAGATAACGATCTGGAGACTCAGAGATGGGGAAACTTACTATTTAAGGTCTACAACTCTCTTCATTTGGGGGGCCTTTTACAGTTTTTTCTTTTGACTACTGATTTTCTCATCAAGTAAATTTCTAGTCCTACAACCGTTATTATGTGAAGAATTTTTTTAAAAAGCAAAAAAAAACCCTATGTCTCAGGCAACAGAGCTGAGAAGAATCTTGATCACTGCACTCTCATCTCTCATTCTCTCTTTTTGAGCAGACCTGAAGATGCAATTCAGCAGAATAGAAAGGTTGGGGAAAACCCACTCTGAACTTAGAGCAGTATGAAGAAGTAGGCTCAATTAAACTGAACTGAAAAAATAGGGAGTGACAGAAAATCTCACACACATTGTAAAGATTATCCACCAAGTAAAAGGGTGTTATAGTCAATTAAGCCACATAATTATATTCCATGATCTTTACAGGGCAGCAGACCCAAAGAGGAATATTTATATTATTAAGGTATTGGTCTATGGTGAGAGGTTGTTAACAGATACATTAACAGATATATGCTTTCCTACTGTTAATAGTTGGGTCCTCTCTGAGCACCAGGAACCTGCCTGAAACCCCAGAGGCTTTAATTGGCTCAGATCTCACACCTGAAAGTTAGTAAAAGTGGCTTCTTAACTCAGTTCTTAAAGGAATAAAAGTAAATATTTTGTTGATAATGGCACCCACCTCATTTATTAAACACTTATAGGTGACAAAAATTATTCTAGGCACTTTGTGTATATAATCTCTTTTCATTGTACCCACAGTTCAAGAAATCTAGTGTGCATGCTCAGTGGCTCAGTTATGTTCCACTCTTGTGACCCCATGGACTGTAGCCCTTGAGTCTCCTCTGTCCATGGGATTCTCCAGGAAAGAATACTGGAGTGAGTTGCAATTTCCTGCTCCAGGGGATCTGCCCAATCCAGGGACTGAACCCCCAGCTTTTGTGACTCCTGCAGTGTAGGCAGATTCTTTACCACTAAGTCACCAGGGAAACCCAAGAAATCCAAAGATTGGTCTATTTATCTTCATTTTATAGTTGGAGTAACTGAGTCTTGGGAAAGTTGTTATTTGTCTTACTAATTAAAAAGCCAAATTTCCAAAATTTTCCAATTTTCTATACTCTCTACATTAATACACCCCCTAGTGTCCAGGTATATTGGAAAGAGAAGGTCTGGTATTAATTCATAATTCCTAATACTAGGAAATATCAGGAAAGTGAGGTTTTTTTCTTTAATTCACCGCAAATTTATTGCACACCTACTCCTTAGTAAGTTCTGAGGTTTGTACAGAGGGAAGGAGGGAGATCACAGAGAGCTTAGCTTAGAGGAGTACATGCACTGTGCTTAGCTTCTCAGTCATATCCAACTCTTTGCAACCCCCTGGACTAGAGCCCACCAGGCTCCTCTGCCCCGGGGGGTTCTCCAAGCAAGAACATTGGAGTGAGTTGCCATGCCTTCCTCCAGGGGATCTTGCCAACCCAGGGATCAAACCCAAGTCTCCCACATTGCAGGTGGATTCTTTACCGTCTAAGCCACCAGAGAAGTTCATAGGATCATCTTAAAGATGACTGTGAAAATCTATAACTTCATTCTAATTTGGGAAATGCAATGAGAGTGGTCTGGGTTTTACCTGTGACTGGCTCTGATTTTCATTATGATCCTTGGGGCACCAGTCTTGGCCATTTCAGTATTGCAGCTTTCTATTCCTGCAAGTTAATTAATTGAGTGCATTTGCTGACTGAGTTACTGTGCAAGACAATAACAGGTACAGAAATGGCCAAACCATTGATTGGTCTGGTGCTTAGCATCCAGACACTTGAAGATCTCACCAGATCCACTGGATCCACTCAGATTGGCCAGTTTCTTCTATATCAGTGATGAATATTCAGAGAGCTTTCTATGAGTCTATATGTTCAATTTACTCATCTTTAAAGTTATCTTCATTAATTACTATCATAGTTGATTTGATTCATTTTTTGCTTTTTCACAAATCCTCAAAAATGCTGAGGGTAGGTATTAATATTTTCCTTGTCTCCCTGTTCTGAGAAACTGCTGCTACAACATCTATCTTTCCTCTGCGGTGGTAAGTATTTTGTAGACCTCCTTTGGTTTTTGCCTGGAGAGGACAACTTTTATCTGAAATAGGCTTCCTTGATTCCCTTCGAAGCACCAAGTCTGCTATCAAAGGTCTCCCAGGACAGAAATTCAAGTTAAGAATTATCTTCTGGCAGCTTCCCTCAGATCGTGCTAATGTACCATTTCACTTCCATTTGCCTCTGAAATGTAAGAGCAAGACTTTGTTTTTTACTCCTTAGTTCTTTTACCAGATATGAATCATTTGGTTAATTTAAAAAATTGCAAGGGTGCCTCATATTTACTAAATAAATAAAATGTGAGAGGAAATTATTCATTGCAACTTTCTTTTTTAAAAGGGGTTTTCCTTGGAGTGTTCCTTAGAGGTGGGTCTGTGTATGGTATCTCTCATTTGAAATTCTGAGCTCTGACTCAGTGACATTTTGCTACATGATCTTGGGAAGGTCATTTTAACTCTCTTGGCCTGCCCATTTTTACAATGAGGTTTATAGATGAGGTATTTTTATTTCAACTGTAATATTTGGTTATATTGTTTGAAATTAGGGGTCATTTCTTAGGAAGTTTTCTGAAAGCCTACCCTGCCTTGCAGCAGTTCACAGCCAACATAGATTAGACACAAGTAAGTATGAATTTGTAAGGTTACAAAGTCGCCAAGTTCAAAGGAACTGTCAGGATCATGGAGCCCAGCCCCCTATGGGGATACCTGAACACCTTCTACAACATCTCCACCGTGTGGCCAGCCTGACTCAAGGTGAGCACCTCTATTAACCCTCAGCCTCCCAAGTCAACCAATTTTTTTTTTTTTTTTTTCTATAGGCTATTATGAAATTCTTGTTTGAGTGGTTCCAAAATATGTTGCCATGCAATTTTCACTATTGGGTCAGACTTCTACTAATTCTTTTTTTTCTGAACAAGTTTGAGTCAGTTCTAGTGAGATGGATGACCCTAGAGCCAGTTATACAGAGTGAAGTAACTCAGAAAGAAAAAGAACAAATATTGTATAATAATGCATATATACGTAATCTAGAAAAGTGGTCTTGATGAATCTATTTGCAAGGCAGGAATAGAGACCCAGACAGAGAGGACAGACCCAGCAGGGGACGGAAAGGGTGGGGGGAATTGAGAGAGTAGCACTGAAACACACATATATGTTACCATGTGTAAAGTAGATAGCTAGTGGGGAGTTTCATAACAGAGAGAGCTCAACCTGGTGCTCTTTGCCAACCTAGAGGGGTGAGATGGGGTTGGGGGTAGGAGGGAGGTTCAAGAAGGAGGGGATACATGTATACTTATGGCTGATTCAAGTTGTTGCATGGCAGAAACCAGCACGACATTGTAGAGCAATTATCCTCCAAATAAAAATAAAAGCATTTCCTTTTTCACATAAAAATCCTTCAGATATTTAAAATGATGACACAAATACCTTTGTCTCCAAGATAAACAAATCCATTTCCTTAAAGCATTCCTGCTGTGGTATGGTGCTGAGTGTGTTCCTAATTTTGATCAATTTCCTCTTAATCTGACCCAGATTGTCAGTGCCATTCTTACTGGCCTTCAGGCCTGATCAAATGTCCATGGCAATCTTTGATGATAGAATTTGAAAACGGACTTTTAAAGAGAAAGAAAAATAATCTAATAAGAGATTAACATTGTAATTTGAGTCAGAAGTGACAGGGACCTTGGCAAAGAGGGGAGGAGGACACTACTACGTGTTAAATATTGTGTGTTTTGTTTTAAATATGTCATCACAAGTCATATAGTCACTTGAGCCCTTCCCATTTTAGAGTTTAAGTTACATTTACAACACTAGCATATGATAGATCTGGGAATCCAACCTATTTTCTATGATTCAAGTATCCAGCAGTACTGCTTAAGAGGGGCTTCCCTGCTGGCTCAGTGGCAGAGAAGCTGCCTGCCAATGCAGGAGACACAGGTTCGATCCCTGGGTTGGGAAAATCCCTTGGAAGAAGAAATGGCAAGGTACTCCAGTATTCTTGCTTGGAAAATCCCATGGATAAAGGAGTCTGACAGGCTATATATAGTCCGTGGGGTCACAAAAGAATCTGACATGACTTAGCCTCTAAACAACAGCTGCTTAGCTGAAAGATTTCAAAGATTGTTTGATAATTGTGCCTCAACAAATAGAGGACAGGATGGAAAAATCTGTTCCCAAACTGATTTTCCAAAGGAATTATTTTTGGAAATGTTGTAAGTAAAGGCAAACACCACACAGAAATGCCCTCCCCCCCCCAAAAAAAAGCAGAGTTTTATGCCCCTTGTAGAAATTAGAATGAGTTTTGTGTGTCTGTATATAGTCATTTTTCTCATAGGATAGACAAGTCAAAATTTGAACAGCTTTTCTATACCATGCACAACAAAGCCTGCACTCTCTAGGCTTGGGCTCTATTCTCCGATCAGTCTTCAAAAGAACAAAGAGACAGGCTTGAATTAAGGAGCAAAAAGAACAGTATTTAAGATGACACCCAAAACAGGGCAGACTGGGCTTCTGAACATAGCAGATGTGTGATTTGTGATGTATGATTGAGTCATACCTGTGAGT
This sequence comes from Muntiacus reevesi, assembly GCF_963930625.1. Classification (NCBI taxonomy): domain Eukaryota; kingdom Metazoa; phylum Chordata; class Mammalia; order Artiodactyla; family Cervidae; genus Muntiacus; species Muntiacus reevesi. The sequence goes on from NC_089260.1 coordinate 66,298,853, forward strand.
AGCTTCAGAGGATCAAGAGGAGTGTTAAGTGAGCTAATAGATATAAGTACCTAGAATGCTAACTGGTACTGAGTAAATGTTCAATAAATGGTAATGATGGTCACAAGAAATTGCTATTGGTTCAGAAATTTCACTTGTGGAAAAATTAAAATGATCTCGGTTATATGCTGGAGGGGTATAGATTCATTGCCATGTCTTACAGTTTCTAAACTCCATCCTCTGTTTTTTAAGATTTTTATTTTTTATTGGAGTATAGTTGATTAGCAATGTTGGTTAGTTAGTTAGCTTCATGTGTATAGCAAAGTGACTCAGTAATATATATCATATATCTATTCTTTTTCAAATTCTTTTCCCATATAGGTTATTACAGAGCAGAGTTCCCTGTGCTGTACAGTAGGTCCTTGTTAATTATCTGTTTAAAATATAGTATTGTGTATATGTCAATCCTAAACTCTCAATTTATCCCTCCCCACCTTTCCCATCTGGTATCATACATTTGCTTTCTATCCTCACTTGAAATTTGATAATGGAATCTCAGACTGAGACTGACCCGATCCTTTGCAGTGAAGAACTGTGGAAGTATCAGGATTGCTCCCTAATTTCAAATCTTCACTGGCTTCCTTTCTTGTACAGGATATAGTCTAAACCCCCAACAAGAGTAAACACACACAGCATAATATGATCCCACCTGTCTCCACACCCTCAGGCTCCCTGCATCCTCTAACTTCTCACTTTTTGCCCTTGAAATACCACACCTGGACACAGAGTTCCTTTGCCACTTTGTGTTTTGTCCATCTTGTTCCTCAATCTAGAAATAACACTATAGACCAGAGAAAGAGCTGAATCACATCATTTCATTCTCACATGACGTGGAGTCATCTGTTGATGACTTGTGAAATATTCAATGTTTGTGTTGGCCTAATAGAGGATCACAAGATTTATTTCACAACCATTTATGAATTGCCTGCCATGTGCCAGGCAAGATGCTGAGATGGAAAGGTAAGATAGAACCCTTATCTTTAGGAGGTTGTGTGGAGAGATGAAATAAGTGCAGTGTTAAAGATCATGGTCAAGAAAGATCATAGAAAGATCATAGAAAGAAAGCTCAGCTGGGAAGCTCTGGATTAACCCTGAGTATATCAGGAAGATGAGACTGCCTGAGCTTTGCAGAAAGGGCAATTCACCTAGCAAAGGAATGAGTGGGTGAGCATCCCCACAGAAGGAGAAATGTGCCTGGACTTGGTCTATAAAGGTCTATGTCTTTAAAAGAACCAAGTTTCCCAGGGAGAAGAGTTTTGCTCAAAACATCGAATGGTCAGGGTTTATTATGATAGCTCCCAAACATAATACCTCAAGGAAGGAAAGTGGGAGATGTGAGTCTTCAGAGGCCATCTTCAGAGCAAGATTGTGAGCATCTTTCAGAGATCAGAAGAAGAGGATGGCTGCACTGGGAAAGGCTTTGTCAACTACGAGCTTCCGCAGATGGAAAGAAGACAACACAGGGAGTTTCCACCTTGGTTTTCTGAGCATCCCTCTGAGTCCGATATAATAATAACAAATTAAAAAAATGACAAGCTCCCCAGAAGGCAGTCACCCAAAACTTCAGTCTATCTGAGTTCTAGTCCAGAATTTAAATTCTCAAATGCCTGCAGTTGCTGACAGGTGGCAAAAGTTTGTGAGCCAGGAAAGGTGTAACACAAAGGGAGGTGTAACACAAAGGGAGGAAGTTGCTTGAATTGGCAACCATTGACCCCATTTAGTTATATTCTCTTTCAAATGCCTTGGGACCCAAAGGAAACAAACAAACAAACAAATGACCCCTCCGCTTTCTGTCAGTGATCCCTTTCCAGGTATTCTTTTCCATCTCTGTGTTCCCATCACTAAACCCATACCCTCCTGTATCTCTGCCAAACAGAACCACGTGATCATGAGTACCATAGAGGGAAATACAAGGAGTGGGCTTTGGAGTAAGATATCCATGGATTCAAAGCCACTTCCGACCTGTATAACATGATTCAACTTCTCTGAGTCTGGTTTTGTTTATAACTCCTACCTTGGAGTGGGGCTGAGATTTTACATCATGTAACCTGTCAGAGTGAAAAATCAGTAGATAGGCGACAGCTCTAAAGACAGTTATTTCCACTCCTATTATTTCTACTTATGTGGGAGGAGCAGGCAATGAGATCAAGACTTTGGGCAGTAGTGTGAAATATGTGAAATGGGTCAGACAGTATGTATTTCACCCACTGATGATCTGACCCATCAACCCCTTCGATGACACAGGACATGAGTTGCATCCTGCCCAGTAGCACATCTCTCCCCCACCCCTCCACACCCCCAGAATCTAGAAATGCCACCTCACCATGTCTGCCTTCCTGAAGCCAGGGCCTGCAATCTCTCTAATCTTTAATTAGAGCCGCTGACCTCTGAAGGCCCCTCTACAAATACATATAGATGTGACTATTTTAACACCCACCCTCACGTTAGTAAAAAGGAATTTAACAGATGCCCAGAATGAGCCAGTTTTTCAAGAAAGTGGAGGTGGGGAAGGAGGAAGGGGAAGACCCTGGCAAGGTGCCAAATGACAAGGAGGATGTGGTCACTGGATGCTGGGGGCAGCTTTTCAACCAAAAAGGGCATGAGGCAAGGAGAGCAAGTGATCCTTCAGGTGAAAACAGGGTAGCTCTCTGTGATGAGTCACCTGGCTGGGGTTCCCCCAAACGACAGATCCTCAGTAGAGCCTCTGTGCTATGAGCCCTTGAACACAGAGGCTGTGTGGGATCGTGGATCAGAAATTCTGACTCCTCCGTCCTCATCTTGATCACCTGTTGTGAGATCCCAGACCCAGAGTATTCCCTCCTGGAGCCCATTTCCTCAATTGTCCATGGGAGTGGATGTGTGTTTGGGGAGGGAGGGTTATTTATGTCTATGATTCTCTCCTAATGTGATTCTTCGCTGACCAAAGAGGAACAGAAAGTGAGACTGCGAAAGGTGATGACAAAGAGGGAAACCTGCTCAAAACCCTTCCTCCTTTACTGGGCTTGGGCTGATGAACACGGAGGTGAATTCAACACACGCCCATGCTAGAGCCACTTGCGGTCCAGTCAGGGAGGCAGCTAAGAAAACAGGCAAGAGTCCTGGAACATGCAATGAACATGGTGTGCTGAACACCAAGGCTTGGAGAGCCCAAGTCGTGGGTCCTGTGCCTCTGACCCAAGGCAAAGGGGAACCAAGATGCTGCCAAAACCTCTGGGTGGCCACACCGCTGCTCTGGCTTCCTTCAGATCCTGGGCCCAGCTGTGTTGGGTGGTGGGGGTGCAGATGGGCATAGACCTTTTCCTCCTCTTTACCGTGTAAATATGCATCCTCTCTTGAGCAAAAGACATCCTTCATATGAGAAAATGCCATAAGTGTGAGGATCAAGACATATTCCTAAAAGAATCACCACAGAACTTAGTGAGATTCTGAGATTGCTAGAAATGTGAATCCTGTGATGTTTATTTCTTGCCTACTTTTTTATAATGATGAAAGAAGAAAGGGATGATGATGGTGCTGATGGCAACAGTGACTATAATGATGATGATGACGATAGCAACACTAACAACTAAGATTTATCGAGTCCTTACTGTATGCTGAGAACTTTGCGTGCATTATGTGAAACAGATTTATTATTGTGTCAGCTTTGCAGATGAAGTTGATACATAGGCTTGCTGTGTGTGCTAAATCACTTCAGATGTGTCCAATTCTTTGCAAGCCTGTGGGCTGTAGCCTGCCAGGCTCCTCTGTCCATGGGATTCTTCAGGCAAGAATACTGCAGTGAGTTGCCACGCCCTCGTCTGGGGATCTTCCCGACCTGGGGATCCAACCTATCTCTCTTACAGCTCCTGCATTGATAGGCAGATTCTTTACCATCAGAGCCACCTGGAAAGTCCATATAGGCTTGGCTAAGGTCACACAGTTTAATAATTGGAGGGATTCTGCTCAAAGCCAGGAGTGTCCAACTTCAGAATCTGGGCTCTTCACCACTCTGCTTCCTCCCTGCATTGCTTTCTGGTTTTACACTCTTGGTCTTGTGTGCTGGTCTTCCAGGGAAACAGGAAAGAGGGCAACTAAAGAGGTAAGGCTCTAGTCTAACAAGTCAGTCAGTCAGTCAGTTCAGTCACTCAGTCATGTCCGACTGTTTGCAACCCCATGAATCGCAGCACGCCGGACCTCCCTGTCCATCACCAACTCCCGGAGTTTGCTCAAACTCATGTCCATCAAGTCGGTGATGCCATCCAGCCATCTCATCCTCTGTTGTCCGCTTCTCCTCTTGCCCCCAATATCTCCTAGCATCAGGGTCTTTTCCAATGAGTCAACTCTTTGTATGAGGTGACCAAAGTATTGGAGTTTCAGCTTCAGCATCAGTCCTTCCAATGAACACCCAGGACTGATCTCCTTTAGGATGGACTGGTTGGATCTTCTTGAAGTCCAAGGGACTCTCAAGAGTCTTCTCCAACACCACAGTTCAAAAGCATCAATTTTTTGGCACTCAGTTTTCTTCACAGTCCAACTCTCACATCCATACATGACCACTGGTAAAACCATAGCCTTGACTAGACAGATCTTTGTTGGCAAAGTAATGTCTCTGCTTTTTAATATGCTATCTAGGTTGGTCATAACTTTCCTTCCAAGGAGTAAGCGTCTTTTAATTTCATGGCTGCAATCACCATCTGGAGTGATTTTGGAGCCCAAAAAAATAAAATCTGACACTGCTTCCACTGTTTCCCCATCTATTTGCCATGAAGTGATGGGGCCAGATGCCATGATCTTAGTTTTCTGAATGTTGAGCTTTAAATCAACTTTTTCACTCTCTTCTTTCACTTTCATCAAGAGGCTTTTCAGTTCCTCTTCACTTTCTGCCATATAGGTAGTGTAATCTGCATATCTGAGGTTATTGATATTTCTCCCAGCAATCTTGATTCTAGCTTGTGCTTCCTCCAGCCCAGGGTTTCTCATGATGTACTCTGCATATAAGTTAAATAAGCAGGGTGACAATATACAGCCTTGATGTTCTCCTTTTCCTATTTGGAACCAGTCTCTTGGTTCATGTCCAGTTCTAACTGTTGCTTCCTGGCCTGCATACAGGTTTCTCAAGAGGCAGGTCAGGTGGTCTGGTATTCTCATCTCTTTCAGAATTTTCCACAAGTTATTGTGATCCACACAGTCAAAGGTTTTGGCATAGTCAATGAAGCAGAAATAGATGCTTTTCTGGAACTCTCTTGCTTTTTGATGATCAAGTGGATATTGGCAATTTGATCTCTGGTCCCTCTGCCCTTTCTAAAACCAGCTTGAACATCTGGAAGTTCATAGTTCACATATTGCTGAAGCCTGGCTTGGAGAATTTTGAGCATTACTTTACTAGCGTGTGAGCTGAGTGCAATTGTGTGGTAGTTTGAGCATTCTTTGGCATTGCCTTTCTTTGGGATTGGAATGAAAACTGACCTTTTCCAGTCCTGTGGCCACTGCTGAGTTTTCCAAATTTGCTGGCATATTGAGTACAGCACTTTCATAGCATCATCTTTCAGGATTTGAAATAGCTCAACTGGAATCCCATCACCTGCATTAGCTTTGTTCGTAGTGATGCTTTCTAAGGCCCTCTTGACTTTACGTTCGAGGATGTCTGGCTCTAGGTGAGTGATCACACCATCGTGATTTTCTGGGTCATGAAGATCTTTTTTTATACAGTACCTCTGTGTATTCTTGCCACCTCTTCTTAATATCTTTTGCTTCTGTTAGGTCCATACCATTTTTGTCCTTTATCGAACTCATCTTGGCATGAAATATTCCCTTGGTATCTCTAATTTTCTTGAAGAGATCTCTAGTCTTTCCCATTCTGTTGTTTTCCTGTATTTCTTTGCATCGATCACTGAGGAAGGCTTTCTTATCTCTCCTTGCTATTCTTTGGAAGTCTGCATTCAAATGGGAATATCTTTCCTTTTCTCCTTTGCTTTTCACTTCTATTCTTTTCATAGCTATTTGTAAGGCCTCCTCAGACAAACTTTTTTGCCTTTTTTGCATTCCTTTTCCATGGGGATGGTCTTGATCCCTGTCTGCTGTACAATGTCATGAACCTCCGTCCATAGTTCTTCAGGCACTCTATCAGATCTAGTCCCTTAAATCTATTTCTCACCTCCACTATATAGTCATAAGGGATTTGATTTAGGTCATACCTGAATGGTCTAGTGGTTTTCCCTACTTTCTTCAATTTAAGTCTGAATTTGGCAATAAGGAGTTCATGATCTGAGCCACAGTCAGCTTCTGGTTGTTTTTGCTGACTGTATAGAGCTTCTCCATCTTCTGCAAAGAATATAATCAATCTGATTTCAGTGTTGACCATCTGGTGATGTCCATGTGTAGAGTCTTCTCTTGTGTTGTTAGAAGAGGGTGTTTGCTATGAGCAGTGCATTCTCTTGGCAAAACTCTATTAGCCTTTGCCCTGTTTCATTCCGTACTCCAAGGCCAAATTTGCCTGTTACTCCAGGTGTTTCTTGACTTCTACTTTTGTATGCCAGTCTCCTATAATGAAAAGGACATCTTTTTTGGGTGTTAGTTCTAAAAGGTCTTGTAGATCGTCATAGAACTCTTCAACTTCAGGTTCTTCAGCGTTACTGGTTGGGGCATAGGCTTGGATTATCATGATATTGAATGGTTTGCCTTGGAAATAAACAGAGATTATTCTGTTGTTTTTGAGATTGCATCAAAGTACTGCATTTTGGACTCTTCTGTTGACCATGATGGCTACTCCATTTCTTCTAAGGGATTCCTGCCCACAGTAGTAGATATAATGATCATCTGAGTTAAATTCACCCATTCCAGTCCATTTTAGTTCGCTGATTCCTAGAATTTCGACATTCACTCTTGCCATCTCCTGTTTGATGACTTCCAATTTGCCTTGATTCATAGACCTAACATTCCAGGTTCCTATGCAATATTGCTCTTTACAGTATCAGACCTTGCTTCTATCACCAGACCTATCCACAACCGGGTATCGTTTTTGCTTTGGCTCCATCCCTTCATTCTTTCTGGAGTGGGATGCCTAAATGCAGAAATTGGGAATGATATCTGTGAAGAAGATAGTGAAACAGTCTGAATGACTGAGGTCAGCCAGGAGAAATTAATGCATCCCTGGAAAGAAAGCTATGACCAAGTGGAATAGAAGGAGAATTTATACAGCCGCTGTTGCACAAAGCATGAAGCAGCTGCTAATAAAAGGAGGTGATCTGGACAGCTAATCCCCATGCATTGGTCTACTTCTCCTTCTGAGAGGGCAAAGAGGAAGAGGAAAGGGTACACTTTGGAAGGGTCTCTCTTAGTACTTGCAGCCTACATTTTAAGGACTCAGTTATCTCTCCAGTGTTTGTGGTTCTACTTCCCCTTTGGAGATATCTAGTAGTCCCACCCACTCACCCTCTGTAGAATTCAGGTGATTCTTTCCAAAAGTCAGTAGCTACAAGTGTCCAACCTTGCAAAGCATCTTTCCTGTCTCACTGGCTTCACAGGTGCAGGTGAGTTTGCATTGTAGGCTCCACTTCCTTCAGCTCAGCTCAAGAGAAACAGGCAGGCATTTGCCACCACCTCTTCTCAATCTGGTCCTGCTCCACACCTTCTTTCCTTTCTGGTATTTTTTTTGGGGGGGGAGGGGGGCAGTATCATTATGAGGGCTTCCCAGGTGACACAATGATAAAGAACCTGCCTACCAGTGCAGGAGCCACAAGAGACTCGAATTTGATCCCTGGGTCGGGAAGATCCTCTGGAGTAGGAAATGGCTACTCACTCCATTATCATTGCCTGGATGAATTCCAAGGACAGAGAAGACTGGCGGGCTACTGTCTTTGAAGTTACAGAGTCGGACACGACTGAGCACACGCTTGGGCACGCACACATACACACACATCATCATGACCTCCATTTCATGACGCATCTTCCAAATATGGCTTAATGAGAGCCACCCATAAGGGAGGTTGATCTATAACTTGAAGAATTTGGAACTCTGTGGAAGCTTTGGGGTTTTTTCTGAACAGGAGTGCTATATATAGTTGTTGCTTTTAAGTTCTTATCTACAGTGAAACAGAGCTTCCTCCTTTCTCTGTAAAGGGTTCTTGAGCTCACCCAAAATTTCTGTATTCAGATCAGCATGGTTTGCCTTTTAGAAGGTTGCAGGCAGGATTGGTCTCCTGAGGGGGGAATTGGAATCCTTTTCTCTTCCAGTCCTTTTCCCTTGCCCTGTTTAACACTCACATCCCTCCCACATCCACATTCTTCCAGCCTTTCTCTGAATGTTTCTTTTAATGAAGGAGTTACAGAGTGCTATCTAAAAGAATGAAAATAGAATTAGTACCTGACCTCCCGCATAGTTTCTGTTGAGAGCTTTTCTAACATTGAAGACCCACATTTCACTGGTTTTGAATAAATTCTTCAGAGTGAAGAACTCTGGGCTGGCAGGGAGATGAAAGAGTTTTTGCATTCGAGCATTATGCTTGAGCTTTGCAATGTTGACCAAGGTACTTTTGTTTCCTCATTTTTATATAAGGTCATTGGAAGATTTAAAAAGCATTTAGAAGTGACAGCAATAGGTAACTTGTTGTGACGGACTTGGAGTTGGTTGCTCATCATCAAAATCTTTCTAGATTTTATGCACTGGTTGCTGAGGGTAAATATTGCTGTAAACATCTTAGTCACGTTTTTCATGCATCTTTTTTTCAGAACATGTAATTGTGATGGGTGCCATAAAAGTTCTTAAAATAGTTGAATCTCTTATTGAAGTAGATTTTTAGCTTTTTTTAAAGAAGCTGCTGGCAGTGTTAACTTTGATCATTTGATTAAGATGTGTTTGCCAAGTTTCTCCATTGTACAGTCACGATCTTTCCATTTGCAATTATTAAACAGCTTGTGGAGAAAACATCACCTAAAATGGGATGAACTGACACTAAGTGAGTCCTAATGAGATGTACTGACATCACTTGGTGTGGTAGTGTTTCTGCTCAAAGTGAGTCAAATCATTAGGCAATATCAGCCAAACCCAACTAAAATGTTGTCTACACGGTTAGTGACTGGTGTTATTCAAAAGTGTCAGTCTTATACAAGACAGTAGGCTGAAGAATAATCCTCAAAAAAGGAGACCAAGAGACATGGCAACTAGATGCAATATGTGATCCTAAATTAGATATTTGACCAGGAAAAATTAATATAGATAGTACTATTGGGGCTATTGGTGAAATCTGACTATGATCATAGACAAATTAGTGACATTGTGCCAATGCCAAATTTCCTGATGTTTATAATTGTATCACAGTTTTGGAGGTGAACACCCTTGCTCTTAGGAACTACAGAATGAAGTATTTACCATAAAAGGACAAGATGTCTGCAGCTTACTGTCACTAATTTAAGGAACAAGGTTTTATACATATATATGTATACATACATACATATATGCCTGGTCAGGACTGGGTTAGGAAGATCCCCTGGAGTTGGGCCTGGCAACCCAGCCCAGTATTCTTGCCTGGAGAATTCCATGCACAGAGAAGCCTAGCAGGCTACAGTCCATAGGGTCACAAAGAGTTGGACACAATTGAAATGACTTAGCATGCATGCACATATATATGTATGTATGTATATTAGAGGGAGAATGACAAAAACAAGTGTGGCAAATTTTAAAAACTGATTGAATCTGGATGAAGTGCATATAAAATTTGGTCTTGCTTAACTTTTACACAGAGACATTACTTTACCAACCAAGGTCCATCAGGTCAAGGCTATGGTTTTTCCAGTGGTCATGTATGGATGTGAGAGTTGGACTATAAAGAAAGCTGAGCGCTGAAGAATTGATGCTTTTGAACTGTGGTGTTGGAGAAGACTCTTGAGAGTCCCTTGGACTGCAAGGAGATCCCACCAGTCTATCCTAAAGGAGATCAGTCCTGGGTTTCATTGGAAGGACTGAGGTTGAAGCTGAAACTCCAATACTTTGGCCACCTCATGTGAAGAGCTGACTCATTGGAAAAGACCCTGATGCTGGAAGAGATTGGGGACAGGAGGAGAAGGGGATGACAGAGGATGAGATGGCTGGATGGAATCACCGACTCGATGGACATAATTTGAGTAAACTCCAGGAGTTGGTGATGGATAGGGACACCTGGTGAGGTGCAATTCATGGGGTCGCAAAGAGTCAGACATGACTAAGTGACTGAACTGAACATTACAAATTTTCTGTAAGTTTGAAGTGATTTCATTTTTTTTTTTTTTTAATGAGACAATCAAGTTAGAAACTAGTACTTCAGGATAGAAAAGAAAGTAAACTGCAAAATCAAAGTCCTACATCCCTCAAAAGCTCACAGCAGTGGGGCCTGGTTTCCACGAGTTCTACTGGCTGAAGGCTATGATTTCATTGTTGTGATCATCCTTGCAGGGAATATATAATCATTGCTTCTCTATCACAGATTGTGACTGAGGTGGGGTAAGAATGCAGAGAAAATTCAAGCATTCCATTTGAGCTTTGTTGGTAAACTTTTGGACAAAGCTGCCTAACAAGACGTGATTCAAGCATTTGGTCATGAATGTCATAAAAATTTATTGGACATTTGTATTTTGCCCCTATGCTAGGTTCTGGAACAAATCTGAGTAATATCATTTCCTTCACTCAAGGAGCTTGGAGTTCAGATGGGGAGAGAGTAACACCATAAGTAGCAACAGTACAGAGTTGCAATGATTTTAGTAGGAGAAAACCTAAGATGTTATAAAGCGGGAAAGAATTAGGAAAGTAAAAATTCTTTATCTGTATGACATTGATGTCCAAGTAGAGCTGTAGCAGCTGGAGAAAAAGATGGTGGCCTGAAAAATCTCAGTGTCTCTGCAGAAGGTACCTCACTTGATGTTGATGGACTCTAGCAAATGGAGTGAAAGCAAAGATGTTGGAAGGAGCTCTGTGCAGAGTGTCATGTCTGTTGTGCTAGAGGGTTTCGGTGATTTTGGTATTCTCTTTATGACCTGAGGACCAGGCATCTGAGTGTCTTGCAGATCCTACAGTTGACAGTGGTTGATCATTTTCCTTTAATACTGAGATAAATAGACTCAAGCTTCCATCTAGATACACTGAAGAACCCAGCAATAACACATCCTCCTGTTAAATCTGCTTGGATTCCTGTCGGGGAAGGTCACAAATTTCACCTATTCTTCCTTTGTTCCTAGTTTCTTTTCTGGATTCTTGATCTTACTAATGACTTGCCACTTGTGGCTTTTATCTTCTTAGCTTGAGTCAACCCAACTGCAGAATCTAGTCTTCTTTCCCTGTTTTGATTCAAGATTCAGAGAGAGGAAAAGGAAGGGTTTTTTTTTTTTTGGTGGCACTGTGCAGAAAACCATGAGAAATTACTAATAAGATGTCAACTTCCAAGAATTCTATAGATTCAGTCCTCACAGGGCTTTCTCTGGCTGGAGTTTTCTTATGGATTTCCTGGCTGTCATATTAGCCAGACACTCAGTTTCCTTATATATGCCTTATATATCTCCCATTCCTGGGCTCCTCTCTACCTCTGGTTTGGACTACCTGAAAAACCTTCTTAGAGTTTTTCCTTTTTAATGCACAGAATAATTTATTTTTCAACCAAATCTCAGCTCTGTAAATCTTTAAAACTATGAGTTATTATGGTTTCTTCCTAAACAAAAGGTCATCACTCTGAGGCTTTCAACTTTTGACAGCCAAAGAATTGGTGGACTCTTTGGCACTATAATCTTTCCTTTTATATGATTCAGCATCTGGATGCGGTTTCACTTGTATTTGTAATGAAGGAAGCTGTATGAAGATATATCCTCCCATCAATGTGTATTATTCTACTCTGGGGAGGACAAATGTGGTTATAATTGATTATTAAAAGGACTAATTATCTTTATTTTCACTTCATTTCATCTCTGAAAAGAAGAGATGTTGTAAGAGAAAGTACAAGGACACTGGAGATAGACAAATTTGAGTTCTTACCTGACTTGCTCTAATGAGGTAATTGAGCTCAATGCAGAAGATTTATCCACTTAGGGACCCAGTTTTGTCATCTGTAAAGTAGGAGCAGAAGTTTCTAGGAGAGTGATACCAGCAAAATTGCTGCACAGAAATTACTAGTGTTTGTCCCCTCCCAGAAACATTAATTGAAAAACTGTGCACAAAAATATCTCCATGGAGGCTAAGAATTCCAGGTAAGAGAATATAGCACCTAGATGAAGCACAGACATAAGAAAAGACACATTGAAGATGGTAGGGAACATGAAACCACGCTTCCCCTGTCTCCTCTGTTTGAAATCCAGGCAGCTCAGTGTGGAAAGAGACATCATCCCTGTGGGAAAAGGGGAGTGAAGTCAGCAGCAGACCCCAGCACTGATCTGCCCCAATACCAGGACCACTCCCAAGGGCTGGTGGCTCCTGGTGGGATCCTCTGAAACCAGCCCCCAGCCTACCCAAGTGTCAGCCAGTTTGTGAGGCCCCAGGTCATTACAGGCCCACAATCAGACCTCATGAACCCAGGCTCCAGGTGGTAACTTGCAAACCAGACTCCCAGGTGTGCTCACTGCCAGGCCGGTTACTCCAGACCAAGTCTTTCTACTACCCAGCACCAGACCAGCTCCTGTGGCCCCAGTCTCAAGACCAGCTCCTAGGACTTCGGGTTCCAAGACCATCTTAGTACCAGACTGGCCACCACAGACCCAAAGTCCATGCCAGCCCCCAAAGCCCCCGGCTCCAGATTGACTCCCAAAACCTGAGGTTTGGGGCTCATCCCATGGTAGAAAGGAATAGAAACCTTATTTGAGAAATAATAGCTGTGAGAGCATGTGTGCTAAGTTGCTTCATTTGTGTTGACTCTTTGCAACTCTATGGACTAGAGCCCGTCAGGCTCCTGTGTCCATAGGACTTTCCAGGCAAGAATACTGGAGTGGGTTGCCATGCCCACCTTCAAGGGATCTTGACAACCCAGGAATCAAACCTGTATCTCCTAAGTCTCTTGCATTGGTAGGCAAGTTCTTTACCACTAGTGCCACCTGGGAAGCCCAATAATGACTGAGATTCTCCCAAATCTTGAAAGAGATTTGGACATCTGAATTCATGAAGCTAATAAGTCACCCCCAAATTATATGAATTTTATACATATTTGTTGTTGTTGTTTAGTCACTAAGTCTTGTCCAACTCTTTGCTACCCCACAGACTGTAACCCTCCACGCTTTGCTGTCCATAGAATTTCCCAGGCAAAAGAATACTTCAGTGGGTTGACATTTCCTTCTCCAGGGGATCTTCCTGACTCAGGGATTGAACCAGCATCTCCTGCATTGGTAGGCAGATTCTTTACTGCTGAGCCACCAGCAAAGCCATATATATTTACCCATCATCTATGGCTGTTTTCTCTTCAGTAGAAGAGTTGAGTAGTTGCAAAAGAAAACATACAGCCCACAGAGTAAAATAGATTTCCTATCTTGTCTTTTACAGAAAAAGTTTTTTATCCACTGCTGGGAATTATGCAAAGTTGAGGAGTTATCACTTTCAACTCCAGGTTTCAAGATCAATGGTTAATTTAAACATATTATAAAAATCTTCATAACTCTTACCTTATTATAATTTTTGACTTATAGTTCTTGAATCCACAAGTCTATTCAACCTTAAAATTAACTTATGCATGTTTGTGTGTATTAGTAATCATCAAGTATACTTTGTGTGTGTATGTGTATATGCCAAAGTCAGAGCTACATATGTGTAGATTTGTACCAAGAAATGAATTTGAATGTAGAATATGGCCATTTTAGATCTCCCTGAAAAGTTGTGTGCACTGATGACCAAGGATGAATAAAATTGCTCAGCATAAAATGAAGAATGAAACTATCAAAATCATTTGTTTTTAAATAGATAATCAGATGCTCATTTATATTTTGTGGCACTTGCTGCTGCATGTTCATTTTCTTAGGTAATTTCTTAAGTGCATAAGCATGGGTTAGGGCCTGTTTCACTTATGATGTGATCTCATAGGTGACTTCTATTTTCATTTTATTCCTATGATGCAGGTTTTGTTGCACTCAGAGAAGTAAAACAATTTCATTTCTGTGCCACTTTTAAGATGCTGTTTGGATTATGGATGTGTACTTGTGTGGTCCTCTTTATTAAGATAATGGCTTTGTCAAATGTCACAGAATTCTTTCAAGGATAGGGCAAGTTTCCTATTTCAGTAAACTTTCAATGGAAAGCCAGCCTAGCTCTGTGAAATGACGCAGAATCCAAGTCTATTTAGAAAAAAAATATAGATCCTTGATTTCCATGTGCAGGAAGAGGAAACAATGGTTTGTACTTCCCATCAGAGGGGTAATGTGTTCTTACAAGTAGGGAAGGAAGGCACAGGGGAGGTGGGTGGAGGGAACACCAGACAGGAAATGGGATACCAGCCTCACTGTTTGGCTACAAACAAACATGGGGACTTTAGCACAGTTTCTTAATTGCTCAGTCTTCATCTTCCCCTTTTGAAAATCAAGGATTTAGTTGCAGTCAATAGTTTTCATGTTTTTTAAAGCAGTGAACACTGGTGAAATGACATCCCTGACCTGGTGGAAGAGAGGAGGTGCTGGACCCTCATTCAACCCTGTACATAATTCTAGAAGCCCCTCTTCAGAGCTGAGGACTCTTTAGAACAGCCTGACAACTACAGGGCCATTTACCAACTTGCCATTTTCTTCTCCAAATAGTCTGTGCTTCTGTGGATAGCAGTAACCATGTGACTTGTTTGTACATGCATTAACACACTGCATTTGTTGAAAAACAATGTATTCTCTTAAAAGATCAAGGCTCCCTATTGCAGGTATATTTTCATTATTAATATGCTAGGCAATCCTGCAGATAGAGATGGAAGTTCAGTCATCTCAAGCCCATGTGCTATCAATGGAAGTCACCCAAACACAGTAATTGCACAAGAGATTCAGGGTGTTCATGTTATGTGACTTACTCTGAACTTTCATGACTGTCTCTCCTGTTGTACCTAAATTCTATGAGGGAAGGGTCTATGTATTAATCCTCTTCCTTCACCAGTGCCTAATCCAGTGATTAGCAATTGAAAATGCCCTGAAGTTTTTCAATAAATGAATAAACAAATGAGAGTTTCTAAGTTCACCATACAGATTGTCAAACTGATACACTAAGAATGAATCACTACCTAAACAAAAGCAAAAGCATAGGAGTAAAATCTACCCACTGAAAATTGAGGATTAAAGTCACTGAGCAGTAATAACCATAGACCAGAAGGCCCATTCCAACATTAACTTCACTTGTCATCTCAGATACGTATCTATTAATATCAGTCTGAGAGAGATAAACCACGCAATCTCTAAATTTCTTCCCAACACTGATATTCCATAAGGCTATGATTCAGTTGACTCAGAAAATAATCCTTTTAAAGTCTCTCATAAATTATTCAAATAATTACTATAAATCTTCATGTCCTGAACCCTGCCATTTACAAACTCCATGGATTCTCCCTAGTGCAGCTTTTCAAGGACCATGGTGTTTTAGTCACTAAGTTGTGTCTGACTCTTGTGACCCCATGGACTGTAGCCTCCCAGGCTCCTCTGTCCATGGGATTCTCAAGGCAAGAATACTTGAGTGAATTGCCATTTCCTTCTCCAGGGAATCTTCCTGACCTGGGGATTGAACTCAGGTCTCCTGCATTGCAGGCAGATTCTTTACCCATTGAGCTACATGGGAAGCCCAAGGACTATGCGGAAACATCAAATGATCTCAGACCCACACTTAAGACATTGACCCTTTCTGTTGCACCATCCAACAAGCTCCTGCTGCTACCACCTCCAAATATGTACCCAAATTTTCCTGTTCTGAAAAGTTCAGGGGCAGGGGACCACATACAACATTAGCACCAGATGTCCACTGTGACCTTCAGCTATTAGAGAAGACTTCCACTGTACGTGGCACCAATGTGGAAGAGAACTACAAAGATGACGAACTGCAGCTATTTGTAGTATTTTATCAAAGCAATTGTATTGCATAGATATCACCAGTAGCTGTATTAGGGTTGTTTGGGGACAAACAAACAAAAGCCTCCTCTCTGTAATGTAGCAACATCACCAATTTTACACTGTACCTCAGGTATCCCCAAAAATGGAAGGTTTCTTTTCTTTTTTTTTTAAATTACTTTCTTGAGTGATCATTAGTCTTATTGTGGTCTCCCTAATGGGGTTTCTTTTTTTTTTTTTCTTTTCATTTATTTTTATTAGTTGGAGGCTAATTACTTCACATGGAAGGTTTCTTATTTCTGTATAACTCACCTAGGATTGGTTCTGATACTCAAATCTTCTGGATAGGAAGAAAAAAAAAATCTTGGCAGCTAAGAACATTTCAGTTTTTTTACAATACAAATGGGATTCCTAACAGTTCCAAAGAATCTTTGGGGAGTAAACTATCAATATTTTCACCCATTTCTCTTTCCTCTTCCCAAGATGACACCTAGATGTATTACAAAACTCTCTCTACATTTCTGAGGGAGGAAGAAGTCTTTGGATCAATGTGCAGGTCCTTATTTCACTCTAGTCCTTGCCGGTTTTGATGGAGATGATGCCTCTTTTTCACTGGTCCTTATTTGCATGGATGTATGCATCTAGTCAAGGCTATGGTTTTTCCAGCGGTCATGTACGGGTGTGAGAGTTGGACTGTGAAGAAAGCTGAGCGCCAAAGAATTGATGCTTTTGAACTGTGGTGTTGGAGAAGACTCATGAGAGTCCCCTGGACTGCAAGGAGATCCAACCAGTCCATCCTAAAGGAGATCAGTCCTGGGTGTTCATTGGAAGGACTGATGTTGAAGCTGAAACTCCAATACTTTGACCACCTCATGCGAAGAGTTGACTCATTGGAAAAGACCCTGAAGCTAGGAGGGATTGGGGGCAGGAGGAGAAGGGGACGACAGAGGATGAGATGGCTGGATGGCATCACCGACTCGATGGACATGAGTTTGAGTAAACTCCGGGAGTTGGTGATGGACAGGGAAGCCTGGCGTGCTGCGATTCATGAGGTCGCAAAGAGTCGGACATGACTGAGCAACTGAACTGAACTGATGCACTGCAGAGGGGCTTCCTAGATGGCGCTAGTGGTAAAGAACATTCCTGCCAATGCAGGAGATGTAAGAGTTCAATCCTTGGGTCAGGAAAATCCCCTGGAGGAGGGCATGGCAAATCACTCCAGGATTCTTGCCTGGAGAATCTCTTGGACAGAGGAGCCTGGCGGGCAACAGTCCACTGGGTCACAAACAGTCAGACCTGACTGAAGCAGCTTAGCACACATGCATGCATATGCTTCAGAATGAAAGTTCTAGCATGTTTCATAATTCTTGATCAGCATGCAGCTGATTTAAATACCAGATGAACCATTTCATAACTATGCAAACTTCTTAATCAAGTTGTTTGTACTGTCCTTAGTTTTTTTCTTCTGTAAAGTGGAAAGTATTTTCCACTGTAAAGTGGAGGGTTCTGTGGGATAATATACGTTAGGTGTTTAGCACATAGTCAACACTAAATAGGGGTTTCCTTTGTGGTTCAGCTGGTAAAGAACCCGCCTTCAGTGCAAGAGGCCTGGTTCGTTCCCTGAGTCAGAAAGATCCCCTGGAGAAGGGAAAGGCTACCCACTCCAGTATTCTGGCCTGGAGAATTCCATGGACTATAATAGTCAATGGAATTGAGTTTGGCACAACTGAGCAATTTTCACTTCACTTCCCTTCACTGATGGCTCAGTGGTAAAGAATCCGCCTGCCAATGCAGGAGACTCAGGAACCCTGGATCAGGAAAATCCCGTGGAGAAGGGAATGGCAACCCAGTCCAGTATCCTTGCCTGGAGAATCCCATGGACAGAGGAGCCTGACAGGCTTCAGTCCATGTGTGTGTGTTCAGTCTCTCAATTGTGTCTGATTCTGCAACCTTATGGACTGGAGCCCAAAAGTCTCCTCTGTCCTTGAAATTTTCCAGGCAAAAATACTAGAGTGATTGTTATTTCCTTCTCCAGGGGATCTTCCTGACCCAGGGAACAAACTCCTGTCTCTTGCATCTCCTGTGTTGGCAGATTCTTTACGACTGCACTGCCTTCATGGGGTCACAAAAAGAGTCAGACACAACAACTACACAACAAGAAGCACTAAATTAGTGCTAGTATTATTATGTAAATTATATAGATACTAGCCACAACAAACTGCAAATTGCAAATTTTAGGCACACAGTGGGATGGAACTGCATGTGAGTTATTGTTGTTAATTCTAGTTTTAGAGTCTAGGTCTTCTGGTCTCAAGGTTGGAATCAAACACACTAGCCCATCTTTAGTGAGCTATGAATATCTCCAAATATTAAGCACCAACCTAGTTACTTTTCTCAAGCTTTTCTAACATCAGGCATTAAAACCAGTAACTAGACAGTTATCGATAAACAATCAAGTCCATAGTTGTTGTATTTTTTTTTTTCTTAAACTCAAGAAAGAAGGCACTTTCATCTTTACTCTGTCTGGCTTTCAATCATTTCCTTATAGATTTGCAAACTGACACTAATTTCACAGCATTAAAGTGTGAGAAAAAAATCATTCCAATAGTGACTGTTAAAAAAAAAAAAACCCACAGGGCTTCTAGCTGCCGGGCCATTGTACTTTCTAAATTAGTCATTTTCAATGTGTGTGTATCTGCATTGGTGATTTCCTTGACCAATAAGTGTATATTCCCTTACCAGGAGCTCTGCCACTCTTTTTTGCTTACTTAGTCATTCTGCTCACAAGGATATCACATTCTTAGTTTTGAAAGATCTTGGCCTTTATTCTTATTAGCCTTGTAGTCAAACAGTTCTTTCATTTCCTGTGTGTATTTCATGAACTGTAGCAGGTAGTTCACTAATAATAACTTTAATCTTTCAAAAAAATTAGTGGTGTCTGCAAAACGATGGGCTTTGTATCATAAACTGAGAATGAATACAGTAAGAAGCACAGCTTCTAACTCTAGCCTTGACCAGTGGGGGACACCATGGTGGAGTTTTTGAGTTGAATGGGTTCTTGGAAGTCATTTGGTTCAACCGGTGGTAGAAAAGAAAAAAAGATGCCTTCTATATCATCTGGATCGTTTCCGTCCAACTGTTGTCCCGAATTTCTTCTATTCTCATCACATTTCTGTGTATCTTTCTCCACTTTCTTCCTTCCTACTCCATTTGGGCTTCTGCCTCCATCACTTCAGTACTTCTGCTTCTGCCATTAATGGCAATGACTGTCCAAAAGGTCTCGGCAATATCCAAACATCCAGTTTTAGGCAATCTCTGTACCTAACACTTTTCCTTGACTTTTTTTTGGGATTTGGAAATGCAGTTAATTTTGTAAAGTAATTTTTATTGGAGTACAGTTGATTTGCAGTATTGTGTTAATCTGGGGTATATAACAAAGTGAATCAGTTTTACATATACATGTATCTACTCTATTTTAGGTTCTTTTCCCATATAGGTCATTACGGGGTGTTAAGTAGAATTAATTCCCTGTGCTGTACAGTAGGTCCTTATTAGTCATCTATTTTATATAGTGGTGCATAGACAGTGTTGACCACCATTTTCTGAAGGGAGTCCTCCTTTCCTGACTGGTGCTGAGTTTTCTGTTTCGACCAGCACCTTCGGTAAGTCAGTCCTTCTCAGAGCCTTTTACAATTATTGTTCCTCCACTATATATAATATATAATTGCTCCTCCACTATATTTAAATAGATATAAAAAATACTCAGGGCTCCTCATGGCCATCTTGCTGTCTCAGTTTAGAACTTCTCCTTAGGTCACATTTTCTGTGCCTAGGGTTTCATTAGGGCTTCCATTGTAGCTCAGCTGGTAAAGAATCTGCCCGCAAGGCAGAAGACCCCAGTTCAATCCCTGGGTCAGGAAGATCTGCTGGAGAAGGGAGAGTTTACCCATTCCAGTCTTCTTGGGCTTCCCTTGTGGCTCAGTTTTTAAAGAATCCACCTGCAGGTCGGGTTAACACCTCAAAAGCTACAACTTTCACATCGATATTTCTCATTTTAATCTTTTTTTTTCAGGCTCTAGACCTCAACCAGAATGTCAATTCACTGATTTGACATTTCAGCCTGGATATTTCACAAGTAAATATAACACTGTTAATCTCAGAATTTTTTTCCCGGAAAATATACTCCATCCAGTAGTCACATATGGATGTGAGAGTTGGACTATAAAGAAAGCTGAGCACTGAAGAATTGATGCTTTTGAACTGTGGTGTTGGAGAAGACTCTTGACAGTCCTGTGGACTGCGAGAAGATCCAACCAGTCCATTCTAAAGGAAATCTGTCCTGAAGACAGATTATTCATTGGAAAGACTGATGTTGAAGCTGAAACTCCAATATTTTGGCCACCTGATGTAAAGAACTGACTCATTTGAAAAGATCCTGATGCTGGTAAAGATTGAAGGCAGGAGGAGAAGGGGACGCCAGAGGATGAGATGGTTGGATGGCATCACCAACTTGGACATGAACTTGAGTAAGCTCTGAGAGTTGGTGATGGGCGGAGAAGCCTGGTGTGCTGCAGTCCATGGGGTTGCAAAGAGTTGGACATGACTGAGCAACTGAACTGAACTGATAGTGTTTCCTATCTCAGTTTGTGGCACCCGCAGCCTCCCATTTGCTTCATCATTTTGAACATATATCTAACAATATTCAAGTCTAGGCAAGACCATTTCTAATTTTTTTTTTAATCCAAACATCTGTTTACATCTTGATGGTCCTAGTTCTAATCCAAGCTACCATACCTTACTCATAGGAGCTTTTCAGAATCTTCTAACAGGACTTAATCATTCTGTTTCTTGTCCTTCTTTTTCCTAGTGTCCTGACAAAGTAATCTTTTTAAATGCCCTTTTGACCTTGTAATTGCACTCATCAAAACCCTCCCATGACTTCCTATTATTCTTATGACATTGACCAGCTTTAGTGTGACTCGGTTGTGGTTGCATGTTCTGGTCCCTCCCTAATTCCACAACCTCATCTTATGCCTCTTCTTCCTCTGTCATGTCCTCTCAATCATTTGGCTCCTCATTCACCCTCAGTGCTTAAAACCCATCCCAATTTACGATTCCATCTGCCATTCCTTCCTTCCAGCTAACTATTACTCATTACTGTTGTGTCTTGGCCTAAATATTATTTCCACAGTGATGCCTATCTGAATACTCAGGTCAAATTATATCACTGTTTATATTCTCTCATTTTATGATATATTATTGCAACTATAAATAGAGATCATTTGTATGATCATATGTTTTATTCTGTTTTTCTGGTAGACTGTAAGAGCTATGAAAGCAAAGGCTATCTATATTATATTTTTTTCTATCTTCATCACTGGTAGTCTAAAACTATTTACTGAATAAATGAATGAGTTTGACATACATTTTCTGCTTAAGTGTTTTAGGTTGCTAACAAGAAATCTAGTATTTTCCCCAGTTCCTTTTTTCTGTGTCCCTCATTTATGTGTGGTTAAGAATGCCTCATTGCTGGTATTGTTGTAATGAGGAAATATATTTCACATCTCTAACTATGTTAAATTCTACAGGAGCAAGTATTTAGAGCATATAAGCCAGTTGAATTGCAAGGATGCAAGTGGGCAGGGGGCTAACTTGATTCTGGAGTACTTTGAAATTGCCTACTTATTTTCTGAATGGAGAACCTTGGTTACAAACTTGGTAACCTCAGCATCAAGACCAGAAAAAAATGGAGGGTATTTGTGGATTAATTTCAATATGTTCCTACAGAAGAGTATCACATTTACTAGTGATGTCCTCTGGGGAGTAGCACAGCTAAATTTCTCAACCCTCTCACCCTCATTGACTGAGTTAAGCTCACAAGACTATTTTCTGAGGTTCAGAAATAGAACAGACTCTTGAGCACACGAGGGAACCACTCGAGGTACTTAGCACATTTGTTCGGTCAGGCATTGCTCTAGAGAGACAAAGACACGTCTTCAACACCACCTTTATTGCATTTAATTCACTTAAAATCATTTCCTTTTCAGGGACTGTGGTGAGGACCCACGGAAGAATGCTAGATCAGGCAAACCTCAGCACATCTGGGGCTCTTCCTTTCACCCCCGCAGAGAGGGAGGGCCAGGTGTCTTTCTAGGAAACAGAATTTTCTGAATTGTTCTATTGTTATGTATTATCTAATAGTGGAAATAGCCAAAAATAATTTGAAGAATCAGGCTATAAATAGCCATCCACCTACCCACTTACCTAAAACATAACTGGTAAGAATTCCCCTTTCCACCAATTCTCTCTCCATTTCCCTCCCTTCTTCCCTCTTTATTTTAAAATTTTTTTAAAATATTTGCTTATTTGGCTGAGCCGGGTCTTAGCTGTGGCATGTGGGATCTAGATTCCTGACCAGGGACTGAACCAGAGCCCCCTGCATTGGGAGCACAGAGTCCTAGCCACTGGACCACCAGTAAAGTTCCTCTTTTTTTTTTTTCCCTCCCTCTTTAAAATGTATTGGTTTTATACATGGATGCACAAACATCATCCTCACCACCCTCCACACTCACTGAGCCAGTACCCAGATTATTCAAAGTGAATTTAACAAAAAAAGTAAGAGACAAGACAAGGTAGTATGAAATGGGACTTGTGAAAGTGAGGCTTAATTCAGATGGAACGCTTTTGAATCTGGGGGTGTCTGGCAGGCGGTGTAATCTTGGACAAGTTGCTTGACATCTTCAGGAACCCTGTCTTCAGTAATGTAAGTGGAACAATCCCTATGGCTGAGTTTTTTAGCATCCAGTCATGTCAACCACTTAGTCCAGTGTCTGAAACATATTAAGTGCTGAGAAAATAATGACTTCCTTTCTAATTATTTTGCTTTTGCTAGTTCAACACTAGTTGCTAGTTAATACTATGCTAGCAAGCAAGGAATTCAGATGCTTTAAGCAATCATTTATTACTCTAGGACTCTCTTTCCTCAGCTTTTTTTCCTCACCCACTTGGCAGTCATAGAAACTTAAAGAAAAAAATAGATGAAACAAATTCTACCTTTTGTAGACATCCCTGGAAGACTCCAGAGAAAGCTGCAATTGCAGAGGGGTTGCAGGCTTAGGAGGAGTAGAGCTTGTTTCATCAATTTATTTCTAACTCTGATGTTTGATGACTCTTTTTCCAGCTGTAATTCTGAAGAAAATATTATTGAGTGTTTACCACATCGAAGGCCCAGATTGGGGTTGAATTGTGTCCCTTCAGTATTCATATGTTGAAGTCCTACGCCAGTACCTCAGACCATAACCTTGTTTGAAAATAAGGTCATTGCATGAGCTTCCCAGGTGGCACAAGCAGTGAATAATCTGCCTGCCAATGCAGGAGACACAAGAGACACTGGTTCAATCCCTGGATTGGGAAGATCCCCTGGAGAAGGTCATGGCAACCCACTCCAGTATTCTTGCCT
Organism: Muntiacus reevesi; assembly: GCF_963930625.1. Classification (NCBI taxonomy): domain Eukaryota; kingdom Metazoa; phylum Chordata; class Mammalia; order Artiodactyla; family Cervidae; genus Muntiacus; species Muntiacus reevesi. The sequence goes on from NC_089260.1 coordinate 66,322,332, forward strand.
AGGAATTCCCATGGACAGAGGAGCCTGGGGGCTACAGTCCACGGGGTCGCAAAGAGTCAGACAGGACTGAGCGACTGAGCATAAACACTCACACACACACACACACACACACACACACAAGGTCGTTGCATATGCAATTACTTAAGATGAGGTCATTAAAGTGGACCCTAACCAAATATCACTAGTACATTTATTAAAAAGGACATTTAAACATAGAAACACATTTGTGGAACAATGTCATGTGAAGGTAGAGGCCGAGATCAGGGTGATGCTGCTAGAGATCAAGAAATGCACAACTTTCCAGAAAACCAACAGAAGCAAATGGAGAAGCATGGACAGATTTCTCCTTCAGAATCCCCAGAGAGAACCAACCCTGCTGCCACCTTGATCTTGGACATCCAGCCTCCAGAATTTATGGAGACAAAACATTTCTGTTGTGTAAGCCACTTCATTTGTGATACCTGATTACAGCAGTCCTGGCAAAGTAAAGCAGGTCAAATGTATTACATGTCAAATGTATTGCATGTACAAGATCTGTGATTAAGTTATTGCTCCCACTTTGAGGGGATTAAGTCTCATCAGGGATGCTCACATTATACTTCCCCAGTGGAGTCACACGCATTTATTGCTGGAGGGAGAATTTCATGCCTTCTCATGCTCACGAACTTCCACAACACACTTTTTGAATCTTTTATAACACACTGACTTGTAAAGTGTGTATTGCTCCCTAAGGATATGGACCATTATTAATCCCTTTTATCCCTACACAACACTCTTGAAGCAGATAAGAGCCAGAGAGATGAAGGAAGGGAGGGGAGGGAGGCAAGATAAGAGAGCAGAGGGGAAAGGAGCTCCTTCTTATAACATCCTAAATAGTGATAACTCAGCTTCGGAAGAAGCTCCTGGGAACAGGAGCGTTGGATGTGAAACGCCACTCCCAATTTTCCCATCTTTTAAGTGCTCTGAGTTCTAGAAAGTTGCTTCTAATTTTAAACTAAAATTTGTTTTCCCTGAATCTTCTGAAATGTGGATCCTAGTTTTTCTTTTTAGAAAAATACACAAAAATTTCTCATCCTCTTTCTTCCTTCCAGTCCTTCAGATAATTAAAGATCAAGAACTAGTGACCCAGAGACTTCTCTCTTACAGAGTCCATCAAGCTGAAGATGGAGGTGAATTCTGTTTCAGTGCATACTGATTGAGGGTCTAATATGGGCAAGGTTCTCTCATATATACTCACTTAAACCTTAGGGCATATTTGCAAGATAGGCGGAAGTTCCACTGTAGATTAAGGAACATTAAACTGGGTGAGGCAAAGTGAGTTGCTGCTTACACAGTTGAGTGGGGTTTCCCAGGTGGCGCTAGTGGTAAAGAACCCATCTGCCCCTGCAGGAGACCAAAGAGACAGGCTCCATCCCTGGGTTGGGAAGAACCCCTAGAGGAGAGCATGGCAACCCACCCCAGTATCCTTGCCTGGAGCATCCCATGGACAGAGGAGCCTGGAGGGCTACAGTTCATAGGGTCGCAAAGAGTCAGACACAACTGAAGCGACTGAGCAGGCATGCACACAGTTGAGAACTGTGGAATTCAAACACTGCTCTGTGACATGAACTCAGATTCTGGTTCCATGAAACCAGAAGAATACTTTTTTTCAATGGTGATTCTCTATCTCCGACCTTAACTTTTGCATTAAGAAGGAGACTGAGGTCCATGACTACATTAATAACAACTGGAGCCTTACCCTTCTCAAACAAGGTCTATTCAACAAGAGCAAGCACCAGCTGGCATATGGCATTGGGTGCCAATAGACCTGATGGTGCCAGGCAAAACAGCCTTGATTGGCAGCTGCTCCTTTGTCCAGCTGTCCAACAGATGGGGAGATGAGCTACAAAATGGCCTAGCTGGCACCAAATAAACCTATTCCTGTTTTTATGCTGTTTGAATGTCAGAGCAATGAAACTGATGAGTGATGTTGTCTCTAAAAGAGGGAAAGACCTACACAACTGTTCAAACTTTGAACCCCCTCATATTATGCAGTAGGAAAGAAATGGTTTCAAGGTGAGATGTCTGGGTTTCACCCTAGACCTGTCATTGACATGCTATGTAAACAAGGGTTTCTCACTTGGATTCTCTGGGCTCAGTTGTCTTATTTATAAAAACCTTCACAGTTTTGTTTGATGATAAAGGCAAGGGTGTATTTGGAAGTTATTTAAAATGTAAGAAGTACAAGGAAGTATATACACACAAAAATTTTAGGTAGTTTCAGACAAGTACAATTTTGGGGGGTGATGGAAGGAAAAGTAGAGCATTTGTTTAACACGACAAAAGAAGAACTCCACAAAATTTAACAGAGCACCTCAGAGGGCTCATTGTCCTATGCAGAGATCTGTAAACCACACATCTACATAAAAGAGCAGAGCACTTAACTTCTATGAAATTGATCTGTCACTTGTTCTGCTAGTATTTTCAGAAAATACAGAATTATTTTTTTCACTTTGACTCGGTTTTTTTTTCCTATTGTGCACTGGACTTCAACTGTAAAAGGAAAGCCCTTCTTTATAAACTTTACACAGAGGGGATTGGTGTCATTTCTAAGGAATAAATAAGATGTATTATAATTCAGCAACTATTTTGACGAAACAATGGATTATTTATGAAAAATTGTGAGGAATAGTTTTGACTCACTTGTGTTGGAAATCTTGATGCCAATTAGGTGCTTATGCTATAAGCATAAAATACTAGAATTTGGTGGGACACACCAAATTATATAGCCCAAAATTTTTATTATAAGGAAAAGAAACATATTCAGAGAAACAAGATGGAAAAAGATAACAAACATTTATATAGCATCTCAGAATTTTTTTGCTTCCTATAGTGATAATGATAGTGTTAGTCACTCAGTCGTGTCTGACTCTTTGTGACCCCATGGACTGTAGCCCGGCAGACTCCTCTGTCCATGGAATTCTCAAGGCAAGAATACTGGAGTGAGTTGCCATTCCCTTCTCCAAAGGGTCTTCCTAACCCAGGGATCAAACCTATGTTGGCGAGCAGAATCTTTACTGTCTAAACCACCAGGGAAGCCCCCTTGCTTCCTATGACTAAATGTAATTTGTTCATCTTTTAATTTCCCTTTGGAATTTGTCCATTTCCTTCCTATGATACTCGTGTGTGTGTGTGTGTGTGTGTGTGTGTGTGTGTGTGTGTGTGTGTGTGTGTAAAAGCCTCCATTTGGTCACAGTAGAAAATCTTTATATCAGAAGACTGGATCTGGTGCTATTCGGGTGAGACTAAAAGCTTTTTCACCAAGACCCTAAAGTCAGCATTGATGAGCCTGTGATGGAGCATGGGTGACACAGAGCTGTCAGGTGTTCTACAGGCAAGTCGGGTATTTCTCTTGTGATACTTATCACCATGGGTGTCAGTCTATCTCTTTAAGTTGAACCTTCTCGGACATAGGCCTGCATTTTTGCTCTACCTTGCCATTTATAGTTTTCACATTCATTATATGTGTTCAATAATATTGATTCAGGTCAATAATGCAACATTTAATCAGAAGTTTCATTTTTCTTACAGAAAGTCAAGGATATTAAAGAAAACTCTCCCACTTGGGAGCCAGGCTTTTGGCAATTATTGGGAGATAATTTAGAATTTACCCTCTTCATTGGAGGAGAGTCATGAATTATACAGGTGTGGGAAATAATGGACAAAGAAATAGAGAATGGGTAATAGATGAAACTTTGTGTTGTAAAGGTGGAAAAGCTGTCCACTTTATAAAGACTGAGTTTTGTGCTGTGCAAAGTGAGACTTTTTAAGGAATTTTTTACATTCAGCATTGACTGGTCTTAAATGAACCTTGGTGAGACAGATAGCATCAAGCTTGTCAAAGGACAATGAAACAAGAACAAAATGTGTAGAAGAAAGAGAAAGAGAGAGAAAGGTGAAAAGAGAGGGAGGGAGGAGGAGGTGGAGGGAATAGGAGAGAGAGAGAGAGAGAGAAAAAGAGAGTTGAAGTTTTTGTATATAGTTTGTCATGGCCTCAACAATTTCTCACATCCTAGTACAGACTCCCATTGCAATGTGTCTGCTGTTTCTTCCATCAGTTTGCAATATCTGGAATACCTGGAATAGGGACTGGTCCTATAATTGCTTTGGCCTGAATGTGTCATAAATGACATTGTGCATCTTGCAAACTTCAGTTTCAAGAAATTTGCAGTTTTTGTTTTTGTCCTTTGGGAATACTTCCACCATCATTGGAAGAAGTATTCCTGGTGAAGAAGCCTGGGTTAACAGTTTGGAAGAAAAGAGGGTATGTGTGGCACAGACAAATTATCCCAGCTCTTGGATCAATCAGTCAACAGCCAGCATTATTTGCCAGAAATGTGAGTGAGGCCATCTGGGAACACCTAGCCTCTGTTGAGCATGAGTGACCTTAAGCAAGATCAGCTGAAGAACCACCCAGCTGAGACCAGTGCAATTTATTGGACCTCAGAATCATGAGCAAATGATTGTTGCTCTAAGGGGTAAATTTTTGAGGTGGTTCTTATAGAAGTGTATAACAGATATAACATGATCCTTCAGAATAAATTCTTCATTGTATTACAGCAAGCACCTACTAGTTCTATGGATGCATTTGTGCTCTAATCAGGAGATATTGATCATTAACACTAGAAATAAGTTTTAGTTTTTCCTGACTATTATATATCCTGCTATGGAAGTAAATTAACTCTTATTAGTCCACAGTTACAAAAGTGGATATGCAGGAGTATACAAACAATGGACAATTTTTCCCTTTCATTGGTTAATTTCTGTATTTTTTTCTCCCAATTATTTTTTAATAACCAGGTAATACTTCTACACTTTTAGGAAAAGAGAGGCTTCTATTTAAGTTAATATTACCATTATATATGGCTTTCCCTGGTGTCTCAACAGTAAAAGAATCCACCTGCCAATGCAGGAGATACAGGTTCAATTCCTGGGCTGGGAAGATGCCCTGGAGAAGGAAATGGCAACCCACTCCAGTGTTCTTGTCTGGGCAATCCCATGGACAGAGGAGCCTGGTGGGCTACAGTCCACGGGGTCGCAAAGACTCAGATACAACCATGCAACTGAGCACACATATGGGTTACCTTGTGTCTGCATGGTCTAGGATGGCCTCACTTCTAGGTCAGGCAGCTGGCAACCTGTCACCTGGAGCAAGTAATAGGGATGAAGGAGTCTTTGCTCCTCAAAACTCAGCAGGCTACCTTGGTCCTAATTCTCACAGTAGAGATTCCAATAGCATAAGAAGAAAGATGCATTTGATGTGTCTAGAGGATCCAGGGTGATAAAAGGATGCTCCAAGTATATCACATTCAAATACTCTTCTCTGAACTACTTCCTGTTGCATGCTGTATGAAACTCAGATTTCTAACCTTGACATTCAGTGCCTACGCAACAGGGATTCTACTTAACTTCCATTATCTTCGATCACTGCTCTCCCTCATTTTCTAATTTAGACCTTATTATGTAGCTGAAGAGCACTGTTTATATACTTCCAAATAGGGCTTTCCCTTCCCTTTGGGTTTTCTCATGCCAGTCCCTCCATTTAAAACTGATTTCCTCTGACCGCCTTTTGTGGAAACTCTGCCACCTTTTTAAGACCCAGGAAAAATGCAAATCCCAAGCATATTTTAAAATTTGTTTTGTAGCACTTGCATGATATTCTCACTTTGGAACCTTCTAGCATGTTTTGCATGGATCATATAACTCTTAGTGTACATTTCCTGCACAATAGTTAGGCTGTTAGTTCTCTTGAAGCAAAAGTATGTTTCCTTTTATTTTACACCTCCTGTAGTACCTAGAATAATGTCCAAAACACACAGCAAAGGGAAAAAAGTTTGCTGTTCGCTGACTTGAATTGAAAATTCAAATTACTTAAGAGGGTATTATTTTCATGCTTTTGAAACTAAGATTGTTATCATAATGTATCTCTCCATAAGGGTCTTTGACTGTACTTTTAATAACAGCAAAAACTATGACTATGAAGATAGCATTTTCCATTCCTCCCTCAAAAACAGAGTTTCAAGGCCATTTGTGAAAGAAGGTAGGAGGTAGGAGGCAGAATCATTTGCCTGCAGTTGTAAAGGTGCTGTCCCATTTCCCTGAAACCACAGGACTGACTCACTGCTGCTCCAGATCTTTGGACCATCACACCCACCCATGCCAGTTTGCCAATCATCAACTGTCCTTGAAGAGTCTCCTCTTCCTCCTGAACTAATAACAGTACTTGATCTTCATTGATTTCCTTATTTGAAAACTACAAGGAGCTTTACTGTTGTTTGAAAGTTTTGGCAGTTAGTAGTATGCTCCCCTAACCCCTGACACTGTACCTGGGTCTAAGTTGAAGTTATTGTTTTTACTACCAGCCGTTTACCGCTTTGGGGCATTAATAGTGAGTCTCAATATATTCAGAAGTTTTCCTTAACAGTTGAAGAACATTGGACCCTGCCCGTGCACATGTACACACACACACACACACAAATCAAACACATATTTCATTTAAAAATATTTTCTATAAGCACAGAAAGTATCAAAAATTAAAATTTACAGAAAAAAATTTCCCATACTAAAAAATCACAGAAGATGGCATAGTGCCATGTTTGCTTTAAATTTTACTTACTATAAAGAAGAACAGTTAAGATAAATTGGAAGGCTTCTTCACATATGCACTATTGATGTGTTTAGTCACTCAGTCATGTCCGACTCTTTGTGACCCCGCGGACGGTAACCCACCAGGCTCCACGTCCCCTGGGGATTCTCCAGGCAAGAACACTGGAGTGGGTTGCCATTTCCTCCTACAATGAACTATCAATACTATGTCTAAAACAGGCAACTGATGTGAACGTCTGTACAGCACAGAGAACTCTATTTAAAGCACTATGACGACCTAAATCCAAAAGGGAGGCGATATATGTGTGTGCGGCTGACTCGTTTTGCTGCACAGTAGAAACTATCACAGCATTGTAAAGCAACTATATTCCAGAAGAAATTAATCAACAAAAAAAAGTTTGAAGTCTTCTTTATTTTCCTCCCCAATCTCATGCCCTTCTCTCCCTCTCATTGATATAGCAACTGTAAAGAATCTGGTGATTTTCCTTCCAGTCCTCATTGTGGACATTTGCTTTCTGTATATGTGTCCACAAAAAGAATTACTTCTTAAAAGTTTATAAATGGCATCAGATTGTACTTAAAATTCTTCAACTGATTGTTTTTAACTCCCAGGTATTTGGGATTGGCTCTTGCTATTACACTTAGATTGAACTGATTCATTTTAGTGCGCAATATAGTAACTATTTTGCTAGACTGCATTAGACTAATTTTTCATATATTTATTCCTACTTATATATATTTGGATTATGTCTTATACATTTCTGCTGTTATAAACAATATTGCAATGAATGAAAAAATGCTGTACTGTGTATGTTTATTTTTCCCCCTAGGATGTAAATTCAAAATGGAATTATTAGGTTCTTGTTTATTTTACCATTTGTGACTCCACATAGTCAGTAAGATGTGATAGAAGTTCCTTAGCTTGATATCCAATACCCTTTATGATGTAGTTCTGTCTACCTTTCCAGGCTCATCTCATTCATATTTTATCCCCTAACAATATTGAAATATTTCTTTTTCCACAGTGGCAAAATGAAGTGCTCAACCTCTATCTAGCCTTTGACAAATTTCTTCCTCTGTTTGGAATTCCCTCCTTCTACATTCTTGGCCTCATTTCACCGTTCAAAACTTATACTAGGTTGACCTCCTATAGTAATAAAAATAAATAACATTCATTATGGTTATGCGCCTGAATTTATCCTTTGCCAACTTCTCTTCCTGCCCAATACTAGGTCCTCCCTTATTTAAAGATCATCCCAAGAGTTAAATATGTCTTCCCCTGTTCCCACCTTGTTATTCCCCCTTCCATGCATATACATATATAAATGCGTGTTATTAGATCTATAAGAACAATGTTAATAATCATCTTTGTGTGTGTGTTAGTGGCTTAGTCGTGTCTGACTCTTTGTGACCCCATGGACAATAGCCCACCAGGCTCCTCAGTTCATGGAATTCTCCAAGCAAGAATACTGGAGTGGGTAGCCATGCTCTCCTCCAGAGGATCTTCCCGAACCAGGGATCAAACCCAGGTCTCCTGCACTGCAGACAGATTCTTTACCCCTGAGACCGGAGGGAAGCCCCAATCATCTTTAGTGTTTTCGTTTATTAATTGCCTGCTCTCACCAGTATCCTCACTTTAGCTGTATTTTCTTCATTTAAAACCACTTGAAGCAAGAATTATTACCACTAGTCATCACTCCAACTTACAAGACATTGAAGTTCCAAAAACTTCATGAATTGTCCTTTTAAATTCTATCTTTCAATGACTGATTTACATATCCACATCCCCACAAATTTAGAAACAACTTGAGGAAACAACTGCACTGCAGTATTCCTAATGCTTAGCATTGTAATCCTAGTACTTAGTATAAGGTAAGGACTTATCAAACATTTGTTAAATAAGTAAGTTAAGTATCCTAGGTGATGAGGCGTCTTTTCTCCTCCTGGTAGTCATCATATCAGGAAGAATTTGCAATGAGCTCTGAGCTCTTCTCTTGTCACTATAGATTGTGGTAAAAGCATTTTGCCAAAGATGAGTTAAAAGTCACCTTTTGATGTTAAAACCACTGCTTAATAACCATATCATAAAGCAACAAGGGCTTCACACATTTCATCCCACCCGTTTCACTGAGAGATAGCATCTTTCCTTTCCCAGGGTTTAATGCTCCCTTGACTTGGTCAGTTTCCAAGTTTTAGAATTCACTGGTAGCCCAAAAAGAGAGCATGGGTAAGTTATGCTAGCTTCTCCTGAACCTAAATATTACATGAAGTTAGAGAAAATGAAATGCCATCTCTGACTGTGATACAAAGGCAGACTATCAAGCTCCTGTTGGAGAGAGTCATCTTAGTAAAGCTGAACTACCTTCCCAACTGTGGGCAAAAAGAAGAGTGAAGACATTTTATCAGGTGTGAGTAGATCAGTTAGTGCAGACATACATGGAAAAGTCCAGTGGGTTTGGGATATCACTAGGAAATATCAGAAATCTAAATACATTGATCATTTCCCAGCTGGAATCCCTGACAGGGAGTCTGTGAACTCGGAAATAGAGAAGGGAGACCTGGCAACAGGCAGTAGGGACAATCCCTGGAGAAATAAAGTTGTATAATCTTTGATCTTGTGATTTCTTCTTGTGTAAGATTCACTTTCAGGGAAGACATTATAATATAGGGTCTGCAGCCAACTGGAACACATAAGCAGAGACACCTGTGTTTGCACATTGTAGATATGCCTTGTGAATTAATTGATTTGTTGTTTTAGGAATCCTCAACAGTGTCTTTCTGAAAATTGATACTCAAAGAAAATATTTGACAAATGGAAATATTTTATTATCAAAATTTTCTTGAGTTGGTGGAGAATCAATGCCCGGAGTATCCATGTAAAATAGATGAAACACCACATTTAAAATCTGCTGAGCTTAATGCCTTGAAAGTCAGCAAAGTTGGCTTTGCTCGTAGAAAGTTATCACTTCTTGAATATCTACTTGAAACTAGACACTTAACTGAGACACATTCCTGCTATATATTATACCAGACACAATCATCTGTAATCCCCATAATAAAGCTGTGAAATATGTATCACCCATCTTCCCTACCCTCAATGAAGATCTATGTAAAAAAAAATAAAGATGAGGAAATGAAGGGTTAATAACTCATGAAATTCACTAAGCTAGTGGGTATATTATAGTACCAGAACAAGAACTTCAAACTAGTGAAAACTCAAAATCACACCACCTTTAATGGGCATCTATCTCCAACAGCAGAATTAGACTCTGCCAATTACCAATGGGTGACATTTTGAAAGAGTCAGCAGGAACAGTTAGCTTGACACAGCATGACCTTGTCTTCTGCCATGATCTGTGGTGGCTCTTTCCCTCCCTCTAGAGACAGGCCAATTCAGTCTCCATTCCAGACACAGAAGGCCTCCCAAGCTGCTTCTGGAAGTGAGGCTCATGAACCTAGTTAAAGTTAGACGTTACTCTTCCAGCAGGATTGTAAAATGACAAGGCTGGGGATGTGACTTCCAGTTGTAGAAATTTTAATATTATATGTTAGCATCTTCTATTATATAAAAATGAGAAATTCAGAGAGGGAGATAGGAGTGAGAGCGACAAATATACAGCTGAATAAAGTGTGCTAAGTAAAAACATCATGGTAAAATGTGGGGCTTAGACAGACTTGTTTTCCATCATAGCCATGTAAAACAATACTTGAGATGTTTACTTAGTCTCTGTGGGCTTCAGTTTCCACGAGGATGAAAAAGAGCTCCTCCACCGTGCTGCTCTGATAGTAAATAAAGGTGACAACTGAATGGTGCTTAAGACTAACTCTGGACCAAGAGTTCTGGGGATTTAAATCTCGGTCCCAATGCTTTGCTTCTTCACGGATAAAATGAGGGCAGCAACAGTACAAACTTTGTATTAAAAAAATAAAAACTTGAAACCAGCCCAGGCTTTGCATTTCTCACTATGAGAAAGTAATTTTCTACAGATGAACTATATGACATTTAACGGCACATGGTGAAAATTTTAGCCCCTATTCCTCTGAGTGACTCATAATGTGTTTTCTAGAAGAAAAAACTGTCCTGTAAACCAAGAAAAGCCTTCTCAGAAAACGAGCAAGCAGAGGTCTGGTATTGCTTCTTGCGATTTGTAAAGCCTGTTCAAGAGGACTGCTTTCCAAATTGGGGTCACCATCTTGAGCCTGCACACATTCATTTTATTTTAATATTGTGGTTTAATTGAGAGACTGGATGCATCCAGAAAAGAGAATTTCATGGAGTCTTATGGTAACCTCTCAAGTAAGCATATATATAATCAAAACCATTTAGTACATTAAAATATTTACTTCTGATCTTCACTGGTTTTAGAATTTTATAGACACAGTTGAAATATCACTGATATTCACCTTATTTTCATCATCCTGCCACTCAGTCCAGGAGCAGTTATTCTGTTGAAATCAGTGTTTCTCTTTCCACAATGGAGTAATTTTCCCCCAACAGTGAAAATTTTGAAAGGGTAGGATTCCATTTTAAGCATTTGCATACATTGTTTTTCAGTGAACAGATTAAATTTATGTTTTGGAGATTTATTTGTACTGATGCACATATTAGCTTGAATTGCATCCGACTGCCAATAATCAACTAATTTTGACCTATAAAAGTGGCAGTCTTAAATGAATAAACACAGTATATCAACTTCACTTAGTTTAACTGCTGTATTACACTTCACATCTTTTAAGATGCATTCCCCCATTGTTATACATTGAACTTGATTCTACTTTTTTTATGATGATAAACTGTACTATAATTAATTTTCACATGTCTGGGTCAAAGACTTTTAAAAATCTGAAATTTTTTCCTATTTTATAGGTTAGCAATTTTGTCTGCCACCATTTCATGAATTCTGGCAAAAGTCATGAGGTGGTTGTGGCAGAGGCAAAGGTCTCATGGCTCAGGGCTTTCCTGGTGGCTCAGATGGTAAAGAATCTGAGAATCTGCCTGCAATGCAGGAGACCTGCGTTTGATCCCCGGGTCAGGAAGATCTCCTAGAGAAGGGAATGGCAACCCACTCCAGTATCCTTGCCTAGAGAATTCCATGGACAGGGGAGACTGGCAGGGCTACAGTCCATGGGGTTACAAAGAGTCAGACATGACTGAGCAGCTAACATTAACATGAAAATAAGGTATTTGTGCCATTTCCCCTTGCTTCTCAATTCCCATAGGAGTAACCTGTTTGGACAGGAGTAGATACCATGCATGCAGAGGCTGTGTATAGTAGCTGAGGAACTCTGAGCCTAGGAGAACTGATTTTTTTATAATGCACTGTGTGTTGATTAGTATACAACACTGATCCCAGGAGAATTCTCAGTAAAGTGGTTACAGGGATTGGTAGAAAGACCTTAAGAGAACAGTAGGAATATCTCAAAGGACTGCTGTTCATATGACCTTTGGCAAGATAGCCACACATTTTCTTTCAGTAAAGGAATCATGATTAGTCCTAATGAGTTAAGAATACCAAAAAATTGGGACTTACTGATGGTCTAGAGGTTATGAGTTCACTTACCAATGCAGGGGATGTGGGTTTGATCCCTGATCCAGGAATTAAGATCCCACATACCTCAGGGGCAAACAAACAAAAACACCAGAAGCAATTTTGTAACAATTTCAATAAAGAGTTAAAAAATGTTCCATATCAAAAATCTGAAAATGAAAAAGAATACAAAAATAGTGAGGAGAGGAGGAGAGGAGTCATTTTCCTTATGCACACCTCTGACTTTTCTCAGTCTATCCTTTTTTATCTCTCCTCTCCTAATGGGGAGTGAGGCAATGATTGGAAATTTGCAAAGAATAAGCAGACATTCTGGGCTTAGCAATGAGAGACCATTCACTCCCTTTTTCTGTCCATAGAAAGCATATCCATAGAAGCATATCTCTCTTCCATGCCCAGCAGTTCCCATTTTGGCAAGACTGTGCCAGTCTACAATGGTAGGACTTGATAACTGAGTTTTCCTGTTTCTAGCTTTTACTTTAGCAAGTCTGCTTGCTTTACATTCTCAAGACAGGATTCTCCAAATTGGCCTTCATCGGTAATTAAAGTGTTGTGCTTTTTTTTTTAAACCCAATCTGCCATTCAGTTCAGTTCAGTCGCTCAGTCATGTCCGACTCTTTGCAATCTCATGAACCACAGCACGCCAGGCCTTGCTGTCCATCACCAACTCCCAGAGTCCACCCAAACCCATATCCATTGAGTCGCTGATGCCATCCAACCATCTCATCTTCTGCCATCCCCTTCTCCTCCTGCCTTCAATCTTTCCCAGCATTGGGGTCTTTTCCAATGAGTCAGCTCTTCGCATCAGGTGGCCAAAGTATTGGAGTTTCAGCTTCAGCATCAGTCCTTCCAATGAATATTCAGGACGAATTTCCTTTAGGATGGACTGGTTGGATCTCCTTGCAATCCAAGGGACTCTCAAGAGTCTTCTCCAATACCACAGTTCAAAAGCATCAATTCTTCGGCACTCAACTTTCTTCACAGTCCAACTCTCACATCTATACATGACCACTGCAAAAAACCATAGCCTTGACCAGATGGACCTTTGCTGGCAAAGTAATGTCTCTGTTTTTTAATATGCTATCTAGGTTGGTCATAACTTTCCTTCCAAGGAGTAAGTGTCTTTTAATTTCATGACTGCAATCACCATCTGCAGTGATTTTGGACCCCCAAAAAATAGTCTGACACTGTTTCCACTGTTTCCCCATCTATTTGCCATCAAGTGATGGGACCAGATGCCATGATCTTAGTTTTCTGAATGTTGAGCTTTAAGCCAACTTTTTCACTCTCCTCTTTCACTTCCACCAAGAGGCTTTTTAGTTCCTCTTCACTTTCTTCCATAAGGGCAGTGACATCTGCATATCTGAGGTTATTGATATTTCTCCCAGAAATCTTGATTCCAGCTTGTACCTCCTCCAGCCCAGAGTTTCTCATGATGTACTCTGCATATAAGTTAAATAAGCAGGGTGACAATATACAGCCTTGACGCACTCCTTTTCCTATTTGGAACCAGGCTGTTGTTCCATGTCCAGTTCTAACTGTTGCTTCCTGACCTTCATACAGGTTTCTCAAGAGGCAGGTCAGGTGATCTGGTATGCCCATCTCTTTCAGAATTTTCCACAGGTCATTGTGATCTACACAGTCAAAGGCTTTGGCATAGTCAATAAATCAGAAATAGATGCTTTTCTGGAACTCTCTGTTTCTTCGATGATCCAGCAGATGTTGGCAATTTGATCTCTGGTTCCTCTGCCTTTTCTAAAACCAGCTTGAACATCTGGAATTCATGGTTCATGTATTGCTGAAGACTGGCTTGGAGAATTTTGAGTATTACTTTACTAGCTGTGTGAGATGAGTGTAATTGTGTGGTAGTTTGAGCATTCTTTGGCATTGCCTTTCTTTGGGACTGGAATGAAAACTGACGTTTGCCAGTCCTGTGGCCACTGCTGAGTTTTCCAAATTTGCTGGCATATTGAGTGCAGCACTTTCACAGCATCATCTTTCAGGATTTGAAATAGCTCAACTGGAATTCCATCACATCCACTAGCTTTGTTCATAGTGATGCTTTCTAAGACCCACTTGACTTCACGTTCCAGGATGTGTGGCTCTAGGTGAGTGATCACACCATCATGATTATCTGGGTTATGAAGATCTTTTTTGTACAGTTCTTCTGTGTATTCTTGCCACCTCTTCTTAATATCTTTTGCTTCTGTTAGGCCCATACCATTTCTGTCCTTTATCAAACTCATCTTTTCATGAAATGTTCCCTTGGTATCTCTAATTTTCTTGCAGAGATCTCTAGTCTTTCCCATTCTATTGTTTCCCTGTATTTCTTTGCATCAATCGCTGAGGAAGGCTTTCTTATCTCTCCTTGCTATTCTTTGGAAGTCTGCATTCAAATGGGAATGTCTTTCCTTTTCTGCTTTGCTTTTTGCTTCTCTTCTTTTCACAGCTATTTGTATGGCCTTCTCAAGACAATCTTTTTGCATTTCTTTTCCATGGGGATTGTCTTCATCCCTGTCTCCTGTACAGTGTCATGAACCTCTGCCCATAGTTCATCAGGCACTCTACCAGATCTAGTCCCTTCAGTCTATTTCTCACTTCCACTGTATAGTCGTAAAGGATTTGATTTAGGTCATACCTGAATGGTCTAGTGGTTTTCCCTACTTTCTTCAATGTAAGTATGAATTTGGCAATAAGGAGTTCATGATCTGAGCCACAGTCAGCTGCAAGTCTTGTTTTTGCTGACTGTATAGAGATTCACCAGCTTTGGCTGCAAAGAATATAATCAATCTGATTTTGGTGTTGACCATCTGGTGATGTCCATGTGTAGAGTCTTCTCTTGTGTTGTTGGAAGAGGGTGTTTGCTATGAGTAGTGCGTTCTCTTGGCAAAACTCTATTAGCCTTTGCCCTGCTTCATTCCATACTCCAAGGTCAAATTTACCTATTACTCCAGGTGTTTCTTGACTTCCTACTTTTGCATTCCAGCCCCCTATAATGAAAAGGACATCTTTTTGGGGTGTTAGTTCTAAAAGGTCTTGTAGGTCTTCTTAGAACCGTTCAACTTCAGGTTCTTCAGCGTTACTGGTTGGGGCATAGGCTTGGATTACCATGATATTGAATGGTCTGCCTTGGAGATAAACAGAGATCATTCTGTCATTTTTGAGATTGCATCCAAGTACTGCATTTCGGACTCTTTTGTTGACCATAGTGGCTACTCCATTTCTTCTAAGGGATTCCTGCCCACAGTAGTAGATATAATGGTCATCTGAGTTAAATTCACCCATTCCAGTCCATTTTAGTTCACTGATTCCTAGAATGTCAACATTCACTCTTGCCATCTCCTGTTTGATGACTTCCAATTTGCCTTGATTCATGGACCTAACATTCCAGGTTCCTATGCAATATTGCTCTTTACAGCATTGGACCTTGCTTTTATCCCTAGTCACATCCACTTCTGGAAGCCCAAATCAAGATATTTTCTTTCTCCTGAGACGTCTCTCACTGGCTTGTGGATGGCTGCTTTCTCTGTGTCTTCGTGTGGCCTTCTGTCTATGTGCAAGCTTCCTCAGCATCTCTTCCTTTTCTTAAGAGGACCCAGTCATTTTGGACTACAGCCTCATCTTTATGACCTAACTGAATCTTAATTATTGTGTTAAAGCCCTACCTCCAAATACAGTGACTTTGGGAGGCAGGGCTTCAACATGATTTGGGGGCAAACATAATTCAGTCTGTAACAAACACCTGTAAAAAAGCAGTTTAAAACATACATTTAAAATTTCTAAGTTTTTATTATTATTCATAAAACTGATATAAACAATGTGTATAGGTTGTTTTGTGAACATAAATGTTCATTTGTCTGAAGTTAGTGCTCAGTAATACAATTTCTAGGTCATAAAGGATTTGAATGTGTAGTTTTCTTTGAGAAAGTGCCAAACTCTTTTCCCGTCAGCTGTACATTGGTACACACCCCACAAGCAATTTGTGAGCAATCCAATTTCTCTGTGTTTTTTGAGCATTTAGTGTAGTCATTACTTATTTTTCAGTCATTTGTATAAGCATATGAAAGTGAAAGTGAAAGTTGCTCAGTCGCGTCTGACTCTTTGCATCCCCATAGACTATACAGTCCATGGAGTTCTCCAGGCCAAAATACTGGAGTGGCTAGCTTTTCCCTTCTCCAAGGGATCTTCCCAACCCAGGCATCGAACCCAGGTCTCCCACATTTTAGGCGAATTCTTTACCAGCTGAGCTGCAAGGGAAGACCAAGAATATTGAAGTGGGTAGCCTATCCCTTCTCCAGTGGATCTTCCCAACACAGGAATTGAAATGGGGTCTCCTGCATTGCAGGCAGATTCTTTACCAACTGAGCTATGAAGGAAGGCCCCCTACAGGTATATAGACATATCTCATTGTGATTTTTACTCTTCATTTTTCTAATGACAAATTACGTTGAACATCTTTTTATGTGCTTATTTGCCATCTGTATGTCCATACCAGTGAAAAGTCTCATCATGTATTTTGTTCATTTTCTAATTGAATCGTTTGGCTTTTTATTATTGAGTTTATATCAGACAGTAGTCTTTTGTTTAAAAGTTTGTCAGTATTTCCTTCTCCTCTATAGCTTTTCTTTCCTTTCTCATCACAGGGCCTTTTACAAAAGAGATGTTTTAAGTATTGGTAAAGCCCAAATATACCCATTTTCAAAAATAGATATTACTTTTGATGTCAAATCTAAGAACTCCATGCCTAGCATTATAACCTGAATATTTTTTTTTATGTTTTTTTCTAAAAGATATATAGTTATATGCTTTACATTTAAGCCTGTGGTCCATTTTGAGTTAAGTTTTCTATAAATTTGATACTCTGGTAGAAGTTCATTTTCTGATTATGGCTGTCCGCTTCCTCCTGCACAGATTATGGAGGTAGTCATCTTTCCTCTATTAAATTGTTTTAGTATTTTTGTCAAAACTGTTGGCCATATTTGTGCTGGCCTGCTTCTGAGTTCTCTGTTCTACTCCACTGGTCTATGTGTCTCTTCCACCAGTAACACACATACTTGATTATTGTAGCTATATAAGAAGTCTTAAAATCAAGCTGACTGATCTCTTTTATACTTTATTATTCTTTTTTTCAAGCGGAGTTTAGCTATTCTGTTTCCTTTGCCTTTCCATGCAAATTACAGATAATCTTGTCTGCATCTGTAGAAGCTCTTGTTGGAATGGTGATAGAAACTGCATGAAACTTGCATATCAATTTGTGAAGGATTGTCATCTTTTCTATATTAAGTCTTCCAGTTAAAAAATGTAGCATATCTCTGTATTTATTTAGACCTTATGATCTATTCGTTTAGATCTTCTGGCATTTAGATCTTATGAGAAGAAGAAAAAATGAGTGAAGTTGCTCAGTTGTATCAGACTCTTAGTGACCCCATGAACCGTAGCCTACCAGGCTCCTCTGTCCATGGGATTTTCCAGGCAGGAGTACTGGAGTGGGTTGCCATTGCCTTCTCCAGGGGATCCTCCTGACCCAGGGATTGAACCTGGGTCTCCTGCACTGTAGGCAGACGTTTTACGTCTGAGCCACCAGGGAAGAAGAGGTGCTGTTTTATTACTGCCGAGAAGAAGTAGGAGTCCAGGTTGCCTTGGCCTCTGTTGACACCTTCACAGGGTGAGTTTCTCGTTACTGTTGGGGAGTGGTAGGAATCTGGGCTCCACGCAGGGTCTCCACTGGCACAGTGCTGAGGGTGGCCTTATTACTACTGGGTGACGGTCGAAGTGCTGACTCCTCACTGTGTCTCTTCTATCAACACTCCAGTGAGAAGGAGCATCTTGTTACCGCTAGGCTAGGGCAGAATTTCAGAATCTCTCTGTGTCTCTACTGACAGTGCAGGTGAAGAAGGACCTTCTACTGGCCAACCTGGATGAGAGTCCAGGCTCCCTAGCTAGTCTTCTCTGACACTTTGGCGGCAAATGAGTTGGGGTATCTTGTTGCAGCATCTTGAGGGTGGATGTCTAGCTGTCACTAGCATGAGCTGGCCTGTTTTTCTGTTTTGTTTGGCTGGAATACAGTGGCTATTGTTTGAAAGTTTTCTGTCTTCTTAAGCTGCCTGTTTCTTCATCATTGACTAGAGAAAGCAGGCTTCTGTTTGGGTTTTTTTTCCTTGCTGGTTTTTTTTTTTTCATCTGTACCCATTGGTGTTTCTAATTCACTGGCTTATTTGACTTCAAGACTGGGATAGATGATGAAAACAAAACACAACGAAAACACCCACAGGCACTCACCATCTTTTCATTTCTAGGATCCTATGGTTCCCAGCTCTGTGTTTTATTTTCCTGTAACATTCAGAGTCTTCTTTATGTTTGTTTTATACATGATACCCAGGGTTTAATTCCATTTATCAGGAGGAAAATGGAAAAGTACATCTTTTCTATCTCCAGGAAATGAAAGTCCCCTGCTTGACTTTTTAAAGAGACTAAAGAGTTGAAAGCACACACAAGATTATCATTCATAAAAATATTGTGGAAAACCTTTTGTGTCAGTACATACAGATGTTCCCTGGCCCACACACAGCAAATCTGAAAAACAAACTAATCTCTAGACCCCTAAAGCAAACCTCATTGGGAAAATTATGTTCCTGGAACACGGTATTTACCACTGCCAAAAAGCATAGCAGAAGCATAGTGATATGTTGAGTGAAAAAGAAAATCTTGGTATGGTCTCTCCAGAATGTCTGTCAGTTGATTCCAGGTTGTTGGATTTCATGACCTGGAAACTCAATTGGGAGAAATCTCTAACTAACATTTTGTCACTATATATCCATCTATTTCAGAAGGAAATCCCCCAGTACATAATTTCTTTCTAGTGGACACTCTGGTGTTCATCCTGAATTTCTTCGGTACTGCCAACCTAGCCAGCAGCTGAATCTGCAGTCTACAGGGCTGCAAAGAGTTGGACATGACTGAGCAACTAAGCCTGCACATATGAGCAACCTTTATAAACTACCATGTAGGGTATGTGGAGAATTAAATGTGTCAGCCTATGCATATGTCAGATACACTGTCTGATGTTAAGCAAGTTTTCAAAAAATGTGAAGTCATTTACTTTACTTTTCCTCATCTTATCTGTGATTACAGGAAAAATGAACAAGCAAACCCCAACTTTGTGATTTGTTGATGGTGGTCCTTGGCCACCGTGGAAAGGAAAGCTAAAGAATGGCTATTAAAGGAGACACCAACAATGGTTTGGCCTCTGGGTCAGAGTGTCCTGGCCAAGTTATCCATTGTCACAGATGAGCAATTCTATTGTAGCAAGGCCAGAGTGACCATTCTCTGTGATTTGTCTGGAAAGGCATTTTAAATATCTCTTCTACAGGAAATGAGCAAAGGCTGTGATGACACAGAGAGTCATCAAAGGTTAGGGATCTGCAGTTTGTGTTGGATACCCTGGCTCCTAATGCATTTATAGTTGCTTCTAACTGTACCAGAACCTTAGAACTAACTGGGAAATTCGGCACAAGCTCAGTCTTCCTTCAGGGGTCACCTGTTGAAGACTTTCTCATTAAAATAGGGATTCAATAAAATTTCCTGAGTTCCTACTTTGTGCCAGTCCCTGGAAATGACAAAATAAGCTATAGCACATAATCTATTTTGACACATATAGAAATGGGCAGTAGCAATGCAGTGTGTAAAACCTATGGGAACAAACACCCAAGGGATTAGGTACCACTGAGCAACCAGAAGAAACAGTTATGAATCTTGTCACTTTGTTCTAATGTGGACATCAGAAAGCCATGTTGGTAAAAAGGTAGGCTTGCTCTTCACAGGTGAATCCCAAAAAGAATGCCAGGATGTTGTGATTTAGTAGAATGGACATAAACTTTGATTTAGGCACACTTGAACTTTAATTTCAAACCTAGGTTTTGTAGCTGTTCAGTCTCTATGTCTTGTCCAACTCTTTGTGACCCCATGGACTACATACAGCATGCTAGGCTCTCCTGTCCTTCCTTATCTCTCAGAGTTTGGTCCAATTCATGCCCATTGAGTTGGTGATGCTATTTAACCATCTGATCTTCTGCCAGCTCCTTTTCCTTTTGTCTTCAATCTTTCCCAGCATCAGGATCTTCTCCAATGAGTCAGCTCTTCGCATCAGGTGGCCAAAGTTTTGGAGCTTTAGCTTATCAACTGTCCTTTCAAAGGATATTCAGGGTTGATTTCCCTTCAGATTGACTGGTTTGATCTCCTTGCAGTCCAAGGAACTCTCAACAGTCTTCTCCAGAACCACAGTTCAAAAGAAGCAATTCTGCAGTCAGCTTTCTCTATGGTTCAGCTCTCACATCCATACATGACTACCGGAGAAACCATAGCTATGACTATACAGGCCTTCGTCAGCAAAGTGATGTCTCTGTTATTTAATGTGTATTTTATTATCACATTTATCTCTTTTCTTTCCTTGTCTATCAAATGGTCATAATAATGCCCCACTAAATTTGTCTATTGTGAGAATTCATTATATGAGGTACAGTTGGGAATATACTAAGCTTGCAATAAGTGATAATTACCAATATCCCAACATGGTATCATGGGCTTCCCTGATAGCTCAGTTGGTAAAGAATTCACCTGCAATGCAGGAGACCCCAGTTCAATTCCTGGGTCTGGAAGATCAACTGGAGAAGGGATAGACTACCCACTCCAGTATTCTTGGGTTTCTGTTATGGCTCAGCTGGTAAAGAATCCACCTGCAATGTGGGAGACCTGGATTTGATGCCTGGATTGGGAAGATCCTCTGGAGAAGGGAAAGGTGCATACTCCAGTATTCTGGCCTGGAGAATTCCATGGACTGTGTAGTCAATGAGGTTGCAAAGAATCGAACATGAGAGCAACTTTCACTTGCCAGGAATACCTGTTGGCTTACCCAACATGGTGTAGTCTTGGAGAAGAGTTTTGAGGTTTTGAGGACATGAGTTAGAATCTCAGATTTTCTATTCAGTATCATTTGATCTACAAGAATTATATAACATTTCTGAGGCTCAATTTCTTCATCAAAAAAAAAAATAGATGCAGTACATTTGAAAGCTTATGAAATGTAGGAGTGGCTTGACAAATATTGTTCTCCTACTATGAGTCTTCCATGAAGGATTTATCCAGATTAATTTTGAAACTATGTATCTTTAACCAATATTAAATAGGGATATTTTTTCTGTTCCTCAAGGTCTCTCTCCTGCTTCTGTCTGAGTAGAACAGGACTTCATCTGCTTCCAGTGGGACTCTTGTCTAGGTGTTGAGAAAGTTTATTCATTGGGAATTCACAATGAGGGAATCAATAATTAGTCTTGGAGGAAGGCATACACATATTTTTGCTATGGAGACCATCCTTTTTCTCTCCTTTCTCAAAACAAAAGAGTATACCCATAAACTTGGAGATGGTTTCAGTAGTTATTTTCTAAAAAATTTAAACAGTTGCTTTAAAGTTATAGATACTTGATTCTATGTGTGTGAATGTGTGTGTGTGTGCATGTGTATGTGTGAGAAATTTGTATGTGATGGTGGAGATTAAGAGAAATATGGGGACAGAACATAGTTTCCTTGGTCTCCCTTCTTGACTTTCTTCCAACACAATGTTGATCCCTAGATGGTCCTTATTGCTTTTGAGTCACCCCCATAAAATATCCCCTTTTCTCCTGTACCTCTCTTACTGCATTTTCCACTTAACTCTTCTCCCTATCTTAAAGGATATCAAAGCTCTTCCCCTTCAAATAATCAAGTATCACTCTCCAGATATTTTCTTCTACCTTGTAGATTAGACAGTTTCCATGATCAATTGCTGTTGAGGACTGGGAACCAGTCCCTGCAGTGGCAGAACCTGCTGGCCCTACCAGGAAAGAAGTTAGGATGAGTACTAGTCACACACTTAAAACAAAACATATCATTTCTATTAAGATCGGTCCCCCTTTCCCAAACCCCTGTCTTAAGAATTAATAAAATGTTTGCATTACTGGGTTGGCCAAAACGTTCATTCAGGTTTCTTTTGGAAGATGTTATGGAAAAACATGAACAGATGTTTTGGCAAACCCAGTATTATCATTTTGACTCTACTTCAAAAGAGTGAACAACTCTGGACTGATTACACAAAAGAGATGT
Organism: Muntiacus reevesi; assembly: GCF_963930625.1. Classification (NCBI taxonomy): domain Eukaryota; kingdom Metazoa; phylum Chordata; class Mammalia; order Artiodactyla; family Cervidae; genus Muntiacus; species Muntiacus reevesi. Next base: position 66,344,657 of record NC_089260.1, read on the forward strand.
TGGTCCCTACCTATCCTACTGTTTCTTTCATATAACTACATGGTTGTATAGTTGTTAGCCTGCTTGTGTTCATTCATTTTTAGGTAAACTTGAATAAACAAGAAGGTCCTTATTGAATACAGGGAACCCTACTCAATACTCTGTGATGGCCTATATGAGAAAAGAAACTTAAAAGAGTGGTAAATGTATATGTACAACTGATTCACTTAGCTATACTCTTGAAACTAACACAACATTGTAAATCAGTTATGCTCCAATAAAAAATTTTTTAAAAATGCAAATGCCATTACTTGATAAATTAAAAGTACTGATAAGCCAAAGCCAACTAAAAAAAAGTAAAAGAAAAGGGTGATTTCAACCATTCTGTGTATTTTCCTCAAGTTCTATTTCTTGAGGTAGGGACAACTATAAAACTTTAATAATAAGGTGAGCTAACAAGTCTAAAGCATCTTCCCTTACACAGAGTCCTTTTCATACATATATTATCTAGTTCATCGTCATAACACCATCATGAGGTTGGAAGAATTTCATTCACATCATTTAAACATGGTGAAAGAGCTTCAGAGAGGGGAAGTGACTAACTCAAGATCACACAACTCATGAACTACAGAACTAGATTTTACACCAATGTCTTCTGAATTCACCTAACAAGTCCCTGACACATAACAGAGGACCAATTATAGTTCAGGAGCTTAAACAAGTTTGTCACAGTTGGATAATCTCTAAGATTTCCTTAAAATTTGTCAGCTTAATATCTGGACTTCCTTGAAAAAACACTATTGTCCTTATGCCTCACTCAGTGTTTATAAAGACATCCGATGTAGACAAATCACAAGTGTCATTCATTATCTTACTGAGAAACAAAGGCGCTGGCAGCAACTCTATTGCTGTTAAGCAGTTTGGTACAAGAGTTTAGCACTTACTGACGCCCCATGAGTTAATTACACAGGTTTGGCACTTACTGCTGATGCTCCTGAAGAAGGCAATGGCACCCCACTCCAGGACTCTTGCCTGGAAAATCCCATGGACGGAGCAGCCTGGTGGGCCGCAGTCCATGGGGTCGCTAAGAGTCGAACACGCCTGAGCGACTTCACTTTCCCTTTCCACTTTCATGCATTGGAGAAGGCAATGGCAGCCCACTCCAGTGTTCTTGCCTGGAGAATCCCAGGGGCGGGGGACCCTGGTGGGCTGCTGTCCATTGGGTCGCACAGAGTCAGACATGACTGAAGTGACTTAGCAGCAGCAGCAACAGATGCCCCATAGGTTAATTACTCAGGTGAGTTGAATCTAATTTGGGGACACCATATTAAGTCGTTTGAACTCATCAAATCTCTCTATGGAGTGGTAGCTAAGGGCTCTACATGTCCTCCTGTCTGCTACCATGAAATTCTAAGCATTGTTTTCTTACCTCTAATAGATGGCCTGTTTCTTATGTGACCTGGAAATGTGTGTGCAGTCGTTGATATTAAACAAGGGTCCTTTCCATCACACACACACACACACACACACACACACACACACACACACACACACACACACGTGCGCGTGCACGCACACACCATAGTTAAAATTTGTCATGTAATCATTGGTCAGTAGCTGAGCTTGTTAGAAAAATAAAATAAATTCAACACTTACAGAAACGCTTCAACTGATAGTTAGGCTATTTTGACCACCTTAGAAATGCTTTGACCTTAAACATGATATTTCAATAAATGGCTTTTTTTCAACTCATCAGTGATCAGGTTGCTTTAAAATTGTCCCACTTTTCTCCAAATCTAGCTCCAAAATATTTTTCCAAATTAAACTTTTCACCACTGGCTTTTTTTTTTTTTACCCAAATAGCCTCTAAACTGTAAGCGTCAGACTCCTTAGCACAAAGTCTCTGAAATTTGAAACAACTGGCCTGTTTTCCACTTGCCAAATTATTTAAGGATCAATAGAAATGCCATCCCTATCCTAACCACTTAATAATTTAATTTTGAAGATGAATAGTCACCCTTATTTTGAATTATGACTAAACACTTATTTTTGTCTGTTTTACTAGATTGCAATTTTTCGAAGATAGGAGACTTTATTGGTGGTAGAACCTGAAAAATAATTAAAACAAACTAAAATGTATTGAATGAAGCAATATTTCTATAAAATCTAGAGAAGGAAGCAGTCATCTTGGAATAAAATTAGAGATAGTATTAAAAGCAAATCTCACAATCAACTTTGATCCACTCTATGGTGTATGACTCTATGGTATCATTATTGGTTTCTATATCTCTAACTACCACTGGCATAAGAGCTCTTTGTCTTTGGTGGGGGTGGAGAGATGTGTCCTGTAGCCACAGAGACTATGTGTAGAGACTCTACAGAGACTATACTATTATTTGTTGATTGAGTAAATGAATGCCCAGTCCTCATGCCCCTCAGCTACCGCCTAGAGAAAAGAGTAGTAGCACTTTAAATCCCAGAGCAGCAACAATATCCTATTTTCACACTCTGTGTTGGGACACTAAGCCCTTTATCCTTCTTTTCCAGAAGTGGCAGACTTCAGTTTCCTTCCACTGTATCTTCTGATCTGTTGCTCAACAGCAACACAGTCAGTGTGACACAATAAAACACATTTGAGGATACAAATATTTAACCTTGATTCTGTTTCTGACTTGCTAAGTGACCTTGAATAAGTCATTTTCGTCCCCTGGTCCTCTATGTCTCATTTGTTAAACGAAGCTTTTTGGCAGAGATAACAAGTTCCTTTAGGCACAGTGAAATAAGACAGTTTTCAGGGTAATTAGAGAAAATTAAGCTCTCTGGAATAAAATATTAATAGAAAGAATAATAATTCTTGGAAACAATTAACTTCAGTGAAACTGTGAGTTCAGCATACCCCTTATGAGTTCAGATAAAGGGCTTGTACATTTATACACACTCTGACACTAATTTACAATGCTATAGAAAGAGAATGTCTGTTGACGTTTTGGGGAAAATCAAAATTGGTATCAATTTTCAATGGCAGGAAAATATGATCATGGTAATTATGGCATAATTATGATACACTAAATCTAATTTTAGCATCTGGGTGTAAGAAAGAATGGAAAACCAATATAAAAGAAGAACAAACACATCAACTTTCCAAAGATAATGGAGTCATAAGAAATAACAGGAGTGGGTTATAGAAAAAAAAAAAAAATATCATATCCACAAACCTGATTATAATCCCTCCCCAAATTTTCTTTAGTGAGAAATAGCCAATTTTCAGCAAAAAATAATTGATGATGAGTAATCCTTAAAAACTCAGTTAGATAGGGCTACTGCTGTTAGGGAGAGACATTTCTGAGCCAAGATGGACCCATAAGACATTTTTCTCGATTCTTCTATTGAATGGGGCTTGATTTGCATGCTGATACCCATACATTGTTCAATCTAAAAAATGGATTCATGAACTAAATACTTCGACTTTGAACCCAAAGAATAATGTTCTGATCCTCAGAATTGATAGGCATGTGAAAAAAAAAAAAAGAAAGAAGTTTTGGTGCAAGGAAATAAATAGAAAGAAGAACATGGATTTGAACCCTTAATTCTCCACTTATTAGTTTTTAGACCACTTATTAGGTCACATTTTGGTCTCTCTTTATTATCTGCAACATGGGATAATAATGCTTACTGTTTTGAGGAATGATGATATTGTGTCTGGTAAGCAGTAAATGTTCATTAATGAAATACTTGCTCTCTTCCTGATTAAGGGGATGTTTCTCAAAATATCATTTTCTCATCACCCACCTGCATCAGAATCACTGTGCCTGCTTCTTAAAGATAGAGATGCTTTATAAAATAGGAGAATCATATATTACTGTGTATATTTGGAATCTAGAAAACCTATATAGGTGAAATTATTTGCAAAGCAGAAATATAGACACAAGTGTAGAGAACAGTGTGTGGATACCAAAGGGGGCAGAGGGTTGGGATGGATTGGCAGAGTAAGACTGACGTATATACACTACTATGTATAAACTAGATAACTAACGAGAGCAGGCTGTATAGCATAGGGAATGCCGCCCGAAGGTCTGTGGTTATCTGAGTGGGAAGGAAATCCAAGGAAGAGGGCGCACATGGATGTGTAGAGCTGATTCACTTTGTTGTGCAGCAGAAGCTAGCAAGATATTGTAAAGCAACTACACTCCAATAAAAATAAATTAATAGTAGAGAACTTCACCTGGTTTTTCTTCTCCTCTAAATTTTCCCAGGTAGCCAACCTACTAGAAGATATCTTTTGTTAGTTTCCCATATCAAGACTAAACACTACTGTACATGAAATAGATAACCAGGATCACAGGGAACTACTTAATACTCTGTAATGGCCCATGTGAGAAGAAAATCTTTTTTTTTAAAAAAGTGGGTCTATTTAAATGTATAACTGATTCACTTTGTTGTATACCTGAAACTAACACAACATTGCAAATAAACTATACTCAAATAATTTTTTTTTAAGTGAAGGCTAAATGCTCTTATCACTAGTATTGAAATGTTGCTACAACTTCTAGTCATTCTATGATTACATTCAGTGTTCCCACAAATGTGGATGATCAGGACATAGATATATATCTTCCCACCCCACAGCAATCATGGAGACATTTTCATACTTACTCATCACCCAGAATAAAGGGCTCAAATGAGTTATGAGAATTCACAGTTCTTCAGGCAAAATGATAAAACCAAGTTTAAAGGTCAAATGAGGAGAAAATGGGGAAAGTTTCTCATGTTTTTCTTCTCTATTTCCAACCCAAATGGTCTTAATGTTTGGGATCCTCAGTACCTTTCTTATACGTGATTGCTCATTCTTGTGATTAGAAAACTGCTTTTTTGTTTTCTTTTTTTACAAAACCAATAAAAACACAAGTACAAATATTCATAGGTGCATAAAAAAGCTGTTGCATCTATGTAAACTAATTCATAAAATCCTTAACAATACTTGTAATTTAGGTGTTTTTATTCTTTTATTTTTTTGTCTTGAGCAAGTGATTCTATTTTAAACAAAAAGATGCTTTTGTTTTTGTTTTTTTATTCTTTCATTTCTTCTCCTCCACCCACCCAGTAGGTTGGTTTTGTGGGTTTTCCTTCCTTTCACTGATCATGAGACGACCCTGTGCAACAAAGCCAGAGATGTAAAACAGGGCACTGTTTTAAATCTTACAAATTTTTTCCACGTCTGATTTTTATCCCCTTCAGCCTGACATTCTTTATCCTTAAGAAAAAAACAGCAAAAACAATGTTATTTTGAAACAAAAGTGATTCTTGACTTTTCAGAAATTTTTCATAGACACAAGTTTCCTAAAAGGGGCAGGAAATGCCATGAGATATATGTGCTCCTAAAGTTAGCTGATATTCTTTCCTCTGTGAAGTAACATACTCGAGTTCAGTGGTAAAAATTCACCTCTGGAAATGCCTGCCTGATCTGGATGCAGATGCCAGGAGCCTGAACTAGATTAACTCTTCCTGTAGGGTTCAACCACAACACACTTAATTAAGGAGGGTGTTGGATTCTCCTCCTCTTTTATGCTGGAAGGTCATTCAAGGTCATTAAAAAAAAATGACTTTCATCTATGCCAAAGTACTTATATTTTCATTTTAGAAGAGGAAGATTTTTTTTCCATCCCTACCTATGAGTTTTACTTGGGGTCTATTCAAGCCAAACTTACATTTTACTCTCAGCAAACTATACACAAAGCAAGACTTCAAAATTAAGCACTGGTAATCCATCTTTTGCCTTGATCTACTTATGGTAAGTGAAATTTCAAACCTATGGGTAATTGAGGTCCCTGTTTTGTTTTTTTCTAGTCCATCTTATCTCATTCACTTATTCATCCATTTGTTTCATCATTCCTTCATCCAGCAAATATTCACTGGCTTACTTTGCAAGACAAAGTGTTGGATCTAATATTTATTATAACGAAGTGATGGTGATGATGATGGTAGTAATGATGGTGTCAATCATGAACCATTGGATATCACTTCAATTGATAGTGTACCTTATATAATTTTGCTTAACTCTGAGAACAGCTGTGTGATTTTGTTTTTTCGAGCTCATCCTCTCCATTTCACAGTTGAAAAAAATTTTCTGGTCCCATAATAATTGAGTGGAGCAAAAATTTCAACTCACATCTCTTACTCCAGTTATTATATTCTTTCACTCATGTAAAGGGGTCAGAAAAATGAAAAACTTTGATCCTTGTCCTTAAAAAGCTTATAGTCAAATATCAAAAACACACACAAAAATAATCAAAATACCTAGAAGAAGGACAATGATGAAAGTCATATATATTGCAAGTATAAATAAACATCCATTATAGTTTATTATGTTTCTATGGTATTTTAGTGTATACATTTTCATCTCACACAAGTAACCCTTCTTGGTATTTCAGGAAATATTCCCATTCTTGTTCTGCAATCTTCATGCTTTTTTTTTCCCTTATGCTTTAATTTATAACTAAAGTTGATGAACTATATAAATTCATTTCCTGCTTCAACGTTCCAGCCTACAGCTCCTTTGGCATGGCACTCACACTCTGTACTATTTAAAGTGTTAGCGGCTTGGTCATGTTCAATTCTTTGTGATCCCAGGGACTGTAGTCCACCAGGCTCCCCTGTCCATGGGATTCTCCAGCCAAGAATACTGGAGTGGGTTGCCATTTCCTTCTCCAGAGGATCTTCCTGATCCAGGGATTGAACCTCGGTCTCCTCCACTGCAAGTAGATTCTTTACTATACTATGTAAATCAACCACTAAATCATATCAATTTGTGCACTAGCATGTCACAGTATGAGAGACTGAAAATAATAGTAGTGTATTGTAGTGTTAGATCATAGATTTCATGTACATCAAAAAAAAAACCTGAGTTAGCCCTGTGAAATAGGTCTGGTAATTCACAGCCTCAATTCAGTTCAGTTCAGTTGCTCACTCATGTCCGACACTTTGTGATCCCATGGACTGCAGCACGCCAGGCCTCCCTGTCCATCACCAACTCCCAGAGCTCACTCAAACTCATGTTCATCACATCAGTGATGCCATTCAGCCATCTCATCCTCTGTTGTCCCTTTCTCCTGCTGCCCCCAATCCCTCCCAGCATCAGGGTCTTTTCCAATGAGTCAACTCTTTGCATGAGGTGGCCAAAGCATTGTAGTTTCAGCTTCAGCATCAGTCCTTCCTGTGAATATTCAGGACTGATTTCCTTTTGGATGGACTGGTTGGATCTCCTTGCAGTTCAAGGGACTCTCAAGAGTCTCCTCCAACACCACAGTTCAAAAGCATCAATTCTTTGGTACTCAGCTTTCTTTATAGTCCAACTGTTGCATCCATACATGACTACTGGAAAAAACATAGCTTTGACTAGATGGACTTTTGTTGGCAAAGTAATGTCTCTGCTTTTTAATATGTTGTCTAGGCTGGTCATAGCTTTCCTTCCAAGGAGTAAGCATCTTTTAATTTCATGGCTGCAGTCACCATCTGCAGTGATTTTGGAGCCCCAAAAAATAGTTTGTCACTGTTTCCGTTGTTTCCCCATCTATTTGCCATGAAGTGATGGAACCAGATGCTATGGTCTTAGTTTTCTGAATGTGGAGCTTTAAGCCAACTTTTTCACTCCCCTCTTTCACTTTCATCAAGAGGCTCTTTAGTTCTTCTTCACTTTCTGCCATAAGGGTGGTGTCATCTGCATATCTGAGGTATTGATATTTCTCCCAGAAATCTTGATTCCAGCTTGTGCTTCAACCAGTCCAGCGTTTCTCATGATATAATTTGCATATAAGTTAAATAAGCAGGGTGATGATATGCAGCCTTGATGCACTCTTTTTCTGATTTGGAACCAGTCTGTATTTCCATGTCTAGTTCTAACTGCTGCTTCTTGACCTGCATACAGATTTCTCAGGAGGCAGGTCAGGTGGTCTGGTATTCCCATCTCTAAGAATTTTCCAGTTTGCTATGATCCACACAGTCAAAGGCTTTGGCATAGTCAATAAAGCAGAAGCAGGTGTTTTGCTGCTGCACAGCGCTGGAGCAGCAGGTGGTGGAGAGGAGATACCCCATGTCCAAGGCCAGGAATGCAGCGCACTTCCCTGGACCGGCTGTGTACAGATACCCCACTAACATGGTAGGAGGGGCGAATTCATGTTTAGAATCAAACCCCATACACTCCAGAGATGCTCAGAGGGCTCAAAAAACCTTGCGCACTCCAGGACCCAGGGATCCCACAGGGACTGAGATAGAACTGTGTTTGAGCATCTCCTGTGGAGGTATGGGTTGGCAGTGGTCTGCCACAGGGACGGGAGCTCTGGGTGTGGGTATGGCATAAGTCCTCTTGGAGGAGGTCGCCGTTAACCCCACCAAAGAATTGCCAGAACTTACATAGGACTGGGAAATAGACTCGGAGGGCACAATAGCACCTTCTACACTAGGACCAAGGAACAGTGACCGCACAGGAGACTTGCCTGTGGGAGTCCGGGAGTCTCCAGTGAAGACGGGGGTCGGTGGTGGCCTGTTGCAGGGTTGGGGGCACGGACTGTAGCAGTACATGCCTGGGATCTTTTGAGGGAGGTTACCATTATCTTCATTACCTCCACCATAGTTTGACCCCAGGTAAATAGCAGTGAGAGGGAACACAGCTCCACCCATCAACAGAAAATTGGATTAAAGATTTACTGAGCATTGCCCTGCCCATCAGAACAAGGCCCAGTATCCCCCTCAGTCAGCCTATCCCATCAGGAAGCTTCCATAAGCCTCTTATCCTTCTCCATCAGAGGGCAGACAGACTGAAAACCACAATCACAGAAAACTAACCAATCTAATCACATGGACCACAGCCTTGTCTAACTCAATGCAACTATGAGCCATGCCATGTAGGGCCACCCAAGACAGATGGGTCATGGAGAGTTCTGACAAAATGTAGTCCACTGGAGAAGGGAATGGCAAACCACTTCAGTCTTGAGAACCCCATGAACAGTATGAAAAGGCAAAAAGATAGGACAGTGAAAGATGAACTCCCTAGGTTCATTTTTTCTTGAGTGCCAAAGATTTGATGCTTTTGAACTGTGGTCTTGGAGAAGACTCTTGAGAGTTCCTTGGACTGTAAGGAGATCAAACCAGTCCATCCTAAATGAACTCAGTCCTGAATGTTCATTGGATGGACTGATGTTGAATCTGAATCCAATACTTAAGCCACCTGATGTGAAGAACTGGCTCATTTGAAAAGACACTGATGCTGGGTAAGATTGAAGGTGGGAGGAGAAGGGGACAACAGAAGATGAGATGGTTGGATGGCATCACTGACTCAATGGACATAAGTTTGAGTAAACTCTGTGAGTTGGTGATGGACAGGGAGGCCTGGCGTGCTGCAGTCCATGGGGTCGCAAAGAGTTGGACATGACTGAGCAACTGAACTGAACTGAACTGAGATGTTTTTCTGGAACTCTCTTGCTTTTCTGATGATCCAGCGGATGTTGGCAATTTGATCTGTGGTTCCTCTGCCTTTTCTAAATCCAGATTGAACATCTGGAAGTTAATGGATCACATAATCTTGAAGCCTGGCTTGGAGAATTTTGAGCATTACTTTGTAACATATGAGATGAGTGCAATTGTGTGGTAGTTTGAGCATTTGCTGGCATTGCCTTTCTTTGGGATTGGAATGAAAACTGACTTTTCCCGCCCTGTGGCCACTGCTGAGTTATCCAAATTTGCTGGCATATTGAGTGCAGCACTTTCACAGCATCATCTTCTAGGATTTGAAATATGTCAACTGGAATTCTATCACCTCTATTAGCTTTGTTCATAGTGATGCTTCCTAAGACCCACTTGACTTTGCATTCCAGGATGTCCATTTCTAGGTGAGTGATGACACCATCGTGGTTATCTGGGTCATGAATAACTTTTTTGTACAGTTCTGTGTATTCTTGCCACCTCTTCTTAATATCTTCTGCTTCTGTTAGGTCCACAGAAATGTCTGTGCTTAATGTGCCCATCTTTGCATGAAATTTTCCCTTGGTATCTCTATTTCCTTGAAGAAATCTCTAGTCTTTTCCATTCTATTGTTTTCCTCTATTTGTTTGCATTAATCACTGAGGAAGGTTTTCTTATCTCTCCTTGTTATTCTTTGGAACTCTGCATTCAGATGGTATATCTTTCCTTTTCTCCTTTACCTTTCACTTCTCTTCTTTTCTCAGCTATTTGTAAGGCCTCCTCAGACAGCCATTTTGCCTTTTTGTATTTCTTTTTCTTGGGGGTGGTCTTGATCATTGCCTCCTATATAATGTGATGAGCCTCTGTTCATAGTTCTTCAGGCACTCTGCCTATCAGATCTAATCCCTTGAATCTGTCTGTTGCTTCCACTGTACTATCGGAAGGGATTTGACTTAGGTCATATCTGAATGGTCTAGTGGTTTTCCCTGCTTTCTTCAATCGGACTAATTATATTCTTTGCAGCAAAAGATGAAGAAGCTCTATATAGTCAGCGAAAACAAGACTGGGTCTGACTGTGGCTCAGATTTAAGTCTGCCAAATTCAGACTTAAATTGAGGAAATTCATAGCCCAGAAGCAAGAAAATGAAGTTTTGTGAGTTGAGGTGATTTTCCAAGACCATAAAATGAATAGCAACTTACTGATAAAGCTGTAAAGAGTAAATAAGCTAATTAATGTAAAACTCTACAAATAATGTCAGAGATTTTGTAAGAACTCTTGAAATGCTAGGTATACAAAAACTTGAGCCCAGTTTTCTGCAAGTTCTATTTTGTCTATAGCATAACTATATAGAAGTTCCAAGCCTGCTCCAAACTCAAAGCTTGTCTTTAAATTTTATTTCTTAAATCACTCTTATCTTTATAAAATGTTGTTGTTCAGTTGCTATGTCATGTCCAACTTTTTGTGACCCCCTGGACTGCCAGGCTTCTCTGTCCGTTACTATTTAGATTTTCATCAGAGACTACAAATACATGGATATATGATGCTATTCTCATGACCTACATCCATGCAGGAAACAGTCTAGGAGAAAACCCTGGGACTCTTTCTTCTAGCACTGTTTGGAGGCACGGAACAGATCTGTGCATGCAGGAGTCTGGGAACACACTAATAAACTACTGCTATTGTCTTGTGAATAAAAATATACTTGTATCTAAGCTTTATGATTTCAATTGTTTAATGATTTCAGTAAATCTGGGTGACTCTAGTAATATTTTCAAGCATAAGAAACACTGGTTTAAGGATATAAAGTATTTGGGGACAAAGCCAGTATCTTAACATTTCTTTTTACCTCTGCTAGAGTCTGAAAGCTTCTGTCCTCCCCAAATTCACATATTAAGATCTTAATGCTCAGTGTGATGGTGTTAGGAAGTGGGGCCTTTGGGAGGGAATTAGGTCATGAGGGTCTCTCATGAATGAAATTAGTGCTCTTATAAAAGAGACCCCAGAAAACCCCTTCCATCATGTGAGGACACAGCAAGAAGATGATTGCAACCTGGAAGAGGGCCCTCAACTGATCATGTCAGTACACTCATCTTGGACTCCCAGTCCACAGAATTCTGAGAAATAAATTTCTGCTGCTTATCAGCTTCCCAGTCTACTTGCTTTTTTATAAAGCTTGAATGGACTAGGACAACTGCCAAAATACATAAGTTACTGCTGGGTACATAATAACTATTCAAAGTAATCTTTACCAGGAATAGAAGAAAATCAGATAAAAAGTAACAATTAATACATATTTACTGAGTATTGGTGTATGGCAAGTGCTGGTTAGGTTTTAGGAATATAAGGCATTGCTCCCTATTCAGAAGAAGTTTACCTAGAAGCAAACAGTAACTAAACTAAGCTATACAGAATATGGTCTCAAATCATGATGAAATTAAGCTAGAAATTAATAACCCAAAGACAACTATAACCAACCTAGACAACATATTAAAAAGCAGAGACATTACTTTGCCAACAAAGGTCCATCTAGTCAAAGCTAATGGTTTTTAAAGCAGTCATGTATGGATGTGAGAGCTGGACCATAAAGAAAGCTGAGTGCCCAAGAATTGATGCTTTTGAACTGTGGTGTTGGAAAGGACTCTTGAGAGTCCCTTGGACTGCAAGGAGATCCAACCAGTCCATCCTAAAGGACATCAGTCCTGAATATTCATTGGAAGGTCTGATGCTGAAGCTGAAACTCCAATACTTAAGTCACCTGATGCAAAGAACTGACACATTGGAAAAGACCCTGATGCTGGGAAAGATTGAAAGTGGGAGGAGAAGGGGACAACAGAGGATGAGATGGTTGGATGGCATCACCAATGCGATGGACATGAGTATGAATAGGCTCCGGTTGTTGGTGATGGACAGGAAAGCTTGGCGTGCTGTAGTCCATGGGGTCGTAAAGAGTTGGACATGACTGAGTGACTGAACTGAACTAAACTGGGTTGTAAAATGTCCTGGGAATTCTGGAAATGTGGTCATGACTACAATATGGGTTTTGAATCTATCAGAATCTCCAGATTAAAAAAAAAAAATGGAACAACGGGATAGCAAAACCAAAATCCATGGGCAATATTTATAACAAAACTATATCCTTATGAACCCCACTAAGCAAGGAAGGAAAATTTATCATAACCTAAAGACCTGCAGGCTGACAACATCTACCATGAAAAAGCAGAGGGACACTAGAGGATATTTAACAGCACAAAGAACAAGAAGACACAAAATAGCCTGTAAGTATCCACTGGGAATTGTAACAGGGTGATTTGAAAGCAGCAGCAAAAACTTAAGAGTGGCTTCTTCCAGATCAGTGAAGGGTGAGTGGGAATTGACTGCTTTTAGGAGTTGGATTAATTCTAGATCTTATGAACTCTCAAAACTCACCAGTCAGAAACCCCTTCTAGGACAGGGCTCAACGCTGATAAGAAATTTCTAGAAGCTGAACCAAGAGGACACTGGAGAAGAACTGGAATGAGAAAAGAAAGAAGGTCCAGATAAAAGAGAGGTGGGGAAAGAAGGCATGAAATCCCAGAAGGAAATCTGGACAGTACCTAAAGGATCAAAACAGCGAATAAAGTTGAAAATGTTACTTTGAACCTTGCAACCTTCTAAAAATTCATGAAAATTTATTTCACAGAAAACTAAGCAGCAGAAAAGTATTGAGATCATATCCCATGTTAAGTCATCATGAGAAAAAAGAAATGGAAAAAGAACAATTTTAAAAGCCTATAGACAATAAAATTATACCAGAAAGCTATAACCACAAAGCACTGTCACCTTCTATTTCAAAACAAGCTAAAATATCTTTTAAAAATTACTCAAAATATAAAAGAACAACATTTCTAATCATACTTAGAAAAACTCAGACAAGAAGTAGAAAATTTTAGAAAATAATTGAAAATTTTTAAATATTAATAATAGAAATGAAGGTTAAACTAAGAAGACACATAAAAGCAAGCAAGCAAAATAGAAATGCCCAAATGTTTTGTGACTTCTGGTTCTAGCACAGGACTATGAATTGGCCATGGATATGGTGATAAGGGGCTCCCCAGGTTGTGCTAGCGGTAAAGAACCCACCTTCTAATGCAGGAGACAACAGAGATACAGGTTCCATCCCTGGGTTGGGAAGATCCCCTGGAGGAGGACATGGCAATCCACCCCAGTATTCTTGTCTGGAGAATCTCGTGAACTATAGCCTGGAAAGTTATAGTCCTCAGGGTCACAAAGAGTCAGACACAACTGAAGTGACTGAGTATGCACACATATGGTGATAAAGAACAGACACAGGCCCAGGTGTTGTTTTCTATACAAGAACAATCACACAGCAGGAAGCTAATTTCTTAGAAACCATATGGATCCCACTTCTATACATAGTGGTCCAACCACAGCCCATTATTTCTTGTTTCGGGCAGAATGAAAAGAATGAAAACTATAAGCAGTGTTAACAGCTTCCTCACCCGTAAATATTTCTACTTACCTTTCATAGTTTTTCAGAAAGTGAAGTGCTACTATAAGAGGCAGTGATTGATAACTTGGATCTTAAGACACAACAATCTTATGACTTAGGAACTGTGTGAACATAGGCACATTGCTAGCTTTCAGCAAGTTCATATGCTATGAAGGGATAACATCATCAATCTCACAGCATAGTTCTAAAGATTAAAGGAAAGTGTTAATTGCTCAGTCATGTCCTACTCTTTGCCATCCCATGGACTGTGGCCCACCAGACTCCTCTGTCCATAGGATTTCCCAGGCAAGAATACTGGAGTGTATAGCTTTTCCCTTCTCCAGGGGATCTTCCCGACCCAGGGATCGAACCCAGGTCTCCTGCATTGCAGGCAGATTCTCTACCATCTGAGCCACTAGGGAAGCCCAAAGATTAAAGGAGGCAGACATCAAATATTTAACAAAGTGCTTGTTCATGCTAATCTCAGGTGTCACTAGTGGCAAAGAATTCACCTGTCAATGCAGGAGATGCAAGAGATACAGTTTTGATCCTTGGGTCAGGAAGATCCCCTGGAGGAGGAAATGGCCACCCACTCCAGTATTCTTGCCTGGAAAATCCCATGGACAGAGGAGCCTCACAGGTTACAGTGCACGGGGTTGTAAAGAGTCAGATGCGACTGAAGGAACTTAGCACGCATGCTTGTTTACCACTTTTCACTACTAAATTCTCAGAAGTCTTTGAAGTCAGGAGTTCTGTTTTCTTCCTTTTGTATTCTTCAGGCTGCTCAATAAACAACCATTGATAAACAAATGAAGAAATACACAGAAACCAGAATCACACTTATACATTGGCATTGCCTTCCTCAAAGAACATTAGAATCAGAATCATTTAAATAGAAGAGAATGCTCAGGCCTTGGACTAGGATTTACTTGCTGTGTAATAAACCTTACACAAGCAATTAACCTCACTGCTTCTCAATTTTCTCCTCTATAAAGCTGAGTTATTACTAAAATCTTTGTCACATGGTTGGGGGTTCAATTAAGATATGTTAAATATTGGAAATCTAAAGCATGATGCAAATGTGAAGCATTATTATCATGATTATTGTAACAATATTGTTATTCTAAATTGCCACATCTTGAGCATTCTACTGCTTTGCAGAGGGCATGTTCCTCATCTTCCCCAGGGTGCTGGTATACCAAGACGCTTCTGTAGAAGAGAAACAATATATTTGATTCAAGGAAACAGAACCTTCTAAATATATTGGCATTTTCATAAAGGTCACACATGCACAGCCATGTAATGGCCTCACCCACAGCTTTCACACTGTGGTAGAGATTGTTACTTGTTCTCTAATATCCTGTTGTCCTTTATTAATACAACTATACATTCAAGCTGAGCACTTACTGTGGAAAATTCTTAAAAAGATGGGAATACCAGTCCGCCTGACCTGTTTCTTTAGAAATCTGTATGCAGGTCAGGAAGCAACAGTAGAGGGATGGGATGGAGAGGGAGGTGGGAGGGGAGATTGGGATGGGAACACATGTAAATCCATGGCTGATTCATGTCAATGTATGGCAAAAACCACTACAATATTGTAAAGTAATTAGCCTCCAACTAATAAAAATAATTTTTAAAAAAATAGAAAAAAAAAAAGAACTGAACATGGAAAAGCAGATTGGCTCCAAATCAAGAAAGGAACACGTCAAGGTTGCATATTGTCACCCTGCTTATTTAACTTATATGCAGAGTACATCATGAGAAACGCTGGGCTGGATGAAGCACAAGCTGGAATCAAGATTTCTGGGAGAAATATAAATATTTCTCAGATATGCAGATGACACCACCCTTATGGCAGAAAGTGAAGAAGAACTAAAGAGCCTCTTGATGAAAATGAAAGAGGGGAGTGAAAAGTTGGCTTAAAGCTCCACATTCAGAAAACTAAGATCATGGCATCTGGTCTCAACACTTCATAGGAAATGGAGAAACAACAGAAACAGTGACAGACTTTATTTTTTGGGGCTCCAAATTTACTGCAGATGGTGACTGCAGCCATGAAATTAAAAGATGCTTACTCCTTGGAAGAAAAGCTATGACCAACCTAGACAACATAATAAAAAGCGGAGACATTATGTTGCCAACAAAAGTCCATCTAGTCAAAGCTATGTTTTTTCCAGTAGTCATGTATAGATGCAACAGTTGGACTATAAAGAAAGCTGAGCACCAAAGAATTGATGCTTTTGAACTGTGGTGTTGGAGAGAAGACTCTTGAGAGTCCCTTGAACTGCAAGGAGATCCAACCAGTCCATCCTAAAGGAAATCAGTCCTGAATATTCATTGGAAGGACTGACGCTGAAGCTGAAACTCCAACACTTAAACCACCTGATGCAAAGAACTGACCCATTTGAAAAGACCCCGATGCTGGAAAAGATTGAAGGTGGGAGGAGAAGGGGACAACAGAGGATCAGATGGTTGGATGGCATCACCAATGTGATGGGCATGAGTTTGAGTAAACTCTGGGAGTTGGTGATGGACAGGGAGACCTGGCATGCTGCAGTCCATGGGTTCACAGAGAGTCAGACATGACTGAGCAACTGAAATGAACTAAGGTCTACTCAGAATAAAGATTGCTCTTCTCCATCTCTTGACAATTAGCTGCAATGACATGCCTAAACTTTCGTGCATTTTTTAAGTGGAAATAAGTATGCTACTTTCAAGAAATATTCTTAAAGGGAGATCCTCTTCTTCCTTCCTGCTGACTGGAACATAAGCATGATGATTTTATTTGAGCAGTATCTTGAACCCAGGGTTGGAAACCATGTGCTGAGGATGTTGAAACTACAAGATAAATAGATCCTGGGTCCCTGACATTGAAGAGCCCACACCAACCTGAATTGCTATGAAACTGCTAAAGAAAGTAAGCAACACAGAGATTTTGTCCATGCATTACTGTTTACCCATTATAACTGTTTTTGCAATAATATAGAGTCTCTTGTCCTAATCTGCTGCTCAGGACTATAATCTCCTAGATGCCTGATTCTGGTTTGATACCTTTGATCTCCACAACTAAACCACCACCGCAACTTTCTGGTGAGGTTAACGGTCCAATTCTAGAAGTAGTCTTTTAAACATACAAAATATTTTGGTTAGGGAACACAGAAATTTTTGCACAGTGATAGAAAGTTGCCATCTTAAAATTGCCTCATCAGGGAACATCTATGGTGTCAGATGGGAAAGGACACAGGGGAAACGCTAAAGAATAAGGGAAAGGGTCTGATTCTAAGGATTATAGCAGGGACCCAAGTCAGCTGAGCTGATAATAGCTCACGGCAACCAGAGTGCCCTGGAGAGCCTTTTTTGGAAGCTGGAGGTACCAGCACTAGCCTGGGAGGCACAGCTCACTCTCCTGGTCCCTGTCAAGTAGAGAGGAGACTGTGCTGAGGGAGAGGAAGTTCAGGTGAAGAGATGGCTGGATGAGGGTATCACTTGTTGTTTTCTATTCCCGGCCGCCGATACCAATCACTAACAGAATGGCTGCTCAGTAAAGGTTGCTTTTCATGGGATACATTAATTTTAGCTTGTGTTCTGCGGCCAACTTGGGCAAGTCGTACCACTTTTCTACGTATCAGTCTTCCAATCCTTAAGGTAGGAGTGATAATAACATTTACTTCCAAGGGAATATTAGGATGAAATTAGATTACCGCATTCAAACATATTTTAGAAGCTCTGAAATCCTATATAAACTTAGATGGCTTGAAAGAGAAAAAGTAAATTATCTCTTTATTGTTGCCTTTAAATTATGCAGTAGATTTTTGTGTCTATAAAGCAGTATTCATTTCCTCATTGTGTAACAGTTATGATTCATTTCATTTCAAGGGATAGAAAACTTACCAATTTAAGTTAAAGAGACAATGTATTAAAAGGATACAGAGGGGTTATGGAACTCAAGCTCAGAAATGAATCTGGAATGAGGAATGTGGATATTATAAAGATTTCCTCTCTCTCCTCATTGCTTCACTCTACTCTTCTGACCTAACTTTTCTTTTTTTCCTGCAAACTTTCTTTCTCTGTTTGTCTGATCCACATGGTGGGTAACATAGCTGACCCAATGGTTTGCAATTGCATATTTTAAGTATTACTATTCAAGATACATAAGCTTTATTTTCAAAATTGGATTCTCAAATTCCTATTCAATCAAATTGGGAGATGTCTAAAATACCTAAAATCATTGATCATGAAGAACAAAGCTGTAGGACTTGTACTTTCCAGTTCCGAAACTACTGCGGAGCCACAGTATTGGTTTCCTTAGCTCATTGACCATATTTGTGACATGTGATTTAACTTCTTTGCCCAGTGAATCCAATAGCTAGGCTTCCTCAGGGACAGTCTCTGTTCATTTACTTTTTGCTTGAGAGTGGGTCATGTTTTCCTGATTCTTTCTTGCTTTCCAATATTTTTTTAAAATTGGGTATTTTGAATGTAATAACATAGTAAATCTTGAAATCATATTATCCTTCTTCCCTAGTGTTTGCTGTTATTGGTTGTTAAGCACTACAGTTATGTTTGTGTAGTGACTTGTCCAACATATAAAATACTTTTGCAAAGACTGTATTCCTTGTTGCATGTAATCACTGAAGTGTGTTCATTATATTCAACTAAAGTGACATGATTCCTCTTTTCGAGAGCTAGTTCTTTTTTGTTCCCCATGGGTTTTGGCAATGTATTTTGTTTTCAAAGTCTGATCTACAACATGTTCACCAGGGGCCATTAACTCAGTAGTAGGTTAACTATACTACCAAGGAATATTAGGTATATTGACTATATAGTAAGAGTCATAAGTGGTCCTTCAACAATTCCTGTATAGGATTATGTAAAGGAGTTTAAAAAGAAAATGTTCCTTGGGCTATTCTGCCTCAGAACTAATGGTGAAAGAATCTAAAGCTCTTTGCAATGAAGTAAATTAAGAACTAACATTTGAGCAAGAGGACCAAATTTTACTTCCACTTCTGGGATTCCCTAATGGCTCAGATAGCAAAGAATCCACCTGCAAAGCAGGAGATCTGGGTTCAATCCCTGGGTGAGGTTGATCCCCTGGAGAAGGAAGTGGTTACTCACTTCAGTTCACTTGCCTGGAGAGTTCCATGGACAGAGGATACTGACAGGCTACAGTCCATGGGGTCGCAAAGGGTCAGACACGACTGAGCATAATTCTTCCAAGGGGAAGATGGGTAAATAGTGAAAGATTCAGAGAAGAGGTCCTAGTCAAGGTAGGTGATCTCTAGGTAGAAAAGAGAGAAAGGGAAACCAGGCAGAGAAATTAGCCTAACACATATGTCAATTGCTAATAGTCGCAACTTTCCAGAGTCTTCATTCCTTCTTTTGTCAATTAGGATACTACACTCTGCCTACTTAATTAATGTGGAGTTTCAGATGAGATAATGCATAGGGCTTTATGTTTCTGTATGTTACCATTTATACTGGTATATTCTTATGCTAGGAGCACATTGGTCTCTTTGGAAGATGATTCAAAGAACAGAATCTTTTTTTTCAGGCAAGGCTTTATTGGAGCCCCTGCTGCAGCAGAGAGGAAGGAGAGCAAAGAACAGGTTCCCCTGCTTGCTCTCTCCCTGAGTGGGGACAAGTTAGTTTTTGATTTATTTACAGCTCTTTTCATCAGAAAACTCATGCTCACGATAAATCAAAATGGATCGGTAATGTTGGGGCATTGGTCTTAGCTCTATGTTTTGGCATCACACAAATAAATCTTTGTTCCTAGGGATTTCTTCCAACATCTGTTCTGTTATTATGGTACCAGCTATGTAAGACATAGTTTTTTCAGGACATGGTTGATGGCAGTTATTGCATTGGACTTAGAAGGACACAACAAAATCTCTCTTGCTAATGACCAAAATTATTCTACCTAAATCAGTGAATTCAATCAAACACAAGATAAACAGTGTTTACTAATGGCATGTGTGCCCAGTTGCTCAGTCATGTCTGACTACTTGTGATCCTATGAACTGTAGCCCATCAGGCTCTTCTATCCATGGAATTCTCCAGGCAAGAATACTGGAGAGGGTAGCCATTTCCTTCTCCAGGGGATCTTCCTGACCCAAGGATTGAACCCACGTCTCCTGAATCTCCTGCACTGGGAGACGGCTCATCACCACTGAGCCCCTGTGTAGCCTCTTACTAATGGTACTTCCCTAATAATTAAACAAGAAATGGGTAAGTTATATATCCTGACCTTGAAAAACTCCCAGCCTACTCAGGAGGCAGACAAGTGACAAATAAACAACTCCATGTGATGGATGCTATAATAGACTCAATATTTAACACATTTCCATGAGGATCTAACGGAATTATTCCAAGAGGAAAATGGATAATTAGTTAAAGATTCAGAGATGAGGTCTTAGTCAAGGTAGGTGATCTCTAGGTAGAAAAGAGAGAAAAGGGAATGTAGGCAGAAAAAATAGCCTGAGAAAACATATAAGAGTGGGAATGTAATTAGTGTCCTACAGGCAACGGAGGTAAAAAAAAGACCATCTTCCAAAGATGGTCAGGGCCTCCTTCCCAATGCCTGAGAATATGCCACTTTATGTGGAAAAAGCAACTTTACTGATGTGAGATAAGATTTTTAAGATGGGGAGTTTATCCTATATCATCCTGATGGACCCAGTTATAAGGATCCTTTTTAAGGAAGCAAGGAAGCAAAAGAAGGTCAGAGTTAGAGAGAGATTTGAAAATCCTGTATTATTGACTTTGAAGAAGGAAAAATGAAGTCATAACCCAAGGAACAGCACGTAGTCTCTAGAAGCTGGATAAAATCAAGTATACATGTCCTCCTCTAGAGCATCAAGAAGGGACACAGCCCTGTACTTAGCACAAGAGGATTTGTGTTGGACTTCCGACCTTTATCACTGTAAGATGATCAGTCTGTGCTTTGTTAAGCCACTAGGTTTGTGGTGATTTGTTACAGCAGGAATAGGAAACCAACACAGTAGAAATAAGAGAATGACTGAGAAATAAGAGAATGGCAGAGTGTGAGTGTGTGTGTCTAAGGACTGAGGAAAGAGAAGTGGGAAGTGGTAGAGGTAAAGAAGGTTGGGGTTGGTTGTAAAGGGTTTTGATAATAGGTTTTGAATCTAAGTGGTCTGAGTTTTTAATCCTTAGAGAAGTGATCCTGAAAGTAAGTTCTCGTATGCAGAAGCCGCCAGTCCATTAGCTCATTGGTCTGGTTCATTCCCCGAGTATGATAATTGAAACCCGTAAATCTCCTCCCTCCTACCTGGACCTCCATTTGAGAATTCTGAGGCATCTTCTCATCTTGGCAGGCGCTATTGCTCTCACACACACACACCACAAACACGTGTGCACGCTCATACAAATCCCTCGCTGTATTCTACTGAATGCCATCATTTCTACCTACTAATGGGCATTTCAGGGATCATGAGTGGTGCCCATAATTATAAAAATACATTTGCCAACTTTGATAAGAACTATAAAACAAGAAAGTAGGCTGCTATTTAGACACATTAGTGGGGAGTTTGTAGATATGTGAGATAGGAGAAGTCTTTTTGAAGCCTCTACCTCTCTCCTCACCTTCTAATTTCCTGTGTCACTTACATTCTCAGTTTGTATTTCCTCTTTCATCACTTTGGTAAGAGGAAGTGACCAGAATTATTACAGGAAGATTTAGAAGGTGTTTTAATGGCTTTTTGGTTGTTGTTGCTTTTTTCTTATCTCCTCATTTCAAATCCTTTCTTGTACTCTCAATCCTTTTGTAAAACAAAAGGGTTGGTATGTGCATGACTAAATTTTCCAGTTATGACAGTTGTTAAGGAAACTCTCAAAATAGAGAGTAGACCACCAAAATTAAACTTGAGAAAGAGAATATGTGATACTCAAAGTCCTTGGAAGCATAAGAAAGAGACTTTTTGGATGTCAGCAGACCTTCTCTGGGACTGGAGTCGTTTCTCTGCTGCACGGAACATTGCAAAACACACTGTTTCATAATCACAGCATGGCTTGCTGTGAAGTCACTGGTGGCCTCTTTGCTTCCCAAATCACTTTTCAGTGAACACTTTGATCCTCTATGATATCAGTCTCTTGGGTTACTAATTGCTTCCAAGTGAATTCAGCCTTGCCAAGACTCTGGGTGGTGTCTCCCTTCGGATACAATTCTTTGTGCTTATATATTTGTTTGCTTCCAAATTCCTCTGAATACTTTAACAACTGAAATTCTCTTAATCCAATCAAGTTGAAAGATACAACTGAATACCTGGGATTTTTCCTGGCACTGCAGCTGACTCCCAGAGGAATACCCTAAAAGCATACATCTCTAAAACTCTGGTTTGCATCCCAAAGAAAATTTCTATCCACCTCAACGGATTGCAAGATAATGGTATGAAAAGAAATGTGAAAATTACTCAAACCATTCAAAAATCGTTTTATAAAACCCAGGCTTTTCAACTCTCTAAAGACTTTGAATTCACCATTGACTATTCATCTTTCTCATTATTACATCCAATTGATCACAATTCTATTGGTTATGCTTTCTAAACTTCCCCAATATGTTGGATCCTTACCTTTATACCCTCCTTACCCTGCCCTCTCTAATACCATTATTCTGGCATTGACCTACTTCTGATTTCTCCTAGAATTTTAAGTAGTTTTTCTACTTCTGATCATTTCTGATTCCCAGTTTCAAGAATTAAATCTTTCCTTTTAAAAATAAGCATGCTGTGTTCTCAGTTGCTTCTGTTGTGTATGACTCTTTGCAACCCCATGGACTGTAGCCCACCAGGCTCCTCTGTCCAGGGATTCTCCAGGCAAGAATATTGGAGTGGATTGCCATTTCCTCCTCCAGGGAATCTTTCCAACTCAGGGATTCCTGGGTCTCCCGCATTGCAGACAGATTCTTTACTCACTGAGCCACTGGGAAGCTCTGAAATAGACATACTAATGCTTATTTTTTTGGCTCACAAGGATTAAATGAGGGAACGTCAATATACCTATGAAAGCGTCCAGTAAATTTCCTGGCACATAGTCATCACTCAATAAACATTCCCTTCCTTCCTTGATCCTCAGGATCACTTTCCCCATCTTAGAGTTACCTTTCTAAGACAAAAATTTGATTACCTTGCTACTCTCTTTAAAGAAAATCAATGACTTATTATTGTTCAAGAGATTGAACAGTAACTTCAATCAAGTTGAACAGTAAGGCCAGACCTTCATAATCTGACCTTGAATAAGCAAGCAAACAAACAAACAAACACAGTCTACCTTGCTATCCCCTTTATCCTATGGCTCAACAAAACACCTCACTCTGGCCACCTCAAACTATTTTAAACATCAGACATTCTCATTACTCTATGCCTTTGCATGCACTGTTACTTTTTTTTGTAATTAGCTTCATCTCACCAGTATTTTGCATTCTTATCCTTCTGCTGAATTATCTTACTAACTTTTCATATGGCAAACTTCTTCATCCTTTATATTCAACTTCAAGTTCACCTATCCACCTATGTCTTTTCAGAATTCTTGAGCCTTGCCAATTGCTCATAAAACGTCTAATGTTTATCATTACTGTGATACTTAGCACAGTGAATCATCATTATTGGTTTGCATTTGGAGTTTCCAACCAGGCTGAGAGTTTCTGAAGCATCAGGAGATAGTTTTATTCATCTTTATGTCTCCATTGCCTAGATTTGTGTGTGACATAGTAACAATTCCCAAATCCTTATTGAGCAAATACATGTCGTTATTTTATATTATACTTGTTCCTTCACTCATTCATCCAATATAATTGAGTATCTGCCATATGCCAGACACTATGTTAGGCTCTGTGGAAGATAAATGTAAAAACAGATCCTGCTCTCAAGAAATTTATGTTCCTGTTGAGAACATAACAGATATTTCACATACCAAGAACAGAGAACAAAAAGTGTCAAACTATTTCCAGAAGAGAGAGATAAAACTCTCCAGCTGACGAAATAGACACACTGAGTCATGCTTACAAATCAATCAGCGAGTCATACTGAATCCCAGCACAATTTGCATTCAACCTATTGTTATACTTAAAATTGATGACATATTACTGGTTTCTGTTCAATGCTAGTTCATGGACCTATACTTAGGGCAGAAGGGTGAAGGGAAAATTTTATTTGTATTCTAGAGAAAGGAAAATATCTTCCTCATTTTGTTTTTCTTTTGTACTCAATATACCATCTGGTCCATGTGGTTACTTAAATGGTCTTCACTGAAATTGCTTAAATTGCTGACTTAATGAGATCAGGGTGGAGTTCCAATGTAAATAATTTAAAGATGATTTAAATTGCTTTGAATTAGTTACTTTGTCAACATTTTAAGTATAACATATGTATTCATTCCTTTGACCAATTTTATTCATTCTTTCAATCATTGTCTTAGTTTGAGTTGCTACAACAAATACCATAGGATTTTTAGGCAGTTTGAATGACAGAAATTTATTTCTCACAGTTCTGGAGTCTCAAAAGTTGAAGATTAGGATATCAGCAGGATCTTTTTCTTGATTTGCTTTCTTCTTGCTGCGTCCTCATGTGGTGGGGAGAGAAAAAGAGAGAGTGGAGGAGGAGAGAGAGGAAACAAACTTTCTCCTGTCTCTTCTTATAAGGACACCTATTCCATCATGATGGCTCTGCTCATGACCTAATAACTTCTCAAAGGTCCTACTTACAGACACGTCTCACTGAGTATTGGGGTTTCAATATATGAAGTTGTAGGACATGAAGTCACAAACAGTTCATAGCCATCATGCTATTTATTTATTCATGTGATAAATCAATAAATAGTAATTAAACTAGCTCTTCCTATTCTTAACCATTAATTATCCTCTTTATTTTGTGAATCACTTTTCATTCCCTGAATAAATTTTCATTTTCCAACTGAATTTTAAACCACCTTAAGGCAAGTCTTTGTCTTCTACTAAACTGAGTAGATATCCAATGCTAGAAATTTACTTGACAACTTCCCAGTCTCCTCTTAACTACGACCAGCCGCTCAAGCCTCAATATAGACTTTAAATGGATTCCTGCTTATGAAAATCAGAATTGATCAGACAGACTCATTTCAGTTCCATCTCCATGGAAACTTTTATTTTGCCTGGCTGTGGATGAGGAAGTGCCATGGCGGGAGATGACATAACCTTGGAACAGCTCTCCTTTCAGGTTGGAGCGCTTACTCAGAATGCACTCATTTGTGTGTTGAAGTCCCCAGCCCTTGTAACACTGGGAAGCTCATAAAGATGGGTCTTCAGGAGCCAGAAGATTAAACAAATGCCAGCTCCGTAAGGCCATGCTCTTTCATCAGAAGAGAAATGCCATGTAAACAAAGAACCTGAAGGTGGAAATGAAATTTGAGAACAGAAAGAGCACACAAAAGAAGGATTCATACCAGGCCAGGCTGGGGGGGGGAGGAGAAAAGCGAGGAAGTGAGGCACCGAACAAGCAGAAAGCCTGCAGAGAAAGAAGTCAATAGATCAATTAAAAGCTGTGAGTCATTGGCTTTCTGATTGCAGTGGACTAGTGGCAGAGGATTCAATCCAGTTTAACATGTGTTAATTTATTAATGGTGGGATAGAACTAGGAAGCTTGAGTGGGAGAGTAGATTCTGGGTGGTGGGAATGAGAGGTCTGGGGAAGAAACATTAATACGTGGTGCCAATCTTTCTATGTATTTCCTATTAGGGGGCTCTTAAAGCAAAACTTTGATGCACGCAATGCTCTTCTCATATGATAGATGAGGGAACCAAGACTTCGGCACTATATAGCTTTCCCAATCGCACTGTTGGTAAACGGCAGATCCTGTTTCCAAATGTAAGTGTGTCTGATTCCAAAATCTCATCTTGTCCCCAGCCTCATTTTATCACCAATGCCTTAGTGCATTATGATGGAATCCAAGAGTAAGGATATAGCAAAGAATACAAAGCAGGTTTTAACCTCTCAAAAAATGTTCTGGACGAGTAAGGAAAGAAAGGCATGTAAACAATGAGCCAAATCATGAGATAGAGTGAAATGTGTGTTTGGGTGGTTATAAACAAAGTGCTGAGGATCCCAGATAAAAGAGTGTTTCATTGCAATTCTTGCAAGGAACAGGAAATGCTATCTAAGAATGTGGTGCTAATGGACTGAAATGAAAAGATCTTGGATCGAGTTTAGTAAGTGAAGAATTAAGGGAGGACTACCACGCATGAGGAAGGGGAAGCAATTATCATGCACAGGACATGGAAATAAGATTGGAAAAATTGCTTGTAACCAGCCTGGGGTAACCCTTGAATATAAGTCTCAGGAGTTTGGATTCTGTACTGGAAGCAACAAAGGTCAACAGAAGAAATTTAAGGAAAGGAGAGAGGTGGTCTGCTGCACAGATGTCTGGGGCAAACCCTGCCTCAATATAGTCACAACTTACTTTGAGTAAGTGGTTTAAGGTTAAAGAGCTATAGAGAGGCCTTTGTCTCCAAATTCCTAGTCCTTCCTCATCCTTAACTAGAAGGCCTGGAATTTTCTTTCTTTGTGTTTAAAGTTTATAACATGGAACCTAAGGATGTAAACTAGAAGTTTCATTATCATAATCTCCCACCCATTATAGATCCAGAAGAAATGTCATAAGGCTCCACGTCTCTATTTATCTGGGATAGAGAATAATATTTAGATGGTACCTACAGGCTAAACCAAGAGGAGGACTGGCAATCTTTCATTGTGACAGAGATAGAGAAGAGGATTTAGTTCTAATGAATGAGTTCAGAATCATAACTTCAGTCCCTAGGGACCCCAATCCTAGTAAACTTGGACACCAGAAAGGTTCTTAGATATGAGAATCAGTTATAAAAATGTAGACCTTAAAGTCAGAGTTTAGAACCAGGGCACAGTTTGGAATAGAATTCAGAGCTTGACTGCCCAGATAATGGAAGCTCAGGCCATGGGATTATTTCTCTTCTCAAGTAAACAGACTGACGAGGAAGAATGGAGTAAGATTAAATCAGTGGGCAAAATAGAAAGCTCCAGTTTTAAGGTCAGATGAGCAGGGTAGCAGAAAATTAGGCTAATCTGTGGATTACCAACAGGCACTAAAGATTATCATAAAATAATGAGCCAGGGAAATTGAAAGCAAGAACACAAAGAATGAGAAGACATTCTGAGAAAAGTTTCCTTGCACTCCACAAAGCAAATATAACTCCTGGTCTTGGAGCTCTATCTGGGGAAGTTAAGCATGTGTGGAATACACACGGAGATTCCCAGGTACACTAGTGGGAAAGAACTGCCTGCCAATGCTGGAGACATAAGAGATATGGGTTTGATCCCTGGGTCAGGAAGATCCCCTAGGGAAGGGAATGGCAACCCACTCCAGTGTTCTTGCCTGGACAGTCCCATGGACAGAGAAGCCTGGTGGGCTACAGTCCATAGGGTAGCAAAGAGTCAGACAGGACTGAAACAACTTAGCATGCACACATGCATGCATGGAGCACACACATCTGAGAAAGGGGAATGGATGTCAGTCTTCCTAATAGAAATTTTTAGTGAAACAAAAAAGAAAAATAGGATAGTTTGCAGGTCAAACAGAAGTTGGAGCTGATTTTTTAAAATATCAAGATATTTTCCCAAAGGAAGAACCTCATTCCCAAGGGAAACTTTAATTTCAGTAGTTAAAATAGTTTCTTACTTTACTACTGTGAAAAACTCCCAGAAAAGTGATAGAGAGAGAACAAGTATTTGATAGATATTAGTGTTCCCTTCTTTTCCCTCCTCTCTTACTTTCAACCTGTTATTTCCAAGGCATTTATGATGATTATGAGGCCAAAGCAATTGGGTTAAGAACATGGTTCTTCATGAGTTTTACTAACACAGATAAGATTATCTGAAGCAGTATTTTTTGAATTGTCTATGGTGAAGACTTTTTCTTTCTAAAAGTGTTCAATACGTTATAGATGGTTCCTCTCGTAAACCCTAATAAAAATGAATGTCAGATGAAGGATCTCAAGCTACGTCTTCTGAATTTGGGGAGTCATTGAAAAGTTTTCTTTAGAAGAGTCACATAATCAAGCTTGTGCTCTCGAAAAATAATTCTGGCAGCAAAGTAGAGGATTCAAGGTGTGTTTGGGGGATCCTTAGGAACCAGATGATATTAATATTTCAGCCTATAAATGAAAAGAAGATATAGTGGGGAAATTTTCTGAAGGTACATTTGGCAGGATTAATTCTGCCAAATTAAAGAAAGGAAAGAAGATGGACTGAGAGAAACCATTGATTGTAGGGATGAAGGTGCTGGTCCATGATCCACTCCCTAGATCAAATTGCCATAACTCTTTCTTAAATTGCTGCCAGAGCCTCCGATCTAGTCTCTACTATATTCTTGACTCTTCAACATATTTTGATACTCCAGACATAGACTCATTTTAAAGTTTAATTATGATTACGTTGCTATCCTCCTTTTCCCTCATTGCTCTCCACTGCTTTCAGGAAGAAGGAGAACACATTTTCATAACCTACAAACCCCTGTGGTAATGTCTGCTTATTCCTCTAGCCTTAATATGTCTCAGTTTCCTCATCAGATAATTAAAAAACACTAAAAACAAAAACAAAAAAAACCCAAAGCCAGAACTTGCTTTCTTTTTTAAGCAAGATGATTAAGCATCTCTCTTGCTTCTGCAAACTGTGTTTTGAAAGACAGTGAAACGATTTCAAGAAGGCATAAATTCACAAAGACAAGAAACAAGAAAATTAGCAATAAGAGATAGTCAGGATGTTTTGGAACTCTGAAGCCCAAGTTAGAAATACAAGGGTCTTGAAAGCATTCTATTCTGTACCCACGAAACTCCAGAAAGTTTCAGAAGTTCAAAAGATCAAATATTTCTGAAAGGGGTCTCAGAATGATTGTCTAAAGATTGTGTAAGAAGAAACCAGACCTTTAGATACTTTCTCCTCTCTAATATTATAGACATCATTTTCTTCCTACCGCACCAAATAATGGAGAATTAGTCCCTAGAGTAGTTGAACTAGAGACAAAGCTGATGTTTGAGAACCAAACAGAAAACAGAGATGACACAGAAAGCCTATATACCCTATAATAATATTCTCTTCCTTCATGAAGCAATAAATCAGTGGGAAATAGGCCTTAACATTTAAGGACAAAATTTTTATGGGGTATCTGACCAATCAAAGAGAAAAGAAATGTAAATACTGACATGTGGGAATTCCTAAACACTGTGAACAATCCAGATCTCCCTATAAAGAAGCTCATCAGTAGACAAGGCTTACCCATGCATTGTGGGTTTTGGGCAGTTTTTAATTTCTGATGCTTTACTCTCATATATGAACAAATGAAAATGCAAAGTTAATAGGACATTTAAAAAATCAATGAGTATAATTTACCATATTAACAGAGTAAATGAGAAAAACCATATGATTATCTCGAGAAATAAAAAACAAGCTTTCATGAACAAGTTCTAAGTAAACTACACCTACAAAAACTGCTATGTCTAACATTATATCTTATGGTTTATGACTGAATGCATTCTCTGGAAAAGTAGTAATAAGAGAAGGATGTCACTGCCATTACTTCTAGTCCACAATAAACAGAAGATCCTAGTTATTATAGTAATGCATGAAGATATAGGCATGACCAATAAGCATATCCAAGAATACTCAACATTGCTAGTCATCAGGGAAATGGCCGTTAAAATCACAATGAAATACCACTAAAAATCCACTTACAAGGCTGGGATTAAAAGACATCAGAATCAAAAGATATCAATACTAAGTATTGGTGAAGATGTGGGGCAGCTAGAACTCTGGAAGTGTAAAATGGTACCGCTCTTTTAAAAACAGCTTGACAGATTTTTATAAAGTAAAAAATACATTTATATGTGACCTAGATATTCTGTTTTGAGGTATTTATTTAAAAGAAATGAAAGCATGTGCCATAGTCCTTCTTTTTTAAATTATTTATCTATTTATTTATTTTGGCTGTGTTGGGTCTTCCTTGCTGTGTGGCCTTTTCCCTAGTTGCAGCAAAGGCAAAAAGGGGCTACTCTCTAGTTGCACTGCACAGGCTTCTCATTGCAGTGGCTTCTCTGTTGTGGAGCACAGACTCTAGGGCACACAGGCTTTAGTAGCTGCAACTGATGGTCTCTAGAGCACAGGCTCAGTAGTTGTGGCACACAGGCTTAGCTGCTACGCAAAATGTAGGATCTTCCCAAATCATGGGTTGAATCCGTGTCTCTTACATTAGCAGGCAGATTCTTTACCACTGAGCCACCAGGGAATTGCATCATAGTCCTTTGGTATGTGCAGGGTATTGGTTCTATGACTTGCCACATTTACCAAAATCCACAAAATGTTCCAGTCCCATCACTGCCATTAAGTATCTGTGATTCTGCATCCACAGATTCAACCAGCTGTGGATCATAGTACTGTAGTATTTATTGAAAAACAATCCATGTATAAGAACAGTTCAAATCTTTGTTCAAGTATCAACTGTATTCACACATAGGCTTGTCCTTGAATGTTTATGGCAGCTTTATATTTTGTAGCCCAAACTAGAAACCACTCAAGTGATCATCACCAAAGGAAAGAATTAACTAATTTTGGCATATCTTTACAATGTATACTACTCGACAGTAAAAGGGAATAATGAATAATACATGCAAACAACATGGGTAAATCTCAAAATCAATATGCTGACACACAAGAGAACATGCTGCATGATTCCATTTAAATGACATTCTAGAACAGACAAAACTAATTTATAATGACAGATTGGGGCTTGCCTAGGGCCAGGAATAGACAGGAGTTGATTGCAAAGGAACATGAGGGACTGTCAAGGGGCGATGTAAATGTTCTATATTTTGGTTGGATTGGTTGTATGGGTGAGTATATTGGTCAAAGCTCACTGAATTGTATCCCCAAAATGTAAGTTGCATCTTGATAAAATTCATTTAGTTTTTTAAATAGGAAAGATATTATGAAAGGAAAAATACAGGAAAATTTCAAAAATGCAGTATGTATGTTTCCAGATTCTTAGTAGATGTTACATTAATATTTTTAATTCGATTGATGATATAAGGGATATGTGGGCTTCCCAGATGGCTCAGGGCTAAAGAATCTGCCTACCAATACAGAAGACACAGGTTCAATCCCTGGTTCAGGAAGCTCCCCTGGAGTAGGAAAAGACAACCTGCTCCAGCATTCTTGTCTGGAAAAGTCCATGGACAGAGGCAGCTTGTGGATTACATTTCATGGGGTCACAAAGAGTCAGAAACAACTGAGCATGCACACTTAAGGTATATGTAATACTGCTAGCATGGTGCTTGGTACATGGAAGATACTTAATAACTGTCTATGGGACAAATGCCTGAATGGGTCCATTAATCTTTAAAGTCCACTAACTTCCACTTATCTTGAGATTGTAAATGCTTACATTGAGGAAAAGAAATGTGTAATGAGCTTCTTTATAATGGGGCAATCTGCTTTCTTCCAAGGAGGTACTTCTCTTGTTCTGAAGCAGAGGCTGGATAGATGGATCTACTAGAAATACAATGCAGTTGCTAAGGCAGCAAATTAAGTGACTTTACAAAGAAGAGAGGCCCCAAGATTCAAAGAGGAGAAAATGCAAGTAGTTAATAAGGTGAAATCGAACTAGTAAAGTGGGACTAGAGAACAGTAAGAGCTTACTTAATGCAAAGCAACTTCCTAAAAGGAAGTTCAGAGTATAGTAATATGGCCCCAAAGGCTGATGTCAATGATCTGAACTACAGATAGGAGAGAAGCTTGGGCCTGGGCTATTTCAGAGCTCCACGCTCATTCGAACACCTGAAATAAGCATTCTAGAGCTTCCTATTCCACCTTTACTTAATAGGTGAGGAAATGAAAGCTTAAAGAAAGGAAATGACTTATCCACCAGTGCATAGGCATGGAGGCAGACTTGTTCCCAAACCACCTACCTTTTCATTGTGGTTGTATTTGCTGTTCAGTGTAAGTGAAAACCAAACTATTTCAGAGCTAGATTCAGAGCCTCTGAAAAGAGGCAGCTTCTGACTGTCTCAGTTCCTGGTGGAAAACCTGTTCTTTTGACTTTTCTCTGCTGAGAACTGAATTATGATTCTTTTGGAGGATTGAAGGCATGAGTTCCTGAGGCCAAATATAAAAAGAAATTGTCCCGTGCCTCCGGGAATGTCAACCAGCCTTGGGCCTCCCAAGCTGAGGCAGTGACACTTTGCTCACCAAAGCATGGTGTTTCCTGGTGTTCGTGAGCAAAGATAGAATGGTCTGAGCGGGCTTCCAGCTGGCACCAGTTGCAGCTGTGGTTTTTGGGGTCTAGATCTACTCCAGTTATTGAACTGCATTCTTTTTTTGTGGTTATAGGTGTCATCTGGCTAATTATGGCATGTTTCTGTAACTAAAACCCAATTCTTGTATTTTACTACCAATATCACACACTATTTATAACTTTCAAGGAACATGTTCAACGTCTCATGTATCTTACCATATCTAGTCGGTACCATACAAGGCTTGAGTGCTTATTTACATGGAGGGCAGTAATTATGGCCTTTCTCTACATTACACCAAGAGGACTGCCCAAGAAATCCTTTGAGAACAGATCATATCAGTTTTGTGTTTTGAATTTTAAAACTAGATATTGTTCCAACAGATGACAGTATAAGGCACCATAAAAAGTAAAAATAGCTCAGGGTTAAGAATCAGAAGATATCTGAGGAAGGTTGAAATAGAAGATAGATGATGCCTAGTATCAGAAGGCCAAAGAACATAGCACCTGTCTGAGTCGATTCATGTTGCCATAACAAGATATAAAAGACTGGGTGGATTATAATTGGAAATTTATTTATTGCAGTTCTGGAGGTTGGAAATCTGAGAGCACAGGACCAGTATGGCCAAGAGAGGGCCCTCTTTTGGATGGCAGATTTCTGAACTTCTGAGTTGTATCTTCACATTGAAGAAAGGGTAAAGGAATCCTCTTTGGTCCCTTTTATTAGGAATACTAATCTCATCATGAGGTTTCCACTCTTATGACCTAAGCACCTCTCAAAGGCCCCACCCTTAATACTATTACATCAAGCATTAAGATTTCAACATATGAATTTGGGGGGACACAAACATTCAGACCATAGTGGCACCCATAGTTTGCTAAGAACTTGCATGCATTTGCCATTACGTTCAGTTATAAACTTTAAGCAGTTTATGGACAGCCTTGTTTAGTCATTAAGTCAGGTCTGACTCTTTCAAGACTCCATGGAATGTAGCCCCCCCAAGCTTGTCTGTCCATAGGATTTCAACTTCTGAGGCAAGAATACTGGAGTGGGTTGCCATTTCCTTCTCTGGGTGATCTTTTGGACCCAGAGAATGAACCTGCATCTCCTGCTTGGCAGGTGGATTCTTTGCCACTGAGCCACTAGGGAAAACAAGGACAGTCTTATATCCATTTTATTTACTTTCTACACCAATGCTCATCACAGTACCTGCCACTCTTCATAGTCCAACAAATGTTTTTAGAATGGGTGAATGAATGACAGACAGGTACTCCTTTTAATTTTATTTTTCAGATTGAGAAATTAGGCTTTAAAATGTTAGCTGCTGTGTATAAATTCACACCGCCATAGTGTAGAAAAGCCTAAAATCTATTTAGAAATCCAGAGGAATCGGGTGGAGAGGGATGTGGGATGGGAGACCGGGATGGGGAATTCGTGTAGCTCTATGGCTGATTCATATCAATGTATGACAAAACCCACTGAAAAATAAAAAAATAAATTAAAAAAAAAAAAAAAGATCTCTTTGATTCCAAAGCATATCTTCTTCACTACACCATGGGTTTTTAGTCAACCAATAGATAATTACTTAGATGTGTCCCCATTTGGGTGAAGTTTGGAAGAATGGGATTGAAATGTAAGGAGGAGCATTCATCTTACATATGCTTAAAAAAGATAACTGAAACATTTTTGTGGAGAACTGTAGTGGGCAAATGTGGAAAAAGTGAGTTCATCTGAGGCATTGGCTGATGGACTTCCACACTAGTGGTAAAGAACTTGCCTGCCAGTGCAGGAGACATGAGGCTTGCGTTCGATCCCTGGGTCAGGAAGATCCCCTGGAGGAGGAAATGGCAACCCACTCCAATATTCTTGCCTGAAGAATCCCATGGACAGGAGAACCTGGTGGGCTATAGTCCATGGGGTCACAAAGAGTCAGATACGACTGAAGAAACTTAGCAGGCACATGTAGAGAAGAAGGAAAGAGAGGAACTGGGTATTATTTCAGGCCTTCGTTTCAGATACTGAGTGGATAATGGTACTATTCTCTGAGCTGTAAAAGTCTCTGAGCTGTAGAAGAGGGGAGAATGGTTCTGCAGGGCAGAGAATCGAGAGCTTTGTTTTGACCATGTTATCATTGATATGTGTAATAAATAAGCAGGTAGAAATGTGGAATCGGCTGCTGGATAGATGAGGCTAGAATTCTGGGAAGAGGTGGAGGTAGAAGACAGACATTTGGGAAACTTTGATGGTAGGGAACCCAGCACTGGTGTTTAACACTAGGCCCCTCACTGTAAAGGTCCCTTAGACATGATACACAGCAGTTAGATAACCACATCATACTTGACAAGAATGCTCATCATACCTCAGAGTGACTGGGTCTGATGACTGAGGCCCAGTTTTGGCAGAAAGATTGCAAGTAAAAACAGTCTTTACTGAGAATTCCCTCAGGCACAATATCAGATTTGAAAAATAGAGTAAGTAGACTTAGCAGTAGACTTAGGCAGACAGAGAAGACACAGCCACTACAAGGTTTAGAGAAATTACAATGAACCTTCGGGTTAGTCAAAACATAATAATTATATCAAAAGTTCAGCTATGTGCAGTCTGGATATGATGACTGACTTCTTTCTCTCTCTCTCTCTCTCTCTCGCTCTCTCTCTTTTTTTCCATCCTAGGAAAGAAACAAACATCAGTACCCCACACCCTGGAGATCTGATGTACTGAATTTTCGGGACTCCATTCAGTTGCTGCTAGAGAACTGACTGTATGACATTGCAATGATTCATTCAGTGTCTGCCTTCTTTACATAGTCTGGGATCCTTGAAGGCAAGAATAAAACCTTTCTTAACCATATCTCCAGGCTCTCAAAATCTCTGAAGGATTATACTGAATCAATCATTGTGCATTGAGGAATTCAGTGAGTGCTTGAGAAGCTTAATCTTCCAAATATCTAACAGGAAATTTCTGACACAAAATAAAAATAATTATTCTATGAAATTTTGTTTCTGTGAACAGCAATGAGTCTTCATACTGGTGACTTATAAAATATATGTATTTTACGGCCAACAGTTTTTGCTTCAGTCCTCTTTCTTTAAGGGCAAAGAATTATATACATATGTATATACAATACATGATCATGGTGCTTAATTTCTTCAAACACGTTTCCATGGAGCCCTGCCCTGACGCTAGCCCCTTGAACAAGTCAACCACTAATCGTAGCTAAATCTAACCATTCTCCTGATTTCTTTGTTTAGAAACCAAGAGCAGAATACATTCTTTCTTCCAGATCCAGGGTTTATCTTATTTTATTCCCCCTGTGATTGATTTATTCATTCAGAAGAAACCCTCAGTGAATTAAGGTAATTTACTAGAGATATAAATTACTGGGGGCGAAGTGTTTATACCTCTAAAATATTTTTCAACAAATAATTTCAAAAATTGTAAGAAAAAATGTCAGAGGACTCTGTCTCAACCTTTAGTTCACATAAGATGATATTTTTAATTTAGGCAATTCATAAGTATCTGTTTTTACTGTACACTTATTTATGCTTGTGCCCATCCCCAATCAAATAGGAACTTCTGTCCAAAGAGCTATCTGACCTATACAATAGACATGTACTCTTGTATACTCAGAGCCTAGCACAAGGCAAGACACTTAAAATGTATTCAATGAATGTCTGTTGAATGTATGAATTACCTCCAGCATTTATGTCGATCTTACAAGTTGGAGCGTACTACCTTTTCTTTTTAGAGGGAAAAAATGTTTCAGAGACGTGACATCTCTAAAGTAAAGAAACTGAGATATGATTTTAAATCCTGCCTTTTTTATTTTAAATCCTGCCATTTTTAAGGAATAAAATAGTGTCATTTGCAGAAATATTGATGAACCTATTATATATAGATCATACAGAGTGGAGTACGTCAGAAAGAGAAAAGTGAATATCATATAACATCACTTATATGTAGAATCTAGGAAAAAATCTTCAGATGAACTTATTTGCAAAACAGAAGTAGGGTCACAGACTTAGAGAACAAACATATGGACACAAAGGAAGGAAGGACAGGAGGATGAACTGGGAGATTGGGATTGACACATACATAGTATTATGTATAAAATAGATAATGAGTGAGAACCTAGTAATAGTACAATGCTCGGTACTATTGCAGCACAGTACTATAGCACAGTACAGTGCTCGGTACTCTACTCAGTGCTCTGTGGGGACCTGAATGGGAAGGAAATCTAAAAAAGAGCCAGTATATGTATACTTGCAGCTGATTCACTTTGCTATACACTAAAAAAAAAAAAAAAAAAAAAAAACTAACACAACATTGAAAAGTAACTATCCTCCAATAAAAATTAACTCAAATAAATTCTGCCTTTTCTAAAATGCCAGTGAACTGGTTAACCATATTATACCACTCTCATTGTCAAAATTTGGTGAAATTCAGTGATTGCAAATTTCTATACCTCTGGCTGGTTCTCTACAATGATTAGCCATACAGACTCTTTTTTTTTTTTTTTTTTTTTTTTAAAGCAAGCTTACTCTTTTAGTTGCAAGACTCAGAGTGGAGAGGAAACTCAGGCAACAGTTTGATGGTGGGAGATTCAAAAAAGAGAATTTAAAACAAGAAAGATTGAAAGAAAAATAGAACACAGTGAGAATATGTATTGTAAATGGCTATTGATACCTAACTAGCAGTAAGATAAATGATTTCCTGACATTTATAGCCAATTTTCATTGATTCCTGGTGACTCAGACGGTAAAGAATCTGCCGCAATGCAGGAGACTTGGGTTCAATCCCTGGGTCAGAGACCTGAGTTCAATACCTGGGTCAGAAAGATCCCCTGGAGAAGGGAATGGCAACCCACTCCAGTATTCTTGCCCGGAAAATCCCATGGACAGAGAACTATAATTCATGGTGGGCTATAGTGCATGTGGTCACAAAGAGCTGAACATGACTGAGTGACTAACACTTTGTTGATGTTCAGAGCAGTCTCTAAAAAGAGATTCTGTAACTAAAATCAAATATTTTTGTTACAGACAAGAATGATTTTTAAAAAGAGAATATTAAATATTATAATATATTTCTAATGGAAGTCTGTCAGAAAAACAAAATTAGCAAATATGTCTTCCATTCAGTTTTATCGAGACAATTGGTATAGGTATGCCACGATCAATAGAAGTCTAAAGTGAAAGCTTTCTCAAATATGTACTCTGAAATATATACTGTTTATTTTGTGATTTTACTGACATACTTTTTGGTGCCTCCATTCTTATATTAGGGAAAGCAAGTCAAGATATAAAGAAATCTGCTGAATATGAACAAACCATACTATAGAAATTATGTCTATGCCTATTAAGAGCCTAAACCTTCGATAAATTGAAGGCAAACTGTATATGGGCCAAGTAATGTGATGATGCAAAGGAAAGGGGATTTTTCTGAAAAGAACAGACCAACTCTGCCTTGGAACGGTGTAATTTAAAGTTCAGATGCAGATGGTACATTTTGTTTTTATTTACTCTCAGCAGATATGCTAACTTATTTGTTCAAAATTACTAAGAAACGGTATCTCTGGCTCAAAGGTGATATGTCACCATTTAAACACATTTAGGTTTTATGGTCTTTGGGGTCTAAAATTCTTTGATCTTGTGATTCGGTGGAAAACCATTCAGAGTTCAAAACGAAAATAAAATCTGGTGGTTGAGTTAAAACAAAATGCAATAAAATGACTAATGGCACTTCTATTCTCCTTTTCTCTGCTCTGGCCAATAACATCAAGACCTTATTTTATCATGGATGGTGTGGGCAGAAAGTGTGGGTATGAATGCAAGCATTTATGGAAGTAAGATTGAAAAAGATGAATATTGCTCGCTACACAGGAGACATAAGCACATCACAGAAACACATTCACACCCACAGATGATATCCCTGACAAGATGGGTCCCCAAAACTAAATTGAATCAGGAAGTAATTCGGACATGAACAGTAAAAGAAATAATTCTGAGAGCCTTGAAATTTAAAATAAAATTTATCTTTGTGGATGTGAATATTTAGCAACTTTTATATGAATCTAAGGGGCAAAGTGTCCTTGACTGCTTCAAATTCACTGCCAGTGCTGCAAGACAGACTTTTTCTTGGTAATAAAGAAGTGATGTAAAGCTTTTTGCATTACGTGTAGACATAGCTAATAAATGAAGACAAGTCCTTATTAAAGAAGGATTAAAAAATACACAGGGCTTCCGTGATGACTCAGTGGGTTAAGAAGCCACTTGTAATGCAAAAGATGCGCATTTGATCCCTGGGCTGGGAAGATCCCCTGGAGAAGGAAATGGCAACTCGCTCCAATATTCTTGCCTAAAATATCCCATAGACAGAGGAGCCGCCAGGTGGGCTGCATTCCAAAGGGTTGCAAAGAGCTGGACACAACTGAGCGACTAAGCAAGCAAGCAAAAAGTACACAAGTAAGGAGACCAATTGGTTACTTTTGTGAGAAACCGGGATGGCAGCCTGCCGGGAGGAGTGTCATGATGGATAAAAATGAACAGTTGGACTAAAGATACAGTGAAGACATCACAGAGCACCGAGAGGGGTGGGATGGGGCAGGGGAGGGAGACTCGAGAGGAGGGGAGCATGTATACATACAGCTGAGTCACTTTCTCATACAACAGAAACTAGCACATTTAAATACTCCACTAAAGGGGCTTCCTAGGTGGCGCTAGTGGTAATGAAGTTGTCTGCCAATGCAGGAGGCATAAAAGATGTGGGTTCAGTGCCATGGCAACCCACTCCAGTATTCTTTCCTGGAGAATCCTATGGACAGAGGAGACTGGAGGGCTACAGTCCATAGGGCTGCAAAGAGTTGGACACAACTAAAGTGACTTAGCATGCATGCTCACAGTAGCCCCACCTTCTCCTTGCAATAGGGGTAGAAACTTTCTCCATAGGGTGGAAGATGGGATTAGATTATCTCTAAATCCAGATATAGTTTTCTGGTGGCCATGTATGAGACAACATGGGAAAGGCTATCCATAAATTATTTTATCAATGCTGCTGAAAATTACATGAGGTAAATATTATTATCTTAATTTTATACTTGAGGAAACTGAGGCACAAGTGAGCAAGAAAAAATGTCCAAATTGCCGTGTAGCTCTTATATCTTGGAGCCAGAATCTCTACTGAATTTTCCTTATCAGAGAGGTTCTCAGCCTCAATATTACTAACATGTTGATTCAAAGTGTTCTTTGCTGTGGGGCTGCCCACAGGATGCTTAGCAGCATCCCTGACCTCTGTCAGTAACACCTGCTTCCCTAAACCATGACAACCAAAATGCTCTGCTCTGCTCAGTCGTGTCTCACTCTGCGACCCCATGGACTGCAGCCCGCCAGGCTCCTTTGTCCGTGGGATTCTCCAGGCAAGAATACTGGAGTGGGTTGCCATTTCCTTCTCCAGGGGATCTTCCTGACCCAGGGATCGAACCCAGGTCTCCTGCACTGCAGGCAGATTCTTTACCGCTGAGCCAGCGGGGAAGCCCTGGGGTCAGTTGGGACAGAGCTTTCTACTGCGCCCGAGGCCAGTGCTGTCTGACACCCAGCTCTTCGTCCCCTGTGAACCCCGTGCTCTTCGTGTAATTTCCTTCTCCTTCTGACTATACATTTCTTTCAGAGATATAAGAAGTCTGCACTGTTTCTATAATTTGGAATTCTTTTAACTTGTTCTTCAAAAAATAAATCTCTCCATAGCATAGAGAAATGAGTTCAACAAGGAAAATACTCCATAGATTATTGCTCTTACCATCAGTGTTGATATCATTATTGACCAGTGTGATGGTGGAAGTCAGGGTGGAACTCTGAGGAACCCAGAGGAAGAGATCTTTCCAAAGCCATGAGAAGTGCTGGGAAGTTTGGGGGAGCCTGAGCAGAGTTGAGAGTATAACCATGTAGTTGGGTACGTTAAGGTATGAAGAAAACAAGATCCTGCAAAGAAGTTGAGCTATTGGATAAATCTACTCACATGAGTATGAAAATCACCAGAGGAAGGAAGGAAGACAAATGTAGGCATGGAGAAAAAATTCATGAGGCAGGTGCTAAAACATTTCATAAGAGAAGTACCTAAGTTCTGTATTAGAGGTATCAAGTAACAGATGATATAGCCCAATTGTGTCATTTTCAAAGGATATTTTTAACAGAAAAGAGGGTAAACAATTGAGAAATGCCCGTGAAGAACAAGGAAGATACCTTCTCCACATACATACCCACAAATTATGTGGGAGGCAAGACTGACTCTGTCTTATTAAGCTTGACAGGAATGAATATCCTCAGGTTTAGGTTATAGAGAATTTGCTCATGACAGACTACAAGTTCTTGAGCATATTATGGAAAGGTTTGGAGAATCAGGGGCAGTGTGAGACAAGTCAGATTAGGGAAAGTACACTTTATTGGGCTGAGGATCAAGTAATGAGGTGTGGGTTTGTCTTAAATTAGTCCACATATTCGATGACATTCCAATCAAATTTCAGTAGTGTTCCCCCTCCCCCCCCCCACAGATCTTGACAAAATGTTACTTAAAATTCTTACAGAAGAATAGTTGTTTAAGAATAGCTAAGAAAATTCTGCCAAAAACCAAAGATGTTATACTTACCCTAGCAGACATAAGGACTTATTTTTAAGCCACGTTAATTAACACAGTATAGGACTGATCAAGAGGATGAAGCATGCAGCCCAGAGACAGACCCTGGCAAATAAGGAAATTGCTGATGTACAAAGTAATGGGGAGATGGGCTTTTCAAAAATGGAGTGAGGACGGTGAGCATTCCCTATTTGAAATTAAAAAAAAAAAAAAAACTCAAATTCATGCCATATTAAAAATACATTCCAGGTAATTTGGAAATTGAAGATGCAAATGATAGTTCAATTTGAAAAAAAGTGTGTGTAAAATGTGTGTTTGTGTGTGTGTGTGTGTATATATTTTAATGTTGGGAAATAATTCTCAAGTAAGACACAATATCTTGACTTTTCAATAATGTCATGATTTTCAATCAACCAGAACCCTGAGTCCTTGCCAAAGAAATAGCTGATATGCATAAGAGCGTGGCATCAAAGGTCTTCCTAGTTTCTTTTAACTAGTGGATATATTCCACTTCATTCAGCAATTACTGTGACAGGCACAAGTTGGGATCCTTAGCTTCTGAAGTACTATAGCAAGTGAAATTTTTTTCCAGATTCTTGTAAGAGTTTGAGTGTCATGGGTTTTAGTGTTGGGAGCTTTTGAATTTTTGTCTCATTATGTATCATCAAAATGATTTTAGGAAAAGATATAGGAGAATACCCCAAGGTCATGTATCATATTATTTTAGCACAGGAAGTTCCCTGAATGGAATGTCAGAATTATCTGGGAATACCCAGGTAAAGAAGACAACTTTAGGCAGAATAAATATATTTGTGACTTGTTCACCTGGAAAGGAGACAGTGGCGGAGTGGTTGGCCCTCAAGCAAGGTCTGTTACCTCTTTAGGTCTCAGCTAATTAAGAGACACTAGTTCCTGCCTTACATAAAACACAGGTTGTTTGGGGGAAAAAATGTCTTTAAACGTAGTTACTGTTTGCAAAATAAGCAGCATGCTCAGTTGCTCAGTCATGTCCAACTCTTTGTGATCCCAAGGACTGTCGCTCACCAGGCTCCTCTGTCCATGGGATTTCCCAGGCTAGAATACTGGAGTGGGTTGCCATTTCCTCCTCCAGGGGATCTTCCACACACAAGAATCAAACCCGAATCTCCTGCATTGGCAGGTGGATTCTTCACTCTGAGCCACCTGGGAAGCTCAAGCAACAGGCACGGGGTGAGGTAGCAAGATGTACAAAACCTACCCCAACCCTAACAGTTGTCCAGTTGGGAAGCCAGACCTGGAAAATGCTATCAGGCAGCATTGGGAGAAGTAAGAAACAGAAACTCACAAATAAGCAAATGAACAAGTCATTAGGACATCAAATCTGGAAGTTCCTTTTTAGACCACAACTCTTTGTCCAAGTGAAGAACAGCTTTGGTAAAAATGATAATGTTACTAATGTTAGATTATGCTACTTGCTTTCTATTACATAATGGTGCTTATGTCAAGTAGCCAGGACATGAATACAATCTGCTGCTCTTTTCTGTATTCTAAAATATCAGAAGTCAGTTTTCCCAGACAGATTACAAGACACATGTCTGTTTTCTTTAGATGAATCACACGCCTTGTCCAATACAGCAAATTACTAAGTCTCTGTGGAGAAAAAGATGCTGTGATGCCCACATCTAGGTCTACTGTACCATTTTTTCCTTTTGAAATATTGCACTGCAAGAGACAATGATCCCACTTGATTGAAAACAGATCTGCCAACATACAAGGCCAAAACAATAATTCTATAAAAAGCCTCAGTCATCCTATTCAAACCACTGAAGTTGAAATGAAAATATCATGTCTGTGTACTTCGGGCATGTTTCTTACTCAGCAGTCAGTGTCTCACCCCCCTTCTACTTGGGCCAAAGGGACAATCTGTTTCCCACAGCCTGAGAAATCTTTTTGTCATTTTGCAAATTTGCAAAAAAAAAAGACAAAAAAAGACACCAAGTGCTTGGCTTTGTGAAAAAAGAGAGTTTGCTGAACATTTTCACATGTTTTTTTTTCTCCTTGTATAAATTTTCAGTGTTGCACTCATTCAGGGGGTCTGAGAATTAGTTCAAGTATCAACTTGGGTGATGCTCCCAATGGCTTGGAACAGCAGTGTACAAACTTATCAACCCACTGTCTTTGTTAAACACTGGCCATGGGCACACAGACACTTTGACAAACAGAATAAGAGGAACCAAGATAAGCACCAACCATAGGATCTTCCTTAAGAAAGGTTAACAGGGACTTCCCTGGTGGTCCAGTGGCTAAGACTCTGAGCTCCCAGTGCAGGGGGCCCAGGTTCGATGCCTGCTCAGGGAGCTAGATCCCACATGCTACAACTAAGACCCAGAGCAGCCAAATAAACAAATAAAATTAAAAAAAAAAAAAAAAAAAGAAATGGTAACTTAAAAAAAAAAAGAAAGGTTAACAATCACATTGGTAAGGTGTGATTTATAGTCAAGGAACTATTTCAGCAGAAGTACTGGAAACTGTTGTATAGACACACTGTGCATATCATAAACTGAAACCAAATGAAGATAGGCTATCTGGCTTGAATTTCTTATTGTTAGTTTTGTTCAGTTGCTAAGTCAAGTCTGACTTTTTTTGACTCCATTATAGCCCACCAGTCTTCTCTGTCCATGGGGTTCTCCAGACAAGAATATCTGTCAATGGGGTTCTTCAGGCAAGAATACCAGAGTGGGTTGCCATTTGCTTCTCCAGGGGTTCTTCCTGGACCAGGGATGGAACCCATGTCTTCTGCAATGGTAGCGGATTCTTTACCAGTGAGCGATCATGGAAGCCACCCGGCTTGAATTACAAAACTAGTATAGAATCAGATCATTTTAACTCCAATTCCCATCCCCATATGGAAGATGAGAAAACTGAGGCTTTGAGATGTCTGGAGCCATGTCCATGACTAGTTGTCCAGTTTGAAGAGGAAAATCTAGTTTCCTTCCCAGACCTTTATTTTTCTTTAGCTGTCTGAATCTTATTGTCATCATGACAAACAAACTTTTAAAACCCATATGTCTGATTCCCTTCTCTTCTTTTTCTTTCAATTTATTTGATCTCCTGAAGCCTGTATTTTCTGTGCAAATTGTGTGGTAACTAATCATGTCCTGCTTTTGACACCTTTTCTATTATTGCCTTGATGTTATATAATAACTCTTTAAGTCTTAATTTTTACCTACCCTGTGAAAATAGAAATTATGTCTTTCTTTTCACTTATTCTATAGGATCCTGCTAGTTGCCTGGCACACAGCAAATATTCAAAAGTATGTATTGCTGAAAATTTCTTTTTCTATTAATTCATGCTGAAATGTACATATTCAGAGTTCACAATGGACCATGGAAATGGAATTACAGAGGAGAGACCTGGGAGGCATTGCAGAAGTGAGTGCCTGCCTGCACTCCCACCCCAGTGGGTAACAGATTAGCACTGAAATCCCTGTCTTCCCATTATCAATGCTATGCTCTTTCTGTTATTTTCAATTGTACCAGCTATGGATAACCCATGAAAGGTGCAGAATTATTCAGCAGTAGTACTGGAAACTGTTGTGTAGACACATTGTGCATATCATAAGCTGAAACCAAATGAAGATAGGTAATCTGGCTTGAATTTCTTGT
Organism: Muntiacus reevesi; assembly: GCF_963930625.1. Lineage (NCBI taxonomy): Eukaryota > Metazoa > Chordata > Mammalia > Artiodactyla > Cervidae > Muntiacus > Muntiacus reevesi. The sequence goes on from NC_089260.1 coordinate 66,389,149, forward strand.
TGTTATTGTTGGTGGTGTTGGAGAATGCTCACAATTCTCCAAACTCATTCTCTTATTAAATAAATACACGAGAGATGTTTTACCAATGAACTTGTCATCAGGAATCCAGCTCTGACAACACCCATCATGAAGCTAAAGGAAGTCGTCCTTGTCCCAAAACACAGCCTGGTGTCGGGGGCTGATCCCCAGGGCGGTCTGAATGCTGAGAGATGACTGGTGAGCTCAGCCATAGGTTCATTAGAGAATCACGGTCTGGCAAGGCCTTCATTCTCTTTTTCATAACTGTGGCCCTCATCATTGCCATAACCAAGAGAGGCAAGAAGGGGCAGAAGAGTCACAGCTGCAGAACTGGCAGCCATCGGACCATGTGGAAATGTTTGAGGATTAGGAACGGTGCCACATGTGCTCAGCTCATCTGGGTGAGGAATTTCTCCCCCTGCAGTGAGGAGGAAATTATCTGCAGTGACTCACAGTGTAGGAAGCAAGCAGGGCCTGAGTCAAACCAGCCCCAACTCCATCACTTTCTGGAAGTAACTTGTTGTGACCACAAATGACTGATTAGCCATGGAGCAAGTACCAAGTACCATTGTTCTAATAAAGCTATTTTGGATGAATGGGAGCGAAGGAAAGTTATCGAAAGTCAATAAACAACAAAACACCTTCTTCCCCATCATAATTGACCACCTACGATGAGCTAGTGCTGTGCATATTTATCACTCTTAATTCTTTCCCTAACCCAATGAGGTCAGCATTATCCTCAAGTTACAGATGAGGAAACTGAGGCTCATTCAGATAAGAATCTACATGGAAGATTAAAAACAAGTAGCAAGAGCAGGATTTGCATTCACGTCTATCTCTCTGGTTCAAAGCTCATGGTCTTTCCATTCTGAAGACAATGTGTGTATTAGTAATGTTCAAAGAGAGATGCAGAAGCACTAGGTATTGTAAATCTGTATATAATTAGGAATATGTCACAGGGATTTGGCCTTGCCCAACCATGCAGCTGGTGGAATAATGTCTGTAAGGCTGTTGTCTTTGCATTTAATGTCAGACACTGGAGCCCACAAGGCAGGCAGTAGGGAAGGAAGGTTAAATCAAATTGAAAAGCAAGCCAGAACCCCAAGCACAAGTTGGAACTCAGAAAAGATGAGCTGAAACCCATCTCAGTCTTCATTGCCTCTGACCTTGATGGTGTGTGTGTCTTGAAGAAAGTGACTGGCACTTTGCATCAACAGGACAAAACACACATGCATCTGGCCCAGAAAATGGATAAGCTTGGGAAGGAACTGGAGGAAGCTGGGTTAGTTGTTAATTCAACTATTGCCTCCTGCTGACAAAGTGAGCTGGCAGATAAGGGCCATCCTGTGTAATCTATAATACTGAAGGGTACTGTCACCCTTCAAATCTTACATAAGAATCTCTATGGGTCCACAATAACCAGAGACATTCTGGAAAAAGAAAAAAAAGTTCTGGGAAACTAGTTTAGCCTCACTAGGTTAACACATTATAAAGCCCCCATAGTGTTTTTGTGGTGACAGGGCTCCAGTGAGTAAAAGTCGCTCAGTCGTGTCCGACTCTTTGCAACCCCATGGACTGTAGTCATGGAGTTCTTCAGGCCAGGATAATGTAGTGGGTAGCCATTTCTTCTCCAGGGGATCTTCCCAATCCAGGGATCGAACCCAGGTTGCCCACATGTCAGGTGGATTCTTTACCAGCTGAGCCACAAGGGAAGCCCAGTCCGGTCTCCACAGGGCTCCAGACTGGTCCTAAATATCTTAGCCAGACTACATTGTAATCCAATAAACTAGACCTCCTGGTAGCTCTTCTTGGTTCCTAAAATAGGTCCTGAGTCCCTTTACTTTGTGTTACAACCTGTTTCTTTGCTCCCTGGCCCTGTTTCCAGCGTCCCTGACTCCTGTCTACTGCCTAGAACATTGCACTTAAGATGTCCAATTGCTCCTCTGTACTGATCTGGTTTCTTCTACAACGTGTCTATCTGCTCTCCCCTCCTGGATGACAGCTGCTTTGGGCTGCTATTATTACTGTTGTTACTGTTATTTTTATTGTTAGAGGTTTTGGTTCCCAGGAGACATTTATGACCAACTTTGTATTAGGCTGTTCACTTTCTCTTCTCATTTCTCCAAACAGAGAAGCCCTACAAGAAGCAGAATGTAATGCCACTCCAGGGGAGCAATTTGTACAGAGGAGTAGAAATCCCACTTGTACCTCCCAGAGGAACGAGCTTCAGATAGGGCTTTTATAAACAGACCCTTGGATCTCAGTTGAGGGGATTTGAAAAGTCAAACATGCTGGGGCCATGACTATAAAAGTAAAATTACAAGGCTCAGGAACCTTTCCAGAGACAAGCTTATTTCAAACACTGCTATCTCGTAGGTGTTATTCTTAGCAGAACACGGGCTCGTGTTGGCTTTCATTTCGACATCCAGCTGGGGTGAGAGTCACGCAGTAGCTTCATTAGGCGGTTGAGGAGTTCATTATAATACAATCCCAGATTTTCCTGGAGTCTTATCATGGCCTGTGAACCTGTCTCCTTCCTCTTCCTAAAGAGCTCTCACTCATTTCATTGGGAATTTGTTTATTCAATCAGTAAAAATGGTGCTTATACTGTGCCAGGTACTGTGCTCAGTCCGGAAAATACAAGGACCGATAAGACAGAGCCCCCACTCTCAAGGACTTAGAAAGAAGATAGGAGGGAAGAAAACACACTTAACAACATGCAGGGAGTGCTGTAGCAGATGTCTGGAAGATGGAGCCATGGGAACCAATACAGGGAAAGTGCAATTCACCAGGGTGAAGATGGGGGCCACTAAGTCTTCATCCACATGGTGGATATATATGGCGAAAACCATCACAATATTGTAAAGTAATTACCCTCCAATTAAAATAAATTAATTAATTGAAAAATAAATAAATGATGAATAATTTTTTAATGCTTAGCTTTCTTTCTTTCTTTCTTTTTTTGAGTGTTTTTAAAATTGAAGTATAGCTGATTTCCAAAACTGTGTTACTTTCAGGTATATGGCAGAGTGATTGAGTTATACACAAATATGGTGGTGGTGGGTTAGTCACTAAGTCGTGTCTGACTCTTGCGACCCCATGGACTGTAGCCTGCCAGGTTCCTCTGTCCATGGGATTTCCCAGGCAAGAATACTGGAGTGGGTTGCCATTTCCCTATCCTTATGTGAATATAACTAATGCTGAATGTTTGACAACCTTATTGAATCAGACACATCTCATCCTCCATCAAAATCCTTTTGATTAGGAATTTGGGGTCTTGTCCTCCTTCCCATTAGCCATTCCTCCTTATCATCTATTATTCTTCTGTCTGACCTTAAAAAAAGTATTTGAAGGCAGTGCAGCAAAATGCTTGTGTTCAAATCCCAGCTCTGCCACTGACTCTTGTGTCACTCTAAGAAAGTATTTTAACCACTTTGTATCTTATCTCCTCATATGAAAATAGGGATCATAATAGCACTCACCTCCCTGATAGCTCAGCTGGTAAAGAATCCGCCTGCAATACAAGAGACCCCAGTTCGATTCCCGGATTGGAAAGATCCCCTGGAGAAGGGAACGGCTACCTACTCCAGTATTCTGGCCTGGAGAATTCCGGGTCACAAAGAGTCAGACATGACTGAGTGACTTTCACTTTATAGGATTATTGAAAGGATGAATGGGATGTCAATGGAAAACAGAATATTGTTGACAGTCTGGTCAACACTACAGAAATATTTATCATTAATAAGACATGTCCTTTTTAAAACTGACATGAAGCCAAGTACAATGTTCTAGAATTGAACATTCTACCATCCTTTCACGTCCAAAATTGGAAGATCTCCCAGAGGCACTGTGACTTTGGAGAAGTCACTTAATTTTAAGGCCTCTGTTCACCCATCTACATAAATTTAAAACATAAAGGATGCCTACTCTGTGTCAAGCATCCTTTAAACTCTTCATAAACATCATCTCATTTTATCTTCACAATGGCTCAGTGAGGTGCACTCTGTCATTTTATTTGCAAATAAAGAAAATTATATACAAATGCTTGTCTCAGAGGCCAAGAGCTCAACCCCTCAACTAGATGAAGGGAAAGAGCTATACTTGGCCTTCACTCTCATCCTGTCTGGGGGGCTCTGAGTACAGTGATTTATATCATCATCTCATTCAATTCTCAGAATAACACCCTCCCATAGGACAGTATTATTTTTGTCCCACTTTATAGATATGGAAACTAAGAGAGGGCAAGTAGCCTAGTAAGAACCTACTGAATGTCACAGGGACCTCTACCCAGTGCTGTAGTGACCTAAATGGGTAAGAAACCCAAAGAAAAGAGAGAGAGATGTCTACACATAGCTGATTCACTTTGCTGTACAGCAGAAAGTAAGGCAACATCGTAAGACAACTGTGTTCCAATCGTCTTTTTTTTTTACAATAAAATAAAGAGAGGATAAACATCGTGCTCTGTGTAACAGAGTTAATACCTGAAAGAGCCCTACTTGACCCAGGTCTATCTGAGTCCAGCACTTGTGTCTTTACCCACTGAGTTAGTTATGCTATTTCTCTCTATGTGGGAATGAGGTGAGAGGATGATCTCATACACACACATCTACAAGCGATTCTACAAATCATTCCAGGAGATTTATACTTTTCTAAAGGTTGTTCACGTAAGTATAAAAAGCATCACAACATGCTTTCATCCTAACTTTTATGTAACTCTACTCAGGAACATTCATTAAGCTGTACTCTGTTGATTTGGATAAGAAGACAGACTTTCTCAAAGTTCACCCACTTTCTCCAAGAGATGCTGACAGTAGCCCTACAGCCCCATTATCCTGAGTTGTTCTGAATGTTGCTGGTTCTCAGGTCATCTCTCCAAGATCTGAGTCCTTGGACTCTGCAAGTTCTAAGGTTCCTCTTGGTCTAAATTTCTGTCTCTCTCACTAGTTGTTGTTCAGTTGCTGAGTCATGTCCCACTCTTTGTGACCCCATGAACTGCAGCACCTCAGGCTTCCCTGTGCTTCACAGTCTCCCAGAGCTTGCTCAAACTCATGTCCATTGAGCCGGTGATACCATCCAACCATCTCATCCTCTGTCATCCCCTTCTCCTGCCCTCAGTCTTTCCCTGCATCAACTTCCAAATCTAATTTAGTGATTTCCCACCATTGCTCTTTCACTTTTTAATACACAAAGAAGACTTTCATATATACTTCATCCCTTCATCAGGGATTAGCAGACTATAGCCCATAGGCCAAAGCTGCCTGCTTGAGGTTTTATTGAAACACAGCCACACTCATTTATGTATTGTCTATGGCTGCTATAATACCACCATGGCAGAGTGCCTGTTACACAGGACTTCATGGTCCACAAAGTTTAAAATATTTACCATCTGGCCCTTTACAGAAAATGACTTCCTAGGTGACTCAGTGGTAAAGAATTGGCCTGCCAACGCAGGAGACACAAGAAACCTGTGTTCAATCCTTGAGTCAAGAAGATTCCCTGGAGGAGGAAATGTCAACTCACTCCAGTATTCTTGCTTGGAAAATTCCATGGACAGAGGAACCTTGTGGTCACAGTCCATGGGGTCACAAAGAGCCAGACACGGCTAGCAACTGAACATACACCTTTCAGAAAGAGTTTGCTCCCCAACCCCATCTTAGATTATAAGCATTAGCTGGCCCAGAAATGTATCTTGCCTCTCTTAGAATGGAATTTGGGAGGCAGTGCGGTAAAAATGGTTAGGACCCAAAGTCTGGAATTGGACTGCTTTGAACTAAAACCACAAAACAGTGCTTTGCCAATTCGACCCCCTGTGCAGATGCAGAAACATCCCAGAGTTGAGTTTTTTTTATCTGAAATGTGGGACTTGATGATCCAGTATGTGTGAAGTTAACGGAAATGATGGTGGCTGAAATAGTTATGCACACTAGAGAAAAATATACCTGGAGCCTGGTGCCTGAAAGGCCTCCCCTCTGCATTAGGTGTTATGATGATATTGGCCAAAATGTTCGTTCAGAATTCTTCATAACATGTTACAGAAAAACTGGAACAGAATTTTTAGCCAGTCCAGTAATACAGAACCATTGCTGAAACAGGTCTTGAATCCACGTTTTCTTCCCTATGACCTCCAGTGCCCTTTTTCAGACACTTTTCAGTCTTTGACCCCATCGGTCTCTTGCTCCACCCCAATCCAATCCTCAGGGCAGTGAGTTTCATTCCTAAAGAGTAACTAGCTATTTTACTCTGGCTTGTGTGTGTGTTAAGTCACTTCATTCATGTCCAACTCTTTGCAACCTCATGACCTGTAGCCCACCAGGCTCCTCTGTCCATGAGATTCTCCAGGCAAGAATTACTAGAGTGGGTTGCCATGCCCTTCTCCAGTGGGTCTTCCCTACCCAGGGATCGAACCCATGTCTTCTGCATTGGCAGGTGGATTCTTTACCACTGAGCCACCCTTTAATAGCTCTCCATCACCTAGAACAGCTTGCAAATTCTTCAGCGCCTATTTCTCAGATGCATAGAAAACTGCAGCTTGCTTCCCCTGATGTGCTGCTGCTGCTTCCTTTCGCCTGGAGACAACTCCGACTGAAGCTGTGCAAAGTACTCCCCACTTAAAGATCCTTCCTCTGTCCTGGAGTACATTCACCTTCTCTGCCTGAAGTGGCCTGATCACCTCCTCTTGACTGCCTTTTGACATCTTACCCCTTCTGGGTAGTTCCAGTATTGGTTATATATATGGAAGTAGTAGGAGATGGATGCTTGAAATTCAGTTAGAACTAAGTTTACATACAGTTGGTGTTTAATAAATGTTTTTGAAATAAAATTTAAGAAGGAAAAAAAAAATCCATCCTAAAATTCAGGGATCCAGATATTCCCTAGGAATCTCCTCCTAAGTGAAGACCAAAATCATCATAGGTTTTTCTACTAAATTCTCATGATTCTACCAAAGTGGGCACTGCCTTTCTTCCTTTCTGGAAATTCTTTCCCGGCCCGAACCCCTTCCTGCCCTCAAAGCCCTGCAGAATGCTGCTGCAGAATGCTGAGGGCGGGTAGCATGTTTCTTGCAGCAAAGACAAAGACTACATTGTTTATTGCCTGTCCTCAGAATAAGATGATGCAAGAAAAAGATGAGACAAGACTGGCCGATGAGCTGAGCGGATGGGCATCTGGATAAATGCAGAATTATCATCTATTCTTGGACAATTGAAATCGAGGGGATGGGTCAAAAGGTGCAGAGAGCCCCTCCTTCTTGTCTGAGTCTCGAACTTTCCTCTTCTCTTACTTATCAGAGAAAGGTCTGCACTTTGGAGCTAGTAAATCTGCTTGGCAGGTAATCACTACCCATCCACCAGCTGCTGCCTTGGCAAAAGGCACATCGCCATTGCCATGGCAACACAGAGGCAGGCAAATGGCGAGCAGGCCTGGCCCCTGGCCAAGGTAATCCGATGACATCGCGCTTTGTTAATAGAAAGAGAAAAGCAGACCGGAGCCGCTTGCCTCTGCCTTTGCCAGTAAAGGCTGGAGGAGAGCAGAGCACAGGGCTCATTAACCCGCCTGACCAGCTGTTGGCTGCTGCTTGCCAAATCCGACAAGTGGCCCGGGCTTTCTCTCTCCCTAACCCTTGTCGTCTTCCAGGGAGGCTGGGCCCTGGGGGAACAAGGGCCTTTTCTTGGTGATGTCATCTGAGTATTTGTAGAATTTCCTCTTTGTGGGAAAGTTCTCTGGCAGAATCTGAAGGGATCTAACTTCCCTAGGAAGACCCCTTGGCCTTTTGAATTTTGAAAAAAAGATTTTTCTAGATGAGAAAGGAGTATGGGGTTATGCAGGAAGCAGGTTGGTGAGGGGGATGGGTCACTGATATTTTAAGTCATGCCTAACCTTAAGCAGCTTTCAGGTAGGAACGTTTAACATTGCAAAACCCCTCATCAGGAAAAATAAGGCAAAGACTATCTTCAGTGAGAAAAAAAATGGATTACCTAGGAAAAATCAGTTGTGAAAGAAAGGGAGCTAACATATTGAGTGCCTAGTACATGGCAGACGGCTCATGTATACAAAATCCATGCCAGGTGGGTGCTGGTATCACAATTGTACAGATGAGGAAACCAAATGTGCAAGGAGCTTGCCAAGGTCACACAATGACCTTGAAGTAAGGTTCCATGACTGAGCTGAGATTAAAGCCCAGATCAGTCCAAAGTGCATATCCTTTCTTTCAGTCCACACAACAGTGACCTCAGCTATTCTCACAATGTTATTGACATCTTGGAGAACATCTGGTTTCATGGGAATAAAAAATAGGGCAAAGGATTTCTTGGAATTCATCAATATGTGCCTAGTAAACACTTTACAAAGATAGACACCAATTTAGTTTTCCATGACCTTTATTTACGGTTTTAATACTCTCTACATTAAGTGTCTATGTACTGGACATTTTACGTACATTATCATTATTCTCCAAAATAGGGATTCTAATCATAATTTATGGATGAAACAACAAAGTCTTGGGTTGCCTATGGGGAAGTAAAAAAAAAAAAAAGGCATGATAACAGGGTTGATCAAACTGGGAAATCTGGAACATTGGTGGCTATATATGTCTGTAGCCTTGAAGTCTTAACAAGCAGGTACCTGGAGCAAAGCTAGGAGGGGAGGGCAGGGTTCCTGTGATTGACGGGTGGAGATGCAACATGAGGAAAGGCTGGAAAAAAATCTAAGACAGGCTGACTTTTTACCCCAGGAGCACAACCTACGTCCAGGGAACTGATAGGTCTTATCTCTCTGAAACTGGCTAATTTTTTCTCCAAATAGAAATAACACTTGCAGGAGGAAAGAAGTCAGAGCAAAATAGAGTTCATGGCTGAAAAAAAGTGGTAGTCTGTGCTTTTCATGAACCCTGGTGCTTTTCATGGTTGAAGTATTTGCAGCCAGAACCATGGGATAGCAGAGCTGAAGAATGGAAGGAAAAGATTAGCATTCATCATGACAATCATTCTATCTTCCTTTTTGCATTTGAAGCTGTTCTCTCTGTGACATAGATATTATAATTCCCATATATGATCAACTAAGATGCAGAAAATAGTTAACCGACTTAAGGAAGAAGTGAAACGAGAGGACACATTTTCTCATCCTTAGTCATTGCTCTCTCTGGCTTTCCGAGATCCACATATAGATCTCAATAGTTCAAGTTCAGGAATGTGGCCCAGTGAAATAGCATGAATCAATGTGGGCATAGGAGGTCAGAGTTCAAGGAAAACAGGGACCCAAGATAGGATGCTGAGCAGTAAAGTGGAGAAGCTAATTCCTTGTTTGGTTTGAGGTTAAGAACGGATTGAGGAAATTAGACAACACGGAGTCAGGAGCAAGGCAGACTTAGTGTGGTGAGGATAACACACAAAACCATGAGTGAGCTGTGAAGTATGTATTAAAGATTCTTAAAATAGACCGGCAGGGGCCGAGGGAGGCTGTAGGGAGAAGAGCTGGAGCAGCAGCCTTCGCAACTTCACAACTTTAACACTTACGCATTTCCCCAACGTCAGACTTTATGTATATAATATCACAGAATCCTCCCAGCAACCCACCGAAATAGGCATCATTATTTATCTCTCTATTTAGAGATAAGAAACTGAGGCAAAGGGAAGTGAGGTAACCTGCTCATGCTCCCTGCACTGGCTATCTTTTGCGGTGTAACTAACTACCCCCAATGTACAGGCTCAAAATAATACGTACTTCCTATCTTACATTTTCTTAGTCAGGAAACAGGACATGGCATATCTGGGTTTTCTGCTTCACAGTTTCCCATAAGACAGCAATCAAAGTGTCCTCTTTGAGTGGGTTTGACTGGGGAAGGCTCTATTTCTAGGTTGATTCACACAACTATTGGCAAAATTCAGCTTCCCACTGTCTAACACAAGCTGTTGGCTAGAGGTCAGCCTCAATTCTCCCACATGGCAACTTTCTTCTTCAAAGCCAGCAAGAAACTGCTGAGAAGATGGAAATCACAATTTTTGTAACCTCATCACCAAAATGACAACCATACGGTGTTGCCGTATTCTCCTGGTTAGAAGCAAGTTATTCAAAGGGAGGGGACTACACACAGCTACAACGACCAGGAAATGGGATTGTTTGGGAACATCTTAGAGGTTCTGCCTGTCCCCAACTCCCCAGCTGATAAGCAGCAAAGGTAAGACTGGAAGCCAGCTATTTTTTCTCCAGAGTCCATGCTCTTAGCCACTATTATCTTACAGTTACTCAGCCATGTGACCTAGGGCTAAATACTGTACTTTTGTGAATCTTCATTGTCATTTTCTGTAGAATATCCAGTGATAATATTTGCATTTCAAGATTACTCTTGGGATCATATATAATGCATATAAAATCCTTAATACATCCATGTTTCCTAATGTGTTGAAGGGCACTCAGATAAGCTGAAACGGCAATTAATATAGGTATTGCTATTTCATTAGAGTAATCCAGCCTAACATGGAGGCTAAGGGGCACTACCCTCCCATTGAACAGCACAATCTCTTTACTGACCTGTGCTATGTCATCCTTGATATCTGCATTTTCCTTCTGCTAGAAGCCCCATTTAATTCCCAGCATTTCCTCTCCTCCCACCGCAGTGGGCTTGATGTTCCTTTCATCATACAATTGCCTCTGGGACTGAGATAGACCATAGCCTGCAGGTGTGACTTATCAATGAACCATTGGTAGAAAAACTCAAAGCACACCCTGGAATATTCCAGAAAACTCTTGCAAACTCATCTTCTCACCTTTTTTTTTTTTCCACTTTGCCTTTCTTCCTTTCTTCTTACTGCCTCACAAAATTGTAGGTAACTAATGTACATCCACGCCTGTCTTCTGATCGACTTTAAAGCTGTTTCCCTACAGCCTGAGTGAAGCACATATCTTGTCCTGGACAAGATCCTGGATAAAACTGGGAAGAAGCTTTTGTCAGTTACTACTGGACTGCAGCAGTCGTGTTTCATTATTTCTCTAGAGTAGAAACAATGTAAGGTACAAGTTGCTGTTCACAGTTTCTCTGTTGTACCAGATATCCTTACTCTTCCGTTAAAGAGGGACAAAAGAAAATCTCTAGGCTATAGAGAATAGCATCCTATGAGTCTTACAAACCTAGTCTAATTGATCTTACCTCTCTTGGGATTACCCTGTGACTCAGCAGGTAAATAATCCACCTGCAATGCGGGAGACCTGGGTTCGATCCCTGGGTTGGGAAGATCCCTGGAGAAGGGAAAGACTACCCACTCCAGTATTCTGGCCTAGAGAATTCCATGGACTGTGTAGTCCATGGAGTTGCAAAGAGTGGGACACAACTGAGCAACTTTCACTTTCACTTCCTATTCTTACCTTTTTAGAACCAGTGATGATTCCTCTAGCCCACATTCTTGACGTTGTCACAAAAACTCATCCCCAAAGCACAACAGGATCCAGGTGACAACACCTGATAAATACTATTTTTGGTTATTGTGTTGGGAATTGGGATGGTGGAGTTAAAAAACGGAAGTCCTTTCTTGAAAGGGCTCCATTGAGTATGTTTTAGCTTAATTTCTCATGCTTCATAGTGGCAGGAGACCTGTATTCCAGTCCTGATTCTTAAACCATCACTATGTGGTTTCAAATAACCTCTTCCCTCACCAGTAATCAGTTCCCTCAGCTATCATATGGAAAGCTTTAATCACGCTCTGTAAGTGTCCTGGGATTGGACAGTGAAATCACTTTTTTCTTTGCATCTGTCATTGAGTTTTCTGTGTAAAATGTAGCTCGAGGAAAATTCTTTGTGAATCTGCACTCCAAGCTATCCTAAATATGGCAAAGCAAATCCATTTCCTGTTAAGTTTCCTTGGAAGCACAAAAAAGCAGAGATTGTGAATTCTCAGCTAAGTACATTTTTCCCCCAGACCTACTTGAGGGAGGATGGGATGGGAACACTGTGTCAGACAAAATTAAAACGTACCACACAAGTGGAGCCCTCGGCTAATCCAAACAGAATGATGGGGGTGGATGGTCAAAGTCTGAACCATTTTAATGCAGGCATGAAGATAGGCCACACAGTTAGATCAGAATTTAAATAACTTCACTTCACATGTTGCATTTTAAAGCCCCACTCACAAGCACTCAAAAAATTTCCAAATGTTTCATTTGAGGAAGCAGATGCCCCTGAATGAAGACTGTTCCTCTATTGTCTTCTCCTTTCTCCATTTCCCAGAGTTAACTGCTTATTCTCCAGGACTGAGAATTCTGAAAGATGAGGAGTCCTCTGAAAAGAAGAACTTTCCTGGTGGCTTAGCTGGTAAAGAATCCACCTGAATGAGGGAGACCTGGGTTCAATCCCTGGGTTGGAAAGATCCCCTGGAGAGGGGAATGGCTACTCACTCTAGTATTCTGGCCTGGAGAATTCCAAGAGGGTCACAAAGAGTCAGACACAACTGAGTGATTTTCACTGAAAAGACAGTGTCTCGCCATTTTAGTTTGAATCTCCTGTGATATGGGCTTGGTAAGGGGCAAGTTCACAGTGTCATCTGAGACAGTGTCCCAAGTACAGACCAGAAGATGCAGATGCTTGTCAGCCATGATGTGAGGCCTCACCTGGTTGGCCAAAACTCATTGAGCATCTCCTCAATGCCAAGCACCATCCTAGGTACCAGACATAAAGTGGTGAGCCAAACAGTGTAGCACCTGCCTTCCTGGAGCTTGTTGCTGTTGTTGTTTAGTCCCTAAGGCTCTTTGCAACTTCATGGACTGTAGCCCACCAGGCTCCTCTATCCATGGGGTTTCACAGGCAAGAATACTGGAGTGGATTGTCATTTTCTTTTCCAAGGGTTCGTCTCGACTCAGGGATTGAACTTGCAACTCCTGCACTGGCAGGCGAATTGTATATCACTGAGCCACCAGGGAGACTTAGACTTACTGTCTTTTAAATGTAGCCAGAGGAAAAATTGAAATTACTAGGGAGGAAAGTAAATTGGCACCAATTCGTTTGTACAAGAGGTGAGGTGAGATCATAAGTGACCAAGGAGTTCAAAGGTTCAAAGTGAGAGATTGGTGTGAGGTGGAATGTAATACAGGCAGAGCAAGCTATTCAGAACCAGGATATGAAAGAAGGTGAGACTAGAGGAGCCCCAGAGCTTATGGAGCAAGCTGAGTGGTGAACATTAGATTATTTCATTTTAAACAACTCTTTTAGATAGAAGAGTAAACAGCCAACAAAGACCCCCTTCTTGCTCTGTCTCTTATGGTGCCAAACCAAACATTCTTAAATCTTAAAATTATGCATTTTAATATTTTCATTTGATATAGTCATATGTATACTCCCTTCTTTCTTTTCCTTAGCTACTGCTTCACAGTATGCTCCATACACATAGTTCAAATGAATGCCAAAATACTTGTTTAGCTCCCCAAATGTGTTCTAAGTGGACCCATGACTGTATTTTCACAGATAGTGTAGTCCTAGGTACTACTTTTATGAAGGGCTTCTTTAAATAAGAATACAACTAGAGGAGGGTAAGATAAAGAATGACTTAGAAATTGTTTTCATCTCAAGAAACTTACTGGAATCAAAGATAGTGCACCAGGAAAAGAAAAGATTTGAATATTTGAAAGCAGCATGGCAACTACCTTCAAATCACTGATTGGGTGAAGTGTGAATAAGGAATTAATCATGTGAAATGGTGGGAAATTATAAGGAGAAAGCTATTGATGCAATCTGATGTATATATAGAAGGAGATGTACAATACTGCCATGAGTTTTCTGAGGAGGTATTATGCATATGCATAAGTATAGGATGGAACTTCTCCGGTGGCTCAGTGGTAAAGAATCTACCTGCCAATGCAAGAAATACAGTTCAATCCCTGAGTTGGGAAGACCGCCTGGAGAAGGAAATGGCAACCCACTCCAGTATTCTTGTCTGGGAAATCCCATGGACAGAGGAGCTTGATGGGCTGCAGTCCATGGGGCTATAAAAGACTCAGACATGACTTAGCAAGTAAACAACTACAAACAAAGCATAGCATGAGGAATAATGTGACACATGACCCATGCAGTCCACATTGTGATGGGCCATACCCACCTCCTCGAATGAAGAAATCACAACCCCAGCCATAAGTCCTTTCAGGGATTGCCTGAGCTCTAGAAAATCACCTCACCCAAGGTCATGCTCCTTCTCAGGATATCTCAGATTCAAAGACTGATCCATGTGGGAGTATAGAGGTCTGACCCAACTCTAAATAATTCCTGAAAGCCAGTCTAGTTCCTGACTTTCTCATGGGTCCACCTAAAGGTTTCGAGAATGCTTTGTAGCCTGATGACTTCTTCCTCCCAATCTTATTTCTCCCCTTTCCTATCAAAGGTATTGATGCCAAGGGTATGGCTTAAAATATCATGCATGCTTGCTCTAACTCTGTCTCAGAGTCTGATCCCCAAAAAACCCTATATGTAACAGAAATCAACACATCAAAGTGCAAAACATTGTCTTCCTTTGGTAATTGTGGTTATTTGAACATGAATGAGAGATTAAGGATTTCTGCTTCATTATTTAAAGGCTATGTCCCTTTCTCTTTTTCACTATCGTCCCTCTCATTCTCCTTTTCTCCTCTCCCTTTTCCCTCCCATCACTGCCTTTCCCTACTTAGTTTAAGATTGTTGGCCCAAGACTGAACATGAGCCATCATTATCCTGGTATCATTAGAATGAGACATATCACAACAGAAGCAATTTTCAGGACCATGGGCAGCAGCCCATATGCCACCCTTCCCCCATCACATCCCCCCAACACTACAACATTTTTATTCTCTCAAGAGTTATTCCAGGAAGACCCTAGAGTAATCTTTGTCAATGGGGTTGATATTATTGATATGATTCCTGCATTGGGATAGGTGGATTAGACCAGGGACTTGTCATCCAATCTTTGAGAGTGTATGATTTTGTGCTTGAATTTCTCATGCCAGTCCTGGTAATATCATTACCCTTCTGTTCAGTTCAGTTTAGTAGCTCAGTCATGTCTGACTGTTTGTGACCCCATGGACTGCAGCACGCCAGGCTTCCCTATCCATCACCAACTCCTGGAGCTTCCTTAAACTCATGGCCATTGAGTCAATGATGCCATCCAACCATCTCATCCTCTGTCACCCCCTTTTCCTTCTGCCTTCAATCAGCACAGGATCTTTTCCAATGAGTCAGCTCTTCACATCAGGTAACCAAAGTATTGGGGCTTCAGCTACAGCATCAGTCCTTCCAATGAAGGATTCAGGATTCCAATATTCAGGACTGATTTCCTTTAGGATTGACTGGCTGGATCTCCTTTCAGTCCAACAAACTCTCAAGAATCTTCTCACAACACCACAGTTCAAGAGCATCCATTCTTCGGCGCTCAGCTTTCTTTATGGTCCAACTCTTACATCCATCCATGACTATTGGAAAAATCATAGCTTTGACCAGATGGACCTTTGTTGGTAAAGTAATAAATCTACTTTTTAATATGCTGCCTAGGTCAGTCATAACTTTTCTTCCAAGGAGTAAGTGTCTTTTAATTTCATGGCTGCAGTCACCGTCTGCAGTGACTTTGGAGCCCAAGAAAATAAAGCCTGCCACCGTTTCTGTTGTTTCCCCATCTATTTGCCATGAAGTGATGGGACCGAATGCCATGATCTTCATTTTCTGAATGCTGAGTTTTAAGCCAGATTTTTCATTCTCCTTTCTCACTTTCATCAAGAGACTTTTTAGTTCCTCTTCACTTTCTGCCACAAGGGTGGTGTCATCTGCATATCTGAGGTTATTGATATTTCTCCTGGCAATCTTGATTCCAGCTTGTGCTTCATCCAGTCTCACATTTCTGTAGCAGCATACTTTGAATCTGCTCAGGTATTAGATCTATACATTAATAAAACTGGATATGAGTGTTTCTGTTGGAAAATTTCACTGAATCATTGCAAACTATTCATGATCCTCTTTATATTTGGCTGTCTGGCTTGTCTAACCAATAAAGACAGCTAAAGAGTAGGCAAATCTCCTTATATGTATTATATGAAGCATTAAATGTCTGACTCTGATTAATTTTAAGTTGTAATATTTTCTTTACTCCAAAAATTATCTATGAAATATATCTGGAACTTTCCTTTTCTCCATACATGTTTCAAGCAAATGCTGGCTTTTTAATTTAAAATGCTAATATAGGAATGTTTGCATATCACTTCCATCATCTTTGATTTAAGTTAAGTAGAATATATCATAGGGAAAGAGAGGGAGAGCCTTTAATATTACTAGTCTCTAAGCTTCATGAGGACAGAGACCTTCCCCTTCTTGATTGCACTATATCACTAAAGCACCAGAAAGAATAGTGTTTTAAGAAAAAAACACTTAAATTGAGCCAAGTGGAATCAAAGGCCCTACTTGCTGGAAATGAAGCAAGGACATTCATTCTAAGGACATTGCTGCTCAGAAAGGAAGAAATCCAAGTTTTGTGATATTGATATGAAGATAGTTTCCATGGAGTGCAAACTCAAGCAAAGAACAAATAACTCTCTCCTCCATAGGGAGTTTTTGTGCTTTCCCTGACAAAGTGTTGCCTTGGACTTCAGAGAGGACATATTAGTTCTACTCAAAGGACTGGAAACTGTCCTTAGGGGAAATGAAAGTTAACTTGAAGTACTAATCTCATTGATTCTCTTTTCAAATGAGTTGAGAAATGGTCAGCGTGACCTGCCTTGAGTGGACCTGCCTACTGGCCCTATGCCTTAGGCCACAAAGACTCTTAAAATAGCAAAGCACTGTAAACAGCCTGTTCTTTAATACTACTTCTAATAGTAATAATAGCAAAATAATAAAATGAAACATAAGAATTATTATAAGAGCTTCCACATAGAGGTCCTTTTTACATGCCAAACACTACTTGAAGCATTTGACAACACTTCATTCTCTGAACAACTCCTGTGCTATCTTATTGTTTTATAAATTTTGTATTTCACAAATGTGACAACTCAGGCTTGGACTTGTCCAAAGTTAAGAAGTAAAAACAAAATGAAATGTTTGTTGAATTGATGTATAGATTCTATAACCTTGATAATTCAACCTGTTGTACAACAAATTCTTCAGATAAATACTTGATTTCTATGAATTAATCAATTAACTAAATTAATTCAAGCAAATGCTTGATTGTCCATAGAATTTCAAAAATTAAAAATAATGTTGACAGTTGGTCAAAAAAAAATCAGAAAACCTAAGACGTAGCCCCCTCTCCTGCCATTCATGGTGGCAAAAAATGTGTGGAATTTCATCTTTCTCTGAATTACAGAAAAGTAATCTCTATGGTGTTTTCTGGGGTATTTGAAAAACAATAGTGTCTGAACATCCCTGTCAGACAGGAAATAATGAATAAGCCTCCTAAGTGAAGTAAAAAGGGATAATTCTTCATCTTGGTGTGATCAAAACCTGCATTGCGAAAATGAATTTAAAAATATGCTTTAGGTACATTTCCTGACCAAGCCAGTTTTCTGCCTGGATGAAATTAATTAAAAATTCCTCTGCACACCATCCTCACCCTCTGCCTCCAAGTCCCTCTGCAGACAGAGAGGTGAGTGGGGATCCCCAGCTTTGTGGTTGAGAAGCGCCCAGTATCTGGGCTGGCTGTGAGATGACAGGCGAGTCTTTTCACTTTGGTAGACTCCAGTTTCTCCTTTTGAGGGGGAACAGCGGCCAACAGGCAGGTAGCAACATCCCGTCTGATCCCCAGGGCATCGCTCAGCCAAACATTCTTTGATTCTGAATCACAATAGACATTATCACCAATTCTTCTATGTTTTCTTGCTCTAGAAATTTCTTACAGTATTAAGCATACAGCCAGACCAAACCAATATACTCATTCATTCATTCTCGTTTTTTCCTTTCAACAAGTGTTTCTTGAATGCCTGCTATATACCATGTGTTGACATAGGTAGGCTCAAGGGCTGACATGGTGAAAAAAGTTTTTAAAAATCCTGTCATCGGGAAGCCTCATCTATGCTAGAAGGAGATGGACAAAAGGCAAGGAAACAAGTAAAATAAAAACTGTGTCAGATGATGAAAGTCAGTAAAACAGGGAAACAGAGTGGGCAGCATGGAATGTTGACCTGAAACAAATGGACTGCCAGGTTTATTTGGAGTCAGTGGAGAATTGCAATAGGGGATCTGCAACTATGATGAACCACATGCAAATCTTCCCATGGCAAGGGAAGGAAATATCTTTTATAGATAGTAAAAGGAAGTTGGGAGGGTTCTCAGAAACAAAGAATCCTTGGCTATTTATTGGCTGAGCCCTTGCCAGGAAAGGAGAGGAGTCTTTCTTTCTGCTGGACTCTGCTATCATCACTGGGTATGAGAGCTCCCCCTTCTGGTCCCTGACTCTTTGTAAGTGAAGTTTCTTTTGGCTTATTATTATAATTTTTTCTTTTTTTTTTTTAATAGGAGGTAGCTCTTTCCTGGAGGCTCAGCAGTAAAGAACCCACCTACCAGTATAGGAGACATGGGTTCCATCCCTGGGTCGGGAAGGTCCCCTGGAGAAGAAAATGGCAATCCATTCTAGTATTCTTGCCTGGAGAATCCCATGGACAGGGGAGCCTGGTGGGCTACACCATGGAGGTCCCAAAGAGTCAGACATGACTTAGCGACTGAAACAACAGACAGACAAAAATAGGTTGGGTTGATTTGGTCACACAGAACACCAGAGACAGTAGAGGCAAGCGAGAGAGTGAGCTGAAAAGACATCTGGAGGAAGAATTTACCAAGCAGAGAGAATGCAATGCAAGGACCTTGAGGCAGAAGCCACTTGGCGAGGTCAAGGAAAGCAAGGTCACTGTGGCTGCAGCAGTGTGAGGGAGGCGTGCCGTGACCTGACTCAGTTCCAGAGAAAAGAGATTGACGTGGGGCCACGGTAAATGCAAGGTGGTGGGGCTGGCAGCCCTTCTATGAAAGGCTGCATTGTAGAGGTCTGCCTCACAGACACTGCCTGCGCTCACCACCCAAGGTGCGTCTTCAGAGTTCATCCACACGTGTGACTCAAACACTTGCTGTACTTCTCAGAGGAGGTTTGCTCATGGCTTACTGTAAAACACACGGGATTTTTTCTTTTTTAAAAAAAAAACACTAAGGAGTCTGGATACTTTTTTGTACAATTTCAACTCTTAAAACAGTAATAATATTGCACATATGCAAAATATGTGTAAATAATCCAAGTCAAGATGTGAGGAAAATTCAATGGAATGTATATAATAATAAATAAATCTCCAAACTGTATTACAAAGGAACAGTGTAACCAGCCTGATGCAGGTGGGAAAGAGGAAAACTAACCCTAAGTTATTTTTTAAAAAATAGTATTTTTGACCACAGGTGCTGCCATGCGCTCTCAGTCATTTCTGATCCTTTGTGACCCATGGACAGTGGCTCGTCAGGCTCCTCTGTCCATGGGAATTCCCAGGCAAGAATACGGGAGTGGGTTACCATTTCCTTCTCCAGGGAATCTTCCTGATCCATGTCCCCTGCATTGGCAGGCAGATTCTTTACTGCACGCTATAGAGCAAAAGAAAAAAAATACCCTGCAAAATATTGGTTATTTGTATTATAATAGTACAATTATCATTCAAAAGTATCAGTATGATCTCATAATTTTTAAGATAGATAGGAATGTGTGTACAAATGGGGTTAAATACATACATTCTTTCTGACTCTTATCTCTGAAAGAACCTAGATGTAAATGACACCTTAGTAGCAATTAACACATCTAGCATCTAGGTGTGGGCTTCTAAATAGCATTATCCAATAGAAATTACCAGGGCTTCTTGGAGAAATGATGGCTGGCAGGGAAAGCCCAACATGGAGCTCGTTGGCAAACTATGCGTAGCTGAAAACTAGACACAGTGAAATCGGGAAACAAACAAGAGTGACTAAAAACCAAACATGGCTTTCATTTTTCTTATCTTTTTGTTGTTGTTGTTCTATTTTGTTCTTTTCTTCCTTCTATTTTTCTGAGAACCAGTTAACCAGCATAGCTTTGTTTTGTAGTACCAGAATAAGAATATGCTTCAAAAATCATGGTATCAATCCTAAAAGACCTAAAAATCAATCTGAAGGAGTTCCTAATAGCTCAATCATGTTCAATAGGTACAAGAAAATAAACAATAATAATGAATTATAACTCTCAAAAACTAAAATAAATATCAATAAGTTAAAGCAATATAAATTTTAAGAAAAAAAATAAATGGGAGAAGTGGAAAAGTTCTTCCTTACAGGAGAACTTTAATATATGAAGAAGAAAAAATAGAAATAGAAAATCACCCTTTGGGGAACACCATAGTGTAACTCTATGGCTGATTCACATCAATGTATGACAAAACCCACTAAAAAATAAAAATTAAAAAAAAAAAAAAACTGTTGCCAAGAACTACTAATAGATAATAAAATTAATGGGTGATAGTAGGATAATAAACAGCTTATTTGCATAACCTCAAAATATCTCCCTACAAAGTCATTATTGAATACAAAGGGGGAAATTGTAACATTATAGGCAGCAATCTGGTAGCTATAACTTTGTGTGTATGCGTGCCAAGTCGCTTCAGTCGTGTCTGATTCTTTGCGACCCTGTTACTGTAGCCCGCCAGGCTCCTCTGTCCATGGGATTCTCCAGGCAAGAACACTGGAGTGGGTTGCCATGCCCTCCTCCAGGGGATCTTCCCAGCCCAGGGATCAAACTGCATCTCTTTTGCCTCCTTGTATTGGCAGGCAGTTTCTTTACCATCAGTGCCACCTGTGAAGTCCCAGCTATAACCTTATGCAACTGTTATTAAATCACCAGTAATATCGATAATAAGGCATCAACATTTTGTAAAAAGTGATTAACTTCCTGAGTCTTTGTTTTATTATCAGCAAAATAGGTATATCTTTGCCTACCTCAGAAGGTATATCCTTGCCTACCTCAGAAGGTTATCGTGAGAGTTCAATGATGTATATGTATTAATAGAAAGCATGTAGTATACAACTTGGTACTCCTATTCAATCAGTGCTGATCCTCCTTTTCCAATAATTTGATCCCAGTATCAAATTATTTCTGTTTATTTCAAAAGGATCACCTTAGATCCCACATCCAGTATGTCGTTCAATTTTTTTTCTCCAGTTTGATCCCCAAGTTTGAGTCTGCCAAGTTACTTTTAAAATAGCAACTTTTCTGCGGTAGGCAAAATTCTCATGATACTAGATTATACTTCCCCTTCTCACAAGTTTACAAGGTTTATTTACAGTTTATAAGGCCATTTCCATTACTGACACATTCCACTGCCTAGGCAGCCTACAACATAAAATTATTATGAACCACATTTTATAGATGAACATGGAAACTCAGAAGGGTGACGATTTGCCCCAAGAGCAATGGTTCACAAATGGACAGTCAGAACTTGAACTTGAGAGGATTGCTCTTTTGAACACATGGCGGCCCTCTGAATTATGGCAAGTGACTATAGTATACACCACAGACTCATTTAAATGGCAGCTCTGTCCCTGGAGAGAGGACGTGTATTTCCAACACTGAGCCCTTCATCCATCTCTCTCTGATAGGAATATAAGTCTCAAGGCGCAGAAAAGTTGAAGCTAAGATAGATGTTTTAATGAGCAATTGCAGCTGCTACATTTCCAGTTGGCCTCTTGGTTTTGAGAGTTGTTCCAAATTGTTTGTTCTGGTTTTTATTCAGCTCTTATCTCTTCCTTTCTTACAAGAGGAAAAATGAGAAAACTCATATAAACAGACAGGACAGGAAGTAACGCAAGGAAGATAGTTACAGCCTGCTGCTATCCACAGCTTTCCCATTCTCACTAAAAAGAGGATAAGAGGAAAGCAGAAATAGAAAAGGAACCATATTGAGGAGGAAGTACTCAGCTTTAAGGGCCGTTATGTGCAATCCAGATGCCCTTGCTCTGTTAACCTTTGGGGAGAAAGACAGTTCAGCTGTGAGATAACTTAGCTGTGTCCTCCAGCACTAAGTAATTCGTTCTAATGAGTTTTCCAAGGAAAATTAATTTTTCAGCACTAAAGGAAAGAAGGCATGGAGTCACAGAAAAAAATCTGAGCAGACGTTGCAACGAGGCTTATCTAAAGAACTGCAACTAGAGAAGCCTCAAAGGCATTATCCATTCTGGCATTCAGGGACATGATATGACGACTCTGCCACCTGGCTCTGACATATCCAAATGCCCCCAGAGTCTCTGAATATGAAGAAACATACTCTAGCTAGCCCACCCACATTTCACCTGAAAACCCGTGCACCAATATCACTATTTGAACAATTAGCAAGAAGAGCGATTGAGATGGAAGCCACAGAGAAGGTATTAGTTGGAGGAACAGATTGTGATGAATAATCCAGTCTTTGTCATTGCTACTCCAGGGAGCATTGTGCACACTGACCTCTTGCTTATGTTAGAAATAATGATTTTTATTTGATGGCCCTTTTGGAGAAAGCAAATAGTTCATGCATTTTGAGTTGGCCTGATTGGACTCCAGATTGCGTTTTCAAAGCCGGCTAGCTTGTGGGGCCCCTGGGTCAGGTGACTGGTGGATTCTGCACTGGGCTTCTGTGTACAAAACAGAAGAGCCACTGCAAGCACAGCAGGTATCTCTCCCCGAGCCATCCTGCTCAGCAGGCCAACAGCCAGGCTTACGCTTGGACCACTGTTGCAGCTTCCACCAGTCACTGGGGGCTGGAGAAATGAGACCAGTGGTCCTATTAGACTGACTGACTTCTTCAGTTCGGCTCTTGATTTTTGTTTCCAGTCTTCAATTAGGGAAAGTGTGTCCCTGGAGGAGGTATAAATCAGCCTCACAGATGAATGCAGCATAGAGGCATGGGAACACAAAGAAAGCAGACTGTAAGCATTTTCCTATCAGAGTGAACAGGGACCAGACTCAGTTCCCTTGTACTTCCTTATAAGGGTATGGCTGACCTTGGGAATGACTGAAGTTCAGCTCAGTTCAGTTCCAACACATTTATCAGGATCCATTATCTGCTGGGATTTAAGCTGGGATCTGGCAGTAATACTATGAGAAGAGATGATAATGATGATCAATATTTACTTTGCACTTTCTCCTTACTCAAAAAGGCTAACCATATTAAATCTGCTATCTCATTTAATCCTTACAACAACCCTGGAGATACAGTCTATTGATATTAGTAACAAAGGAGGCTAAAAATGAGAGCTGTTAAGTGCTTGTCCATGTGCATATGCCTAATAAAAGAGGAGACTAAGTTGCAAATCTAGGTCTGATTTCTCAACATTGCATGCACCGCTTATGGCAGATTGCTAGCTGTTCATCAAAATCCTTTTCCACACATTTGTAAGCTTTTTTTTTTAAAATTGAGTCTAGCCATATGCAACTTCTCCCTGGTAGATTGTAAATAGAAATGATGTGTATCATGTACCTAGCATCAGGCTTTAAAGAAGAAGCACACTTCCTCCAAGACTTTTTTTTTCATTCCATAGTCTGAATGCCAATAAAAATCAGTGCTATGGGATAGTAAGTCACAAGATAGGAGGAATCTGGGCCCCCAAATCACTGCATGGAGAAAAAAATTCATGCCAACCTGGAACAGTCTACTTGGACTACTACGTAAACAAGAAACATTTTACCCTAATTATTACACTGCCTAATGCAAATACAAGTAAGGCATAGCTTCTATCTTTGAGTCAAACTGGGCAATCAGATTTTGAACAGCATATTCTTATGTTTTTTGTATATTTTTGAGTCCCAATATTTTTTTTTTTTTTCCACAGAATGCTTTAGCCTACCTCTCAATACTGGGGAAAGACTCGTTTTATAAAAAAGAAAAAAAAAATACTTAAAGAAATAAAAACGTTATCTTGGCTAGGATGGTCACTGTTTTCAGATGAAGAGTCTGAGGACAAGCAGCATTAACCTTCATCTCTGTGTCCCTAATTAGCAAAATTGGGACTAATGGTTAGAAGATTTAGAGAAGTTTTAGTTATTATGCAAAAACCTGTTCTGTTTGGTCAAAGTGCACAAAGATGAAAAAAGAAATAGTGAATTCCTCCTCATCCCTGGGTCCCTTAAGAAGTCGTGGGGCTGGAAAGCCATTTAGCAAGTGTGGACAGTGAATGGTCACTTTCCGCTCAGCGTGGCCTCTAATCAGGAGACTTTGATCTTAAGAACATTTGATTATGGGAGTCTTTGAATCAATTTCTAGGTCTCCATGCTGCCAAACCTTCATGTTTCCTGCTGATGTAACGACTTAAGATGTGTGTCCTTCTTCAGAAGAAAGTGAGTATGGTGGATGACTCATCTCCATTTGAGGACTGCTTTGGTTTGAATCCTGGTTGTTTCTTCCTAAATGTGTCTCTTGAACCAATTATTTAATCTTTCTGCACCTTGTGTTCTCAACTGTAAATGCAGACAATAATAATACTACTGGTAGGTAGTAATGTTAGTACCTCCCAGACTGGGTTTTTGGAAGGATTAAATGAGCACTTGGACCTGTTACTGACACATTCAAGGTCTCAGTAAACGTGAGTTATAATTAACACTGGGGAGTGCTGATCCACCTAGGTGATTCCTTTTCCCATTAATATTTATCAGTGCATTGCCCTGTTCTCCCAGAATCCCCCAGTGTCTGCATCATTAGAGTGAGCTTGGGTGTCTCCCTCTGCCTGGAAACATTTCCTCATGCTAACAGGTGGGCATGCAATATCAAAGTCAATTACATGAAAAAATGACTGATGAAATTTCAGGTACGGTGATAGTTTATTATGAAAAACACTTTTTAAGCAAGGAATCATTCTGGAATTCATTTGAAAAGACCATCATCTGAGAGGTTAAGACAATTAGGAATAATAAGACATCCATTTCTCTGAACCTCAGACATCTTATCTATAAAATGAATTCTCTGGACTCAATCATGTCTTTCCTATCTCCTTAAGTTGAGATGTAAATGTATTCTTTTATTTTTTGAAGATTGTTTTGATATGGATCATTTTTTAAGTCTTTGTTGAATTTGCTACTTTATTACTTCTGTTTCATGGGTTTTTTTGTTTTTTGGCTGCAAGGTATGTGGGATTCCAGCCCTCCAACCAGGGATCAAACCCACATCCCTGCATTGGAAGGCAAAGCCTTAAACACTGGACTGCCAAGGAACCCTTAAGAAATAGCCTTATTCTTGAAGTAACTGATACCATGCAGAGATTTTGCCAAATGTGAGAACTGAAGAAATCACTGGGGATGGTGACCCATTTTGCTGACCCAGATACATGGCCTGCTTATGTGTATTGAAATGAAAACCTAGGAAAACCATGATTGATCGGAAAGGAGAGACTGTCAGAATGAGAAAAGAGTTAAAGAAGTTCCATGTCCTTTGGAAACATCTAGTTCACTTTTAAGAACTGTTTACAAATTTCTTGCAAGTTGTTTCCCTGACCCACATAGATCCTCTTCCAAGATTTTCAGGCAACATCTGCATTCTTCACTTTATTTAGAATTGATTCCATTAAACACATGGACCTATGTTTTCATGAAGCTTTATTTCCATGCAGATGCTACAGCTATTCATTACATTTTCTTGTGCATTCTAGGTTGCTATTTTCTCGTTGTCTCTCTCTCCTCCTCACGGAGTCACAAGTTAGTTCTGCAGATTCCAGAACTAGAATATCTGAGGCTCTGTATCCAAAATAGCCTGGAGCCACTGGGTGAGTATGACACCTAGAAAAAACTTCAGGCTTTAATCTCAAAGTTCCAGAGGAAGGGAATGGCATAAAAACCTGATCATGAGGGAAGAGAAAGAATCTCAAAAGTGGTAAATAGAAGGTCCTAGTAATCAGTTTAACAGACATAGCATTTTTGATATTCATTTTATTGGCCTCTGGTTGCTTAAGTTATGAGTGGGTCCGTGTTGGTGAAAAGTTATATGTTATGGATTATATGTATATGGATATACATATGGATGTAGGTATTATTTATTTAGTCATTCATTCAGTAAATATTCATTGAGTATCTGCTAGGTCCTAGGGATAGGGCCATAAGCAAAACACGAAATCACAGTCTTCATGGAGCTTACATTCTGGGAGCAGGGAAGTGACAGATGAGCAGCAGTAAAAGAGTGTACTGTGTGGGGATCAGGTCTCCACAGGCTGCAGAAGTTAAGGTGATAGCAGTGGTTAGGTGTGTGGCTGGGAGTGTCCTAGGTGCTCTAGCGCAGGTCAGACCTGGAGACATTGGAGCTGAGACCTCCAAGATGAGAAGGGACTAGATACAGGAAAATCAAAGGTAAAACACTCCAGTCAAAGAGAAGGGCAAATGTAGACTCTGAGGCAAAAGTGAATACAGGCATCATCTAAAGACAGCCAGCAATGTATGACAGGGGAGAAGCTGGCATCATTAAAAACCAAGCAGGCAGAGCAGGGCAGTTTACTCAGGGTATAGGAGACCACAGTAAAAATTGTGCTAGGAAATTCGCTCTTATTTTCTTTTTCCTTCCTTTTTCCTCAAATATTTTGGTCTTTCTCAACGTTAAACTTTTATGTTTGGCTCTTTTGTTGTTGTTATTCAGTCGCTAAGTCATATCTGACTCTTTGCAACCCCATAGACCGCAACCCACCAGGTTCCTCTGTCCATGGGATTTTCTCAGGCAAGAATACTGGAGTGTATCACCATTTCCTTCTTCAGGGGATCTTTCCAACCAGAGATCAAGTCTGTGTTTCTTGCATTGGCAAACAGATTCTTCACCACTGAGCTAGCAGGGAAGCCCATTCGGCTCTTACTTATCCTTCATTTTCTTTCCTTTTCTCATTTTCTGTCCCACATCTCACCTTCTTTTGCAGGTATTTGCACCAATTTCTTTTTCTCTCCATGCTCCCCTCTTAGTTAGAGCATTATCTATGAGAGCAATACCTGGAATGTAGTCCTTCCCCCCCACCGTTTGTGGATCCCACCTGTAACATGATGCTCAGTTTCACCTGACTCTGCTAAGTAGTTCCCTGTAAGACTCAAGCAAAATGATTGCCTAGACCTTTAGGATTGTACTTAGTCATTCATGGGCTTCCCCATTTGCATTCTGGTTTCACAAACATGCCTTAGGCATTTTAATGTGTGTTATTTTATTTATTGCTCACAGTAGTCATTTGAGATGGATACTATGATTCCTATTTTTATTGATGAGGAAATTCCCAGATGGCCTCAACATGAGGCAGAGAGTAAGTTGTAGAACTGGGGGGTATAGATGCAGGTGCTCTGTAGTATCTTTGATGCTCTCTTGAGTTTATACTTATGTTTTATATTGCTCTTAAACAGTTAGCTCAGTGTTTCTTAAGTCTTGTTACTTTGATTGTTAATCTAGAGAGTGGAGACTGTCTATGAACCACTTTTCTGGCAGACATCTGTGCCTTCTTCATGAATCCCCATCTTTATTCTTGTATGTTTGCTTTTCCCACAGCTTGAAAAATTTCAAGCTCACCAAGAAACATTAAGTTCACTTTCCTCTGTGCTCCTTGTATGCCTTCTAATCATCTTATCACATTATTATAATCACTTTTCCTCTTTTAGTTAATCTCTAGCCTCTTCTGAACAAGGGTAGCCTCTAGCCATATGCAATATTCTTGATTGACTTACATTTAGAAACTAAAGAACAATGAAAATGTTTCACTAAATAAAACTTTTATTATTTTGGTAAGAAAGCATTTCACTTTATCAAAAATTTAACCTCTGAATTGAGATGTACCCTAAATATGAAAGGTGGGCTTCCCTGGTGACTCAGCTGGTAAAGAATTCACCTGCAATGTGGGAGACCTGAGTTCAATCCCTGGGTTGGGAAGATCATCTGGAGAAGGGAAAGGTTACCCACTCCAATACTCTTGCCAGGAGAATCCCATGAATGGAGGAGCCTGGTAGGCTACAGTCCATGGGGTCGCAAAGAGTCAGACATGACTAAGCAAATTTCACTTTCACTTCAGTAAATATAAAATACAATTGGATTTCATAAACTTAGAAAAAATGCAAGATATCTCATTAATATTTTTGTATTGATGACATGGAATTGATCGTATTTTTGCACATACTGGGTTAAATATAATACATGCAAGCATGCTAAGTTACTTCAGTCAT
Organism: Muntiacus reevesi; assembly: GCF_963930625.1. Classification (NCBI taxonomy): domain Eukaryota; kingdom Metazoa; phylum Chordata; class Mammalia; order Artiodactyla; family Cervidae; genus Muntiacus; species Muntiacus reevesi. The sequence goes on from NC_089260.1 coordinate 66,417,288, forward strand.
GCGCAACTCTTTGTGACTCTGTGGACTATAGCCCATCATTCTCTTCTGTCCATGGGGTACCCCAGGCAAGAATACTGGAGTGGGTTGCCATTTCCTTCTCCAGGAGATCTTCCTGACCCAGGGATCGAACGTGCATCTTGTTCAAATATAGTACAGCATAAAAATTAATTTCACCTATTTCTTTTACTTTTTAAAATGTGGCTACTAGAAAATTCAGAAGAATATATATGGCTTGCAGTGTGTTTCTATTTAACTGTGCTGCTATCAGACTGCAAGATAGGGATGATGTTCTGTTTATCTTTATACTCCCAGATGTTAACATGGTTCCAGGTTTATAGTAAGTACTCAAAGTAAGTGATATGAATGAATGAGTCAATGTAAAAATGACTTTGCTTCATCTTTTAATAATTTGCACACTGCCTTTCATGTCTGAAGTAGTCAGCAAACATTAGATTTTCAGTTGACTCATTGATCACAGGTCTAGATTAAAACATTTTATCCAAAAATTGGGTCACTTTTATCCCTTTCCTCTGGACACCATTTGCGATTTTCAGGTTTCTTTTGGAGGGAACATAAACACAAACTCAGAAAAAAAAAAAAGGAAAAACCCCATGAGTTGGAACAGTAAATGATCAGAGTTTTCTTTGCTTTTATTATTAGAGTACAGCACGAGTTTTGAGGAACATACCATCTGTTCTCTTTATCTGATTCTAACATGAACAATTTTCCCCAATTTTATGTATCTGACAATTAGGGTGCCTCTTACAAATGAGGAATGCATTTAATGTGGAGGGAAATAGTCATTTCCTTCTTTTTAATCAACAAATAACTTTTATTAAATCAAAGTGGTTTCTTATCATCAATGACATCTTACTTTAGGGTAAGGTCAATAGAGATTCAAGACCAATACGTTTGCATAGACAGAATATAGACAGAATATTCAGGGGATAGTGCATTTTTCAAATGAGGTGTTCTTTCAGAGTTCTTCCAGAATTTTTACATGATGACAATGAGTATAAAAAAAGAACAGATTAGTGAGATCCAGAGCAGATCAAGAGAAAGTAAAATGAAGTTTCAAGAAAACCTGGGGGTGCTTTCTTGGGGAAGGCATCTGAGAAGAAATGATTCAGTTGCTTAGAAATTCTTTTAGTGCATTTTCAGTGGATAAAGTGCACAACTGGAATAAACCCCTTCCTGATTTGATTTTTTTCTTTCTCCTTTTGTTTTTATCTCCACCTTACTGCCCACCTCAGGCTCTACCTGTCAGACTTCAATTCATGTGTCTGTCTCTGGTCAGAAGTTTGAAACTCCATCTTCTCTGTATATTCTATATTGCCACGTGCTTATGACCAGAACTATCTGATAAGGTACTTACCCTATAGAAAGGAAATTTTTGATCGGATACAATCAGTGGAGTTAGATTAATAAGTCTCAGATTTATGAGATTATATGGGGCATTTATACATGCAGGTAACCAGAATTATCATTTGCCTTTATGCTGGATTGGCATTAAGAAATATTCACTCCCCTTCCCTCATGGAAGGCAGGTATTTCCTGTTCCACTAATATTGAGCTTATCTAATTTGCTTTGGTAGTTAGAATATTAGTGGATACTATATATGCCACATTCAAGTATTTTTACATTTTATTAATGTATTTGTCACTGAAGGATAATTGTTTTACAATATTGTGTTGGTTTCTCGAGTTTTAAATATGTCTGTGCAGCTTAGCTTGACTTTATGCCTTTTGCTGCTAGCATAGTTTGTGCCAGATGTGGGCTGGTAGACACTTGGAACCTAAGCAAGTGGAGCTGGAATACTTACTGACAAGTAACCTGATATAAAAAACAAACAGAAAATGTTTACTGTTTTAAGCTCAGATTTGGGGATTGTTGTTAAGCAGAGAAACTGACTTATACAATTAACTTCTCATAGACCAAGAGACCTTGAAACTATATATGCTTGTGAAACATTACAAAATTTTAAACAAAGACAGTATATGGTTGTAGGCTTTGGCACTCCCATTGGAAATGTCAACCTATCCAGTTATGGGCAAGACTTATGAATAAAATAAAAAAGATTGGAATGTAATTGGAATGTATCCTCTAAGCTTCCCAGATGGCTCAGTGGTAAAGAATCTGCCTGACAATGCAGGAGATACAAGAGACGCAGTTTCCATCCCTCGATCAGGAATATCCCCTGCAGAAGGAAATGGCAACCCACTCCAGTATCCCTGACTGGAAAATCCCATGGACAGAGGAGCCTAGTGGACTGCAGTTCATGGGATCACACAGAGTCGGACACAACTGAGCAACTGCACATACACACACACACTTCTAGTTATTAAAAAAAATGTTAATTAAGACTCTTAGGCTGTAAAGTAAGCATTGTGATAGGTAAAGCCTTTTTAAGAATGATAAATTTGAAGACATTACCATTATGACCAGAATAGTTTTAGGCCAAACTTAGCAGAAGATTAAATTTTCCTTTTAAATCATTCTAAATTTTAAAACTATATCATTACCCAGTATTATCCATATGCTTTCCTCAACTGTTTCATTACAGAGGAGGCAGTTAAACAGATCAAGAGACTCTATTAACTGGCAAACCCAAAGCAAATATGATGAAATGTAGCTACAGGGGATAAATGATCTGAAGTTTTTCAGAGCCTCTCAGAACTCAAGGAAGGTTTTATATATATATACACACACTTTTTAGTCACTCAATCATGTCCAACTCTTTTGTGACCCCATGGACCCCAGAGGATCCACCAGGCTTCTCTGTCCATGGAATTCCTAGGCAAGGATATTGGAATGAGTTGCTATTTCCTTCTCCAGGAGATCTTCCCAACCCAGGGATCAAACCTGCATCTTGCATTGGCAGGTGGATTCTGTGCCACTGAGCCACCAGGGAAGCCCTATATATTTACACTTAAAGGTATATTGCAAAAACTGTGTTAGTGGCACTAATATCAATAATCTAATCTATGCTTTAATTTATGTAATTGTTCTATTTCTGAAAAGTTGAGCTTAAGTTACACATCAGTCTTAAACATAAAAGTGTGTGAAATCACAATACAAATGATCATAGACTCAAAGGATATCAAAATTTAGAAGAGATACCTTTCCCTTAATTCGTCTCCTTGCTTAAGGATTTTTATAATTTATCCTTGGGAAACCACTCTTTGTTCCTCATTTAAAGAATATGTTTATCCCCTTTGAAGGCAGCCTTTTCATTTTAAGACATTAGAAAACAATTTTTCTCACATTGAACCAAATCAATCTCTTTGTAATTCCCACCCAGTAGTTGTGGTTCTCTATTCAGAAGTTACACAACTTTTTTCTCCATACAATGGACACTATTATGTCTTACTTCAATTCATTGCTTCAAGATCAACTTCTCTATTTTCTTTGACTATTCTTAAAACCTTATTTATCATGTGAATATTTTTTAGAAGAAATTATTTTTGTAAAGTAAATAACCGTTTTAAAACATGCTTTGTAAGTTTATTTTGGTAATAGCAAGTTTTTCTATAAAGCCAAGTAATTACAAATTTGCAATTAATTCAAAATATCCTCTTCATGATATTAATAATAAATGAAATTTGCAAGTTTTTACAAGCCTACATCCTATTCTTAAATTCTCTTTATTGTTTTTGAAGTTTGCAATCCAAATTTTATATTTGTATTCCTTTTATTAAGTTTTACTGGCACATTCTCACTTTTTAATTGTGGATGATATTATTCTTGGAATTGAGCACTCTTAGGGCATCTGTGATATACCTTTATCAGAGTTTGGGGCAACAAACTGAAACCATCATAGGTGTTTTCAATAAGAAAGAGATTTGAAACAAGCATAGTTGCTTGCAAACTTTCTGGAAGGATCCGAGGAACATACTGAACAGTGAAGAGACAACCTGCTAGGATAGGCATTCCTCTAAAGTGAGGAAGGAAAGGAGATAGGAGCCCACTGCAACTGAGTTCAAGAACAAATTGCTATACTCTGGTTCAGTGACCAGGAAGCCAGACCCAGGAAGCAGTGACCAGCACGTAGATTCTGGAACTCAGAATCCTTCCCCACCAGCCACCGAGCTCCTCTGTCCGTGGAATTCTCCATGAAAGAATACTGGAGTGGGTTGCCATTCTCTTCTCCAGGGGATCTTCCTGATCCAGGAATTGAACCTGGGTCTCCTGCATTGCTGGCAGAATCTTTAACGTCTGATCCACCAACACACACAAGTTTATTCAATCTTTGAAATCCTGTTGTTAGGTCTTATCTTCATTTTGTAGGACAGGAAACTGAAGCAAAGAGGCTAAGTAATTTGTTTCTAGGTTCCCAATATGGTGAAGCTAGAAAATGGACACTGACTCCTCCACAATTTTACTTGTCACAGAGAAACTTTCCAAAGCTGCAGGAAGGTGTCTTTGGGTGTCCTTTGCCTGTCAAAACTTGCATAAATGTCCTGAATAAGTGGGGTGTAATTTGCCCCCAGATCCTGAGCTCCAAGAGGCCTCTGGAAAAGGTAATTTTTAGCCTTCTGTGCTCAGCAAAAGAGGTGATAAATCAGGAGATGGTGGGAATGGATACAAAGCATTAGTTGGCCACATCCTGAGCAATATGTAAGCATTTGGTCTTGCTGAAAAACATAAAATTCACCTTCACTTAAAATCAGACATGTTTGAGGCATTAAATTAGCCACTTAACACACACAAGCTTATTCAAGCTTTAAAATCCTGTTGTTAGATGTTATATTCATTTTGTAGAATAGAAAACAGGAGCAAAAGTGAACATGTTAGTTGCTCAGTCAGGTCCAACTCTTTGCTACCCCATGGACTGTAGCCCACCAGGCTTCTCTATCCACCAGGAATTCTCCAAACAAGAATGCTGGAGTGGGTAGTCATTCTCTTCTCCAGGAGATCATCCCAATGCAAGGATCAAATGTGGGTCTCCTGCACTGCAGGCAGATTCTTTACTGTCTGAGACACCAAGTTTATTCAGTCTTTAAAATAACATTGTTAGATATTATCTTCATTTTGTAGGACAGAAAACAGGAGCAAAGAGGATAAGTAATTTGTTCATGCCCACCTGGCTACTAAGTGCAATAGGCTGATTCCTTCAAGTTTAGGAGTATTTGTCTTCTGATATGCTTTTTGTTTTGAGAAAAAACTTAGAATATTGTAAAGCACCTCCTTCCATCACTGGGTAGTTTTAACTGTTATAAAGTTCATTATCACCAAGGTTAAATTTCATTTGTCTACACTCCACTCTTTGGGATCAGAGTCAATTATTCCATTATACCTTTTACAGAGCAACACTGTGTGGATGTGTGCTTTATCAATTTTATTGTTTCCTTTTCGTCCCTTTTTTGGATGTTCTTTCAGTTTACTTTGTGCTAGGATCACAATTAATGCCATAAATAAATGAATCCTCACCAAAGTTTCTAGCCCAAGTCCATGTTTATGAGCCAACATTTTATTATGAAGTACAATTGCTCTTAAGTTACCCAAGCCAGGCGAAACAAATGTATGAGGGAATCTGGGGAGACAATGGGTATAAAACAAACCATTGATTTCTTTTGTAAGTTCTTCAGAGAAGATGTATTGTATCTATTAGGGGTTATAGCCCATCACACTGTAAGTTTCTCCTGAGGAGAAAAAAAAAACAGTGATTCGTTCCCTGGAAAGAAATATACCCTCCAATGACTGGTGGAAGGAGCCACGTGGATTGCAAGCTTTTTCTCCCTGCAATTACAGTGCAACAAATGCTCTAAACTAATAAACAGACAAATGATTGCTGCAATCTGCTTCAACAACCCACATTTCAGAGGGAATATTTAAAGCCCTGGGTCTTTTCTAGGCAAATTCTTTTGACTTGAGTCTTAAACATGAAGCTATTAGCAGTCCACCCAGATAAATAAGATCCTGATACTGCCATCACCACGATATATGTATCTTTCCATTTTTCTAGACCATTTTGGGAAATGATGCTAGAGAGTGCAATAAGCCAACATAAATTCTTTACATGCTTGTCACCAAAAAAAAGGTACTGTTTCAGTCTTTTGAATAGGAAAATGTTATTCCTCTTAAACGGGGGCTGGTGGTGGTGGGAACCAACAGAGACTAAAAAATGCTCTTGATTTTATAAAGAAAAATTTCTCAGCCTAATGGGTTCTTTGGGTTTACAACCTTTTTAAATTCTACTGTACAGATGACTACAAGAATATAGGTGTATAATATATCTCAAAGAAATAAAAAATAAGAGTGACTAAAATCTGTGTTGCCTTGTGCTGAGATAGGCATGCTTGCAAAGAGGAGCCAAAGTTCTATGAAGCCCATGCTCATGCCCAAAGGGAGATGTGGGTGTCAAAAGCTAGATATACATGGTCTCAAATTTCAGTGAGGATTTCCATGATCCCAGGACTCTTGGGATTTTTCTTGGGTTAAAAAGAAAAATTCGAGGGAGAACAAGATGGAGGAGTAGGTGGACATCTCTCTCCATGGATACATCAGGAATACAGCGTCAGACACAGAAGTGCATGCAGAACACCAGCTGAGATCAGACAGGAGTCCCTGACAGGAGGAAAAGAATATACAGAACCACGCAAAACTTGGTAGGATGAAGGAACTAGGAGGGAGAGCAGGAGTGCTGGTAGGACTGGACCTGCCCTCAGTGGGTGGCGGAACTGAAGCAGGGATCCGATCCCCACATCAGGGCAATTGTCTGAGTCAGAGGAGAAACATTTAAGGCTGAGAGTGAAACAGCTAATCTGTGGTAACCTAGATGGAATGAGAATCAGACAGCCCTTGCTGCAGCCATACATGCCCCAGACAGGGACGCAGGCCCCCTGGAAGGTGCAGCGACTGGGAGCTGGAGTTTGAGGGGGGAGTGGAGCAATCCCAGGGTGGGAGCTGCTGTTGATTGTGGAGAGATGGATTGAGGGGATGTGAAGGAGGAGAGCAAGGTGGGAAATGCCTATGGAGGAAAGCTGGGCAGCCATGGAAGCAAGGTGATACTGCTGAGTCACGGGTAGGGGGTGGGGCCCTCACCATAGCCTCTCTCCCCTGACAAGCCAGCATGGGCAGCTGGACAATAGACACTAGCCCATGAGATGCCTGAGGCACCGAACTACACAGCAGGACCCCACCCAGGGAGCTCTTTTAAGTGCCTGATGCCCCGATCCACAGAATAGGACCAGCCAGGGGGGCCCCTCTATGTGCCTGAATGGGCAGATCTATGGAGAAAGACTGGCCAAAGAGGCCTTCTGATCTCCAGCTACAAAAGGCTGGAAAAAAGACTCCGATAGGGCCATAACTCCTGTGGTGGAGGCAGTCCGTGTCCCTGCACACTTGGCGACACCAGGGTCCCCGCAAGCCAAGCAGCTGTGCCACCTTCACAGTCAACTCTCCCTGGGGCAGAGCTGCCACAGGCAAAAAATCCTTGCGTCTGTGTGCACACGGTCGCTTCGTTAGTGTCCGACTCTTTGCGGCCCTGTGGCCTGTGGTCTGCCAGGCTTCTCTGTCAGGGAGAGGGGTTCTCCAGGCAAGGATACTGGAGCGTATTGGCCAATACTGGTTGCCACACCCTCTAGAGCACCATATTTCCTGCTGCCCTAGCCGCCAACCCCCGTGAGTACCTGCTGCTACCAGAACCCCTGCGACCCAAGCAGCTGCACCGCCTCCACCCCTGGCCCTCACAGGGGCAAACCCAAGTCCTCCAGGGCAGCCTCAGGAGCAAACCCCAGTGGACAACGCCCATGTAGAGGTGGAAATAAAACCACAATTGAAACCCAGGGGCAGTGTGGCTAAGGAAGGAGACCCAAAACCTTCCCACCAGCTGTACAGGCTGCAGATTAAACTCACACGGTCAACTAGGCAGACTCTGTGTCTGTGCAATATATAAAAGGTCATTGAGAGCTCCCACAAAAGGAAACACACTAGTTCTGATAGCAGTGGAGGCAGCTATTGGAGGCAGAAACACACAGGAGTAGGATCAGATTAGAGTCTGAGCTTTCCCCACAGCAGGTGCAGAGATCAGCACAGCGTTGGAGGGCCTCCTAGGGAGGCGAGCTGGATGTGACTCCCACCGAGGGAAAGGACCCTGACAGCGGTGACTCAAGAGAAATATTTACTATTCTTATGTTTTGACTTGCTCTGTAGAGTCTTTTGGATTTTTTCTTTTCTTTTTTTTTTTTCCTTTTCTTTCCTCCTCTGTTGTAGTTGTTGATTTTATTGGCACCATGAAATCTAATTAAGCTTTTGAGACTTTTTTTTTCCCTCAGTCACGTTTTGTATTGTTATAAACCTCTGCCTCTACGTTGGGCTCCTGCAGTTCTGTGGGGTTCCCCTCCCTTTTTAATTTTAATTTTTAATTTTTTAAACCTACCAATGTTATTTCTAAATTTATTCCCTTGTCTACTTTTCCTTGTGTCCCTTTCCCCTTTCAGTTAATCTTTAATGTATATAAATCTTCTTTATCAACCTGTATTTAACTTTACATATCTATTCCTTCTTTCTTTTCTTTCTTTCCTTCCCTATCAAAATACTTGTTAGCTTTATTTTCATTGCTTTATTCCTTTTAAACCTACCAATGTTATTTCTAAATTTATTCCTTTGTCTACTTTTCCTTGTGTCCCTTTCCCCTTTCAGTTAATCTTTAATGTATATAAATCTTCTTTATCAACCTGTATTTAACTTTATATATCTATTCCTTCTTTCTTTTCTTTCTTTCCTTCCCTATCAAAATACTTGTTAGCTTTATTTTCATTGCTTTATTCCCTAATTAGCATCTTACTTTATTTTTGGTTTCCAGTTTCTGCTTTAGTTAATTTTCTTCTCATAGACATAATTTTTGGTTTCCTTTTGTTGCCCAGTCAATCTATTGTACTTTATTTTGTTGAACTCTTAGATTTTGCTGATAAGTGTATATGTATATGTGTATATTCAGTCACACTTCTTATTGTTGGCTTTTGTTGTCTGCCTTACGTTGGGCTTTTGCAGTTATATGAAGTTTTCCTTTTTTTTTTTTTCTTTCTTCTGTTTTTTTCTCTTTTTTATACTGTTAATTTTTAGTTTTCTTTAGCCCTATTTTATTTTTTTCTACATTTATAACTTTGTTTGCCTTTCCTACTGTTCTTTTCCCTTGCAGTTAATCTTTAGTGTATACAAATCTTCTTCATCTACTGCTATTTAACTTTGCATATCTATTCTTTCTTTCTTTCTTTCCCTTTTAACATATTTGTTCGTTCTGTTTTCTTGGCTTTATTCCCCACTAAGCACCCCACTTGCTTTAGTTTTGTTTTCCAGTTTGTGCTTTAGTTAATTTTGTTCTTAACTGATAAATATAATTTTTGATTCCCTTTGTTCTCTGGGTCACTCTTCTGTACCTTATTTTTCTTGGACTGTTTTGACTTTGCTCATGGGTGTATATGTATATATGTATATTCCAATATTTTCACTATTATTTGCCTGATTTTGTAACTGTCATTTTTCTGGGGTTCATCTTTGGTTTCTCATTTTTGTATATTTGTTTTAATCTCACTTAATGCCACAACAAACCATTTGAGGAATCTTCATTCCTGACCAGAGATCACACCCAGAACCTTTGAAGTGGGAGAACTGACTCCAAGACCCTAGATTACCAGAGAAGTAACCCCAAGGAGTATCAACCGTAAGAACTCACACAAAGGAAAACCATCAATAGCAGCCTGTACAGGACACCTCATCTAAGCAATAAACAAAACAAAAGTACAAACCCAATCATCAGCAGACAAGATTATCACCTCATTCAACCTTGCCAATCATAGGAAAAGCAAACAAGCAAACAAAAACTCAGCACAAATCTCACCCTAATACAAAGATTATCCAAATCTCTGGACCAACATTAGGAGGGCCAAAACCACAAGGAAAAAAGAACTCAACATTGAAGTCTGGGGAAAAGACCCCAAACACAATGTTAAAAAAAAAGAAATGAAAAGAAAGAGAAATCCTACACAAATGAAGGAACAAACTAGAAACAGAAGTCCAAATGAATGAAGAATAAATAGGCAAACTACCTGAAAAAGAATTCAGAATAATGATAGTAAAGATGATCAAAAATCTTGAAAATAAAGTGGAGAAAATGCAAGTATCAATTAAACAAATACCTAGAAGAATTAAAGAATAAATATACAGAGACAATCAACATAATTACTGAAATTAAAAACACTCTAGAAAGAATCAATAGCAGACTATCTGAAGCAGAAGGATGAATCAGTGAGCAGGAATATAAAATGGTGGAAATAACTTCTGAAGAGCAGAATAAAGTAAAAAGGATGAAAAGAACTGAGGATAGTCTCAGAGACCTCAGGGACAATATCAAACACACCAGCATTTGAATTATAGTGGTCCCAGAAGAAGAAGAGAAAAAGAAAGGGTATGACAAAATTTTTTAAGAGATTATAGTTGAAAATTCCCCCAACTTAGAACAGGAAAGAATCAATCAAGTCCAAGAGGCACAAAGAATCCCATACAGGATAAACCCAAGGAGAAACACGCCAAGACACATACTAATCCAACTAACAAAGACTGTTGCTGCTGCTGCTGCTAAGTCACTTCAGTTGTGTCTGACTCTGTGCGACCCCATAGACGGCAGCCCACCAGGCTCCCCCATCCCTGGGATTCTCCAGGAAAGAACACTGGAGTGGGTTGCCATTTCCTTCTCCAATGAGTGAAAGTGAAAAGTGAAAGTGAAGTCGCTCAGTCATGTAGGACTCCTAGCGACCACGTGGACTGCAGCCTACAACGCTCCTCCAACCATGGGATTTTCCAGGTAAGAGTACTGGAGTGGGTTGCCATTGCCTTCTCCAACAAAGACTAAACACAAAGAAAGAATATTAAAAGCAGCAAGTGAGAAGCAACAAGTAACATACAAGGGAAACCCCATACGTTCAACAACTGATCTTTCAGCAGAAACTCTGTAGGCCAGAAGGGAAAGGCAGGATATATTCAAAGTACTGAAATGGAAAACTCTACAACCAAGATTAGAGTACCTGGCAAGAATCTCATTCAAAACTGATGGAGAAATAAAAAACTTTGCAGATAAGCAAAAGTTAAGAGAATTCAGTACCACCAAACCAGCTTAACAAAAAATGTTAAAGGGACTTATATAGTCAAGAAATACAAGAGAAGGAAAAAGGTCTATAAAATCAACCCCAAGCAACTAAGAAAATGGCAATAGGAACATATATGTCAATAATTACTCTAAATGTAAATGAATTAATTGCTCCAACCAAAAGACACAGACTGGCTGAACGGATACAAAAAGAAGACCCATATATATGCTGTCTACAAGAAACCCACTTCAGACCTAAAGACACATATAGATCGAAAGGGAGAGAATGGAAAAATATACTCCATGCAAATGGGAAGTAAAATAAAGCTAGAAGAGCAAACCTCATATCAGACAAAACAGACCTTAAAATAAAGAAGATTATAAGAGATAAGGAAGGACACTACATAATGATCAAGGGATCAGTCCAAGAGGAAGACATAACAGTTGTAAATATCAATGCACCAACATAGGAGCACTTCAATATATAAGACAAACACTAACAGACTTTAGGAGAAATTGACAGTAGCACAATAATAGTAGGAGACTTTAACACCCCACTCACACCAATGGACAGATCATCAAAACAGAAAATTAATAAGGAAACACAAGTCTTAAATGATACATTAGATGGATCTCATTGGTATCTTCAAGACATTCAGTCCAAATGCAGAAGAATACACCATTTTCTCAAGTGCACATGGAACATTCTCCAGGATAGACCACATCTTGAGTCACAAATCAAACCTCAGTAAATTTAAGAAAATTGAAGTCGTATCAAGCATCTTCTCTGACCACAATGCTATGAGACTAGTTATCAATTACAAGAAAAAAGAAAAAATTATAAGAAACTCAAAAACATGGAAATTAAACAACATATTTTAAAATAACCAGCAGGTTACTGAAGAAGTAAAAAGGGAAATCAAAAAATTTCTAGAAACAATGACAATGAAAACATAACAACTTATGGGATGCAGCAAAAGCAGTTCTAAGAGGGAAGTTTATAGCAAAGCAATCCTACCTCAAAAAAAACAAGAAAAACATCAAAGAAACAATCTAACTTTACATCTAAAATGGATGGAAAAGAAAGAACAAAAATCCCCCAAAATTAGTAGAAGGAAAGAAATCGTAAAGATCCGAGCAGAAATAGATGAAAAAGAAATGAAAGAAACAATAGTGAAGATTAATAAAACTAAAAGCTGGCTCTTTGAGAAGATAATAAAAATTGACAAGTCATTAGCAAGACTCATCAAGAAAAAAAGCGAAAAGAATCAAATCAACAATATTAGCCATGAAAAGGGAAAGGTTACAACAGACAATGTAGAAATACAAAGGAATATAAGAGACTATTATGAACAACTATATGGCAATAAAATGGATAATCTGGAAGAAATGGACAGATTTTTAGAAAAGTTCAATCTTCCAAGATTGAACCAGGAAGAAATAGAAATTGTGACCAACCCAATTACAAGCACTGGAATCAAAGCTGTGATCAAAAATCTCCCATAAAAAAAAAAGCCCAAGACCAGATGGTTTCACAGGAGAATTCTTTCAAACATTTAGAGAAGAGCTAATGCATGTCCTTCTAAAACTCTTTCCAAAAATTGCAGAGGAAGCAACTCCTCCAAACTCATTCTATGAGGTTGCCATCACCCTGATACCAAAACCAGACAAAGAAAACACAAAAAAAGAAAACTATAGGCGAATATCACTGATGAACATAAATGCAAAAATCCTCAACAAAATTTTAGCACCATAATTCAGCAACACATCAGAAAGCTCATCCACCATGATCAAGTTGTTTTTATTCCAGGGATGCAAGAATTCTTCAATATATGCAAATCAATCAATACAATACAGCATATTAACAAATTGAAAGAAAAAAATTATATGATCATTACAATAGATGCATAAAAAGCTGTTGACAAAATTCAGCACCCATTTATGATTAAAACTCTTCAAAAAGAAGAGGAACCTACCTCCACATACTAAAGGCCATATGTGATAAGCCTACAGCAAACATTATTCTCAATGGTGAAAAACTGAAAGCATTCCCCCTAAGATCAGGAAGAAGACAAGGATGTCCACTTTCACCACTATAATTCAACATACTTCTGGAAGTCCTAGCTACAGCAATCAGAGAAGAAAAAGAAATAAAAAGCGTCCAGATCAGAAAAGAAGAAGCTTTCACTGTTTGCAGATGACATGACACTGTACATAGAAAACTCTAAATGTATCAGAAAATTACTAGAGCTAATCAGTGAATTTAGCAAAGTTGCAGGATACAAAATCAATACACAGAAATCACTTGCATTTCTATATACTAGCAATGAAAAATCAGAAAGAGAAATTATGGAATTAATCCCATGCACCATTGTAACAAAAAAATTAAATATCTAGGAATAAACTTATCTAAGAAAACAAAAGAACTGTACACGGAAAATTATAAGACATTAATGAAAGAAACCAAAGACTACATAAACAGATGAAGAGTTATTCCATGTTCCTGGGTAGGAAAAATAAATATTGTGAAAACAACTATACTACCAAATGCAATCTACAGATTCAATGTGATCCCTATCAAATTACTAATGATATTTTTCACAGAACTAGAAGAAAAATTTCACCATTCATATGGAGACACAAAAGACCCCGGATAGCCAAAGCAGTCTTGAGTAAGAAAAATGGAGTTGGAGGAATCAATCTTCCGAACTTCAGAATATACTACAAAACTAGTCACAAGACAGTATGGTACTGTCACAAAAACAAAAATATAGACCAGTGAAACAAGATAGAAATCCCAGATATAAACCCATGCACCTATGGGTATCTTATTTTTCACAAAAAAGGCAAGAATATACAGTGGGGCAAAGACAGCCTCTTCAGTAAATGGTGCTGAGAAAACTGGACAACTGCATGTAAAAGAATGAAATTGGAACACTTCCTAACACCATACAGAAAAATAAACTCAAAAACTTATTCAAGACCTAAATGTAAGACCAGAAACTATAAAACTCTTATAGAAAAACATAGGCAGAACACTCGGTGACATAAATCAAAGCAAGATCCTCTATCACCCACCTCCTAGAGTAACAGAAATAAAAACATAAGCAAACAACTGGGACATGATTAAACTTGAAAGCTTTTGCACAGCAAAGGAAACACTAAGCAAGGTGAAAAGACAGTCTTCAGAATGGGAGAAAATAATAGCAAATGAAACAACTGACAAAGGATTAATTTCCAAAATATTCAAGCAACTCATACAATTCAATGCTAGAAAAACAAACAACCCAATCAAAAAGTGGGAAAAAGACCTAAAGGGACATTTCTTCAAAGAAGATATGCAGATGGATAACAAACACATGAAAAGATGCTCAACATCGCTCATTATTAGAGAAATGCAAATCAAAAGCACGATGATTTATCACCTCACTCCTGTCAGAATGGCCATCATCAAAAAGCCTACAAACAATAAATGCTGCAGAGGGTGTGGAGAAAAGGGAGCGCTCTTGCACTGTTGGTCGGAATGTAAATTGATACAGGCACTGTGGAAGATGGAATGGAGTTTCCTTAAGAAATTAGGAATGAAACCATCATATGACCCAGCAATCCCACTCCTAGGCATATACCCTGAGGAAACCAAAATTGAAAAAGACACATGTATCTCATTGTTCATTGTAGCACTATTTACAATAGCTAGGCCATGGAAGCAACCTAGATGTCCATTGACAGATGAATGGATAAAGAAGTTGTGGTACATATACACAATGGGATATTACTCAGCCATAAAAAGGAACACAATTGAGTCAGTTCTGATGAGGTGATGAACCTAGAACCTATTATACAGAGTGAAGTGAGTCAGAAAGAGAAAGAGAAATATTGTATTCTAACGCATATATACAGACTCTAGAAAAATGGTACTGAAGAATTTACTTACAGGGCAGCAATGGAGAAACAGACATAGAGAATCTACTGTGGACATGGGGAGAGGGGAGGAGAGAGTGAGATATATGGAGAGAGTAGCATGGAAACTTACATTACCATATGTAAAATAGACAGCCAATGGGAATTTGCTCTATGGCTCAGGAAACTCAAACAGGGGCTCTGTGTCAATCTAGAGGGGTGGGATTTGGTGGGAGTTGGGAGGGAGGTTCAAAAGGGAGGAGATTCATGTTGAGGTTTGACAGAAAACAACAAAATTTTGTAAAACAATTATCCTTAAAAAATAAACAGAAAAAAAGAATAAAAACTAACTTTAAGGGTGTAAGTGTGTGTATGTGTATGTGTGTGCATGCACGTGCAAAGTAGAACAACAGGGTTCACAGAATGGAGCTTCAGTAGAAGGTGGAACTAGTCAGTAACATCTCTGGGAGAAGGCAGAGCAAGGGACCCGAATAATGATCAAATATCCCTCTGTGATAAATGAACTTGGATCATAAGAAAGTCAAGCAAGTAACTTCCACATCCTGTGAGCCAGGGGACTTCCATACCCCACATCTGCTGTCTAACATCTGAGGAGAGTACTTGACCTTAACCAGATTCCTCCTAGGTCTTTTTTAGAAGACACTGAAATATTCTCTCTATACTCCTCTAGCCACAAGAGCCCACTTTGGTGGCATGGAAGAGGCTGGCAGGCTGTGTTGGATCTCACACTAACCAAGGGTTTTCAGATACAGTTTGACATCCACATTCGTTCTGTGAAGCAAGTCTCTTCTGCTTCACAATACAAACACAAATATTTGTGTTTTCTATTAGATGTTTGGGTTGAGCAGCTGCAGTTGAGGTAGGGGAGGCTCTTCTGGGGGAAAAAGGAGGGGTGAATTACAAAGGGATTTTCAGAATGAGCTATATAAACACACTCTAGTTAACTTAACCAAAAAGGGAGATTTTCTGAGAACATGGAGCAGCTTGCTGAAATAACAATAATAATATAGAAACAACTGCAAAATCAAAAAGGGAAAGTACCAGGATCAGTCTAGGGTGTAAGGATGGAGTGAATCTACAGTGGGGGTTCCATGTTTGTGCCATCCTATTTAAGAAGAAAGTATCTAACTGGCTTATCTTGGGCCCCTGACTCATTATTTTTCTGGAAGAAGTCAGGGCAATTTAATTGAAAATTTCTTTATAATAACATGACATAAGGGAATCCTCCAATCTATGTACAGTGTGTTTAACAATTTTGAAAAGAGGGGGAAGTGATGCTGGGCAGGAACAGAGAAACCATCATAACCATTAAAGGGGTGGAAGTTATTGTTTTTTGTAAAAATAATGAAAAGAGAGAACAAAAATAATAACATAACAACTTAAGGACAAGACAAAGCATAAAAAGAGAAGCCCGAGTAAGCAAAAGGAATAGAGGAAGAGATGGAAGAAGAGAATAGAAGAAAGGAGAAATGGTTGAAAAGAGAGGCATTTACCCTAATCCTTCATCAATGCGTGGCATCAATATTATGAATTTCTTTTATCTGAAAAAACTGTGGCTTAGTGAGCATGAGTAATTTGCTAGTGGGCACACAGAGGAGATTCAAAACCAACAGTTTTTCTATTGTAGAATTCTATTCTTAGGATGATCCTTTTGTTCACAAATCCTAAAAGAGATCTTCTCCAAAGCCCCAAATGTTTTGATAATCAAACAGAATCAGCCACTTTTCATAGTTATTGTGTATTAACTGGAAGCTAGGCTACCCTGGTCAAATACCAACTCAATTCAATTCTGCATTAAGGGACAAGCACTGTGCTGGTGAATTCTCAAGGCAGGGGAAAAAGACATCAAACTGGGAAGAGTCAAAGAAAATCAACGTGGTAGAATTAGAAGACTGGTTTCTTTGTGTGGTAGCCAGCAGAAACTGACCTTGGTCAACTTAGGTAAATTTACAGGGGGACTGCTCACATGTATGACATAGGTAAGTGTATAAATTGGTAGTTTGAAAACATGAACAAAACCAGACATGGTTAATGTGTATATGGCAGAATGCTAGAAGAGCTCATTAGATATTGGATGAAATAATCAGAAACAATGACTTCAACACCCTCAAACAAATGGACCAGAAACACAAGGAAGCATGGAGTAGGGTCATCAGTTAAGTCCTACAATGAGATCTCCCAGTTGAGGATTTTGGAGGAGTCCAAGTTGTATATGCTCCAACAGAATAATATTGCTACCATAAAGCTTATGCAAGCTTTCAGTTCAGTTCAGTTCAGTCGCTCAGTCGTGTGTGTTAACACTCAGTTAATGCAGAGAACTCTGCTATGCCTAGTCACTCAGTTGTGTCTGACTCTTTGTGACCCCATGGACAGCAGAGCCTGGCGGGCTGCTGTCCATGGAGATTTTCCAGGCAAGAGTACTGCAGTGGGTTGCCATGCCCTCCTCCATGGGGTCTTCCCAACAGGTCTCCTACATTGTAGGCAGATTCTTTACCATCTGAGCCTCCAGAGAAGCCTAATGCAGACAGAGTACTGATTTATTCTGTTCTGTTTATATCACACTTGAAGGAGTCCTGCTCATTAGCCACAGATTAGCGCCCTAGAATGTTTTAAACAATACTACCTTATCAAATGCCACAGCAATTCATCTCCTTATTTTTTCACATGTATTTATGAATTTATTATGGATTATAAATGATTGTATAGCTCTTTACTTTTTAAATTAATTTTCATTGGAGTATAGTTGCTTTACAATTTTGTGTTAGTTTTTACTGTACAGCAAAATGAATCAGCTATATGTGTAAGTTTATCTCTTCTTTTTCAGATTTCCCTCCCATTTAGGTCACCACAGAGCACTGAGTAGAGTTGCCCTGAGTTAAACAGTAGATTTTCATTAGTTATCAAATTTATACATAGAATCAATAATGTATATATGTCAATCCCAGTCTCCCAATCCATCCCTTCTCCTTCCCCCCTCCCTTGGTATCCATATATTTGTCCTCTATGTCCATGTCTCTATTTCTGCTTTGCAAATAAGATCATCTGTACCATTCTTTTAGATTCCACAATATGCATTAATATGATATTTGTTTTTCTCTTTCTGACTTACTTTACTCTGCACGGGCTTCCCTGTTGGCCCAGCTGGTAAAAAATTCTCCTGCAATGAGGGAGACCCGGGTTTGATCTCTGGGTTTGGAAGATCCCCTGGAGAAGGGCATGGCAACCCATAGAGTACTCTTTCCTGGAGAATCCCATGGAGAGAGGAGCCTGACAGGCTATAGTCCATGGGATGGCAAAGTAACACTTTCACTTTTTCACTCTGTACAACAGTCTCTAAGTCATCCCTTTAAAGCATAAGTTCCAATCAAGTACCTGGAATGGGATGAGTTGCCCATTAGAAAGAACAGCATGGAAAACCCTACCATAAGTGTACATTCAACAGTGAGGAATTCTAATTCGTGCATTTTTTTCAGAGGCTGCATTTGGTCTGTGAGCAGCTTGGACGATTGTCTCTGGCTCTAACTGAAGAGTCAGCCCTACTTTCTGCCAGGGTTGCAGGATAATCCTTGTTATTTAGAATAAGAAGAGAATCAGAGAAAGCATATCATCAAGCTCCATCTTTTTTGGGCACACAGAGGATCAAGGAGGAGCAGTTTCCTGACCACTGTGGAAACAGAGGCTAGAATTTTGGTGTAACTTGAAATTCAATGCTCTTTTCATTACTCGGCTCTTTCAGCAACATCCTCTCTTCAGAATGTACAGCCAGCTCCCTGGTTACTGCTTTCTCTGAATACAGTCCAACCTATGCATTGACTGGCTTCACAGATTAACCAAACAGATGTCAACATGGCAGATTTCTTGGTTACATTATAGAAATTCCTCTTGTCCCGTTCAGCATAGTGTAGTAGACGAGCACCTTCTCTGGTTGATCAGACTTTACTAAATGCAGATTTTTCTGTAAGTGCCCAGGGCTCCAAATAAATTTGATTACATCTGATGGAATATAGGTAGTTCATCTAATGAAAAGCAGGCAGGGAACCTAATGGAAATCAGGAAGCTACTTTAAAAGAAATAAATTGATTTTTCTTCCTCTGGATTTGGATTTCAGTAGAGGTAGTATTTGGAAAGCCACCTTGATCTCTCTAAGGCTGTTTCCCACTGTAAAGCAATAACAGGTCCTTGGCTTTCATTGCTACCCCTCCCCTATTCACCTGCCTGTATCTTCCTCAATATTCCCTGAACCATCACCATCCCAGGGACATCTCACAACTCTCTTTGATATCACAGAGCTTCAGAATCTCCTATTTTCCTCAGATACATTTACCTCAGTTTGAGGTAGTTGTATTTGCTTTTTTTTTCTTAATCTAGATACAGTTGATTTATAATGCTGTGCTAGTTTCAGATGTACAATAAGGTGATTCAGTTATATATATATATACACACACACACACACACACACACACACACATATACATTGTTTTTCATATTTTTTCCATTACAGTTAATATAAGATATTGAATATGTGCTATACTCTGCTATACCATAGGACCTTGTTTGTTTTGCATGCATGCTAAGTCATTTCAGCCATGTCCAACTCTGTGCAACCCCACCAGGCTCCTCTATCCATGGGATTCTCCAGGCAAGAATACTGGAGTTGGTTGACATGCCCTCCTCCAGGGGATCTTCTCAACCCAGGGATCAAACCCAGGTCTCTTAAGTCTTCTGCATTGTAGGTGGATTCTTTACCACCAGTGCCACATGGGAAGCCTGTTGTTTAATTTCTAATTAAATTTTAAAAAATTATTTGGATGCTCCAGGTCTTAGTTGTGGCACATAGGATCTTTGATCTTTGTTGAGACATGCAGAATCTTTCGTTGCAACATGTGGGATCTAGTTTCCCAACCTGGGGCCCTTGCATTGGGAATGCAGAGTCTTAGCCACTCTATGACCAAGGAAGTCCCTATTTTATACATATTGTGAATCTGTTAATCCCAAACTCCTAGTTTACCCCTTCCCTGCTTTCCATTTGGTAACCATTTAGTTTGTTTTCTATGTCAGCGAGTCTATTTCTGTTTTGTAAATAAGTACATTTATATTATATTTTAGATTTCACATATTAATAATAACAGAATATCTGTCTTTCTTTGTCTGACTTACTTAGTATAATAATTCCTAGGTTCATCCACATCATTGCATATTCCATTCTTTTTTATGGCTGACTAATATTCCACTGTGTGCTTGCTCTGCTTCATTAGTTTTCCCAGCATGTGGTTCAAGACAGTATCACCCTTTGTAGACACAAGGACCTGTTGAAAAAATAGTCATAGCAAAACTAGTCATAATGACTAGTAACATTTATTGAGCACCTGCAACATCGGCATTATCTCATCTAATCCCCAAACCAGTTGCAAGGTGATTACCAGTTTTCTTGTCTGACCAAAACAGAAACTAAGAGTCTGATACAGGATTCTCAAGGCCACACAGTGAGTTAGGGGCAGTCATGATTAAATCCTAAATCTATAATGATTTCAAAGCTTATGCTCACTTTGCAGTTCTCTGAAGGCAATGACTCAGTTTTATACTAGGGATGGTTCTGATTACTCTGGTCTAAATCAGAGTACATATTTGTTTCATTTGATCATCCTACACAGAAGTTTCTTTCCAACACAAAGGAGAATTGCCATTTGAAAACACCCAGAAATAGTTGCTTTGTTGAGAATTAACTTATTGGATTATCCTAATAAATGCTTAGAAAAAAAGATGTTCAGATTTTTCTCTTTCAAAACTGGGATCAAACAGTATAAATAATTCATGGAAGATGGAAGATGTAGGGTCCAGCTAATCTAATATCAGTCAAGTTGACCCTCTTTCTTTCTAAGCTGATTCACTTACTCACATTAATTAAATTTGGCATATATAGCAAAGGCCAAGAATAAAACTTGTAGCATTCAGAGCTAGGGAAAGATTCAGTGTCTCCTCTGAAAGAAGGCTCGCTGACAGGGCAAACCAACCAATTGAACTTTAGTTAGATTGCCTAGTTGTCACTTTTGATCTTATTTTCATGTATGACCTTGTGTGCAAGCTCAGCAAAGTGCTGAGGAATACAATGTACTAACATATTTATTCAATCTTGGTGAGCAAGACTTACATCACTGTTGGTGAAGTTCACTAAATTAACTTTCTCAGGCTATGGAAATATTCAACCAGTTGTTCTTTTTTATAAAATTTTATTTTATTTTAAATTTTATTTCCTCATTGATAGCTCCTGAACTCTGAATTCCATGAAGCTTAATGAGGATTGGCTCTAGCAAATCTGAGCAAAGATTTTCTCTTGTTTCTTACTCATTAACATATTAAAATATATATCTTGGTTGCTCTGCACTAGAGAATTGACCACTTTATACCTGAAGGCAATGCTAAATTTGTACTTGTGTCCATTCCAGAGGTACAGAGCATCAAAAGCAAATCACCTGGGCAGGTATTTGTTATATATATGAGACAATGATGAGGGGAAAAGCAGAAAAAGGCCACTTCTTTCAAGGGATTCTCAGATATAACTAGCCTTACATGAGACAGTAGTAATTTATCAAAAGCATGTAGTGGGTCAAACACACATGAATATAAATGAATATAAATTCTTCATATTCAGTCAATAGAGCATAAAGATTTCTTTGAATTTGGCAAGATACCAGCCTATCATCTTTCTTCATCTCAGATGGGTGATTCGAGGCATGTTTCTAACCCTCCTTGGATATCTTATCATTTAAGAGAGGATTTTAATTATGTGTACTTCATAGAGCTGACTTCATGAGATAAAACTTATGAAGTATTTACCTCTGCATCCAGCACACAGTAAGAGCTTTATAGCTCAGTACTTACTGCTGCTGCAATTCTCTAAGACCACGATGTGTCGTGATTAAGGGATCAGAAGACAGGAGTCCTGGAGTTCCTCTTCTGCTCTCAGAAACTTTGTGACTTTAAAGGTCCATATGAAGAGGCCCTTATTGGGTCAGAACCCAGATTCTGATATGACCAATGAGTCTGAGTGACTGAGCCCACATTCTGCCTCTTCCTATGTGTCCGCCAGCATCCACTGATTTGCATGTGCTTTGAAGAGTCTTGAGAGATTGAAAATGAGGAATAATGACTTGAGCTACCTTCATCCTTGAGGGTTCAACCCTTAGTTAATGTGTCTGCCAACCTTAACATCCTGACTGAAAGGGCTGAGAAGGCAGATCAGAAAAGAAAAGAAACAGAGACTGATAGATCTTTACAGCTTAATCAGCAAGCCCTGAGGATCATGGAGGAGCAAAGGGGAGATGTGATTCAGAGAACAGTGTAAGAGCACACTCTTCATTATGGATTGTCCCAGCTCTTCTAGTGGTGTTTATAAATACTGGCTAAAGAACAGGGTGTGATAATAAAGTGTATGTGTCATTTTGACTGAGTCATATACCCAGATTAAATATTATTTCTGTGGGTATCTGTGAAGGTGTTTCCAGATGAGATTGGCACAGTAGACTCAGTAAAACACCCTTCCTTCTGTGAGTGGGAATCATCCCATCTATTGAAGGCCAGAATAAAACAGAAGACTGAAGAAGAAGGAATTCACCATCTTTTATTTTCTGCCTCACACATGAGATGAAATATCTCAGCTCACTTTCTCGTGCCCTGAACTGGGACTTCCACCATTGGCTTCCTCAGTTTTCATGCCTTTGAATCTGGGCTGAATTATACCAATGGTTTTTCTATGCCTCCCACTTGCAGAGGATGCATTATTGGAATTCTCAACTTCGATAATCTTGTCAGTCAATTTTTCATTATAAATAAATGAACAAATAAATTTATTTATGTATTTAATTAATTTCTTGGTTCTGTTTCTCTGGAGAACCCTAATACACAAGGTATGCTGTAGATGCTGTAATGCTTGGGTAACAAATTACACCATGAGCATAACAGAGAGTAGGAATGTGTCTGTTCACATTTTGCAGGATGGCTAATTTGGTAATTAGAGGCAAAGAGGTCAATGCCATACTGTCTGCTTGGATGGGAAGCCCTGGAAACCCACTGAGGCTATCAACAGTAAAGTGATCTCTCAAGAACAGGGGACAACAGATACTCTGCATCCAGGATTTGAGAAGTGAAGCTGATGCTGAGCCTTAGAATCTGGTGGAGGGTGATATAGCCCACAACTCATATTTTGGTGCTGGAACTATCCACACTTACTTGGTAGAAAAAACAGCTTATTTAGCTAACTATATGTATAGCTGATTCACTTTGCTGTACAGCAGAAAATAACACAACATTGTAAAGCAACTATATTCCAATAAAAATTATAAAATAGAAGATAGGATTTTTTTTTGAGCAAGTGTCACATGACAAATATTGGACTGATGCTGAAGTTGAAGCTCCAATGGTTTGGCCACTTGATTGTCTTTTCCACTCATTGGAAAAGACATTGATGTTAGTAAAGACTGAAGGAGACAAAACGGGAAGAGGGAAGCAGAGGATAAGATGGTTACAAAGCATTACCCACTCAATGGACATGAATCTAAGCAAACTCCAGGAGGTAGTGAAGAACAGGGAAGCCTGGTGTGCTGCAGTCCAAGGGCTCACAAAGAGTCGGACATGAGTTAGCAACTGAACAGCGACAAATGTGAAAAATATCATGTCAGACACTATAAAGCATTTCTAATTCTCCCAACTAACAACTCAAGTATTACTAACCCGCTTTAAAGATGAAGAAGCCAAGACTCAAGAAGAAGATATAATTATCCATCAAACAGATATGACTCTAAAACAGATTCACCCACGTCCCAGGTTCTCGTCCTTTCCTCTGTGATACGGCAGCTGCCTGGAGAAGGAAATGGCAACCCACTCTAGTATTCTTGCCCAGGAAATCCCATGGACAGAAGAGCCTGGTGGGCTATAATCCATGGGGCTGCAAGAGTTGGACACCACTTAACGACTAAAACACCACCACCACCGTGGCAGAAGATGATAACGAGATGCTTAGGAGAGCACCCAGCCTCCCCTGACATTTCCTGGCTGCCATAGTAACCCCGTGATCCAATTCCACGGTCCTGAGGTGTTACTGCTACATACCTCCAAGAGAGGAATACCATCTGAGTTCATGAGACTATTTGATGTTGGAGAGTCTGTTTGCTTTGGCCTATAACTGTAAATGAAACAGTGGTTTGGATAAACAAATGACCACTATTGTTTGTTTGAATAGGAGGGAGGATGTGACTTATAGGCAAAACTCCCAGCTAAATCAACTAACCAGACAGCAAGCTCCTCATGTTAATCATGACTAAATGGGAGTCCTGTTCATTTAATACAGATTTAGAGATATATGAATTAGAGGCTGGCTGACTGCATTCAAAAGTAATTAATGAATGAGAAAAAAAATGGGCTATTTGTCTCAGTCTAGTAGAGCATCCCTGCCATTTCCAAGATGGTATTGAGATTAGACTCAGTCCAGAAATATATATCCTCTGACTCCTAGTTCAGCAAAATCAAGAAGGCTAAGGAGTATTAATAGTAGAGCTAGAACTACAATGCCAAACCATGTACCTATTTCACAAGGCTGCTAAATAGCATTAACAGTAGTAATACAGTGACAAAAACAACAATTCAGTAGTGGGAAGGAAGAGAAGAAGGAAAGGAGAACAACAAAGAAGAGGAAGGGAAAGGTGAGGAAAAGAAAGCAACTATGATGACAAGTGTATAATGAGGCCTTTCTACACACCCTGGACTAAGTAAGCCCTTTTTGTATACAGTCCCATTTCATCCTCACAAGAGTGCTTCCAGGTAGTCATTTTAATCCCTATTCAGACTTCCCTGGTGGGCCAGGAGTTATGACTTTGTCTTCCAATGCAGGGGGTGCAGGTTCAATTCCTGGTACTGGAGCTAAGATCTCACATGCAGCCAAAAAAAAAAAAAAAAACACAGAAGCAATATTTTAACAAATTCAATAAAGACTTTAAAAGGGGGCGGGGCACATTAAAAAAAAATCTTTAAAACAACATCCTTATTTTGTGGATAAGGAATCTGACCCTGGGAGTTTCTGTGATCTCTCCAACATTGGTCAGCAAGTGAGTGGCACAGTCAGGATTTGAAACTTTCAATGAGAATGTGCTGAATCCCATATTCTAAGGCTAATCTCTTCAAAGGCTTTCCCTGAAAGATGGTAGACCCTGTCCTCAATGGGAGTATAATCTGGCAGGAAAATGTTCTCATGCCATCATATACTATCATTATGTCCTTGCAAAATTTCTTCTGTTTCTCATGGTTAGTTTTTCATCTCTAAAAGGGAGATAATAATACATTATCTGTCCATCACATAGGATTGTCAGTAACATCAATTATGTTCCATAAAGGTAGGATTACTTCATTATTACTGCACATGTATAAGTAGTATTACTCTTGTTGATTTTGTCTCTATAGCTCTCTTGCTGAATCAAGGCTGGAGTTCTGTTTAGCAATGTAAAAATACTCCCTTCTTACTTTCCTCTTCTCAGAGAACTAGAGGGCTACTGTGACACATGTCACAGTTTATGTAGTTGAGCCACAGGATGGGTTTCCTGTGGAAACACTGGCCTGCCACTCACCCTTTGAAGAGGTTCATTCACAAGCTGACACTGAGTGGACAAGCATGCCTCTGATTGCATTCCTACCCTCTGTTACAGCAGGTTGCATTTATTTATTTATTTATTTCATTTTTTTTAATTAGTTGGAGGCTAATTACTTCACAACATTTCAGTGGGTTTTGTCATACATTGACATGAATCAGCCATAGAGTTACACGTATTCCTCATCCCGATCCCCCCTCCCACCTCCCTCTCCACCCGATTCCTCTGGGTCTTCCTAGTGCACCAGGCCCGAGCACTTGTCTCATGCATCCAACCTGGGCTGGTGATCTGTTTCACTATAGATAATATACATGCTGTTCTCTTGAAACATTCCACCCTCACCTTCTCCCACAGAGTCCAAAAGTCTGTTCTGTACATCTGTATCTCGTTTTCTGTTTTGCATATAGGGTTATCGTTACCATCTTTCTAAATTCCATATATATGTGTTAGTATGTTGTAATGTTCTTTATCTTCCTGGCTTACTTCACTCTGTATAATGGGCTCCAGTTTCATCCACTTCATTAGAACTGATTCAAATGAATTCTTTTTAATGGCTGAGTAATATTCCATGGTGTATATGTACCACAGCTTCCTTATCCATTCGTCTGCTGATGGGCATCTAGGTTGCTTCCATGTCCTGGCTATTATAAACAGTGCTGCGATGAACATTGGGGTACATGTGTCTCTTTCAGATCTGGTTTCCTCAGTGTGTATGCCCAGGAGTGGGATTGCTGGGTCATATGGCAGTTCTATTTCCAGTTTTTTAAGGAATCTCCACATTGTTCTCCACAGTGGCTGGACTAATTTGCATTCCCACCAACAGTGTAAGAGGCTTCCCTTTTCTCCACACCCTCTCATTTATTTTTTGAAAAAGTTTTCTCATGATCCCTGGCCCATAATAAGTGCCTAATAAATATACCAATGCCTTCCCTTCCTCTTGCCCGCCTCATAAGGGCAACAAAAGTGAGATCAAAGAGAGAGATAGGGTGTGAAATATATGAGGGAGGTAAAACTGATCAGACTTAGAGGAAGGGGAAGGTGTTGGGTCATCCATGTCATTAACCAACTAAAGGAACTATAAGTATTCAACAAACAGAGACTATGATAGTCTTATTCACCCCTTTATATTTAGTGACTGGCATAGAGGAGAGCAGGGAGTCCTTAATAAATACTTGATGAACACATGAATCAGAATAAGGAGTCAATATTTAGTATATTCAATGTGTAAAGCACTTCCTCTTGGAGGAGGTTGCCATTAACCCCACCATAGAGCCTTCAGAACCTACACAGGACTGGGGAAACAGACTCTTGGAGAGCACAAACAGAATCTTGTGCACAACAGGACCCAGGAAAAAGAAGCAGTAACCCCACAAGAGACGGACCCAGACTTGGCTGTGGTGTCCAGGAGCCTCCAGTGGTGGCATGGGTCGACAGTGGCCTGCTGCAGGGGCATTGAGTTCAGCAGAGCTTGCATGAGACCTTTTGAAGGAGGTCACCATTATCTTCATTACCTCCAACATAGTTTGGCCTCAGGTCAAACAACAGGGAGGGAACACAGCCCTACCCATCTGAGCATGGCCCCACCCATCAGAACAAGACCCAATTTCCCCCTCAGTCAGTCTTTCCCATCAGGAAGATTCCATAAGCCTCTTATTCTTCTCCATCAGAGGGCAGACAGAATGAAAACAACAATCACAGAAAACTAACCAAACTGATCATATGGACCACAGCCTTATCTAACTCAATGAAACTATGAGCCATGCCATGTAGGGCCACCCAAGATGTATGGGTCATGGTGGAGAGTTCTGACAAAACATGGTCCACTAGAGAAGGGAATGGCAAACCACTTCAGTATACTTGCCTTGAGAACTCCATGAAGAGCATGAAAAGGCAAAAAGATAGGATGCTGAAAGATGAACTCCCTAGGTCAGTAGGTACCCAATATGCTACGGGAGACCAGTAGAGAAATAACTTCAGAAAGAATAAAGAGATCAAGTCAAATCAAAACAACACCCAGTTGTGGATGTGACTGGTGATAGAAGTTAAGTCCGATGCTGCAAAAAGCAATATTGCATAGGAACCTGGAATGTTAGGTCCTTGAGTCAAGGCAAATTGAAAATGGTCAAACAGGAAATGGCAAGAGTGAACATTGACATTTTAGGAATCAGTGAATTAAAATGGACTGGAATGGGTGACTTTAATTCAGATAACTATTTTATCTACTATTGTGGGCAGGAATCCCTTACAAGAAATGGAGCAGCCATCATAGTAAATAGGAATCCAAAATGCAGTACTTAGTTGCACTCTCAAAAATGACAGAATGATTGTTATTTGCTTCCAAGGAAAACCATTCAATATTACAGTGATCCAAGTCTATGCCCCGACCAGTAATACAGAAGAAGCTGAAGTTAAACAGTTCTATGAAGACCTACAAGACCTTCTAGAACTAACACCCATAAAAGATGCACTTTTCATTATAGGGGACTGGAATGCAAAAGTAGGAGATACCTGGAGTAACAGGCAAATTTGCCCTTGGAGTACAAAATGAAGCAGGTCAAATGCCAACAGAGATTTGCCAAGAGAACACACTGGTCATAGCAAACACCCCCTTCCAACAACACAAGAGAAGACTCTACACATGGACATCACCAGATGATCAATACCGAAATCAGAATGATTATATTCTCTGCAGCCAAAGATGGAGAAGCTCTATACAGTCAGCAAAAGCAAGACTGGGAGCTGACTGTGGCTCAGATCATGAACTCCTTATCGCCAAATTCAGACTTAAATTGAAGAAAGTAGGGAAAACCACTAGACCATTCAGGTGTGACCTAAATAAAATCCCTATGTTTATACAGTGGAAGTGACAAGCAGATTCAAGGGATTAGATCTGATAGACAGAGTGCCTGAAGAACTATGAACAGAGGTTCGTGATACTGTACAAGAGGCAGTGATCAAGACCTGAAAAAGATCATCCCCAAGAATAAGAAATGCAAAAAGGTAAAATGGTTGTCTGAGGAGGTCTTACAAATAGCTGAGAAAAGAAGAGAAGTGAAAGGCAAAGGAGAAAAGGAAAGGTACACCCATTTGAATGCAGACTTCCAAAGAATAGCAAGGAGAGGTTAGAAAACCTTCCTCAGCGATCAATGCAAAGAAATAGAGGAAAACAATAGAATGGGAAAGACTAGATATCTCTTCAAGAAAATTAGAGATACGAAGGGAATATTTCATGCAGAGATGAGCACAATAAAGGACCGAAGAGGTATGGGCCTAAAAGAAGCAGAAGATATTAAGAAGAGGTGGCAAGAATACACAGAAGAACTGTGCAAAAAATGATCTTCATGACTCAGATAACAACTATGGTTTGATCCCTCATCTGGAGTCACACATCCTGGAATGCGAAGTCAAGTGGACCTTATGAAGCATCACTATGACCAAAGCTAGTGGAGGTGATGGGATTCCAGTTGAGCTATCTCAAATCCTAAAAGATGATACTGTGAAAGTGTTGCACTCAATATGCCAGCGAATGTGGAAAACTCAGCCATAGAACTGGAAAAGGTCAGTTTTCATTCCAATTCCAAAGAAAGGCATTGCCGAAGAATATTCAACCTACTGCCCAATTGCACTCATCTCACAAGCTAGCAAAGTAATGCTCAAAATTTTCCAAGTCAAAAATAAAAAAAATTAAAAGAGAAAAAAAATTCCCCAAGCCAGGCTTCAACTGTATGTGAACCATGAGCTTCTAGATGTTCAAGCTGGATTTAGAAAAGGCAGAGGAACCAGAGATCAAATTGCTAACATCCATTGGATCATCGAAAAAGCAAGAGAGTCCTAAAAAAACATCTACTTCGGTTTTATTGACTATGCCAAAGCCTTTGACTGTGTGGATCACAACAAACTGGAAAATTCTGAAAGAGATGGGAATACCAGACTGCCTGACCTGCCTCCTGAGAAATCTGTATGCAGGTCAAGAAGGAACAGTTAGAACTGGACATGGAACTACAGACTGGTTCCAAATTGGGAAAGGAGTACATCAAGGCTGTATATTGTCACCCTTCTTATTTAACTTATATGCAGAATACATCATGCAAAATGCCAGGCTGGATGAAACACAAGTCGGAATCAAGATTGCTGGGAGAAATATCAATAACCTCAGAAATGCAGAAATGCAGATACCACCCTTAAGGAAGAAAGTGAAGAAGAACTAAAGAGCTTCTTGATGAAAGTGAAAGAGGAGAGTGAAAAAGCTGGCTTTAAGCTCAACATTCAGAAAACGAAGATCATGGCATACAGTCTCACCACTTCATGACAAGTAGATGGGGAGACAATGAAAACAGTGAGAGACTTTACTTTCTTGGGCTCCAAAATCACTGCAGATGATGACTGCAGCCATGAAATTAAAAGATGCTTACTCCTTGGCAGGAAAGTTATGACCAACCTAGACAGCATATTAAAAGGCAGAGACATTCATTTGCCAACAAAGGTCCATCTAGTCAAAGAGAGGTCTGTCTAGTGAAAGTCATGGTTTTTCCAGTAGTCATGTATAAACATGCCAGTTGGACTATAAAGAAAGCTGAGTGCCAAAGAACTGATGCTTTTGCATGGTGGTGTTGGAGAAGGCTCTTGAGAGTCTCTTGTACTACAAGGAGGTCCAACCACCCAGTCAATTCTTAAGGAAATCAGCCCTGACTATTCATTGGAAGGATTGATGCTGAAGTTGAAACTCCAATACTTTGGCCACCTGATGCAAAGAACTGAATCTTTGGAAAAGACTCTGATGCTAAGAATGATTGAAGGTGGGAGAAGAAAGGGATGACAGAGGATGAGATGGTTGGAGGCATCACCGACTCAAAGGACATAAGTTTGTGTAAACTCCAGGAGTTGGTGATGGACAGGGAAGCCTGACATGGTGAAGTCCGTGGGGTTGTAAAGAGTTGGACATGATTGAGCTACTGAACTGAACTGAAAATGTAAAGCACTGTGCTAAGCATTCAACATAAAGTTTCTCATTTAATCTTTATAATTGCTTTTTTTTTTTCCCATTTTACAAGTCAAGAGGTAAAAGTTTAGAAAGGTCAGAAGCTTACTCAGGCTCATATGTCAGACAGGATTTAAATCAAGGCTAACTCTGCTTTGGACTTTTAACTATTGTGCAAAACCACTCATCCAGTCCAACTCTCTATAACTTTACAGAAGAAATGAAGGATTGAAAATGTGTTGTAACTCACCTGAGGCACTTTATAGCTCCAAATAATGCCAACATGGTATACTTCCTGGATTTCAGAAGTATATGCCACAAGAAGGGAGAAGGAAGAGACACACGACTTCATGGGGAAATAGGAAAATCTTTTCCTTGGAGTGAATGGGCACATTGCTGAATTTCCTAAATTACTGGAGTTCTTGGCAAATGGAAAGTAAAATCTGCAAGAAGCCTCAGAGGAGAAGAAAGTAGAACCCAGTAGTTTCAAAGATGATTCATTACTTGTACAACCCAAAAGGGACGTCAGAAAATACCCACAGGGATTAGTGTGTGGTAACATCGACTCCAAGACCACAGGGTTGACTCTGACAGAGACGCGTTTGCAGCAATTCAAAGCTATGGATGATTGAGTGCAATGAAAGCTTTAAGAGCATAGTCATATATGATGTATTCAGAATTGGTGGGGAAAAGTCAAGAACAGCAAGTTTCTCTTGGTAATAATCTCCTTGTATGGTCTAGGAATAATCACCACTTCCATACTATTTAGAAATGATTGCTGGAGGCAATATAACTAGGGGGGGTTGTGAGATTGTAGTAGAGCGCTGCCGTGGGCAGCTCTTGGCATGCAGCCATTGCTGTGCAGTGTTACCCAAAATCCATTACCAGGTAGCGGTTACCATGAGACCACTAATGGTCACTAAGCCATTGGGTGCCACAGAGGGCCCCTTCCCCAAGCAAGCAACTGTCAGTGAGTGACCCTTAGTGGTCCTGCTCAGTCATTGGTTGGCACCACAGTGGGCTCCACCCCCCAGGTGAGCAACTTTCAGTGAGCGGTCATTAGCGGACCATTCATTCAACGGTTGGTGGAGTGGCGGTTGTCAGGCAGGGAGTGAGGTAAGAGGAAGATCCCAGCCTTCTCCCCAGGGCCCTCCAACTCACCTGGTCTCAGGCCAGCAGGTGATCTGGGGGCCCAGGGAAGAGGCTGGGGGCTGTGTCCCCCAGGGCTCCAGAGTCCTTGCCAAGGCCACCCACTGGCTGGGCCCAGGCCTTGAGGCAGTAATGAATGAACCTCTCCCTCATCCCCGCCTCTGCAATCTCATGGCATCGGCCATCTGCATGGGTTGCAGTCTGTGGGACCTGGACCCTCCCTTCCACCATTTTGGGTAGCCTGAGGAGCCTGAGGGCCAGCTAGGTCCTGGGCATCTGGTTCCTTGCAACCATGGATGGCAGTTCAGGGTCTGGGGGCCTGGCCCTGAGGGAACTGCCAGCTGAGACTTGCCTCCTGTTAGCCAGGACTGGATCTCAGAGGGGGAAAGTTGTGCCTGGGGACATGGCCCTTTCTTTTCAGAATGGAGAATTTCATTGGATGGAGATTTACAGGAAAAAAGGTCCTGACCATGACCTGACCTCAAGAACAAAAACTGTTGACACCAAAAATGTTTGTCAACAACTCACACACCTCTCCCTCACCTTACTCAGAAAAGAGCTTTGCTGAGAGCTTTCAGGGAGTTTGGGGTTTTTAAGACATGAGCCACCATCTCCTTGCGGGGTCCTCAATACACCTTTCTCTGTTCCAGACTCTGATGTTTTGGTATTGTTTGGCCTTTCTGTGCATTGAACACACAACTTAGGTTTCAATAACAAAGACTACATTTCAGACAGAACAAAATGATAATGTGTGGACAAGAGGACTTAAAAATAATGTATGATGTTGACCAAAAAGTTCATTGGGGTTTTTCCATGATATGGAAAACCTGAACGAACTTTTTGGCCAGCTCAGTAAAAACTGTGGAGGTTGAGGTAGAGAGAACTGACTAAATTATCCAGTTTCCCATTCCCAGCCTGGGACATTATTCTTCAGGGCCCAGTTCAACCCTCTGAGCCACTCTGGGAAGGTTTTTTTCTGATCTGGTCAACTTTCTGTGACATCTGGCTCTTCTGACTCTAATTATTCTAAGAACCTGTATTCTAATTGAGCATTCGGTGTATATTGCATTATTTTGTTGTTGTTAGTCATGTCTGAATCTTTGAGACCCCATGGACTGCAGCACGCCAGGCTTCCCTGTCCTTCACTCTCTCCGGGAGTTTGTTCAAACTCATGTCCATTGAGTCGATGATACCATCCAACCATCTATATGACTCCCTTCTCCCCCTGCCCTCAATCGTTCCCAGCATAGGGTCTTTTCCAACGAGTTGGCTCTTCACATCAGGAGACTAAAGTGCTGGAACTTCAGCTTCAGCATCAGTCCTTCCAATGAAGATTCAGGGTTGATTTCCTTTAGGATTGACTAGTTTGATCTCCTTGCTGACCAAAGGACTCTCAAGAGTCTTCTCCAGCACCACAATTGAAAACATCAATTAATGCATTAATTTTTTGGCAAACATATGGCACTCTCCCCACCTCCCTCATCAAATCAGTTCTCCTACTTTTAGAGATAGGAACTATATCCTGCACATCTTTTTATTCCTTATTATATAAGAAATGAAGCATGGTATTGCTAAATAGACATACAATCTAGATTCACACATAAACAGGTCCCTAAAACTGTTCTGCCATATTGTTGCATAATTTTGAGCAAGTAAGAAAGAAAACTAACATCTGTAGATTCCCTACTATGTGATTATATATCTATGCCCAATATCACCTTTTAGAAAACTGGGAGCTGGGCCAGGTGCAATTTCTCTGACCTTACACACAATCAGAGGATGGAGTGTCATTTTCGCACTGGATGTATTATTTTGAATTGAGAGGATCATAATAGAAGCAGCATGCTAGGAAAAATCTGAATCAAAACTCAGCAAGATTAGAAAAGTCAATCAAAATTCAAAGGACTTAGACTGGAGAAAAGAGAGTCTTGGCCAAAGCAAGAGGAGGAGAGAGCCTGGGACAATGCCCTGAACATAGGAGCTTTGTTGCAATGATTCTAAGGAAAATCAGAAATTAATTTTCTACTATAGGTGCATCATATTTGCATTCTCAGTTACAAGGTAGCTCAACTTCTTCACCTGAAAAATAGAATGAGGAAATATCTGCCTCATTGAGGGAGCTAAAGTAAGTGGCAGCATTGAAGACACACTGTGAATCTCTCTGTTTTGTTGAACACCTAATAAATTGTTTATGCTCAAAACTAGTTCACTGAATACATGAATAAGTGAATAAAATATCTCATGAATCCTTGCCGGATCTTGGCACTGTCTCCTGACTTTGCTTTAAAATTTCTTGTCTCAGATCCTATGTCTAGGAATTGATGCATTTCTTAATTACCTGTCAGGAACAGAAAAATTGATTTTTTTGTTGTGGTATGTTCTGGTGACCGAGACTTAGGAGATACTGGCAAAGAGCATCTTTAGCGAGGAAGTCTTGGAGTTTTAGCACACCTTGTTCAGCTATAACAAATATCCCTTTCACAAGAATTATCTGACAGTCCATTGGCAGATAGAGAAATAATATCGGTAAAGTGTTTTATGCCAGTAGGTACACAATTTTTTCAATATGTGGATAGTTTGAAGCAATCAAGGGCAACTTATCTCACAGTTGAAGAGTAAGTTCTGAATTAAAAATTGAAAATCTATTGAAGAGACTTTCTTTAGTGCAAGAGATAGCTAATTTAATGACTTCTAGAACTGCATGCTTTCCATAGTGTTAACCTAACAGTGAAGAACATGTATGCAAATGAAGAATTGCAAAGACACTTCCTCCTAAATTGAAACAATGTATTAATGAAGGAAGCTACATCTTGGATCAGACTTTTAATTGTGATTATTGTGTTCTATGTTAGAAGCAAATGCTCTTCAAGGACTTACCTCTCTAAGGAGAAATCTTAAGCCCCACATTTAAGGTTACAAAGATTGACATGATGCAGGAGGCAAATATTTTAAAAACAATTTCAACTAAATGAAAATGAAAACACAGTTTAGAGAAATCTAGCTATATAGTTTTTCAAATTCCAACAGCTATTATTTTTACTAGTGTTCCTGTACATGGATTTTGAGTGTCAATTCTCAGACAAAATATAACAATTCTTAACATGTGTTTGAGGAATGAGGGAGTCAAACTATGTGAGGCAAGAGCTGATAAAACTGCAAGGAAAGATAGATGAATCCACTGTCATAGTTGTAGAGTTCAGCATCCTTCTATCACAAAGGGACATATCCAGTAGGCAGAAAATCAGTAAAGGCACAGTTGACCTCAAAACACTGTCAATCTACTAGATATAATTGACACCCATAAACTATTTCACACAATACCACATTGTTCTCAGTTCGTATGAATCATTTACCAAGACAAACCACATTCTGAACCATAAAACACTTCTTAGTAAATCTAAAATAATATAAATAATACAGTAAATGTGCATAGACCATAGTGAAATCAACTGCAAATAAATAACAGAAAGATAAATGTAAAATCTCCCAATACATGGAGATTAAATAATAGACTTCTGACTAATTACATGAATTGACAAAATCTCAAGAGAAATTTTAAAGTATTTTTTAATCAAATGAAACACAACTTACCAAAATTTGTGGGATGCAGCAAAAACAGTGCTTGAAGGGAAATTTATAGCATTGCATGCATATATCAGAAAAGAAGAAAGATCTAAATAAAGTTTCCACCTCAGGAAACTAGAAAAAAAACAACAAATTAAATCCAAGGTAAGCAGAAGAAAAATAGGAAGATTTAGAGCAGCTATCTATGAAATGGAAAACAGAAAATCAGTAGAGAAAATCACCAAGCTATATCCAAAAGCTATATCTCTGATCAATAAGCCTCTAATAAGGTTTACTGAAAAGAGAGAGAGAACATAAATCGCTAATTTTAAAAATGAAAGAGGTAACATTACTATAGATCACAGGGACACAAAAAGGATAATAAAGGATATAGAGATATGAACAACTCTCCACCCACAAATTTGATATAGATGGCAAATAAGCACATGCAAAAATTCTCCACATCATATGTCATCAGTGAAATGCAAACTAAAACAGTGGACTACCACTATACACCTATTGTTTGGTTGCTATCAGTTCAGTCACTCAGTCGTAGCTGACTCTTTGGGATCTCATGGACTGCAGTATGCCAGGCTTCCCTGTTCATCCCTAAATTCCGGAACTTGCTCAAACTCATGTTCATCGAGTTGGTGACGCCATCCAGCCATCTCATCCTCTGTCATTCCCTTCTCCCACCTTCAATCTTTCCCAGCATCAGGGTCTTTTTAAATGAGTCAGTTCTTCTCATCCATTGCCAAAGCACTGGAGCTTCAACTTCAGCATCAGTCCTTCCAACAAATATTCAGGACTGATTTCCTTTAGGATGGACAGGTTGGATCTCCTTACAGTCCAAGGGACTCACAAGAGTCTTCTCCAACACCACAGTTAAAAGCGTCAATATTTTGATGCTAGATTTTGTTATGATCCAACTCTCACATCCATACCTGACTACTGGAAAACCCATGGCTTTGACAAGACAGACCTTTGTCGGCAAAGTAATGTCTCAGCTTTTTGACATGCTGTCTAGGTTGATCATAGTTTTTCTTCCAAGGGGCAAGTGTCTTTTAATTTCATGGACACAGTCACCATCTGCAGTGATTTTGGAGCCCAAGAAAATGAAGTCTCACTGTTTCCATTGTTTCCCTATCTATTTGCCGTGAAGTGATAGTATCAGATGCCATGATCTTCATTTTCTGAATATTGAGTTTTTTTTTTATTTTTTATTTTATTTTTTTATTTTTATTTTTTTTATTTTTCAGTGGGTTTTGTCATACATTGATGTGAATCAGCCATAGAGTTACACGAATTCCCCATCCCGGTCACCCATCCCACCTCCCTCTCCACCCGATTCCTCTGGATCTTCCCAGCCCAACAGGCCCGAGCACTTGACTCATGCCTCCCACCTGGGCTGGTGGTCTGTTTCACCACAGATAATATACATGCTGTTCTTTCGAAACATCCCACCCTCACCTTCTCCCACAGAGTTCAAAAGTCTGTTCTGTACTTCTGCGTCTCTTCTTCTGCCCTGCATATAGGGCCATCGTTACCATCTTTCTAAATTCCGTATATATGTGTTAGTATACTGTAATGTTCTTTATCTTTCTGGCTCACCTCACGCTGTATAATGGGCTCCAGTTTCATCCATCTCATTAGAACTGATTCAAATGAATTCTTTTTAACAGCTGAGTAATATTCCATGGTGTATATGTACCACAGCTTCCTTATCCATTCATCTGCTGATGGGCATCTAGGTTGCTTCCATGTCCTGGCTATTATAAACAGTGCTGTGATGAACATTGGGGTGCACATGTCTCTTTCAGATCTGGTTTCCTCGGTGTGTATGCCCAGAAGTGGTATTGCTGGGTCATATGGCAGTTCTATTTCCAGTTTTTTAAGAAATCTCCACACTGTTTTCCATAGTGGCTGTACTAGTTTGCATTCCCACCAACAGTGTAAGAGGGTTCCCTTTTCTCCACACCCTCTCCAGCATTTATTGCTTGTAGACTTTTGGACAGCAGCCATCCTGACTGGCATGTAATTGTACCTCATTGTGGTTTTGATTTGCATTTCTCTGATAATAAGCGATGTGGA
The DNA here is from genome assembly GCF_963930625.1 of Muntiacus reevesi. Classification (NCBI taxonomy): domain Eukaryota; kingdom Metazoa; phylum Chordata; class Mammalia; order Artiodactyla; family Cervidae; genus Muntiacus; species Muntiacus reevesi. Next base: position 66,454,712 of record NC_089260.1, read on the forward strand.
GCATCTTTTCATGTGTTTGTCAGCCATCTGTATGTCTTCTTTGGAGAAATGTCTGTTTAGTTCTTTGGCCCATTTTTTGATTGGGTCATTTATTTTTCTGGAATTGAGCTTCAGGAGTTGCTTGTATATTTTTGAGATTAATCCTTTGTCTGTTTCCTCATTTGCTATTATTTTCTCCCAATCTGAGGGCTGTCTTTTCACCTTACTCATAGTTTCCTTTGTTGTGCAAAAGCTTTTAAGTTTCATTAGGTCCCATTTGTTTATCTTTGCTTTTATTTCCAATATTCTGGGAGGTGGGTCATAGAAGATCTTGCTGTGATTTATGTCAGAGAGTGTTTTGCCTATGTTCTCCTCTAGGAGTTTTATAGTTTCTGGTCTTACATTTAGATCTTTAATCCATTTTGAGTTTATTTTTGTGTATGGTGTTAGAAAGTGTTCTAGTTTCAATCTTTTACAAGTGGTTGACCAGTTTTCCCAGCACCACTTGTTAAAGAGATTGTCTTTTTTCCATTGTATATCCTTGCCTCCTTTGTCAAAGATAAGGTGTCCATAGGTTCATGGATTTATCTCTGGGCTTTCTATTCTGTTCCATTGATCTATATTCCTGTCTTTGTGCCAGTACCATACTGTCTTGATGACTGTGGCTTTGTAGTAGAGTCTGAAGTCAGGCAGGTTGATTCCTCCAGTTCCATTCTTCTTTCTCAAGATTACTTTGGCTATTCGAGGTTTTTTGTTTTTCCATACAAATTGTGAAATTATTTGTTCTAGTTCTGTGAAAAATACCGTTGGTAGCTTGATAGGGATTGCATTGAATCTATAGATTGCTTTGGGTAGAATAGCCATTTTGACAATATTGTGAATATTGAGTTTTAAGCCAGCTTTTTCACTCTCCTCTTTCACTTTCATCAAGAGGCTCTTTAGTTCTTCTTCACTTTCTGTTATAAGGGTGGTGGCATCTGCATATTTGAGGTTATTGATATTTCTCCTGGCAATCTTGATTCCAGATTGTGCTTCATCCAACGTGGCATTTCACATGATGTACTCTGCTCTACATATAAGTTAAATAAGCAGGGTGACAATACACAGTTTCGATGTATTCCTTTCCCAATTTGGAACCAGTCTGTTGTTCCATGTCCAGTTCTAACTATTGCTTCTTGATCTGCATACAGATTTCTCAGGAGGCAGGTCAGGTGGTCTGGTATTCCTATCTCTTTAAGAGTTTTTCACAATTTGTTGTGATCCACACAGTCAAAGGTTTTAGTGTTTTCAGTGAAGCAGATGTACATTTTTTTGGAATTCTCTTGCTTTTTCTATGATCCAACAGGTGTTGGCAATGTGATCTTTTGTTCCTCTGCCTTTTCTTAAACCAGCTTGAACATCTGGAAGTACTTGGTTACATCCATTTCTTTTGTGACCCCATGTTCTGTAGACCACTAGGCTCCTCTGTCCTTGGGACTTCCCAGACAAGAATACTGGAATGGTTTGCCGTTTCCTACCCAGAAGGTCAAGGGGATCTTCTTGACCCAGGGATCAAAGTCGAGTCTCCTGCTTTGGCAGGCAGGTTCTTTATCACTGAACCACAACTGAAGCCCCGTACACCTATTAGAATTGCCAAAATTCAGAACACTGACAGCACCAAATGCTGACAAGCATATGGAGTAGCAAGAAATTTCATTCACTACTGGTGGGATGCAAAATGGCACAGCCACTTTGGAATAGAGTTTGTCAGTTTCTTACAAAACTAAACATGCAGTTACCATATGATCAAGCAATGGCACTTCTTGATATTTAACTAAATGAGTTGAAAACTCATGTCCACAGGAAAACCTGCACTGTCATGTTTATAGCAGCTTTATTCACAATTGCCAAATCTTGGAAGCAACCAAGATGTTATAGATGAATGAACATATAGCAATGAAATATTATTCAGTACTAGAAAGAAATGACCAATTAATCCATGAAAAAACATGGAAAACCCTTAAATGCATTTTATTAAGTGAAAGAACTCCATCTGAGAAGGTAACATACTGTATGGTTCTAACCAAATGAAAAGGCAAAATTGTGAAGATCTTTAAAAAAAAAATCAATGGTTGACAAGGAGATGATGAACAGGTGTAGCAGAGAGGATTTTTAGGGCAGTGAAAATACTGTGCGTGATAATGTAATGATGGATATATGCTATTATACTTTTGTCTAAGCCCATGGAATATGCAACACTGAGAACAAATCCTCATGTGATCTATGGACTTTAGGTGATTATGATGTGTCAGAGTAGGTTAATCAGTTGTAACAAATGTACCACTGTAGGGGGAGATGTTGACAATGAGAGAGACTACATGTATGGTGGAAGGGATCGTATGGGAAATCTCTGTACCACTCCCTCAATTTTGCTGTGAATCCAAAACTGCTTTTAAAAAAAAGGAAAAAAAATATTTGAATAACTAGCATATTTGTCACATATCTTAGGCATGTTGATGGATTCTGACTTTTTCAAGTGTTTATATGATTCATTTGTTTTCCTGGTCTGGCTATGTTGGGGATAATTTGTCAACAGACTCTTCTAGCCTCAAATGATTAAAAATATTCCAGGATATTCAAAAGTCATCCAAAAAAGGAAAAGTCTTAGCAAACTGAACAGTTCTAGAGGTTTTAGCCTCTGTGTGTGGAGCACTGGGCTGGGTCTTCGTTGCTGCTCACGAGCTTTCTCGACTACACCGAGAGGGGGCTACTTGTGGTGGTGTGTGTGGGCTTCTCATTGCAGCAGATTTTCTTGTTGCAGAGCATGGGTTCCATGCATGAGGGCTTCAGTAATTGCAGCTTATGGGCTCTAGAGAGCCGTCTCAATTATTGTGTGGAACAGGCTTAGCTGCCCTGTGGCATGTGGAATCTTCCCGGACCAGGAATCAAACCTATGTCCCCTGCATTGGCAGGTGGATCTTTAACCACTGGACCACCAGGGAAGTCCTGTTAGGTCTTTAATATTCAACCATTCCTAGTGTATTCATAGGATTTGGCACTTAGCAGGTATAAGTAGCTCCACAAATGTGTGTTGTGTTAGTTAGCATTAAGTGTTATCTCCTTTAGGACAGAGGGCGCATCTCCACAACTTGAGATGGCTTTAGATGGAATTGAGTGGGAGGGGTTAAATTGAAGCACTCTATTGAACGGCTACATTTCCCATCTTGCCCTCCTAAGTATCTCAGTAGATAAATACTAGTTGATTACAGCTGAGTGGCATGGAGCCCTGAACAGAGTTTGGAGGATTGATTAATATATCTCAGAAAGCCAAGTCAAATACCATGTAAATGACTCCTGGAGGGACAGAAGAAATCCCTGGCCAAATTTCCACAAATTCCTAAGTCGATTTTGCCTTTCTATGGCCTCATCTGGTTATGGGGTTTTCTGTAGCCTGCTATAGTTAAGATGCCTATACAGTGTCCTAACTAGATCATACCTTCATAAAATAAGCAAACATTGCTGAACCCTAACTACACATCAGGCACAAGGCTGGGTGCTGGAACCATATGAAAAAGATGTGATTCAGATCAGCGAGAGTTCACATTCTAGTTAGAAAGGCAGGCTGGTGTGATGAGCATAGGCATGTATAGGAAAGAGACTTGGAGGAGCTGGAAAATCTCTGCTTTTCAAATCAGAGACTGTGATTTGACTCCAGACCCTCCTAACTTTAAGGTGAATATTCTTTGACAAGTTACTAATTCTCTTTAAAATTCAGTTTTATTTTCTTCAAAATGATGGTGATGACCCTTAGATATGCTACCTGTAAAGCACTTGGCACAGAGGAGACCCCTGATGTATGATTATTCATACTGTCATGTCTGGGTGGGATAACCCAGGGATGGTTGTGTCTTGCACAAGCCCAGCCCACAGCTTCTACCACTGTCAGGGGAATATGTATGTGCATGCGTGATAAGCCGCTTCAGTCGTGTCCGACTCTGCAACGTGCCAGGCTCCTCTGTCCATGGGATTCTTCAGGCAAGAATATTGGAGTGGGTTGCCATGGCCTCCTCCAGGGGATCTGCCTGACCCAGGGATCAAACCCATGTCTCTTGCATCTCCTGCATTGGCAGACAGTTTCATTACCACTAGCACCACCTGAGAAGCCCCAGGGTCAGCTCACAGCCACTAAATTCTCTGATATTTTTATTTCACTACTGAGCTCTCCTCACTTTCTAGGAAATTTGATGTGGAAATTTGAAGGATGCTGTAAACACTGGATGTTCTTAGGTGGTTTTCAGAAAAGAAGAAAAACACAGGAGACAAGAAGAAAAAAAAAAAACACATAGACTTTAAACTGTCATCAATCCCTGCTGTCATCTCAAGTTGGGCTGGATTTCCTGGTCTCACCTGACAGTATCAGAAACAAAGATAATTTTGTGGGCTAGGTGTGTCTGAAATTCCAAGCTGATAGGTACACAGGGCCATGTAAAAACAGGAGCCATTAAAGTTTCAAAACTCAGTTCAGACCTCAAAATCAGAATCAAATCCTGACTCTTTCCTAAATTCAGATTTAGAGCAGATCCTTATCCTCTAACCTACTATTATTTGGAGTTATGTCATAGGGAGGATAATGCCCTCCTCGCCCCCTCCAGAGACATCCATTTCCTAAACCTTGGAAACTGTGAATACATTAGATTACTTAGTCAAAGGAAATTAAATGCAGGTGGAATTAGGTTACTAATAAACTGATGCTAAATAGGAAGAATATTATCAATTATCTAGACATGGCCAATGTAATTACAAGGGTGCTTAAAAGTAGAAAAGGGAGACTGAAAAGAAAGTAAGTGGGAGAGGTAACTGAAAGAAAGGCACACAGAAATGCAACATTGTTGTCTTTGAAGATGGAAGGGGCCACAAGTCAAGGAATGTGGGCACTCTCTAGGAGGTGAAAAGGCAAGAGAATGAATTTCCTGCAAGGCTTCCAGAAAGGAACATAGTTGTGGGAAACCTCAATTTTAGTACAGGGAGACCCATTTCAGACTTCTGATTTCCAGAACTATATGATAAAACATTTTGTTGTTTTATGCCACTAAATTTTTGTGGTGATTTGTTATAGCAGATGTGGGAAATAAATACAAGTTGGGATCACAGACTGGATCAAGATCCTGAAATTTACTGGAACCTGAGCTGAACTCATTTGTGAATTGTTCACTGGCCAGAAAATCATACCAAAGCTTTGTCAGTGATTTCTCTAACAAAAGACCCAGACAACAAAAGTGCTCCCTAATTTACTCTTATTAAGTAAAAAATATTTTAATAATAGCTATTAATTTATCTAATATTTTCATATTAATGATGCAAAATAGAAAAAAGCTATTACTTGCTGGACACCTTTTATTTGCCAAGTTCAAAGCCAAACACCTTTTAAGCATTATTTAATTAATTTTCAAAATAACTCTAGGAGCTGTATGCAATTTCTCTCTCACTTTCATAGGTAAGGATACTGATCCTTATCTGATCCTTCACAGGATCATAAAAGAAATGAGAAATGGGATATAAGTGTGTCCAAACTCCTAAATTCACACTCACTCTCAACTTTTATTTTAAGCTCTTAAAAACAAAAGTATCTATTTCAAAATTATTAAACCAGAAACATACTACATCTGAAGGACCTCTCAAGCTGAAACATATACATACAAACACACACAAACGTATATACATATATTACATTCAGACCAAGGTAAATGAAAGTTTTCAGTATGCAAACATTCAAACTTTATAAAGGAAAAGCATTACTTTATTATGTAAGAATTACTGTAAAATTCATTTGAGAACATTTATCCCTAAATGAATATAAAGCATATTTTTATGGCTAAAATATAGATTCAAACTGTATCTTCTGAGAAATTAGCATAAAGATACCTTCCTATAAGTCTGTATGTCAGACAGATTAGGCAATGGATATGAAAAACACTTTGTAAACTCTGAAGTGTTTTATGTATGTATTAATTGTTCGTTATTTCTTATAAACCTACTAGTAGCAACACGCATTTCTGAAGCCCATGGGATGTTTATGGGTCTTCAATGTATACTCTCTCATTTAATATAATTTCTAAATGTGAGCAAGGAGGCATTCCTCAGGAACGAAGAATAGAGGCTCAAAGTTTAGCATCTTTCAGAAAACATTTACCAAAGGCAGCTATGTGGCATTACTATGTGAAGCAGAGAACACAAAAGATGGATTGGACATGAATTTTTCCATAAGGAGCTCACCATCTACTGGGAACAAATAGAGTATAAATAATTTCAATATGATGGAGCAAGCAATAGTATTAAATGACTGCACAGTGCCACACAGAGAGTTGTTCAGTCACCCAGTGGTGCCTAACTCTTTGTGACCTCATGGGCTGCGGCATGCCAGGCCTCCCTGTTCCTCACCACCCCCTGGAGTTTGCCCAAGTTCATGTTCATTGCATCAGTGATGCCGCCCAGCTATCTCATCCTCTGACATCCTCTTCTTCGGCCCTCAATCTTTCCCAGCATCAGGGACTTTTCCAATGAGTCATCTGTTCACATCAGATGACCACATACTGGAGCCTCAGCTTCATCATCATTCCTTCCAGTAAATATTCAAGGTTGATCTCCCTTAACATTGACTGGTTTGATTTCCTTGCTGTCCAAGAGACTTTCAGGAGTCTTCTCCAGCATCACAGTGTGAAGGGATCAATGTTTTAGCATTCTGCCTTCTTTACAGTCCGCTCTCACAACCATACGTGATCACTGGGAAGACCACAGCCTTGACTATCTGGATGTTTGTCGGCAGAGTAATCTCTGCTATTCAACACGATGTCTAGGTTTGTCATTGCTTTCCTGCCAAGAAGCAATCATCTTCTGATTTCATGGCTACAGTCACCGTTTACAGTGATTTTGGAGCCCAAGAAGAGGAAATCTGTCACTACTTCCACCTTTTCCCCTTCCATTTGCCATGCAGTAATGGGGCCAGATGCCATGATCTTAGGTGTTTTTTTTGTTGTTGTTTGTTTGTTTGTTTTAATATTTGGACTTAAGCCGGCTTCTTCACTCTTCTTTACCCTCATCAAGAAGCTCTTTAGTTTCTTTTCTCTTTCTGCCAATAGAGTGGTATCATCCAAAAATCCACACAGAAAAAATTAACCCCAATTTCCTGGCTTCTAATCTCTCTTCCTCTCTTTCTTTTTCCCTTTTCAAACACATACTTCAAGACCTCTGTTTTTCAGTCCTTCTGATCATCTCACTCCTGTGCCAGAAGGTGCCAAGCATCCCTCTGTCTTCTCACAACTCTCCAGATTGAAATCCACCTGGGCAGAGATGGTTTGTTTTTTCAGATGCCCTCAAATCATATTGTCTACAGCAGTCATAAGGAGTGATAAAAATGGGTAGAGATAGAGGCTTATATTCTTCTCTGCACCTACTAATATGCTCTACTCTTAGTATATAGGCTTATTTATTTATTCATTCATTTAGAAAACATTCATTTAACATCTACCATGTTGTAGGTAACATTCTAACAGTGTAGAAATAGCATCACTGATTGTAATAGCTATTATCTGCGGTACACTTATCATGGACCAAGCATTCTTGAGGGCTTCCCTGGTGGCTCAGTTGGTAAAGAATCTATGTGCAAGGCAGGAGACCCAAGTTCAATCCCTGGGTCAGGAAGATCCCCTGGAGAAATGAATGGCTACCTACTCCAGTATTCTTGCCTGAAGAATCCCTTGGACAGAGGAGCCTGGCAGACTATAGTCTATGGGGTTGCAAAGAGTCAGACCTGACTGAGTGACTAAGCACACATGTGCAAGTATTCTTATAAATATTTTGCTTAAGTTAATTTAATCCTGATAACAAAACTAATCCTGTTGTCATTGTTTGAATGAGGGAACTGAGAAAAAGATTAGGTAATTTGCACAAGGCACACTTAGTAAGTGGATAAGCCATAATTCAAACTCAGCCTGGCTTGGGCCAACACACTTAACCATTAGAATAATCCCGGACTTTGAGAAGAAACTCTTTTGCAGTCCTCATTTCTGAGAATTTTATCTTGAAAGAGTCTAAAATTTTATCACTTTATTGTGTATGTTATCACATGCTTTTTCTCCCTTGTTCTGATAATGTATTAACTATCCTGATTAATTTTTTGAAAGATAAGTCCACATTAGGATCCCAGAATAAATACCACTTGGCCGTGATATTTTTATTACGTCTCTAAATTTGATCTGCTAATATTTTGTTTAGGATTTTACTTATAATTTAAGAGTAACATAGACTTATAATTTTACTTTGTTTTATTTTTTTACTTATCCTTTTCTGTTTTTGGTATAGAGTCAGACTGTTTTCATAATATGCTAGAATGTTCCTGTTCACCACTATCTGAAAGATTTCTGCAAGACATTATTTTTCTTGAAAATGCTTATAGGAATACACTAATGAAATAATTTAGACCAGAAGTTTCCCTTTCCTGCTTCGGTATGCTACTTTGCTTGGTTAGGGGAAGATTTTTAATTGCAGTTTCAATTTCTGAGATTTGGGAATTTTCTAGTTATATTGCTATTTATTGATTAACTCCATTGTGGTCACTGTATGAATTCAATCTTCTGAAATTTATGTGGATTTTCTTTTGTACTTAGTATAATGCCTGTTTTGGTAAATATTCCAAAAATATTCGAAAATACTGTGTATTCTTCAGTTTTTTGGTTGTAGTTTTGGGGCATAATGTCAATTAGTTCAAATTAGTTAAGAGGGTTTTTAAATAAATATTCTCTGTCCCATATGACTTTTGGTTTGCTCTTTAAAAAGTATATTTTAGACTCTATAGCAATAATTGATATTTTGTCTGCCTTTCCAATTAATTATGTTTTTTATATGTATCTTGAACTAGTTAGGCATATATATATCTGGGCTCATTATGACTTCCTATTGACTGTTTCCTTTTTCTTTATAAAAGATTCCTATTTCTTTCTTTAATACATTCATCAGTGTCTGTTTTCTCATATACTTAATACAGTCATATCAGCTTTTGTTTGGTTAGTGTTTGTATGCTATGTATTACTATCATTGTTATTATTTTACATTTAATCTATGTTTTATATTTAATCTATGTTGTTATTATTTTACATTTAATCAAGTGTATCTCTCCTAAACACATACTTGACTCTTGAATGCATATATTTATTTTTCTTAGTGTGATAACTTTGCATTTCCACTGGGTCATTATATAGCTTACATTTAGTGTAATTACTGAGATCAGTTTAAGTCTGCTATTTTAATATTTGCTTTCTAACTGTTCAAATTGTGGCTTGTTTCCTTGTTCTTCTTTTTCTATTTTTAGGATTAGTCAAAAAACATTAGCATTCTGTTTTTTTTCCCTTTATTCAATTTTACTTATACATTTGTATTATTTGTAGTGATACTTTGATTATATGTTCTTAACTTATTGTAGCCTACCCTAAATTAGCTCTCTACAAATTCTTGCAAGACCCTTACAACAATTTAATCCATTTATTCCATTCTCTTATTTCAATTAATTGTATTTGTACATAGTTATAACACCCAAAGTACATTGTTTTTATTGTTTAACACCTGTAATATTTTATAGTTATCCAATATGCATCCCTTCTCATGTTTTCATTTTTTTCTGAAATTTCATGTTTTTATGTGATTTTCCTTCAATGTGAAAAACTTGCTTTAGAATGTCTTACAGTGTGAGCCCAATGTCAATACACTCTCTGAAGCTCATCTGAAAACACTTTTATTTCATCTTCACTTTTTGGAAGGCAGCTATACTCACCACTATACTTCCAATGCTGCCATTTCACCTTCACTTTTAATCATATTTTTGAATCATAGAATTTCAGTTTTTGTTTTTCTTTCAGCACTTTAAAGATGCTATTCCAGTATCTTCTGTTTTTCATAGTTACTCTTTGAAAGTTTTCTGACAGTAGAAGACAATGTGCCTTTTTCTATTGTACCTTTAAAAATCTGTCTTTGTCTTTAGTCTTCAGAAATTCAATTATTATGTCAATATGTCTTCTTGAATCTCTAAGTTTTATCTTCCATCAGTTTTGTAAATTTATCAGTAGCTTTTCAATATTGCTTCTCCTTTCTCCTTTCCTTCAGAGATTCCAGTTATATGTTTGTTAGCATATTTTACAGTTTCCCATGATTCTGTTGTAATCTGTTCAGATTTCTTCATTTTTCTCTCTCTACTTTGGTTTAAATAACTCCTATTGATCTTTCTACATATTCACTAATTGTCTTTTCTGCTGTTCCAAATAATGAGTTCTTAATTTATGATATTATATATTTTTGTTTTAGAATATCCATTTGATTTATCTTAAACATTGCATCTCTTTGTTAGAGTTAACTATTGATTCATATTTTCCTCATTTAAAAAAAATGTGTATTTATTTTAAAGCATTTCTAATGAGTAAAATACTAATCTGTTTTTATTGGCTATTTCCTCTATTGATTTTGAGTTCTATTTTTCTCCTTTGTATTTCAAACTATTTTTATTGATGTATAACCCTTCTGTAAAGGACCATAAGGACTAAAGGTGGTGTTACTTTTCCCCAGATGGTATTTCTTTCCTCTAGTAGGCAGAATCATGAGCCACCTTGGTTTATTCAGCAAGCAAGCTAGGTCAAGATTGGTTTGTAGCCCTAGTCAGACTCAGTTTACCTCTGGTTACAAATCTCTCAAAGGCAAGAACTTTCCTGTGTTTTATTGAAGACCCAAACTTTTAGCAGAATTTTGGCTTAGAGTACTGTTTATTCCTATGCTTCCTTAGCATTCTGCAAAAATCCCGCTTCTCTCTTTGGGAAAATAGACTTATAATTGGTAGCTCCTCTAGATTCTAATTTTCCACATGAGTCTGAATGGTTATCAAATATTAGCTTCCTCACCAGTATTCTACGTATGAAAGATCTGATCTTTAAACTATGCTCAGACTCTGCAAATATTCCCAGTGAGTAAAATACTCCTTAAATTCCACCAAGTGAAATGGAATTTTTTCCTGTTTAGGTTAATTCTGCTAGACCTTTTACATGTACAAAGCTCTTCAGTGATTAAAAAAGTGTAACATTTACAGTTTATCCATTTTTCTAATTGTTATTATGGGGAAAATTGTCTATCAATAGATTTTAAAATTTAACAGGGAGCAGAAGTCCATATATTGATTTTGTAAGTAGAAAACTCAATTAATTAAAAAAAATAAATTTAGAGAGTAAAATTATAAAGCAATGTTGTAGACTATTTAAATCCTATCGGTTTCTTTAATTGTAGAATTTATAACATATAAATAAGAGAAAGCAATTTCTCTTATAATAAATAAGAGAAGGCAATTTCAGACCATTTTGGTAAGTAAGTTTGTCTTGCAAAACTGCCAGTTGAGTCATAGTAATGGGATCTATCTCTTCATGATTCTTCTAATAATTTTTTTATTAAACAGCTATTATGTACTATGTACCACATCAGTGCTGTGGATCTGTACTGAATATAAGAATAATAAATTCCATGGTCAGAAGGAGGTTGATAGTCTCATGAATGTCACTTATGCAGAGGTTATGTCTTACTGAAGGGATGACAGTACAAAGAAATAAAATTTATTAATGTCATTGTCTTATGACAGTGAGTCACCTGGGTATGTCAGCAGCTCTCAAGAGAAAACCCAATGTCCCAAAGAGATGTTTTTAAGGCTGTTGACAAAGAGAAACATCTCTTTTTAATAAATGTAAAATGACATCTTATAAAGTTAATGTGGCATAAAACTGTAAAATGCAAAACTATTGTAAAGGCCAATTATTTAGAAAATTGATTGTGCAGAATGTTAGCAAGTTTCATAACTGACTTGTAGAAGCAGAGTAGTAACATAAAATATATAATATGCAAATAATCAAACAGCAATATAGAAGCTAGAGAAATTTCAGAGCAGAGAAAGTAAAACTACCACCTAGATGTGGTGAGATTCTTTATGTATATTGATTCTTCGGTATTTAAAATATAAAAAGACAAATCCTGAAAAAAATGAAGACTGATGACCCTAAAATCAGAATTCTAGGAGTATAAAGATATCTTCCTTGAAATATCCCTTGTGTTACCTTCTAGCTTCCTTGATAGGAAGACATTGGTAAAAAATAAAAGTGTTTATTTTTACAGAAAAGTTTCCATTAGTTGGAAATTGTCATATTAAAAGATATAATGATGATAATAATAGCTTACTTTTGTTAAGCACTATTAAGTGCCAGTCCCTGCTCTTTTTATGTGTTTTATGTGTTTCAGCTCTCGTGATTTAATCCTATAGTCATCTTACAAGTTAGATACTGTACTATCACTATTCTCATTTTGCTGATGAGGAAAAAGGCAGTTTTTCCTTTTTTAATCCTCTTCAGTATTTCCTTTCATCCTCATAATAATACTAAGGTTGAATAGTATTACCATTTCCATTTTATGGGTGAAGAATTTACTAAAATTCTTCAATTAACTTAAAAATTAACTCAGGCAATGTCACACTAGGAAACTGTGATGCCGAATTCAACTCAGATATTCTGGGTCCAGAACCATTGCTTTTAATCACTAACACCAAACCATGTCCAATTTAAAAGGAGTACTATAACAGTAACATTTTTTCAAGTGCTTATATCAGTCTACTTATAAAATTACTATGACAGATTACTCATAGAAACTAGGTGCTTTGGGGGTTCCTCAAACTTTTAAAGATATATATGAGTTGAAATCATTGACCTAAAATGGTTTACTCATGTTCTTAAAAAGTTTCCTCAATGCCTCATTATTCACCAATGTTTATATTCTTTATGGTCTTTCCTCTTCACCAGATTCTCAGAGGAAAATATATTCTCCTTTTCTTTGTTGTTTATTATGTAATTGCTAACCTTTTTCACCTGTTCCAAGACCTCATTCCATCAACCATCTTTGTCACTCCCCTATACTCAACCAATGCCAGTTTTTTGTTTGTTTGTTTTAGTTTTCAAGTTTTGCTTTAATAAGGTACAGCATCTCAGCCAATAAAACTAATACTTCCCTCATTCTATAAAGATAAAAATGATACCTTCTCCAATCCTATTAATGTTTAATATCTTATATTCCTTTATTATCCAGCTTTATTGGAAAGGGAGTTTATGCTAAGTCTTCCTATAGGAAAGAGTTGTTTGCTTGCAACCGAAAGAACTTAACACTGACTAGCTTAATAAAATAGGAATATATCGGGAAGATGCACGATCGCTAACAGGACAGAAGCTGTACCTTTGGAAGGACTTGCTGGCCGAGAAATGCTCTCCAAACCTTTCATCTTCAGTATGGCACTTCTTACCCGTCTTCCTATTAGGTGGTGGCCTTGGACTGGCTCTGACCAAAAGCCTGTTGGTATTATAAATAAATTTTATCTATAATGAGGGCATAGAATTGCTGATGCAGGGTTCTTTATTTCTCTGCTACATTGACTGTCACAGGTTGAGTTCTCCAGGAACAAATACTGAGATAGATTTGAGTCACGGGTATTTTTTACATGCACACATACACGCATGCATGCTCAGTCTTGTCCAACTCTTTGTGACACCATGGACTGTAGCATGCCAGGCTCCTCTGATCATGGAATTTTCCAGGCAAAGAATACTGTAGTGGATTGCCATTTCCTTCTCCAGGGGATCTTCTCAACCCAAGAATTGAACCCATGTCTAGTCTCCTGCATTGGCAGGCGGATTCTTTACCACTTTGCCACCTACGAAGCCCTTCACAGCTTTTTATTAGGGATCAATACCAGCTAAGGGAAGAGGGTGCAAGTCACTTTGGACAGAGAAAGAATTTGTCTGCAATGCAGATCCAAAAAAGCCTAAGCCAACCCAGGGGAAGATTTGGAATAAGTATATAGTTCCCATTACAATCTGAGTTGAGCAGAAATGGCCAGGTCTTTGTAATCCCAACTTGCTCCATATCAGAGCTGACTAGGGAAAGGCAGGACCTTGGGCATGGGGACTCTCTACAGTAAAGGTAGACCTTGAAGTTTCTGATAACTGAGGTTGTCTGCTTACATCACTTTCCATAGCTGGGAAGCAAATCCTTCCTTAAAGGAAAATTTGGGTGGAGCATCTCTGTGTCTACCATGAATATCCAAGATGATTGAGTTTGGTTACTATGATTCATTTGCCTAGATGTATATGGCTAGCAGAGGAAGGATATATGAAGTAGTAGTTTCACCAGAACTGCAAAAGAGGAAATATAATAGTTTCCAAAAGGGAAATGATATTCAGTTATCAGATAGAAGGTGGGGTGGATATTGGACATGCAGAAACAACAGAATTTTTATTCTTTATCATTTTCTCATATCACTTCCACTTTCTAATTGATGGAAGGTGGATTCCTCCCTTTTCAATCTACTTGGATTTTGCTAAGCTCACAAATATTTTTATTAAGTTAGTTACACATGGTTCAAAATATTCCCTGCCATTTCTTGTGGAAAGATAATATTTGCTCCCTCCTAGAAATTCAGGCTTAAGCACACGACTTTGGACAATTAGATATAAGAGGATGTGGCATGTATATTTGATTGACAATGTTTCAGGCATACAGCAAAGTGATTCAGCTACATGTATATATAAATATAAGAGAGTGTGTGTGTGTGTGTGTGTGTATATATATATATATATATATATATATATATATATATATTTCAGATTCTTTTCCATTAAGTTATGACAAGATAATGAATATAGTTCCCTGTGATATATAATAAGTCCTTGTTGTTTATCTATTTTATATATATATATATATGGTAGTGTTACTGTTGTTCAGTAGCTAAGTCATGTCTGATTCTTTGCAACCCCATGGACTGCCAGGCTTCTCTGTCCTTCATTATCTCCTAAAGCTAGCTCAAACTCATGTTCATTGAGTCAGTGATGCTCTCTAACCATCCTATCCACTGCCACCACCTTCTCCTCTTGCACTCAATCTTTCCCAGCATCAGGGTCTTTTCCAATAAGTCAGCTCTTTGCATCAGGTGGCCAAAGCATTGGAGCTTCAGCTACAGCATCAGTCCTTCCAATGAATATTCAGGACTGATTTCTTTTAGGATTGACTGGTTTGATCTCCTTACTGTCCAAAGGACTCTCAAGAGTCTTCTCTAGCACCATAGTTCGAAAGCATCAATTCTTCAGTGCTCAGCCTTCCTGATGGTCCAATGAGTACATCCATACACGACTATTGGAAAAACCATAGATTTGACAAGATGGATCTTTGATGGCAAAGTAATGTCTCTACTTTTTCATATGCTGTCTAGGTTTGTCATAGGTTTTCTTTTAAGAAGCAAGTGTCTTTAAATTTCATGGCTGCAGTCACCATCTGCAGTGATTATGGAGTCCAAGAAAATAAAATCGGTCAGTTTTCACTTTTTCCCTGTCTATTTGCCAGAAAATGATGGGACAGGATGCCATGATCTTAGTTTTTTGACTGTTGAGTTTTAAGCCAGATTTTTCACTCTCCTTTTATAGTAGTGTATATCTCTCAATTCCAATCTCCTAATTTATCAGTTTTAAGAGAGGCTGGTCATTCTGCCTTGTTCTTTTTCTGTTCTTCAATGAACCTATGTCCAAAGAGTAGTTGTTGTGCCTGGACCCCAGAGTGAGGGCAGGAAGCAGTGTAGCAGACAATCCATAATAGAGAAACAGAAACAGGGTTTGGGGTATATGATCGTAGTGAGGACTCGGTGGACTTTGAACAGAAATTCATATCCTACTTATGTTTTGTTTGATGTCCTATCCAATCCCAGAGTCTCAGACTCAAATGGCTTTAGAAACTGGACAGGTGATTTCACATTATTCCAAAGTCAGTGGTCATTTTGTTAGGGAGAGCCAGTGCCCAAAGAGAAAAGGAATTGTATACCCTTGGCTGAAGGCATTCCAATTCAAATGGTTTGTAAAATCTCTACCCAACCAAACCTATCTTCTGGATGAAATCAATCCTAGGATGACCAGATGACCCTCCTGCTAGGCCAAGCAGACCTCTCAGTGTGGCCTAGGGTGGGCCCTTCCTACAAGCTTATTTCCAAGCAACCAGGCAGGTTCTTTCTGTAGGGAGATCAGTGCTAATGAAGAGCATTGTACCTTTGTACCTTAGTACAAAGAATGGAATTTAAGCCATCCCAGTACAGTTTCATGAATAGAGTTTAATTTTTTTCCATTATTTGCTCTAAGAAAAGAAAAACAAACAAACAGATTTCCTCAAGGAGAGAACACGCCCAAATATCTACGTTCCTTTCATCCCTGCCATCCGGAAATCCTTGTTTAAAACAACTTAAATCACCAGAGGAGCATTAAAGTCCTCTTTAGAGCTAATCTGTTCAGCAATGCCAGAAGAATGCAGACTGAGCAGCAAATCGAAGCAAATTCCCTGGGACCAGAGCTCTTGAAGGGACAGAGGGACTGTTTTCAACATAAAAGGGAATAGAATACATTTGCTCTATTTTCCACTTTTCTGTTCTGAAATATGAGAGACACTTTGACTGTGTTCCTTAGACATCCTGAAGAATAAACTATTTCTGGTCCCACAAACCCCTTTCTCTTTGTGGAAATCAGATTCCACCCTCCCAGGGACTGCTCAGAAGAAAATCAAAGCTTTCAACTCCGGAAACATCCAAATAGCGTCCTTTCCTCAGAGTACGCTGGTAGCTGTGGATCTCCAGGCGCGCTGTGGGGGTGTGGGTTCATATCCTGCTATTGCTAGGCAGATGACATCACTCTTCTTTTCCATAAAGAGTTGTTCCATATGTGCTGCTTGCTGAGCAAAACACACATATGCGGGGACTGCAGATGAAATATGCATGCGATGTGGGCCCAGGCCAATTTCGTCTCTTAAAGGAAACAGCAACGCTATTTAAGTGGTACCAATAAAATAACATTTTCTCTTCCGAATTTAAAAGCAATTCCCAAGTCTGCATGGAATCAACCCTTTCAAATAGTTCAGGAATCTGTTGTTATGTCCTCTGAAAACAATAGTTTCATGTTTGGGAGTTACTAGATCTAACAGAAAATAATAGGGACTTTTCTAATTGCTTGTAACCGGCCAGGCACTTAACGTTTAATTCTCATCATAAGCCTTTTCTAACAATGACATGCTTCCTATTTTAGGAGTTATGAAAATCAAAACAGAGGCTCAGAGAGGTTCAGTAAACTGTTTAGAGTATTAATACTGGACTCTGGGCTTTCATCTCTGGAAATCTGATCGTGAACCTGGAGTTCCTTCCACCCCTGCTCATCAGAAAACAATGAATAGGTGAAAGGCAAATGAGTATTTTTGATAACACATTTTTTAAATAGGATAACTTGCCAAATCTCTTCTCTCTGGAATGCTTCACAATCTGTTCCCCGCTTTTTTTTTTTTTTTTTTTTTTTTCTTTCTTGAAGGCATGCTGAAGTAATAGAAACAGGCTCTTGGAGCCTGGAGGGCTTTGAAGCACAATAGTATATAAAGACGTGACAGTGACTGCTGTCCTGAAAGCATAAACTAAATCTCCAGCAGGGCTTGATCATCTCTGAGTTTAAGCTGGAAGATAAGAGATTTGTGACCCTGGCAAAGCCATTAATTCTGGGACAGGGGTACTAATACATTTCCTTGTTCTGTCTGCTTTAAGGCTTTTTCCAAGATGCTCGGTGAAAAGAACCACTTCTCTTTCATATATTTTGGGAACTTCAATTGATCTTCTCAGCAGCACCCATCTCTCCTCCCCTACCTTTCTACATCTTCCTAGATGACAAATGGATGGAAGGATTGGCTTCTTGGCCCTTTAGCAGCCGAATAACAACTGTTTCCCATCTCTTTCTTTTCTTCCCAACTCCTCCCCTTTTCCCCATCCTGGGAAATTAAGTTTCTTCCAGTGAGGTCTTCCCCTGTAATCCCAGAGGCCTCTTCTTTTCAGTCCATCTACAGTCATTAACAAATTGAGAATTTCTCCAGAGCTTAAAGTTTGACTCTCTGGAGCTGGGAACAGATAGTGCTAATGATAAAAACAAAACAAAACAGCCTCCCCGCCCACCCAAACAGCTGTCACCAATCACACTCTCCAATCCTCAGGGGGATCCATTGAGTTTTCTAGAGTGAAGGATCAATCTCAAGTCGCCCTGGCAACAGTAACAGCTTTGAGAACATCCTCTTGGGCTGTTTGGATGCACAGAGAGGAAAAAGCAGGGTGGGGAACAAAGGTTTGTTCCCCATGTTTTGAGAAGTCCCTGCACAGCAGTTCACTGTGCTCACCATGAGGAGTACTTGTGGATCTCACAGCATGAAGAGGGTCTGCTGTGCTGAGATTGATTTCACTTAAGAGGCCCTTGAAATATGCATGCACATCCTAAAAGTTTTCAAGAATGTTTATCAGGAGCCAGATTTCCAGGGGGAGTTGGAAATCAATTCTTCAATGGTAAACTCCACCCCTGTCAGTTGCTCAGATCCACACCCCTCTTTCTAGGTGGGAAAATGAAAGAATCTCCTGAAATCCACATTGGGAGAGTAAGATGTGGTTGTCAGTAAAGACAAGAAGGCAGGGTTGTCCACCCCCACCCCACACACCCTCATTGATTCCAGCTTTAACTCTGTGCAAGTTTATTTTTAAAAATGTGGATGCTCCATTTTCAGAGAGTGATCTAAAAATACACTCCTGCGCGCCTGTGGCTGTGATGTGTATATAAATCCGAAACCTCAGAATAGAGTGGATTACACTGAGAAGCACGGATAGACCAAAAAGCAGAACAGGATGATTCCTTCTACCTTCTGTGTCAGGAGGCAGCTTTCAGGGCATTAAGCACATCAAATGTTGTCAGAGTTGATTTCATGAATAGGTTTCTGTGTAGAGTAACTTAAGGACATGGAAGAAGACTGTTTTCCAGGTGTGATGCCATATTGCCCTTCTTCTCTGCCTAAAATGACATTTTTGATAAAACTGAAATTGTAAGAATAAAAGCAAACATTAAGAGTACTCTATGTACTGGGGTCTGACCACACCCCCCACCCCGAGATGGCTCTTCTCTCACTCTCTGTATATCCCTTGCTGGACCAATGCTTGCTTCACCTACACCTTACTCACACCACTGACCTTCCTATTTACCTGCCTCCACCCCAGTTAGTGATTGTTCTAACCTTTAGGTCTAACCTTTAGATCAGAACATCTCCACCTGATGGCTGATCAAAGGGGTAGTGAGAGGCGTGCCCCTCAGCCAGTTTCCCTGGTAACCGATGAGCCAACCTGATGTCAATTCCCCCTATAACTGGTAACCTCCGCCTCCCTCCAGGAGCTGCCCTGTCCTGCCTGCTGCCTGCCTGGTACTGTAGAGTCTTGTTGCTGTGTGGCTGGGGCGGGAGCTGCCACGTCCCAGGGCCTGCAGGCGTCCTGAAGATGGACTGACCGCCAAGTGAGGGTTCTTGGCTTCTTGACGGGGGGAAGGAATTCAAAAGCCAGCCAAGGAAAAGCAAAGGTGAGTTCCTTTAGAGGGATACACCTTCCATAGGTAGAACATGGACTGTCTCTGAAACTGAGAGCAGGCCCTGAAATTGATAGCGGGTTTTGTAGGCTAAGTAATTGCACACACTAATGAGTAGGAGGAATATTCTTGCTATTTTGGGGAACAGTGAGGGTTTCTGAAAAAAAAAAAAAAAGAATGGGGCCACTGCCAACTTCTTGGCTTTCTATGGTCCCTCTCGGAACTGCTGTGGCATAAGAACCAGGTGTGTGTGTGGGGTGGGGGTGATGTTTGCTGTTACAGGGAGGTATCCTGAGTATCACTGACCCTGCTGCTGTTCCCAAAGCCATCTTGGTTTCGGCTGGTTCAGGCTGGTTTTTCTCGCATCCCTATAGTTGTGCATTTCTTCAATTACCTAGCATTTGTGTCCTGCTCCTTTCCCTCCTGTCTCAGCTCCAGGGCCTTGCTTCGAGGTGTAAGATCCCCCATTCATGAAACCACTGAGGTCTGTTGTTGACTCTGGGCTCTTTCTTTGGCCTTGAGGATGGGCAAGGACAGGGCCTACAGGCCTGCTAGGTGCAGCCCCAAAATTGCTGGAGCAGCCAGGAGACCAGGGAAACTCCTGAGAGCCTGAGATGTCTGGAAATAAGGACAAGGAATGGGAAGTTCGCAGGAGCTGTCCACGTAACGTGGGGCGCAGGAGTCACGGGGTGTCATTCTGAAGGTTATGGAGGACTCCTGCGGTGACTGACCTCTCTTGGGGGCCACCAGGGCAGATGGAGAACTCATAGGCACCCCTAATTCTGTTGTAGAGATAGGGACTGCCATTGCCAAGGGGAAAAGTGTTAGATAATACGGCATTGGCCACAGCTGTGGGCTGGTGGCTGCTTTTCATATTAAGAAAGGCCGCAGAGGCCAAGTCAACAGCTGAAGTGAAGGTTAACTTAAATGCGAATTCACGTGCCTCTGGAAGTGAGGCAGGTGCGTCTAACTGAATGATATGTATTATGGTCACTTACTTTTTACACCAAATTGGCTATTTAGAAACTGTTAAAAAAAAATCCCTGAAAATGTCCTAAATGGGAATCTTTTGACTTTATAAGACAGGTTTCTGCCTATGAGCTTAGAGGAAGTTAACTTTCTAGAAGGAATGTGTATTTCTCTTCCTGTGCTTTTGAGAGAGAAGTAATCTACCTGGGCTCTCAGGAACTTTAATGCTTGAGAGCAAAGGGAAAAAAAAAAGAAAAAAAGGAGCCTTAAATTCTAGCAAGAAAACGGAGATCCTTGTGCCTATATAGGTATATGTATGTGTTTGCCAACAAAGGTCTGTCTAGTCAAAGCTATGGTTTTGCTGGTAGTCATGTATGGATGTGAGAGCTGGACTATAAAGAAAACTGAGCACCAAAGAATTGATGCTTTTGAACTGTGGTGTTGGAGAAGACTCTTGAGAGTCCCTTGGACCGCAAGGAGATCCAACCAGTCCATCCTAAAGGAGATCAGTCCTGGGTGTTCATTGGAAGCACTGATGTTGAAGCTGAAATTCCAGTACTTTGGCCACCTCATGTGAAGGACTGACTCACTGGAAAAGACCCTGATGCTGGGAAAGATTGAAGGCAGGAGGAGAGGGGGATGACAGAGGATGAGATGGTTGGATGGCATCACCGACTCTATAGACATGAGTTTGTGTAAGTTCCAGGAGCTGGCAATGGATAGGGAGGCCTGGCATGCTGCAGTCCATGGGGTCACAAAGAGTCGGACATGACTGAGCAAGTGAACTGATGTGTATCTTATAAATATGAAATGTCTCTGCCTGCAAATGGCATTGCCAAGATTGGTTTGTGGATGCACTCTGTTTAACTGGCTTAAAAGAAATCACACACACATATGTATTCTCAGGAAGCTTCAAAATTTGCCCACATCCTGGTGAATGACTATTGTTAGTATAATAAGTATCTTACTCACTCTCGATACTCTTCAGCTGCTGGCGTCTATATTGTTTGTGGTATCTGGTTGCCTCCATGTACCTGACCCCAGGGATATCATGGGAGAGGGGCAGACCAAGATTGTAAAGGTCATGTGGGGTATGTAGAGGTGGAGTATATGATCAGGCCACCCAAAATGACTGTTCTTTTGCTCTCTGGACACCCCCTGTCAGACCAGTGCCTCCTTTACTTACACCCTACTCTCATGACTGACCTTCCTACATATGTGCCCCCACCCCAGCTAGTGACTGTTCTAACATTTAGATCAGAACATCTCCACCTGCTAGATGATCAAAGAGGTGGTGAGGGGTGAGCCCTTCTGCTGGTTTCCCTGGTAACTGATGAGCCAAACTGATGTCAATTCCCCCTATAACTGGTAACCTCCTTCTCCCTACTCCTGGTAGCAAAGACTGCTGCCATGTCTGGAAGATACACATATATAAAATCTATATCCTTTAATATAATGGAATATTACTCAGCCTTAAATAGGAAGTTCTATCACTTAGCAGGTGTTATGCTAAGTGAAATAAACCAGACACAGAAAGACAAATTTTGCATATCTCATATGTGGAATCTAAAATAGCCATACTCATAGAATCAGAATGAAAGGGTAATTGGAAGAGGCAAGTAGATGGAGGAAATGAGATTTTGGTCATAGGATCCAAAAAAGTTGATAAATTCAGAAATCTAAGGTATAGCATGATGACTATAAAATGATACTGTATTTTATACTTCAAATGTGACAAAAGAATGAATCTTATGTGTTCTCACCACACATACAAAAAGTAATAACTATGAAATGATGCTTACGTTTATTAGCTTTATTGTGATAATCATTTCATGATATATAGATATATGAAAACATCACATTGTATACCTTAAATAAATGCAATTTTTGTCAATTTAACCGTAAGAAAGTTAGGGAGAAAGCTTGGATGTGAGTTGGGCCTGGGTAACATTAACTCTGGTGCTTGGGATAATAATAGAGGTTGAGAGAAGCGGAGTTGTGTAGCTACCAAAATGTAGTATGAAGGCTCTGAGAAGAGAGGAAGGAGGGCTTAAGGATTGGTAAAGTGCAGTAGTTTGCAAGCTTATTTTGTAAAGAGATAAATAGTAAAAGTTTCTACCCTACAGACCTATGGTCTCTGTCATAACTGTTCAACTTTGCTGTCATAGCACAGAATTCCCCACAGAGACAGCAAGTGAGAGAAAGATCATGGTTGTGTTTCTGTGAAATTTTTATTTATGGAGATTGTAATAGAATAATTTTCATATATCATGAAATGCATTCCTCTTTTTTTCCCAACTATTCAAAATGTAGGGGACTTCCATGACAGTCTAGTGGTTAAGACTTGGCCTTCAAATGCAGGGCATGCAGGTTCAATCCCTGGTCTGAGATCTGAGATGTGACATGTCTCACAGACAAAGAAACCAGAACATAAAATAGAAGCAATATTGTACCAAATTTGATAAAGACTTTAAGAGTAGTCCACATCAAAAAATCTTTAGATCACAAGCCAAAAAAGAAAGGGATCAAAATATAATAACCATTTGTAACATGGGCCATAGGAAAAAACACAGCAAGCCAAGTTTCACCCATGAGCTATAGTTTGTCCACCCCTAGCATAGGGCGTGGAAAACCCGCAGAGGATTTGTCCTTACAGGGAGAGACTACCCAGGCCTACAGTGGAGACCTCACCTTTCAGGATCCAGTCACTTCCAGGTACTTTGGAAGGAAAGTGTATGTATTTTTGGTGCCACTTGTAAGTGCCAGGGCCTGAGCTGGCACTTTATATACTTCATCTTTGCTTAGCCTCTCCTAGGAGATGATATTACTCATTGTTTATCTTACAGCTGAAAAAGCCTTTCTCTGCATCACAACACAGCCAATAAATGAGGGGACCTGTGATCCACAGTGGTGACTGGCTCCAAAACCCTTTATCTGTCCACTGTTCTACACTGCCTAGCAGGACCAGAACTTGATCCAGGCAGACCCTGACTGAATACAGTAGTTCATTTTTGTCCCAGTGGCATGACAGAAGAAGAATACCTTAGAGGTTGTGACTACCTAGTAATTTTTCATCCAACTCCCTTATTTTACTGGACAAGTAGATGGCTTACCAATGCTAGATTTGAGGCGAGATATGATGATGAAAAATAAAAATAGACTCTAAGGCCCAACTAGGGGTAATTTTGCCCTCTAGGGGACAATCCATTATATCTAGAGATATTAATATATTTGGTTCTAGAGGTGCTGCAAGATATTATACAAGGCATAGGAAGAACCTTACAGAAAAATAACTATCTGGCCCCAAATATTAGTAATGCTGCTGTTGAGAAATATCACTCTAAAGGTTCAGTATTTCTGCCATCCTGAAGGCTCAACTCTCACCAAATCAAGTTTCTACTTTTAAAA
Source organism: Muntiacus reevesi (assembly GCF_963930625.1). Taxonomy (NCBI): domain Eukaryota; kingdom Metazoa; phylum Chordata; class Mammalia; order Artiodactyla; family Cervidae; genus Muntiacus; species Muntiacus reevesi. The sequence goes on from NC_089260.1 coordinate 66,478,558, forward strand.
AAGATAATTTTTATGGAAGCATATAACCATTTTAGGATGCTCTATTACTCCTTTCCCATCCTGAAATACACCCCAACCAATTACCAAGATCTATGATCTAGTCACACTTGATTGCTTGAATTTCCCTGAAAATCCTACTGATTTTTTGCCTCTTCACCTTTGCTCAGGCTTTCTCTCTGCCTGGGAACATCCTTCCACCCTATTCTCATTTATCAAAGTTGTTCTCATTTTCCCTAATCTAGCTCAGATTTCACCTCTTCTTTCAAGCCATTCATTGGATGCTCCTCTCTGACTCCCCCAAAGCACTAATGTGAGGGCAGTAAATAGAATCTGCTTGTGCTCTACTGGTTTTTCCCACTTGAACCCCCAACACTAGTCACCATCAATATGTTTCTGAGTTCATAGGTGTCTCTGATTTTATCTGTTTCCTCTTTTGCTTAGCATCATGCCAGGCACTGGTCTCTGGATAAATCAGGGATGTAAAGTTTAATACCATTTGTTTAGAACAATGAAGAGAAAGGCAAAGAAGACTAGACACTGATTCAAGAAACAAACTATCATATGCTTTAGCATTTCCAAAATCTGTACTATGAACCAACTTCCCATCTACTATTGAAAAGGTACACTCATGGCTGATTCATGTCAATGTATGGCAAAAACCACTACAATATTGTAAAGTAATTAGCCTCCAATTAAAATAGATAAATTAATTTTTTTTTAAAAGGGGACACTTTTGTTTTCATAGATTGAAGTCCCCTAGGAGCTGGAAGGAAGAATCAGTCTAGATCAGGACTCACTAGGCAGAGTAGAATAGCTGTTACTACTCATTCCTCTCTACCTTGAGTAACCTGTATTTGTTGGGGAGTCAAGGAGGCAAGCAGAGGGATTCTTATCACCCAGAAAAGGGCAGGATTTGTCCTCCTGCAAGAAGGAGCATGAAAGACTTTCCTGGTGGTTATTTCCATTGGTTCATGAGGGCATTATCTGTGATACGATAGAAATACTTCTAGGGGGTGAAATTTCCACATATGCACATTGGATAATCCAATTGTCAGATCAACCTTGGTAATAATAGCAGGTTTATGGTTAAATCATCCAAATTGTTAAGCCTATTATTGCCAACACAGGTGCCCCTCCCCCCAATCTGAAAGGGTTCATTCCTGTGAAACCTTTTGTAAACTGAAATGCCTAAAGCAAAGGAGCAATTACCTTACCTTAGCAATTACATCTTGCTAACAGATGCAAAAAGTAAATCAAGATAAAGCACAGATGCTCACAGACGCTATTCAAAGTTATGGTGACTTGGTGCTAAGATGCTGGTGTCATTCCTGAGAAAAGAACTTGGCAGTGTCACTCTCCCTGATTGGGGTATGTACCTCTATAACAACTCCTGCACAACAAATGCTGATCACTATATTTTTACTTTTCGTCTTTTTTCTTAGAAGCAGAGTCTTCTTCAAATGTGTTTTGGTTAGCCAAAATAGGTATTAATATATGTTTTTGATAAAAGTAAACTTGTGAAAAGTGGGAGATATCTATGTTTCTTAAGACCCCACAGAGAGACTGAGTGAGTTAGAAAGCAGGATTTTACCTTTGCCTTTATGAATCTGATGGGAGAATATGATTCACATAATGCAAGACCTTGTTGGAAGTAAATGGAAATTTTTGTGTTACACACAATTAATAATTTAAGTTTTAAAAAAGCATGAGGTCAAATGAAGCAGGGGTCAGCAGAGCAAGCTTTAGGGGAGAAAGACCAGTGCCTGGACCCTGAAAGGTGAGAGGAGTCCGGATAGGTGTGGAAGTGAAAGAGAAATATGCTAATTTTTAAACGGTTATTAAATGGAAATGAATGGCCCAGAGAATAACCTCACCTTGAGGGAGACTGAAGTCATATTTTGTTTCGCAGAGAAAAAGCTAAAGTTCCCAAAGCATTTCCAAAAACATTTTGAAGAGAATTGGATGCTATACCTTTTTATGATCCAACTATTTCCGGATATGATTCCATACCTTTTTAAAATTTCTGCTCTCACTCTCAGAAGCTCTGGGAAAGGATTCTTTGTGGTTTGACATTCCTTTTCATTTACTCTAGAGGAAAACTCACCATGACAATTTCCATATGTTGATCTTCTCCTATACATATTTATGTCAACAGTTTCCTTTTTAACAATTTTCAAAACACGTGCTCTTTCCCAAGTTATTTGCTCTAGAAGTAGTGCAGCAATAGCATGATTCATGGATTATGGGGACTGTGCAGAGTTATACAAGCAGGTATGACATTTCTACTTGGTGAAAGTCATTGTCCCAGAACATATCAAGTGGCAAGATTCACCCACTAGTTTGAGGTGCTTCTGTTGTAGTAGGTGATAAACCTGACTCTGAAACAGGTTGCTGGTTTTATAAAGAGATTGTCATAACCTATTTGTAATATAAAATTTATCCCGATGTAAAATAACACAGGAGTAGGAAAGAGAAACGGTCAATAAAAGCAAAGTCTTAAAACTGGAAGCTCTTAATTTCTGTATCCTCCGAAAAATTATGTGGATTTGGAAACAAGAAGTGAAAAATAACATGAGAATATTTGAGGTTTACAAATAACAAAACAGGAATTTCCTAAAAATCCATTACAAGCTTTTTTGATGAGGCATTCCCCTATCCTTAAAGACTGAATTTGAGTTTTGAAATTTATATACATTATATTAATAGTTTAGAATGTACATTATGGTAGGCCAAAGAGGAGACAAGATTTACCTAAAGTAGCAAATTACCCAAGTTTATACTTCCAAAAAGCGACAGTAAAAGGTCCCCTCATTCTGAGTGCTGTTTATACTGGCCACATGCACATTTACTGGGGAAAATTTTCCCAGGCAGTCCCATATCCTTACAGCTTCAGGCCAAAAAAAGTATATATTGGAAAAGGGAGCTCAACCAAAGTCAGAGGTTGAAGAGCTCAGCCTATTGCCTATCTTTCGGGCACCATTTGTCCTTCTGCCCCATTTCCATCCTTGAAATGAGGATGCGACTAGGGAAACTTTGTCTTATCAGGGTCTTCTAGCCTAAATTAAAAAGAATCAGTGAAAATTTATGATGGCCAGCATACAAGGAGTGTTCTTTGTGTGTTAGGCATCATGCAAAGCACTTCCCATGCATTTTCTGACTCTAGACTGTAAGTGCTGTAAGCACTGTCGGCCAGGATCAATGAGTTTCTACATGGAAAGCATTGGGCACAGTGCCTGGCCTACAGCTCTTGAAAATTAAAAAAGATAGAAAGGAGGAGAGAAAGAAACTACTTTTCAGACAGTATTACTTTCCCTATTTTAAAGGAGAGGACACTAAAGTTGTAGAGAAGTAAGATTATCTGCCCAAGGACACCCAAGTAACAGTGAAGCCATGACTCAAACCCAGGTCTTGAGATCCAAAGTCCAGGTTTAATGAGTATTTGAAAATCTAAAAATGAGAAAATTGTACAGCCATGGAGCAAAGAAGATGTCCCTCCTTCCTTCAACAAAATTATGAGTTGTCAAAATTTTTTAAAGTACTACATTTTGGTGAGCAAGTGCAGAAAGAGAACTAGCAGTAATGGCAAGTTAGGACTTCCAGAGGTCTACGTAGGATCAGAATTTATAAGGTGGATGCTTTCAGGTTCATGTACTGCTGAGAGTGAGCTACATTTGAAGTTTGTTTCACGTTTCAGTTCTTGTACATCCCAAATCAAAAATATGTAATATTATAACTTGGGTTTGCTATGTTTATAGTCTTATTCAAACTTCTAATGAAGATGTTTTTCACTGTTAAAAAATGGCCACAGTCTGATTTCACAAAAGATGGGCATCCTTCCTTTTATTTTTTGATGCACTCCTTTTCCACTTGTTTATTTGAAAGCATGTCAATTAAGCAAAGCTCTGTTGACACTCTGAAGAGGAAGGGGTACTTTGCTAGAGAATTAAGGAAGCCTTTTCAGAAAAATTGCAGATTGAATACAGTGTTGATGAATGAGAAGTTTGTGGGTTATGTAAGGGAAGAGGGATTCAGAGGTCAGGCATCCCAGGGAGAGTCTTCCTCTATACGGAGTAACAGAAGATGGTCTTTTTGAGATGATGAGTTCAGGAAGTGAGTGCATGAGTGCAGGCGAGGCCAGGTAAGGATTTTTTGCTGTTTAGGAATTGGAGGAGGTCATCACTAGATGACAGAAGTAATTTTTGAGCCACACACCAAAGGATTTGAGTTGAGTGGATAATTTGCAATACATTATAAAGTAAGACATTTGGAAAGGAAAGGTATAATCTTTCCACTGGGTGGAGAGAAGAGGTGTTCAGACTAGTTTCCTGGTTATAAGAAAACAGAGCCATTTTAATCTTTGAAAATTTGTTTCTATCATAAGCCCTCTTACTTCTATATCTCCTTACACTTTGAAAAGAAACAATTTCATGAACATCCCTGATCTGTAGTTCAGGAACGATGGGAATTTAGGTCAATGATCTTTGAAGTTTTCCCTATAGTATAATATTGACCACCCATCCTGGAGCCATCTGCTGTATCTGTGGCCAGAAATACTATTTCATTTTCCTTCTCCTGCTGCACCACAACCTGATGCAGCTCTTCTTTTGTTTTTATGTGTGTACATCAAATCCAAAATAAAAATAGCTCTTTTAGGCTATATTTCTTAATCCTTCCATTCATCCTCCTCCTCTCCCCCTCCTCTCCTCTCTTTTCTTTTTTTTTTTTTAAATTTATTTATTTTTTATTGAAGGATAATTGCTTTATAGAATTTTGTTTTCTGTCAAACTTCAACATGAGTCAGCCATAGATATACATATATCCCCTCCCTTTTGAACCTCCCTCCCATCTCCCCCCCCAACCCTCCCCCCTAGGTTGACACAGAGCTCCTGTTTGAGTTTCCTGAGCCATACAGCAAATTCCCATTGGCTGTCTATTTTACATATGGTAATATAAATTTCCATGTTACTCTCTCCATACATCTCACCCTCTCCTCCTCTCGCCCCATGTCTACAAGTCTATTCTCTACTTCTGTTTCTCCATTGCTGTCCTGTAAGTAAATTCTTCAGTAACATGTTTCTGGATTCCATATATATGCATTAGAATATGATATTTATCTTTCTCTTTCTGACTTACTTCACTATGTATAACAGGGTCCAGGTTCATCCACCTCGTTGGAACTGACTCAAAGGTGTTCCTTTTTATGGCTGAGTAATATCCCATTGTATATATGCACCATAACTTCTTTATCCATTCATCTGTCAATGGACATCTAGGTTGCTTCCACGTTCTAGCTATTGGAAATAGTGCTGCAATGAACGATGGTATGCATATGTCTTTTTCAATTTTGGTGTCCTCAGGGTATATGCTTGGGAGTGGGCATTGTTGGGTCTTATGGTGGTTTCTTTCCTAGGTTTTTAGGGAAATTTCATACCATCTTCCATAATGACTGTATCAATTTACATTCCCACCAACAGTGCAAGAGCATCCCCTTTTCTCCACAACCCTCTCCAGCATTTATTGTTTGTAGACTTTTTGGTGAGGGCCATTCTGACTGGTGTGAATTGATATCTCATTGTAGTTTTGATTTGCATTTCTCTAATAATAAAGTGATGTTGAGCATCTTTTCATGCGTGTGTTGGCCATCTGTAAGTCTTCTTTGGAGAAATGTCTGTTTAGGTCTTTCCCTCACTTTTTGATTGAGTTGTTTGTTTCTCTGGCATTGAGTTGTATGTGCTGCTTGTATATTCTGGAAATTAATCCTTTGTCAGTTGTTTCCATTTGCTATTAATTTCTCCCATTCTGAGGGTTGTCTTTTCACCTTGCTTAGTGTTTCCTTTCCTGTGCAAAAGCTTTTAAGTTTAATCAGGTCCCACTTGTTTCCTTTTGTTTTTATTTCTGCTACTCTAGGAGGTGAGTCATAGAGGATCTTGCTTTGATTTATGTCATCGAGTGTTCTGCCTATGTTTTTCTCTAAGAGTTTCATAGTCTCTGGTCTTACATTTACAGTTAGGTCTTTAATCCATTTTGAGTTTATCTTTGTGTATGGTGTTAGGAAGTGTTCTAATTTCATTCTTTTATATGTAGCTGTCCAGTTTTTCCAGCACCATTTATTGAAGAGGCTGTCTTTGCCCCATTGTATATTCTTGCCTCCTTTGTCAAAAATAAGGTACCCATAGGTGCATGGGTTTATTTCTGGGCTTTCTATCTTGTTCCATTGGTCGTCTGTATTTCTGTTTTTGTGCCAATACCAAACTGTCTTGATGACTGCAGCTTTGTAGTATAATCTGAAGTCAGGAAGGTTGATTCCTCCAGCTCCATTCTTCTTACTCAAGACTGCTTTAGCTATTTATGGTCTTTTGTGTCTCCATATGAATGGCGAAATTTTTTATTCTAGTCTTATGAAAACTGTCATTGGTAATTTGATAGGGATAGCATTGAATCTGTAGACTGCATTTGGTAGTATATTCATTTTCACAATATTGATTCTTCCTACCCAGGACATGGAATAGCTCTCCATCCGTTTATGTAGTCTTTGGTTTCTTTCATCAGTGTCTTATAATTTTCTGTGTTCAGCTCTTTTGTCTCCTTAGGTAAGTTTATTCCTAGATATTTAATTCTTTTTGTTGTTTCAATGATGAATGGGATTGATTCCTTAATTTCTCTTTCTGATTTTTCATTGTTAGTATATAGAAATGCAAGTGATTTCTGTGTATTGATTTTGTATCCTGCAACTTTGCTAAATTCACTGATTAGCTCTAGTAATTTTCTGATACTACATTTAAAGTTTTCTATGTACAGTATCATGTCATCTGCAAATAAGTGAAAACTTCTTTTCTGATCTGGATGCCTTTTATTTCTTTTTCTTCTCTGATTGCTGTAGCTAGGACTTCCAGAACTATGTTGAATAATAGTGGTGAAAGTGGACACCCTTATCTTATTCCTGATCTTAGGGGGAATGCTTTCAGTTTTTCACCATTGAGAATAAGGTTTGCTGTATGCTTATCATATGTGGCCTTTACTATGTGGAGGTAGGTTCCTTCTTTGCCCATTTTTTGAAGAATTTTAATCATAAATGCGTGCTGAATTTTGTCGAAGGCATTTTATGCATCTATTATTATTATGGCTTATTACGGATTATCATATGGCTTTTATCTTTCAATTTGTTAGTATGGTGTATCACATTAATTGATTTGCATATATTGAAAAATCCTTACATCCCTGGAATAAACCCAACTTGATCATGGTGGATGAGCTTTTTGATGTGTTGCTGAATTCTGTTTGCTAAAATTTTGTTGAGGATTTTTGCATCAATGTTCATCAGTGATACTGGCCTATAGTTTTCTTTTTTTGTGCTATCTTTATTTGGTTTTGGTATCAGAGTGATGGTGACCTCGTAGAATGAGTTTGGAAGTGTTCCTTCCTCTGCAATTTTTTGAAAGAGTTTTAGAAGGATAGGCATTAGCTCTTCTCTAAATGTTTGATAGAATTCTCCTGTGAAGCCATCTGTTCCTGGTTTTTGGTTTTTTGGGAGATTTTTGATCACAGCTTAATTTCAGTGCTTGGAATTGGGTTGTTAATAATTTCTATTTCTTCCTGGTTCAGTCTTGGAAGATTGAACTTTTCTAAGAATCTGTCCATTTCTTCCATGTTTTCCATTTTATTACCATACAGTTGTTCATAATAGTCTCTTATAATCCTTTGTATTTGCATTGTCTTTTGTAACTTCTCCTTTTCCATTTCTAAGTTTGTTGATTTGATTCTTCTCTCTTTTTTCTTGATGAGTCTGGCTAAAGCTTTGTCAATTTTGTTTGTCTTCTCAAAGAACCAGCTTTTCATTTTATTAATCTTTACTATTGTTTTTTCATTTCTTTTTCACTTACTTCTGCTCAGATCTTTATGATTTTGTTCCTTCTACTAATTTGGGGGTTTTTGTTCTTTTTCTAGTTATTTTAGATGTAAAGTTGGGTATTCTATTTGATATTTTTGTTTTTGTTTTTGTTTTTTGAGGTAGGATTGTATTGCTATAAACATCCCTGTTAGAGCTGCTTTTGCTGAATCCCATGGGTTTTGAGTTGCTGTGTTTTCATTGTCATTTGTTTCTAGAAATTTTTTTATTTCTGTTTTGATTTCTTCAGTAATATTTTGGTTATTTAGAAACATACTTTTTAATCTCCGTGTGTTCGTGTTTTTTACACTTTTTTTCTTGTAACTGATATCTAGTCTCACAGCGTTGTGATCAGAGAAGATGCTTGATACAATTTCAATTATCTTAAATTTACTGAGGTTTGATTTGTGACCCAAGATGTGTTCTATCCTGGAGAATGTTCCATGTGCATTTGAGAAGAAGGCATATTCTTCTGCATTTGGATTGAAGTCCTGAAGATATCAATGAGATCCATCTCATCTAATGTATCATTTAAGACTTGTGTTTCCTTATTAATTTTCTGTTTTGATGATCTGTCCATTGGTGTGAGTAGGGTGTTAAAGTCTCCTACTATTATTATGTTACTGTCAGTTTCTCCTTTTATATCTGTTAGTGTTTGTCTTATGTACTGAGGTGCTTCTATGTTGGGTGTATAGATATTTACAATTGTTATGTCTTCCTCGTGGATTGATCCCTTAATCATTACGTAGTGTCTGTCCTTATCTCTTGTAATCTTGTTTATTTTAAGGTCTTTTTGGTGAGATATGAGGATTGTTACTCCAGCTTTCTTTTCCTTCACATTTGCATGGAATATAATTTTTCATCCTCAGTTTCAGTCTATACGTGTCTTTAGGTCTGAAATGGGCTTCTTGTAGACAGTATATATATGGGTCTTGTTTTTGTATCCATTCAGCCAGTCTGTGTCTTTTGGTTGGAGCATTTAATCCATTTACATTTAAAGTAATTATTGATATATATGTTCCTATTCCCATTGTTTTAATTGTCTGGGGTTGATTTTGTAGATCTTTTTCCTCTCTTGTATTTCTTGACAAAGTTCCTTTAATTTTTGTTGTAAAACTGATTTTGTGGTACTGAATTCTCTTAACTTTTGTTTGTCTGAAAAGCTTTTGATTTCTCCATCAATTTTTAATGAGATCCTTGCTAGGTACAATAATTTTGGTTGTAGATATTTCTCTTTCAGTACTTTAAATATATCCTGCCATTCCCTTCTGTCCTGCAGAGTTTTGCTGAAAGGTCAGCTGTTAAACATATGAGGTTTCCCTGTATGTTACTTGTTGCTTCTCCCGTGCTGCTTTTAATATTCTTTCTTTGTGTTTAGTTCTTGTTAGTTTGATTAGTATGTGTCTTGGCATGTTTCTCCTTGGGTTTCCCTTGTGTCTCAGCTGGTAAAGAATCCACCTGCCATGCGGGAGACCCCCATTCGATTCCTGGGTCAGGAAGATCCCCTGGAGAAGGGAAAGGCTACTCACTCCAGTATTCTGGCCTGGAGAATTCCATGGACTGTATAGTCCATGTGGTCTCAAAGAGTCAGATAGGATTGAGCAACTTTCAGTTTCACTTTATCCTGTATGGGACTCTCTGCATCTCTTGGACTTGATTGACTATTTCCTTTTCCATGTTGGGGAAATTGTCAACTATAATCTCTCCAAAAATTTTCTCATTCCCTTTCTTTTTCTCTTCTTCTTCTGGAAACCCCAGTAATTCAAATATTGGTGTGTTTGATATTGTCCCAGAGGTCTTGAGTCTTTCCTCATTTCTTTTCATTCTTTTTACTTTTTTCTGCTCTTCAGAAGTTATTTCCATCATTTATCTTCCAGTTCACTAATTTGTTCTTCTGCTTCAGCTATTCTGCTTTTGATTCCTTCTATAGTATTTTTAATATCAGTTATTATATTGTTTGTCTCTGTATGTTTGCTCTTTAATTCTTCTAGGTCTTTGTTAATTGATTCTTGAATTTTTTCCATTTTGTTTTCAAGGTTTTTGATCATCTTTACTATCATTATTCTGAATTCATTTTCAAGTTGTTTGCCCATTTCCTCTTCATTTACTTGGACTTCTGTGTTTTTAATTTGTTCCTTCATTTGTGTAGTACTACTCTGTCTTTTCATTATTTTTTTTTTTTTTAACTTATTGTGTTTGATGTCTCCTTTCCCCAGGCTTCAAGGGTGAATTCTTTGTTTCTTTTGGTTTCTGCCCTCCTGAGGTTTGTCCACTGGTTCGTGTGAGCTTTGCATAGGGTGAGATTTGTGCTGAGTCTTTTGTCTGTTTGCTTGTTTTTCTTCTGATGGCAAGGATGAGTGAGGTGGTAATCTTGTCTGCTGATGATTAGGTTTGTATTTTTGTTTTGTTTGTTGTTTAGATGAGGCACATGGTGCTACTGGTGGTTAGGCAGGTCTTGTATTCAAGTGGTTTCCTTTGTGTGAGTTCTTACTATTTGATACTCCCTGGGGTTAGTTTGCTGGTAGTCTAGGGTCTTGGAGTCAGTGCTCCCACTCCAAAGGCTCAGGGCTTGATCTCCTTAAGGTGATGATCAAGTCATGTAATCACTTTATGCCTCAATCTTAAATTAAGTACTGATCTTAAATTAAGCACTAATAACAAGAGACAAGACTCCAGTTTTGATCTTTTGCTCCTCTGCTTCCTTTCCTTTACCTTCTCTTTCCAGTTCAAGTTCAAGGGAAGTAGTGATGCTCGTTGTCCTTGTAGGAGTTCATGTGCTATGAGGAAGCGCTGTGGGAAGAGTCTACCAGTAGCCATCACTGTCAGTAGTCTTGGGGCCTCTGGATGATTTTCTCCTTCAGCAGCACTACCTCCAAGCAGGTCCTGAGGAGACCAGCTCCATTCAGCATGAACTGGACACTACAAGGTCCCAAAGCTGAAGCCCCGTCAGGTCCTGAGGACCCCCAACCTCCATTGGCATTGACCCCACTCTCCTTTCTTTTCATTCATGTTTCTCCTTTTATTTTCTCCTTCCTGCCCTCCGTCCCTCCCTCCCTCCTTCCTTCCTTTTTTTTTTTCCTTTAAGAAACATTTAATGGAAAAATGTTATGTGGCAAAAACTTCATTAAATGATGCAGATTAACTGATACTTAAAGGTGTAGTTCTTTCCCTAAAGCAATTATTGTATGGTAGGGAAGAAAAATGAGTTTATAATTTTCAATAAAACTATGATACATGGAAGTAGCAATTTACAGTTTTTTTTCCCCTTTTTTGACATTTCCCCTATGAGGATATATAGATTTTATATTGCCAGAATTCTCTATCATGTTATTACATACCTCATTAAGCATACAGCTAATTCTTTTTCAGTGTCTCCATCGAAATCATATTCATTCCGCGTCCTCCTACTTGTCATATTTGTGACTCTTTACTTAAGGGATGGGGCTTCCTAGGTGGTTCAGATGGTAAGGAATCTGTCTGCAGTGTGGGAGACCCATGTTCAATCCCTGGGTTGGGAAGATACCCTGGAAAAGGGACTGGCAACCCACTTCAGTATTCTTGCGTGGAGAATTCCATGGACAGAGGAGTCTGGAGGGCTACAGTTCATGGGGTTGCAAACTGTCAGACACAGCTGAGTGACTAACACACACACAGAGCAAAGGGACAGTGGGACAGCATGTTGTCTCTGATTATAGTATGTTTGCAAAATTTTAGATTTCCTGTTCTAGTGTCCCAGTGACTTGAAAACACTAGTCTTTTTTTTTTTTTTTAATTTGATTGCTATCCAAAAAACACATTTAAGGGACTTCCCTGAGGGTACAGTGGTTAAGAATCTGTTTGCTAATGCAGAGGACATGGGTTCAATCCCTCATCTGGGAAGATTCCACATGCCATGGAGCAACTAAGCCCATGCACCCTACTGAAGCCTATGCACCCTGGAGACTATGTGCTGCAATAAGAGAAACCACTGCATTGAGAAGTCCATGCACCCCAACTAGAGAATAGCCTGCACATAGCATCAAAGACCCAGTGCCGCCAAAATGAATAAATTTTAAAAAAATACATTTAAACTAGGGCAGATGTAAAAACTCCCATTTTCTCCATCAGAAACCTAGAGATATTATTTTCCCAGGGTTTTTTTAATTTCTATCTATCCCTCTAAAAGCTCCTAAGCTGTCTTTGGCTTATATTTCAAAACTGGATTTTGAAGGTGATTTTTAGAAAACTAAATTCATGAAGAATATACTGTAGTTTTTAGATAGGACAAAAATATATGCACAAAAAGAAATGAGATTCTTTCTTTATTTTCTTTCTGGTACCTTGTTAGTTTATAGATATGCAAGAGACTTCTGTGAATTAATTCTGTGCTCTGTAATTTAACCAAATTCATTGATGAGCTCTAATAGTTTCCTGGTAGAATCTTTAGGATTTTCTAAGTATCATGTCATCTGTGAACAGTGACAGTTTTACTTTTCCAATTTAGATTTATTTTTCATCTCTAATTGCTGTGACTAGGACTTCCAAAACTATATTAACTATAAGTGGTGAGAGTGGACATCTTGTCTTGCTCCTAGTCTTAGAGGAAATGATTTCAGTTTTTCACCACTGAGAATGATGTCTGTTATGGTTTGTCATATATGATCTTTATTATGTTGAGATATGTTCCCCCATGCCAACTTTCTGGAAAGTTTTTATATTAAATGGATATTGAATTTTGTTGAAAGCTTTTTCTCCATTTATTGAGATGATCATGTGATTTTTATTCTTCAGATTGTTAATATGATGTATCACATTGATTTATGTATACTGAAGAATCCTTGCATCTTTGGGACAGTTAAGTCTGTCTGTGTCACTTAAGTCCTGTGTTTCCTTAGTGATTTTTTCTGTCTCTATCTATTGATGTAAGCAGGGTGTTAAAGTCCCTCACTATTATTGTTACTGTTGATTTCTCCTTTTATAGCTGTTATCATTTGCCTTATATATTGAGGTGCTCCTATGTTTGGTGCATTTATATTTACAATTGCTATGTCATCTTCTTGGATGATCCCTTGATCATTATGTAGTATCCTTCTTTGTCTCATGTAACAGCCTTTAAAGTCATTTTGATATGAATGTTTTGAAACAGAGGTGTTGCCTGATTCATCTTTGTAGCACCTAACATAAGTTTAGGTACATAGCTGGCATTCTCAAAAAAAAAAAAAAAAAAAAAAAAAGCAATCCCTAGGTTTATAATTATTAGGTCAAAGATTATGAATGACTTATTAGCTCTTCATATTCATTTCCCTGCTATTTACCTAAAGAGTTATATAGCTTTCTGTGACATCAGGAATATGCAAGTTTCATCATAGTAAGACAGTCCTGACTACTAAATTTTTATAATTTCACTAGTTCCATCACTGTTAATAAAAAAGATGCCTTATTTAGAAGTCTTTGATTTCTAATGAGTATTTTTTCCTTAAAATTTTAATTTTTTCTGGACTCATTTTTCTTCCTAGAAGTTATCTCTTTTTAAGCAAGTATTTCCTTAAAGTGCTTTCCATCAGCAAATTTTTTTTTTTTTTTTTTCTGTGAAGGAGGAATAGGAAGGAGAGGAGGAGGAAATAGAGGAGGGAATGAAGAAAGGGAAAAAGGAGAATACAAGCCCAACTGTTGCACTACATAAAGCAGATTTAAATGTGTTACATTCAGGTAAGCCATCTTAATAAGACCCAAGGGCATGAAATTTTAAAACATATCAAGTTCACCTTTTCAAAGGAGATGTTGGTAAATGAAGTTAGGCTATTCATGTATATTCAGAACTCTTAAACTTTGCTCCCAGCATCAAATGCTAAAATACTATACAGCATCTTTGTATAGCTTTAAAATACTATAAACATCTTTGTTCTGTTGAAAGTGATATCACTCAGGTCAAAATGTCTCTGTTGCGTATTTTCGCTCAGGAAACTGTTCAAGGAACTAACAAGGACTACAGCTTCAGAAGCTAAAATCAAGTGCCTTTGCTGTGAAAAAGCATAAGATGTTCCTCTGTTTACATGTATTCTTAATTTTACAATTAATTCTAGCTTCTTATAAGGAGTTTTAGAGAATATATTTATAAAATGAAGGCTTAAATGTACATCAGCTTTTTTTATATAAGAATAAAACTCCTATAAAGGAAGGAAAGAAACATTTGATGAGAATTCCCCTCCTATTAAACTTTTGTAGGTACTTTTCATTGTTGCTTCTTTTATAACAATTGAGGTAACTTGTTATTGTGCAGAGATTAAATAAATTGCCAAGATCACATAGTTATTACATGAAAAGGCTAGAACTCCATCCAGGTCTTTCAGAATCCAAAAGACCTAGGCTTCTTCACTGGCTGTCATATTAGACATAATTTTAGTTTCTGAGGCAAAATAACCTATAAATTTGCAAAGTAGATTGAATTAAAAACAGTACAACATACTAGGCAGTAAGCTGAACTGTGCCATTTTTCTTTCTATACTGTGAAAACTATGATTCTGTCCAAGGAAATCCTGTTCAATCCCACCCTCAAGATATACTCCTTCATTCTATATACTCAGTTTTTTGCCAGTAGTTTTATCACCCAGCATCAAATAATGTTTGAAGTGGAAGAGGTTTTGAGGGTTGTCTGTTCTACCTTATATGCTGCAGATATTGTGAAATAAAGGTTTCCAAATGTACTTGAGTCTTTACATTTGAGAAAAAGTGAGATCAGTTAAAAAATTATTTGTGTATTATTTTGAACCACACAGAGTTCATAAGTATTTAATGAGTGAGTAAATAAAAGAATGCTTATTTTCCCCATGATATTTTTAAATTTAATTTTTTTTTCTTTTTCTTTTATTTATTTGCCAAATGAGACAGAACACTGGTTCTAGCAGTGTATAGATTTTTTTTTTTTTCCAAACACTAGGTACTGTCCACCGTCATAATAAATGACTTAAGAAGAAATGGCCTTTTGGTATTTTGCTTTTCTCCGTGTCCTGATGACATAGCAGACTTTTTCTATTTATAATATGTAGGTGTTATTATAAACCTGGTTCAGGTACATAGTCACCTCTAGGAAGTGAGAAAGAGTTCTCGCAAGTCTCTATATATCTAGAATAGCTGGATTCTTCTGGCTATTGATTTACTTTTATCTGCTAAGAATCAACATTTTCACACTTACCACATTTGCTTCTTTATGTTGCATGGTAGGACACCTAGACCCAGAGACACTAGTTTTCCTGAAACATTTGAAATTCTATGGCATATAGTATTAGTCGCTCAGTCGTGTCCCACTCTTTGTGACTCTCTAGACTGTACCCCTCCAGGCTCCTCTGTCCATGGAATTCTCCAGGTAAGCATACTGGAGTGGGTAGCATTCCCTTCTCCAGATGACCTTTTCAACCCAGGAACTGAACCTGGTTCTCTTGCACTGCAGATGAATTCTTTACCATCTGAGGCACCAGGGAAGCTCTATGGCATATAGTTTGTATGTGAATCATACGTCTGGTTCTAGGATTCTTTCTCATTTTTCCCTGTCTTCATTTCCCATTTACCCTTTGCTTGTCACTGTTTTTAATATCATGTCATTGTAAACATTGCCCCTGTTGAAATAAGATAAAGTTTAATATATGCATCAAGATAAAAACATTCACAGACAAAAAAGAGTTAAGAATACATGCACATTCATGCTTTCAATGTTGCATATATTTTTAAAAAATTAAATCAATGATCATATTTAATATTAATTTTTCCCCCTCTCAAAGCATGTGAAAGTTGGCAATTTTATTTTAGCTTCTGTATTGCTCTCCTGGTTGAGGACAGAGTATTCCCATCTGCAGGGTATTAATTTCAGGTCTGCTGTCTGGAAACAGATCTTACTTTAGCTTCCAGTTGAGAGACAGAATTCTACTCCCAAGTTGAATCGCCAGTACCCTAGAATGATAACTTGGAGGAGTTAGCTGTAAAGGCAAAAATTCCATTAGGTTTGTTTGTTTGGTTTCTTTTTGGTCTTGCTAATGATTTGGAGACTAAATCTAACATCCAGCAGTGCTTCTCTCTTCCTTTTCTGGTGAGGGAATGACTTGGTCTTGGTCTGCAGCAGGGAGAAAAGCTCTAACAATGTGGTCTTGATGGGGAGGGGTGACTTCCATCACAGGACATAGCGGAGGTTGTGGACACCAATACACCTTGTCTACATCTTGGATGGGAAGGTTAAAATAGGACTTAACAATGAAAGCCTTCTCCCCCAAAGCCCATTAAACTGTGAGGAAATCATGATGCCTAAGAATTGTTTCACAGTGTACTGATGAAGGTTGGGAGTAGGAAAAATCATTACACATTTCTAAGATGTCATGATTATCCAGCCAGTTTTGAGGATTCTTGCAAAAGTCAAATAAGCGTTATTCCAAAAATGGCATTTATTTCAACTCCTCTGCTCCTGTTGGGCAAAAGTCAGCTAGTGTGAACTTTGGACTGTGCATTGAACTAAGCTAATAAACACTTGGTGTATTTACATATTTCAGAGATATGTGTGCTTGCAGATTCTTTTGGTTGCTTTATTTTGCTTGTCTTTTCTCTATGAGTTTATATGTAAATTAAATGCATATCATGTAAATATATAGGACATTTAATCTCATTACTTATATATGAAAATGCATATTTTTGGAAGTGTGTTCTTGAGTACCTGGTATCTGTTAGGAACTGACATAGAAGGAAATGGGCAATGATGATGGTTTACTAACAAAATGCTAGGATCGAGTAGGATGGTTCACTAACAAAATGCAGGGACTTGGAGGGGATGGAGAGAAGGAGAAGCTCAGAAAGTGTTTTGAAGACAAGGCTATGTTTCATCAAGCATGTAAAGATACATAGAAATTTGTTAGCTTTATAGTGTTTCTATTAAAGGGTGGAAGTTTATCAGTTGCAAAATGAATGTGGAAGCACTCTGGGCTGAGTCAGTAATGCCTGCAGAAGCATAGAGGTTTGACAAGTTTGAGGAACTAAGAAATTTCATTATAACGTTCATGTCATTGAATGCTAGGGCCTGAAGTCATAAGTGTGAACAGGACCTTGCATTTCATGATAAAATTTGCTGTATATGTCTCAGAGCGTTCAAACAGGAGAAATACATAGTGAGATCCATCCTTCCTAAGATTACTCCAAAGGCTTTACCACCAACTCCCAAGAGTTATTAACATGTTGATGCTAATCAGTCTATTAGAGCTATTACCACAGTCTGTGACAAAGGCAATACAAAGATACGGCATGTATAACCTAATCAGTTCACAAGTTCCTAAAAAGACTATTGGTGTGTGCACTAACCATAACTTGAGTGTTTTCTCTGAAATACCTTAACTATTCCATGCAGCATTCATATTCAGTGAGTAAGAATGTCCATGACATTTTTCTCCCGTGATACACAGGGAATATCTTTTAGTAAAAGTAGAATTAGTCTAGAATCAGAGAATTAGTTATAATACACTCTTATTATCCACAGAATCAGGAATCACCCCAGGAGAATGAAAATATGGAGATCTTTTAGCCTACAACCTCATGTGACAAAAAGGTAAATTTGAGTCCTAGACACATTAGGAGTTTGTCTATAGTTGTACAGTTAATCCTTACTTTAATCTCTCTCATCTACATATCAATATTTTATCTACAATTCATCTGTATATCATATAAGTAGTAGGATTGTATTTGAAACAAGAAGAGAATACGTTCAGACTCTGCCACTCTAACACAGATATTATTATGTATACAAATTACTTCTAAACTTTTTCCTAAACATATGTATGTTTAGTTGAAATTAGGGAGCCTAACTTTATACCCCCTTTAATCTTACATACACACAAGCATACACACAAAGATACATAGCTTCCACAATAGCACATATACACACACACATAAAGTATATGGGTGGCTATTTATTTTTATAATAATAGGACCATACTAAACAACTATTCTGAATCTTTTCTGTCTGAATTTATCATGGGCCACTTTCCTGGTTCTAATATTTTTAATAACCTCAAGTACTGCATAAAATTCATTAGCATTTTATTTAATTGTTAACCATTCCACTTTCAGTGGCCATGAACACTGTTTTCCATTTTCTCCTCACGATCCTTTGTCTGGAGAAACTGAGAAAAGTATCTGAAAGAGTATAGAGGCTGGACTAAGAACCTAGTGATCAGGGTAGAAGTGGAAGAGTCAGCTGGGTTGGGAGGTAGTGACTCATTGCATGGGGAGATGGAAGGACGGGTGTACTCTGACATCATTATATTCCCAAGGTCATCACAAATTTAATTCAGACCGGTACATTTTTCTTTTAAAAAGAAGCCAATTCCATGGATTAAAATAATGAAGGATTTGAGATTTGAATGAAAATATTTCCTGTATAACTAAAAATTTTCTTTAATTTAATTCTGTAAACTTGCAGTGTCGTATATCACGAAGTGTGAAATATTCCAGAGTCACAGGTCTACCCCAGCCCCATCCATCTGCCCTGAGGGGTTACCCTCTAAGTTCTGACAAGGCTAACCTTACTGTTGTCTTATTATTCTCCATTTTCACACCCTTTCACAGAATCAGAGCCGTGTAAATAATAACAATAGATAGACAGTACAGTGATTAATAATAATAAACGATAGGCTGTATAAGGTGACGCTCTCCGAGAAGTCTGTACAATGAATCCATGTCAGTCCTGTGGATTATGTCCACAACCAAGTGATAAAATGCTTTATTTTCCAAAGCCTGGTTGGTCAATGCTGATTCCAAATTAAGAACTCCTTGTTCATCTGAGAAGATGTCATCAAGCATGTTCCTCCTACATGGAGCGAGGGAAAATATGGCCCCAGGGACTTCTGCTCTATCAGCATTTGTTGTGGCTTCTCATGAGAATGAGCTCAGGGTACTCAGCATTTCCGTTTCCCTTCTGCCGAAGCGTGTGAAAATGGAGAGTAATAAAACAACAATAAACAACCAAAAAATTGCAGTCAAACTCTCTCTAGCCTCAGGAGGCAGAATTTGGGCTGACTTTCTGTGTTTGGCCAAAGGATAGCACAGGAAATGGGGGTGGGAAGTTCTCTTTTTTTTTTTCTCCTTGTTAACATTATTTCAAGTGTATACCTTGGATATAACCTCTGAATATAGCCAATTATGTTCAGTTATTAATTATTAACTTTAGACAGTTGGTGGGCCTGTGATCATTTGGATAAAAGTTATTTATATCTCCTTTATATCAAAACATATACTTAGTAAATAGTTTTGTTTCTCTGCTTTTTGGCGTCTTACCCAAATGATTAATTCTAAACCTTCCTCTCTTTCTTTCTCTTTTGTCTTTGTTTTCTTCCTCAGCCTGTTATTGCTGTAGGTACTAAAGAAGAGTGAAATGATCTCAAGCTAGGTCATAAAAGAGAGAAATCTAGGAGATGGAGAACCTGGAGCATTTAGCTTTTATTGACACATGGCTCCGCTTTTCAATTGTGTCAAATTGAAAGCAATAAACACTCTTCGGGTGTCCATCTCCCCAGGTGCTCCAGGAGGCATGGAGTGGTGGAGAGTGAAAACACAGTAGGAGAGCCTCCATATACACGTGACCATGCTTTGGGGGAAGACTGAAGTGCACATTGGTTAGGGTTATAAGACAGGAGTGGGAAACACGTGCAGAAGCATTTTATTCTGCCTGGAAGGTTCCTGGGAAGCTTGGCACCGAATGACTGGACTGTCCCTGGCAATATAGATTAATAAGGTACTAACTTTCAACATTTTCTAATTGAGACTTAGAGTTCAAAATCTATTTTATGTGCCTATCCCAAGCACACAAAGCCATGCATATGTACTTAAGTGTTAACAAAATAACACTCTGTGATGCACCCTTGTGTTTTTTTTTCCTTTCATTCTGTTTTTATTTTTGTAGATTTTAGTTGAAACCCATTTAACTGAGCCCCCTTGATCAATTAATGAATTGGGATCTCAACTCACACAATTCTGGAGCAGAGCAGGGGCTTTGGAGTGACACAAACCTGTTTTTAAATCTTAGCATGTGTTGTGCTGTGCTTAGATGCTCAGTCATGTCCGGCTCTTTGAGACCCCATGGACTTGGGCAGTTTGCTTAACTTTTATGGGTTTGAGTTTCCATGCCTATAGAAAAAGCATATGTGGCTACTCTCTACCTGCCCAGAATTAAAGGAAATAATACTTGTAAATAACTTATTGTAGTGGAGAGAATCGGGGAGGTGGGCATCCTAGGCACACTGATTGGTTTGGTAGAGTTGTCCCACCACGCATAACAAGATCAATCTGATGAGTGATATGCCTGAAAGTTTACAGAATACGAGGCAGAAGTGAAAAATAAACAGCTTACCAAGGGCTTCCCTGATGCCTCAGATGGTAAAGACTGCCTGCAAAGCGGGACACCCAGGTTCTGTACCCAGCTGGGAAATTCCCCTGGAGAAGAAAATGGCAATGCACTCCAGTATTCTTGCCTGGAAAATTCCATGGACAGAGGGGCCTGGCAGCTATATAGTCCTTGGGGTTGCAAAGAGTCAGACGCAACTAACCGGCTAACACAAGGCTCTGCACCCAGATCACGTGTGTGTCTGCATGTGAATCAGTGAGTATATGCGTACATGTTTGTGCATGTGTATGCATGTGAGTTTGTGGGGAGTTTGTGTGTGTGTTTGTGAGCTTTCATAAGTGAGTGGAGACTGGGGAGGCTAGTGTCAATAAAAAGACTAAATTCGAGTCTCCTTTATTCAATAACCTCTTCACCAGTCCCAGTGAGCTTTGGTTAAACCAACAAGCCCAAATCTTTCCTGGAACCTTCCTCTTAACAATAGACCACAGTCTTTCTATGACCTTGACAATGTCACCTCCACTTTCTGAACTTAATCTTCCTTACATATATACTACAGTATATTAAACAGGATTAATAGGTTTTTTAAAAATCTCTCAGCAAATGAGTAGTTTATTTCAAGCATAATCTTCCAGGGATACTGATATTTAATCATGGTCATAGAGAAACAGAGCTGTAGGTACATAGTTAGAACTAGTATTCATTGATCACTTACCATACTCCAACTCTGTGGTACATACTTTACATGGATCAACTCATATAAGACTCATGACATCCCTATAACAAAATTGTTATCATGCCCATTATACAGAGGCAGAAGCTTGCTCAGGGTTATGAAGTTAGTGAGTGCCACAACTAGGCGTCAAATTTAGGTACAAATGCATCTAAATGTGTATCTTTCTGTAGCTCCTTTACAGAACTCCAGGCCTTTAGGGACTGCATTTGAAAAATCCCTCGACTTAGATAATCTATCTCTGAGTCCCCTTTTTCGCTCTAGCAAACAATGACTTCACCAGTGACTTCATGAGGCTATAAATAAACTAATTTCTACAACTCTTTCCCACATCCAGGAATATATATACATATATACACATACACACACCAAATATAAACATATGTTCATATAAACATGTTTAGACAAATATATATTTACTGATATGAATAAACTATATATAAAAGAATAAATTATGTATCATGGACGTATATGAATAAACTATGATGAACATATATTACAAACACATATGATGAACTAAATGAAGGTTGCCGTGATAGAAACACTGAACGTGCAATAGGTCTGTGATACAGCCAGGACAATGCCACTTCTTCTGAGCCTTATACAACCCTGACCTTTGTCTAAGCCAGCACCAAAGACTGGAAAAGAGCCAAACTAGGAAAATGATCTTCACACCTAATCAAGCTTCCGTTTTACTATCAACGAAGAATTATAAATCCTGGATAACAAATCAGGCCCTATTTATTGATTCTGGTCCTTATCATTATGCAGTTCATTCTGCTAGGGTTGAGGGCAAAAGACCCTGTTTGCAATTCCAGGGTAGCATTCTGAAAAACACATTACAGAGTATTTTCACTGAAACCCATGCTTAGCTCCAGGGAAACACGATTGTTAAATATAATGCATATTTACTATTTTGCCTTGAAAGAGGATTCGTGAAGGCGGACATTGCTTTAATTTCTTCCATGTGGCTCTGAGCGCTGGTGGTTAATTTCCTGTCCGTACTTCAAGACAAGGTTGTGGTTAAAGAGTTAAAGGCTAATTAGGCTCCCTGTCAAAAGCAACAAAATCCTGGCTTCAGTGGATTCCCTCTGACAAAAACACCTTTTACTCCAAGGCTCCCACCTGGCCCAGTTTCCAACTTCTGATTGGAGTTCACCCTGAGTGAGGGCTCCTAGAAAGAGCAGGTTTGTCTCCCAGATGCACTGGAGTCAGGGAATCAAAGCCTGATTTACATAGAAAAGAAGCCTGTGCTTTTCTGTCGTGGTTGCAGCGAGTGGGGATGGAGACCTGGCAGATGGTGGGAACCA